>NC_135619.1:65604065-66973565 GCF_053574225.1 Canis aureus
AGCCCCAGGTGGGATTCGATCCCAGGTCTCCAGGATCGCGCCCTGGGCCAAAGGTAGGCGCCAAACCGCTGCGCCACCCAGGGATCCCTAGTCCCTCTTGTTTATCTCTGATTTTGTCACTTGTGCTTTAGGTGTCCTATCAACAACAAAAAAAAACAAAAAACAAAAAACAAAACAAAAAAAAAAAACATTACCAAGACCCATGTAAAGGATCTTTCTTCCCATATTTTCTTCTAGGATTTTTATGGATTCTAGTCTTATATTTAAATTCTTAATCCATCTTAAGTTAAATTTTGTGAGCGGTGTAAGATGGGGTCTAGTTTCATTCTTTTACCTACAAATACCCAGTTTTCATGGCACAATTTACTGAAGAGGTAGTCTCTTCTCCATTGACTATTCTTGACTCCTTTGTGAAATATTAGCTGACTGTATATGCATGGGTTTATTTCTGGGGTCCCAGTTTTGTTCCTTTGGTCTATATGATGTTCTTTTTATGCCTATTACTATAGCTTTATAATATATAATATAGGTTAAAGTCAGGAAGTTATTGTGATGCCTCCTGCTTGCTTCTTTCTCATGATTGCTTTGGCTATTCAGGGTCTTTTGTGGTTCCATATAAAATTTACTGTAGGTATTTGCTTGTGGTTACCATAGGGATTACTTATAACAATTCATAACAGCCTACTTTAAGTTGCTAACAACTTAAGTTTGAAGGCATTCTAAAGCTCCACATTTCTACTGCCCTTCCCCATGTTTTATATTTTTGATGTCATATTTCACATATATGTTTGGTGTCATATTTCACATCTCTCTTTTTAAGATTTTATTTATTCACTCATGAGAGACACAGAGAGAGAGGCAGAGAAGCAGGTTCCATGCAGGGAGCCCGATGCGGGACTCTATCCCAGGACTCCAGGATCACACCCTGAGCAGAAGGCAGGCGGTCAACCGCTGAGCCACCCAGGTGTCCTATATTTCACATCTTTTAATGTATATCCCTTTACTAATTATCATATAATTATTTTTGCTACTTTTGTTTTTTAACTTTCGCACTAGCTTTATGTGATTTATCTACTAGTTTTACTATATATTTACCTTTATCAGTGAGATTTCTACTGTCAAATGTTCTCTTGTTACAGCCAAAAAGTCCCTTCGACATATCTTCTAGGGCTGGTTTAGTGATGTTGAACTCCTTTAGCTTCTGTATGTCTAGAAAACTCTCTCTCTCCTTCAATTCTGAGTGATTATTTTTCAGGCAGCATATTCTTGGTTGGAGTTGTGTCTTTTAGCACTCTTTTTAAATTAAGTTTTTTATTTTAATCCACGATAGTTAACATACAGTATTACATTAGTTTCAGGTCTACAATATAGTGATTCAGCAATTCTATATATTACTCAGTGTTCTTCAGGATAAGTGTGCTCTTATCCTCATTACCATTTCCCCATCCCCCACCCCCACCTCCCTGCTGATGACCACCAGTTTATTCTCTATAGATAAGAGTCTGTTTCTTGGGCTGCTTGGGTGGCTCAGCAGTTGAGCATCTGCCTTTGGCTCAGGGTGTGATCCCAGGTCTGGTGATCAAGTCCCACATTGGGCTCCCTGCAAGAAGCCTGCTTCTCCCTCTGCCTGTGTCTCTGCCTCTCTCTCTCTCTCTCTCATGAATAAATAAATCTTTTTTTAAAAAAAGAATCTGTTTCTTGGTTTGTCTTTTTTTCCCCTTTGTTCATTTGTCTTGTTTCTTAAATTCCACATATGAGTGAAATCATACATTTGTCTATCTCTGACTGACTTCACTTAACATTATACTCTCTAGTTTCATCCGTGTTATTGCAAATGACAAAATTTCATTCCTTTTTACAGATGAATAATATTCCATTTTATATATACACACCATATCTTCTTCATCCATTCATCTATTGGTAGACATTTGGGTTGCTTCCATAATTTGGCTATTGTAAATAATGCTGCAATAAACATACGAGTTCATGTATTCTTTTGATTTAGTGTTTTTGTACTTTTTTGGGTAAATACCCAGTAGTGTGATTTCTGGATCTTGGTGTCATTCTATTTTTAACTTTTTGAGGAACCTTTGTACTGTCTTCTATAGTAGCTGCACGAGTTTGCATTTCCACCAGCAGTACACAAGGGTTCCTTTTTCTCCACGTCCTTGCCAGGACTTGTTGTTTCTTGTGTTTCTTATGTTAGCCATTCTGACTAGTGTGAGGTGATATCTCATTGTAGTTTTGATTTGCATTTCCCTGTTGATGAGTGCTGGTGAGTATTTTCATGTGTCTGTTGGCCATCTGTATTTCTTCTTTGGAGAAATGTCTGTTCATGTCTTTTGCACATTTTTTAATTGGATTATTTGGGGTTTTGGGTGTGTTGAGTTGTATAAATTCTTTATATTTTGGATATTAGCCATTTATCAGATATGTCATTTGCAAATATCTTCTCCCATTCAATAGGTTGCCTTTTAGTGTTCTTGTTTTGCTTTACAGAAGCTTTTTATTTTGATGTAGTCCCAGTAGTTTATTTTTGCTTTCATTTCCCTTGCCTGAGATGTATCTAGGAAAATGTTGCTATGGCTGATGTCAGAGAGATTACTGCCTTTGCTCTCTTCTAGGATTTTTATGGTTTAAAGTCTTACATTTAGATCTTTAATCCATTTCAAGTTTATTTTTTATATAGTGTAAGAAACTGGTCCAGTTTCATTCTTTTGCATGTAACTGTCCAGTTTTCCCAAAATCTTTTGGTTTTTTTTTAAATATTTTATTTATTTTTCCATGAGAGACACACAGAGAGGTGGAGACACAGGCAGAGGAGGAGCAGGCTCCATGTAGGGAGCCTGAAGTGGGACTCAATCCCAGAACCCTGGGATCACTCCTTGAGCAGAAGGCAGATGCTCAACCCCTGAGCCCCCCGGGTGTCCCCCAAAACCATTTGTTGAAGAGTCCATCTTTTTTCCATTCTATGTTCTTTCTTCCTTTGTAAAAGATGAATTAACCATTTAATTGTGTGTTTATTTCTGGGTTTTCTATTCTGTTCCATTGATCTATGTGTCAATTCCTATACCAGTAGCAGCACAGTGTTTTGATATTCCAGCTTTCTCATGTAACTTGGAGTCTGGAATTATAATACCTCCAGTTTTGTTTTGTTTTGTTTCAAGATTGCTTTGGCTGATTGGGGTCTTGGGTGGTTCCATACAAATTTTAGGATTGTTTGTTTTCATTCTGCAAAAAGTGCTGTTGGGAAAAAAAAGTGCTGTTGGTACTTTGCTAGAGATTGCGTTAAATATGTAGGTTGCTTTGGGTAGTATAGACATTTCAATAATATTTGTTTTTCCAATCAGTGAGCATGGGATGTCTTTCCTCTATTTTTGTGCTGTCTTCAATTTCTTTCATCACTGTTTTATAGTTTTCAGAGTACAGGTCTTTCACCTCTTTGGTTAAGTTTTTTTCCTAGGTGTTTTATTATTTTTGGTGCAGTGGTAAATGGGATTATTTCCTTAATTTCACGTTCTGTTGCTTCATTTTTAGTGTGTAGAAATGCAATAAATGTTTGTACATTAATTTTGTATCCTGCTACTGTACTGAATTTATGTTCTTGTAGATTTTTGATGGAGACTTTAGGGTTTTTTATATATGTCATCTGCAAGTAGTGAAAGTTTTACTTGTTCCTTAGCAATTTGAATGTTTTTGTCTCTTTGTCTTGTCTAATTCCAGTAGTATGTTGACCAAAGTTGGTGAACGCAGACATCCTTTTCTTGTTCCTGACCTTAGGGGAAAGTTCTCAGCTTTTCCCCATTGAGTATGATATTCACTGTGGGCTTTTTATATAAGGCTTTTATTCTATTGAGGTATGTTCCCTCTAGACCTACTTTGTTGTGAATTTTTATCATGAATGGGTGTTGTACTTTGTCAAATGCTTTTTGTGCATCTGTTGAAATGTTCATAGAGTTTATCTTACTGATGTACGGTATCACAATGATTGACTTGCAAAAATTGAACCACTCTTCTGTCCTGGATAAATCCCACTTGATAATGGTGAATGATTTTTTTTTTTTTTTTTTTTTTTTAGTGTATTGTTGGATTTGGTTTGTCAGTATTTTGTTGAGGGCTGTTGCTCTATGTCCATCAGAGGTATTGGCCTGTACTTCCTTTTTTTTTTTTTTTTTTTTTGGTGGTACTTTTATCTGGTTTTAGTAACAGGATGATACCAGCCTCAGAATCAATTTGGAAGTTTTCCTTCCTCTCCTGTTTTTTGGGGTAGTTTGTTGGAATAGGTGTTAACTCTTCTATATATGTTTGGTAGAATTTGCCTGCAAAGCTGTCTGGCCCTGGGCTTTTGTTTGTTGGGCATTTTTTGATTACTGGTTCGATTTCATTGCTGGTAATTGGTCTGTTCAAATTATCTATTTCTTCCTGCTTTAGTTTTAGTAGGTTATGTATTTCTAGGAATTTATAAATTTTTTTCTAGGTTGTCCAGCTTCTTGGCATATAATTTTTTATAATATTGTAATACAGTTTTTATTTCTGTGGTGATGTTAATCCTTTTTTATCTGTGATTTGTTTCTTTGGGTAATTCTCTCTCTATATCTTTCTCTCTCTTTATGAGTGTGGCTAGAGGTTTATCAGTATTGTTGATCTTTTCAAAGGACCAGCTTCTGGTTTCATTGATCTGCTCTATTTTTTTAGTTTTTATATCATTTATATCTGCTCTAATCTATATTCCTTCCTTCTACTGGTTTAGGGTTTTGTTTGTTAAATCCGCCTGACCCAGTGTGTCATTTAAAGCCACCGTTTCCTTGTTGATCTTCTGTTTAGAGGATCTGCCCATTGACGTAAATGGGGTGTTAAAATCCCTTACTATTATAGTATTGCTATCAATTCATTTATGTTTGTTATTTTTTTAAAGATTTTATTTATTCATGAGAGACACACAGAGAGAGGCAGAGACACAGGCAGAAGGAGAAGCAGGCTCCATGCAGGGATCCCAACATGGGACTCAATCCTGGGACTCCAGGATCATGCCCTGGGCCAAAGGCAGGCGCTAAACCGCTGAGCCACCCAGGGATCCCCCATTTATGTTTGTTATTAATTGTTTTATATATTTGGGTGCTCCCATGTTGGATGTATGAATATTTCCAATTGTTAAATCTTGTTGGATTGTCCCTTTTATTATTATATAGTATGCTTTTTGTTTCTTTTTATAGGCTGTTTTTTTGGGGTGTTTTTTTTGCAGGGGGGCTGTTTTGAAGTCTATTTTATCCAGTGTAAGTATTGCTACCCCAGCTTTCTTTTGACATCCATTTACATGATAAATGTTTCTCCATCCCCTCACTTTCAATCAGCAAGTGCCTTTAGGTCTGAAATGTGTCTCCTGTAGGCAGCATGTAGATGGGTTTTGGTTTTGTTTTGTTTTTTTTTTAATCTACTCTGTAAACCTGTCTTTTAATTGGAGCATTTAGTCCATTTACATTCAATTAAGTATTGACATATATTTGTTGTCATTTTGATAGTTTTGTGGTTGTTTTTGTAATTGTTCTCTGATCCTTTATCTTCTGTCTTTCATGGTTGCTGGTTTTCTTTAATCTATGTGGATTCTCGTCTCTTTATTCCTTGCATATCAGTGGTTTTGGTTTGTGGTTACCACTAGGTTCATATATAATATCTTTTGCATATAGCAGTCTATATTAAGTTAGTCACTTAAATTCAAGCCTATTCTTTACTCCTCTCCCCACCTCCCACATATTAAGTATTATATTTTACAGTGAACCCTTGACTAACTTTTTACAGAAATACTTACTTTTACGACTTTTGTGTTTCATTCTTTTCTTGCTCTCATTTGTGGTCTAAAAAAAAAACTCAAAGGGTTCCCTTTAACATTTCTTGTAGGGCTGGTTTAATGATCATGAACTCCTTTAGTTTATGTTTTTCTGAGAAGCATTCTCTTCGTATTTTGAATGATAGCCTTGCTGAATAGAGTATCTTAGCTGTAGATTTTTCCCTTTTAGCATCTTGAATACATCATGCCATTCTCTTCCAGCTTGCAAAGTATCTGCTTACAAATCTGATAGCTGAATGGGGGTTCCCTTGTATGTAACTGTCTTCTTTTGCTGATTTAAAAGCTGGGGGAGGGAATCTCTGTGCCTCCCAGACCTGGATATCTGTTTCTTTCCTCAGATTCAGGAAGTTTTCAGCTATTAGTCTTCTGTTTTCTTCAAGATTTATTTATTTATTTATGGATAAAAGAGTTAGTAGAGGGATGGGCAAGGGGAGAGGGAGAGAGTCCCAAGCAGACCTCACGCTGAGCGTGGAGCCCGATGCAGGGCTCAGTCTCACAACCCTGAGATTACTACCTGGGCCAAAACCAAGAGTCAGACACTTATGCAACTATGCTACCCAAACACCCCATCAGATATTATTTCTCTAAGTAAATTTTTTGCCCGTTTTTCACTCTCTTATTCTGGGATCCCTATAATGCAAACGTTATTATGCTTGATGAGTTCCCTTAGGCTATCCTCAATTTGTGCAATTCTTTTTTTCTCATTTGCTCAGCTTGGTTACTTTTCATTACTTACAAGGCATTAATTTATCCCTCTGCTTCCTGTAACCTACTATCTGCTCCATCCAGTGTATTTTTAATTTCATTTATTATGTTCTTCATCTCTGATTGGTTCTTTTTTTAAGGGTCTCACTGATGTCCTCCACCTTTTTTTTTTTTTTTTTTTTTAGAGATTTCTTTGAGAGTATGTGTGCATGGGAGGGGGAAGGACAGAGGGAGAGAAAAAATCTCATGCAAATTCCCTACTAAATGAGGAGCCCAGTATGGGGCTCAGTCTCAAACCCCCAAGATCATGACATGAGCCAAAAATCAAGAGTTGGAACTTTAACCAGCTGAGTTACCCAGGAGCCCCAGATGTCCTCTACTCTTTTTTCAAGTCCATAATCAGTTTAATTCTCTATCAGGCATATTACTTTTTTCAGTGTTATTTAGATCTCTTGCTGTGTTTTGGTCCTCCTTTCATTTGAGACATATTCCTCTGTCTCCTCACTTTGTCTAACTTCCTGTGCTAAGAAAGTCAGCTACATCTTTTTCTTTTTTATTTTATTTAATAAATTTATTTTTTATTGGTGTTCAATTTACCAACATACAGAATAACACCCAGTGCTCATCCCGTCAAGTGCCCTCCCCACCAGTGCCCGTCACCCATTCACCCCCACCCCCCGTCCTCCTCCCCTTCCACCATCCCTAGTTAGTTTCCCAGAGTTAGGAGTCTTTATGTTCTGTCTCCCTTTCTGATATTTCCCACACATTTCTTCTCCCTTCCCTTA
This sequence comes from Canis aureus, assembly GCF_053574225.1. Lineage (NCBI taxonomy): Eukaryota > Metazoa > Chordata > Mammalia > Carnivora > Canidae > Canis > Canis aureus. Next base: position 65,611,401 of record NC_135619.1, read on the forward strand.
TATTTCCCTTTCACTATTATTTATATTCCCCAAATGAATGAGAACATATAATGTTTGTCCTTCTCCGATTGACTTACTTCACTCAGCATAATACCCTCCAGTTCCATCCACGTTGAAGCAAATGGTGGGTATTTGTGATTTCTAATGGCTGAGGAATATTCCATTGTATACATAAACCATAAAGTTGAGGGTCCACTTCTGGGTTCTCTATTTTGTGCCAGTACCACACTGTCTTGATGACCACAGCTTTGTAGTACAACCTGAAATCTGGCATTGTGATGCCCCCAGCTATGGTTTTCTTTTTTAAAATTCCCCTGGCTATTCGGGGTCTTTTCTGATTCCACACAAATCTTAAAATAATTTGTTCTAACTCTCTGAAGAAAGTCCATGGTATTTTGATAGGGATTTCATTAAACGTGTAAATTGCCCTGGGTAGCATTGACATTTTCACAATATTAATTCTGCCAATCCATGAGCATGGAATATTTTTCCATCTCTTTGTGTCTTCCTCAATTTCTTTCAGAAGTGTTCTATAGTTTTTAGGGTATAGATCCTTTACCTCTTTGGTTAGGTTTATTCCTAGGTATCTTATGCTTTTGGGTGCAATTGTAAATGGAATTGACTCCTTAATTTCTCTTTCTTCAGTCTCATCGTTAGTGTATAGAAATGCCACTGATTTCTGGGCATTGATTTTGTATCCTGCCACGCTACCAAATTGCTGTATGAGTTCTAGCAATCTTGGGGTGGAGACTTTTGGGTTTTCTATGTAGAGTATCATGTCATCAGCGAAGAGAGAGAGTTTGACTTCTTCTTTGCCAATTTGAATGCCTTTAATGTCTTTTTGTTGTCTGATTGCTGAGGCTAGGACTTCCAGTACTATGTTGAATAGCAGTGGTGAGAGTGGACATCCCTGTCTTGTTCCTGATCTTAGGGGAAAGGCTCCCAGTGCTTCCCCATTGAGAATGATATTTGCTGTGGGCTTTTCGTAGATGGCTTTTAAGATGGTAAGGAATGTTCCCTCTATCCCTACACTCTGAAGAGTTTTGATCAGGAATGGATGCTGTATTTTGTCAAATGCTTTCTCTGCATCTAATGAGAGGATCATATGGTTCTTGGTTTTTCCCTTGCTGATATGATGAATCACATTAATTGTTTTACGAGTGTTGAACCAGCCTTGTGTCCCGGGGATAAATCCTACTTGGTCATGGTGAATAATTTTCTTACTGTTGGATCCTATTGGCTAGTATCTTGTTGAGAATTTTAGCATCCATGTTCATCAGGGATATTGGTCTGTAATTCTCCTTTTTGATGGGGTCTTTGTCTGGTTTTGGAATTAAGGTGATGCTGGCCTCATAGAAGGAATTTGGAAGTGCTCCATCTCTTTCTATCTTTCCAAACAGCTTTAGTAGAATAGGCATGGTTTCTTCTTTAAACGTTTGATAGAATTCCCCTGGGAAGCCATCTGGCCCTGGACTTTTGTGTCTTGGGAGGTTTTTGATGACTGCTTCAATTTCCTCCCTGGTTATTGGCCTGTTCAGGTTTTCTATTTCTTCCTGTTCCAGTTTTGGTAGTTTGTGGCTTTCCAGGAATGCGTCCATTTCTTCTAGATTGCCTAATTTATTGGCGTATAGCTGTTCATAATATGTTTTTAAAATCGTTTGTATTTCCTTGGTATTGGTAGTGATCTCTCCTTTCTCATTCATGATTTTATTAATTTGAGTCCTCTCTCTCTTCTTTTTAATAAGGCTGGCTAATGGTTTATCTATCTTATTAATTCTTTCAAAGAACCAACTCCTGGTTCTGTTTATCTGTTCCACAGTTCTTCTGGTCTCGATTTCGTTGAGTTCTGCTCGAATCTTTATTAACTCTCTTCTTCTGCTGGGTGTAGGATCTATTTGCTGTTTTTTCTCTAGCTCCTTTATGTGTAAGGTTAGCTTTTGTATTGGAGTTCTTTCCAGTTTTTGAATGGCTGCTTGTATTGAGTTGTATTTCCCCCTTAGGACTGCTTTTGCTGCATCCCGAAGATTTTGAACGGTTGTATCTTCATTCTCATTAGTTTCCATGAATCCTTTTAATTCTTACTTAATTTCCTGGTTGACCCTTTCATCTTTTAGCAGGATGGTCCTTAACCTCCACGTGTTTGAGGTCCTTCCAAACTTCTTGTTGTGATTTAGTTTAGTTAGCAGGGCTCAGCCCAGCTCCTCGCGGGGCCCCTCCCCCTTGGAGGCCTCTTGTTTCTTTATTTCTTTTTCCCCGTCTTCCTACCTGGATAGAAGCATGAACTCATCTCACTGTAGCATTCCAGGTGTTCTCTCTTTAAATCTCAGGCCAAATTCATAGATTTTCAGGATAATTTGAAGGTTTTCTAGGTAATTTGGTGGGGACAGGTGACTTGGGGACCCTACTCTTTGGCCATCTTGCCCCTCCTCCATCTTTTTCTCTCTAAGATAATGGTCTTATGAAGAAGACATCCTGTATTGCCCTGCAGTGCAGTGTCCCCTATTCCCCAGGACCTGGTGCTTCAGGGAGTGTCTCCTATGTGTGCTACCTATGCTCTGCTTTTGAGTCCTGGCCTCTTTTCCCTTCAGTTAATTTATTTACAGAGGCTCCCTTTGCCCATTGTGGGTAGTGTTTGGTCCCCAACAAGGTGTTTTTGAGTACTTTGAATATATTATGCCACTCCCTTCTGGCCTGCTAAGCTTCTGCTGAAAAATCTGCATATAGTCTCATTGGGGTTCCTCTGCATGTAACAAGTTTTTTGTTTTTGATTTTTTGTTTTTTCTCTCTTGGTGCTTTCTGTATTCTCTCTTTGTTTATAACTTTTGACATTTTAATTACAATGTGTCTTGTAGGGCTCTTTGGGTTTGTCTTATTTGGAACTTTTTGGCTTCCTGGATCTGAATGTCTGTTTCCTTCCTGAAGTTAGAGACATTTTCAACAAATTTTTTTTTAAATAAGCTTTCTACCCCTTTTTCTTTACTTCTGGGGCATCTGTTGTGTAAATGTTGGTCCTCTTGGTGTTGTCCCATAAGTCTCAGGCTGTCTTCATTTAAAAATTTTTTCTCTTTTAGCTGCTCCAATTCAGTGAGTTCTTCTGCCCAGTTTTCAAATTAACTGATGCTTTCTTCTCCTTCATCTATTTGGCTGTTGAACCTTTCTACAGACAGAGTTACATCTGGATAAGCCCATTTCAAATTGAAAATGTCATAATTTGAAAATGTATTTAATATACCTAACCTACCAAACATCATAACTTAGCCTACCCTACCTTGAATGTACTCAGAACATTTATAATGGCCTGTAGTTGGGCAATATGACTGATCATCCAACAGAGTATATTTTATAATAAAGTGTTTAATATCTTGTTTAATTTTTTTTAAAGATTCTATTTATTTATTCATGAGAGACACACAGAGAGAGAGAGAGAGAGAGAGAGAGAGGCAGAGACACAGGCAGAGGGAGAAGCAGGCTCCATACAGGGAGCCCAACGTGGGTCTCGATCCCAGGTCTCCAGGATCACACCCTGGGCTGAAGACAGCACTAAACCACTGAGCCACCCAGGCTGACCTCTTGTGTAATTTTTTGATTACCATACTGGAAGTGAAAAACAGAATGGTTTTGTGGGTATAGAATTGTTATAAGTGTTTACCCTTGTGATTGTGTGGCTGATTGGAAACTGTGGCTTGCTGTCACTACCCTAGCATCACAAGAGAATATTGTATTACATATACTAGCCTGGGAAAAGATCAAAATTTAGAATTTGAATTATGATTTCTAACAAGTACATACCACTTTAATACCATTGCAAAGTCAAGAAATCAAAAGATGAATCATTGTAAGTCAGGAGCTTTCTTTTTTTCTTTTTTAAGATTTACTTATTTGAAAGAGAGAAGAAAGCAAGAGAGCATGAGCAGAAGGGGAGGGGCATCAGGAAAAGCAGGCCCTCCACTGAGCAGGGAGCCTGATGTAGGGCTCCATCCCAGGACCCTGAGGTCATGATGTGAGATGTGATTGTGAGCCAATCAGTTAAGCATCTGATTGAGCCACCCAAGTTCCAAGGAGCTTTCTGTAGTGTATTCTTCAGCTCTGTGACTTCTGTCTGGTACTGTCATATATTTTTTGTCTCTTTGTTTAATTCTCCCTGTTTTGTCCATTTTTCTCCCAAGTTTGGTGAACACCTTTACAACCATTGCTTTGAGCTCTTCATCAGGTAGATTTATTATTTCCATTTTATTAAGATTTCTCTTTTTTAAAAAAATTTTGTTTATTCATAGAGACACACACACACACAGAGGGGAAGAGACATAGGCAGAGAGAGAAGCAGGCTCCATACAGGAATCCTGACGTGGGACTCAATCCCGGGTCTCCAGGATCACACCCCAGGTTGCAGGCAGCACTAAACCGCTGCGCCACCAGGGCTGCCCCAAGATTTTTTTTCTTGAGGTTTTAATTTTGTTTATTCATTTGAAACGTATTACTCTGTTTCTCATTTTGCTTGGCTCTGTGCTGGTTCCTAGCTTTAGATGAAACAGCTACCTCTTCTTGAAGGAATGGTTCCTTGTAGGAGATAAACTTTGTCCTTCACCTCTGCCCTACCTCTTGGTTGCTTGTCAAACCTTTGTGATGATCCAAGCAGCATATTCCATTTGTATTTTTTTAAAGATTTTTAAAAAATTTTTTCATGATAGACACAGAGATTGAGAGAAGGAGGGGCAGAGACACAGGCAGAGGAAGAAGCAGGCTCCATGCCAGGATCCCGGGACTCCAGGATTGTGGCCTGGGCCAAAGGCAGGCGCCAAACCGCTGAGCCACCTAGGGATCCCCCCAGCATATTCCATTTTTAATAGCTCCAAGCATTTGAGGGTGTGCCAACACTTAGTGTCCCAAAGGAGAAGATCTCAGTCAGCACCTAGATTTGAGCTGATTGGAAGCCAGACCCTCAAGGCAGTAGTTTTTAAACTATGTGAATACATGTATATAGTCCTATGGGGTCACAAGTGCAAGCCCTACTGCCCACCAGAAGTGAGCAATCTACAGGTGTCCCTCAGGTGGTAGTTGTGAAAATTGGGGCTCCAGCACGTGTGTAAGCTTCTTTCTAGGAGATACTGGCAAGCTGTAGTGAGGCACAGGGAGAGCTCCAAGATGGCCTCCCTCAGCCTACGTTTCCTGAAAGCCCCTCTGTAGCCCCTAGAATGTGCCGGACCTAGAGCCTGCCCCTCAGGCTGAAGCTCCAGGATGAGCAAATAGGCTTCTTTCACAGAAGGACTAGGGCTATTTTCAGCGTGTTATTGGTGCAGTGCCCTGGCGTGGTAGCCTGCCAACAGCTGTCTCTCTGATTGTTAACAATCCCAGGGATACCTCCAACCACCCACCCTCCACTTCCCATCTCCAGAACCAGTCAAGGGGCATTCCCTGGATGGCATCTGCAAAAACCAGATGACCAGATATAAAACCAGGCCTGATACTTGTAGGGAAGAGGTTCCCTCTGGAGCCCCTGGCATTCTAGAGTTTCTCAGAGGACAAGTGTGGACATGGTGCCTGTCCGCTGGAGCAAGGAAAGATAAGTGTCAAGATGGTACCAGTGCGGCGGGGGGGAGACAAAGCCAGAAAGGGATAAAAGAGAAAGAAAAAATTGGCATTTGTCTGCTCTAGCAAGGCAGAGGTGGAGCACGAAAATGGCACCTGCTAGCATCTGTTCCTGGAGAGTATCCTAGAAGGACCCTACCCCTCAGTCTGATGCTTTAAAATGATCAAATGAGCCTGCTTCACATAAAGTAGGGGTGCTTTTAAAATGGCTGCTTCTGTGCTATGCCCTGGGGCAAGTGAATCTACATGCGAGCCCTTGAAGAGCTGATTCTCCATTTGCCACAGCCCCACCATGCTTACGGGCTTCAGCCCCACTGATGTTTTGGGGGCTGGTCTCAAGTTCAGGTCTTAAACATTGAGGTTCCATCTGTGGGGTATGAACCCCTCAGCCCTTAGGGAGAACCTCAGGGGTTTGTGTTCCCTCCTGAGTATGGGTGGCTGCACCACCAGCTAGGGTATATGGCAGGATTGTGTCTCAGCCTTTCCTACCTGCTTCCATATGATTTCCTTCTCACAAGACCAATATGCAAAGTCCCTCCACTAGTTTTTAGGGGTGTATGTGTTTTTTTCCCATAGGAATTTATTTTATGTAGCTGTAGATTCAGTGTGTCTACGGGAGGAGGTGAATTCAAGATTTTCCTATATCACTTTTTTTTTCCTGCTGATGGAATGTGTTACATGGTTGATTACTGAATTAAAAAAAAAAAAAAGATTACTGAGAGAGAGGGAGAGTGTGCCTGTACAGTGGGGAGGGGCAGGCAGAGAGGGAGAAAAGAATCCCAAATAGACTCTGTGCTGAGGGCTGAGCCAATGCAGGGCTGGATCTCAGAACCCCAAGATTACAACCTGAGCTGAAACCAAGGGTCGATGCTTAACAACTGCACCACCCAGACACTTCTGATTACTGATTTTAATCACCCTCACCTTTTTTAGTATATTGATCTGTTTTCTTATATGACTTAATTCATGTGATAATCCACTTGAAATGTCTATTTATTTGTTTGTAACCATGTCGCCATCCTTGACTGCCTCTTCTGTTTTTCCGGAACAGTTTGAGAAGGAATTGGCAATAATTCCAATTTAAATATTTGGTAAATGTACCTGTGAAGCCATCTGGTCCTAGGCTTTCTTCATTGGGAGATTTTTTTATTATTGATCCAATCTTATTAGTGCTTCATCTGTTCAGATTTCCTGATTCAGTCTTCATGGGTTGTATGTTTCTAACAGTTTTTCCCTAATTTCTAGGTTGTCCAGTTTGTTGGCGTATAGTTTATAGTACATAGTAGCCTCTTAGGATCCTTTATGTATCTGTGGCATCAGTTGTAATGTCTCTTTTATTTATAATTCTGTTGATTTGGGTCCTCTCTCTGTTTTCCTCAGTTTAGCTAAAGGTTTATTAATTTTGTTTATCTTTTCAGAGAACCCTTAGGTTTATCATGTAGTAGGTTTTGATATCTGGAAATACGAGTCCTCTAGTTTTGTTCTTTTTCAAAATTGTTTTGGCTAATCAGTGTCCCTTGAGATTTCTTGTGGCTTTTAGGATGAATTTCTCTATTTCTGCAAAAAATATCATTGAGATTTTGATAGGGATTGTACTGGGTAAATTCAGTAGATTGTTTTGGTTAATAATGACATTTTAACAATATTAAGTCTTCCAACCCATGAACATGGGATGTGATTCCATTTATATATATCTTTAATTTCTTTCAGCAACCTTTTGTAGATGGCATCCTGCAAGTCTTTCACCTCTTCCATTAAGTTCATTCTTAAGTATTTTATTTTATTTTTTATTTTTTTAAAGATTTATTTATTTATTCAGAGAGAGCGAGAGAGGCAGAGACACAGGCAGAAGGAGAAGCAGGCTCCATGCAGAAAGCCCGATGTGGGACTCGATCCCAGATCTCCAGGATCACACCCTGGGCTGCAGGCGGCACTAAACCGCTGTGCCACCAGGGCTGGCCTAAGTATTTTATTTTTTGATGTTACTGTAAATGCAATTCTTTTCTCATTTTCTTTTCTGATTATTCATTGTAAATAGATGGAACACAACTGATTTTCGTGTGTTAATTTTATATCTTATTACTTTATTGAATTTATTCTAAGTTTTATTCAGAATATTTAAGGTTTTCTACATTTAAGATCCTAACATCATTGGGCAGCCCCAGTGGCTCAGTGGTTTAGCGCCCCCTTCAGCCCAGGGCATGATCCTGGACACCTGGGATCCAGTCCCACGTCGGGCTCCCTGCATGGAGACTGCTTCTCCCTCTGCCTGTGTCTCTCTCTCTCTCTCCCTGTGTCTCTCATGAATAAAGAAATAAAATCTTTAAAAAAGAAAGATCCTAACATCTGCAAACAGATCATTTTACTTCTTCCCAACATGGAAAACATTTATTTCTTGTTTAATTGCTCTGGGTAGGTGTACTGTGTTGAATAGAGGTGGTGAAAATGGGCATCCTTCCCTTGTTCCTGATCTTAGAGGAAAAGCTTAAAAATATTTTTTAAAAGTCAAATGTGCGTAAGAAAATTTGATCTTTATAAGTTGAGTGGATATTTATGTATGCAGGGTTTGTCACGGATGTCCTTTAAATGGTCAGTTTTTAGTTGAATTCATTTAACTTTGTCATTTCACTTCATTTTTAATGGTTTAATTTAAATACAGCCTTTTAAGGAATATATCTCTGCAGAAATCAGTGTAAAGTAAGTAATGGAATATCAATATATATAACAAAAGATGATATTCTATGATAGTTTTATATTCTGTCACAGGTCTGACATTTTGGAACATTCCTAAAATATTGAAATAGGTTAATATTACTGTCAAATGCAGGAACAGAATAAATGATTTGGAGTCCTTTGGAATGTAAAGCATAAGAGAGTATCTGGGCCAACCTACTCTTGATTAATCTGAGACCACCACTAGAGGGAAATTTCAATGAACTATTTTGAAGAAAATATTTTTAAGAGAACATGAGTTAGTACACTAAAACATGGCAATGCTGAAGTATAAATGTTTTATTGAAAACCAGGAAGCCTGAGTAAACTATATGTCAACCAATTTCTTTTTCCTTTGATTTTCTGTTAAAGGTATAGGTTGAACCATGTGAAAGTTTTGATATTTATCAAAATTTAACTACAAAAATGGCAACTTAATATGGTCCACCTTAAAAAAAAAGAAATCTCTAATTCGTAGCAAATACTTAGTACTTACTCTGCTAGTCAGTTTTCTGAGCATTTTATGTTACTCAGTCCTTACCACAACCCTATGAAATTGGCACGGTCATTGTTCCTGTTTTACAGTTAGAAGACCACGTCCCTAATGGATGCATTTAATAAACATCAAGCCTCTGCTAAGGGCTAAGCATGATGAGCACTTTGAGTAAGATAGGAACCTTTTTTCAAGAGACAGTGAGAAGTGAACACAGGTAAACTTGAGTGTTTAGTATTTTTAAGAGCCATATATGGACCAATAAAAATATCATTTATTATGAGGTTGGGTTATTAAACATTGCAATATGCTTTTAGGCGATGAGAAAACCTTGCACGAGACCTTACTAGAAAATGCATGTGTTCAGAGCCAACAAGGATCTGAGTCCTGGCCCCACCACATCCCAGTGGCGTCCCATTAAGTCAGAGTCTTAACTTCTTTTAGCCCTGGTTTGTCTCTCTGCAAGGTGGGCTCCTACTCCTCCCTCACCTATGGCACAAGGATTAGGAGAGTGGAAAGTGTGTAGCATACTGAAAGCATTTGGTGGGAAGGGACTTTTTTTATTAGTCAAATGATTGCGGTACTTGCTAGTTTCCCAAGCATTCTCATTCGTACTGGGCCTAACTTTGCTGAGCATTGGCAGATTTGGGACTAAGAACCAGGGGTCCTGAATGAGTCTTCTGCTGTCTGTTTCTGATGACTTTGAAGACAGATTGCCACGTTGTGGAGCTGTGGGCCCACTCAGAACTCTGTGTTCATGGAGAACATGGTGAAGCCCAGCACATGGTCCCTGACCCTGGGAGTCCTCTAGTGCCCAGGAAGGACAGCACATGAATAAATCCCTTTCAGAGACATCTCGGAAAGCCCGCATAAAGTGTAGAAATAGTACTGAGGAGGCTGTGATTAACCAACCCTTCACTTTGCTGAGGGTGTATATTGGGCCAGAATTTTTAAGGATAAGAGTTTGTCTTCGGAGAGGTGGGTACACCATGTGCACAGGCCTTCGAAGGATTCACGGGTGACCTGACGTGTGCTGAGACACAGCGAAGGGGACAGGCGGGACCCACCCAGGCTGTGTGGGGCCTGATGGGCCCAGTCAAGGAGTTTAGACCTTAACTTGAGGAAAAGAGACATCCTCGAAAGGGCTGAAGCTGGATAGGACCTGACTAGGTCTGCATTTTAGGAAGATCATCTCTGTGCAACCACTAAGGATGGATTAAAGAGGCAGGAGAGGCTGGGAGATATGTCTGGACACTGGCAGTAATCCACATGAGGACAACTAGAGTCCAGACTAGAGCAGGGGAAGTGAGGAAGACGTTTGGTGATTGATTGAACGTGGAGGCGACAGGGGCGCAGCGGGGGGGGGGGGGGGAGGGCACTGAGCTGTGCCACCAACCCCTGAGCCTACCCACATGTTTCCCTCGTGGCCCCTTGCTGTGGACCAGTGGCCCTGGCATCACCCAGGAGCTTGGTAGAAATGCAGAATCTCAGCACTCCCCCAAGGTGTCTTTGAACTAAAATCTGCATTTTAAGGAGATCTGTAGTTGCTTCTTGTACACGTTGGAGTCTGGGAAGCATTGATTTCATTCACCCTTTCATGGCCAGCCGGCCTCTAGCCTGAGCCTCCACTTTGGCAAAGATGGATTCACTGCAAAGAGGCAGGATTGGAAGACCTGTCTGGCATCAGAGGTATGTGGGTAATAGAGGAGAAACAGCTTTGAGACGCACAGGACCACCCAGATGTCGCAGTGACTAGACCAACGCCACGTGTGTAGTGTGCTTGCTCCTGGAATGGTCTACGGGTGACACCACAGTTTATGGTCCACCATGTGAGTATGTATGCAACACAGACTGGCTGGTGTAGGGGATTTCTAAAAATGAACAGAAGGACTTCATCGTGCCACTGAGGAAGTTACCTCAGGACCTCCACTCCTATGGCCAAGCCAGAACGGGACAGAGCGTCATTAGGGCCTGTGGCAGGCTCTGACTGGTGTCCTGATTGCAGTTCTGAACACTATCTGTGATCAAGTGTTAAGACCTAAGCGAATGCCCCAAAATATGAGAGCACCTGTGTCCCACTGCCCGACCAACAGAGGGTGTCCAGCTTTTGAGTCTACAGTGTAATCATGAGAAATGCATCTCCCTGAATTTGCACTTCTCTAATTAGGGGTGACCTTGAGCATCACCACATCTGTTGGCCGCCTTGGGGTATCTCTGTGAAGTGTCTCTTCAAAAATCTTCTGTCCATTTTTTTTCCTACAAGATTTTTGGATGCCCAAAATTTTTTTTTCAGGTTTCTTGACCTAAATTAGGGATTTTTGCCCCTTTATCTGTGATACTTGTTGCATATACTTTCTGCCAGTTTGTCGTTTCTTTGGACTTTATGATGCTTGTTTTTGCTATGAAAATGTGATGTATTGCTACATATTCACATTTATGATTATGGTGAAAGCCATTGATTGATTTTTTTTTTCAAATGCTAAACCAGCTTTGCATTCTTGGGATAAACCCCAGTTGGCCATGATTCTTTTTATGTGCCCTGCTTCTCAACTTGCTAGTAATTTGTTGCAAATAGTCACACCTATATTCTTGAGGGATATTGGTTAGTGGTGTTTTTTTGTTTTTTTTTTTTGTACTCTTTTGGTGATTTTGGTATCGAGTAATGCTAACCTCCTAAAATGAAGAATATACTCCTTCTTGGGACACCTGGGTGGCTCAGTGGTTGAGTGTCTGCCTTTGGCTCAGGTCATGATCCTGGGGTCCTGGGATTGAGTCCCGCATGGGGATCCCTGCAGGGAGCCTGCTTCTCCCTCTGCCTGTGTCTCTGCCCCTCTCTGTGTCTCTCATGAATAAATAAAGTTCTTTAAAACAAAAAAAAAGTATGTTCCCTCTTCTATCCTACAAGAGTTTATGTGGAGTTGGCATTATGTTTTCTTAAATATTTGATACATTTTGCCCAAGACATCTAGGCCTGGAATTTTGATTACTGGAAAGCTTTTAAACTACAAATTTAATTTCCATAATAAATACAAACTATTCAGGTTATCAATTTCTTCTTGATTAAAGTTTGGTAGTTTGTCTCTTTTAAGGAATTTATCTGTTTCACCCAAATTGTCAAATTTATGACCATAAAGTTTTTCATACTAGTCTTTTATCCTTTTAAAATTTGTTATGTCAACGTTGATGATGCTTCTTTCATTTTTGCTGTTTGCTATTTGTGTCTTCTCTATGTTTCCTTGGTCAGTTTATTTTCTTTTAATATTTTATTAATTTATTCATGAGAGAGACACAGAGAGAGAGGCAGAGACACAGGCAGAGGGAGAAGCAGGCTCCATGCAGGGAGCCCAACGTGGGACTTGATCCCCGGTCTCCAGGATCACATCCTGGGCTAAAGGTGGCGCTAAACCGCTGAGCCACCCGAGCTGCCCTCCTTGGTCAGTTTAGCTAGATGGTTATCAACTTCAGGGTTTTAAGATTTTATTTATTTATTTATTCATAAGAGACACAGAGGCAGAGACACGGGCAGAAGGCGAAGCAGGCTCCCTGTGGGGAACCCCATGGGGAACTCCATCCCAGGACCCCAGGATCACGCCCTGAGCCAAAGGCAGATGCTCAAATGCTGAGCCCCCCAGGTGCCCCTCAACACTGTTTTAAGAAAAAAATGTTATTGTTTTTCTATTAATTTCATTGATTTCTTCTCTTATTTCTGCTTGATTTGTGTCTAATTTTTCTCTAGTTTCTTAAAGTGGACGCTAGATTGTTTTGAGACTTTCTTATTTTTAAAAATAGCTGTATTTGGGTGTAATTATCATACCATACTGTTTGCTCCTTCAAAGTGTACAATTCAGTGTATTTACAGATCTTTGTAGTAACCACCACAATTTTAGAGATTTTAATCCCCTCAGAAAGAAACCCTGGACCCTTTAGCTACCTTTATCACCTACCTAATAAGCCTTTTATTAAAGTATTGTTAAAATACGTTACCTTAGTTTCAGGTGTATGACATAGTGAATGGAGAATTCTGTGGGTTAAGCTGTGCTCACCATTGTAAGGGGTAATTACCATCTGTCACCATACAGTGTGACTACAAAATTATTGACTATATTTTATGCTGTACTTTTTTCATCCCTGTGACTTACTGCTATGTAAATGGATATGGATTAGTACTCCTTAGTCTCCTTCACCTATTTTGCCCATCTCCCCAAAACCCTCCTGTCTCGCAGCCACCAATTCTCTGCATTTATGATTATTTCATTTTTTGTTTGGTTGCTTCTTTTTTAGATACCACATAAGAGTGATGGTCTATTGATATAGGAGAGCTGGGTTCTTTGTCTCACGGAGTTGAAGAATGAATCTTATGGGCAACAGAGAGTGAGCAAAGTAATAGTTTATTAAGCAGGGATACAGGGAAAGCACTCAGAGGTGAGAGAAGGCCCGACAGGGTTGCCATTAGGGCTTTTTGGCTGGTCTGTTGTTGAGAGCCTCACAGGAAGCCCATGGCCTTGAGATTCCTGTGCTGTCTTGGTTTCTGCGGGGACTATTGATAACACCTTAATGACCTACTTCTTTGTGGTCTGGTGAGTTTCTGTGATTACTTAGTAGCCATTAAAGGGAGATCCTCCCTAACATTTTGGTGCTAGGGAGCCAGGTTTATTTTTCTCTGTTTTTATTGTCTTATCTCTGTTTTCTTGGGATGGGTAGGAATCTGACTCTGAGGCCTCTTAGTGTCCTTGGGGTTTATGGGAGCCCACAGATTTCTGGGAGCCTAACTCTGGGCCTTTCCCTTGTCTTTCCTGCCTGGCCCTGTGAGTCCCTAACTCATTCCTATATCAATATGGTTTTTTCCTCAATCTGACTTCACTTATCATGATACCCTCTAAGTCCATCCATGTTGTCACAAATGGGAAGATCTCCTTTGCTAATAAATATGATTCCATTCCATATATATAAAGAAGATATGATTATATATATATACATATATATATGTGTGTATATATATATATATATATGTATATATGATCAAGTGGGTGTGGTATATACATTCATCCATCAATGGACTCAGGTTGCTTCCATATCTTGGCTGTTTGTAAATAATGATCTAAATAATGATGCAGTAAGCCTAGGGGTACATGTATCTTTCTGAACTAGTATTTTCATCTATTTTTGGATAAATACCCAATAGTGGAATTATCAGATCATATGGTATCTCTATTTTTAATTTTTAGAGGAACTTCCGTGTAGTTTTCCACCATGGTTTCACCAGTTCGCATTCCCATCAACAGTTTATGAGAGTTCCCTTTTCTCCACATCCTCACCAGCACTTATTTCTTGTCTTTTTCCCACTAGCCATTCTGACAAGTGTGAACTGATAATCTCATTGCAGTTTCGATTTGCATTTTCCTGCTGATGAGTGGTGTGGAGCATCCTTTCATGTGTCTTTTGACCATCTGTTGTCTTCATATAAATTTTTGTTCAGGTTTCTGCCTATTTTTAAAAAATATTTTATTTACTTGTTAGAGTGAATGAGAGGGGAGAGAGAGAGAGAGAGAAGGAGTGGGGGAAGGGCAGAGGCAGAGGGAGAAGTAGACTCCCTGCTGAGCAGGGAGCCTGATGTGGGGCTGGATCCCAAGACCCCAGGTCATCCTGAGCCCAGGGCAGACATTTAACTGAGCCACCCAGACACCCCTCTCTGCCCATTTTTAAATCCAATTATTTGTATTTTTGGTGTTGAGTTGTAGAAGTTCTTTATGAATTTGCAGTTATCTATCAGTTGCATATCTTTGCAAGTATTTTCTCCTATTCAGTGAGTTGCCTTTTTGTTTTGTTGATGGATGGTTTCCTTCACTGTTCAAAAGCTTTTAATTTTGGTGTAGTCCCAAATGTTTATTTTTACTTTTATTTCCCTTGCCTAGGGTGTCCCATCTAGAAAAGTGCTGCTAAGGCTGATGTCAAAAAGATCACTGTCTATGTTTTCTTTAAGGAGTTTTATGGTTTCTGTGATCTCACTCATACGTGGAATTTAAGAAAGAAAACAGATGAACATTGGGAGGGGGGGAAAGAGAAAAGAAAACAACAGAAGAGACTTTTTTTTTAACCTTAGTTAACATACAGTGCAATATTGGTTTCAGGAGTAGAGTTCAGTGATTCTTCACTGACCTACAACACATAGTACTCATTATAACAAGTGTCGTCCTTAATACCCATCACCCATCTAGTCCATCCTCCACCTCCCTCCCTCCATCAACCTTTTTTTTTTCTCTGTCATTATGAGTCTCTTATGGCTTATTTCCCTCTCTCCTTTTTTCTTTTCCTTCTTCCCATATGTTCATCTGTTTTCTTTCTTAATTTCCACATATGAGTGAGATCATATGGTATTTGTCTTTCTCTGACTTAATTCACTTAGAATAATACACTCTAGCTCCATCCATGTTGTTGCAAAATGGCAAGATTTAGTATTTTGATGGCCGAGTAATAGTCTATTGTGTGTGTGTGTGTGTGTGTGTGTGTGTGTGTGTGTATCACATCTTTATCCATCAGTCGATGGACACAGGCTCTCTTCATAGTTTGGCTGTTGTTGATAATGCTGCTATAAACATTGGAGTGCATGTGCCCCTTCAAATCTTTATTCTTTTACCCTTTGGATAAATACCTAACATTGCAATTGCTGAGCTATAGGGTACTTCTATTTTTAACTTCTTGAGAAACCAGACTTTTCCAGAGTGGCTACACCAGTTTGCATTCCCACCAACAGTACAAAAGGGTTCCCCTTTCTCCTCATCCTTGCCAGCACCTGTTGTTTCTTGTATTGTTAATTTTAGCCATTCTGACTTGTGTGAGGTGGGATCTCATTGTGCTTTGATTTGTATTTTCCTGATGAGTGATGGTAAGCATCTTTTCATGTGTCTGTTAGCTATCTGGATTTCTTCATTGGAAAAGTGTCTATTCATGTTTTCTGCCCATTTCTTCACTGAATTGTTTTTTGAGTGTTGAGTTCGATAAGTTCTTTATGGATTTTGGGTACTAACCCTTTATCAGATATGTCATATCTGATATCTTCTTCCATTCCATAGGCTGCCTTTTAGTTTCATTGATGGCTTCCTTTGCTGTGCAGAAACTTTTTACCTTGATGAAGTCCCAATAGTTCATTTTTGCTTTTGTTTCCCTTCTCTCCAGAGATATGTCTAGTAAGAAGTTGCTACCATCAAGGTCAAAGAGGTTATTGCCTGTGCTATCCTCTAGGATTTTGATGGTTTCCTATCTCACATTTACGTATCTCCTCCATTTTGAGTTTATTTTTGTGTATGGGGTAAGAAAGTGGTCCAGTTTCATTCTTCTGCGTGTTCCTGTCCAGCTTTCTCAACAGCATTTGTTGAAGAGACTTTCTTTTTTTTCCATTGGATATTCTTTCCTGCTTTGTGGAAGATTAGTTTTCCATAGAGTTGTGAGTCCATTTCTGGGTTCCCTATTCTGTTCCATTGATCTGTTTGTGCCTGTTTTTGTGTTGTTACCATACTGTCTTGATGATCACAACTTTGTCATATAGCATGATGCCTCCAGTTCTGTTTTGTTTTGTTTCAGAATTGCTTTGGCTATTTGGAGTCTTTCATGGTTCCATCTAAATTTTAGGATTGTATGTTTTAGCTCTGAAAAATGCTGTGGTATTTTGATAGGGATTGCATGAAATATGTACATTGCTTTTGGTAGCATAGACATTTTAACAATGTTTTTCCAATCCATGAGCATGGAATGCTTCTCCATTTCTTTGTGTCCTCTTCAGATTCTTTAATAAATGTTCTATGGTTTTTGGAGTACAAATCTTTTACCTCTATAGTTAGGTTTATTCCTAAGTATCTTATTGTTTTTGGTGCACTGGCAAATAGGATAAATTCCTTGATTTCTTTTTCTGTTGCTTTGTTATTGGTTTATAGAAATGTAACACATTTCTACATACTGATTTTATATCCTGCAACTTTGCTAAATTCATGTATTCTGACAATTTTTGGGTGGAGTCTTTTGGGTTTTCTACATAGAATATCGTGTTGTCGGCAAATAGTGAAAGTTTGACTTCTTGCCAATTTGGATACCTTTTATTTCTTTTTGTTGTCTTATTGCTGAGCCTAGGTCTTCCAGTACTATGTTAAATAGTAATGGTAAAAGAGGATATCTTTGTCTTGTTCTTGAATATAGGGGAAAGGCTCTCATTTTTTCCCCATGGAGAATGATATTAGCAGTGGGTCTTTCATATATGGCCTTTATGATGCTGAGATATGTTCCCTACTTTGTTGAGGGTTTTTATCAAGAAAGGATGCTATATTTTGTGAAATGCTTTTTCTGCATCTATTGATAGGATCATTTGATTCTTATCCTTTCTTTTATTCATGTGGTGTGTCCATTCATTTTACAAATACTGAACCACTCCTGCAGCCCAGGAATAAATCCCTCTTGATCGTGGTGAATAATTCTTTTAAAGTACTGTTGAATTCAATTTGCTAGTATTTTGGGGCACCTGGGTGGTTCAGCAGTTGAGCGTCTGCCTTTGGCTCAGGTCGTGATCCTGGGGTCCTGGGATCAAGTCCTGTATCAGGCTCCTTAGAGGGAGCCTTCTTCTCCCTCTGCCTATGTCTCTGCCTCTGTGTGTGTGTGTCTGTGTGTGTGTCTGTGTCTGTGTCTCATGAATAAATAAAATCCTTTTTAAAAAATTTGCTAGTATTTTATTGAGAATTTTTGCATCCGTGTTCATCAAAGATATTGGTCTGTTAGTCTCTCAGGTTTTGGAATCAAAGTAATGCTGGCTTTAGAGAATGAGTTTGGAAGTTTTCTTTCCATTTCTTTTTTCTTTTCTTTTCTTTTTTGAACAGTTTGAGAAGAATAAGTATTAAGGTATTAACTTTCTTGCATCTGGTAGATCTAGGAGAGACAGGTAACCTAGATGGTTCCACTCAGACAAAAGAGAAGGGCTTTATATTTCTGGGTTGTTTCCGAACACGAACAAGGAAGGCAGCGCCCCAGCTGTTGGCAGCCAGCTTTTAATCAGCGGGGAAGCAGAAGACAAACTTGCCAGAAGGAAAGGGCAGAGTAGGGAAGACTATAGAGAATTATGGAGAGTGTGAATAAACCATATTCTCTGCCAGCCCTGCCATAAGCTCCTTCTTTATGAGATTAAAATATTTTTTATCTTTAAGAGTTTGAGTTATGGAGTCTTTTTCTGTTAGGATGATAATAACTATCTGAATTAATTCAGGAGGTCAGACCCTTATAACACTAAGAAAGTCAGATAATAGTAGATGGCTCACAAGCATGAATGATCAACTAAGGAAAAAAACTAGAGTCTTGAATCAGTACTTAATCTGCTATTCTTGCTACTTCACATCATCCAAATGTATTTTTCAAGAACTAGAAACTTACTTTCAAGAAATACAGTAACAAAAAAAATAAAAATTTTTAAAATTTTTATTTATTTATGATAGTCACAGAGAGAGAGAGAGAAAGAAGCAGAGACATAGGCAGAGGGAGAAGCAGGCTCCATGCACCGGGAGCCTGACGTGGTATTCGATCCCGGGTCTCCAGGATTGCGCCCTGGGCCAAAGGCAGGCGCCAAACCGCTGCGCCACCCAGGGATCCCTAAAAAATAAATTAAAAAAAAAGAAATACAGTGACAGTTTTCTGAAATATTGAAACCAGATAGGAAAAAGTCATAGCCTTTAAATAGAGGGTTGTGAATTGACTTAACAATCACACAAGATACAATGTAAAATTTATCGAGTGTGACTGAGTTTCTTATATGTGTTTTCTTACAATTTTTTGTCTACTTGGTGATTTTTGTTTTTGTCTACCTGATGAGTGAATAAAGGTCTCTCAACATGGCCCAGAACTAAAAAACCAAAACAAACAACAATCTGGTAGGATTCCCCTGGGAGGTCAGCTAGCCCAGGACTTTTGTTTGCTGGGAGATTTTTGATTACTGGTTCAACTTCTTTGCTAATTATGGGTCTGTTCAAATTTTCTCTCTCTTCATGTTTCCACTTAAGTAGTTTGTAGGGTTCCAGGAATTTGTCCGTTTCCTCCAGGTTGCCCAGTTTGTTGGCATATAATTTTTCCATAGTATTCTCTTATAATTGTTTGTATTTCTGTAGTGCTAGTTGGGATCTCTTGTCTTTCATTCATGATTTTATCTATTCAAGTCCTTTCTCTTTTCTTTTTGAGAAGCCTGGCTGTAAGTTTGTCAATTTTATCCTTTTGAAGAATCACTCTTGTTTTGTTAATCTGTTCTATTGTGAGTTTTTTTGTTTGTTTATATATTGCTTATTTATTGTTTATAATCTTTATTATTTCCCTTGTTCTGCTGAATTTAGCCTTTATTTGCTATGCCTTTTCTAGCTCCTTCAGGTGTAAGGTTGGATTGTATATTTGAGACTTCTTGCTTCTTGAGGAAGACCTGTATTGATATATACTTTCTCTTAGGACTGCCTTTGCTGCATCTTTAGACTGTTGTGTTCTTATTTGTATTTGCTTCTGTGCATTTTTTAAATTTCTTCTTTGATTTCCTGGTTAACCCATTCATTTTTTAGTAGGATATTCTTTAACCTCCATGTATTTGAGGTCTTTCCAAATTTTTTCTTTTGGTTGACTTCAAGTCTCATAGCTATATGATCTGAAAATATGCACAGTATGATCTTGATCTTTTTGTGCTTGTTGAGGGCTGATTTGTAACACAGTATGTGATCTATGCTGGAAAATATACCATGTACGCTCAAAAAGAATATCTTGCTTTAGGATGAACTATTCTGAATATTCTGTTAAGTCTATCTGGTCTGTGTGTCATTGTTTCCTTGTTGATTTTTTACTTAGATGATCTGTCCATTGCTGTTGAGTAGGGCATTAAAGTTCCCTACTATTATGACATAATTATTAATAAGTTTCTTTATGTTTATTATTAATTTATATATGTGGCTGCCCCCAAGTTGGCATAAATGTTTACAATTGTTAGATCTTCTTGATAAACTCCTTAATTATAACGCCCTACTTCATCTCTTGTTACAGTCTTTCTCTTAAAATAAGATAGAAGTATGATATAAGTATGACTTCTGGTATAAGTATGACTTATACTTCTGATATAAGTATGACTATTCCAGAGGGGTTTTTTTTTTTATGTCCCTTAGCATGATAGATGTTTCTCCATCCTCTCACTTTGAAACTACAGATGTCTTTAGGTCTAAAATTTGTCTCTTATAGGCAGCATATAGATGAATCTAGGTGTTTTGGGTTTTTTATCAATTCTGATACCCTTTGTCTTTTGATTGGAGCATTTAGTCCATTTACTCTCAGAATGATTATTGAAAGATATGAATTTAGTGCCATTGTGTTACCTGTAGAATTAGTGTTTCTGGTGATGTTCCTTGGTCCTTTCTAGTCTTGCTTTGTGTATTTTTTCCCCTCCACTCAAAGAGTCCCCTTAAAATTTCTTGTAGGGCTGGTTTAATGATAAAGTACTCCTTTAGTTTTTGTTTTGGAAACCCTTTCTGTCTCCTTCCATTATGAATGAGAACCTTGCTTGATAAAGAATTCTTGGCTGCAAGTATTTACCATTTAACATGTTGAATATTTCCTGCCTCTTTTTTCTGGCCTACCAAGTTTCTGTGGACAGATCTGCTGTGAACCTGATGTGTCTTACCTTGTAGGTTATGGACATTTTCTCCCTTGGTATTTTTGGGATTCTTTCCTTGTCTGTATTTTGTGAATTTGACTATGCTATGCCTTGATGATGCCTTTTGTTGAATTTAATGGGAGTTCTCTCTGCTTCTTGGATCTTGATGTCTGTGTCCTTCCCCAGATGAGGGAAGTGTTCAGATATAATTTGTTCAAACAAACCTTCTTGTCCCTTTTTCTCTGTCTTCATCTTATGAGACTCCTATAACATGAGTGTTATTATGTTTTAATATGTTGCTGAGTACCCTAAATCTGCTTTTGTGGTACATTACTTTTCTTTCCATCATCTTTTTGGCTTCATTATTTTCCATAATTTTATCTTCTTTATCATTGACTCACTCCTCTGCTTCATCCATCCTGGGTTTTTTTTTAAGATTTTATTTATTTATTCATGAAAGAGAAAGAGAGGCAGAGACACAGGCAGAGAGAGAAGCAGGCTCCATACAAGGAGCCCGATGTGGGACTCGATCCCGGAACTCCAGGATCACATCATGGGCCAAAGGCAGGTGCTAAACCACCCAGGGATCTCCCCATCCTGGTTTTTATGGCCTCCATTTGGGATTGCATCTCAGTTATAGCATTTTTAATCTTGACCTGACTAGATTTTAGTTTTTATCTCTGCAGTAAAAGATATTGTAGTGTCTTCTATGTTTTTCTCAAGCCCAGGTAATATCCTTGTAATTGTTCTTTTAAATTCTAGTTCAGGCATCTTACTTCTATCTGTTTTGGTTACATTCCAAGTTGTGAGTTCTACCTCCTATTTTTTTGGAGTAAATTTCTCTATCTCGTCATTTTGTCTAGCGAAGAAAGGAAGAAAGAGGAAACAAACCTCCAAAAAACTAGATTCTGGATGTGTTTTGGCCTTGTTAAAAGAATCTAGATCTCCCCAAAATAAAAAGTAAACAAGGGGATCCCTGGGTGGCTCAGTGGTTTAGTGCCTGCCTTTGGCCCAGAGCGTGATCCTGGAGTCCCGGGATCGAGTCCCACGTCAGGCTCCTGGTATGGAAGCTGCTTCTCCCTCCTCCTGTGTCTCTGCCTCTCTCTCTCTCTCTCTGTGTGTCTATCATGAATGAATAAATAAATAAATAAATAAATAAATCTTTAAAAAAGGTAAAATAAGTATATAAAAATAATTTTTCCATATTAAAATTTAAATTCAATTAACATTTTAGTATATTATTAGTTTCAGATGTAAAGTTTAGTAATTTATCAATTGCATATAACACCCAGTGCTGGGCAGCCCCGGTGGCACAGCGGTTTAGCACCGCCAGCAGCCCAGGGCGTGATCCTGGAGACCCTGGATTGAGTCCCACATCGGGCTCTCTGTATGATGCCTGCTTCTCCCTCTGCCTGTGTCTCTGCCTCTTTCTCTCTCTGTCTCTATGAATAAATAAAAAATCTTAAAAAAAAAAACACCCAGTGCTCATTCCATCATGCCCCTCACCCAGTTACCCCATCCTCCCACCCACCTCCCATTCAGTGACCTTCAGTTTGTTTCCTAGAGTTAAGAGTGTCTTTTGGTTTGCCTCTCTGATTTTTGTCTTACTTTCTTTTTCTTTCCCTTCTCCTTTGATCCTCTGTCTTGTTTCCTAAATTCCATGTCAGTGAAATCATATAATTGCCTTTCTCTGATTGACTTATTTTGCTTAGTATAATACCCTTTAGTTCTATCCAAGTCATTGCAAATGGCAAGATTTCTTTTCTTTTCTTTTTTTTTTTTTTTTTTTAAGTCTGAGTAATACTCCAGTTGAAGCTTTGCAGCACTCCATGATTAGTAGACCTGGCATGGGCAAGTTATTTGTGCCAGTCTTCTGGGGAAGGGATCTATTGCACTGACCCTTAGGTGGACTTAGCCTAGTAGATATGGGCCTCCAGTGCAAAGGGAGGCAGGGCTCTGTGTAAGCACCTCTGGCCTGCGCCACATGGTGCTGTTTTGCTGGCTCAAGGCTTCAGTGCCGATGCTTGCCCTGCTCTCTAGCTGCAGTTTTGCTTCACCAACTCCTCCACCTCCTCCAGCACCACCAGCACCACCACCATTCAGTGAGTGCCGTTGCAGAAGATCCATCACTCTGATGTCCCCGGTTTCTGTTACAACTCTGTGTTCACCCTGCCTGTGTCCAAACGTTTTTATCTCAGGCATGTGACTAAGTTTCAAAATGCCAAATTTTAGGGACTCCCTTTGTGTGGACCCACACTGTTCCTCTGGGCAATACTTTCCCCAGGCTGTTGCCTTTCACCACCCTGTCCCAGGAAATCAGTTGCCATTTATGACAAAACAGAGCAGAAGGCCAGCACCAAGACTCCCTGTTCTCTGGTCCCCACTCCTGTGGTTGGCAGCAGTGCAGCACTTTGGTGCCACCTGCTCTTCTTGTGACCCAGGGGATCCCTAGACCATGCTGTCACACCTGGGATTCCTCCCCATTTCACTACCTGAGCACCTTCAGCCAGGCAAATCCCCGATGATAGCATACTTCTGAAAGTTCCAATTTGCACTCTGTCTTATAATACTTTGCAGTAGCCTCTGGAAGCAGGCTTCCTCCGGCCGCCTTACCCATAGCTGTGTCCCCCGCCTCAAGTCCACATCCACACCTCCTACCTTCCAAAAGGTGGTGGCCTTTCTACTTGTAGACTTGCAATTGATTTCTTGGGTGTTCAGAATGACTTGCTAACTATCTGGCTGTGTTTGAGGGATGAGCCAAGCGGAGGGTTCCCCTACTCCTTGGCCATCTTAACCCTTCAACTGTAAGAGACTCAATGATAGAGGACAAACTGAGGCTTGATGGAGGTAGATGGGGGAATGGGCTAGATGGGTGATGCATAACAAGGAGGGCACTTGTTATGAGTCCTGGATGTTGTACCTAAGTGACGAATCACTGAATTCTCCTGAAATCAGTATTGCACTGTGTGTTGAGTAACTAAAATTTAAGTAAAAATTTGAAGGAGTTTTATGGCTTCAATTCTCATATTTAGGTCTTTAATCCTTTTTTAGTCTATTTTTATGTAAGGTGTAAGAAAGTGGTCCAGTTTCATTCTTTTGCATGTAGTTGTCCCATTTTCCCAACACCATTTATTGAAAAGCCTGACTTTTCCTCGTATATTCTCCTGTCATTTGTGGTATATTAATTGAGCAGATGAGTATTGGTTTATTTTTGGCTTCGTCCTGTTCGGTCAATCTGTGTGTCTATTTATGCCAGTGTCATGCTGTTTTGATTACTGTAGCTTTGATGTGTATTGTGAAACCTGGGTTTGTGATACCTCCAGTGTTGCACCTTTCACTTAAGATGGCTTTTGTTATTTAGGATCTTATGTGGTTCCATACAATTTTTTTCCCATTTAAAACTTTTTATTTAAATTCAGTTAATTAACATATAATGTATTACAGGCTTCAGAGGTAGAGTTCAGTGATTCATCAGTTTTATGTAACTCCCAGGCTCATTATATCACATCCCCCCCTTAATGTCCATCACCCACTTACCCCATCCCCTCACCCTCCTCCCCTCTAACGATCCTCAGTTTGTTTCCTATGATTAAGAGTCTCTTGTGTTTTGTCTCCTTCTCTGAGCTCACCTTATTTTGTTTTGTTCCTCTCTTCACCTATGATCCATCTGTCTTGTTTCTTAAATTCCACATGAGTGAGATCATGTAATTGTCTTTTTCCAATTATTTCGCTGAGCTTAATATCCTCTAGTTCCATCCATGTCATTGCAAATGGCAGGATTTCTTTTATCTTTTTTTTTTCTTCTCTTTTTTTTCTTTCTTTTTTTTTGGTTAGCTGAGTAACAGTCCAGTGTGTGTGTGTGTGTGTGTGTGTGTGTGTGTGTGTGTATGCACACACATGTGCATATATTTTTTTTTCTTTTTTCATTCATCTGTTAATGGACATCTGAGTTCTTTCTATAGTTTGGGTATTGTGGACGTTGCTGCTATAAACATTGGGTTGCAGATGCTCCTTTGGATCTTTGGGGTAAATTTATATCTTTTGTGTATTTATATCTTTGGGGTAAATACCCAGTAGTCCACTTGTTGAGTCATAGGGTAGCTCTATTTTCAATTTTTTGAGGAACCTCCATACTGTCTTCCAAAGTGGCTGTACCACCTTGCATTCTTACCAGCAGTGTACGAGGGTTCCCCTTTCCCCGCATCCTCACCAACATCTGTCACTTCTTGACTTGTTAATTTTAGCCATTCTGACTGGTGTGAGGCAGTATCTCATTGTGGTTCTGATTTGTATTTCCCTGATGCCAAGTGATGTTGAGCATTTTTTCATGTGTCTGTTGGCCATTTGTGTGTCATCTTTGGGGAATGTTTGTTCATGTCTTCTGCCCATTTCTTGACTGGATTATTTGTTCTTTAGGTGTTGAGTTTGAAAAGTTCTTTATAGGTTTTTTAATACTAGCCCTTTATCTGCTAAGACATTTGCAAATATCTTTTCCCATTTTGTCTCTATTGTCTTTAGGTTTTGTCAACTGTTTCCTTTGTGGTGCAAAAGCTTTTTATCTTGATGAAATCCCAATAGTTCTATTTTGCCTTTGTTTCATTTGCCTTTGGAGATGTGTCTGTTAAGAAGTTGCAGTGGCTAAGGCCACAAAGGCGCTGCCTGGGTTCTTCTCTAGGATTTTGAAGGATTCCTATCTTACATTTAGGTCTTTCATCCATTTTGAGTCTATTTTCATGTATGGTGTGAGGAAATTGTCCAGTTTCATTCATCTGCATGTGGCTAAGTTTCCCAACACCATTTGTTGAAGAGTCGGTCTTTTTTCCATTGGATAGTCTTTCCTGTTTTGTTATAGATTAGTTGACCGTAGAGTTGAGGGTCCATTTTTGGGTTCTCTGTTCTGTTCCATTGATCCTGTGTGTGTTTTTGTCCCAGGACCGTACCGTCTTGATAACTACAGCTTTGTAATACAGCTTGAAGTCAGGCATTGTGATGCCACCAGCTTTGGTTTTCTTTTTCAACCTTCCTTTGACTATTTGGAGTCTTTTCTGGTTCTACTCATATAAATTTTAGTATTTGTTCTAGCTCTGTGAAATTTACTCTCGGTATTTTTGTAGAAATTGCATTAAATCTGTAGATTATGCACATTTTGAAAGTATTCTTCAAATCCACAAGCATGGTAAATCTTTCCATTTGTCCTCTTCAGTTTCTTTTATCAATGTTTTATAGTTTTGAGAGTACAGGTCTTTTACTTCCTTATTAAATTTATTCCTAGGTATTTAATTTTTTTTAGTATGATTATAAATAGAATTGTCATCTTAATTTTTCCTCCTACATCATTATTAGTGTGTGAAAATGCAACTGATTTCTTATATTTTGTATCCTGTAATTTTACTGAATTTATTAGTTTCAGTAGTTTTTTGATGGAGTCTTTAGGGTTTTCTATATATAGTATAATTGCCAATAGTGACAGTTTTACATTCTCCTTACCTTGCCTTTTATTCCTTGTCTGATTGCTAGGACTTCAAGTACTATATTAAATAAAAGTGGTTAGAGTTGGCATCCTTAGGGTGCCTGGGTGGCTCAGTTGGTTAAGTATCCAATTCTTGATTTCGGCTCAAGTCATGATCTCAGGGTTCTGAGATTGAGCCCCAAGTCGGGCTTGGCACTCATTGTGGAGTCTCTTTGTGCCTCTCTCTCTGCTCCTCCTGTGCTTACTTCCTCTCTCTTTCACTCCCTTGAATAAAGAAGTAAAATCTTAAAAAAAAAAAAAAATAGAGTTGGCATCCTTGTCTTGTTCCTGATCTTAGATTGAGTATGGTGTTAGCTGTGGGGTTGTCATATTTGGCCTTTATTATATTGAGGTAAGTTCCCTATAAATCCACTTTATTAAGAGTTTATATTATGAAGAGATGTTGAATTTTGTCAAGTGCTTTTTCTGCATTTATTGAGGTGATCGTACTGTTTTTATCCTTCATTTTGTAAGTATGATGTATTGCATTAATTGATCCCAGGACCCCAGGGCCACAACCTGAGCTAAAGGCAGACACTTAACTGACTCAGCCACCCAGGTGCCCCCTTTCTCTTTTTTTTCTTGATGAGTCTGGCTAAAAGTTTGTCAATGTTTATCTTTTTAAAGAACCACCTCTTGAGCAGCCTGAGTGGCTCAGCAGTTTAGCACTGCCTTCAGCCCAGGGCGTGATCCTGGAGTCCCGGAATCGAGTCCCATGTCAGGCTCCCTGCATGGAGCCTGCTTCTCCCTCTGCCTGTGTCTCTGCCTCTCTCTCTGTTTCTCATGAATAAATAAATAAAATCTTTTAAAAATAAATAAATAAATAACCATCTCTTGATTTCATTGATCTTCTCTTTTGTTTTTTAGTCTTTATTTCACTCATTTCCTTTCTGGTCTTATTTCCTTCCTTCCACTAACTGTGGGTTTTGCTTGTTCTTCTTTTTCTGGTTCTTTTAGGTGTAAGCTTAGATTATTTGAATTTTTTCTTGCTTTTTGTGTTAGACCTGTAATGCTATAAACTTCTCCCTTAAAACTGCTTTTCTTGCAACCTAGAAATTTTGGACCATTGTGTTTTCATTTTTACTAGTCTTCGTGTGTTTTTTTTCTCTTTTCATCTTTATTTTGTTGGCCCATTGGTCGTTTGGTAGTGTATTGTTCAGTGTCCACATTTGTGTTCTTTTCAGGACTTTTTCCTTGTAATTGATTTCTAATTTAAAACCATTGTGGTCAGAAAACAGGATATTATTTCAGTCTCCTTAAATTTGAGACTTATTTTGTGGCCTAACGTGATTTATCCAGAGAATGTTCCATGTGCACTTGAAACAATGCATATTCTGTTTTTGAATGAAATGTTTTATGTGTATCTGCTAAGTCTGTCTGACCCTAATGTGTGTTTCAGACACTCTTTCCTTACTGGTTTTCTATCTATATGATCTATCTCTTGATGTCAAAGAGTGTTAACTCCCCTGCTGTTCTTACATTACTGTCAATTTCTTCCTGTATTAATACTTCATTCATATGTTCAAGTTCTCACTTATTAGGTGCATAAGTGTTTATAATTGTTATGTTCTCCTGTTGGATTGATCCTTTATCATTACTTAATAATCTTGACTCTAGTTATAGCTTTTGTTTTAAAGTTTATTTTATCTGATGTATTGCTACCCTGGCTTTTTTTCCTTCTATTTCCATTAGCGTGGAATATCTTTCCATCCCTTCACTTTCAGTCTTCACTTTTCAGTCTGTATTTGTCTTTAGGTCTGAAGTGAGTCCCTTTGAGGCAGTATATAGATGTGTCTTGTTTTGTTTTTATTCATTCAGTTAGCCTATATCTTTTCATTGGAGCTTTTTAGACCATTAAATTTAAGGTAATTACTGATGGGTTTGCATGGCCAGTTTATTTTAATGTTCTGTGTTTGTTTTTGTAGTACTTTTCTGTTTCTTTCTTCTCTTGCTCACTTTCTTAGTGCTGTGCTTCGATTCTGTTTTCTTTTTTTTTCTTTTGAATGCATGTATTAACAGATTTTTGGTTCGTGATTACCATGATGTTTATATATAACATCCTACATATCTAGCAGTACATATTAAGTTGATGGTCACATAAGTTCCAGTGCATTTGAAAAGAACTTCCCCCTCCCTACATTTTATGTATATATTGTCATATTTTACATCTTTTATTTTGTGAGTCCCCTTAACTAAGATTGAACTCTATTACCTTTATGTCTTTCACTCATGAATTTTTTTCCTTTCATAATTTTCTTTTAATCATGACCTTTTCTTTTTCACTTAAATCTCTTTAATATTTCTTTTTTCTTTTGTTTTTCTTTTCTTTCTTTAGGGTAGACTCCACACCCAATATGGGGCTTGAACTCATGGCCCTGATATTCAGAGTCACATGCTTTACCGACTGAGTCAGCCAGGCACCCCCCTTTACACATTTCTTATAAGGTTGGTTTAGTGATGATAAAAACCTCTTTAACTTTTCTTTGGGAAACTCTATTTCCCCTTCAATTCTGAATTATAACCTTGCCAGGAACCTTATTCTTGGTTATAGGTTTCTTGCTTTTAGCACTTTGAATATATCATGCTACTCCTTCTGGCCCATAAAGTTTCTTCTAAAAAATCAGCTCATAGCCTTATGGGGTTTTCCTGACATGTAACTAGTTGCTTTTGTCCTGATGATTTTAATATTCTGTCTTTATTTTTAATCTTTCACATTTTAATTGTTATATGCCTTGGTATGGACCTCTTGGGTTCATCTTAATTTGGGGCTCCCTGCATCTTGGACTTGATATCTCTTTTCTTCCTCAGGTTAGGGACATTTGTAGCTATTATTTCTTCAAGTAATTTTTTTGCTCTTTATTCTTTTTCTGGGATCCCTTACAGTGCAAATGTCAATATATCTGATATCCCAGAGTTCCCTTAACACCCTAATTTTTTTTTAAAGTTCTTTTTTCTTATTACTGTTCAACTTGGGTGCTTTCCATTATCTTGTCCTCCAGATTGCTGATCAATTCTTCTGTAACTTCTAATGTGCTCTTGATTTCCTCTAGTATATTCTTCATTTCCATTACTACATTCTTTAATTCTAATTCCTTTTTATGTTTTCTGCCTTTTCGTTGAAGTTTTCACGGAATTCATCCATTCTTTTCTCCAGTCCAGTCAGCATCTTTATAGCCATTACTGTGAATCAGGTAGATTGCTTAATTGTTTCATTTAGTTCTTTTTCTCATATTTCGTCTCATCCTTTCATTGGAGCATATTCTTCTGCATCCTCATTTTGACTTTCTGTGTTTATTTCTGTGACTCAGACAGAACAGCTACTTCACTTGAAGTAATGGCCTTGCATAGGGACATTCCCTGTGTAGACTGTGTGTGCCTTGTGGCGCTGGCTGGCTGGCACTGTAGCAGGTGTGGGGTAGGGGTCCCAGGACTCTGAGCTGGGGCAGCCTTGTTGGGATGGCTGTTGCTGAGGAGGGTGTGGGCCAGGGGTCTTGGGGGCACTCTGTGTAGCATGGGCCTTGGCAGGAAAGCTGGAGCTGAAGCAGGTATAGGCTGGAAAATTCTGGGCTGCTCCATGAGGCAGGTGCCCTGGTGAGTGATCTGGAGTGAAGTATGAGTCTGAGGTATCCCAGGGTGCTTTGTGCCTTGGTGAGATGACTGGAGCTGTAGAGAATACTGTTGTGAGGTGTGGTGTGGTGTGCACTGTGCTAGAGCCTCCCTGATGGAAAGACCAAGGCTGGTGTGGGCTAGGGGCCTAGAGCTTGCTCAGGTGGCAAACTAGCTAGGGTGCCCAGACCTTGCTCCTGCTGCACCATTCAGGTAAGGGTGGATTGTAA
Source organism: Canis aureus (assembly GCF_053574225.1). Taxonomy (NCBI): domain Eukaryota; kingdom Metazoa; phylum Chordata; class Mammalia; order Carnivora; family Canidae; genus Canis; species Canis aureus. The sequence goes on from NC_135619.1 coordinate 65,641,181, forward strand.
ACAGTGGTGCTCTCATTAACCCCTCTGACCTAGAGAAAATTCCAGCAGGTTCCCCACCATTTGGTAGGCTAGTTCCTTTGTATTCTAGTTGTCCTTTTATACCATAACTTTTTTCTGTGCCCCAAGACAGATTAGTCGGCTTCAAGTCCCTCACTATCCTTCCCCACTGTAGTTCAGAGTTTGGGATGGTGGGGTTCCATGTCATTACTGTGTCTGTCTCTCTATCTTTTGTTGTGCAGAAGCTGTTCAGTTAGCCCTCAGTTCTCCTTTAGGAGGAATTGCTCTGCATGTACATACAGATGTGGTGTGTCCATGGATGAGGTGAGCTTGGGGTCTCCCTATGTTGCCATCTTGGACCAGCCATCACTTCCTTATGCCCCCTGCCCCCTGCCCCCTAAGCAGCCACTAATCTACTATCTGTCTAGATTTGCCTATTCTGGACATTTCATATCAACAGGACTATATAGTACATAGTTTTTTGTTACAGGCTTGTTTCACTTAGCATAATGTTTTCAAAAACTTTATTCCTTATTCTGGTTGAATATTTTATTGTGTGGTCTTACCACTTTTTATTTGTGCACTCATCGGTTATTGGACATTGGGTTGTTTCCACCCATTGGCTTTTATGAATAATGTTCTTATAAACACTCATGTACAAGTTTTTGTACGGGCATATGTTTTCATTTCTCTAAGATATATGCCTAGGAATGGAATTGCCAGGTAATATGGTAACTATGCCTTTAATTTTAGGAGCTGCCAGACGGTTTTCCGAAGTGCATTATTTTATATTCCCGCCAGTTATATTTAAAGGTTATGATTTCTCTACATCCTCGCCAACACTTGTTATTATCAGACATTTTGATTCCAGCCATCCTAATGGGTATGAAGTATCATCTTGTTCTGGTTTTGATTTGCATTTCCCTGATGGCAGTGATGTACATAGCGTGTTTTCATGTGCGTATTGACCATTTGTGTATATCTTTTGGGTAAATGTCTATTCAGATCTTTTGCCATTTTATAGTTGGCTTATTTGTCATTTGTCTTTTCACTTTTGAGTAGCAAATGTTCTTTATATTTTTTAGATATAAATCTCTTATCAGGTGTATAATTTGAAAATATTTCTTCCCATTCCATGGGCTATCTTTTCACCCTCTCGACATTTTCGAAGTTCAAAACATGGGGCACTTGTGGCTCAGGTGGTTAAGAGTCTGTCTTCAGCTCAGGTCATGATCTCCAGGTGCTGGGATTGAGCCCCCTTTGGGCTCCCTCCTCATCAGGGAGCCTGCCTCTCCCTCTACCCCTCCCTCTGCTCGCTCGCTGTCTCTTTCGAATGAATTAAAAAATCTTTTTAAAAAATGAAGTACAAAATTTTAAATTTTTGGTCAAGTCTAATTTACCTAATTTTCTCTTTTGCTCATGTTCTTGGTTCATTGCCAAATCTAAGATCAAAAAAGACATACCCCTATATTTTCTTCTAAGAATTGAATAGTTTTAGCTCTTACACTTAAGGCTTTGCCAATATGAGCTGATTTTTGTATGAGGTAAGGATGCAATTTCGTTCTTTTGCATGTGGCTGTCTGTTGTTTCAGCACCATTTGTTGAAGACTATTTTCCCACTGTTGAGTGATCTTAGCTTGGCATCTGTCTGTATTACTCAGTTCTCCCGTGCAACAGAACCAGTTAGATGTGTGAATCTATAATCATATACATGTGTACATTTAATATATATGTTCATATATACACACACATATATTGATGTATCAAGAAAGGGAGAGGATGTGGGAGGAGGACTTAGTTTAAAGAATTGGCTCACAAAATTGTGGGGGCTGGCAAGTCCAGGTCTGCAGGGTTAGGCCAGCAGGCTCCAGAGCCAGGGATGAGGTGATGTTGCAGTTCTTGTCCAGAGATGGCAGAATTTCCTGTTCCTCCAGGGACCAGTTATTTTCTCTATGTCTTCAACTGATTGGATGAGGCTCACCCACCTTCTGGAAGGCAATCTGCCTTACTCCAAGTCCAGTGATTTAAATGTTAATCACATTTAAAACTGCTTTTACAGATATTGGGATGTTTGAAATCTGTGGGTCCCGTGGCCTAGCTAAGTTGGCACATAAAATTAACCTTCATAAGTCTACCACTTACCAACTCGATACCCAAACACATCTCCATAAAGCATACTCGATCTCTGAAAAAAAGACAATAACAAGGTTACGGTTCCACCTAACAAGATAACAGTTATCCTGCATACAACTGAAAATGCTCTGAACCCCCCCAACCCCCCGCCCCCGGCCCCCACGCGAAGACAATGTGAGGTCCTTGTGTTATGTGACCTGTTGTACTTGAAATCCTACAACTGAAATACTCTGATGTAGTTAATAGCGCTTAAGTATATAAAGTCAGGACATCTTACCTTATATAATAAGGGGTGACAGAGAGAAAACAAAGGTATTTGAGACACATTCATGACAAAATAAAGACGATACACTCATAATTACAGTCCTCACTTTAGTAACTGATGACCAGGTCTAGCTGCTATTTCTAATGACCTCCCTCCACTGGCTGTTCCGCTGTTGCCTTTGCTCTCAGCAAGCACCTCAGGTGGTGAAGGCTCTTTACCTTCCTCAGTTGGGTGGTGTGGTTCAAACCTCCACTCCTGGAGGCTCTGGGCCATTGGAAGTCCTGCACGAGCTGGGTTATAGTTTTCCGTCCACTTTCATCCTAGGCCATGGTGACACTAAGAGACGCCCTAAGGGACCTCCTGTATGCCCTCTCCTCGATACACTCTGCTTCTGTCCCTTGTGGACAGTGGTGCAGTGTCCAATTTCCCCTTGGTCGTCGGGCTCAGTCACCCCCGCCAGCACAGGACTCCGTTTTTGTCCGTCTGTTCGGGGGTGTGAGGAGTCCGGGGCGAACTGGGCAGCAGCCTTAACTTCCAGGTTAGTAAAGTCATCTTTGGGTCTCCAGGTAAAAGCATTTCTCCCTTTGGAACTAGGATGGGCAGAGGCTGGCGGAGCACCAGGTCTTGGGGACAGGAAGCGAGTGGGCCACGGGGGTGGTCGTGAGGGGCCCCGCTCCCGTTTCCAGCCCCGTGTGTGGAGCCGCGACGGTGGCTGTTGGAGAAGTCGGTGGCGGACACGCGGGCACAGACACACTTCGTACCTCAGTATCCGGTGCCTGTAGGGACCCGAGTCTGGTTGTGCAGACGCAGAAGCTGAGGGGCGGAGGGGAGGCGCTGAGGTGAGGGGGCCGCGGTAGGGAGACTGCTGCTGCCTCCCGCAGAGCGGCCTGGCCTGCGCCGGATGTGAGGCAGCTGCTTCCGCTCAGGCCTGAGGGGCTCGGGGGCGCCTGGGAGGCTCCGTCAGTGTCCGACTCCTGGGCCCAGCCCGGGGCTCGACCCGGAGCTCGACCCGCCAGCTCGCGCCCTGGGCTCCCCCGGGACCCTCACGGACGTCCCGAGCCGCTCTCCAGGATCCTCTTCCTTCCCGGTGGTCTGTGCCTGCCAGGCGCCAGCTCAGGCGTCCACAGGCCGCGGCGTCCACACGCCAGAAATCGCAGGCCAAGACCTCGGCGGCGCAGGTGGGCGTCCTCCTGGGTCTTGACTTGTGCTTCTCTGTCCTGGTTGCTTGCTTGCTTTTTTTTTTTTTTTTTTTTTTTCTTGGTTCAGGTTTTTATTTAATTTCCAGCTGATCTAATTTCCTCCTCTTATGAGAACACTAGTTGGGGGCGTCTGGGGGGCTCAGTGGGTTAAACATCTGCCTCTGGCTCAGGTCATGATTCCGGGGTTTTGGGGTTGAGCCCGGCATCCCTCTGCCTCTGCCCTCCTCGACCTTGTCCGTGTGCGCACGTGTGCGCACGTGTGCACACACACACACTCTCTCTCTCTCAGATAAATAAATACAATCTTTTTTTTTTTTTTAAGATTTTATTTATTCATGAGAGACACACAGAGAGAGAGAGAGAGGCAGAGACACAGGCAGAGGGAGAAGCAGGCTCCATGCAGGGAGTCCCATGTGGGACTCAATCCCGGGCCCCCAGGATCACGCCCTGGGCCAAAGGCAGGTGCCAAACCACTGAGGGACCCAGGGATCCCTAAATAAATACAATCTTAAAAAAAGAACACTAGGGGCAGCCCAGGTGGCTCAGCCCTTTAGCACCACCTTCCGCCCAGGGCCTGATCCTGGAGACCCGGAATCGAGTCCCACATCGGGCTCTCTGCATGGGGCCTGCTTCTCCCTCTGCCTGTGTCTCTGACTCTCTCTTTGTCTCTGTGTCTCTCATGAAAAAATAAATAAAATATTAAAAAAAAAAAAAAAGAACACTAGTCATATTGACTTAGGGCTCACCCTGTGGACCTCATGCTAATTGAGTTACCTCTGAAAGACCCTGCCTCCAAATACACCACAGTCTGAGATTCGGGGGGTTAAGATTTCAGCACAGGAAGTTTGCAGGGGTGCCTGCAGCCAGCAACAGCACGCTTGTGGAGAATCACTTGCCGTAGATACACAGTTCTACTTCTGAACCCTCAGTTCAGTGACTGTACTTCTGTACACCGGCGCTCCACCGCCTTCATTACCCTTGCTCTCTAGTAAGCTTTGGAATTTGGAAATCTGTCCCATCCTACTTTATTTTTCTTTTCAAAGATTTAGAGGTCTTGAAATCCCATGTACATTTTATTTATTTTTTACATTTTTTTTTAGACCCATGTACATTTTAGAAGTAGCTTTCCAACTTCTACAAAGAAGTCAGCTGGGGATTATGACAGAGATTGCATCAATAACTTTTTGTAAATCAGTCCGAAGAGCATTGCCATCTTCAATAATCCATTAGCATGGCATGTTTCTCTCTTTGTTTAGATCTTCTTTCTTTTTAGCAGGGTTGTTTTCAGGTACTGCTTTTGTTAAATTTCTTTTTTAATTTTACATGTTATCAATTGTATTTTTTTTTTCATTTTTGAACTATTCCTTACAAGTCTATAGAAATACAAGTGACTTTTGTGTATTGGCCTTACATCCTGAAGCTTTGCTGGACCCATTTATTGGTTTTAACAGTTTTGTGGTAGATGCCTCAGTATTCATATGCAGTATCACATCCTATACAAAATGGTTTTACTTTATTTCTTTCTGATCTACATGCCTTTGTTTTCTTGCCCTGCTAGAACCTCCACTACAGCGTTAAATGGAAGTAACAAAAGCACGTGGTTTTGTATCTGCTCTTAGGTGGAAACCTCTATTCTTGCATCACTAAGTACAGTGTTAGCTGTAGGTTTTTTTGTAGATGCCCTTTGCCAGGTTGAGGAAGTTTCCTCTCTCTACAGTTTGAGTGTCTTTAACATGGGGAGTTGAGTTTTGTCAGATGCTCTTTCTGCATGTATTAAGGCGTTCGTGCAGTCTTGTATTTTCTTATTTCAACATGATGTGTCACGTTATTATACTGATGGATTTTCAGATATTTCACCAACCATGCTTTCCTAGGAGAAGCCCCACTTGGTCATGAGGTATAATTCTTTTTATTTGTTGCTGGGTTCATTTCTTAGTATTTTATTGAGAATGTTTTGACCATATGCATACGATAATGTTTCGTGGTTTTTCTTGTGATGACTTTGTCTGGAACTGGTATCACGGGATACTGGCCTTGTAGAATGAGTTGGGAAGTGACCCGTCTGATATTTTTTGGAAGAATTTGTGAAAATTGGAGAATTCAGTGCTGAAACCATTTCACCTAGGCTTTACTTTTTGGGTAGTTTTTTGGTCACTAACAGTCTCTACACTAGTTATTTGGATCTGTTCAAATTGTCTGTTCTTTTTTACTGAGATAGGATGACCTACAATATCATATTAGTTACAGGTGTGCAACATAAGGATATGCTTGTCCTGCAAAATCACCACAATAAGACTAGTTAACATTTGTCACCATACACAGTTCCAATTTTTTAATCTTGTGATGAGAACTTTTAGGATCTACTCTCTTAGCAACTTTCAAATATACTATATGACAGTATTACTAACTTTAGTCATCATGCTGTTCATTACATCCCCATAACTTATCTTTTTTTTTTTTAAGATTTTATTTATTTATTCATGAGAGACACAGGCAGAAACATTGGCAGAGGGAGAAGCAGGCTCCCTGTGGGGAGCCCGATGATGCAGGACTCTCTCCTGGGACCGTGGGATCACGCCCTGAGCCAAAGGCAGACGCACAACCACTGAGCCACCCGGGCCTCCCACTTACTTATAACTGGAAGTTTGTACCTTTTTACCTCCTCTCATCCCCCTCCATACCCCATCTCTGGCAAACACCAGTGTGTTCTCTGTATCTATGAATTCAGTTTGTTTGTTTGGAGATTCCACGTGTGAGGTTGTGTGGGGTTTGTCTTTTCCTTACTTGTTTCACTTAGTGTAATGCCCCATCTATGTTATTGTAAATGGCAGGATTTCCCTTTTTTATGTCTGAATATTCCGTTGTCTGTATGTACCACATTTTCTTTATCTGTCCTTATACTGATAGACACTTAGGTAGCTTCTGTGTCTTGGCTAGTGTAAGGTAGGGCTGCCGTGATATGGGGGGTGTACGGTGTTTTAGATACTCAGAAATGAAAGTATTAGATCATATGATAGTTCTATTTGTAATTTTTTGAGGAAACTCCATACTTTTTTCGATGGTGACCTAAATTCACACCATCAGTGTACAAAGATTCCCTTTTCTCTACATCCTCACCAACACTAATTTTTGATAATGTCTCTTCTAACAGGCAGGAGGTAGGAATCTCCTTTTGGTTTTTATTTGCATTTCCAGGTGGTTAGTGATGTTGAGCACTTTTTCAAGGGCTTGTGGCAATCAGTACGTCTTTTTTGAAAAAGTGTCTATTCAGATCCTTGGTCTGCTTTTTAATTGGATTGTTTGGGGCTTTGTTTGGTATCATGTTGTAGGAGTTCTTTGTATATTTTGCATATGAATCCTCGGTTGGATGGGATTTGCAAATATTTTCTCCCGCTTGGTGTAGGTTGCCTTTTCATCAGTGGTTTCCTTTGCTGTGCAGAAGCATGTTAGTGTGATGTAGTCCCACTTGTTTATTTTTGCTTTTGTTGTCTTTCCTTTTGGTGTCAGACACAAAAAGTCATCAAACTCATCTCAAGGAGCATACTGCCTATGTTTTCTTCAAACATGGTTTCAGGTATTTTGTTCAAGTCTTTAAGCCATTTAAGTTAATTTTTGTATAATACTGTAAGTTAGTGGTCCAGTTTCATTCTTTTGCATATGACTGTCCCAAATTTTCCAGCACCGCATATTGAAGAGACTCTCCTTTCTCACTGCATATTCTTGACCTCTGTTGTAAATTAATTGAGCTTGTATGTGTGGGTTTATTTATGGGCTCTCTGTTCTGTTGATCTGTGTTTCTGTTGTTAGGTCAATATCCTTCTGTTCTGATTATCATAGCTCTGTAATACAGTTTGAAACAGGAAATGTGATACCTTCGACTCTGTATTTCTTTCCCAGGATAGCTTTGGGTATTCAGGGTCTTTTGTATTTCCATACAAATTTTAGCTTTGTTTTTTCTGTTTCTGCAAAAAAGTGCCATTGGCATTTTGATAGGGATTGCGTTGAATCTGTGGATTGGTAGTATGGACATTTTAATAATTATTTCTTCCAATTTATGAGTACAGAGGACTTTCCCTTTTCTGTGTGTCTTCAATTTCTTTTTCACCAATGTCTTACAACTTTTAGTGTACAGGTTTTTCACCTTCTTGGTTAAATTTATTTCTAGGTATTTTCTTTTTGGTACAGGTGGGAATGAGATGGTTTTCTTCATTTCCTTTTTTTTATTCTAGTTGACACAGAATATTATGTTAGCTGTAGGTATACAAATATTAGCTGTAGGTATACAAATATTAGCTGTAGGTATACAAACAGAATATTATGTTAGCTGTAGGTATATATATATATATATATACACACAACAAAGTGATCACCGTGATAAATCTTGCTACCATCTGTCACCATAGGAGGTTGTTATATACCGCTCACTTGATTTTCAGTGCCAGACATTGTGTCTTAGTTATTTTATAACTGGAAGTTTGTACCTTGTAATCCCTGTTTCACAGGTTTGGACTTTGTTTATTCTTCTTTTGGTAGCTTTCATTTGTCTCAAGGTATTTTTTTTCCTCTTTGATTTCTTCATTGACCCATTAACGTGCTGTTTAGCCTCACAAGTTTGTGTTTTCCAGTTTTTTTCCTTGAATTGGTATCTGTTTTCATTCCATCATGGTCAGAAATTATGCTTAATATAACTTCAGTCTTCTCACATTTATTGAGAATTGTTGGCCTACCACGTGACCTCTCCAGGAGAAAGTTTCATGTGTGTTTGAAAAGGTATTCAAGTCTATTTGGTCTAAGGGCTCCTTCAAAGCCACTGTTTCCTTATTGATTTTTCTGTTGAACGTTCTATTCATTGATGTAAGTGGGGTATAAAGTCCCTACTCTTCTTGCATTACTGTCCAGTTCCCTTATTCTGTTTGTTAACGTTTGCTATATCTATTTAGGCGTTCCTGTGTTGGGTGCATGAAATCTTTACTATATTGTTGGATTGATTCCTTTATCATTACAGAATGACTCTGTTGTCTTTCGAGATGGTCTTTATTTTTTACAGCCTATTTTTTTCTTTTCTTTTCTTTTCTTTTTTTTTTTTTTTTTTTTTTTTGGTTAAAGATTTTGTCAGAGAGTGAGCACAAGCAGGAGGAGCAGCAGAGGAAGAGGGAGAAGCAGGCTCCCCACGGAGCAAGCTGCCCAATGCAGGACTCAGTCCCAGGACCCTGGGATCATGACCTGAGCTGAAGGCAGATGCTTTACCAGCTCAGCCCCCCAGGAGTCCCTGAGTCTATTTTTTTTGATGTAAGTACTGCTAACCTGGCTTTTTTTTTTTTTTTCCACTTCCATTTGCTTGGATATTTTTCCATTCCTTCACTTTCGGTCTGCATTGGTCTTTAGGCCTGAAGTGAATCTCTAGTAGGCAGCATGCAGATGGGTACAGTTTTTGTGTTTGTTTTATCCATACCTTTAAAGTAACAATGACTAAAGTAACAATGTCTATTATTGGTTGACATTGTGGTGTTTTCTAGCTGTTTTTGTCATACTGCTTTGTTCCTTCTCTCATTCTCTTCTTTTATGATTTAATGACTTTCTTAGCATTATGCTTGGGTTCCTTTATCTGTTTTTTTGTGTACATGAGGTTTTGGATGTGTGGTTACCATAAGGTTCATACAGAACATCCTGCCTACGGAGCTGTCTGTTTTCAGCTGATGGTCACTTACATTTCAACACATTCTGAAAGCATTACACTTTTCCTCCTCTCCACGCCCTGTTTTATGTGTATGATGTCATATTGTCTGTTTTTTTACTGTGTAGATCCTTATCTGATTTTTATAGATTAATTGATTTACTACTTTTGTCTTTTTAACCTTTATACTAGCCTTGTAACTGATTGATCTACTACCTTTGCTTCATGTTTGCTTTTTATGAGATCTTTTTTTTTCTTTTATAAATTTCTTCCATTGTGGCCTTTTCTTTTCCATTTAAAGAAGTCCCTTTAACATTACTTGTAAGGCTGGCTTAGTCATGATGAATTTCTTTACCTTTTGTTTGTCTGAGGAACTCTTATTTCTCCAATTCTGTCTGATAACCTTGCCAGGTTGAATGTGCTTGGTTCTTGGTTTTCCCTTTGTCCTCTTGGAGTATATCATACTGCTCCCTTCTGGCATAGTTTCTGCTGAAAAATCAGTTGATAGCTTTATGGGGTTTCCCTTACATATAACTGGTTGCTTTTTCTCTTAACTATTCTTAAGCTTCTTTTATCTTCAATTTTTAACATTTTGATTATTTGTTTTATGTAGACCTCTGTGGGCTCGCCTTGTTTGGGTCTCTCTGTTTCCTGGGCCTGATGTCCTTTCTTCCCCCGGTTAGGGAAGTTTCCAGCCATTATTTCTTCAAATAAGTTTTCTGCCCCTTTCTCTCTCCTTTTTGTGAACCCCTGTAATGTGAATGTTAGTATGCTTGATGTTTTCTTAGAGATTCCTTAACCTATCTTCATTTTTTTAACATTCTTTTTTCTTTTTGTTGTTCAGCTGGGATGATTTTCACTACCTTGTCTTCCAGATCACTGATCGGTTCTATATCCTCTTATCTGCTGTTGATTCTATTTTACATTTTCTGTCGAAGTTTTCACTGTGTTCACCTGTTGTTCACTGAAGTTCCTTGAGTATCCTTTTGATTTATTATCACTATTAATTTATGATTGTGTATCCTTATGATTATTACTTTTAATTATGAGGTGGATTGCTTATCTGTTTCATTTTTTTCCTGAGGTTTTTGTCTTGTTTGTTCACTTTGTTTTTGGGTTTTTTGGGTTTTTTTTTTTTTTTTTTTGGTTCACTTTGAACATATTCCTTTGTCTCTTCATTATGTATGTTCTCTTACTATTATGTATTAGGTAGGTCATTTACTTCCCCAGGTATTGAAGGACTAACTTTATGCAAGTGTCCTGTGGGGCCCAGTAGCACTCCCTGGTCGTCCAAGCCAGGTGCCCTCAAAGTGTCCACCGTGTGGGCTGTGAGCACCCTCCAGTTATGGGTGGGTCACAGTTGGTGCAGACTCACTGGTGTGTGGGGCTGTCACCCAGAGCGATCACTGTGAGGTCCCGTGCAGCTAGTACGGCATGGGTGCACTGGGGGGCAAACATGGTCTTGGCTTATCTGGCAGAGAGGCCCAGCCACCACTGTTGCAGGCGTGTTGCCCTGTGGGTAAGGGCACTTTGAAGGGCTCCAGGGCTGGCTGAGCCTGCCCATCACCTGGCAGGGAGCCCGAAGCCACATGGGAGGGGCTCCAGGCCCGTAGGGTGGGTTGGCAGATGACATCCTCAGGGGAACACCAGGGAGGCGGGAGCAGTGCTAGCCCAGTAGACGGAGACATGGAGAAATGTGGGCTTCTAGGAGGAAGGTCAGTGCCCCCACCACCATCCCTAGAAAATGACGCCCACTGGTTCGTGCCTTAGCAGGGAACACTCCCACGGATGGATCCCCGCCCCTCTGCCAACGCCCCAAATTACTGAATGGATTTCTTTCACATGTAACCAGGGGCACTTTGCCAGCTGCTGCCTCTGTGCTGGGACCAGAGGGCATGGCACGTGGGTTGGCCTTTGAGAGCAGTCTCCCTTCCCACTGCTCTTCCTGGGCAGGCCACCCCCTCTGTTCTCAAGCTAGGTGCCTTGGGGGCTCACTATCCTGGTGCAGGTCCCCGAGCAGTGGGGCCCAGACCACCTCCTGGTTCTTCAGGAGGAACCTCTGTGTCTGTACCTCTACATCCTTCATGTGACTTTCTCGAATCTCCTTAATTGGGTGTGATCTGTTCTGTGACCCTGGTCTTCCCACCACCCCCCCCGCCCCCCCAGCTGCTGAAGGAGCTGAGCTCTTTATGCTCTGCCCTGCCTTGATCCTGAGCTCTAGTTCCTGATAGTTTGTCATTAGTGTGTAGAAATGCCAGTTTTTTTCCCAGAGTTTTTGTATATTGATTATATATTGATTTTTGTGTCCTGCATCTTTACTGAATTTGTTTACTACTTCTAACAGATTTTGGATAGAGCCTTTAGTTTTCTCTATGTAATATCCTGTCATCTGCAAATACTGAATTTTACTTAAGTGGATGCTTTTTAATTTCTTTTTGCCTAATTTTTTTGGCCAGGACTCCCATACTACACTGAACAATAGTGGGAAGAGGCTATCCTTATCCCTGATTTTAGAGGAAAAACTTTGAGCATTTCACCATTGACCATGATGTTAGCCATGGGCTCAGGGAACTTGCCTAAGGCCTTAGTAGCAGAATGAGAATTCAGACCCTGGCCTTTCTGACCATGCTGTTGCTATAATACTGTGTCTATGTCCTCAACTTCTTACCAATTTCTACCAGGAAATCTACTCTCAGAATCCATTATCAATTAACACACATGGAGCAGATTGTGAAATTTCCTTTAGCCATTTTGGTTTATTTTATCCACCCCACCCCACCTCTACCATCCTTCTAGAATAGGTTCTCAAGAGGCTTCACCTGGGGCAAGGTGGATTTGGGTGAAAGGTTTTCATAAATAGCAATCCTTGGGCAGCCCGGTGGCTCAGTGGTTTAGCGCCGCCTTCAGTCCAGGGTGTGATCACGGAGACCGGGGATGGAGTCCCGCGTTGGGCTCCCTGCATGTAGCCTGCTTCCCCCTCTGCCTGCGTCTCTGCCTCTCTCTCTGAATAAATAAATAAAATCTAGAAAAGAAAGAAAAAGAACGAAAGAACGAAAGAAAGAAAAAGAAAGAAAGAAAAGAGAGAGGGAGGGGAAGGAAGGAAGGAAGGAAGGAAGGAAGGAAGGAAGGAAGGAAGGAAGGAAGGAAGGAAAAGGAAAAGGAAGAAAAAGAAAAAGAAAAAAAGAAAAAGAAAGCAATCCTTTACATTTTCTACCTAAACGTTTTGAAAGCCACCCTGGCATTCTAAGAGCTGCATTTTTCTGGGCACTGACTTTTGACAGGACTCCCACCTCCTAGTGCAAACCCCAGAACCATCTCGGAGGTTGGTTAATGAACTGTGTTATTTCCTTATCTTCCTCTTGACTAATGCTTTACAATTTAGGATGAGAAAACCTGATGTAGCAATTTATGAATTATGGTAACATTAAAATAAAATTAATCTCTTTTCTGTAAGGCAACAAACATATTCCTATAGAAAGATTTTTAATACTAAAATGAAGTGCTATAATTTCCAACTAATTACATTTTTCAGGCTCTTCTCTTTATCATTCCTGAGAAAAGTATCAATTGATTCTATGTAGGAAATCCCTCTGCCCAACCTGTTTACTATCTACCTACGTTATCTACCTCTCGTCTGTACTGTTATACTAAGAGCTACACAAGGAGAATCACGTAAATCTGGACCTGCCTCCTAGGACCTCACATTCCAGGAGATATACTGAGATGTAAAAGTCTAATAAGAGAATTAGATTTAATAAACGTCTGAGCCCAAAAGATGAGTGTTCTGTGGAATCTGTAGCTCATGGCTAGGTGCAATGATGAAAGGCAGGCATCTGTGTGAACTTACAGGTGAAGATCTAGGATCTAAAGACCCAGTAAGAGACATGGTTAATGAGTTAAAGGTAGTAGAGCCAGAGAAGAGACCAGGAAAGCATAAATAGAATTTTAGGAGTTGCTGAAATGACTCAATTATAGGATAATTCTGTGAACTTAGAATTGCCCCTCGTTGGTACTAGTAACCTAAGGTACAAGACAGGACAGAGTCTCAGACCCTCCCTTCACATCCACAAAGAGGGAATCTTGTGGTCAAGAATGAGTCAAACTCTTGAGTCTGGCCAGGGCACCTGCAAGAAGCCATTCCCAGTCTGTGTATCGTGTGCACATTTCTCAGTCTCTTCCTATGTTCACCCAGCAGATATTTTGGAGCCATCTGTGAGCTCGGTGTCATGCGAAATTCTGTGGAAACAAAGTTTTAAAGGACATAACCCCTTCCTCAAGGAAGGAAGAGCGTCAGGGGCACACATCTGAATGCTGGATGATGAATAGAGGTTATGAGCAGGCCAGGTGGGAGGGGGCAGGACACCCAAAGGGCCACGTAACAGGTGAAGGCAGTCTTTTAGGGCACAGCACCATAGGTCCGGACGTCATAGGGTGCCTGGGGTGGAGTTGAGGACACCCGCACCCAAGTGAGGCAGTGAAGAATACCAGTGTAAATGATAAAGAAGGGAGCCACTGAAGGCTACAAAGACACAATTTGTGGGTGGGTAACACTCACTATCCTCTCACACTTTGGCCTGAGACACTATGTGCTTGAAGATTTCTTATCCAAGTGTCAAGAAATAAGAGGATGGAAGAAGATTCACCAGTATGTAGAATGTGATAGACCAGAACAGTCTCTTTACAGCAGTGGGAGTGGAAGTTAAACCAAAACCCATTTAGCATCATGTTGAGAAATCTGTACTCCCTGGAGTCCACAGGAGACTTCACCCAGGACACTGAAAAGGTCAAGGAAATGTGTCTCTCCAACCAGAGCTATTTTAAGGACCAAGACATCTGACTCCAGTAGACAATTCTCTCTCAAGAGAGCCGTTCTATGTGTAGCTTCCTTTTGGAATTACCATTCTCAAGAACCAAGATGAAGAATTAAAACCAGAGGGAGGAATCAAACTGATTTACACTGGGTATCACAGGATACTATCACCCCACTTCCTCATGTTCTACCCATGTCCCTTCCCATAAAAGGTTTTTATAATTTTCTTGTTCAAAATGGATGTTAACAGGGCAGCCCTGGTGGTGCAGCAGTTTAGTGCCGCCTGCAGCCAGGTGTGACCCTGGAGACCTGGGATGGAATCCCACATCGGGCTTCCTGTATGGAGCCTGCTTCTCCCTCTGCCTGTGTCTCTGCCCCTCTCTCCCTCTGTCTCTATGAATAAATAAAATCTTAAAAAAAAAAAAAAAAAAAAAGATGTTAACAGCCAAAAAACATAATCTTGGATATTGAGAATTTTGAAGGTCCTGAATTTTCTTCCCAAAGTGATTTTTAACAGTGCAGTTTCAACAGTTATTTACAGTAAATACTAGAACTCTGTTGAGAAACTGAAGTTTCCCACTTAAAAATATCTTCTAGTTTAAACTGCTTACTGTTCTAATCTTGTAAACTTTACAAAGACTACTGCTTTGTATCAATTAAGAAAATAGGAATGTTCCATCCCATACCTCTCCTTCATTTCCAAATTCACAAAAATTAGCTTCCAGAGAAAATTATTTGCAGCATTTGAGTGCAGTCAGGGGGGAAAAAAACCGGCTTCAATTCTATCAAAAACACACCAGGGTAGCATTTCTGGACAAGACAGGACATCAAGGTGTTTCCTGCAGTTAATTGTAAGTCTGTCTTTTTCATAAGTTGTTGGGTAATCACATCAGAAATTTTTTTCATTTCCAACATTGCAAAATAAGCAAAAGAACCAATAGGTATCATTAATGGAAAATAACAATTGCTAACTATTCACATCATGGTATTCACATTCGCTATCAAGACAGGATCTGTTCAACAGCAGACTGAGTCAGGAGGACCTGTCAATTCCAATGTTGTCATCTTCCTAGCAGTTTACTGCTAAGTGTTCTCTCTGTGAAATGACAAGCTGTTTTAGACCTAGTTTCTGTTATAGCAAACTTGTGTTAATTTTCTGCTTCAGTAACTGTAATCACTATGAAAATGCAACTGTCCATCAGTGAAGGGTCATCTCTTACATATCGAGGGCCAATAGTTTTTTTTTTTTTTAAATACTGGACCAGGATTTACAAAAGTACAGAATGCTTCTCCCCTGTACTTAAGAACCCTCAGGATACCAAGACAAGTAGTCTAAGAACCTAGCCAGAAAAACCAAACTGTATGGTTTAAGGCACAAAGGAAGACGTAATATAATTAAATTTAAGATCTTTCTTCTCTTTATTTGCAAGATAATTTGATTAACCTCAATTATTAATAGCCAGAATTTGGGACTCACAAGTAGCTCTATACTGTAGTGAAATACACTTAAACTCTCATAGTTAATTATGCACCTTAAATTTCTGTTAAAAAAATAATTAGCCAACAATAAAACTTGTTTCATGACTATAGCAAGTTTTCACTTTCTGGTTTTCTCCAGCTATTCAATATAACCTTGTTTTTGGTACCACAAGTTAGAATTTATGGAGGACTAAGCAAGAGAGAAGCAGGCACATAGTGCTTGTTAGACACTCAGTTAAAGTAGATGATACTTAAAATAGTATCCTTTCCTGGGGATGGATTTTTAAATTCACATTTGCAAACACATTCTTCAGTTAAGTTCCAAAAGCTTATTAAAAAAAAAAAAAAGTGAGGGTGTGTGACATTAAAGTATTTGTTTTCATTTCCCTAAAAGAATTTTAGCACACCTAAGACAATAAAAAGAACCTATTTAAAAGTACTGTTGTAACAAGGGAATAGCTGATGGTCCTTTGGCCAAGTATTTATTTAGGAACCACCACTTACAACTCCAGCTGGTATTCCAAAGGGAATAGTTAAAAAAAAAAAAAAAAGGAAACATACAACTAATACAATTTCTCTTACTCTTCACTTTTCTTTTTATTATTCAAAAGTCAAATGTTATTTTTAAATCATCCAGCCTCAATTTTGATTTAATGTACCGTCATTTTCCCAAGATATGAAATTTCAGAATCTCTTTGGAATACTAATTTCACGTTTCTAGTTTTAACAAAACTGTTGAAATTTTAAATTCCACTCTATTTCCCTGAATTCTCGAGACAGTTGCTGATGTAAATTTTAATATAAAATATTTAGTCACAAAATAGTATTGCTTTTGTATGCACATAGTTGTAAGATTACTTTGTTTTTGTCAATAAAAACTATACCATCTTTCATAAAACTCTAAACAAATTAAGAACTGTGATGTAGAACAAAAATTACACATGGTAAAACAGGTACCAGCACAACGTTAGGTTATATTACATCAAAAAAAGTTTTAATGGTCCCAAATATATATACTCAACAACTAAGCATACACTCAGGGGAGAAAAAAATCAAAAACAAAATGAAACAAAAAAAATTATGACACAAATGACCACATCTAGAATTCCACTCAATCTTTAATCAAGTAGGGACAGATCCCCACTTTAAAAAAAAAATCTGCAGTTTGAAGGGCAAAGGGAACAGATAAAAAAGAGGAAACTTTATATTCGCCCCTCCCCCAAAGAGGTTTTCCAAACCTGTTGTAGCTTGACTAAAATGTTCAGAATGTATGATTTTAAAGGCAGGTCTCTTTATACAAAGAAACTGCTGGCATTCTTAACTAGTGAAGAATTATGGCACGAAAGCCTATTCTTCTGAGTCTCAAACATGGTCCGAGAAAGCATATTCTGATTGTAGCAACTGACCAGTCAATCCAGAGTTCCACTTACAAAACCCCTGCCCTGTTGGCTTTTTGTTTCCATTTCCTTCCCTGAGAAAAGGGCAATGTGTGGTCCAGGCTGGAGAGCTCAAAGGCTTAAGTCTTTCCCCTAAATGTATAGTATCCCCTCCTCCTGCTCCTTTGAATTGGCACTTGATGAGCAGAAGTCAAGTGTGCGAGGCTGATCTGGATCAGTCCTTCACAAGAGACCACTGCTTTGTTGTGGATTTTGTAGGGGGGAGGGGTGGAGAACCAGTTTTCTCAACAGGTACTGATCACAGGCCGTTGCCACTATTAGGACTCAAACTTTGCTTTCTTTGACAATGGTAGCGTGTCTTCCTTGTCTTCATCCTCGTCATCATCTTCGTCGTCATCGGGATAATCTACCAGACCCACGAGGCCTCCCTGTTCAGAAAGAAGGTTAATTTCTCAAAAACTGTATTTTTAACACATATTTAAAATCTAGATAAAGGATACAGATCCCCCAACCCCGATATACTAAGTATGGTTATTTCCGGATGGTGAGATTATATGCGAGAGTCCCTGTATTTTTCCTGTATATTCCATAATAAAATTTAAAAAAATAAAATTTTGAGTTTATAAATTTAGCAAATGAGCCAGGAGATAAAACTTTTTCAATTTAGTAATTACTGTTTGTAAGACCTCATGCATTAGCAAAATCTTGAAAACTACAGCAGATAAGCAGGCCACTAGAAATGAGGGCCGACTGGCTGTTAGAAGTTAGGAAGGTGATTCGGCCTTGCCTCCTGGCACCCTTGCAGACCTCTGCCTTCGCCAGAAACCACTGCAGCTCTTCTGTGCGTGTGGCTCTGCAAAAACTCACCACCCCCCTCTGCCCTCAGCCTGCCCCTTCGTTGTAGCATTTCTTATATTCACTTCTTGGCCTTCAGAGGTTTCGTGCCCATGTCAAAGTAAAAGGAACTGTGTGTGCGGCAGTATATTCCTGGTCTAGAGCAACCAATCCCAAATGCCAGCCTGTTAACTGCTAGTCCAAAGGCAGCAAGCAGGACATGGCCAAAAGAATTGGTTTTTATTCCGAGATTGTCTTATCCACATTTTTGGTGTTAAAACTATGATCCTTTCTTATATGAAATGGTAATGATAGAGGATGGTTAATTCTGTTTTATAACTCCTCCTTGGCAAAATAGTGTTAGGAGTGTCCAGATATTGAGGTTTTCCCCTACACAAGTCTTTAGATGGGCTTTAATTAGGAAAGTTGGTAAGGAATAACTTTAAAATTTCTGTAAATGTTCTGACACAAATCTGAACCTGAGTTCTAAAATGCAAATAACCAAAATCATTCATTCAGCTTTTTGTGTTGGTCATAAAAACCTTTCAAAAATTGCTTCGGTTTTCCAGACATTCAGGTAAGTAGGGGGAGAATTATTCTCTCTCATTCACAAAGGTTAGATCAGTTCCAAGAGACCGTAACCAAAGGAAATCTCAGTCACAATTACTGTTGGGACCTGGTTAAATGTGATAGGCCCAGAAGTCAGACTGTACCTTGGTAGTAATAGCTGCCGTCTGAGATGTACTTTTAGGGACAGAGCCAGGAGAGCCTGGAGATCCTGGGGATCCCGGGGAGCCTGGCGAACCAGGCAGATTGGTTGAAGGTGACTGGCTGGTGAGAGAAGTCTTGGTTCCACTAGAGAGGGAAAGCTTGAAACTTGGGCTCTGCCGACCAGAAAGATTCGTTTTCAGAAGCACCTCTTTTTCCTCACTTTCTTTTACTAAAACGAAGAATAGTGTCAATAGTTATCACCCATCCTGCTCTTTTGTAAATCCCCCACCCCCACCCCACCATGAAGTGGCACTAAAACACAATGGACTAGCTTACTCCTTTGCTCTGGAGAAAAGCACAAGCTCAGTACAGAACTGAGAAGGAACAAAACCTTCAGTATTCAGTGTCCTTCCCCTTCCTGAAATAACGTATTTCTCCTGAGTCAAGTCAGGTTAAGAAAATTTGGTCCATATTTTCACCCACAGCTATTAATTCACATTCTAGAAAGCAGCAAAGTCTCTAACATCTATGTCATGTCAAAGTAGATACTCCTCATTTTGTCAAGAAACACAGAATAAGCCTCGAGTGAGAAAGCCACCATTTTTTCCTTGCCCAGCTTTCAACATACATTTCTTCCTTTCCATGAATTTACTTATTGGATCCATAATATCATCATCATTTTTAGTTTTGTCAGATGGAGACACGACAGCTTCTCCATCTTCCATGTCATCTTCATCTGTGTTAAACCACATTTCCTCTTCATCTTCTAGTGTTCTGGCATCTCTTCGATATCTATGATTCCTCAAAATGGAACGCATACTAGGAATAAAGAGAAGAAAGTAAATAGACCTGGGGCACCCACGTGGCTCAGTCAGTTAAGCATCTGCCTTCAGCTCAGGTCATGATCTCAGAGTCGTAGGCTTGAGCCCTGCATGGCTCTCTGCTCAGCAGGGAGTCTGCTTCTCTCTCTCAAATAAAATCTTAAATAGATTTTGTCCAAAGATGGTCTTCAAGTGGTGCTCCAAATTAAATAGATCAAGGAGATTACAGATTTATATACAGAGAGGAGAATGAAAAAACAGACTTTTCACAGAACTAAAAAAAACACTCCATTATATTTCATGTTAACTAGTAGAATCAAACTATTATGGAAACAGTACTGTTATGGAGCAGTTATTCAACTTATTAACATTAGAAACAAGTCCTAATTCATGGACTTTAAAATATCCCCTAAGGAAAAAAAAATACATATATCCCCTAAGTATATGAAGTCACATGATTCAAAGCAAATGCTATTTTTATTTTACTTTGAATATATGAAGCCCTGCTGCCACATACCTGTTGGGTTTTGCTTTTATCTAGCTTGATATATGCCTGAGGAGGAATCTAAAGATCCTACTAATACCACATGCGCCTTCAGGAAAACATTCACATTGGCTCAGAGAGAAAGCTACAACCACCCCCTCCCCCAGCCAAGCCAAATAATAGGAAACAAGCAAAAGAGGCACCACCATACAACTTGAATAGGTTTAAAAATATGGTAATTTACCTGTCAAGTTTGGGATTATCTTGCCTTTCTCTTTGTTGTTCAAATCTCAGTTTCAATCCTTTAAATGTCTGTACATAATCTACATCTTCCAGTGCTTTCCAGTAATTTTCGATTACATGAGCAGTTAATGATTTTATATCTTCCTATAGAAAAGAATTATAATGAAAAATACAATATGAAAAATGTTATTTTAACAAGATGGGAGGCTTAATTGTAGGGAATTCATAAACCTGCCCAAAGTAGTTTAACTTTTATTATTAGCCTATCTTAGAGATAAAACAATGAAAACAGGCATAACTAGCTACTCAGCAGTCTCCAATTTTTGATGTATCCCAGAGTTAACCATGGGCCTTCCTAAAATAAATGCCCAGGTCCCACCCCAGATAATTCTTACTCAGGTGAGGGTGAGTGTGGGGGTGGGACCAGCACACCACAGTAAGTGCTAGATGGACAGTGGTGAGAGTTGCACAACAGTGTGGATGTCCTTAATGCCGACGAATTGTACACTTAAAAAGGCAAATTTACAGGATAAATATTTTACCATAATTTAAGAAAAGCGTAATTCTGATACACACTGGTGGGAGAACCACAAGCCTACTACTATTAGTAAAGAATCGAGTCTGTTATGTAATTGTTCTTTAAAAATAAAGAGGGCAAAGTCCAAAGTCAGAAAACCTCAAAGTTAAAATAATACTCTGTCAGCTGTCATTCTACTTTCTTATAATGAGTTAAAGTACCATGACAGGATTAGATCAGTTTTCTTTCAAGCCATCCTACGAGGGATTCACAGCTGCCAAGAGAAGACTGTTTTGGTTTTCATTACTTTGAACTTAATTTCCCACAAGCTGCTTTTAAAATTTTTTTCAAACGTAATCAAGCCAAAAAATACCAATAACACATTCAGTATTCTCAGTTAAAACCAACACTCTAACAAATACAGAACCTACCACTCTAATAAATTCAAACATCTCTATAATGGCAGAGTTCATCAGATTGTAGCGGGATCCATTGTTGAGAAATGCTTTGACTACCGGTTCAAACAAAAAACTTTTCATTATGTAGCGGTTGTAAAACTCATCTTTTAATCCAATAATCTTTCTCTTAAAACGAAGAGCACCTGAAACACAGAGGCATTTATTGTTCAAATTACACACCACACTTCCATATTTCAGACTTATTAAAAAAATAAACCTGCTTAATAAATACAATTCTTCGTGCAGTGATATGTTACTGCTTCCAGAAGTATGAACCTAAAGATAAGGATTGCAAAGCATTGTCAGAAAAATGTATCCTAGAAGTAGCGTATGTCATTATAGAACACAAGTCTTGGAGAGCCAGAAAAATTCTGGAATTTACTAATGACCAAAATGTACTTTACATCTAAAGTAAGAGCTAAACTAGGGCTAACCAATGAATTTAACTTCATACTACTGAAGATGAGGAAAGTCTAAATAGATCCTTTTACACACACCTTAAAAACAATAGAAAAACCACTGTTTATTAGGGCAATCCACTGTATAATTTGATCGTTATTTTTGGACACTCTTAACTATTTTGCATTAGAGTTCTGGGTTTATGCCAGTTGGTTTGAGGATGTTTTGGGAGAACTACTATAAAAACCCACAAAACTGCATGACCCAAAACTTGCCTTCCCATGGTTTAGAAATAAATTTAGAGGATGTTGCGTTTAAAATGTGGTCCTCTATGCTTATTGCAGCGAGTATGCTTTTTAATTTTTTTTCCTGGTTTTCCTTTTTACAATTAATTAGGCTTTAACTTACAGATTAAAAAGGTATATTTACATCTTGAGGTATGGGGAGTTACTTAAGTCACCATTCGTCAAGATCCAAATATACTCAAACAGCTAGACAAAGCCCTCTTTACCTACATGGAGTTTGTCAGTAAGTTAATGCCCCACTTATTGTAAACAGTTCAAAAAAGCATACTCACTTCATGCAGTCACATCGTCTTCGGTTGGCAAGATTAAATATTGTGTTTGTATTTTGGTTTCTTTGGAGATCATGGAAGTGGCTCGTTAAATTGCCAATTGGTTATTAATCAAGTCCTTCATGAGCAGGTAGCCAGGCAACCATGCTGACACGGTTTCTGGGTGGGAAGGCAGAGGAGTAAAGCAGCTCAATGTTTCTTTAGTTGGCAGAAAAGAGGTCCACAAGTGAATGCCCAATTAGGTACAGTTGGCTATAAACTGCCTTAACAATGCAACTTATTTAAGAGTGTCTCTTTCTAAAAGGACACTCTGGGCAGGGAATTTCAAAATAATTTATAGAATAATAATTGCATTTTTTTAGAAATTGAAACTACTGAGTTATTTTCAAATACAGAAGCATGGTGAAATAAGACATTTTAAACATTAAGAGGCACCTGTGTGTTAAGTCAAAGCCTAACAAGGGTTTATCGTCCCAAAACAATGATTTCAGAGTTTGTTTCTTTTGTGATGGCACTTGACAAAGGAACTAGGGAGGCAGTTCCATTTGTAAGAATAAAAATCAATAGTTTAGAGCTCAGGCCACCTGTTAAATTTTTAGTAATTGAGGCAAGAGCTATTATTTTAAGAGGTGGTATTCCTAACTATGCAGGCTTCGTAGAGACTTGTGTCCTACCATAACACACACTAGCTGAACCCTGTGGGCTGCATGCAGTTCCTGGATAGTGAAGAGACTCCCTTCCTAGAATTCACTAAGGTATGCAGTAGCACCACTATCTCTTAACAGCAGTTCTGTCCAGAAACTTCTGGTGTCAGACAGAAGGTGGTTCTAATGGTCTTTGTTTCACTCCTCATTTCCATTTGCCCTCACTTATTTATATCCGGAACTGGGTTATTTCCACTCAAACCCTCCCCGCAAAAGAAACCTGCATCAGAAATAGCCAACCACTACTTGCTGTTGAATGAAAGTTGCTTTCAAAAATTTACCAGCGAGTTCTAGGAAGTCAAGTTACTCAAAGGAAATTAAGAGAAAGCTTTTGGAATAGGTCACATTAGCAGAACCTTAGGACTTCCAATGTAAAGTGCACTCTGCTTCCCTTCTTATCTCTAACCTTCACATGCCAGGAATCTTTGGTGCTTCATTTCAACCATCTCTAAAACAAGTAATTCATCTTTACCTCACACAACATGAGATTTCATGTCACAAGTTGAGACTTTTTGCCTCATATGTAACTTACAATAGCTGAATAAAATTATCTACAATAAAAAAATTTTTATTTCATTCCTGTTGTAGATTTCTGTATTTTTAACAAAAGACCAGACAACATGAATCCTGAATCCTAAAAGGCCAAGGAAGTTAAGACTGTTAAAACTGGTATATGTATATATCTAACCTTAAATAGACCTAAATTTTGAAAGGATCGCTGGTCTCCCCTACAGATCTGATTGTCTTTAAATAGCATAAAAGCATTCTGATATGTTCTCTAAGTCCCCAAACTGTTTACATTTAACCATTCATCATCTGTTGTCCTTATAATAGGGCATCTAAATTAACTTATAAAACTCTCTAATATTCTCAGTGTAATCTTAGAAGACTGAAAATATCCTAAATCTCCCACTTAGCTTTTTTAGAAATCATTGATCAAAACCTCCTATTGTATGCTCTACAGCCAGTCCTAGAGTACTTGTTCCTAATGACTGGCATCTTCTTCCAGAAACTACTCATGTTCTCAATCTGGGAAGACAGCCACACTGTGAATCATTTGAGAAAGAGTCAGCATTTTCCAAACTGAGTTATCATTAAAACTAACAATAATAAAACATAACTAAAATTTTGCTAGCATGCTTAGTTTCCTATAATATATCCTTCCTTCTAATAAATCTCTTCCTAGTTCTCATTAAATTTTAAGAAAATTTCTTTAGAATACTGCAAGCCAAATAATGAGATGAACTGAACTGAAAGCCTTTTCCTTTCCTGACACTCTCCCACTGGACTAGTGTTCTATCTACACCAAACCATTATCATGCTACACTTTTCCCACATTTGTACATCAACTGTACCTTCAACCAAGAAGGTCACATTCTCCCAGGACCAAGCCACAACCCAATTTACTACCTCTCTTGTGAAATTTTCCTGCTCTGATTCATTCATGTAGAATAAACTATTTCCACTATGCTTCCAAACACCGCAATATAGCACTTTTGACATTTTCATTTTTACATGACTATCTCCTCCTAACAAAACTCAGAATCCCTTGACAGCTGAGTTTAGATCTTATTGCTCTGTGTTTTCCTTGTACCAGGTATCCAGCATCCTTCATCAAATAGAAGATCCCCCGATTGCAAAAAACTTTTTCTACTAAGGAAACCAAACAGAACTTTCAATCACAATGACATGTCATCAACTATAAGACTCACCTTGATTTGAGAGATGATAAATGCCTAAAATGCAGAGCTTAGAATTGATAGAATATGGTGTTTAATACATTTCTTGAAATAAAACTTTTTCATTTACTTAGTTTTTCATTCTGTCCTAACCTCCCTTTCCCACACTCGAACAAAACTTTCTGTATGTTAACACGAAAGAAATGTTTGAAATGTTTGGTACAAACACCCTCTAAACTTGGTCGAGGGGCTCTCATTTTTGCTGAAGTAGGTATATAAGGAAAACTGATGTTTAAAACCCCTTCTTTTGCAAGTGCTAAGTTCATGGATATATTAGTAGGGCATATCAATAATCCATTTATTTTTGCTGTCCTTAGCAGTGTAGGTTGATGCCACAAAGTGCTACCTGTTACCCTTTGGCTGAAAAAGATTACCAAGGTAACATCAACATTCTTGGACAATCGACAGAAAGTAACTGCACTAAATATCTGAAAGT
This sequence comes from Canis aureus, assembly GCF_053574225.1. Classification (NCBI taxonomy): domain Eukaryota; kingdom Metazoa; phylum Chordata; class Mammalia; order Carnivora; family Canidae; genus Canis; species Canis aureus. The sequence continues at coordinate 65,666,055 of NC_135619.1, forward strand.
TGGAAAGTGAAAATACACCATGACTACGTGTTTTCTCAGTCCATCCTGCAGTATGTACATTAGCCTGAAAAAACTAAGGCAATTAAAACTGTAACCTGATAGAAAGTTTAATGTTTTTAGAAGGAAAACTACTTCTAATACTATTTTAAAGATAAAATATTATAGAGCAAATCAACATCAGAAACATCCTTGTAAACAGTGTTTTTAAAATTTTAGGATATTTTAAAAAATCCATTAAATTAAAAAATTGCAAATGAGTTTAAAAATAGCAAAAATGGATACATATATATGTTCAGGCCTCTAATTAGTGAATGACTGTGATGCCTTCAAACCTACCACCAAAAAACAACCAAACTTACCTATAAAAACCAAAAGGCAGAAGTTATCAGCAGACATTATTTTACTGAGCCTCTAAGGTACCCCCCAAATTTGGTCAACTTACCACAGAAGGCTGGCTGCTACGTGATCAAGAATATTCTTAAATAACCTATTTCCAATTCTGAAACATGTTTTACTTCAACAAACTAGGGCCTTAAAAACACAGTTTTTAAATTATATATGAATTATATGAATATTATATATGAAATATATATAAAAATTATATAAATTTTTAAGTTACATATAAATTATATATGAAAAACACATATAATCAAGAATGACCTATCTGTTGCTCTAAATTAAGAGCAAACCTTTCCATTAAACATGGTTTACAAGTACACATTTTAGGCTTCATAGGCCACATATGGCCTCTGTAGTTTGTTGTTTTTAAACAACTCTTTAAAAAAAAAGAAAAAAAAAACTAAAAACCACTTTTCATCTTGCAGGTTGTACAAAAATAGAGCACAGGCTGGATCTGGACACTTACGTTTGGCACCTTTGCTCTAAAATATGTGAGATAAAATGTGTTATGGCAAATATATCTCAATAAAATGGAAAAAATATGTGTGCAATTAATGAATGGACCACCTATAGACATTTGTGCTGGGCATTCTGTAACTTCTCTGAATATGTTTTAGGAACTCAGTGCTATCTATCAGTTATAGATTTTCCAAATTACAAAAATGTTCTTCATGATTTAATGTCACAAGAATGCCTAATGTAATGAGGAAGGCGGTACTAAAAATATAACTGAGGTAAAATGATCTTAGGTGCCATTTTAATAATGGAATAGGATACTTATATTTTGTAGATACATATGCTAAGCCCTTTATTGTAGATGAAGAAAGATGCAAATGAGGAAAATTATCTCCAAATGTGGTGAAACTACATCATTGGTGGTGTCCTGTTAGAATCTAGGTCAACTGACTTGATGAAATCAGTGATCTTCTGAGGCAATAAAACCCAAAGGTACCAACAACATGATAATAGATAATAAATAATTCTACCAGAAGCAACACTTACATAATGCCAAGAAAGCATGCTTTGAGGCCATGAGAACTAGCACTCTCCGGAGAATGTCCTTATTAATAATGTAGTTCTTTATATGGTAGGTATGGTGCTCCACACAAAATGTTAACAATTCCAGTACAAGTGCCAACAACTGCGCAGTCTGAAAATCATCTAAAAACAAAACACAATTATATTTGATGACCAATATTCTTCTCCTTTCTAAATCTAAGTATCCAGGTTCCAACAAAGTAAAATCCTATCAACCCCAAATTTTAAAGTTAAAGAAAAGAGAAAGAGCACTGAATTCCTTCCGTGTGCCAAGATCTGCGCTTTACGTTTTCTTGACTCTATGAGAAATTAGTTTCAAAAAACCCAAGTCTGAATAGGAAGGCAGAGCTGGAACACCGATCTATTAGATCTGCTCTATTCTAAAGTGCAAGAATGCTCTACCATGTCTTAACACATCCCTCGTAAGATATGCACATAGCAACAGGAGATCCGGAAAGATCCCATGTGGTCTGGTGCAATTCCTCCCCTGCTCCTATGATTCCAGTGTTTTGTGGCTCCTTTATTACACAGGATGAACCCACACTGGATTATAATTATTGGCTTACCTTTCTTCCTCCCCAGGCAGCAAGCCTCTGGAAATATTTTACTTACTTTTTTCATTTCCCCCATTTAGTCCCTAAAGATTATAGCACAGTGCCTCCCATATAATGGGTTTTTAATAAATGTTTGGAGAACTTAAATATGTGTGTTTGGAAAGAAGCCTCAAGCTTTACCTAATATGAATACAGTAGATAGGAAAAATGAATATCATGTTTCCAAGACTTGATTCTAGAATTACAAAAAAGGATAAATTTAACATTTACTTTCTAAGTGGTGTTTTAAGTTATACCATACTGATAATTCATATGACAAACTAATATTCTTGAAATGTCAATAAGGGATTACCCACTGAAGACCCTAAAACTACTTTCTGAATTAAACACACATGTAAGCTAAAGCTATAAAATGCAGAAATAAGAATAATTCCTATCCTCGACACAAATAAAAAGTTTAATAGTAAGCAGCTTTGTTCTACACATCTGAAGTGCAAATAATTTAAAATTATTTTTTTCACAATTACTTCCTATTTAATGTATGTAAATACAAATATTACTTTTTAACAGAATTGTTTTTAAATTCTGAAAACAACAATCTCCTCTTTTACATTTTATCATCTCCAATTATAGCACTTTAAAGAAATTCTACCTTGAACACCTCTTTTGTTTTTGTTTTTTTTTTGAACACCTCTTTTGAAAATATATTACACCTCTGTGTAAACCAAATGAATGGCTCGGAATTTTTTTTTTTTTTTTTTAAGATTTATTTATTCATGAGAGACACACAGAGAAAGAGAGAGAGAGGCAGAGACATAGGCAGAGGGAGAAGCAGGCTCCCTGCAGGGAGCCTGATGCAGGACTTGATCCCAGAACCCTGGGATCATGACCTGAGCCGAAGGCAGATCATGACTCAACCACTGGGCCACCCAGACACCCCTGGCTTGAACTTTTAAATTTTAAAGACTATTACTTAACATCAATTTTGAGTTTCAGAATTCAAGAACAAAGAACCTCACTACTGACCAGCATTATCTTACCTTTGCTAGGTTTGTCTTCTGTTGTATTTGCCAGTAAGGGAGCAGTGAGGACATGCATACAGTGCTTGTAAAAGAAACCCAGAAATTCAGTCTTCTCTGTTTTCTAAGGATCAAAAATACTTCCATGAATTTTAACTGCATTGGTTCCTCCCAGCAATAAGCAACATAGTAGTATGAAAAAGAGAAAAAGGCCTGTGGCTTACATTGGCAGTAGCTAACATATTCTCTGGGTCAACTAAAGTTCGGAGCAGGCCCATAAGCTGGACTGCCCCTCCAAGTTCAGGGTCTGTGTCACAAATCATATGTTCTATAATGAGGTTGATGAGCAAAATATCCTGGTGAGAAAAAGGACACACAGTAAGGATCACTTATTATGAAAATGGAAAAGTGCACACTATGACATGTTACAGCATTATGCCTAGCTCTAGCTGGTTTGTTAACTGCAATCAAAATGAAATGACTAACTTCTTTCATAGGATATATAGCAGAGTTTCCCTAAAGTGTGGTACAGATTCATTTACACTAATACAAAAAAAGAATTTTTTTCTCTATTATCGTTAAGTCCCTTTGATTACAGCAAAAACAAAGTTAGTTTGGTGCTTAAAGATCTTTGTACTTCTTGATAACAAAATCTCCCTTCTGAAGAAAGCTAACGGGCCTTCAGCTTAAGAGAATATATAGCCAGAGTTTATAACATTGTTCTACTTGCGCTGCATTTCTACGAATTCCTTCTATTTATGGCAAATGAGATCTGTATCTGTTCTCCATTTATGGAAATGATAGCGTTTCCATTTAAAATAAATTTAGTTGGTACCCAAATGTGTGAAAATTGGGAGAAACAAGATTATGGTACTTAGATAGCACAGAGCACAGAGAACATATGTATTCTATAGATTCCAAATGTCACAGAAAATCGATTACTAGTTTTCCTGAGGCTCTATGACTGGTGTTCCCGGCCCAGGGAGTAACTACAAACAGAAAGGGATGCAGCAGGGAAATCTCTGCTCTTGTATGTACATGCAGTGGTAGGATGGACATAAAGACAGACACTGGAAATCAAAAGGCCTACTGCATGTGAGTGAAGTACATCAATGTATGTGCAACTAGTGGGTTCCAGGCCAAGCAAGAATAGCCTTTATTTTTAATTAATACAGGTATTTTGGTTTTCTGGATAAGACTACTTTATTAAAGAAAATGGTGACACAATATTCAACAGCTCAAACTTTTACTTTTCTACATTTAACCTTACACTACAATTTAAAAAGAACCTTAAATACAGAAGTTGCTGGACATTCCACTTCACTCTGACACACATTAAGATTTTTTTTGTACAAGATAGAAGATCTATCTTCTCATTTTGTAAAAATACGATAGGAATTCTGCATAATTTTTTTTTTTCAAAGAGGACACCCCTGTCCCCTATTAATATGCATTTGAGGGCAAATATATCTGTTTATCCTTAAAAGTTACTTGTAAGATTTTGGGGGAAGGAGGAAAAAAAATGGTATCATTAGTTTAATTCTCTACAACTGAAAGGGAAGAGCACACACATTTGGGGCTGCCATGGACACGTGCCATGTCCTCCAAGAGCATCCTCCATATTATCAGGACAGAGACCCCCACGTACTTTAAAACTGATGTGTGTGTGTGTGTGTGTGTGTGTGAACAAGACAACAGCTTGTTCCTTATGGTTACAGGCAGTAAAGCAAGCACCCTAAATACTTTTCCAAGGGACTGTGCTTCATTTCTTCATTCTTCATGATTTTGAGAATCTATCCCTAGCAAAATTAATGTTTTCCTAAGGAAGTTACTTATAGTTCCACATATATAGAGGAATAATTTATTAAATGATTAAAACAAGACATTATCAAGTTAATGAGAGAATTAAGAAATGTGATCTCAAAAACTTAAGACATTTTACTTGAGCATTAACAACTGCTATAAGACACAATCTGTAAACGGAGATAGAAGCCAGTTTAGGGAAAAATAAGCCATTCGACATTCTGGCTACACTTTCCCCAAATATCAGCTATTTAAATCTTTAAAAATAAATAATAAATACAGTTATAGCTCCCCATGTATTAATACTTACTGTTAGTGCAAATAATATTTACCTTGTTGGTTATTTTTTGCTCTGTTAACTTCTTACTTACATCATCATTCTGTTGTGCCTCCTGCATGACAAACTCTCGTACCATGGATGGATTATATTCAACCAAGTATGAGAATATATCAGTAGCAGCACTTCGCACCTGTGTATCATCCATGCCCTGCAGATAAAAAGCACTTATTTCTCCCATAGTTATAAAAATATGGACCTTATAGATATGTAAATCCAAAATCTAACAAATTATAACAAAAACACTGCAACAAGAAAGATCAAGGAAATGTGGCATGTAAAACTTGTTTTATGGATAAAGTTACTTTCTTTTATTCCTGTTTACTTTTCTTCTTTAACATTTTAACAGGCTGCAAAGTTAATTTATTTTTAAAAACATGGAAAATTCATCTGAATATTCTTTCAGTAGCGTAAGGGCTCTCTAATACTAAATTTGTATAGCTTTTCTACTTTATGTAATACACAGCTAATATTAAATACTGGGTATAATCAAACACTTGGATGTTACATAAAAATAAATTTTTGTGGATTAAAAATATAATGGTAATTGGGAGCGCCTGGGCAGCTCATATGGTAAAGCATCTGCCTTTGGCTCAGGTTATGATGTGGAGTACCTGCACAGCAGGATGTCTACTTTCTCTCCCTCTGCCCCTCCCCCTGCTCCTGCTCTCCTGCTGTCTCTTAAATAAAATCTTAAAAAAGAAATTAAAATAATAATAATAATAATATATAATGGTAATTAAATATCATGAGAAACAAACTTACAAGGATGACTTCTAGAGCTGGTAATATGCCCATATTTGACAAAGTCTTGAAAAAAGCATCTCTGTTTTGAGGTTGTAGCGTTTGGGAAAACGCACAAAATTCTTTTAAAAAGTTAACCTAAAATAAGGAAAAGAACAAATGAATATAAAAGACCTGTCGTTTTAGCTCTATGCACCTTTCAGAAGTATCAAATTTCTTACCAATTCCTGTCTTTTTTCCTCATCTGTTGCTTCATCTGTTAGTTGTGCAAACAAATCTGTCAGAAATTTTTCATCTTCCTGTTAAATCAAAGGATAATTTTATGCTAATGGTAAGAATATATTAAAACATAATTTCAGATACTTTAGAAGATATAAATTGCACTAAACTGGAAAAAGGAAAGATGATACTGGCAATGGTGTTTTTTAAAAGACAGAAGGAAAAACCAAACTATTAAAGAATAAACTGGCGATTTATACAAGATTATTCTTTGTATTTTGCCAAGACTTTTTCCTAAACCTATTTAAGGGCTACATTGTGGGTATTTTAGGCTTTGACCATACGGTCTCTACCACAACTATTCAACTCTGTTGTTACAGTAGGAAACAGCCAGACAATATGCAAATAAGTGTGACTATGTTCAAATAAAACTTTATAAAAATAGATAGGAGCCATAGTTTGCAAACCCCTCGTAGGAGTTTTAAAATCTTACTTTTAGAGGTTAAGGTTCTACCCACCTCTCAAAAGACGGTAAAAATTAAGATAAAGCTTCTTTCACATTTTAAAGACACAGAAAATGATTCAATTATTTAAAAAGCTAAATGCAGAGCTTTAAAAGAAACACTTATTATTTGAAGATATGCCATACAGACACACACAATATGCATTATTTTGAAAAAGATTAAAGAGGTACTCTCCTAGGATACTAATCTGGTTAAGTCAATACAGAACTTAGAACTTCAAATGTTATAACTGAGACAGTTAAGACATTTACCCAAAGACCAACTACAGGAGGTGGCAGACACCTTCCTATCTGTTCAATTTTTTTCCATTACTATTTTTAAGATTGTGTTATACTTTAATACCATACTATCTCAGCTAGTAATAGATTCAACACTAGTTCAGCCCTACAGATATGCCTAAGTCTAAATATATATATGTATATATAAATGTATGTTTATGTGTGTATGTAATCCCCCACTAGATTATAAACTCCATCTTCACTGTTGCAGGTACTTAGCAAATATTTTCTGTGATACTAAATTGGTTATTCCTACTTTTACTTTTTCTAAAATGTACAAATAAGCCATACCTCAAATGGCATGTAATTTCAAGATGATCCCAGATATAATATATCCCACCAACTGGAAATCAAAAGACTGAAAAAGAGTCTCTGAACTGCTGCATTTGGGGCTACAGAAGTTGAGAGAATAAAAATGTTTTTTAAAAAAAGAATTTTTAATAGTATTAAATACAGAGCAGTTAAAACTAAAGGGAGGGTATGACTGTGTACACAAGGGGGCTAAGAGTCTGCTTTAAATTCTATCTCAATCACCCATCGTCACAAATTTATAAAATTCTCTTTCCTTCATAGCAGCACTTTGGATATAAGTACCTGCATCAAGAGAAACAACTACAGTATTGACAGCCAGGATTCACAAAGCATAATATGGGGAAACAAAGACTTAACAACTTGAAATTATTCATATTTAATGAGTAAAGCTGGCATATAACAGGTATGATGACCAAGAAACCACACAAGTGACAAATCTCTGCATAACAAAATGAGAACCACGTGGAGCTTAAGGACCAGATGCACTCAGGACTATCCAAGGAAACCAGGAATCAAAAGTGGACCAGAACAGAGGCTCTACTAGGTAGCCAGTAAAAACTAGATGCTTCTCAAAGAATAGAAAGTACCAGAATCACCTCTCTCCTCCATTATCAATCATAATACACTGTATAGAGATCACTGTTGTCCTTACCAGACTGTATTGCCTATATTACTTATTTACATGTCAGTCTTAAATGAATGGGAACCACATCAAATTAGTCAAAATGAACAGGAATTATTCCTAGCTCCAGGACAACAGTATTGGTAAAACTGATTTTTCTATTTGAATTCATGGTTTTTCTAAGATGACAAAGGCAAGGACTCTGAAAATACAGCAATTTTCTAAAAAGGAACAGCCACACAAATTAAACTCACTGCTTTATTCATAACATGTCCTACCAAACAGCTCTGACATTTATTTGCCTCTTTTATTTAAATCGAGGTTTCAAATAATTACTTTATTTGTAGATCTGAGGTAAGGTCTTAAGTCTTTCCAAGTCATATCATCTGTTATTCTTCCAATATCATTAGCATCAAGAAATAAACAACATGAGGAGGTGAGGTGTGCAACTCACAAATCTTTGCACCATGCAAACTTCAAAGTTCCATTTCAGCTAGAACAGACTAATTCCTACACTATGGGATAATATACTGAGAGGTTTTCTAACTTTGGGAATGTTACAAATGCAGATCACTGGCCAGCTCTCACAGATTTTGATTGCTGTGTTTTGTGCAGAATCCAGGAAACTACACCCTAGGCAATTCTGATACAAGCACCCTTAAAACACCAGACCTGGGGATCCCTGGGTGGCTCGGCGGTTTGGCGCCTGCCTTTGGCCCAGGGCGCGATCCTGGAGTCCCGGGATCGAGTCCCGAGTCTCCCTCCTCCTGTGTCTCTGCCTATCATTCATAAATAAAATAAAATATAAATGAATGAATGAATGAATGAATCTAAGAAAAACAAAAACAAAAACACCAGACCTGAGAGACTGGGCATATTGTAGAAAGAAAATTTGGAGCTTAATATAGCAATTATTTATTTTCTTTAATATTTATTTATTTATGAGACACAGAAAGGCAGAGACACAGGCAGAGGGAGAAATAGGCTCCCCACAAGGAGCCTGATGTGGGACTCAATGCTGGATCCCAGGATCACGCCCTGAGCTAAAGGAAGATGCTCAGTCGCTGAGTCACCCAGGCTCAGTAATATAGCAATTACTAAAAGATACTTTAAAATAATCCTCGGGGTGCCTGGATGGTTCAGCTGGGTTAAGCCTCTGACTCTTGATTTGGGCTCAAGTCATGATCTCAGGGTTGTTGCATGCTGAGCGTGCAGCCTGCTTAAAAGTGTGCATGTGTGTGTGTCTCTCTCCCCCTCTACTCCTCCCCCCACCTCCACTTGCACACATGGGTGCTCCAAAATAATGCTCAAGAGTCTTGCACTGTGTTCATGCATGATCTTCTTTAATTTTCAGATGACTTACAGGGTTGATACTAATATCACCATCCTTCAGATCAGGAAGCTAAAGCTTCTTAAAAGGTTAAGAAAATTGCCCAAGTCACATAGCTATTAAATAACAAGAGCCATAGCTCCTTACTCACATCCAACTTCCCCATACTCTCATCTGGTACAAAAGCATGCCTTTTGGTAAGGAGACCTGCAACTATAATTTTCCAATATCTGCTGTATTCCCTTGACCCTAAAACTAAACCTTTAATATTAATGATCTGACAGTGCTACCAATTCTACAGATTTATATTCTGTATTTAATGACATACTTCTTGTCTCATTATACCTTTCTCTTTGAATCCACTCTATGCATAATTGACATATCAATATACCTAAAATTCTACATTCATTTGTTAAGAACATTCATTCCCTCTAATTTCTCCAAGCTAGACTTCTTTATCACATTTACGTTCCCTGCTGGAAACCTAACAACCTTCTGGTCCCACAGTAGTATATATTATAATCTCTTCTAATATCAACCAAAAACTTACCCTTAGACAGAAATCAAAACTCAATTTAGGTATTTAAAAGGAACAGAAATTCCTTCTGCTAAATCAGTTAACAGATTAACTGATTACTGCTAACAGTTAATGGGATCAAGAAGGTATCTTTGTAAGTAGGAAAAAGATGATCTAACTCACCTGTAACATACCAACAATTTCTACCTTATTGAAAAAGATAAAGGAGTGAAGTGTTGATAACATATTTTCTTCAAAGACCGAGGGAGTAGGTAGAACCATATCCTGGATATACTGAACTCGGTACGTCTGATGAATTTTTTGTTTCAGCTCAGGATCTGATATGGGAATCACTTCTTTAAACTTAGCTGTTTTTGTTAGAAATTCCCTGTGTTTTCGTGGTTGTGATAAAGCAGGATCGTATTCTAAGCATCCAATGACGTCCATTATACATTCCTCAGAGAACATAACTTCGAAAAGAGCAGTTCGATTCAAGAGGAAGATGCCTTTGATAATTTCATACAAGTGGTGAAGTCCTTCAATATTTTCCAAATCCTCACACACATGAAAAAGCTCTAAGAGCTTTTTTATATAACCCTCATTTTCCAGTGCTAGTGCAAGTTTTTCACGACGCAGGGGGGAAGGTAAAGATGATGCCACAAGTTCTGCAATTTCCTCAAGGCGACTTAATTCACAAGATGGCAATTCTAAACCTGGTGATGACATATCATCAAAACGTTCCTCTTCAGATTCATCTACAAGGTCCTGAGTGATGTCCACTGAAGGGTCCTTTCCTTGAACCTGTAACAAAATTTATGATAGCTGATAGAATATATAATCAAGCAAATCCAAATTATATTCTTAGATGAATACAAGAGATGTTATAAGAATCCGAGTATCTGTATTCTAGGACAGCCACCACCAAAACCCTTCAAAGTTGAAGTAAAATTCAAATAAACACCAAATATCATGTGATCACAGAAAATACATATAATTCTAAGTGACAAGAAAAACTTTTAACATCAATTCCAGAAAGCAAGGGCCAAATAACATGTACAAACTGACTTTGAACCAAAGTCACTGATGTTCTATGAATGGTGGCTGGTGGCCCAAAAATATGAATAAGAAAAACTGTGGGAAACAAGTGTACTCACACAAAAATGAAGCCATATAAAAAGTAACTGCAACATACATGTAGCAGAGTATACTACATTAGATCCCAAGACTATCTACTAAAAGTAACCAAACCATGGAAGTTTTCCTTTCTATTCAAACTCTTGATCCCTCCAGGAACCCTAAAAGTTTGTCATAAACCCCAACTTTATGTCGGTATAGAGGCTCTAATGATAAAAACATAATTTAGAAGTTTTTACGGATACATTTTGAGATAAAAGAATATTTTTACCCAAAGTAAAGGACTTATTTCGAAATAAAATGAGTTTTGCTATCTTGGCCCTATAATTTGAGACATCATCACTAAAATACGCTAAGTTCAATGGTTTATAAAGAAATGGAAAAATTAGACCTTATATGAAATGGCCAAGAAACTTAAATTGCTTAGCATGGTTAGAGACTTTTAATGGATACTGGAAGGGAAGAAGTCCTGGAATAGGTCTTGAAATATGCTGCAAGTTGATATCGTCTTGACCTTAACCCAGTGGGCAGTAACACTGAAAGGCAGCTAGGCACATTCACACACTGTACCCAGCTTGGTCTCAAGTTGGCTCTGGATTTGTTAACTACATAAACTCTCAATATAGCTTTAGATCCCTGGAACTCAGACTATGGCTTTACCTACAGACATGTAGTAGCATTTGATTAAAAAGCCAAATGTAAAGGGACAAGAGCCCTTATTGTAATGAAAATGCTATCTTTTTGGGTTTATGTGCAAATATGAAGGCGAGGAAGGTAATCAAAAAGGCCTGTGGTTGGGCAGCCTGAGTGGCTCAGTGGTTTGGTGCCTGCCTTTGGCCCAGGGCATGATCCTGGAGACCTGGGATCGAGTCCCATATAGGTAGGGCTCCCTGCATGGAGCCTGCTTCTCCCTCTGCCTGTGTCTCTGCCTCTCTCTCTCTCTGTGTCTCTCATGAATAAATAAATAAAATCTTAAAAAAAATAAAAAGGCCTGTGGTTAGGATTTTTCTTGCAATCTGATCTGTTCAGTGAATCACAGCGGAAATGCAATGATTTGACTGACAATGTTTTAGGAATGAAAACAAAAGAAAGGTACAACAAACTAGAAGAATCTTAAGACAAAGGATAAGTCTTAGCAGTCCGTCTGGACAAATATAAAGAAAATGAGAATGTGAAGGCCATGAAAGATCTAGAAGAAAAAATAGATACACACAGACCTAATAACTGTTATCAAGGAGGATACTAGAAAACAGAGAGACCTTTTGTTGTTTCTAGATCAAAAAATGAGTAGGGTTCAAGAAATAGACATGTAAGATCTCAAAGAATAAAATTTAATGAATTCCCTAGAATAAGCCAGGATCCAGAGATTGGTATGTACAGACAGAATCATAAAAGACTAGTAAAACATCTTACAAGTTGAAGGGTAAGATCAGAAAATAAGAGCCAATGTTTCCTAGAGGAGTTACTCTAGAGAAAGTATACAAGTACTACTACCCATGCCCCAAGTGTAAATGAAGAACTACAGACTAAGTGAAAGTATAATAAAGATTCAACAATTTACTAAAAAGAGCCAGGCACGATGGCAATGCACTGAGTCCAGGTCTGAGTTAAATATTGGCTTAACAGAAGATTCTGTCCAGGGTGGGAGTGTTAACTCAGAAAAGGGAAGGAGAACAATATCTATCTGAGCAATTGGTGCTTTTAGCATACCCAAGCTCTTCAATCTCCTCTCTCTATGGGAGAACTCCACAGGACAAAATCTAGAAGTAGGCTATGAAAACAAAGAACAAGTATGAAGAAAGAGGCATTCAGATATAAATTTCAGCCTTTCACATGCTTGCAGAAGGAAAGGGACAGTTCAATAGACAGGTTACTATATAAGAAACACATCTGAGTAGACTATCTAGCAGAAATAAATTCTACAGGGTAAGGAAACACTGTGCCCCAAGGACATGTAGCTTTTTAAGGCAGTGGCTCTTAAACTTCAGGGTTCATGAAAACAGCTAAAGCAGAAATTGACAAACTACAGCCAAACGTGGCCTGCCATCAATTTTCATAAGTATAAATTTACTGTAAGAGAGCCATGGCTATTTATGTGTTACATACGGCTACTTTCCTATTACAACAGCAAAAATGAACAGCTGTTAAACTGTATGGGCCACAAGGCCTACAATATTTACTATTCTTGCCCTTTAGAGAGAAAATCTGACCTAGAGGGCTTGTTCAAATATAATACAAATACAATTACTGGGACCTACTCAAAGAAATTCTGACTCAGTAAATTTGGGATACAGTCCCCAGAATCTGCATTTGTCAGTTCCCAGGTTACACTGCTGGTCTGACGACCACACTTTGAAAACCAATGAATTAAAGAATCTGCTGAAGGGGGCACCTAGGCAGTTCAGTCATTTGAGGGTCTGACTCTTGGGTTTCAGCTTGGGTCGTGGGATTGGCCCTGAATCAGACTCCGAGCTCAGCAAGAAGTTGGTTTGAAATTCTCTCCCTCCGCCCCTCCCCCATCTCTCTAACATTCATATTCACTCTCAAATAAATCTTAAAAAAAAAAAAAAAAGACAAAAAAAAAAAAACTAAAGGAAGATTATTCTCTAATTAAAGTAAATGTGGGGATCCCTGGGTGGCGCAGCGGTTTGGTGCCTGCCTTTGGCCCAGGGCGCGATCCTGGAGACCCGGGATCGAATCCCACATCGGGCTCCCGGTGCATGGAGCCTGCTTCTCCCTCTGCCTGTGTCTCTGCGCCTCTCTCTCTCTCTCTGTGACTATCATAAATAAATAAAAATAAAAAAAATTTTAAAGTAAATGTGGAGATAGAGAAACTGTCCTTAGGATGCCATGGTTTAAATGAGTCTATAACAAGAGCCTATGGCTTCAGTATATGATAAATGCAAAATAGAATACATAATAAATGTATACGCCTAAGATACATGGAGATTATGTGGAGATTATGTCACTAGACTGAGGTACTAGTCACTAGGAAACTCCAGAATCAACTGAAAAAATGCAAGATAAGTCTGAAGAGATAGTCAAGAGTCACAAGAAATTACTGAACATAGTGGTATATATGATCAGGTTGGCATTCTTAAAAAGATCATTTTAGCTATGGTAGGGATTTGGAAAGACCAGTCAAGATGAAAGCGATAAATCATGCAAGAAATGATGGTGGTTAGGCAACTAACAGTGATAGCAGTGAAAACAACAATATGTAAATGAATATAAGATTTATAACTAAAAAAAAAAAAAGATTTATAACTAAAGGAGTGAATGGATGTAAGTAATGAAGGAAGGATAAATATAACCCTCAAGTTTCTGATGACGTTTACTGAGATGAGGGAGATGGGAGAATGAACAGATCTAGAGGAGATTATGTTTGGTTCTGGACTACTAAATTTGAAATACCAGTGAGCACTTGTGAAGGAGCTCTCATAGGCAGCTGGATATAAAGCATGGAGTTTAGCAAAGGTCTTGGCTGGACAGTTTGGTGTCAATAAATTGCACTTTCCTATAAATCAAGCTTTTTACAGACAACAGTGAATTTAAGAGATCAGTATAAAATGCCATTTATTTAAAATCTTGGGCATTAGCAAAAAGCTCAGCAAAAAACAAAATACTTAGCATGTTGATTTCTAGTTTTTTAAAATTACCTGACATATTTTCTCCCAAATTTCATCACATCCAGCTTTTTCTTGAAAGCTAAGGGCCAAGTCATAATTTTCTGCTTCAGACCACACAATCAAAGTGTCCTTGAGAGAAAAGAAAAAGTCTGATTAACATCCATTGATTACTTCAAAGTATAAGGCAAATGAACAAAGCAATAAGGAACTGAGGACAGTACTGAGCAACACTGATATTGTAATTGCCAGTGCCTTTTCACACCTAGCTCTGTTCAATCTATAAAAAGAAAACAATATTTTCCTTAAGGAGAAGTTAACCAGTATATGAAAAGCACCACAAAGTGAGCAATCTAAATGTACTAAAAGATACAAACTAAACATTATATCAATCTTTTGCTTACATATTAGGTTATATTTTATGCTCTAATCAAATTGCCCAGAGAAAGTAGCATTTAATACCTAGGGGATGTCAAGAGAATATAATTAATAACCCTTTCTCTCATCTCTATTGTCAGCATTGGATGATCTTGACCAGAGACACACGAGGCCCATGAAATTATCGGCTAAATTTGTAATATGGGAAATTTTATCTGGATAGATTTTTGTTTTAAACTTTCACCAAAGTGCTGTGGTTCAAGAAGATGCTCCTACAACCCACAGCCCCTTCACTCCTATTCAGGCAGACTTTTGTTTAATGACAGTAAGTTTAATGAACAATTCAGGTTTTTGTTAAGATGTCATCTCTGCAAGACACTACACTTAAAATATTGACACCATTTTATATTCCCTATAGTATAGTCTGTATTCCTCAATAGTATAATTGTATAATCTACATAGTATAATAAAAGTCTGTATTCTACAATATATATAATATAGTAAAAATATTTATAGTCGAAGATATCCTTTCAAACTTATAGTAAATAAACACTATTTACTGTACTACAGTAAATAAGCACTATTTACTGCACTACAGCAAATATACACTATTACAGAGCCATTAACCATTTCAAAAAAGAGCCCTCTCACTGTAAGAGCTTTGTGAATCTTCTTATATATGAAATACTGAATGGTACTAGGGAGAGTTACACTTAAAAAGAAGGCTGGGGCACCTGGGTGGCTCAGTCAGTTAGGTGTCTGACTCTTGGTTTTGGCTCAGGACATGGTCTCAGGGTGGTGAGATTGAGCCCCTCTCTCATCAGGCTCTGGGCTCAGTGCAGAGTCTGCCAGAGATTCTTATTCCTCTTCCTTTGGCCCTCCTGGCTCATGAGCACCCACTCCTTCTCTAATAAATAATTCTTTTTTTAAAGGAGCCTAACATAACAGCTATCATGTAGCAGTTTTTCAGGCTGGTCCAAAGAGAAGAATTAGGAGAAGTGAGAGAAAGACATGAGTACAATATACAGAAAAAATAATTCAATCTAGTAAATAACTGAATGGAGCCAAGCAAAAGCTAGGTGAGCATTTACAGGGATGATAAATGTTCCTATATGAAGAAGGAAACAGGACTAGACCATCTTTAAGGTACCTTAAAAGATATGTTTACTTGGAGGCAGTTTCTAATACTTTTCACTATCAGAGATAAATCTTATTATACACAAACAGTCCCGGTTTTGTCTGCTAAACTGTATATTAATTCTTTTCAGTCAATTCTGTAACTGTCAATCACAAGGACCAGTAGTCTCTCTCTGAACTAAAGAGATGGCAGCCAGAAGTAAATAAATGATAATTTGATTTGGCTGCACAGCATTACTAATAAAATGAATCTACAACTTTCACTCAGGATTTTTAAAAAGACCTCAAAGACACTTTACTATTTTCTTGAATTTCTAGAGATCATAGAAACCAGGCAGACATTGTTCCACAGTGAGTTAAGTAGCTGTTCAAACTCAAAATAATTTACATTAACATTGTAAGATCAACACACCGCAAATTAGTCCGCTGTGTAGACTCCCTAAGTCAGGGTCTTCATCTTTAAAATGGGTATCCTATAGTTATGAGAAATGGTGATAAAGACCCACGGAAACAAGCCTGAAACCAGTATCATATTAGTAACAAGACAGATTTAATACAACTGTAAGCAATCACTTTAGTGCAATGTAAATTCAGAATCATCTGCAGGCTTAAAATGGGGCACAACTAGACCTATGTTCTTAATTGCCCATTTGACAAACTTAGAAGTTTGAAAATTTTTAGAAATTGCTGTTCTGTTTCCTTGGAAAAGTCTAATTTTCACCAAATCATCTTATTTATCATCCAACAACCTACAGCTTAAGACAGGGATTTTAAAACAGATGATCTTCTTTTTCTTCTGTCTTTACTCTTCCACTGACTTAAACCTCAAAACACAAATGTATATATTCACATATAGAATATCAAAGGCAAATACTCTAGTCTCCAGCCACTCCAATCAAACCTAACAGTTTTTTTAAGAACACTAAATGCAACAAAGTATTAGCAGACCATTAGACTATCAAAATATTTCATATTGTACCAAATGTTTTTTGGACAAATAATCACCATTAAATAGATTTAGAAGTTCTTATCAGCTTTCCTATACACTGTGTGACCTCAAGCAAGTCACAATCTTTAGGGATCGTCTAATGTACAAAATAAAGCAGACACTAACTTCTAGTAATAGTTTAATGGTCAATGATGAAGTTATAATTTTATTTATAGAGTAATATACTTATAAAGTAATATATACATATGAATGTGTTGGTAGCATTCTTGATTCTAAATTACTTTATATCTGTACCTTCAGGGCACTGAGGGATCTGATGTTGTCTTCACTGACCTTGTACAGCACTCAGTAACTGTGTGTGTATGTGTTCTGAATAAATATACCTTCTGATGATAGTGCTAGTAGGTCTAGCAGGTAGATAAAGATTTACTCTCAGGTATCGCTTATTCACCCGAAGGGTACAAAGAAAGAGTGTACCAAACCTGAATGTTGCCTTAACAAAGTGCATCGTTATTATCGTGTTATTATAAGGTCCTATTCAGGCCAGGTAAGAAATCAGATTTTCCTACACCAGGCTGCTGTATAGGGACAGAAATGCCCCTTCTACACAAGCATCTACAATAGCAAAAGAAGTAATTTCTACCATTCTGTTGTGTTAATAGCTGATTATTTTATCAGCTGGTCATTTTTTTTTTCCTCTAGGTAGAAACAAAACTGTATTTAGTTTTAACTTTTGAGAATTAAGTCTTTGTTGTAAGAATATGTGGAACAAAACTTGGAGTGATTTTTTAAAATTTAAAATGATTGCTTTATACACTATAGAGATTGGCTGAAAGCATATTTTAGAATTAGGGTAGGAAAGTATGTTGTAACCTGTTTTGAACTTTTCACTGTAAGGGATTGATGGTAAATTTTCATTTAATCACCAAATTGAGAGGATAGTATACAAGGTAAAACACAACATTTTCAAAATTTTACCTGTTGTTTCTGATATGCAGTGTTAGGATTTATTTTGGACTCTAAAAGTAGAGAACCTAGGAAACAGAAAAACAAAACATTCCATTATGTCATTGCAAAGCAGCACAATTACGTTCCATCACATACACACACACTTCCTTTCCTGAACACTTGATACACATGTAACTTCAGTTAAGGAAATATTTTAAAAACAAGTTTAAATATAATAAAACTTGTAACCCAAGAAATGTTTATTTTATGCATATTTACTTTTAACAAGAAGGACACAATTATCTGAAGAGTAAAGGGCTAGATAGGAATAGAGTAAAGGGCTGGATAGGAATAGAAACCTAACAACTTATGAGCAGCATAAAGTATTGAAACAGCACAGCATGAAGCCCAATGATCTGGGTTTCAATCTCTGACATACATTATGACTTAGATCTAATCCATTGCCCCAGTACATCCCCACATTACACTTCACCTCAGAAAGTCTTACTTCAGAATTATCATATTTCATCTTCAAATGATCAATTTTTCTTATAGTAAACTAATTTTCATTTTTTCCCTGGCCATATAAGGCTCATCATACTACAAAATTAACTATTACTTTATAGCAAAGAGCAAATTTTAAGACCACCTATATGCCTCTCCCCTCCGTAAGTTCCAGTTTATCCCCTATATACTATCTAAAGGCAAATTCTGGCCCAAAATGCTTAAGCAGCAGTCCATCTGAAATTTTCATTTCTTCTCCTATTACGTTTAACCATTACTTCCAATTCCAAATAGTGGCTAGGCAGCTGAGAAAAGGGTCCTTTTTAACATTTCCAGGTTTAATTAGTTTGCTTCTATGTTAAAATTCATCTACTAATCTTATGATACTGCCCCATTTAGTGATTTACTGACTGTTCACTTGTCTGTGCTCAGAACAGTGCTAAGTGATACTGAATACGGTAAAATACCAGCATTTACCAAGATGTGATGAGTTAATTTGCGAACACCCTGTACACACAAACAGCCTCCTGCTTCACTCGAATCTTCCTACTGTGTCCAGTACAGGTGAAGTTAACTCCAAATGTATTTCTTATTCTTTCTGTACTGAAAATAACTAAACAGTCTCCATATTTTTCCCACCTGTACCCAACACCCTATTTCTTTAGGTTCTCTTATTTATTTCGATTTCTGGCTCACTGAGGTTCAGACAAGTATTCTCAGATTCTAGAGGAAATCTGTTTTAATCTTCCTCCTCTTCTCCCTACTTTTGTCATATTATTAATTAAAATAAATTTCTAGTACTTCAATTTTCTTTATGTGCAATTACTGGATTTTTTATTTTGGTAATTATTAAGAGTTGTTTAGTGATGCATTCATAACAAGAAAAAGCAGCAAGCAAATGAACTTGATGTTGAGAGTCTCTCAAAAGTACTAAAAGTCTCCAACTATCTTTATAAATATTCTTCCAGGGGCAACCCTGGTGGTGCAGCAATTTAGCACCGCCTGCAGCCCAGGGTGTGATCCTGGAGACCCGGGATCGAGTCCCACGTCAGGCTCCCTACATGGAGCCTGCTTCTCCCTCTGCCTGTGTCTCTAAGAACAAATAATAAATAAATAAATAAACAAACAAACAAATAAATAAATAATAAAATCTTAAAAAATAAATATTCTTCCATTGTTTCTTGTAAATATAAGAACAAAAATCACAAACTATCATTTCTCAATGAAATGAGAGTATGTCAGGAACATTATGGATCAAATTTACTTTTTGTGGCATATAATTATACTCAAAATGTGGTTTCTAGGAGAAAATACATTCCAAAAAAATCTACTTTGAAATATATATCCTAAAAAACCATCGATTTCTAGAAAACTACATAATAGAATGAAACTGAATTACTTTGTAACATTCAGAAGATGTAAGAGGTCTAATGTCCTATAACTAAAGGGTGTGATCCTGGAGTCCCAGGATCGAGTCCCACATCAGGCTCCCTACATGCAGCCTGCTTCTCTTTCTGCCCACGTCTCTCCTCTCTCTCCTGAATAAATGAAATATTTTTTAAAAGAATAAATAAAATCTTAAAAAAAAAAAAGAGGGGGATCCCTGGGTGCCTTAGCAGTTTAGCATCTGCCTTCAGCCCGGGGCATAATCCTGGAGTCCTGGGACTGAGTCCTGCATCAAGCTCCCTGCGTGTGACCTGCTTCTGTGCCTGTGTCTATGCCTCTCTCTCTCTGTGTATGTCTCTCATGAATAAATAAATAAAATCTTTAAAAAGAATGTAAAAAGACAATCCATGAAAATGGAAGAAAATATTTATAAATCATTTATCTGATAAGGAATTTATATACAGGAATCTGTATTTAAAAATGGGCTGGGGGGGGGATCCCTGGGTGGCGCAGCGGTTTGGCGCCTGCCTTTGGCCCGGGGCGCGATCCTGGAGACCCGGGATCGAATCCCACGTTGGGCTCCCGGTGCATGGAGCCTGCTTCTCCCTCTGCCTGTGTCTCTGCCTCTCTCTCTCTCTCTCTGTATGACTATCGTAGATAAATTAAAAAAAAAAAAAAATGGGTGGGGATCCCTGGGTGGCTCAGCAGTTTAGCGCCTGCCTTTGGCCCAGGGCATGATCCTGGAGTCCCGGGATCGAGTCCCGCGTCGGGCTCCGGCATGGAGCCTACTTCTCCCTCTGCTTGTGTCTCTGGCCCCCCCCATCATGAATAAATAAATAAATAAATAACTTTAAAAAATAAAATAAATAAAAATAAAAATAAAAATAAAAATAAAATAAAAACGAGCAATAGATCTGAATAGGTATTTCTCCAAAGAAGATATACAAATGGACAACAAACATATGAAAAGATGTTCAACATCATTAGCCCTTAAGGAAATGCAAATCAAAACCACAAATAAGGGGCACGCACCCAGGTGGCTTAGTGGTTGAGCGTTTTGCCTTCGGCTCAGGTTGTGACCCTGGAGTCCCAAGATCAAGTCCTACATCAGGCTCCCTGAGTGGAGCCTACTTCTCCCTCTGCCTGTGTCTCTGTCTCTCTCTCATGAATAAATAAAATCTTAAAAAAAAAAAAAAACCCACATAAGATACCATTTAATACACCTACTGAGATGCCTATAATCAAAGACAGTGTTGCCAATTACAGTGTTGGTAACCACATGGAGAAACTGGAATCCTCATACATTTTGCTTGTAGGTAAAAAGGCATTCACTTTGTAAAAGTTTGGCAGTTACTCAATTGCTAGTAATTCTAGCAATTCCAAACCTAGGTTTATACCCAAGAGAAATGAAAACATGTTCATTCAAACATATGTACGTACAGAGTCTACGGCCATACCACCCTGAACGCGCCCGATCTCATCTGATCTCGGAAGCTAAGCAGGGTCGGGCCTGGTTAGTACTTGGATGGGAGACATATGTACGTACATGTCCTTAGCAGCCTATTTCATAATAGCAAAAAAATACAAATAATCCAAATGTCCAAAACCTAATGAATAAAATACTATTCAACTACACAGAGAAAAATACATGCTATAACATGGGTGAACCTTGAAAACATTTCATGTGAAAGAAGCCAGTCACAAGAAGTCTATATATGACTGACTTTATATGAAATGTACAGTGTGCAAATTAGAGAAAGATGTGTAGATTAGTGGTGGTTTAGGGAGGAAGGGCAGTGAATGGGGTAGTAATTGTTAACAGGTACATGATTCCTTTCAGAGAGAACAAAATATTCTAAAATTAGATTGTGGTGGGGTGCCTGGCTAGCTCAGGCAGTAGACCATGCAACTCTTGACCTTCGGGTTGTTAAGTTCAAGCCCCACGTTGGATGTAGAGATTACTTTAAAAATTAAAAAAAAAAAAATGTGGTGAGTTGCAAGATCCTGTGAATATGCTTAAAAAAAAAAAAAAAGAACTATATGCTTTGAATGGGTGAATTATACTGCATGTAAACCCTGTTTAAAAAGGTGTAAATAGGGGATCCCTGGGTAGCTCAGCGGTTAAGAGCCTGCCTTCAGCCCAGGGCATGATCGTGGAGTCCCTGGATCCAGACTCACATCGGGCTCCCTGCATGGAACCTGCTTCTCCCTCTGCCTGTATCTCTGCCTCTCTCTCTCTCCCCCCTACCCCCGTGTCTCTCATGAATAAATAAATAAAATCTTTAAAAAAAAAAAAAAAAAGGTGTTAAGTATTCATAGAGGCAAATACCACATAGAAATGTTAATGAACCAAATATGTGAATGCAACATATACGAATCTTACAAACATGAATGAAAGAAACCTCAGAGAAAAATATATACCATATAATTCTACTTACATAAAGTCAAAAAGTAGCAAAAACTAATCTATGGTGCTAGTAGGCAGGGAGAGATAGTGACTGTGAAGGGACATGAAGCAGGGTTCTAGAGTGTTGGTTATTTTGTGAAAATTCACCAAGATGAATAATTACCATTTGTGTAACTTTTTGACCCATTACACTTCAAAAGTTTTTTAAAAAAAGTTTAAGAGTAGGGGTTAAACATATGGCACAGAGCGGTGGAGTTATCATTTCAAATTGTGCTTCCAAGAAACACAGCTGTAACACTGTCAATTATAATTAAAAAAAGGAAAAAGGACAAGGCATCTAGGTGGCTCAGTCCGTTAAGCATCTGACTTGATCTCAGCTCAGGTCTTAATTTCAGGGTCATGAGTTCTAGCCCCAGGTTGGGCTCCACACGGGGTGTTGGGCACTTAAAAAAAAAGAAAAGAAAAGAAAAAGAAAAAAAGGAAAGAAAAAACACACTTGACTTGGCTGTTACTAAAACAAAATGAAAATTTGCATTTGCTTCAAAACTGTCCATAAAGTTACAGGGTCAGGGTAATTAGAAAGGAAAAAGTCATAAACTGAAAGCTTGAAGTGATCCCTCCCAAAGCCCTAGCTAAAAGAGAAGAAGTATAGAACTGAATGCTTCTGGTATTGGCAACTTTTTCTTTACTGGACCATTCAAGATGTTAAAGTGAAGTATCTCTGCTGAAACACATCGCAGCCATATCCCATGGCTTTGGTTTAAGACATTACCCAGTCAAGTTTTATCATGCATTAACACAATCCTTTCTCCCAACAAGTTTACTTGTATCAGTTGCTATAGCTACAGTACTAGGAACAACAATTCCATTCTAGTAATATATGGGTATCTGGGGATGTAGAGTTCAACTGTAGGTGAGAGGCATTTATCATGGTAACAGAGACAACAGGGGAGAAATGAGGAAGATGATCCTTAGTAGCAGACCTTACCCAACATCATGGAAGGTAGAGATGGTTCTCATTAAGGAGAACACATGCTTTAGATATGGGACAGGTTCAGTTTATCTTAATACCTGCAGTTTATCTTAATACCTGAAGTACAGGTACACAACAGCCCCCACCCAAACTTATTTAAGAAACATACCCATCCTCTCCAATAAAACATCCCCCAGGAACAATTCACTCTCACCCTCTCCATGACACCTCCTCTTCACCAACTGACAAAGACACTCTATCACACAGACCAAAGAGACAAGCCTACACAGTAAACCCCAATATCAACACTTGAGAAAGGCCTTCCCACTTTCAACCTAAACACTTGGATAGGAAATAAGAGACACAAAGAAATATCAAGACACTGATCAAACTAAAGGGAATGATCAATACATGTAATTCACTTGGTCACTGCAGAATCTATTCAATCAGACCACTAGCAAAATCAACCATCTTCAGATGAACTAAAAAGTATTCCTGCACAAGTGCATGTAAGTCTGTTCCACAGAAGTTCTGATTGATAGGCCTACAAGTCCATATTTGCACAGGTATTTTTCAAAAAATAAAGAGGCTTTTGTTTACTAATAACAAGACTACAATCACCACAACTTTTGAGGAGGGTCATTTTATCTTTATCTATCAAGCTTTTAAAACATAGGCCTCAGGGACGCCTGGGTGGCTCAGTGGTTGAGCATCTCCCTTTGGCCCAGGGCGTGATCCTGAGTCACGGGATCGAGTCCCACATCAGGTTCCCTGCATGGAGCCTGCTCCTCCTTTCTGCCTATGTCTCTGCCTCTCTCTCTAATAAATAAATAAAATCTTTAAAAAAATAAAAATAAAAAAACAAAACATAGGCCTCTGGGCAGCCCGGGTGGCTCAGCGGTTTAGCACCGCCTTCAGCCCAAGGTGTGATCCTGGAGTCTCAGGATCAAGTCCCATGTCAGGCTCCCTGCATGGAGCCTGCTTCTCCTTCTGCCTGTGTCTCTGCCTCTCTCTCTCTCTGGGTCTCTCATGAATAAGTAAAATCTTAAAAAAATAAAACAAAACATTGTTTTGCCCTCTTTGATCCAACAGTTCTAGGAAATTAGACTACATCTTCACACAGTGCCAAGGATATGAACAAGTAAGTTACTAGCACTGTTTGTAATGGTAAAAATCTAGAAACAATCTCTATGGCAGCTGTTAATGTATGGGACCTCAGGGAGTCTGGAAAATCAAAACTGTTTTCATAGTATTACTACTAAGAAGCTGTTTGCCTTTTTCACCCTTATTTTTTCAGTGTCTACACTGTTACTGCAAAATTTTGAATGCATAAGATTAAGAATCCTTTTTAAAAAATTAAACCCAACATTAAAGAGATTTGTAAAATTGTAAAACAGTGACACCCTTCTCACTAAATCCTGACTTATCAAAAGCTTTTTGAAGGCTTAGTTTTAAATTGTAATGTGGCAAATACCAGTAGATACAACTCATATGAACAAAAGCTTTTGGGAATCCCCAATTGTAAGAGTATAAAGATATCCTGAGGAAAGTTTCAGAAATGCTACTCTAATGCCACCAGTGTACTATGTGAATATATACAGTAAAATACTGTGCTACTCTTAGATGACACATCTGTGTATCCTGACATAAATAGATGCCCCAAGTATACAGACAAAAAGGAAGTCTGTACAGTCAGGAAATGGGCGAGCAATAGTATTGGAGGGAAAATGCCACTCAGAACATCACCAAGACATCACCAAGACAATTGCAAGTAGAAGCTGTCAAACATAGATAAGCAAGAAAGATGGACAATAAAAGATTTAGTACAAGTATACATGATTTTAGGTCATTAAAAATATTCCCTCTCTGCTTCACCACATCTTTGTTCTTCCATGTAAAATGAAATGTGAGAGCTTTTCTTGTATTCTGTTGCCAATCCCCAACACCTCTATCAAAACAAACACCTCCAGGGAGCAGGGTGATAAGTAGCTGGTAGCGTAGAGAGTGAAGTATCATTCCAGTAGTGTTTAAATCAGACAACTACAACTAGGGCCTGCAGCCTGGATCTAGCCAGCAGACAGCTTGAGTCGTAGTCTAACACACACACTCATATGATGAATTCATGCAAGTATTTTTAAATGGCAAGACTGTACATTTTTAAAAATCTAGATTTCTGGCTGAGTGCTAGAAAAAAGGATCACAAAACTAAACTGTCCAATCAAATAATCAATCAGGAAGACTTAGGTTTAGAAAAAAAAATAATACCCCATAGGGATACTGTATTAACTAAAAATTCATATTAAAGTGGCTATCCAGACATCTACTACAAAATCAGCATTCATTATTTTTTCTTAGAGCGTAGACAAAATACCATTTCACAGGCATCATTGTGCTGTTGAAAAATACAAAAATTAGTAATGACAACAATGATCCAGAAACATTATATAACAAAAGCTTAAACAGGTTTATTACACTGCTTAAGAAAAACATTTTAGAAAAAAAAAGAAAAAGAAAAACATTTTAGCATACAATATTTAGGAAACATTCCAAGAAAACTGCTAAGATTTTGATACAGTGTTACCCAGTGAGAAATTTCACTTGTTCAGAAGATATCATTTCCTTTCACTGGAGAAATGAGATATAGAGTTTCTGTAACTTTTATGGTTTTATTTTCAGTATCAACCAACCAATCAGATTCAGGTAGGTAAAGAAACATAGGTCCTGGTCTTAGTTTAGATTTGGATAAAAACTTATGGATTTCAGAACTACTAAGTCCAGTTCTGTCACTCCACAGTAAGCAATTTAACATCTAAAGCATTGCTGGCATATACTCCGTATCAATGCTCAAAACTAAGGGCAGGAGCTTAGGTACTATGCTTCATTAGTAGGAAGAAAACATCATCAAAAATGAAATTAATGGAAGTTCAAAATATCATCTGGACAGGACACCAGTGTAGGCTTTAAACCTAGTGTGTGTTCCCAGTCCCTTTCTCCTGATTGTGGCTCAAGATTACATACAGCATTTAAAAACTGAAATGGGGCAGCCGGGGGGACTCAGCGGTTTAGCGCTGCCTTTGGCCTAGGGTGTGATTCTGGAAACCCGGGATCGAGTCCCATTTCGGGCTCCCTGCATGGAGCCTGCTTTCTCCCTCTGCCTCTCTGCCTGTGTGTGTGTGTGTGTGTGTGTGTGTGTGTGTGTGTCTGTCATGAATAAATAAAATCTTTAAAAAAAATAAAAAATAAATAAAAACAAATGAAGGTTCAGTGGAGGAGGAGGAAAGGGTAGCCTTATATTAAAAGGTCCAATACCTGCATCAGGCCTTTACTACACTCTGGCCCTACTACCTATACCCAGAGTGGCTGATGGACTTCAAACTGTGAGAAGTTACCACACACAAAGTGACAAACAGGGTTTGCTTACCTAGTAAGGCCTAATAATTTTTTACAAAATAGGTCTACATGAGAAGAAAAAAAAAAGAGTTTAAATGAATTGTTCAAAGTGAAGGATTTCTTGCAGTACTGACACTGAGCTCTTCTCAGTAGCTAAATCTGGAATGCTTACTGTATGCAATATTCTACAACGCTTACTAATTTATGAGAAAAAAAATTTGCTGATACTTATCTCTGTTCATTTCTTTCACCACAACAGCCCAAACAAAACAAAAAAGGCTTTCCACCTTAAGTGTTCTGACCTCCTTTTCTAATTATAGTGGAGGTGAGGCACTACTTACAACCAAGTTCTACAACAGGCAGAGAGGTACAAGATTCTGGTTTTTACCATTAGCTACTAGTGCTAACTTGAACAAAAACATTTCCCCGTGTCTCATTTTCTTCGTGCCTCAAATGACACTGAAAATTTAACCTTTTAAACTCCGAAAAAGGTAACTCAGATAATAGATAAAACTATTTTGAAATATAAAAATTACTTTATTCAACTTAAGGTAAAAATCAAAATATAAGAACACTATTCTTGATGCTTGGCAAGTAATCCAGAATAAAGAGCATGGATATGATTTTTCATGTTAAATAGACATCCTTCAGTGTGTGGAGAAATTCCAAAGTCTTTATCAATTCTAAAATTAGAAGGTGGAAATAGTAAAAACCATAATGCAGTAGACTGATTTAAATATAAAGTGAGAGGGCAAGTTAGGGATTACATTATTACCCTTAATGCAACTTAAAAGGTATAGCATAAACTGAAAGAAGAAAAAAAGTAAAGTTTTTGTTTGTTTGTTAGATGGAACTTTGTTGGTACCTGGCTATGACAAAAACCTTAGAAATGCGGTAATCTATCTTCATTGGAGAAAAGGCTATGTTCCCACAATACCCTTTGCCAGTAGGAACCTACTGAACAAGGATAAAACCTAGAGAGCGGGCTCAGTAGCTTGGCAGGACCTCTCTCTCCTACAGATTTGCCAAATCATTCAGTTCAGAAGGGAAAGGCATACTTACTCAGAAAGTTGTGCCCTGTTAACAAGGAGGCCACAAGTACTTCCATTCAGAAATCAGAAATTGCCTTCCTGATTTTCAGTTTAGTGTATAAGCACCTCTAACAAGATAAATGACTCATTTTATGGAAAATCAGAAATACTTTCCACTTTGCTCACCACAATAAAAAGAAAATTCTCAATTATCCCATAATGGAGAATGGGAAAAGCATACAATAATGGATGACCGAAACTAGCAATCTGTACAAAAACTCCCATGTAGCTTGGAGATAAACTATAGTTTTAAATATCTTTAGGCTAAAAATTCTTTTCATGTTCTTTGAAATAAACTTTGAGCTTTTAAGTATAAAGTAGCAAACACAAGTAGACAGCAGTAAGGGAGTTTACGCTATAAACAGTTAATGATAATAATAGTCTCAAGTCAAAGGCTGTCTGAGCCTCAGTTTCCCCATCTGCAAAATATGGCTAATAATAGTACCTATACCAGCAGATAACAAGTAGAGTCTCTGGCACATAGTAGGGACTGGATAAATTTTTATTATTCCTATTTAGAGTTTTCCTGTCAGAAGACAGTACTAATCATCAAACGAGATTATTTCTGACAATATTTCGTAAGTATGCTGCAATCTTCTAAGCCCACTCCTTTGATTTAGTTTTCCTTACATCTTAAATTAACAAGGACAAATCAGTTACGTTTATTTCAGCTTTCTTTCTCTATCAATAAAAAATAAATAAAATAAAAATAAATAAAATAGATAAAACTTACGGCCTTTTTGTTTTTGCCATTCAACCTGTTTCATTGCAGGTTCCCAAAAATTCCCAAGGGAGGAAACGAGTTTAGGGGCTATTTTCCAAAGTGGTAACAATAAAAATGGGGAAAAAAAACAGATCCCAACACAAGTAGGTGGACAAGGATTCCCCAGGATAGTATGACATTGAAACGTAATGCTTAAAAATACTTTTTAAACAAAGGATCCATTCATAGAATGAGTCCAATTAAATATGTGATGTGACAGTTATACATGTTCTTTGAAGTTAGGAAATTTCAAAGAATTGGTCTCACATCTACACACACTTTCATCTGGAAGTTAACTGAACCTACAAAGCCCACGCTTTTCAACTCATTATGTAAAAAGTTTTCCAAACAGGCAAAGGAAAAGAGGATATGTGAGAGTAACTGGTGACTATGTGAGAGACACAAAAGCACACTAACACATTCAAACTTGTATTTTTAAGAGGCAAATAAATAGGCCTCAGAAAAATAAACTCAAGGTATTCAAAATCCTTTAAACGCCTCTAAACGAAATATTTTCTAAGTTATTTTCAGCAGCCTTATGAAGTTAACCTGTGGGCAATATAGCTCTAAAGTACAATTTTTCAATTCAAATTGAAAATCAATGTCCCTAGAGTCTTTAATCACAGAGGGGTGAGTCTTGTTTGTTTTTCATGGAACGGAGAGTTCTGGGTTGAAAGTCCAATTAAAATTCCTTGAGACCCGCTGCAATAATTCAGATACAGAACAACTACAATCCTAATAAACTGAAGCGCCTAAAGTGAAATTACAGACTAATGTAACAAGACAGGTTTTCCACTTCAAAAGTAACAATTTGGAAATACTTTCACCTGATGTGGACATTTTAAGCGAAACTCCGAAATACGTCACAGAGGGAGGCGGCAAACACTGAACCTTGAAAAATGTGCAACACTCATTTTCAAACTAGGTCTCTGAAACTCGAGGGCCGTTTCAAAATAATGGGAACCACAAGCACTATGGCAGATACCAAAGGTTTCAAACTTATCTGCCAACTTCTCCCCACCTGTTAACTGAACCAAATTGTGATCACACATTTAAGCGGTCCAAAAAAAAAAAAAAAAAAACCCGCGAATAAAATGGTTCCACCCTTGCAAGACGCCTACACAAACTATACACAGAATTCTGCATTACTGGGGGGGGGGGGGGAGACAACACCAGGTAACACAAATCCATCTTCTTTCTCGAGGCAAAGAAGCATTTCTCTGCCATCCATGAACCGGAGTTGCCAACCTGCTGCAACAGGATCAAAGAGATACAGCAGAAAAATAGTTTAAAGGGGGGAGTGCGGGGGAAGGGGGGGTGGCGGCACAGCAAGCACAACGTTCTCCAAAGAGTGACACCTAAGAACTTTCTTCGCTCCCAGAAAGTTTCACGCCTGCTTCACAGATGAGTGAACTAAGGCAGAAGATCGGATTAATCAGTGCCTTTCTCAAGGTCACTCTGGTGCAACAGAACAGCACCGTCCAGGCCGCCGATCTAGGCCCCCGCCCTCGGCACACGCCCGGGGGGCTCCGCTCCAACGAGCCGGGCTCCCCTCGTCGCCCAAACGCTACCGGGCGCGGGGAAGAAAACGAGACCCTCCGAGCGCTGGCGGTGGCGGTGGCGGTGGCGGTGGCGCTGCAGCGAGCTCCGGGAGGACCCGGGCGCCGGCGGTCCGCCCTCCCCCGGGGCGGCGGCCGCCCCCTCCGACCTCGCAGGGAAGCCTCTGGCCCCCAACACCCAGCGATGTGGCCCGGGGCCGCCGGCGCCGGCGAGGGTCCCGCCGCCAGGGGCCTCGCTTACCGTCGCTCTCGGCCCTGACAAGCAGGGACATGCCCTTCAGCCGCTCCACGTAGCCGGACGACACATGCCCGGTGCCCCGGTCGTCCCACTGCCGGTCCTCGTTGAGCGTGTAGACCTTCACCCGCCGCCGGGTGTCGGTCATCGTGCCGCCCGCGGGCCGGGGCACAGGCCCCGCTGCAGTCGCCCAGGAACGGGGGCCGGCGCCGGCGGGAGGACGCCTGCAGGCGGGGCGCTCCCGGGCTCACTGCCGCCGCTGGCCGCCGCGGGGCCGCGGGGCCGCCCGCATGGCCCGCTCCCCGGCCCGAGCTCTGGGCCCCGGTGCTCCTCGCCTCCGACTCCCACTTCTGGGCGCTATTGTCCGCGCGCGGGGAGCCCGGCCGCCCCGAGAGGGGCGCGCAGCGCTTCGCAGCCTCCCGGGCCGATGCGGTAGGACCTCGGGGCGCCGCTCACTGCCCCGCCGCCGCCTCCGCCATGATCTCCGCGAAGCCGCTTCCCGCGCCGCCGCCGCCTCCTCAGGCCGCCGCCGCCATGTTTTCCTTCCTTCTACCTGGCCCTGCCGCGGCCGCCAGCGGCTCCGCGCTCCGCTCCCCGGCTTCAAACGTCCCAAGCCGAGGGGCACCTCCTCCTGCTGCAACTGCTACCGCTGCGCCGGAGCCTGCGAGAGCCCCCCCGGCGCGCGAGCGCTCCTGCCTCCTGGAAGTCCCTTTCCCCTCGCCGCTGCCGCCGCCTCTTCCGTCTTCCTCACGGAGCCAAAGCCGCCGCCATCTTGGTTCGCCCCTCAATAGCGGCGCGCGGGGCCACCCAGGCAGCAGCTGCAGGGGCGGCCCGTTGGCCCCACCATTTAAAGAGACAGGAGCGAGGCCGGGAGCCTCGCTGCGGCGGAGGCCTCGGACGGAGGCGGGAGGCGGGCGCCGAGCTGCCGAGGTGGCGGGAGCGCAGGGAGCGGAGGAGGCGGAACGCTGGTCGCGCCGCTGACGGCCCGGGGCTCCCTCGCGCTCCCTGCACGCACTGTCGTGCGAGCGCGGGGCGGCGTGTGCGCCGTCGCGCCCTGTGTTCGTCATCAGCCCCGCTCGGGGACTCGGAAGGGGCGTGGAGCCCGCGTCCGGCCTCGGCGCGCCCGCCGGCCGCGCGCCCGGCGTCTCGGGGTGCGGGGGCCGCCGCGGCCTCGGCCTGTCGGGCTGCGGGCGCCGGGCCCCCCCGCCTCCCCCTCCACCGGCGTCCTGTGCCGCGCGCCGGGAGCGCACCGTCGGGGAGGCGCCGGAGCCCAGGCGATGTCAGGCGCCTTCCTCGGGGAGAAACGGAAAGGCTTCCGGGGACGGCCCCGGGTTTGCGCGGCGAGGGCGGCCGCCCGCCCGGGAGCCGCCGTGGGGCGCGTCTGCAGAGCGGACGGACGGACGGACGGACGGACGGCCGCAGGCCCGGGGGCGCGGCTACACCCGCCCCGCCGCGCCCGCCGACCGCCGGCGCGCTCTCCCGCTCCTCCGTGTTGCAAAAGGAAAGCAAGACCCGAGGGACGCACGAAGCCCGGTCGCCGTGCGATGCTGTGCAGCCGCGCTGAGCAGTTCTCAACGGGAGCTGTGAGGGCCTGAAGATCCTCACAAAGGAATCGAACCCCCCCCCAGATTCTCACCCTCGTGCAAGCAAGAGCCGCCGTTTGGGGGCTTTCCTTGTGTCCACTAGACGTGACACGAGCCACGTGTAATTCAGAATTTTACAGTAGCCGCTCTCCGAGAAAGTACAAAGAAGCCGCTGAAATGTATCTTCATAATGTATTTTATTGGATGCGGTATCTTCAAAGTTTTAATCCTCAGTATGACGTCAATGATTTTTTTCCATTCCTTTTTTTTTTTTTTTTTTTTTTTTCCTTCGTACCTGAGTTCAAGACGCGATGTGTGTTTTGCCCCTCGGCGTTTTCCCCCTTAGCTTCTCCTTGGAAGCTAAATCTCCTTTGCAAATAACCTAATCTGTACTTAGAGTGTATTAAGCTTACAGTGGGAAAAGGATATTCGCATATTCAAGTTATTTTCTTCCAAAAGTATCCATTTTTAAAATGTAAAAGTTTAAAATTCAGTTCCTTATTCATTCGCACTAGCCCCATTTCAAGGGCTCAGTAAGCCCCTGTCTAGTGGCCACCGTTATGGCAGGTCCAGGTGCTTGACATCACCAGGAATCTCCCATCAAACCTGCAAATGCATCTATCAGGAAGAGGCCCTGACAGCAACACCAGTACTGAGAAACGGGTTGCCCAGGATATGGGATTTTTCTGTTTTAAATCAGAAGTTGGGGCAGCCCGGGTGGCTCAGCGGTTTAGCGCCGCCTTCAGCCCAGGGCCTGATCTTGGAGACCCAGGATGGAGTCCCGTGTCGGGCTCCCTGCGTGGAGCCTGCTTCTCCCCCTCTGCCTGTGTCTCTGCCTCTCTCTGTCTCTGTGTGTGTCTCTCATGAATAAATAAATAAGATCTTTAAAAAAAATTTAAAAATAAATAGATAAATCAGAAGTTGGGACCGTCCTCCCCCACTGACAAATACAAAGAGGTGCTTACAAAGAACAGTCGGAGACTTTCCTCTTTTGCCAACAAAAGGGGAAAATTATAAAAAATAAAGCTGTTGTCTAAAAAATAAAACACAGTAATGTCAAGCATCAGGGGGTGACAGCAATTTTGTCCACTTTTGATCCAGTAAGACATCATTAAATTTATTGTTCCTACTTACTTGAACCGCAAACCAAACATGAAATAATTTGTGGAAAAAAAATCAACTGGACTCACTCCTATCACTCTTATCTCCCTTCTAAAACTCTCTATAAAGCTGGTGGTGCTTTTTTTCCCTACTCAAAGTAAGAGAAAGAACTTGAGCCACTGAAAGAAAAAAAGCCACTCTCCCTTCTGAGGCCACCAGTGAAAATCAGATCTTGCCGTGATGGCAGGTATTGGTAGGAGGGGACCTGGGGAGTGGAGCACTATGAAACTTGGTGTCTACTCAGGAGGCAGGTGCTGCTCTGATGTATAGTGTGCTCCTTGAGTGGATTCCTTCAGAGCCAAGCCAACTTCCCAGGTAAGAACAACCACACACTTGAAAAAAGAGATCTAGAATGAACTATATCACAGTTCCTTGAAAAAGGCCTGTCACTCACCTTTGCACTTCTGTCTTGAAAAAGAAGATCCAGAGGATGCCTGGGTGACTCAGCTGTTGCGTGTTGTCTGCCTTTGGCTCAGGGTGTGATCCCGGGTGCGGGAATCAAGTCCTACATTGGACTCTCTGCCGGAAACCTGCTTCTCCCTCTGCCTGTGTCTCTGTGTCTCTCATGAATAAGTAAATAAAATCTTGGAAGGAAGGAAGGAATGAAGAAGGAAGGAAGGAAGGAAGGAAGGAAGGAAGGAAGGAAGGAAGGAAGGAAGGAAGGAAGGAAGGAAGGGAGAAAAAAAAAAAGAAGACTCAGCTCCTGAGACTGCTTTCTATCTAGGGGAGGGAAATCAGGTTGGGCCAGTATATGCTTTCCTTGTTCTCTGCCACAGCTGACAAGTCTCCTCTCTCACCCTTTTTTGAGATGGGTGTCAAAGATTGCTTAGTTGGTTGACATGCACACGTGGTTAATGAAGATTTGAAATGAGGTATCTGCAAGACAAGCTAGTCCACAGACATTTTCTAAGACTTCAGATAAAAATTTGAGTCATTTTCACTTTTGCCCCCACCTTTGTACTTGGCCCCTCCCCAAGGCCTACTAACTTTCTTCTCTTTCCTATCCCCTGATTTGATTCTGCTATTTTATTTCTTTGGTCATCATCTTAGGATTTGTTGTAACTGAAGTTCTCCGACTCAGTTACAGAAGGTGACTCCAGAAACTGGAGTCTGGTACTCTGAAATGGCAGGGCTCAGAGCCCTGCAAAGAACACAACCAGGCACTGGCAGAAAATAGCAGCATTAACATCAGCATTTATGTTAGTTTGCAGGGCCGTGAGGAACCCAGAGAGTCCCCTGCCTGTCTCCCAAGACCCCCCCCATGAAGGAATTCCCATGCACCCAGAAGTAAAACCAAGTGTTCCTGTAGGCCAGCCAAAGGAAGTCATTATAGCAATAAGAGAAAGGGGAGATGGGTATTGGAATTATCCATGGGGAATTTCAACCTACACATGCTTTCTCAATTTCGTACTTCCCTCAGGGATGGGTACTTAAAATACACAGCCCCCATCAGCATCTCCCTAGGTGTCCAAGTAGCTCTAGCTCTGCATATTATTCAAGGGATGGCAAATGTGGCAGTCATGAGAACATGCCTCACTGACTTTTGTTTAAGATTTTATTTATTAGAGAAGGCATGGGTG
The DNA here is from genome assembly GCF_053574225.1 of Canis aureus. Lineage (NCBI taxonomy): Eukaryota > Metazoa > Chordata > Mammalia > Carnivora > Canidae > Canis > Canis aureus. The sequence goes on from NC_135619.1 coordinate 65,700,555, forward strand.
GGGGGAGTGACAGAAGGAGAAGCAGACTCCCCACTGATGTAGGGCTCCATATAGGGCTCCATCCCAAGACCCTGAGATCTTGGCCTGAGCTGAAGTCAGACCCTTAACTGACTGAGCCACCAAGGCGCCCCCCTTTACAGACCTCATTTTCCAAGGAGCATAATTCACCTGAGCCCCGAGTTGCTACACTCTGAAATGCATCACTGCTTTTGTAAAGGAAACCTGTCTGTCATAGGCTGCTCCCCTCCAAGGACAATGCAGCAGGATCCTAAGGCAGATAGTCCTGGGAAGCGTCTCTTCTATAGGCTGACTTTGGCTCAACAACCCCTTTACCAGCTTTGTCAAACCTTCCTTAGAGTGCCCTGCATTCTAGGATGCTTTCACCCAACCCTCTTTTCCTCTTTCTTCGCTCAGAGTTGGACTCATGCCTCTCCCAATCATTCTGGCTATTTCCTTTTATATAAGGGTTTCCTCCAGTAAATTCCTTATGTGCTTAATCTCAACTCGGTGTGTGCTCTTTGGAGAGCTCAGACTAGTGCTAAATTCAGCTCTAAGGTCCAGTAAATCTTCAAATGTAAAAAGAGCTAAATCTTGATTTATCCATAATATAAGATTTTAACTAGAAATGAGAAAACTAAAATTTACTTACAGCTACCCCTATGTTGAGGCCTGCTGAATTATATACTGAGAGCTAATATGTATGTTCTTAATGAATTTGATTTTTATGTTTCCTAAAGTTCTACAGAATAAGAACAATTTTTCTTATACAACTATCACTTTGTTCTTTCTCAGATTTTTCCTAATAATTCTGATTTCTCTCAAATATGAAAGGTTTGCAATACAAAAAGATATTCTTTTTTCAAATTTATATCTTTCTGAGTTTTGAGAAGGACTTCAGAATGAAAAGAACATGTATATCCTCCCTGCTCTCATCTGAGTAGACCAGATTCCTTTTAAATCATGTCAAATCTGGATTTTTTTTTAACTGTCTGACACTTTACTCATCCCCAAAGGGACTGAGTAATATCTTTGGTGACCAGATCACAAGGGTTTCCTATTTGTAGGGAGTGCTTTGTGGTAGATAATTTTTTTCAGATAATTTTTGGCATAGAATAAATAAGTATAATCTGAATGTAAAAATGCATCCACACATTCATTATTCCAAAACAAAAACAAAATTTGTTTTTCCACAATTTGATAACCAGAAAGCATATGTGGCCAAGGATGATGGTATCAACATGAAAGCATGAAATTTATTTAGCTATACCTAAATCAGAAATGAAATGCTTGTGACTTTGTTTTTGCCATTCCAAATATTCTAACCTTGTATTTGAGAATTAGATAGTTATACTTAAGTATAACCAAAAATTCTGTCCCTTACCCCTTTGGCCACAGCAAAAATTCTGTCCCTTACCCCTCGGCCACAGCAGTTAGGTCAGTTAGTACTTGACATAAGCCAGGACAATCAAAATGTTGCCTGGATTTTTCAGGCTATCACTGGGTGAAAACGTTCTTACCTCCTGACCATGACAGCTGGAAGGGTGTGGTATAGGACTGCCCACCCTTGGTGCTCCCTGCTGCCCTACCCCACCCCCAATGTGGGCAACTATGTCTGCATCAGGGAAAATAGCAGAACATTCTCTTGGGAGTCCAGTTATCTCCCAAACCAGACCAGTGCTGTTGGGGTTCTGAGGTCTGGTAAGAAGGGAAATGAACATGGGCCACCTAGATGGCTCAGTCAGTTAAACCTCCAATTCTTTTAGCTCAGGTCATGATCTCAGGATGGTGAGTTGGGCTCTCTGCTTAGCAGGGAGCCTGCTGGAGATTCTCTCTCTCCCTCTCCCTCTGACCACTGCCCATTCTCTCTCTCTCTCTCTCTCTCTCCGTCTCTCTAAAAAAAAAAAAAAAAAATTAAAGCGAGATGAAGTTGTCCTTTCATCTATACCCTACCTTGGCCTCTGAAACTTAATCTTGTATTACTCGTCATGAATGCAAGCTCTTTCCTTAGAGTTCCATGAGTAAACATCATCTAACATGGTTTAAAAACTTACTCTCAAGGTCTTTGACATTTTTCCCCACTAAAAATAGAATCTCTGCCTCTTTCTTTTAAATCTGAGCTGGCCTTGATAACATGTTTGTAATCAATAAAATGAAGAAAAAGTGACACTGGAAGCTAGACAACATCTACCTGTTTGTTTGGTTTTGGTTAAGATTTATTTACTCATTGGAGAGAGAGAGAGAGAGAGATTGAGCAAGAGCATGAGCAGGAGAGGCAGAGGCAGAGGGAATCTCAGCCGACTCTGCTTTAAGTGCAGATTCTGATGTGGGGTTGGATCATTACCAGAGCTGAAGCCAAGAATCAGATGCGTGACCAACTGTTCCACTCAGGCACCCCAGCCTGGTTTTCTTAGAAGGCTTCCTGAGCCGCCAGGTAAGAAACTCAACACCCTTAACACCCTTATTAGGCCACATGTAGCTGCTCCTATAGACAGTTGATATTGAAAAGGCTCACAGCCTATAAATGTTTCATTGTAGACAAGGGGAACTCTTGGAGGACAGCAGCACAACCCTCCAACTGCAACTGTGCGACAACCTTCAAATGGGAACTGCCCAGCCAAGCCATTCCCCAATTCCTGATCTTATAAAACTGAGAGCAAAGTAAAATGGCTACTTTAAAACCACTCAACTTTGAGGTCATTTGTCACATAGTAACAGTAACTAGAACATAGGTTTGCTTGGGTCATTTGTTCTAACCTCAAAGAGATGTAGTCATTTTCCCAGGGTGGAATAGATGGTGATGTAAATAGTTTTGTATTTTAAACAAGTCTCCTCTGATAGGTTCCTTATCTCTCATAGAAAGAACTCTTAGGATTCCTGGGTGGCTCAGTGGCTTAGTGCCTGCCTTTGGCCCAGGGCGTGATCCTGGAGTCCCGGAATCAAGTCCCATGTCAGGCTCCCTCCATGCAGCCTGCTTCTCACTCTGCCTGTGTCTCTGCCTCTCACTGTGTGTGTGTCTCTCATGAATAAATAAAATCTTTAAAAAAAGAAAGAAGGACAGAAGAAAGAAAAAAAGAAAGGAAAGAAGAAAGAAAGAAAGAAAGAAGAAAGAAAGAAAGAAAGAAAGAAAGAAAGAAAGAAAGAAAGAAAGAAAGAAAGAAAGAAAGAAAGAAAGAAAGAAAGAAAGAAAGAAAGAAAGAAAGAAAACTCTTAATTAGATACAATGACTAGATAAAGTGGAATGTTGGGCACATTTGAGATCTCTAATAGCTGACTCTGGTTCTAAAATTTAATTTGGGAAATAGATAACAGATCTTAAATCAACCTTACAGGAACTGTATGGATATTTTGTAATACTGAAATTCCGTAGCTTTGTGTTTTGTTGTTGTTCCTTTTTTTTTTTTTTTTTCTTTTTTTACATGTAGGTGGCCTTGCAATTTTTATTTCATTAAACTTAACGTTTACTTACATTATTATTTCTATCTGAAGTTGGATCAAAGTAGAAAACAATGGAAGGGGGAGAGGATGATAAAAAGTGGAGGTAGGACCTTCTCTCTATGGGTGATGCTGGAAACACTGTATTTTCTCCAAGAGGCGGTGAAAGGTCAGCATTAACTTTCTCAGGTTCTATGCAGGACCGATTGAAACCAGGATGGTGGGCTTGCAAGATGGGTGTGAGAAAGGAGAGAGAGAATGGAAGCATGGTTGAAGCTCAGGCGTATCCGAGAAAGCAGAGCCTGAGACGAAGACCTGGTAAGGAGTATCTTGGCTGGGGAATGGGAGCTTCTGGAGAAAAGCAAGGAAGAGGGGGTAGGAGGCAGAGAAGGAGGAGCAACCAATACAAAGAGAGAAGTGTTCCTCACCCCCAATGCCACTGCCGGATGTGAACTAGTCTCTGTTCCACGAGACCATTAACCTGGGAGGGGAAGAGGAAAGCATTTATCCCTAGCTCCCATGTCCTGCAGTCAAAAGTTTGCCCCTTACAGCATTACTTCCCCTGCACGTCTGGGCTGGGTGTGACGGGATGTGGGGCAGTTTCTCAGGACCCCCCAGCTGCTGCACCAGAGAAGCCCTGGGGAAGGAAGGGAGAAGCACCTGATACACAGCTGTGGTGAGGCCATTGGGTTGCACCCATGGGAATCCAGTCCAAAAATCTTGCTTTCACCTTTATTGACCATGTAAGTACTTAATATTCACTTTTTAAATATCAAGAGTTATTTTTAAAATACATTTTTATATATACACAGCTATGGTGAAACCTATAACTAACTATACATAATGGTAAGGATACCTATTTGTCTAAAACCCATTGGGTAGATTGAAGCTTTTCTGCTGAAAAATAACTCCCCCCCCACCTCTGAAAATCAGAAAAAAACTTTTTATATTCTAAGAAATGGCTATTGTAAATGGGTTGGAAAGATGTTTTGGTCAGTGAGAATACTTACTTAGGCATATATTTAACCATCTGTATTATACCAACCAGATTCTGATTACGGGTATAATTAGCTAATTCCTTTTTGAGCTATGAAGAAGTTTAAATCCACAGAGAGCAAAGCTCTCTATCCACAGCTTTATCCATAAAATAAATAATGGAATTTTGTATAACACATTTAATATTATTTAAATTGAGATCTGGGGTGCTGGTATTCACACAGATGAACTCTTGCCAGAAAATTTCATGATAAGAACGGGGATTTGGCAAGATAAGACTTTTGGTTTATAGCCACTCTAGGCCTTAGCTTGGCTTGCGGTTCAATGTGCTAGGTATTCTTCATCTGACTGCTTCCTCTGGATCTGTGGCCTGGGAACTGATCCCCAGAGAGTATTTCACCCAGGCTCTCTTGCCCCATGGCTTCTTTTATCTAGTTGGGCTCAGTCAATAGGAAGAATAGGAAGAATTGCATGAGATTGTTGGGGGTTGCAGAGAGATACGAGGAAAAAGTGATTGTGATATTTTTTCTTTTGTCCTCTTTTTTTCTCCTCGGTTCTGTCAGGGACAAGTAGTTTGATATGGCTGGAGTGCAGGGGTCTTTAGTGGAGCGAGATGGTGCTGGAATCGGTGAGGATCAAATCCTGAAGGCTTCTCTTTGTTTTGGACTTTATTTTGGAGGGCACAGGGATTCGAAGTAGGGGGTTGTGATGACTGGATTTGTGTTTTTTCAAGATCACTCTGGAAGCAATGTGGAGGACCAATTAGAGAGAGGTGATATCAAAGTAGGAGGGTCCCTTTGTAACTTAACAGCCCCAAATTAGGCAAGAAATGACAAATTATTGAATTAAAGCAGTTCCAGGGGATCCCTGGGTGGCTCAGTGGTTTAGCGCCTGCCTTTGGCCAGGGCATGATCCTGGAGTCCCGGGATCGAGTCCCACGTCGGGCTCCCGGCATGGAGCCTGCTTCTCCCTCCTCCTGTGTGTGTGTCTCTCTCTCTCTCTCTCTCTCACACAAATAAATAAATAAATCTTTAAAAAAAATAAATAAATAAAGCAGTTCCAGTGAGTAGAGAGGGGAAGGAATGGATTTCAAGTAATCTTACCCTTCCCATAGGGAAAGTATCAGTGGGATGCTGGAAGTCCATTACCCAGCAGTAATGAAGACCATCCCAGCTTGGAACTCAGAGAAGGTCAAGTAGGATCCTGTATTTTCATCCCCACCTGGCAGTAATGAGACAGCACTCCCTTCCCCTGGTGAAGTGGGGTCTGAAAAACCAGATAAAAAGAGGGTTTGGGCCCCTGGGTGGTTCAGTGGTTGAGCGTCTACCTTCAGCTCAGGGCGTGATCCTGGGGTCCTGGGATTGAGTCCTGCATTGGGCTCCCCAGAGGGAGCCTGCTTCTCCCTCTGCCTGTCTCTGCCTCTTTATCTGTGTCTCTCATGAATAAATAAATAAATCTTAAAAAAAAAGAGAGTCCAAGTAAGAGCCAGAGTTTCATAACATATTATGCAAAGTATCCTGATTTAGTTACAAAATATTGTCATATCAAGAACCAGGCAGAGCTCAAATTGAAGGAAAAAATACATCTAATAGATGCCAACATTGAGATGACAGAGATATTAGAATTATCTGACAGGGCACCTGGGTGGCTCAGTCAGTTAAGTGTCTGCCTCTAGCTCAGGTGATACCAGCGTCCAGAGATTTAGTCCCACATCAGGGCTCCTTGCTCAGGGGGAAGTTTGCTCCTCCCTCTCCCTCTACTCCTCCTCCCCTGCTCATGCGCTCACTGGAGCTCTCTCACTTTCTCTTTCAAATAAAATCTTTTAAAAAAGAGTTATCTGACAAAGATTATAAAGCAGTCATCATAAAAATGTTTCAACTAACAATGATGAATACACTTGAAACAAGTGAAAAAATAGTCTCAACAAAGAAGTAAAATACATAATGGAGATGAACCAATTAGAAATTTTTAGAAATAAAAAATATAGTGAAAAACTAAACTCAATGGATGAGCTCAGTATAAGCATCTAGGAAACAGTGACCTTGGAGACAGAACAATAGAAATGACTCAATCTGAACAACAAAGAAAAATAGGCTGGGGGCGGGGAATGAGCAGAGTCTCAGAGACCTGTGACCATCACAATGATCTAACATTCATGTTATTGGAGACCTAAAAGGAGAGTCAAAAGACAGGGAGTATTCAAGGAAACAGTGACCAAAAATTCCCCCCAGTATGGTAAAATACGTAAACCTGCAGATTCAGGAAGCTGAGGCTACTTCACACAGGGTAAACCTAAAGAAATCACACCATTTACATGAGAGTCAAGCTTCTGAAAACTACAAAGTTTTGAAAGCAGGGAGAGAGAAAGAACACCTAAAACGACAGGGGGAAAACAATTTGAAGGACAGCCAGTACATACAGAACAGCCACTAAAAAGCTTTACAAAGAGACACACTTAAAACACTATGGATCAATCAGAATAGAATTCTAAAAACTACTCAAGAAACCCCACAGAATAGCAGGAAAAGAAAGAAAACAGAACGGAGCACCAAAAAATGAAATAGCAGACTCAAGCGCCAGCACATCAACAATTATAAAATATAAATGGTCTAAATACACTAATTAAAAGACAGAGATTGGCAGAGTGGGTTAAAAATAGCCATACCATATGCATTTATAAGAATCTCCCTTTAAACATATCAGTGTAGACAGCTCAAGAGACAGGGAGAGAAAAAAACATTTGTTGTGCAAATGAACAAAAGAAAGCCACCATGGCCACAGATCGGGGAAAGGGAGACTCAGAACAAAGAGAATTTCCCGAGACAGTGACTTGATATAATAGGGTCAATCCATCAAGAAGACAGAAATCCTAAATGTGTATGCTCCAAACAACAGAGCTTCGAATGTGTGGCTAGAACTGAAAGAAATAAACACCACTGCGATTACAGCTGGAAACTTCAACACCCCTCTCAAAATTGATAGAACAACTGGACAGGAAATCAGCAAGGCTGTAGAAGAGCTCAACGACACCATCAACCCACAGGATCTAATTGACATGTATAGAATTTCATCCAACAAAGTGAAGTGCCCACCAAATGTATCTACGTAGACCATATCCTGGGCCCTGAAACAAACGTCAGTAAACGTAAAAGAATAGAAATCATACAGTGTGTGTTCTGCAATCATAATGGACTCAAGCTAGAAATCGATAGCGAAAAGAGAATAGGTATGTCTTCAGCAAATGGAGACAAACATTTATAAATAACCCAGGTATTAAAGAATAAGTCTCAAGGGAAATTTAAGAAATTGAACAGAGACAATAAAATACCTTATTTAATAACAATAAAAATGAACTGAATGAAATTTTTTAAATTTTTTAAATAAATAATAAATTTTTTAAATTTTTTTAATAATAAAAATAAATAAATTTTTTAAATTTTTTAAATAATAAATTAATTAATTAATTAAATAAATAATAAAATAATAAATTATTTTTTAATAATAAAAAATTAAATTTTTTAAATAAATTATTAAATAAAATAATTTATTTTTTATTGGTGTTCAATTTGCCAACATACAGAATAACACCCAGTGCTCATCCCGTCAAGTGCCCCGCTCAGTGCCCGTCACCCATTCACCCCCACCCCCCACCCTCCTCCCCTTCCACCACCCCTAGTTCATTTCCCAGAGTTAGGAGTCTTTATGTTCTGTCTCCTTTTCTGATATTTCCTACCCATTTCTTCTCCCTTCCCTTCTATTCCCTTTCACTATTATTTATATTCCCCAAGAGCTGAATGAAAATTAAAATACAAATTTTCATAGCATGTTACAATGTATAGGACATGGCTAAGGCAGAGTGGAGGGGAAATTTATAGTTATGCATATCTTAGAAAAGAAGAAGTTTCTCACATCAATCATCTAACCTCTCACCTCAAGACCTAGCAAAAGAAGAACAAAATAAATCCACAGCATGTGGGAAAGAGGAAGGAATAGAGATTAGAGCCGAAATCAATAAAATTGAAAACAAAAATAATAGAGAAAAATCAATGAAAAAAGGGGCTGAATCTTTGAAAGGATCAGTTTAGTTGACAAACCTCTCAAAAGACTGACAAAGGAGGAAAAAAAAGACACAAATGATCAATATCAGGAATGAAATGGGATATCATTATAGACCCTGTGGGCATCCAAATGGTAGTAGGGAGTACTGTGAACAACTCTATATACATAAATCTGACAACTTAGATGAAGTAGACCAATTCCTTGAAAAACACTAACTACTGCAACTTACCCAGTATGAAATAGATCATTTGAATAGCTCTGTGATAGTTAACCCTATGTATGTGTAATTAAAAGTCTCCCCCAAAAGAAATCTTCAGGCCCAGATGGTTTCACTGGAAACTTCCTGTCAAGATCCTTAACTCAATCACATCTTTTGTCATAAGATTATTCTTTTGTCGACTAAAGGGATATTTGTGGGTTCTGGGGATTAGGATGTGATCATTTCTTTTTTGGGAGCCACCATTCAGCCTTCTACATATAGCCACAGTAAGCAAGATTGTGTGGTGAAGGGACAAAGAGATTAATTGAAATATAGATGCAGAAAATAGACCCACACAAACATGTCCAACATATTGATATATTTTTTAAGTGGAAAAATAATTCAACGGAGGCGAGATACCCTTTTCAATAAATGATGCTGGAGCATTAGGACATGGAGACTGCTTCTCCCTCTGCCTGTGTCTCTGCCTCTCTCTCTCTGTCTCTCATGAATAAATAAAATCTTTTAAAAAAAGGATATCCATAGGGAAGAAGAAGAAGAAGAAGAAGAAGAAGAAGAAGAAGAAGAAGAGAAGAAGGAGACGGAAGTCGAAAAGAAAGAAAAAGAGAACTTTGATCTAATTTTGACATCTTACAAAAAATTAACTAAAAATGGATCTTGTCCTTAAATGTAAAATGTAAAGCAATAAAACTTTTAGCAAAAAAACATATGAAAAATTCCTTGGGAACTAGGAGAAAGAAAAAAATTCTTGGACTCAACACCAAAAACACAATCTGTAAGAAGGAAAAAAATATCAATAAATAGGACTTCATCAAAATTAGAAACTTCCTCTGTGACAGATCCTGGATAAAAAGATAAGGTACAGACTAGGAGAATTTATTTGCAAACCACAATATTGGACAAAAGATTTTTTTCTAAAGTATATAAGAACACTCAAAACAGAGAAACACACACACACACACACACAGAAACACTGCACAATCCAACACAGCATAATTTTAAAAATGACCAAAGATATGAGCAGACATTTCACCAAAGAGGATGTACAGATGGGAAATACATAGATGTTCGCCATCATTAGCCATTAGGAAAATGCACATCAAATCTACAATGTGCTGTCTCTATATACTTAATGGCTAAGATGAAAAAGTAGTGACAACACCAAACATTGGTAAGGAGGCAGAGAGATGGGACCACTCATATCACTGCTGGAAAGCATTTTGTTATTTTCTTAAAAAAATAAAAACTAATTATGAGCCAGCAATTGCACTCCTGGATGTTTATTGTAGAGAACTGAAAGCTTATATTCACAAGTCTTTATAGCAATTTCTTTGTAATAACCCCAAACTATAAACAACCCTGATATTCTTGTATGGGTCAATGGTTAACCAAACCATGGTCCATCCCTACCTTGGAACAGCATTTGCCAATAGAAAGCAGGGCAATGACCTGTATGAATAGCCAGAGAGCTATGCTGGGTGAAAAAAGCCAATCCCAAAGCTTGCATACTCTAGGATCTCATTTATGGAACATTCTTGAAATGATACAGAGGTTGAAATGGAGAACAGAATAGGGATTGCCAGGGGCTAAAGAAGTGGGTGCGAGGAGCTGTAGGGAAGTGGGTGTGGTTATAAAGGAGCAAGAGCAGGGATCTCTGTGGTGATGGAAATGTTGTGTATCTTGACTGCATCTGTGTTAGTATCCTGATTGCGATATTGTACTATATATAACTTGCAAGTCATTTCCTTGGAGGAAAGTGGGTTTGGGGTTACACAGGATCCTTCTCTATTATTTCTTACAGTGGCTTGTAGATCTGTAAGTCTCTCAAAATAAAAATTTTAATAAAAATGCTAGTAAGAGGCAAACAACCCATGTAACCACCGTATACAGTTGGCTACAGTTCGTTAACATGCTATTTTCGATCACCTGTTGTGACATTCTTGATCATCATTCCTCAAGCATTGCCCTCTGCCCTCTTACTGTCCCCTTGGGGAACTCCATCTGACTCTCTCTTACCAGCACTTCTAGATCTACCATATTTTCTGTATTTTCCATCATGTTGCGTCTCTAATCTAGTCTGACATTCTTTGCTTTTTAACCGGACTGCTTAGTTATAACAATCTGTGATCCAGTTAATGAACTCTCCCTTTTCCTAGGGTTATCTCCAAACTTGCTCCTTACTTAGACTTAGCTTGCACAAGGTTTCATAGCCTGTGCCTGATAACTTCAATGCCTGAAAGGCTTTGTAGTTGCTTCATTTGTTTTTCTACTTTCTCTTGCTCAGAGAGTCTGATTTGGGGCCGGGGTGGTTCCTGATATTCTTTGGCTACAGTTTGTGCACTGTATTTGAAAATTATTTGTAGGGGCGCCTGGGTGGCTCAGCTGGTGGAGCATCCAACTCTTGGTTTCAGCTCAGGTCAGGATCTCAGGGTCGTAAGAGCCCACGTTGTGCTCTGTGCTTAGTATGGAGTCTGTTTCAGATTCTCTATCCCTCTCCCTCCTTCCTTCTCTCTCTCTCTCTGAAATAAATAAATAAAATCTTCAAAAAATTATTTGTAGATATAACTTGAGGCCAAGGGATGCCTGGGTGGCTCAGTGATTGAGCGTCTGCCTTCAACTCAGGGTGTGATCCCAGAATCCTGGAATCGAGTCCTACATCAGGCTCCCCACAGGGAGTCTGCTTCTCCCTCTGCCTATGTCTCTGCCCCTCTCTCTGTGTCTCTCATGATTTTTTTTTAATCTTTTAAAAAAATAATTTGAGGCCAAGAATGGAGGTACTTTAAGAAGAGCTGCATTTGCCTCTGTCAGGTTCCTCAGTTCCTACCAATTAAGAAGGACCTTAAAGGAAGTTTAGGGCTTTAGAAACACTTTGTCAAACAGAGTGACTTGAAAACTGGCTACAATCCTGTGAAGGATGTTCCACTTACAGTCCATCCTGTCCCTTGCGACTTCCTCCTAATGTTCTGGGCTTTGATTCTGTCCTTTTCCGAGGAATTGGTTTCTCTTCCCTTTGGCTTTATAATTTCTTACTCTATTATCATTGGTTATGCTATTAAGATTTTTTTTCTTAAAGATTTTTATTTATTTGTTCATTAGAGACACACAGAGAGAGAGGCAGAGATACAGGCAGAGGGAGAAGCAGGCTCCCTGCAGGAGCCTGACGTGGGACTCGATCCCAGGACTCTGGAATCATGCCCTGAGCCGAAGGCAGATGCTCAACCACTGAGCCACCCAGGTGCCCCTGCCACTGAGATTTTTAAAAAATGTTTACTCACCAATTTTTAGTTGTTTTCACCATATAAATTAGCTTTCTGTGATAGGATAACATATGGTATCTTTTTATTTTTTAATTAATAGATACAACATTCTTAGTAGCTACCAAGTTCTACATAGTGAAACAATGTGATCTGAAGAAACAATGCACAATTGAAACCTCACTTGGTAAGATCTGGAAATATTACAATTTCTTGTCACGGATTAAATCATCTTTGAATCCAGAACATAATAGTCCTTTCTTAAGTACTATTTTAAAGCTTCTGTTATTAAGACAAATAAAGATAAGCAACAATGGGGAGCAGACAATTTTAAAGCAGCGGATGTCCTACAAACGCATCTGAAAGTGCTCTGAGATAATGCATGAATTTCCTGGAGCCGCCACAACAAATCACTGCAAACTGGCTTAAAACAGAAATCCATCTCTTACAGGTCTGGAGGCCAGAAGTCCAAAATCAAGGTGTCAGCAGAGTGGTGCTCCTTCTAGAGGCACTAGGACAGGGAACCTGTTTCTTGCCCCTTCTAGCTTCTAGTGACCGGACCACTCCGCTCCCATCTCCGAGCCGGGGACACACTGCTTAGTCCCCTTCCATGTGGATCAAATCTCCCTTTGTTTCCTCTTACGAAGACACTTGTGATGGCACTTAAGTCTCATTCAGGTAACCCAGGGTAATCCCCCATCTCAAAATACTTAACTTCATTACATCACAGGTTCCAGGGATTAGGACATGGATATATATTTTTAAGGAACACCGTGGAGCCCACTATAGGTGATATGATACGAAATAAAATTAGGTATCATCTGTCTTGTAATAACATCTTCTTAGGATGAATAATAGTCATTTAAAAATTCATTTGAATATTGTTTTATCATTATTTCTGCCTGGCTAAATTGCAAGTGTTAAAAAGTCTCTCTCTCTGGGATGCCTGGGTAGCTCAATAGTTGAGCATTTGCCTTGAGCTCAGAGTGTGACCCCGGGGTCCTGGGATCGAGTTCCGCATCGGGCTCCCCGGAGGGAGCCTGCTTCTCCCTCTGCCTGTGTCTCTGCCTCTCTCTGTGTATCTCTCATGAATTACGAAATACAATCTTAAAAAAAAAAAAGTCTCAGGGCAGCCCAGGTGGCTCAGCGGTTTAGCGCCTGCCTCGGCCCAGGGCGTGATCCTGGAGACCCGAGATCGAGTCCCACATCAGGCTCCCGGCATGGAGCCTGCTTCTCCCTCTGCCTGTGTCTCTGCCTCTCTCTCTCTCTCTCTCTCTGTGCATCTCTCAGGAATAAACAAATAAAATCTTTAAAAATTGTTTTAAAAGTCTCTATACATACTATATATGTGTATATATATATACACACATGCATAGACTCTATAATAATAATATAAATAATATATAAAATAGTCATAAAGGATTTTAAGCATCTCAGAGAAAAGGGACTAGATTAGAATGGCTTACTATTTACATCACCAATACGCATTGTTTACTTAAATCTAATTTACTTCTTTTTTTTTAAAGATTTTTATTTATTTATTCGACAGAGAGTGCACAAGCTGAGGGAGAGGCAGAGAGAGAATGGGAGAAACAGGTTCCCTTCTGAGCAGGGAGCCTGATGCGGAACTCGATCCCAGGACCCCAGGATCATGGCCTGAGCCGAAGGCAGATGCTTAACCATCTAAGCCAACTAGGTGCCCTAATTTACTTAAATTCTTACTGACAGTGGTTTTCATCATATTGAAACAATTACAGTCTTGGTGTACGCCCCTCTCCCAATCATTTAAAAGAGCAGACTATCTGAAAATGAAATGTAAAGTTTTAACATTAACTATAGATACTTTTTAAGTTTCAGGCAATTGATGCAAAGCATTCAGGTGATGCCCTTCTGTAACTAAGGCAAGTGATGTTAAGCCCTGGGAAAAAGTCATACTTGAACTACATTCGATGCCAACTAAAGAGGACAAAGTTCAGTATACAAATTTTTACTGTAAGAATATCTTTCGGACTATTTATAATGAAAAAAGGTGAAGTCTTTTTTTTTTTTTTTTTAGGAAAAAGGATGTTAAATGCTAAACATCAGCAGACTGTAAGATCAAATAGAATATTGATCAACTGGAATTTGAAATGCTAGCATTAACTGCTAAGATTGCATAGAATCCTGTCTCTATAAACACAATTTTTTATAAATATGGTTTGTTAAAATAGTGACATGTCTTTGAGCAGTCTAAATTACACAACCACATTAGGCAAAGACCAATTTGCTGACCTACCTAAATGAAAAACCCAATAAACATATACAGGAGAAATGTGTTTGAAAGTTGTCATTCTATTAGTAGCATGTCTGTGAATGACAGGAATTTATGTTCAGCAACTGTTTGCATATTTGAAAAGGTTCATATTTGGTTTAATTTAAACAATTTTTAAATATTAAACTTTTTTTTTTTTTTACAGATCTTATTTATTTATTTTGGGAGAGAGAGAATGCATGAGGTAGGGGGAAGGGCAGAAGGGGGGAGAGAAACTCAAGCAGACTCCCCACTGAGCCAGGAGACTGACTCGGGGCTCAATCTCATGACCCTAAGATCGTGGACTGAGCTAAAACCAAGAGTTGGACGCTTCACCGACTGAGCCACCCAGATGCCCCTAAATATTAATTTTAAATAGAATTTTTTTAAAAATCGGAGTCAACGCACAACTTACATTAGTTTCAGGTGTACAACATGGGGATTAGTCAAGTGCATATATTATGCTCTGCTCAACACAAGTGTAGCCACCATTTGTCACCAAGCAGCACTGTTACAATATCATTGACTATATATTCCCTGACCTGTGTCTTTTATTCTCATGACTTATTATTCCATAACTGGAAGTCTGTGTCTCCCATGTTTAATTTTAGATTTTGCATCTTGGAAGATTATTTGAAAATACTGTAACTTCTGAAGAGGAATTTATTTATTTATTTTTTAAATATTTTATTTATTTATTTGAGAAAGAGAGTGCACACATGTGGGCAGAGGGAGAAGGAGAAGCAGACTTTTCCCCCTGAGCAAGGAGCCTGATGCAGGGCTCGATCCCAGGATCTTGGGATCATGACCTGAGCCAAAGGCAGATGCTTAACTGACTGAGCCACTCAGGTGCCTGAAGGAATTTAAATTATATGTAAAGCATGGCATTCCTCCTAAAATTATTGTATTTCAAAGTTTCTAGGGATATGATGGTTCACAGGATAACTCTGTATTTAAAGGGATTTTCCCAATTTCATATGCTATGTGTTGTCTGCTGAAAAAGGATTGGTATTTTATTAATTTACAGTTTTTGTCAAATAGACTTGACAATATTTAAGAAACACTCTTAAGAATAAAAAATCTAATAAAAGCTGGTTACGGCAGGATTGAACCCCAGAAATCATAAATCCAAGCCTCTTGTTTTAGTGATGATTAAAATGATGTTGAAAGAGAACTGAGACTTGCCCGAGGTTCTCCTAGCTGGTGAGAGAGAAGATGAAGCTGGAAGCCTGAAGCTTGAAGGTGGGGCTCTGCACTCTGAATTCATTGTTCTTTCTACCATGGGAAGCTACTCATCAAAAAGGTGTATAACTTTTCTTCTTCAAGTAACAAATACAATACTTCTAAAGGAGCCCTCTTATTAAGAGCCTGTGGTAATACATTGAGGAGAGCTAACTATATTCTGTTATTTTTTTCTTCTTTTTTAAAAGATTTATTTGAGGGGGAGAGGGAGAGAGAGAGAGAGAAAGCGAGCGAGCACCTGAGTGGGAGGGGCAGAAGGAGAGGGAGAAAGAATCTCAAGCAGACTCTACGCCAAGTGCAGAGCTTGACATGGGGCTCGATCCCCAGCCCCGAGATTAGGATCTGAGCTGAAACCAAGAGTCTGGCGCTTAACCCACTAAGCCATCCATGTGCCTCTGTTACTTTTTTTTGAACCGTATTTATGTTTGTTTCCTAACAGGATATATAGAGGGAATGTCAAATATTTATTTTAAAGATTAAAAAAAGTTTGTCTCACTCTACCATACAATTTAGCAACAGATTTACTTTTTTATTTTATTTTTATTTATCTGGTTTTTTGGGAGAGTCAGGGCAATGGGGGAGGGAGACACAATTTTAAGCAGTCCCCACACCCAGCACAGAGCCCTGCATGGGGTCAATCTCACAACCCTGCGATTATAACCTGAGCTGAAATAGAGTTGGATTCTTAACTGAATGAGCCCCCAGGCGCCCCCAGATTTAGTTTTATAACAGAATATGGACCTGATAAAGACAGTTTTGCTACCGACTAGGTGTTTAATATTGGGATTCTACTTATACTAGATCATTTTAAAGCTAAAATGTCTTGAATAGTCCTGAAGAATACAGGATAAAATTGAAAAAAAATCATAGGATTACAAGCAAGGAATAGTACTTGGATATCCTTTATCTTCTGTCTTCTTTAATTTCTAGACCTTTATTTCTCTGCGAAAAGAGAAAAAAGGAATAAAATAAAAATGGCACAGTTGAAAAAATACAGAATGCATCACGAATTTGCGTATCATCCTCATGCAGGGGCCATGCTAATCTACTCTGTAACGTTCCAATTTTAGTCTATGTGCTGCCAAAGCAAGCACTATCTTCTGTCTTTTATTTTTAAAGATTTTATTTCTTTATTTGAGAGAAAGAGTGAAGGAGGAGAGAGCACAAGCTGAGGGAGGGAGCATACTCCTGTCTGAGCAGGGAGCCAGATGAGGCTCATCCCAGGACCCCGGGATCATGGCCTGAGCCAAAGGCAGACACTTAAGTGACTGGGCCACCCAGGTGCCCCTCTTCTGTCTTTTTGACAGAGACTGGCAACTAATGAAACACATGTTAAAATATTCACAAGATAATTTGTATGACATGGTCAGGCCTGCTCTAGGTCAAATTGCAATGTGTCTTAGGTTTTCCTTATTCTTTTTTCATTCCTCTACCTTCCCTAAGCATCACCTTCTAAAACCCCTGATCACATCCAGTTACCAAAGAAGAGAGAGTAATTACATGGGCACTGTGTTTTCCTTACAAAAGCAAATAAAGCTGTGTGGAAATTGGGCATGTTATCTCTGAAATGCTAGCAACACTTGCTCCAGAACTGGAGACCCATTGAGAACAGGCTGACGACCCTTCTATAGAACACAGATTGCCAGAGCAACCTGAATGTTCATGCCGTCCTTGGAGCTTTTTCTATAAGCAGTTAATCAATGTGTATACATACTGAAATTCCAATTTTATACTCATTTCAAAATGATTTCTCTCCTTAAGTGCCTTGGCACACATGGCTCCCTGTACTGTTCTCTGTTGCATTCCTCTCTGAGCCAGAAAATGAAGATGGCTCTCATCAGAGTGGGTACCCCTCTATGCCCTCCACCAGCTCCCCAGAATTTCAACATTATCTTTTTTAATTTGACAGCTTTTTGAAAATTTATAATGGAATTGACTTTTTGAGTTTTAGACCATTAAGTAATAGAACCAACATTAAAGGAGTGTTGGCTCTTTTTGATAAACTATATGTAATAATGCTTGGCAAAGAGCTGCATTCTCAGGGCCCAAGTGGCTCAGTGGTTGAGCGTTTGCCTTTGGCTCAGGGCGTGATCCCAGGGTCCTGGGATCGAGTCCTGCATCAGCTCCCCACAGGGAGCCTGCTTCTCCCTCTGCCTGTGTTTCTTCCTCTCTCTGTGTGTCTCTCATGAATAAATAAATAAACTCTAGGGATCCCTGGGTGGTGCAGCAGGTTAGCGCCTGCCTTTGGCCCAGGGTGCGATCCTGGAGACCCGGGATCGAATCCCACATCAGGCTCTCATTGCATGGAGCCTGCTTCTCCTTCTGCCTGTGTCTCTGCCTCTCTCTCTCTCTGACTACCATTAATAAATAAAAATTTAAAAATGTTTAAAAATAAATAAATAAACTCTAAAAAAAAAAAAGAGAGCTGCATTCTCAAAAGACATTCGAAATTCAGGATGTCTTCACATTCCTAAATGGAGGAGAAGGTGATAAAGAACAGAGATTCTGGTCCTCCACCATGGGACCACTCATGTTAGGTTAAAGTCTAGTAACCAACATGCTTCTGCTTTCTGCATACTTACCTCGTAAGTTCTTTACCAGGAGAACCTTTTAACCCTTGATTAGGGGTTATGAACTACTAATCTAAGGGTCAGATCCAGTTCACTGACCTATTTACATTTGCCTGCAGAGTTTAAAAATTGGGAAATTCTACATAAAAAGCTGGACTTCTGACTTCTCTTGAGGGATTGGGAAATCTGGTCACGTTGCTCTCATTTCCACGAAAGGACAATAGGTAGGTGACACATAGTAGAAAGCAGCTTTAGAGAGGGTGCACACACCTGTCAGGGTTCACTTGTCCTGTTCCTTATCAAGGCCTGGCCCTAGAAGCCCTGACGTTTCTAACTATTCTTAGAAGAAGCAGTAAGTACCTTGCAGTTAAGACATAACTCTGTGCAGATGAGCTAGCAAGTGAAGAGCAATTTGAAGATATTTTGCGGGGGTGGGGTGGGCTCCTGGGTGGCTCAGTCAGTTGGGCATCTGCCTTCAGCTCAGGTCATGACTCTGGGGTCCTGAATCAGCCCCATGTCAGGCTCCCTGCTCAGTGAGGAGCCTGCTTCTCCCTCTCCCTCTGCCTGGGGCTCCCCCTGCATGTGCTCTCTCTCTCTCTCTCTGTGAAATGAGCATATAAAAAAATTATTAAAACAAACAAACATTTTGCAGGAAAATTAAGTTCCAGAAATTCAGCAGACTTCAAATGGATGAAAATTCTTCTAGGCTGTGTGATTTTTTTTTTTAAATCACTTTTGAAGTTCCCTAATTCTTTTGCTTACCTAAATTCATTTTTCTTTTGCTAAGGATGTGAGAAAATCTAACTAAAACTAAAAATTGAATCAAAGTAATCCAAAATCCTTACCAAGGACATTTTTTTCTTTTTAAAATGAGAAATAGGGGGTTCGCTGGGTGGCTCAGTGGTTTAGTGCCTGCCTTTGGCCCAGGGCATGGTCCTGGGGTCCTGGGATCGAGTCCCGCTTGGGGCTCCCTGCGTGGAGCCTGCATCTCCCTCTGCCTGTGTCTCTGCCTCTCTCTCTCTATGTCTATCATGAATAAATTTTTAAAAATGAGAAATAAGTTTTTTCTTTTTAATATTGAGTTGTGAACCAGGCAGACAGGTTTCTGATGGTAGAGTTCACTAGAAGCTATTATTTTCACTATGTAGCTGGCAATATCATCCATATAATTTTTATTTTCTTGTTTTCTTTTTTTAAGATTTCATTATTTATTTATTTGAGAGAGAAAGAGTGTGAGCGAGCTAGAAGAAGAGCATGAGCGGGGGAGAGAAGAGGGAGAAGCAGGGAGCCCAATATGAGGCTCCATCCCAGCACCTCAGGATCATGACGGGAGCCCAAGGCAGCCACTTAACCAACGAAGCTACCCAAGTGCCTCTAATCTTTCATTTTTATTTTAAGCACATTTAGATTTTCAACTAACACTTGAATACAATGCACCAGCAGCTGCTATGGAACATGGAACAACTATTAATGCTCACCTGGTAAGATAATGAAAAAAATAACTAAGTTTTAAAAAAGTCGACCTTCTACTCAATTGCAAGATTCTAGAGTAGACGGTAAACTGGTGGTACTTCCACTACGTCTCGCTCACACACCCCATTCAAAAATTCTCTATTAATTGTGGACCCAGGGATCCCTGGGTGGCGCAGCGGTTTGGCGCCTGCCTTTGGCCCAGGGCGCGATCCTGGAGACCCGGGATCGAATCCCACATCGGGCTCCCGGTGCATGGAGCCTGCTTCTCCCTCTGCCTGTGTCTCTGCCTCATTCTCTCTCTCTCTCTGTGACTATCACAAATAAATAAAAATTAAAAAAAAAAAAAAATTGTGGACCCAGAAAATTGCAATGCCTGTATGAAGTTTCCACGAGGGGGCGCCTCCAGGACACTTGACTGGGCAAAATGATATGCTTGGCCCTGAAAGGAACTGGAGTTTGTGACCTGTGCTCCAAAGTTATTTCTTCTCAACTCAGAAAAAGTGCAAGGAAGCTCATTTTCACCATATTTTTTTTCCTGTTGTTTAAGAAGGATTTGTAATATATAAAGGCATAAAAACTACAAGAAGTAGCTGTTGGAAATGGTGAGGCTAAGATGTGACATCATTGTATTGAGCATACAACCCAAAGGAATCAGCAAATTCACAGAACTAACTAGAAGATTTAATACAATGACTGCGAACAAGATAAATACAGCTATTAAGGTCACTCAAGGATTTCAGAACGGAAAACCTAAGATTATGTCTCCCTTACCTCATCTTTTAAACCTGGATACTAAACACACATCAGTTCCCGTTATGTGTGCTGGACACATTCCTGAAGGTTGCCACAAACAGAGTTTATGAAGACTGAATCATTGCTTCCTCTTTTTTTTTTTTTTTTTAAGAGACGGGGGAGTGGGAGTGGGGCAGAGAGAGAAGGAGAGAGTCCTAAGCCAGCTCCACACACAGCATGGAGCGTGATGCTGGGCTGGATCTCCTAATCCTGAGATCCTGACCAGGGAGGAATCAAGAGTCAGGCACTTAACCGACTAAGCCATCCGGGGGTCCCCTGAATCACCACTTCTAGAGGAATCATAGGCATAGGTTCCTGTGAGCCTCCGGTTACATTTTCATCAATTGATCATAACCTTGTGTTAGTGTATGTTTCTATCGATTGATTTGCAGTTATGATTACATTTTAGTAAGTAGGCAAATTGGAAAATATAGACACTGCAAATAATAAGAATTGACTATAGAGACACCTGGGGATCAATAGTTGAGCATCTGCCTTCGGCTCAGGGTGTGATCCTGGGGTCCTGGGATCAAGTCCCACATCAGGCTCCCCGCAGGGAACCTGCTTCTCCATCTGCCTGTGTCTCTGCCTGTGTCTTTCATTAATAAATAAAATCTTTAAAAAAATAAGAATAGACTATATATAAAATTATAAAACATCCACTTATGATTTTACAAAAATATGTACTTTTTTAAAAACTGCAGTATTTTCTTCAGCTTCTTGGTTGTTCCCCTTCTCATTCTCCTTCTTCTCCCCCACTACGTCCTTCCCTAGTTTACACCAGGGCCCATGGTAATTGATGTGGATGACTTAATTGATGTCATCCTGTCTTTTCCTTATGTTTAATCACATACAAAATAAACATACACTTGTAAACATATATTGTTTTACAAAACTAGAATGAAACACTCTTACCTCCGTCTTACGTTTCTTAATATCTCATGGAAATTCATCCAAGTTAGCCAGTATATCTCTACTTCAGCCTTTATAAAGGCTGTCTGATACTCCATGTTTTGGGGGATGTATCTATTTTCTTATTAACACACATTCACTTTGTTTTAATTCTGCTAACATAATGCTACAATAAAGTTCATAGAACATATATTCTTTTATTTCTATGGGCTGGGTCCCCAGGAAAGGGACTGCTGGCTGTTGTCAGATTATTTTCTAGAAAGTCTGATGCTAACATTTCTACCAGCAGTATCTGAGACTACTCCGACTGCATAGCCCTAAAAGGAATACATGCTGTATGTCTTCTTTACTTTTTGCCAGGCTGCTAATAAAAGGATCATTTGATTGTTATCTTAATTAGAATTTCCCTGAGTATCTTTAAATTTGAGCACTTTTTCATGTTTGTTGTCATTTGGATTTGCCTGTCTGTGAACAATCTACTTTTCCATTGGGCTGACTGATCCCTTTTTTTTTTCTTTTTGTTGAAATGCAAGAGTTCTTTGTATATTCGAGATCATAAGTAATTTGTTCTCTGTTTTTAAGGTATTTTCTAAATTTTTTATTTTTTTAAATTGTTTAAATTCCAATTAGTTAACATACAGCGTAGTATTAGTTACAATGTAGTGACTTAATGTTTTCATACAATATCTAGCGCTCATCACAGCAAGTTTTGTCCCTAATCCCCATCACCTACCTGTTCAACCCACCCACCCTCACCCCTCTCCCCTCTGATAACCATCATGTTTCTTGGTTTGCCTCTATTTTATCCCCCCTTGGTTTGTTTGTTTTGTTTCTTAAATTACACATGAGTGAAATGATATGGTATGTCTTTTTCTGACTGTCCTATTTCACTTAGCATAATACTCTCTAGCTCCATCTAAAGAATGAATGGCAAGGTTTCATTCTTTTTTATAACTGAGCAATATTCTATTATTATATATATATATGCCTCTTTTTCTTTATCCATTCATCAGTAGATGGACACTTAGGCTGTTTTCATAACTTGACTATCGTAGATACTGATGCTATAAGCATTAGGTGCATATATCCCTTTGAATTAGTATATTTGTATTTTGGGGGTAAGTACTTCATAGTGCAATTGCTGGATTGTAACAGGGTAGTTCTATTTTTCACTTTTCTGAGGAAATCCATACTGTTTTCCAGAGTAGCTGCACCAGTTTGCATTCCTGCCAAAAGTGCACAAGTATTCTTTTTTTCTCTACATCCCTGCCAACACTTGCTGTTGCTTGTGTGTGTGTGTGTTTCTTACTATTTTTTTTAAAGTAGTCTCCACGTCCAACATGGAGCCCAATGCAGGGCTTGAATTCATGACCCTGAGATCAAGGTCTGAGCTGAGATAGAGTCTGATGCTTAACCGACTGAGCCCACCCAGGTGCCTCATCTTGTGTTGTTGATTTTAGCCGTTCTGACAGGTGTGAGGTGATATTGTGGTTTTGATTTGTACTTCCCTGATGATTCTAAATTTGTTATATATGTATATATAATATGTATATATATAGACTTTGATTATAGTATTTTTCCCAAAGCATGATTTTAATTTCTATGTATTCAAAATGCTCACCTTTTCTTTATAGCTCTCATATCCCCAGTTTGGTTTATTGTCTTTCCTGGCCCTAGAGTATACACATGGAATTTTATATTTTCTTTTTTTTTTTAAAGATTTATTTATTTATTTATTTATGATAGACAGAGAGAGAGAGAGAGGCAGACACACAGGAGGAGGGAGAAGCAGACTCCATGCCAGGAGCCTGACGTGGGACTCGATCCCGGGACTCCAGGATCGCACCCTGCGCCAAAGGCAGGAGCTAAACCACTGAGCCACCCAGGGATCCCCGGAATTTTATGTTTTCTTGAAAGATATTTATGCTTTAGTCCATATAGAACTTATTTTTGGAGATGGTGCTAGGAAGGCTAGTGAGTTTCATCCAGGAGGCTAGCCAGTTATGCCAGCACCATTTAATAAACAATCCACTATTTTCACCTATTTTAAATAATACCTTTATCAATATGAATTCTATTATATTTATACTAGGGACAATACATTTTACTGATATATTTGTCTATTCCTTTGATGGGTTAAAGGATTGACATTTTTTATTTTTTCCCAGTCAAGAACATGATATGTATTTCCTTTTGCTCAAATCTTAGTTTTTGGCTCTCAAAAAGGTTTTTATAAGTTTCTCTCATATAGATTCTAATCCTGTTACATTTACTTTCAAGTATTTAATAGTTTTTGTTGCTACTATGAATGGGAAAAATCCCCCCATTTCTATTCCTAGGAAAGTATTACTAAAATAGAGAACAGCTATTTTGTGCATTTAACTTACAAGCCACCTTATGAATTTCATGAATTTTATTGATTCTAATACATTTTTCTTATCAGAATCTCTTGGCCTTCCTGGTTATAAGGTAATATCAGCAACAAACAGATGGTTTTTATCTTTGCTTTTCCAGGGTCATATCAGGTCCCTCACTTCCTTGTCCTAGAGCTCCTGTTACAACTTCCAAGAATATGTGGAGCATTAGAGTAGTAGCAGGTAGTCCTGCTTTGTTCTTAATGGTTTTCATCATCTGACCCACGTCCACTGAATGTTTGGTTTGCTGAGAGTCAGGCAGGGAGGGCTTGCAATATTTTTTTTTGCCTTCACATGTACAGATCAACAATACACCCTGCCCCATTTCTCCACCCTAAATGAAAACCCATAACCTTTTTCTCTTTATAAACATGAAAGGGAAGGACATGTTTTAAGCACCCTCACTCAAGAACACAACAAGCCACCAGACTTTATGATACCTTAATGTCACGTTAGACCTAGTGGCTCAAGTACTTCCCTATCTGTGAATAGTTCCCAAACTGGCCCACCCTCTCCATAATATTACATATTGTGATAGTGGAAGACTTTTAAAAAAATATATTTTATTTATTTATTCATGAGAGACACAGAGAGAGAGAGGCAGAGACATAGGCAGCGGGAGAAGCAGGCTCCATGCAGGGAACCTGACCTGGGACTCTATCCCCGGTTCCAGGATCACACCCTGGGCTGAAGGTGGCGCTAAACCACTGAGCCACCCAGGCTGCCCCATGAGAGTGAAAGTCTTAAAGGCCTCCACCACAAATGGATCTTCTCCAAAAAGAACGAGGACACTTCAGCTCTCATATTGAACAGGTAACCTCAATTTGTCCCATCTTCCAGAAACACAGTCGTGGTAAAAATGTAAAGATGAAGCAAGGATGACAGCCAGCTCTCTGATTCCCTTTCCCTGCTGGCAAATAGATTTGATTAAACTTCCAAAGTCTCATGGGTACAAATATATCCTAATGATAGTCTGCCTTTGAAAAAGGGTGTCTGGAAGCTTTTCCCTACAAATAGGCTATTGCCCTAACTTTGGCTAAGTCACTGCTAGAAAGAATTTTCCCCACTTGGGGGAATCCCTCTGTTGCTCTCTAGGGATAGAGGAACTCACCTCATTGTTCAGGTGATTCTAGATATTCAATGAGTTTGTTCATTTACAAAAACTGCATGGTCCTTATCACTCTCTATCCCCTTAAATCAGAATGTGCCAAGGGTGCTCTTACACTTAAACCAGTCCACCTCTGAGGAACTCAACCTGACGTAGCCCAAGGTCTTGCCATGAACCTTTGGTCCTTTGATCCTCATTCTCTCAACATTGATTATCCCTTTATGAAATAATTACTGGCAAGCCAGTGAAGATTCCTTACTCTTGTTTGACCATAGAAAATTCAAAATCTGATCGCTTCTAATATTCTTAAATACTGCCAAGTCTTTATTCAATATTTATTGTTTATTTATTTTTAAATTGGTTTTATTTATTATTTTTTTAATTTATTATTTCTATTTATTACCAGTAGTTCAAGTCTATTTTTCCCCCAGTCATCTCACCTCAGCCCTTTAGGTTGAAGATCTAGTCTTCTGGAAGAGATATCACCAAAAGACCAATGTTGAATCTAATCTTAGGACTAATACAGTTAACCCTTGAACAATGTAGGGGGTTAGGGGCAATGATCTTCTCTCCTGTCAGAAATCCATGGGGTACTTTTGATTCCCCAAAAAACTTAATGACTAATAGCCTACAGTTGACTGGAAGCCTCACTAATAACATAGTCAATTAACACATAATTTATATGTTATATGTATAATATTATATACTGTATAATCTTACAGTAAAGCAAGTTAGAGAAAAATCTTATTAAGAAAATCATAAGGAAGAGAAAATACATTTGCAATACTGTACTGTACAGTTTGAAAAAAATCCGTGTACTAGAGAACCTGCATAGTCCAAACCGATATTGTTCAAGGATCAATTGTACTGTCTTCCTAACCACCAACTTCTATAAACTCTAAGGAGTACAACTTTGGGTTCATATTTCACAATTTGAAAAACACAAGGCTTGGGGCACCTGGGCGGGTTAGTTAGTAAAGTGTCTGCCTTCAGCTCAGGTCATGATCTCAGGGTCCTGGGATTGAGCTCCACATCAGGCTCCCTGCTCAGTGGGGAGTCTGCTTCTCTCTCTCCCTCTCCCCACTTGTGTTCTCTCTCAAATAAGTAAATAGATAGATAGATAGATAGATAGATAGATAGATAGATAGATAAATCTTAAAAAAAAAAAAAACAACCCATGACTCTTAATTGGAGATTGGGGAAATTCACCCCAACAGGAGACCTTAAACTGATACTCTTTTGATAATGACATGAGACAGACTACTTTCTCACTAGATTTGGAACAAGTAGATGACATCAGAGTGGGGTCAGCTTCTGTCCACAAGTCCCTCAGATTCTCCCACTTAGTCTCTTTCATATCTTTGTCATTCATTGTGTACTGTCCATTAGTTCCAGGACTTCCTTGAGTCATGCCTTTCCTTTCTGTTTCATTTTTTCTCTATTCTTCATCTACCTACAAACATTCAAGGCCTCTGGTTGCTGCACATTTCTCTCCATGTTGCATATGTTCCCTCAAACCTCCCTGATCTCCACATCATAAGCAAGAACATTTGAGATGCTAACCGAGAAAGTCATTGGATGGCAACCGTGGTCCTGACCCATTATCAAAGGACCTCTCTACACTATTTTCTCTGAATCCACTAGATGCGTTCCCATTGGCCTCAAGTCTTGGGTTGCTTCTTAATACAGCCTCTATTGCTTCTCTCCTCTGTTTTGTAATTATCTTCCCAACCAAATGCCTTGCTTCCAGAACCCTTTCTCAGCTCCGGACCACCATCAGACCTCAACAAATGGTTTAGCCAGTGCTCCAACGAGAGTGCCAACAAGGAACTGCTGACTCTGTGGACAGCTTCACTGAGCCTTGACCAAGACTCCACAGAGATTATTCTAACCCCTAAGAGTGTTCTACGATGAATGATGTCTATCTTGCGCAAGAGGGGGCACTGGCAAGGCCAGACATTGTTCCTCCAACTCCCCATTCTTTGTCTCATGATAGATTTGCTAAGATTAAAACTGTCCCGCAAACTAGCTAACCACAGAGAAAAACATTTCCTGTTCACATAACTGACTGAGACTTCTGCTTGAAAAACAACCCCAACTATAAATCACTCCATCTGCAACTTGTTTACTCCTCCCTATAAAAGTCTAAGGCAAAAACATCCTGCTGAGACACTCTGATCTTTGGATTTTGGATGTTCCACCCATTACCTGAAAAATGCCAATCTCCTTACCTGTCTAATTTTTGTCTTGGACATAAATTGCATGAAAAAGTGATCAAAACCATAGAACTAGTGCAAAACCAACAAATGGACCAAGAAACAAAAATAAATCCATGTTATGTGGAAATCTGATGTGTGATAAATAAGGCACCACAAAGGAATGGCAAAAAATAAAAAATGGTTTAATTGATGGTATTGGCCAAATTAGCTCACTCTATGGAGAAAAATAAAGAAAATAAAGTTAAATCCCTACCTTATATTAAAATTAAAAAAGGGGGGAGATGTCTCAAAAAGTTAAACTTATAAATCAAATTGAAGAAAATGTAGGAAAATATCTATGAACTAGAAATGGAGGGAAACTTTCTAACCCAGACTCAAACGGTGGATGAATTTGAGCACAACAAAGTGAAACAATTTTTTTTTTCTGATAAACAATGTACCTGTCGGCAAAATTAACAGAGACATGACAGACTGACTAGGGATTACATCAAGGAGTACTGATTGTAGACTCTCATCTGTAGACCATTATTGGGGAACAAATTCAGTGTAGTGATTGCAATGAGTATTAAAAAATAAAGTAGAATAGAATGGAAAATGTCAGATTATAGTATTAGGAAAATATACTCATCAAATTTTAAGTTACATAAATAAAATGTAAATTAAAATGTACATCATACACAGTGTGTATTGGTGGAGAATATTATATTTACATATATACATGTAATATATTAATACATAGTAACATAATCACATTTAATTACAAAAATTTAATATACAATTAAACATCGTTATAATCAATATATGCTGTTAACATATTATCTTTATATGTACTAATATGATATATATTATAGATAATGTATATGTTTATTATAATGTTAAATATCTTCTTACTGTCAATTATGAGCAAAACAGTGAAAACCATTTGATATTTGCTCAAGCAAATCACAGAGAAAACAATGATACTCAACAGAAAACTGAGCAAAGTATACCAAAAGGCAATGAATAGAGAGAGAAGCCTGATTGGCTAACAAGTATATGAAGAGATACTCAAATTTATTAGTAATCTGGCAGATACATTTTAAAACTATGTTTGCAGCAGAATGACAAAAATAAAAAAGATGGATGCTACTCAGTGTTAAGGTATATGGAAACTCTTGTAGTATTGATGAAAGTATAAACTGGTTAGGACATTCTAGAAATAATCATTTGGAGGTAGTTAATGGAATTAAGAACACAAATTCTCTTTGATTCAGCAGAGAAAAATCCATGTCTAGGTGTGTATATCTGGGAGTGGTATATATAAGGGCACCTCTGCCCTTAAGGCAGCATAAAATTAGAATGCTTGCTGTGGTGGTGTTTATGGATTGCAACATTGCAGCCAAATCTAGGTTCTATCATTAGGGGAATGGATACCTAGAATGTGGTAAATGCACATTTATAATATGAATGACTATGCAACAGTTAAAAGTAACAGAGTTGGTGTATACCAAACAAAATCTGGAGTGATAAAGGAAGACACAGAATGAGATCTGCAGCATAATACCATTCAAGTCAAATATATATATGCACACGTTGCATATTTTAACACTTAAAACTAGTTATCTTTAGGTAGTAGCAGTATGGATTTTTTCTCTTCTTTATTCTTTTCGGTATTTTTCAAGTTTTCCACAAGTTTATAGTTTTTAATAATGAGAACATATATAATAAATTTTACTATTAAAAGTCACCTATATGAAAAAATAGTCTTTCCAACAAATAGACATTTTTTCCAAAGAAGATAAATAAATGGCCAATAAGCACACAAAACAATTCTCCACATTGTAGTCATTAGGCAAATGCAAATCAAAACTGCACTGAGATACTGTTTCACACACATTTGGATGTCAATAAAAAAGACAGACAATATAAAGTGTTGGCAAAGATGTGGAGAAATTGAAACCCTCTGCCCTGATCATGAGAATGCAAAAACAATGCAACCACTTTGAGAAACAGTAGGGCGCATCCTCAAAATATTAAACCTAGAGGTCCTATATGACTGAGCACTACTATTCCAAGGCATCTATCCAAGAGAGATGAAAACATACGCCCACACAAACACTTGCATGTTCACAGCAGTATGATTTATGAGAGCCAAAGGGTCCAAACAACCCAAATGTCCATGAACTGATGAGTAGCTAAATAGAATGTGGTATATCTATATAATAAGATACTATCTAGCAGCAAAAAGGAATCAAGTACTGAGTCATACACGAGCTTAAAAGGCATTTTGTTAACTGAAAGAAGCAAGTCTCACAAGATCACCGACTGTATGGTTCGATTTATAGAAAATGCCCAGAAAAAGCAACTATGGAGACAGAAAGTAGATTATTGGCTGCCCAGGGCTGGGGGTACAGAATGAAGGATGACTCCTAACAGGTATGAGCTTCCTTCTGAGGTGATGACATATTCTAAAATCAGACTATGGTGATGGTTACCCAATTCTTTATGCTCTTTAGACATTGTGATGAGTGTCAGAGCATTCTGCTTATCCCTGTTTTCAGCAATAAGGCGCTGTAACCAAGAATCACCATAATTTTCCCATCATCAATGTCTCCAAATAAAATCTGCTCATCTAGAGGAAAAAAAACTATGAAAAATATCTTTCATAATATTTTTAAATATACTTGTCTCTGGGCAGCCCCCGTGGCTCAGTGGTTTAGCACCGCCTTCAGCCCAGGGCGTGATCCTGGAGACCCGGGATCGAGTCCCACATCAGGCTTCCTGCATGGAGCCTGCTTCTCCCTCTGCCTGTGTCTCTGCCTGTGTGTGTGTGTGTGTGTGTGTGTGTGTGTGTCTCATGAATAAATAAATAAAATCTTTAAAAAAAAACAGCTGTTTAAAAAAATAAATATACTTGTCTCATAAAATTAATACAAGCTGATTGTAAAATTTATGGAACATAACAAAATCAAACAGCTATTATTCTCAGTCAGAATATAATTGCTATTAATTTTCTGGTCTGTTTTCTCAGTTTTTATGTTTTATTTACTTTTTATTTTTTTAAACATTTTATTTATTTATTCATGAGAGACACATGGAGAGGGAGAAGCAAGCTCTCTGCAGGAAGCCGGATGTGGGACTTGATCCCAGGACTCCGGGATCATGACCTGAGCTGAAGGCAGATGTTCAACCACTGAGCCACCAAGGCATCCCTCAGTTTTTGTTTTAAATAAACGTTGTATCTTATATTTGGATTACATATAATGCAGTATTTTATATTATTTTCTTAACTCTGATTTAGAAACCTAGATCTGGGCACTAGATGTGCTTATTCCTGGATTATTACTGGTTCTGTGACCTCTCAGGGGGCAGAGGTGGGGGAGGGGACACACTAATCCATCCATTTGCACATACCTATATGTGCACATTTCCATGGCACGTCCTCACCTATAGTGGAGCTAGGTTCTAACTCCCATCGGTGAGAGGCTAATTGAAAGCTGCATTCAAGGAATGCCTCTGAGAGTTGAGCACAGGGCCCTTCCATTGGGCCTCCACACCTAATGGGGACATAGGTTCTAACTCCCTTATGTTAGAGGCTTGTCAGAAGCTGACTACAAGGAATGCTTGTTTCTCAGAGTTAAGTAGACCAACATGTCCCTCTGAGCCTCCACAGGTTCTTTTGATGTAGGTTCTAATGCCAGTAGATGAGAGGATAGTGGAAAGGTGCACTCAAGGAACTGTGGTGTCCCAGAGGCCCACCAGCGCCCTGGGAACGCTCCTCCACAGTTTGTGGGGAGACAGGTTTGAACTCCCTTCATCAAGAAGCTATCCTTCTAGGAGGATCTTAGCCTCAGCACTCAAGCCAGCTCATTTCCCTTATGCCCCATACACCTGCTGAGGAGGCCGGGTCTCACAGGCCTCTAGGAGAGGGAGGCCTAGTGGTGAGCATATTCAGGGAGAGCTTGGTCCTCAGAGGAAAGTAGCCTGATTTCCTTTGGCACGGCACCACTCCTGAGACACCTGTTCCCATTCTCTGAGGTGAGAAGCTAGCCACTAGGGGACACTCCAGGAAGGCCTAGATCCCCTACAGGTGCACAGCCCCTTCCAAAGCCCATTGAAACTGCCTGAGAAGCTGGCTTCTCCAGCCCTTCTTGGAGACAGCCCTTCTTGGTGGAAAGCTGCCCTCACTGGCCCCTTGGGTCCGGGGTTCAGGACAGCGAGTTCCTTTGGGTCTCTGACCTCAGGTGGGGCCAGGGCCTACCTCCCACCTGGGAGGGGCTCGCTGAAAGTTTCCCTCAAGGAATGGTAGTTCCTCAGCATTTAGGAGGTCCTGGGGTCATTTCACCTCCACAACCACTGTGGAGAGGCTGTGCCAACTCACCGCGGTGACAGATTCGTGGTCAGCTGCAGGCCAGGAAAGCTGCTTTCTCAGTGAGAAGTATCTGGCATCTCCCCTGCGCCTTCCCCACTGAGGGTGGAGCTAGCTGCTAACCTCCCTCAGCTGTGAGGGTGGGCATGCCGAAGGGTTCCCCCCAGGAGAGCCTGGTTCTGGGGGCCGGGGCAAGAAGGCGGAGGGGTAGGGTCCTCACCTCACTTGGCCCCACCAACTTACCTAGATAGCTTTCAAACCATCCTGAACACCTACGAATTTGACCTGAGATTTATTTTTTTTTTAAGAATTGTTTTTGAAGATTTTATTTATTCATGAGAGAGAGAGAGAGAGGCAGAGACACAGGCAGAGGGAGAAGCCCTCAACCTGAGATTTAAAGAGAGAACAGCTGGAACGCCACAAAGAGAAGGGTTTTCGCTTCTAGCAAGGTAGGAAGGCGGAAAAAAATAAAATAAAAAAGAATCGAGTGGGGGAGGGGCCCCGCGAGGAGCCAGGCTAAGGGGGGCGGCAAGAGCCTTGGGGACAGGAAAGTCCAGCCCCAGAGAAGTGGGAACTTTAAGAATCTGCACCAAATTTTTCCCGGGTGATAAAGTGCTCAGCAGGAAGGGAGAGGCAGGGGAGCCTCCAGTCTCCCAGGGTCACTAACAGAGGAGGGGCACCCCGGGGAGAGCGCACCGCACACCTCGGGCCGAGCATGGTGAAGGGCTGGAGCCGCACGGGTGGGGCCTTGGGGAGAAGCCGGGGGTCAGGCGGGGGCTCCAGGCGGAGGGGGCTGCACCTGCTGCCTTCGGGAGCTGCACCCCGGGAGCGCAATTCCAGCAGCGCAGGCCCCGGAGCCCAGGGCGCCGGGGGACACAGCCCAGATCCCCCCGGGACAGGCGGAGGTGGAGGCGGGTGGACACAGGACAGCGAGGACGCTCCTGCCCCCGGGCGCCCCAGAGCTGTGCAGGTCAGCGCCCCCCGACACCCCGGGAGCATCCAGGCCAGTGTGGACAGGGAGCTGCGGTGGTTACTGCGGGAGCTGACTCCAGGGCTGGAGAGCTGGCTGCCGCCAGTGGTGTTGTTCCTTCTGGTGACACCGTGTGCTTGGGATGGAGTGGGGCCATCAGGGAACAGGGGCCTCACGGGGTAACCAGCTCCCACTGAGCCCGGCACCCAGCGGGGGGTGGGGCATCCCCCCAGGTGCACACACCTGAGAGTCAGCACAGCAGCCCCTCCCCCAGACCAGTTGGAAGGACAGGGGAAGAGCAAGTTCTTGACCCAGCAGCGCTGGAAAGCTTCTGGACCAAGGGGAAACCGAGAAAACATAGTATATAGAACTAGAGGGTCCCCCCTTTAAAAATTTTTTTTCCTTTTTCCATTACAATTCACTTTTTATATCAGAGTAAAAATTTCAATTATTTTTTTCTCTTTTCTCACCTTAGCTACAATAAATGACCAGGTCTTCATTTTTAAGTTTCTTCCTTTTTCACTTTCATATTTCTATAATTACATGTCTTAGATATATTTTTCACTTCTGGATTCCCTTCAACATACTCAACTTAATTTTGGGAGACATACGAGATATGGGTTTTTTGTTTTGTGTTTTTGCTTTCTCTGCGTCGTTTTGTTCTACAATGGCAGAAGTTAATACCTTCTAAAACATGACCAGCGTGCACTCAGAACCAAGTGGAATACCATGCTGGTTCATTCTGTGAGATTATATTCTCTCTTCATTCCTATTCTGCTCCCCCTGCCTTTTCTCTTGTTTATGTTTTGGTGGTCAGTGTTGGGGCTTTCTATAAGTATCTCTGCTTTATATAAATTTTGGACTGAGCATCTTCTAACATACAGAACTTAATACACTCAGAACCAAGAGGATCACCCTCTAGGACCCCTCAGGTAGACTACATTCTCCTGCCACTACAACTTCTTCACCACCACCATCTCCAAGTCCCCCCCCTTTTTTTTCTTTTTTCTCTTTTTCCTCTTTTAGTTTTTTCTTCTTCTTTAGGATTTTTGGCCTTTCATTTTTTGCTACTTTGTTTTAAAATTTTTCACTTTAGTGGTCCTTTTGTTTTATTTTCTTCTGATCTTCATTTTCATTTTCTCGTCTCTGACCTTGTCAGAATCATCTAGGGTGAAATTTACTTAGGTTGTGGTTAATATTCTTGACTCAGCCTGCTCATACAGCCACTCTGCACTGAACAAAATGTTACAGAATATGGATTACAGTTTGATGTCAGCCAATTCAGAAGCATGATTATAAAGCTACTGGTGGCTCTGGAAAAAGCATACAGGACTCTAGAGACTTCGTTCCTGCAGAATTTAGATCTAATCAAGTCAAAATTAAAAATAAATGAGATGCAATCCAAACTGGATGTCCTAATGGCTAGGGTTAATGAGGTGGAAGAAAGAGTGAGTGACATAGAAGACAAGCTGATGGTAAGGAAGGAAGCTGAGGAAAAAAAAGAGAAAAACAAGAGACCATTAGGAAAGGCTAAGGGAAATAAATGATAGCCTCAGAAAGAAGAATCTATGTATAATTGGGGTCCCAGAAGATGTCGAGAGGGAGAAAGGACCAGAAAGTATATTTCAACAAATCATAGCTGAGAGCTTCCCTAATTTGGGGAAGGAAATGCATTCAGATCCAGGAGATAGGCTCCCCCCGCCCCCGCAAAAAAAAATCAACATAAACCATTCAACACCTCCACACTTAATAGTGAAACTTGCAAATTCCAAGACAAAGAGAAAATCCTTAAAGTAGCAAGAGACGAGATTCTTAACTTATACGGAAAAAAATATTAGATTAACACCAGACCTCTCCACAGAGACCTGGCAGGCCAGAAAGGGCTGGCATGATATATTCAGGGTACTAAATGAAAATAACATGCAGCCAAGAATATTTTATCCAGCAAGGCTGTCATTCAGAATGGAAGGAGAGATAAAGAGCTTCCAAGATAGGCAGAAACTGAAAGAATATGGGACCACCAAGCCAGCTCTGCAAGAAATATTAATGGGGACTCTGTAAAAGAAAGAGGAATCCCAAGGAAATAATTCACAAAACAGGGACTGAATAGGTATTACGATGACATTAAATTCATATCTTTCAACAGCTACTCTGAACGTGAATGGGCTAAATGATCCCATCAAAAGACGCAGGGTTTCAGACTGGATAAAAAAGCAAGACCCATATATTTGCTGTCCACAAGAGACTAATTTTAGACCTAAGGACACCTCCAACCTGAAAATGAAAGGGTGGAGAACCATTTACCATTCAAATGGTCCTCAAAAGAAAGCTGGAGTAGCAATCCTCATATCAGATATTAAACTTTATCCCAAAGACTGTAGTAAGTGATGAAGAGGGACACTGTATCATACTTAAATGGTCTATCCAACAAGAAGACCTAACAATCATGAATATTTATGCCTTTAATGTGGGAGCTGCCAAGTATATCAATCAATAACCAAAGTAAAGAGATACTTAGATAATAATACACTAATAGTGGGAGACTTCAACATAGCAGTCTCTGCAAATGACAGATTTCTAAGCACAACATCACCAAAGAAACAAGGGCCTTGAAAGATACACTGGGTCAGATGGATTTCACAGATATATACAGAACATTCCATCCAAATGCAACTGAATACACATTCTTCTCAAGTGCATGTGGAACATTCTCCAGAATAGACCATATACTGGGTCACAAATCAGGTCTCAATTGATACCAAAATATTGGGATTGTCCCCTGCATAGTTTCAGACCACAATGCTTTGAAACTAGAACTCAATCACAAGAAGAAATTTGGAAGAAACTAAAACATATGGAGGTTAAAGGGCATCCTACTAAAAGATAAATGGGTCAACCAGGAAAACAGAGAAGAATTAAAAAGATTCATGAAGGGATCCCTGGGTGGCGCAGCGGTTTGGCGCCTGCCTTTGGCCCAGGGCGCGATCCTGGAGACCCGGGATCGAATCCCACGTCGGGCTCCCGGTGCATGGAGCCTGCTTCTCCCTCTGCCTGTGTCTCTGCCTCTCTCTCTCTCTCTCTGTAACTATCATAAATAAATAAAAATTTAAAAAAATTAAAAAAAAGATTCATGGAAACTAATGAAAATTAGGATACAACCATTCAAAATCTTTGGGATACAGCAAGAGTGGTCCTTAGAGGGAAACACATTGCAATACAAGCCTCCCTCAAAGAATTGGAAAAAAACTCAAATACACAAGCTAACCTCACTCCTAAAGGAACTGGAGAAAGAACAGCAAGTAAAACCTACACCAAGCAAAAGAAGAGAGATAATAAAGATTCAAGCAAAACTCAATGAAATGTAGACCAGAAGAACTGTAGAATAGATCAACAAAACCAGGAGTTTGTTCTTTGAAAGAATTAATAATATAGATAAACCATTAGCCAGCCTTATTAAAAAGAAAAAAGACTCAATAAAATCATGAATGACGGAGGAGAGATCACAACCAATACCAAGGAAAAATAAACACTTAAAGAAACATGAGCAGCTATATGCCAATAAATTAGGCAATCTAGAAGAAATGGATGCATTTCTGCAAAATCACAAATTACCAGAACTGGAACAGAAAGAAATAGAAACCTGAACATGTCAATAACCACAAGGAAATTGAAGCAGTCAGCAAAAACCTCCCAAGAAACAAAAGTCCAGGGCCAGATGGTCTCCCAGGAGAATTCTAAAAACACTTAGAGAAGAATACCTATTCTACTAAAGCTGTTCTGAAGGATAGAAAGTGAGGGATACTTCCAAACTCATTTTATGATGCCAGCATCACTTTGATTCCAAAACCAGACAAAGGCCCCATGAAGAAGGAGAATTATAGACCAATATCCCTGATGAACATGGATGCAAAAATTCTCAACAAGATACTTGCCAATAGGCTCCAACAATACATTAAGAAGATTATTCACCATGACCAAATGGGATTTATCCCTGGGATGCAAGGTTGGTTCAACACTCGTAAAACAATCAATGTGGTAGATCACATCAACAAGAGAAAAAACAAGAACCATATGATCCTCTCATTAGATGCAGAGAAAGCATTTGACAAAATACCGCATCCATTCCTGATCAAAACTTTTCAGAGTGTGGAGATAGAACATTCCTCAGCATCTTAAAAGCCATCTGTGAGGGATGCCTGGGTGGCTCAGCAGTTGAACCTCTCTGCCTTTGGCCCAGGATGTGATCCTGGAGTCCCGGGACTTGAGTTCCACATTGGGCTGCCTGCATGGAGTCTGCTTCTCTCTCTGCCTGTGTCTCTGCCTATCTCTCTGTGTCTCTCATGAATAAATAAATGTTTAAAAATCTTTAAAAATAATGAAAAAGAAAAAAGCCATCTGTGAAAAGCCCACAGCAAATATCATTCTCAATGGGGAAAAACTGAGAACCTTTCCCCTAAGATCAGGAGCACGACAGGGATGTCCACTCTCACCACTGCTATTCAACATAGTACTAGAAGTCTTAGCCTCAGCAATCAGACAACAAAAAGAAATAAAAGGCATTCAAATTGGCAAAGAAGAAGTTAAACTCTCCATCTTTGCAGATGACACGATACTGTATGTAGAAAACCCAAAAGACTCCACCCCAAGACTGCTAGAACTCATACAGCAATTCGGCAGTGTGGCAGGATACAAAATCAATGTCCAGAAGTCAGTGGCATTTCTATACACTAACGATGAGACTGAAGAAAGAGAAATTAAGGAGTCAATCCCATTTACCATTGCACCCAAAAGCATCAGATACCTAGGAATAAACCTAATCAAAGAATTAAAAGATCTATACCCTAAAAACTACAGAACACTTCTGAAAGAAATTGAGGAAGACACAAAGAGATGGAAAAATATTCCATGCTCATGGATTGGAAGAATATTGTGAAAATGTCTATGCTATCCAGGGCAATTTACATGTCCAATGCAATCCCTATCAAAATACCAGACTGTCTTCAGAGAGTTGGAACAAATAATCTTAAGATTTGTGTGGAATAAGAAAAGACCCCGAATAGCCAAGGGAATATTGAAAAAGAAAACCAGAGCCGGGGACATCACAATGCCAGATTTCAGGTTGTACTACAAAGCTGTGATCATCAAGACAGTGTGGTCCTGGTACAAAAACAGACATATAGATCAATGGAACAGAATAGAGAACCCAGAAATGGGCCCTCAACTCTATGGTCAACTAATATTTGACAAAGCAGGAAAGACCATCCACTGGAAAAAGGACAGTCCCTTCGATAAATGGTGCTGGGAAAATTGGACAGACATGTGCAGAAGAATGAAACTAGACCATTATCTTACACCAGACACAAAGATAAACTCAAAATAGATGAAAGATCTAAATGTGAGACAAGAATCCATCAAAATCCTAGAGGAGAACACAGGCAACACCCTTTTTGAACGAGGACACATCCACTTCTTCCAAGATACACCATTGAAGGCAAGAGAAACAGGCAAAAATGAACTACTGGGACATAATCAAGATAAAGAACTTCTGCACACCAAAAGACACAGTCAACAAAACTAAAAGATAACCTACAGAATGGGAGAAGTTATTTGCAAATGACATATCAGATAAAGGGCTAGTATCCAAGATCCATAAAGAACTTATTAAACTCAACACCCAGGAATCAAACAACCCAATCATGAAATGGGCAAAGGACATGAACAGAAATTTCACTAACAAAGACATACACATGGCCAACAAGCACGTGAGAAAATGCTCTGGATCACTTGCCATCAGGGAAATACAAATCAAAACCACAATGAGATACCACCTCACACCAGTGAGAATGGTGACAATTAACAAGACAGGAAACAACATATGTTGGAGAGGATGTGGAGAAAGGGGAACCCTCTTGCACTATTGGTGGGAATGTGAACTGGCACAGCCACTCTGGAAAACTGTGTAGAGATTCCTCAAAGACTTAAAGATAGAGCTACCCTACAACCCAGCAATTGCACTGCTGGGGATTTACCACAAAGATACAGATGTAGTAAAAGACTGAGACACCTGCACCCCAATGTTGATAGCAGCAATGTCCACAATAGCCAAAATGTGGGAGGAGCCTCAGTGTCCATCGAAAGATGAATGGATAAAGATGATGTGGTCTAGGTATACAATGGAATATTCCTCAGCCATCAGAAATGACAGATACCCACCATTTGCCTCGACGTGGATGGAACTGGAGGGTATTATGCTGAGTGAAGTAAGTCCATCGGAGAAGGACAAGCATTATATGGTTTCACTCATATGGGGAATATAAGAAATAGTGAAAGAGATTATAGGGGAAAGGAGGGAAAGTGAGTGGGAAAAATGAGAGAGGGTGACAAACCATGAGAGACTTTTAACTCTGGGAAATGAACAAGGAGTAGTGGAAGGGGAGGTGGGTGAGGGGATAGGGTACTGGGTGACAGGCACTGAGGAGGGCACTTGACAGGATGAGCACTGGGTGTTATACTATATGTTGGCAAATCGAACTTCAACAAAAATAAATAGATATATATAAAAGGAAAATCAGGAAAATCAACATCTCTAAAAGCAGAGTTAGGCTTGCCAGTAGTAGAGGCAGGATAGTATATTGGAAACCCACCATAATTAAAGGGAAGTTTCGACCTACATGTTATTCTCTTTAAAATAAGAGACTTTCAGAAGTTTAATTCTTTTTTTTTAAGATATTTATTTATTTATTCATTCATTCATTCATTCATTCATTCATTCATTCATTCATGATAGAGAGAGAAGCAGAGACACAGGCAGAGGGAGAAGCAGGCTCCATGCAGGGAGCCTGATACGGGACTCGATCCTGGAACTCCAGGATCACACCCCAGGCCAAAGGCAGGCGCTGAACCGCTGAGCCACCCAGGGATCCCCCAGAAGTTGAATTCTAAAACCATCCAGTTTCCAGTTTTATGAAATGTTCTGACTGGAAGTGAAATGGAATCCTCGAGGATGTTCTCATTTACACAGATGTATTCATTTGTCTAGGCCCGGCCTCTCAAGTTAATTAGAAGATTCGAGAAGTGTCACAGGGACTGAAGAGAAAGTCACTTCCTAGATTGAGTACTTAAATATTTTTCTACATAAAGGCTTGAGAAATTTTCCAGTCTTTGAAGGGAGAAGTGTGACTCCACTTATGTAAAAAATAATCCCTTTCTGTTTTGGCCTGGCTGTGGGCTACACTGAGTGCTACTGTCACCTGGTGGTGTTTAGATGAATAACCACTTTTAGGAAGGGTGGGTACTCCACAGTTATCCACTCCCTAGTGACTTATTTCACTGGTCGGCGTACCAGGTCATTTGTTATTTGCTTGTGCATGTATATATGTATGTATGTAAGTATCTGTGTGTGTTTTTCAATGAACACATGGTTGATTGATTTTTAAGTTTATTTATTTAAGTAATCTCTACACCCAAGGCGGGGCTCCAACTCAACACAGAGACATCAAGAGTCACATGCTTTTCCAACTGAGCCAGCCCAGGGCCCCTCAATGAACATATTATTTTCGAATACTTTAGACTTACAGAAAAGTTATACAGTTAGTACAGAGAGTTCCTGTATACTCACCTAGATTCACCTTCTCATTAACGTCTTACATTACCATGGTACATTTGTCACCTCCAAGAAGCCAACATTGAGGGGGTCCCTGAGTGGCTCAGCAGTTTAGCCCTGCCCTCAGCCCAGGGCGTGATCCTGGAGTTCTGGGATCGAGTCCCACATCGGCCTCCCTGCATGGGGCCTGCTTCTACCTCTGCCTGTGTCTCTCCCTCTCTCTCTATGTCTCTCATGAATAAATAAATAAAATTTTTAAAAAAAGAAGCCAACATTGATATAGTACTAGTTATTAAACTCCAGACTATTTCTGGATTTTACTTTTGCACTAAAGTCCTTGACCTGTCCCAAAAGCCCTTCCAGGATACCAGATTCTATATAGCTACCATGATTCCTTAGTCTTCTCTAGTCTGTCAGTTTTTCAGTCTTCCCTTATTTTTCATGATCTTGATAGTTTTGAAGACTGTTGGTCGGATATTTTGTAGAATGTCCTTCAATTTGGGTTTGTCTGATAAATTTTTCACAATAGACTAGACTGCATTCTCTGACATTAATCTTGATGTTAACTAGCCAAGCTAGTACTTGCCAGGTTTCTCCCCCGAAAAGTGACTCTTTCACCCTTTCATTACTCCATTCCTAAATTCAGCCTAACTTAAGGGGGAGAAGAGGATAAACTCCACTTCCTTCTTTTTAAGATTTTATGTATGTATGTTTGTATGTATGTATGTATTTATTTATTTATTTTTAAGATTTTATTTACTTATTCATGAGAGACACACACACACACAGAGGGACAGACACAAGCAGAGGGAGAAGCAGGCTCCCTCTAGGAAGTCCTATGTGGGACTTGGTCCCAGGACCCTGGGATCATGACCTGAGCCAAAGGTAGGCATTCAACCACTGAGCCACCCAGACATCCCTAGACTCCACTTCCTGAAGGGGAAGCATCCATATAAATGGTTTGAAATTCTTTTAAGGAAAATCTAACTCTTCTCTCACGTTTATTCATTCATGTATTTATATCAGCATGAACTTGTAGATATTTATTTTACACTTTGGGTTATAATCCAATGTAATCCTATTGGTTTTGTTCAAATTGCACCTTTTACCAGTGGGAGCTCTTTCAGGCTGGTTCTTGTCTCTTTGACATTCTACCTCCCTTTTGTTTTCTGAGTACTTCCTTTGCATATGTATTTTTCATTTAAAAAAACACTTTTATTTTTTATATATACTTTTTTATTGTTCAATTTGCCAACATACAGTATAACACCCAGTGCTCATCCTGTCAAGTGCCCTCCTCAGTGCCTGTCATCCAGTCACCCCATCCCCCCACCCGCCTCCCCTTCCACTACCCCTTGTTCATTTCCCAGAGTTAGGAGTCTCTCATGGTTTGTCACCCTCTCTCATTTTTCCCACTCATTTTCCCTCCTTTCCCCTATAATCTCTTTCACTATTTCTTATATTCCCTGTATGAGTGAAACCATATAATGTTTGTCCTTCTCCGATGGACTTACTTCACTCAGCATAATACCCTCCAGTTCCCTCCACGTCGAAGCAAATGGTGGGTATTTGTCATTTCTGATGGCTGAGGAATATTCCATTGTATGCATAGACCACATCTTATTTATCCATTCATCTTTCGATGGACACTGAGGCTCCTTCCACAGTTTGGCTATTGTGGACATTGCTGCTATAAACATCGGGGTGCAGGTGTCCCGGCATTTCATTGCATCTGTATCTTTGTGGTAAATCCCCAGCAGTGCAATTGCTGGGTCGTAGGGCAGGTCGATTTTTAACTCTTTGAGGAACCTCCACATGGTTTTCCAGAGTGGCTATCCCAGTTCACATTCCCACCAACAGTGCAAGAGGGTTCCCCTTTCTCTACATCCTCTCCAACATATGTTGTTTTCTGTCTTGTTAATTGTCACCATTCTCACTGGTATGAGGTGAGAGGCATCTGGCTGGCTCAGTCAGGAGAGCATGTGACTCTTGTTCTCAGGGTCATGAGTTCAAGCCTCATGTTTGGCGTGGAGCCTACTTAAAAAAAAAGAAAGAAAAAAATACTTTTAGGAAGCAAGAAAACTATCTTTATAATTCCATCATCCCAACACAACCAGTTAGCATTTTAGTATTTTGTTGTTCACATTTTTGAAACATAGTTTTTATTTTATTATTTTTTTAAAGATTTTATTTATTCATGAGAGACACAGAGAGAGAAGCAGAGACATAGGCAGAGGGAGAAGCAGGCTCCCTGCACGGAGCGCGATGCGGGACTTGATCCCAGGACCTTGAGATCACATTCTGAGCTGAAGACAGATGCTCAACCACTGAGCCACCCATGTGCCCACATAACCTAAATTTCACTATACAGTCTAAACCCTCCGGCTCAGTGCTTCACGTAGAGAGGTGCAGTGTGTATTAACACCCAAGTGTGCACACACAGTATCTATCAGCAAAATGCAGGTATACCACTTCCCACTACTAAGGTATCAAAGTAAGTATCTTACATGTACCAACAAGATCAGTTATACCTTTGAATGTATCTAGTCTACGCCATCTATTATTTAGCTTCTTTTTCCTTACCTTATTGAGGTAAATTTGACCAGTAAAAATCATATATATCTAAGGGGCATAATGTGACGGCTTGATCTGTGTTTAGCTTCCCATAGTGGGAGGACTTAATAAAGAATGAAACCATGATATTCAGTCTTAACAGAAATACTCTGCAATGCCTCTAAATCTAAACCAATGGTGTATATCCCAAATTTGGTTCTTTGGGGTATTTTTATTAAAGAGGAAGACGTTACTTTTCCACAATTTTCAAGCTTTCTTCATACTGACTTTTTTTTTTTTTAGGGACCAAATCATTAAATCATGCCCAACCTCCTGGCTGCCTGGTTTTACAGGTTCTCATACTCCCCGCTTCTCATAATGTCTAGTTTGTAGTAATGATTCAGAATAACAAACTCTACACTAACGCATACAAGACAGGTATGAAATATGGTTAACATCTGTTGTGTTTCTGCCGTGTTTGTGAGGCTGTTGGGTTCTCATACCCTTGTGATTGCTTCTCTTCTTTGGCAATGGAAG
Source organism: Canis aureus (assembly GCF_053574225.1). Classification (NCBI taxonomy): domain Eukaryota; kingdom Metazoa; phylum Chordata; class Mammalia; order Carnivora; family Canidae; genus Canis; species Canis aureus. The sequence continues at coordinate 65,743,547 of NC_135619.1, forward strand.
ACTATGGGCCTTGCAGCAGGGCAGAGGATACACTTCTGGACCTGCCGCTTACTAGTTGTTTTGCCCTGGACAAGTATTTTTTAACCTTTCTGTGCCCATTTCTACAAGTGAGAAATTGAGTTTTCCTATATTGCAAGATTTTTAAGAGGATTCAATTGAGAAAGTACACGGGAAAGCTTTCATTTAGTCTAATCTGTCATAGACAAGCATACAACCTTTATTTCTTCCCTATCACTTTCCAAACTCGACACTGATGCATTTGGACCTACTCCTTGCATTAATTTGTATTTGATCTTCTTTCATTCCCCCATGTCAGAAGGTCCCTTCAGCAATCTGTTAGAAAACTACTCCTTAGGGGTGCCTGGATGGCTCACCAGTTAAGCATCCAACTTTTGGTTTTGGCTCAGGTCATGATCTCATGATTGTGGGGTTAAGCTTTGCATCGGGCTCTGTGCTCAGCAAGGAGACTGCTTAAGATTCTCTCCCCCTCCGTCCCTCCCCCTGGTCAGGCTCTCTCTCTCTCTCTCTCTCTCAAATAAATAAATAAATCTTAAAAAAAAAATGAAAAAGAACTACTCTCTATCCTCTGGTCACTAAGAGGAAAATATGCAAGGGACTAAGATTATGTGACCTCAGTGGTTTTCAGTTTTATGTTTTTGGAACCCTCTGTTCAAATGAAATATCTCTTGGAATTGTGATGTATAAATAAGACATTTTAAGAAGGTCATTTTATTAGCATTCCTTTATTTTATAAGTTCACATAGATCATTTTATAACACTTATTAGAATGACGTTCAGAACTGAATGTTCTGATGACACATATCAGAAATCCAGGGTTAGAGTTGACAGCTGCAAACTTATCAACCTCAGCATTTGATTCTGCCTCTTGTTTTGATTGCACAGAATCAGTACAGTTGTGATTCAAACAGAAAATAACTTAGCATCTTAACCACTGGCTCATATTTTGATAATAAATATAGGGCAATACACACCTAAAAACCATCTATGATACATCATCACATCCAACATGCTATGGTTGCACCTGTTATCACATAAGCTGACATCTCTCAGAGCATCATACATATGTAGCGACAGACCCTCTGGACAATTTTGTATGGTAAATTCACAGATGTAAATTTAAATACATAAATGCTAGTGCAGAACTACATCCTTCCTAGTCTGTGACACATTAGGGAAACATTAAATAGGCACAGAAATGACAAAGGAGGGCAGCCCGGGTGGCTCAGTGGTTTGGTGCCTGAGCCACACCTTCAGCACAGGGCATGATCCTGGAGATCCAGGATAGAGTTCCACATAGGGCTCCCTGCAGGGAGCCTGCTTCTTCCTCTGCCTGTGTCTCTGCCTCTCTCTCTCTCTCTGTGTCTCTCATGAATAAATAAATAATCTTAAAAAAAACAAATGACAAAGGATTTAGACAGGGAACTGTACAGAATGAATTCCTCAGCAGCACAAGGAAGGGACTGATTAATATCTATCATGAGTACACTGACTGTTCTACCTTCATGCTCTGCTTGCTGCCAGCTACCCCTTCCTGGTTGCCTAAGATTCAGGAGAAATGCCCTTCTAATACTGCCTGAAAAAGGGCCTCCTCCTCCTCAGCTGCTTCTTCATCCTTTATCAGTAAGCCAGGGGCTGGGCCGGCCTGTGGCAGAGCAAGCTTCCTGCGAAGGGTTCCGTGGATGGCTGCAGCCAGGAATTGGTCTAGGTGAGCCTGATTCACATCTTTCTCAATTGCTCCTCTCTCTACCAGTTTCTGTAATAAAGGCTCCAACCTTAGCAGGTAAGCAGACAATTTATCTTCATCTCTCCGATGAGTGGTCAGATACTTGATCTGCAATTCCCTAGGATTCTCAATAACCCCAAACACCTGCTCAAGAGCCTGCAGGCATTAAGCAACTGTAACGAAAGGACTGTTTATCTTGAGGAAACGAATAACATCAAATGCTGGGCCTCTGAGGCTCTCTAGCCATGGCCTTCTTTTCTCTGCATCTGACACCGGCCATGTCTTCGTCATCTGAGGAGTATGAAGAAACTGCCGGGATTCGAATTCTTCTTCTCCTGGTTCTGGAGGCTCACTGCCTGAGAACACTCTCAGCTTTTTGTACAGGCTGAAGGGCTCCCTCTAATGCTTGTGTCAACATAGGGGTCTGTATTTCTGGGATCATGTTCTGGCCTAGGTCAAAAGGGTCGTTTCCATATCCAAGAGCTCTGGTCAACTCAACGTTGTGCCCTCTCCCTCTAAGAATCCATTTAATCTGCTTAAAAACTCATTATCCAGGTCTGGCGGCTTAAAGATCACTCTCCAGACACCCCCTCGTCCGGGTATCTCCTTAGGGACCAGAGAACGAGTAGTCTCTCCTCGGTCAGCCCGACCAGGGCTACGTTCCTGTTCTCGTCCCGCCGGAACAGCCTCCCGCGCAGTCCGTGCTCGCCCAAGTGCGCCAAAGCGGCCCGCAGAGCCTCCTCGCTTTCCGCCATGGCACAGGTCGGGGTGGGGAGCGGGATGCCCTCCGAGGGCGCACATCCGTCCCCCCGCGCCAGTCCTCAGCCTCGCGTCGTGGTGCCCCAAGCAGCGGATGCCGAGTCTAATCCGGCCGGGGCACAGGTGGCGCCGCGCCAGCCCCCAGGTGAGGTCCGGGTCGGAGGCCTGCGAGCGCCGGGCAGTCGGGTCAGCGGCGGGGGCCGGTGACCCCGCCCCCGCCAGGCCCCCCGGAGGGCGACCTCCGGGCCGTCTCCCCCTCGGCCGTGCAGTCGTCCGCGCCCGCGCCCCTCGCCGGCGCAGCGGGGGCCGGCCTCCCCGCACTCGGAGGGCGACCGGGGGGACGGCGGCCCGCGGCGAGGCGCCGGGCGAGGACGCGGAGCCGGACCGAGCAGCTCCGGGCAAGACGCCCGCGGCCTCCGCCCCGGTCCCCACCTGAGCCGGCCGGGCGCGCGCGCCGGGAGGAGACCCGGCGTCACGACGGGCGGAGCGCGCGGCTTCCGGCCCGAGCCGGAAGTCCCGACTGTGGCAGCATCCGGGACGGCGGGCGGGCGGGCCAAACGGGACAGGAAGGTGAGATCCGGGAGCTGCCGGTCTCCGCAGGCTCGGTGGGTGGCCGCTGCCCGGCCCCGGGCTCCCGGCGCTGCGAGGCGGAGAGGCCCGGGCCCGGCGCCGCCCGCGCGCCTCTGGTCGCGGCCGCGGGCGCTGCGGCGCGGCGGGGGGCGGGGCCGGCTGCCGGGGAGGCCCGCGGGGGGGCTGGGGAGCCTCCGGGCCCGGCCCGCTGACACGGCTCGGGGGGGCTCCGGCCGCCGCCACAGGGGCCGGGCCGCCGCGTGACTGGCGCGGTCACGCTGTGCTTGATCACAATTAGCTTGTGCTCCGGGCCGGCCGCGCTCCCGTGTCTCCCAGCCGGTGACCCCGGGGGTTTCTCTTAGGGTGGCTTTCTCTGAAATGCCCAAACCGCCCGATTATTCAGAACTGAGTGACTCTTTAACGCTTGCCGTGGGGACAGGAAGATTTTCGGGACCACTGTAAGTGTTTAAGAGTTGCGGTCTTACCGTGGGGGCTCCGACTTTGGTTTGACTTGCAGCATCGAGCGTTCACGTCCAAACGGGACTGTTCAGTCAGAAACTACTGGGACTGTAGGAGCGAAGTCTTCTGAGGAAACCAGTTTAGTCCCAGTTCCTCACGGAAGGTGTGCTGGACCTGTTTCAGCCGGATGTTCGGTGATTGGTCTATTCTGTGGGATTCACATAGAAAGCACTGTCCATATATATATATATATACTGAAACTTCACTTTTTCATAACTATTACCTAAAACAAGCTGTGAGTTGTTTACATTTCTTAGTAAATGTCGATTTAGTTATTTCCCAGCTTAAATGCATTAATGGGGACTAGTTGCCCTGACACCATTTACTACACCCTAACTTTTTTTTTTTTTTTTTCCTTAATGTGAAGGCACAGAGCATGGAGAATGATGAACTTCCGCCAGAGGATGGGATGGATTGGAGTGGGATTGTATTTGTTAGCAAGCGCAGGAGCGTTTTACTATGTTTTTGAAATCAATGAGACTTACAACAGGCTGGCCTTGGAACACATTCAGCAGCACCCGGAGGAGCCCCTTGAAGGAACCACATGGACACACTCCTTGAAAGCTCGCTTACTCTCCCTGCCTTTTTGGTTTTGGACAGTTATTTTTCTGATACCTTACTTACAGATGTTTTTGTTCCTTTATTCTTGTACGAGAGCTGACCCCAAAACAGTGGGCTACTGTATTATCCCCATATGCTTGGCAGTTATTTGCAATCGCCACCAGGCATTTGTCAAGGCTTCTAATCAGATCAGCAGACTACAACTGATTGACACGTAAAATCAGTCACCATTTTTTCATTACAGTTAAAAAACTGCCAGTACCATATGGAGCCCGATCACAAGACTGCAGTTTCTTTGCAGACCTCAGGAAGTTGTGGTGGGACAGCGGCTTTCTAAAAAGTGTGACTAGGGGGCTGTCTTTATCTGAATAATAATGAATTTTTAAGTGAAGCCCGAGATACAGTACTACAAAATCATGTTGATGACTTCAGATTTTGGAAGTAAAATCGTGTCTGTTATTTGCATTCTTTAGAAACTTGAATAAGTACCTGAACTCCTATTTTTATTCTACTGTGCAACATAGTGATGATTCAGAAATTTTTCCTATGGGGAAAAATGAATATGAACATTTCCATTGTGCTTAATGTAAAAAGGTCCAAACATGGTCATAAAATTTAAATTTTATACAATTACTTGGCTTGCTTTAAAATTCTTCAGGCTAAAACACCACATCAACCTGTTGTAACTAGGCCAACTATTTATGCTTGCTTACTGTCAGTTTGTGAGAAATTGGTATAAAATTATTGAGGTGATGGCTGTATTGATAAGCAAAGTTTGTGCTTCCTTTTGGTAATGCTACTGGCACTATCAGCATTATTAATGCTACTAGTTTTTTAAAAGATTACTTGGGAAGAAAGTAAATGTTTGAAAGTTGAGAAATCTTACACAGAGAAGATGGAAACGAGGTATTCAGTTAAAATATTTAGTCTGGTCCTTGTCAGATGTGAGACACTCCTCTAAAATATTACCAAGTCATCATCCTTCTGATTTTCTTTTCTGGCCTAAGGTCCAGTCTTCCGGTCTTCAGGCAACAGGTTAATTGCATAAAGATGTGATCATTGTACTTCTTCCTTTGCTTCTGTACTTACTACCTCATGTCTGGTACCAATACAATTAACTAAAACATGGAAATACCAGATTTTAGGATTTTTTTTTTTCTGGGTGAGATCAAGATGTATTTTTTATACAGTTAATGTCATTAACACCAAGGAAATGTTTTACACTGATGGATTTTAATAATAATCATAACCTTTTTTGGTGCTTATTCTTTCGGGTCCTGTTCTAAGAGGTTTACATGAATGAACTCCTTTAATCCTCTCAACAACCCTAAGAAACAATTATTATCCAGATTTTATAGATAAGGACACTGAGGTAGAGAAGTTAAGTAACTTGCCTGTTAAGGTCACACACCTGGTGAGCAGCAGAGCCAGAGGTATGACCAGGCATCTGATGCCTTTGTTCCTAACCACTGAGTTGTAGTGCTTCTCACAAATGACATATTTCAGGATATTGTCTGCCTAGCCATGCCAAAGAATGGAAATGGCATTACTTAAAGGTTTTTCTCAATTCATAGGAGCTATTGAAAATTGAAGTGTTTTAACAACCTCAGCATTTAAATCTGATTTGACTAGAATGGAAGGTTGAACATTTCACAGCAAGCTTTACTCGAAAGATGGAGCAGGTACCTTTGTAACTCAAAAGCAGCAAGATCAGGTCCTTCTCCAGGTAATCAATCTCACTTTCCCTTCACTTCTTCCAGAGGGCTAGAGACTGAAATGATCTATCTTTTGCTACAATACACTGAATCTCCAAAGTAGGCAGCAGTTTGAAATACCGTTTCTGTGAGGGTCAGATAACCAAATCACTTGGCATCTTTTGAGTACTTAACTAGTAGTATGCACATTGCAGGCACTGTGTTCTGAGTGATTTACATTTTTCAAAACAGGCCTGTGGGGAGGTTTGTGCTGCTGCTAGTGCGCCATTTTACAGAAGAGGAAGCACAGGAATTAGCTTGCCTGTAGTCACACAACAAGGACATGGAAGAGCCAGGATTTGAACCCATGTCTGGCTTCAGATCTCTAGCTCTATTACTCCATTATACTGCTTCTCAGGAAAAAAAAAAAATAATAATAATTTGAGGAAAATCACTGAGCAGTTTTCTTGCTTGATTTGATTACTCTTGAGGCAGTGGTATTTTAAAAATGATTTAAGAGAATTATTTCAGTTTTTTCATTTCATAAATGCTTGATATAATGCAAGGTTTTTGAGTTTGTCATTTGTCTTATAAAGTAGTAATTCCTTTTTATTGAAGTGGACTTTTATCTTTTATACTTCAAATTCTAGCATTTTGAGATTTGCTAAGTAAGTGCTTGGTCCATTTCTAGTTTTCAAGACCAGATTGCTTTGGTAGTAAAAATATTAAAATAGGGGCTTCTGGGTGGCTCAGTCAGTTAAGCATCTGCTTTGGCTCAGGTCATGATCCCAGGGTCCTGGGATGGAGGCCCACATGATCCCAGGGTCCTGGGATGAAGCAGGCAGAGCAGGGAGCCTGCTTCTCACTCTCTACCACTTGTGTTCTCTTTCTCAAATAAATAAATTTTTTAAAAAAGAAGTAGAGTGGGAGTAATTCAGTATTTCCAAATAAAATTATTAGGTTTCAGATTGCAGGGTTAATCTAGCTCTGTTAGATTGAGGGGGAGATTAAGCTGGTGGAGAGGAGACCCGTGTATTATGTCAGGTTATTTATTTCAAATGCACATCATAGTACAATAAGCAGTGAGTACAGGATTAGATAAGTGGCAAATACAGGAAATTCTTCAGGGATTTCAGAGAAAGGACAAGCATCCTAGTATCCATGCTAGTCAATAATATCTGCTTCTAGAAATGAGAAAAATAATTATGTACCCTAGTTGCTTAATAAGTCACCTTACTTGTAACCACATCTGAAATAAAGCCTGTTGTGTTTTTCATGGAAAATGCCCAGGATTGAGTCCTGCATCAGGCTCCCTGTGGGGAGGCTGCCTCTCCCTCTGCCTATGTCTCTGTCTCTCTGTGTCTCTCATGAATAAATAAATGCAATCTTAAAAAAAAAAAAAAAAGTGCGAGGATAGAGAATAGGCAACTAAATTGGAGAAACATCTAATTCATGGAGTCACCATGTAACTTCTAGTTTTAAAGATGCCACCGTTTTTTTTTTTTTTTAATTTTTTGGGGGGCGGCACAGGAGAGGGAGAGACCTCAAGCTGCTGCCACAATGAGCCCAACATGGGGCCTGATCTCATGACCCTGAGATCATGACCTGAGCCAAAATCAAGAGTTGGACATTTAACCGACTGGTAGCATCTAAGGGTGCCACCTTAAGGTGGCCTGGGTAGCACCCTTAGATGCTACCAGATTTAAAGTAAAAAATATGATTTCCTAAGTTTAGAATTTTTGATTCTATTTCAAAGCTTTTATAATTAATAAAAAGCTTTTCTTTGGGGAATCATCAGATAAAGCACTCCTATGAGAGTAATTGCACACATATAATAATCAAACTGGTTTGTCTGTTCACAATGGGAAGTGTTATAGTCTTTATTATCTAGTGTTGATTTCCTTCTTGAGGACTTAATAATCTCAATCTCCAAAACACTGTTAGAAAGCTTACTATGATACCACATGATTCACTTTTGGATCAAGCATGTGCCATCACTTTATAAATTCTCCAACATATTTGTAAAGTTCCATCAAGTTCTGGACCATGATTGGGAATCCTGCATTAGTATTTTTGTTTTGGCCTAAGACCGTGCATAGGTCTTGAACTAGAGCTGTATCATAGAATCATCCAAATGAAAAACAAAGCAAAACTCCTCACATAATGCCAAGGTCCCTTCCCAATTTTATCAATCTCTGGGAGGGGAGAAGAGGCCAATTGTGCTTTTAGAGCTCTTCACATGATTGCTTTGGAATCATTGGTTGAGAATCACTGGGCCATGGATTTTTATGTACCATAAAGATTGAACTGTTTGTCATCTCAGCTGTGTTTGTCTTTGGAGCAGCTTCAACAAATATTTTGCAGCAAGCTCACCCAGCTATTTGAATTGCAAATCTTTAGAGAGATGTCTGTATGTTTGTTTATTTGTTTTTGAGGCTTAAATAGACTTTATTGTTACAAGCAGGGCCCTACAGAGTGGGACCTTATAAAGTGATATATGTGGTCCCAGGATATCACTATGGAGAAATAAAGATGTCGTGATTGTAGAAGAGGTCACTGTAATTGAAGGCCATGATCCTAGGAGGCCAGCTAAGAATTCAGCAGGTATGATCAGGACTAAGCATGGTCAAGTGACAAGGTGAAGGAGAGGACAGTCCCCTTCACTCCTGCTTCCTGTAGCTCTCCAAATGTGACAAGACCCAGCCCCATGGCAGGAGAAAACAAAGCAAGAGGTGAGTCCTCTGGTGATAGTCATGGTCCTGAGGTGTTCCTAGGGCAGCGTGGGATGATCTGGAGCACCGGAAGCTCCATGCTGGGCCTATCGGGCCCTCTAGTCTAGGAGCAGTGTCAGCGTGGACATGACCATACAGACAGCTAGCTGCCTGCCAGAGCCCAAGGTCAAGGAAAAGTGTGTTTTCTAGTTCTAGTTCCTCTCCTACAGATGATCTTTTTTTTTTTTTTTTTTTTTCCCTACAGATGATCTTGAACATACTTCTATCAGGCTTTTTCCTTCCACTCTACCAGAACTGCTCTCTTGTAAAGAGGTCCCTGGTCACTTGCACCCAACTAAACCCAGTGGTCAAGGCTCAGTAGCCTCATTAGCCGTTTTTGATACCCTCCTTGAGACAGTTTCCTGAATTAGTTTCCAGACCAGTACTCCCCAGTAGGGCTTTAGTGATGATGGAAATGTTTGATATCTATCTGTACTGTCCAAATCAGTAGCCACTAGCTACATGAAATGAGCCCTTGAGATGCGGCTAGTGTGACTAAGGAACTGAATTTTAATTTTTAATTGGTTCAAATAGCCACATGCGGTTAGCAGCTACCAGATGTTACCCCACTTCTAGACACTCTCCTGGTTTGCCTTCTTCCTCACTAGCTTTTCCTGTCTCCTTTGCTGGTTCCTCTCTGTGGGCTGTGCCCAGCTTGTGAATGTTGACATACCCCAGTTCTCATTTCTATACCTACTCCCCTTGCTCATCCTATCCAGGTTCATGGCTTTAAGTGCCCATATTTATGTTACTATCTTGAGTCTCTCCTGAGCTCCAGACTTGGATATTCAACCATCTATTTGATATTTACTAAGATGTCTTGCCAGGAATCTGAGATTTAACCTGTCCTAAACCAAGCTCCTCATCTCTCTACCCACCAAAATCTGATCAAGGCCCCTTTAAGCTCTATCAGACAAGTGGCAAGGGATTCTTTTAAAATGTTACTCCTCTCAAAAATCCTCCTATTTGCTTCCCTTCTGAGAATAAAAGGCAAAGTTAACATGGCTTACAAAGTCCTGAATAAGTGGCCCTCGACAATTTTCGTTTTCTACCACTTTCCATCCCTCACTCCACTCTAGCCACTGATCTTCCTGCTGATTCTAGAACACGCCAGAAAAGCCTGTTTCAGGACTTCTACACTGCACGGACCTTCTGTTTGAGTGCTCAGCCCTGGCCTGCTTGATCACATCTTCAGACCTTTGTTCAGTTGTCAAGTTTCACGAGGCTGCCTCTGACCAGCTATTTTAAATTATCCTCCTTCCCTGTTTTTCTCCACAGCACTTACCATCATGTGACACTTTACACATTTTGTCAGAATCTAAACTCCAGGATGCCTGGGTGGCTCAGCGGTTGAGTGTCTGCCTTCGACTCAGGGTGTGACCTCGGGGTCCCGGGATTGAGTCCCACACTGGGCTCCCCACAGGGTGCCTGCTTCTCCCTCTACCTGTGTGTCTCATGAATAAATAAATAAAATCCTAAAAAAAAAAAAAAGAAGAATCTAAACTCCACGAGTGCAGCAATTTTGTCTATTCACTGTTGTACACCCCATGCCTAGGACAGTGCCTGGCACATAGGTGCTCATAATTAATTCTCCCATGAGTGATTCTTATTGCCACTGGATACCTCTTTCATTAGACTGCAAAACAATCTAGCTTGCTCTCCAGAGAGAATAAAGGTTAAAGATAACATTTTCTAAGTGCATAGTCTAATCTTTCACATGTTCAAGTTTAGTGGTTAAGCTTTCTCAGGTTTCAGCATGTAGTGATATATTTTGAGGCCAAGATTTAAAATGAGTCCATTTATTTTTGCCAATGGTTGTGATGGTTGTCCTGGGATTTTCCTCATTCATGCAGAAAAATACATAAACCACATTCACAAACAAGTGGTGGTTACAGCCTTGAGCAATTCTCAAGTTACGATCTTTAAGATAAGTTTTCTAAACCCCTAACATATGCATCAAGTGTCATGCCAACCTCTTAGAGCTACAGCACACAACTGCAGTACTCTGGTGTTTAAGGCAATACTTTGGGCCTGTAAATCACTCATTTAAAGTGGTAACATGTTTTACAAGTTAGGGACACCTGAGTGGCTTCAGCAGTTGAGCATCTGCCTTTGGTTCGGGTCGTGAACCCGTGGTCGTGAGATCAAGTCCGCATTGGGCTCCCTGCATGGAGCCTGCTTCTCCCTCTGCCTCCCTCTTTGTGTCTCTCATGAATAAATAAAATTTTAAAAAGAAGACAAGTCTTTCCAGCATAATTTTGAGTATTGGAGTAAATTTGTTTTTCTTTTTGCATTGGAGTAAATTTCTATTTAAAACTGTACCCCGGGGGATCCCTGGATGGCTCACTGGTTTAGCGCCTGCCTTTGGCCCAGGGTGCGATCCTGGAGTCCCAGGATCGAGTCCCGCATCAAGCTTCCGGCATGGAGCCTGCTTATTCCTCTGCCTGTGTCTCTGCCTCTCTCTCTATATCATAAATAAATAAATAAATAAATCTTTAAAAAAAACCCACAAACATTAAAAAAATAAAATAAAAATAAAACTGTACCTCAATGGCCTCGCTGCTGCCCCAATGTGAGCTGCCACTTCTTAAAAAAAATTTAAATAGGGAACCCCGGGTGGCGCAGCGGTTTAGCGCCTGCCTTTGGCCCAGGGCGCGATCCTGGAGACCCGGGATCGAATCCCACGTCGGGCTCCCGGTGCATGGAGCCTGCTTCTCCCTCTGCCTGTGTCTCTGCCTCTCTCTCTCTCTCTGTGTGTGACTATCATAAATAAATAAATAAAAATTTAAATAGAGGCTTACATTCTAGCATTCACTGTTTTCTGGGCCATGTCTTTAGGGCAATTCTGATCCTAAAGGTCACCTGAGAACTGGAATAGTTAGGGCAACACTGTTAAATTCATTTTATATTTTGAGAATAATGCACTGGGTAGAGGGCATTTTTTTCAAGGTGAAAGCTAGGCACATCAGTTTTAGAAACCCCTCCTCCCTTTTTTTTAAACGTTAGCTCAGTTTCTTAATCTCCTTAGAGGTCATGTTCTCCCTTTTCGACAGAGTAGTAGTCATATGGGAAATGTGGATTTCTTTTAAAAGATGATTTATTTGAGAGAGAGAGAGTATGCACACGCATAAGCCGGGGAGTGGGGGAGGGCAGAGGGAGAGGGAGAGAATTTCAAGCAGGCTCTGCACTAAGCGTGGAGCCCATGACCCTGAGATCATGGCCTGAGCCAAAATCAAGGAGTCGGCCGCTTACCAAAGAGCCACCCAGGCACCCCAGCTGTTTTTTGTGTTTTGGGTTTTTTTTGGAGAGGGAGAGGAAAAGAGAGAATCATAAGCAGGCTCCATGCCCAGCAAAGAGCCCAACCTGGGGCTCAGTCTCATGACCTAAGCCAAAATCCAGTCAGATGCTTAATTGATTGATCCATCCAGGCACTCCTGTTTTGATTTTTAAAGTCTAGATTAGCTAATTTTTGCCCTGAATTACTCACATGACAAATGTTTTAAACTATTCATTTGGCTGGTCTGCCCTTATTAAATGTAAAGCATGACTTTTTAAAATAAAAAATTGGGCCACCGGCCTGGCTCAGTCAGTAAAGCATGTGACTCTTGATCTCCGGGTCATGAGATTGAGCCTCATGTTGAGTATACAGCTTAAAAAAAAAATGTTTAGTTTCAGTAACTTTGCAGGAACAGTAACTTTTTCTGTATTTGTATAGAAAAATACAAAATATGCTTACTTTTTAAAAAGATTTTATTTGTCCATGAGAGACACACAGAGAGAGGAAGAGACATAGGCAGAGGAAGAAGCAGGCTCCCTATGGGAAGCTGGATGCAGGATTTGATCCCACGACCCCGGGATCATGACCTGAGCCAAAGGCAGATGCCCAACCATTGAGCCACCCAGGTGCTTCCAAAATATGTTAAATGCAAAGAGAACAAGAGTGTTCTTGTTCTCTCTTTAAGAATATCCCCCCTCTTATTCTCAACCCAACTCTCTGCTCAGCAGCAGTCTGGCTATCCTTTTAGATACCACATGTGTATCTATTCTCCAATAGTAGCATTCAACACACTAGTCTGTATCTTGCTAGTTTTCATTTAACATTATATTTTAGAGATTGGTCTCTAACACACAGAGCTATACTTTGGTCTTTTATCATGGCTGCACAAAATTATTGTATTAATCTTCTATTTTTACTTAATTAACTAAAGTCTTCTGTGAACGGACACTTAGGTTCTTTACAGTAGTAATACCTAGAATAAATGCTACAATGAATAGTGCTATAGAACTGTGCACATGTATTCTGTTATCACTGGATAAATTTCTATAAGTGAAATTGCTCAAAGAACAGTACATCTAACATTTTGTACTGTACAAGAAGTGTCAATTTGACTTTCAAAGAGCTTATACCAAATCACACCATCAGTACTACATAACCCTCAAGTCCTTTCCAGCTCAATATTGCATCAAAACTTTTGATCTTTCAGTCTGAAAAGTAAAAAGTGGTATTCATTTTATTGAAGTAGCATCTTTTTTCATTTAAAAGTCATGTGTATTTTTCTTGTGATCTCCCTATCCCCTTCCTTTGTCCACTTCTATGGTCTGATAAAAGGCAATAGTTCTTAGTCATTTGTGCTGAAAATACAAAATACCTTTTCCCTCTCTTTTTAAAGATTTTATTTATTTATTCATGAGAGACACACACACACAGAGGGAGAGAGAGGCAGAGACACAGGCAGAGGGAGAAGCAAGCTGCATGCAGGGAGCCTGACGTGGGACTTGATCCCAGGTCTCCAGGATCATGCCCTGGGCTGAAGGCGGCACTAAACCGCTGAGCCACCCGGGCTGCCCCTTTTCCCTCTTTGTATTTCGACCTTATAGAATGTTCTGTTTTTCATTATGGTATAGTCATATTAACCAATCTCTTCTATTATGGTTTCTGGATTTAAAAAAAATCTTGCTTAGGAAACCTTCCTCACTCTGAGACTGTAAAAACTATTACTCCATTTTAATACTTTTGTGTTTTATTTTTTACATTAAAAATCTTGATTCTAGGGGCACCTGGGTGGCTCAAACATCTGCCTTTGGTTCAGGTCATGATCCCAGGGTCCTGGGGTGGAGCCCCTGCATCAGGCTCCTCACACAGTGGGGAGTCTGTTTCTCCCTCTCCCCCTCCTGCCTGCAACTCTCCCTGCTTGTGCTCTCAAATAAACAAAATCTTAAAAAAAAATACATATTATTTCTTAATGTAACCCAAAAGCACTTCAAGAAAAACCATTATGTTGCATATATCCATGTATTTCACACTCCACACTCCATGTCTCAAATTTTAAAAGATTACTGAACTAAGTCTAGTGTCAAGCTTATTTTTAGCTAGTATCGTGAGGCTGACTTTCCTTTACAAAAGTAAATTCAAAAGAAATTCAGATTAACTCTCCTGCTTACCTGTGGCTTATGTTTGTACCCTTAGAAGGCAGCAGATCAGAAAACCTGGCAAGGCATTTCTTCTATACTGGTCACATATGTAGCTCACTTATGAAGAAGACAGTATTAGAGTTAGAATCAGTATTAAAATTAAGGAAAAGATCAAACCTATAACCCAGACCTTAAAGCACTGGACCACAAGCTCAAATATCTTGAAGTTTCTTCTTTATAAATATATTTACTAAACAAAGAAGGGAACAATATTCAGGAGCAAAGTTCAGCTATTACTTCAAAAATAGGAACAATTTTTTTTTTAAAGATTTTATTTATTCCCCAGGATCACAACCTGAGCCAAAGGCAGACGCTCAACCACTAAGCCACCAAGGTACCCCAAAATATGAACTATTTTAGGGGCACCTGGCTGACTTAGATGATCATATGACTATTGATCTCAGGGCCATGAGTCTGAGCCCCACGTTGGGTGTGGAGGTTACTAAAAAAAAAAAAAATAATAAACTTTTAAAAAAGAAAAAATCTAAAAAAATATATATATGAACTATTTTAACAATGTTGGTAGGTTTTAAGGATTGTATGAAGAAAACAATTATGTCAATAACTGAGTCAAAGTGCCAACATTAGAAACATTATCACAAACTAAACGAGGAAACTTCTATTTATAAAACTTTTCTAGTTGGTATTTTGATTACATAAGAGCACTTAGTGGAAGGCTGATGTAAAACAATACTTTAAAGATAAGAAAAGGTACCTAAGTTCAGTTTCCTCAATAGCATGTACTTTGTAAGCTATAGATTTCAGAATGTGTACCTGGGAAAGTACTATGGTAATCTTTTTTTTTTCTTTTGGTACTCTTTTAAAGGCTATGTGTACGACCCAGCTCTGCAAATGATTAGCTCAAATTCAGGGCCAACATCTATTTCAAGATTCAATTCACCTCGGAAATGAATCATATAATCTGTAAGGTTACTTCCAGCTCTAAAATTCTGTAACTATTTGCATTTCCTTAGGTACATGCCACTTGATTTCTTTGCGATCTAAATGAATCAGGAAACATGCACAGTAAATAATAAATGCCTTAGTCCCACCGACAAGCAGAAAAGGAAAACACATACACATTTTAGAAATATATATGTATTTTAAAGGATTCAATAGTACTTCAGTAAACAAAATCAAAGCATAGATACAGGATGAGAATATCTTAAGTTATAGTCAATATCTATGGTTTAAAGACTTGGATTTGTGTTTATATACATAACATGCTTATATATATAACATGTTACAGCATAAAAGCACACCCAACTTTGTTCTCTTAAGGTAGAAGTTAAATACATATTTGTTGAGTGATATTATCTCTGGGTGTCTGTTTATTCGTTTGAGTGTGGGTTCCAGGTTTCCTTGGGTCTCTCTCAAGGGCTCATTTCCTTCTTCAGTACTTCTCTCTCTTCCTGTTTTCCTTCTTCTTACACAGAACTGCCATTCTCAAATTTAATATCCAATTTTCACCACTTGCTCATGTCACATGGCTCTTTGAAATGTTACTAAGATCTGACAAGTACTTTTAATAACAAGCAGAAGCCAAAAGATCACACAATTCAGTAGCTATTTAAAAAGTAGAAAACAATAAAAATTCAGTTGCCAACTTAGAGGATTTTATACATCATTGAGTGTTCTATTTTATTTCCATGGTCTGAAATTTCTCACTCAAGACAGATTAATTTCTAAACATTTATTTTATCTCTGCTGGAAAGAAACAATTTTTTCTTTGACAAACTGTCCTAGGGGAATAAAACAAATGCTTTTCCAAACCAGAGCACAAGTCTTTCCTAATGTCAGTGTGTGATAATTCAGATATAGTAGCAGTCTTTAAAATTTCATAAAAGCTACTGTTAAGATGGTGGTTTGGGCCGTTTTGCAGATGGTCCATCTGAGTTAGTTCTGTTATCAATGTTATTTTCATCTTCTGCATCATCTTCATCATCACCTTTTAAAATAAACATTTGTTGTATGACAATATGTTCAGTAGCTCAAAGAAACAGATTGCTAAAATGGTTGATAATGAGACCATTTCACTTTTAAGGATTAATAAAATCATACATACATCAGATTCAAAGTGTATGGATAAAAAGATTTCAAGAATTTTGGTGTTTAAAATTTTAAGTATCGGGCAGCCCGGGTGGCTCAGCGGTTTAGCGCCGCCTTCAGCCCAGGGTGTGACCCTGGAGGCATGGGATTGAGTCCCACGTCAGGCTCCCTGCAAGGAGCCTGCTTCTCCCTCTGCTTGTGTCTCTGCCTCTCTTTCTCTCTGTGTCTCTCATGAATAAATAAATTTTTAAAATAATAATAATAAATAAATAAAATCTTATGTATCACTTTTTTTTTGAGATGTAATTCACATACTACAAAATTCACTCTTTTAAAGTGTTCAATTTATTGATTTGTAGTATATTCCCTAGGTTCAGCACTGTCACCACTATGTAATTCTGGAACATTTTTATCATCCTAGAAAGAAATCCCACACCCATTAACAATCACTTCCCATTTCCCTTGGCAATCTGTAATCTACTTTCTATCTCCAGAGATTTGTCTATTCTGGATATTTCATATAAATGGAATCATAAGACATGTGGCCTTTTTGTCTGCCTTCCCTCACTCAACATGTTTTTGAGGCTCATTCACGTTGTATTGTTTATTGGCAGACACTCAGCCACTGAGCCATCCAGGTGCCCCCAACCTAAGCTTTATGAGGTCTTCATTTAATATACAAAAACATGTCCTCCAATACAAAGATACTACTGACCTGCCATTAATAGAATAGGTCATTTTTCTGATAAGTAATGATATTTTAAGAAATGGTTCTAGTTGGGGGCACCTGGGTGGCTCAGCTGGTTAACCGTCTGCCTTTGGCTCAGGTCATGATCTCTGGGTCCTGGGATCAGACCCTGCATCAGGCTCCCAGCTCTGCAGGGAGTCTACTTCTCTCTCTCCCTCTGCCTGCTTGTGCTCTCTCTCATTCCCTGTCAAAGAAATAAAATCTCTAAAAGAAAGAGAGAGAGAGAGAGAGAGAGAGAGAGAGAGGAGGAGGGAGGGAGGAAGGAAGAAAAATGGTTCTAGCTACACTCATCCTATTCCAATAACATTTTCAACAGAGAGAAGTAATTCTGGAGCCAAGAAATAGGTCACTTTTTTTTTTTTTTTTAGATTTTATTTATTTATTCATGAGAGACACACACAGAGAGAGAGAGGGAGAGAGAGAGAGAGGGGCAGAGACACAGGCAGAGGGAGAAGCAGGCTCCATGCAGGGGGAGTGTGGGACTCGATCTGGAGTCTCCAGGATCACGCCCTGGGCTGAAGGCAGCGCTAAACTGCTGAGCCACCAGGGCTGGCCAGGATTTCACTTTCAACCCATGTGGCAACACCCAATTAACAATTCATGGAACCAATGTATTCTCTGAACTCAGTGTAATGGTCTGAGTTCACATTATCTGGAACTATCAAGATGTAAACAAGATGGAATGAAAAAGGAAAGTATAGTACAGTTTAAGACCCTCTTTAGAGGAGTTAAGTCCTGACTCCAATAATTAATTCATAGGTTCTTCAGGTTGGGACAGAAAATGTACCTACCTCTTTTTCTATTCACTTAACTTTCATATTTCTCCTTCCAAATTGTACTTTCTAAAATGTGATCTGGGGGGAGACCCGGGTGGCTCAGCGGTTGAGTACCTGCCGTCGCTCAGGGCGTGATCCCGGGGTCCTGGGATCGAGTTCCGCATCGGGCTCCCTGCAGGGAGCCTGCTTCTCCCTCTGCCTGTGTCTCTGCCTCTCTCTTGTGTCTCTCATGAATAAATAAATATAATCTCAAAAATAAAATAAAATGGGATATGGGAAACGAGTGCCTGGGAGTTAGAGGGGAGTTGATTCCTTCAACTGAAATCTTCAGAACCTATTGTGCGATGATGGTTGGCAGTCTAACTGGTCTGTAATTTCACCCCCGGTAATAACACTCGTTTTCATCCTTCAACACGCAGCTCAGAAGTCATGCCGTCTCTAAAACTCTAAAGCCTTCCTGGGTCCTCTTTTCAATAGTTGGAGGGCCCCGGGGTCATACTTCCAATCTGTAGTGAGTGTTCGCTTGTCTAACTCCCACCAGCCTGAGAGTTCCACAAAGAACTGCGTGGCATTCACCTCATTCTAACTCCAGAGCACAGCCCAGGGCCCGGCACAGAGGAGTAGGCATTTGGCACGTTTATTGTGATACAGATGGAAAGAGTCGCGAAAACGCTTAAGTAGGAGGAGACCAGATAATATGGCGGTTAAGTGCCGGCCAACGATATTTTTTTTTCTTTTTCTTTTTTTTTTTTTTACTTTTTAAAAACTTTTATTTATTCATGAGAGACGCAGAGCGAGACAGGCAGAGGGAGAAGCAGGCTCCGTGCAGGGAGCCCGACGTAGGCCTCGATCCCGGGTCTCCAGGGTCACGCCCTGGGCCGAAGGCGGCGCTAAACCGCTGAGCCATCCGCGCTGCCCTAGTGCCAACGATGTTTAGCTGGATTCCTCCTTCCCCGAGGCTCACTTTCCCCAGGCCGCCCCCTCCCCCGGGCCCCCTGCCCCGCCCCCCGCCGCTCCTGCACCTTCTCAGGGCTCACCGTCCATGGCCTCTTCCGCAGCCGCCGCCTCCCGGTCTTGCGCTTCCTGCTGTACCAAGGGGTCGAAAAGCTCGGCCACCAGCTCTCTCATCTGGGCCACGCCAGACAACAGGCCCTGGAAAGGGTCAGCGTCGGCCGGCGCCTCACAGGGCACCCGCAACAGCCGCTGCTGCCCATCCAGCCCGACGTACTCGCCCAGCAGCTCCATGACGACCGCAGGGCTTCCACAGCCAGCGACCGAGAAGCGCCACCCGGAAGCGGAAACCGGCGCGCGGCGTGCGCAGGCGCGCAGGCCGGAGGAGGGAGAGGAGTGACTTCCGTTTGCCGGGGTCGCTCCTCCTCCTTCCTTCGCTTCCCTCCTTCGGGATTGGCTCTTGGGACGGGGCCCCGCCTCCTCCGGCCCCGCCTCTCGCAGCCGCTTTTCCCGCCTCCGCCGGGCCGAGCGGCGGTCCCTCTGACAGTTGAGGATGGCTGGGGCGGAGGGGCCCGCGGGGCGACAGTCGGAACTGGAGCCCGTGGTGTCGTTGGTCGACGTTCTAGAGGAGGACGAGGAGCTGGAGAACGAGGCGTGCGCCGTACTGGGCGGCAGCGACTCCGAGAAGTGCTCCTACTCTCAGGTGGGCGCGCGGCCCGGGCCTCGGCTCCGCGGGCTCCCGCCGAACCCCGGTTGGCCGACCCGACTCTCCCTCCTCCCGGTGGAGGTGCGGGGCCGCCGATGGTCGGAGGCGCTCCCTTCCCAGGCCCAGCTGCCCTGAAACCTCCGCCTCCCGGGCCCTCCTTCTCAGCCTGTGACCCGCAGGGCTCCCCTCCTCCCTCGGTCTTCCCCGGTCCGGCCCCTTAGGATTCTCCGGGCTTTGGCCCTGGGGCGCCTACTCTTTCCTTCCTCTCCCGTCTCTCCTTGGTGCCTCGGCTGCTGTGACCTCTCGGATCCCGACATCTTTGTTCTTACTTTTCCCATCCCGAGAGTGTTTATTTAGGAACCTAGTGGGAGAGCCGATCCAGAGTTAAAGGAGAGAGCTCTGGATTTGAAAATCCGCCCCCCCCCCTCGGCTGGGCTCCTTGACGCCTAATCCCCTACAATTTAGTTGGACAAGTGCTGGCTCGTGGCTTTTTTAGGTGAGACGAAGCAAGTACAGAGTCTCTGCAGCCTCCCCCCTCCCGCCATGGGAATAGACCGGAACCACGACAGCAGGTGGCACTGGCAAAGGAGGGGAGGGGAGGGGGGGGACTCGCTTGAAGGGTAAATTTGGCATTTGGAAGACGTTATGAATCAGGACTTGAGGGGGTGCCTGGTAGTGTTGGGTGACTCACGTTGTATTTCTAGGTACAAAAATGGAGCAAGGTGGGTAGAAGGAAACTACACAGGATGAGAATTGGTAGGAAGAATAAGGTTATGGGAGGAGGGGGTGCGGCGTGGAACATTGGGGGATGCGGTGAGAGACCTGGGGCCATTATGTGGTGCGGCCTGAGTTCATAATACTAGTTGTCATTGTTGGCCCGTGGAGCTTACCCTGCACAGGGGTTAGGTGGTTGAATTAGCCTGGTATCTACAGATAGTCCCTGATGTTGGTGGGTATTTTAAAAACCTTTGGTCACCACTACAACAACTTCTTTTCCTGCTTTCCTTTGAAGGGGGGAAAGTGTGTATAAGCCCTTCTTGAAATGTAGTTAGCTTTATGAAACGGACTTCCTAAAAATTCTCCTTTTATTGTAGGAAAATACGTGAAAATTGCACAAATCCTGTCTCTGGCTTGGGGAAAAAAGTGAACACATGCATGTACCTACCCCCTCTAGATTAAGAACATCATGGGCATCCCAGAAGCTTCTCTGTCTCCCTCCTCTCTAGAGGAGGGTAACCATTGTCAAGACTTCTAAAAGTTTTGCCTGTTTTTTCTCCCAACTTTTGATTTTGAAAGATTTTAAATCTACAGATAAGTTGAAAGAATATACGAACAGTTTTGCACCTCTCACATGTATTCACTTTTTGCCACACTTGTTTTATCGCTCTTCTCTATATAATACATATATTTCCCCCTGAATCATTTGAAAATACACTGCAGACATCGGGGCATGCTAAATATTTCAGCATGCTTCTCCTGAAATCAAAAGGATTCTTTTAATGCATTGATTTCCTCTTTGGTGGAGTCACAAGTATGATATTGCTAACATAAACCTATACACATTCTCCTATATTTTCATGTCTTAAAATGTTGATGCAGGCCAGCTTATTCTTATTTTCAACTGGCTGGGAATTTTAAACTATCAATTTTAAGAAAAAAAAGATGAAAATAAGCACTAATATAGGACATACGTAATGATTTGAAACATGTGACAGTGTTTTGGCATTCTTGTGTAATTATTCTCTCTTTCCATTTTGGGGCTGTCTTTTAGGGCTCAGTAAAGAGACAAGCACTATATGCCTGTAGTACCTGCACCCCAGAGGGAGAAGAACCAGCAGGGATTTGCCTAGCTTGCAGTTATGAATGTCATGGAAGTCACAAACTATTTGAGCTATACACAAAAAGGTAAAGACAGTCAGAGATTGGTACTGAATGTCTTTTAAATGTTTTGATTCTTTCCCACCTGCACTTTTTTTCTTGTTTTTCCATATAAAGTAGTTGTGCACTGGTAAAATTTAATATAATCGTTTTCTATAACTGGAGAGAACAGTTTTTCCAGAGGGCCTTTTTAAATTTTATTTATTAAGATTTTATTCATTTATTCATGAGAGACACAGAGAGAGGCAGAGACATAGGCAGAGGGAGAAGCAGGCTCCCCATGGGGACCCCGATGCAGGAGTCCATCCCAGGACCCCAGGATCACACCCTGAGCCGAAGGCAGACACTCAACTGCTGAGCCCACCCAGGCATTCCTCCTCCAAAGGGCCTTTTAAAATATAATTATTGTACAAACTCAAAGTAGTCATCTTTCTCTGCCATTATTTTACTTTTGTGTATGTGTGTGATAATAAATATTTGTCTCTGCATGTTAATTTCCAGAATTATTAAATCTTTTATTGTTATGTGCTTGGAGAAGTTTCAAAGTGGATCCATGAACAGCAACCAAGGTCACTTTTTAGATCCTAGAAACGCATTGAAAGGGAAGGGGCTATGATAATGATTTAAAGAGTAACTCATTAGATTTAAAAGAAAAGTTTAAACTGGCTCTTCCTCATTTTTTTTTCCCAGAAACTTTCGTTGTGATTGTGGAAACAGCAAGTTTAAAAATTTGGAATGCAAATTATTTCCTGTAAGTAAGCACTGTAACTTAAAATGCATTGAAAATAGCTCAGGTTGATATTTGCCAGAGTGGATAAAAACCATACATTTCCGAAAAAAGAAGTTCTCATGCTTATTCTTTGCAAATAAGCAAGTCAGTATTAGACTGTATTCCATTTTTTATTTTGTTGGAAAACTAACCTATTCAGAGCCTACATTACAGATTGCAATTAATATGAAAGATTTTGGTAGGAATGTTCTTTAAAGTAACTCAGGCTTGATTATGTTGTCCCATGGTTTAAGGCTTTTAAAGCAAAGGGTATGACCTTAAATACAATTAATAAAAAAAACTTGAAAATAATGAACGTGAGCTAGATGGACACAGGATTTTTTTCACTGCTTTTTGGATAATAAAAACTATACTTATAGTAACATTTATGGAAGTAATAGAAATTAAGTAGAAAGTAAGGGATTTTATATTGTTTGGTCATAATTGCTATTTCCCTCCTTTGAAAGTTATTTTTGGACAATTTCCTTGCCTGCTTTTTACTTTCTAGTAATGTGGGAGCTTTGGCTATCAAAGCTGGGCATTAAGAAGTATTTAGAAATTCTAGGTCAATGTTAGTTTATATAGGCCAATCATTAATAATTATAATACATTTTTATGAGCATTTCATTATTGATATATTTGGTTTCCCTCAATTACTACAAAGAAGGTACAAAAGATTAATTGTATTGATTCTCTGTATCCTGGAAAAAGTATCCTTTTAATAGGAGTGAATTCTTTTTCTTTGAAAGTTAAAGACCAACTTTTGGGGAGGAAGATATTTAGTGCAGAAATTTATTGAATGCATTAACTTCATGCAACATGACATTTACAACATTTATGATATTATATTCATATTACTTGTATCTTACTGTATTATACTGATAATATATTATAAGTGTAATATGTCATATATATGATATTTATATGAAAGTAATTTATACTTTCATGATACTTGAAATTATAGTTAAAATTAGACCATATTATATATTGAAATTAATTTCTTTCAGGACAAAGCAAAGATAAATTCTGGCAATAAGTACAATGACAACTTTTTTGGATTATATTGCATTTGTAAGAGACCTTATCCTGATCCTGATGATGAGGTAAGAGACTGGGAGGTTAATTGGAGGTTAATACCTTCAGTTTGCACTCCTCGTCCTGTTGTCCAGTCTGGATCTCTGTAGCTGTTCAGAGGGGATTTGGGGGATTGTGAAAGGATTCTAGGTTTATCCTTTCTTGGGAGTCTGGGCTGGAGCTGTAACTGGTACAGATCTCAACTATTCTTCTCACTCTACAGCATGAGAATGAAATACCAGACAGGACTTTTTCAAGGCCAGCACTTTCTTCCTTCTTCTTTCTTGTCGCCTGCCTGCTCCACTCCCCCAAACACTGTCCAGAAAATGACCTTCAACTTCTTGCTTCCCTAAAAGAATAGAAATGTGGTTTACAGACTGGATCCTCTAAAAAATTTCAATATATACAAAATTTTTTAAAATTTTAAATTAAAAAGAAAATATACACAGAATTTTATAAAAAGTTTTTCTTCTTCCTCACTCCACCTTCTTATTTCCTCGGTATAACCACTGTTAACACTTTTTTGGGGTATATGTTTTTACCCTATTTCTGTGCGCACATAAGTGGATGTGTGTTTCAATTTGTAATTTTAACAAAAGCGAAAATTCGGTATATTCAGTTCTACAACTTGCTTTTCTCACTTATGTATATCATAGACATCTGTCCATGCAAAACAGCACAAATCCACCTTATTCTGATTGCAACCAGTATTCTTAATGCGACACGCTGTAAGTTAGTTACCTAAACGTCCTGTAGCAGACTGATGGTGTCTCATTTCTGTATTGTAAAGAAAGCTGCAGTGAACATCCTTATACAGTAATATGACTGAGCATCTTCCTGCCGATATTTATGGATACCTAGACATAAAACTGGTAAGACATAGGATATTTATATTTCAAATTGCAGTCATGTCTGTCAAAAGAGTTCAGTCACCAACAGTAGGTGATAGTGTATCTTTCCCCACATTCTTTGTCAGCCCTACATACTTGCAATCTTTTAAAATTTTGCCATCTTGATAGGTGAAGAGCAGTTATCTTTTAAAATTTTTCTCTCCCTGATCATAAGTGAGGTTATGGATCTTTCATGAGCTTATTGAACATTTGTAATTACCTATCTGAAATGTCCTTTCACATTCTTGGCCCATATTTTGACTGGCTTGGATTTTGTTTGTGTATTTACAGATTTGAAGGAGTGTTTTTATGCTTAGAGAAATTAACCTTCTGCCTTCTTCTTGCTTTCTAGTTGTCTTGGAACTGTAATTATTGAACCAAATTATATAGAGGAACAAGTTGAAGATACGCGTTTTTCCCCTTTGAGGAGTTATAATAGGGAAAAGACAGAACAGTGTTGGGATATTAATCCGTAGATGCGAAAGCCTGGGAATGAAAGGAAAACCAACCCAAAAACAGTCTATGCCCTTAGGAATCTCATATTCCTAGCATAATTTAATTACTTAATGATTTAACTAATTCAAGTGAGGGAAATTGCTGTCCATGTTATCAAAAGACTGTTAATAATATTCACTTTTCGGTTTCAGTGAAATGAAGGAGTTGACGAATATAGGGTTGCCACATTCTACATTGGTCAGTTCACCTTACCTTTCTGGGTCTTGGTTTACATATAAAATGAGAAGACATTACTTAAACAGTTTTGTAAGAGTTAGATGCCAAGTAACTGAAGTGAATGAGCTTTGATGGTTGTTTCCATAATTTTTTTTTTAAGATTTTATTTATTTATTCGTGAGAGATACAGAGAGAGAGGCAGAGACAGACAGAGGGAGAAGCAAGCTCCCTTCAGGGAGCCCAAGGTGGGACTCAATCCCAGGACCCCAGGATCACGACCTGAGCCAAAGGCAGACACTCAACCACTGAACCACCCAGCTGTCCCATGACGGTTGCTTCCAAAGTGCTCATCCCAATGTAACCCTTCTGCAACACCAGTTCCTGTAAAGTGAGCTTTTTTGGCCTTGTGACCTGCTCTTTCTCCCTGTCTTCTTGACTGTTGGCATGTGGATAGCAGTTTCACAGAATCAGTAGACAATTATTTAATATCTAGTTCTACTCTTGGGCAGATTTACTTGCATCCCAGAATTCATTGTATGTACTCCTTAACATACAAACTGCTTTTCCATGTTAGATTCCGGATGAGATGATCCAGTGTGTAGTCTGTGAAGACTGGTTTCATGGAAGGGTAAGGAAAGCTTTTACTTTTTAAGGCTATTGTCTTCATAGAAAGAGAAAAGTTCTTTTCTTTATGAATTGTGCTATATTTTACATTATAATTACTCTTCTAAAAATAAACTATGAAGATATGATCAGTGTTCTATTGCAATATTTGTTTATTAATTAATGAGCATTTTGGACACTTGGAGACCACAAGAAAAATACTCAGTTTTTTGTATTCACAGCATCTTGGTGCCACTCCTCCCGAGAGTGGGGATTTCCAGGAGATGGTATGCCAGGCTTGTATGAAGCGCTGCTCCTTCTTGTGGGCTTATGCTGCACAATTGGCAGGTAGGTGTCTCTATGGCATTGGTGTGCCACAGACTTGTGCTTGTGAAATTCCTACATTCAGTCCAGAATTTTTAGCCACTGTTTTTTTTTTTTTAATTTAAATTCAGTTAATTTACATATAGTGTCTTATTCATGTCAAAGGGTAGTGATTCATCAGTCTTATATAACACCCAGTGCTCATCACATCATGTGCCCTCCTTAATGCCCATCCTCCCCTCCAACAACCCTCGGTTTGTTTCCTATAATGGAGAGTCTTTTATGGGGCCTAAGTGGCTCAGTTGGTTAAGCAACTTCCTTTGGCTCAAGTTATGATGTCAGAGTCCTGGGATCGAGCCCCATGTCAGGCTCTCCACTCAGTCGGAGTCTCCCACTCCCTCTGTGCTCTGGTTCTCAAATAAATAAAATTTAAAAAAAAAGTCTTTTAGCAACTTTTTTTTTTTTTTTTAAGATTGATTGATTGATTTGAGAGAGCACGAGCAGTGGGAGGGCAGAGAGAGAAGCAGACTCCAACACAGGGCTTTGTCCCAGGACACTGAGATCACAACGTGAGCCGAAGGCAGATTCCCAGGCACCCCTTAGCAACTGTTTTTATTTTTTTATTTTAATTTTTTTTAGCAACTGTTTTTAATAGGACTCTGAGGTATAGAAAAAGTGTAAGATACACCACAAAGTGCTTCTAGATTGCTTGGGAAACTACCAAGAACAAATTTGTACTTAAGTAGCATGATAACAGAGGCTGGAGGAGACCAGAATTAGGGAAAAATGGAGGAGGCAGTTTTTGAATGGGACTTTGAAAGATAAATAGAACCAAAAGAAATGGTTCTTAAATGTAAGACATGTTATTGGTTGGGAAGGGTGGAGTAAAGTTTGTTATGTAGTGTTTTATTATACACTAAGGAATTGGCCCCAAACAACTAACTAATCAGCAATGAATGATCTTGAGGCAGTAAATAATTTAATTCAAATGCATTACTTAATTTATTTTTAGAGTGGCAGTTACTCATAGTATCTGCTGCTCTGCCCTCATGTCTTGCCCTTCTCACCTTTAAGGGAACATTTACCATATGAACTACAAACAACATAGCCATGCCTAAAATCTCACCCTACTCTTTGGTTGTGTCTCAAAATTCTTAAATTCATCGCACCTTCTTTCTGTTCATACTCTTTTCCATTACATCTCCCACTTTCCACTAGACCTGTATCTATTTCTTACTCATTGGGTTTTTTTTGATGGATCCTCCCCATCTCCCATCTCTTCGTTTACTTCCCTATCAACAGATGACCTAGTGTTCTGTTGAATTGAAATACCAATTGGAATAGCTCCCTTATCATTCTTCTTCTCTTTTTTAAAGATTTATTTATTTGTTTATTAGAGAGAGAGAGAAGGAGAGAGAGAGAGACAGAATGTGCCAGTGTGGGGAGGGACAGAGGGAGAGAATCCCAAGCAGACTCCCCTGCTGTGCACAGAGCCTGACTAGGGCTTCAGGACCCTGAGATCATGATCTGAACCGAAACCAAGAGTCAGAAGCTTAACCTGCTGAGCCACTCAGGTGCCTTTCTTGTCTTTTTGACAGTATTTCTGCCTCTATATCCATCCATTTTTATTTCTTGCTCTCATAGAGAAGCTGGTTGTTTTTCAAAACTACCCTACCACCTGTGTTTGCAGTTAAACTTCTCCCTGCTTCTTGCTTCTTGAGATACCCCACCTCCTTTTACCATCTGCAATGTTTTTTTTTCCTTTACATATAAAGTGCTTAAGTATTGATTGACATTTTGATTGATTGATTATTTATTTATTTATTTATTTTATGATAGTCACACACAGAGAGAGAAAGAGAGAGAGAGAGGCAGAGACACAGGCAGAGGGAGAAGCAGGCTCCATGCACCGGGAGCCCAATGTGGGATTCGATTCTGGGTCTCCAGGATCACGCCCTGGGCCAAAGGCAGGCGCCAAACTGCTGCGCCACCCAGGGATCCCTGATTTTTTTTTAAGATTTATTTATTCATGAGAGACAGGGAGAGAGGCAGAGACATAGGCAGAGGGAGAAGCAGGCTCCTCAGAGGAAGCCCAATATGGGACTCCATCCTGGGACCCCGGGATCACAACACCTGAGCCAAAGAAAGACGCTCAACCACTGAGCCACCCAGGCGCCCCATATTCTGAAATATTTTTCAATCAGACTAAGTGATTTCACTGTTTAATAAATAGGTCTGTGGATATGTATGTTTCTTTTCATTGAACCCACAGTAACCAAAGTATCTGCAGAGGATGATGGGTTGGTGCTGAATGTTGATGGAATAGGTGATCAGGAAGTCCTCAAACCTGAAAATGGAGATCATCAAGATAGTACCCTCAAAGAGGATGTTCCAGAACATGGAAAGGATGCTGTCAAGGAAGTTAAAGCAGAACAGACTAGTGAACCCTGTACCAGCTCTAGTTCTGAATCTGATCTCCAGGTAACCAATGAAATAAGAGCCACAAAAGAAATAAAGCTTTAAGCAAAATTAATTCTGTAAGCTCTATAGCTTTGGATTTCAACTGTACCCTTTGTCTCAAGAAATTCCTCTCTACAATCTAAGCTAAGAAAACTGTTAAACTGTAAAAAAACATACTTCAAAACTTAATTTTATTTCAGACAGCATTTAAGAATCAACATCTCAACATGGAATCACAGTCTAGCTGCAAACTTCAGGAGCTTAATGCTAAGCAGTTTATAAAGAAAGACACTGCCACCTATTGGCCCGTGAACTGGCGTAGCAAGTTATGTACCTGCAAAGACTGCATGGTGAGTACCTCATCAGGGTCAATGTCACTGTGTTTATTATGGACCGATGCCTCAAATAAGGCCATCTGAAAAATATATTTATGAAAGTGATGCTAGGACTATTGAGAACAGTGAGATATTTTATTATTTTGTTTATTTATTTATTTTTAAAGATTTATTTATTTATGATAGACATAGAGAGAGAGAGAGAGAGAGGCAGGCTCCATGCCGGGAGCCTGACATGGGACTCGATCCCGGGACTCCAGGATCATGCCCTGGGCCAAAGGCAGGCGCTAAACCGCTGAGCCATCCAGGGATCCCGAGATATATTATATTAAGCAAATTTATGGAATGCTACTGGCAATCGCTTGTGGAAGTAATTAAGACTCATACGGTACTTTTTATTTACTTATCTTCATTTTAGTGGAAAATAGAAATTATCATTTTTATATCATAGAATTTACTTGGAAATAAAAATTGGGGGAAACCTGGGTGGCTCAGTGGTTGAGCATTTGCCTTTGGCCCAGGGCGTGATCCCGGGATCGAGTCCTACACCAGGCTCCTTGCAGGGAACCTGCTTCTCCCTCTGCCTGTGTCTCTGACTCTCTCTCTCTCTGTGTCCCTCATGAATAAATAAATAAAATAAAATTTTAAAAAGAAATGAAAATTGGCTGAAAGTTACAGTAAGTCAGTGGTTTTTAAGTAAAGATCTCTTAGACTATACAACACCTACTGGGAAGTTGAGGAGATTTCTAGAAGAGATTTGGGCAAAAAGAAGAAATCACTCCAATTCTGTACTAAGGTTCAGGTTTTCTGGAAGTTCATCTAAAAACATTAAATGACTTTTTAGTGATTCTCATGAAGTTGACCTCCCAAGAATGACATACAGTTCTAATGGGAAACTGGTTTTATTTTTTGAAGAAAATGTATGGCGAGCTAGATGTCCTGTTCCTGACAGATGAACATGACACAGTTCTGGCTTATGAAAACAAGGGCAAGGTCGACCAAGCAGCTGACAGGAGAGACCCTTTAATGGACACCCTTAACAGCATGGACAGAGTCCAGCAAGTGGAACTTATTTGTGGTAAATGCTGTTTGAACCAAAATTCATGAAGTACATAGTTTCCTTCACTCTTAAAATATGTATAAGGAGGACCACTAATACCTGTCATTTTTGTTTAATACAAAATTTAAAATCGGAAATGCAGAGTAGGCCTCAATTACACTTGCCTAATTGTAGTGTTGCTGGGTATTTAGCTGTTGTCAGCACTGAGTCCGAGTTCTGTACTAGGATAATTATTACATGCTTGAGAAACCTTAACATATGCTGTTTTGATTCATAGTAGATGTACAAGTAAAGAATAATAAGAAAATCAGTGTCTTTTCCATCCATTGAAATAGTTTTCACTGAACATTACAGGTCCTCTTTTCTGACGGTCCCTCAGGCTGCTCCAGGGAACCGCCAGAGGGGAAAAGCATCCCTAAGCCCTTCATTGCAGGCGTTTGCATATTTCCCCCAGCATACCCGACATATTTTAGTAATTTCCATCCCAGACAGATTTTAGTAATTTCCATCCCAGCCGGTCTCTACTTGGATGCCAACACCTCTGTGGCATTGATCATTTCTGTCTTTTATTTTTAACAATTTAATTTCCTTTGCCTGTATTAGACTAAAAGCTTTTCAAGGATGGAGGCTGCATCTGAAAGATTTTGTAGCCCTCAGGGTGCCTCATACATAATAGAAACTATTAAGTGAGTGAATGAGTTTTAAATTTAGTATTTGACAAGTTCAGGATTATTTCAACTATTAGAATTCCAGAGAGATAGGGGAGCCTGCTTCTCCCTTTCCCTCTGCCTGCCGCTCCCCCTGCTTGTGCTGTGTGTCAAATAAATACAATCTTTAAAAAAAAAAAAAATTTTCTTAGCTAATCTTTTTGGACCTGAGGATTTTTTTTTTCCTAAGAAGTAGAGTTCTAGATATCAAAGTGAAAGAACTTGGGAGAAATTAGGAGCAAGTTTCTATGCATGTTTCACTTAGAAAAAAATTTAAGGTATTAACAATACTCAAATGTTAGTGGGAAAGTACTTTGTTTTTTGTTTGTTTTGTTTTTTAGTACTTTGTTTCTAAAAGCAAATGACTTGCCTAAAGTCTACTCCCTTTTTTGTTGTTTTGATTTAGAATACAATGACTTGAAGACTGAACTCAAAGACTATCTCAAGAGATTTGCTGATGAAGGCACGGTATGTTAAGTTAAAGAACTTTAATCATATCCCTATATGTTTTAAATAAACTGTTTATTTTCTCGGATGAAGAAATGACGGTCCATCTTAAACTGGATGCTCAGGAGGTGAATGCGGGCAGAGCTAAAGGAAATCAGTGAGAGGTGGTGAAGGAATGGCCTGGCCACGCTGAAAGACCAGAGGGAAGGAGGGGTGAAAGGGCCACACGGGTCTGGAGAGAGTACATGTAGCTGAAGAGAAGGCCATCAGCCATCCTGACTCGGCCTATCCTAACCTTCAGGCAGAGATCCTTGGATGAAGAAGGAAAAATGACCAGGCAGGGAAAAGTTAATGCCAGACCCCTTTTTTGGATTATAGATTCTATAGTTGAGAATAAAAGAATTTCAAAACTGGGACTAAAACTTTTTTCTTGCTAGTAAGAGGATCTATACACTTTTAAGGGTGACACTGATTCTAAGATGTGTATATTTAAAATAGTGTTTCAGAGGTGCCTCGGTGACTCGGTTGGGCGTCTGCTTTCAGCTCAGGTCATGATCCCAGGGTCCTGGATCAAGCCCTGCATCCAGCTCCCTACTCAGTGAGGAGTCTCCTTCTCCCTCTCCCTGCTCATGTTCTCTCTTGCTCAAATAAACAAAATCTTTAAAAATTAAATTAAATAGTCTCCCTGAGGAGTTTACAGATACCTCCTGGCTCTTTACTATTCATACACTGGTGACAAAAAATTTTCTTTCTCTTTTGTTTTTTTTTAGATTTTATTTATTTATTCATGAGAGACACAGATACATAGGCAGAGGAAGAAACAGGCTCCCTGAGGAGGCAGGGGGACCCGAAGTGGGACTTGATCCCAGCACCCCAGGATCATGACCTGGGCCAAAGGCAGATGTTCAACCACTTAGCCACCCAGGCATCCCAACAAAAAGTGTTTCTGAAATACTTTTCTATCTTCCAAAGGCAGATATTAAACAAAATTTAACTTTTCTTTTCTTGGCCTAAAAGTATCCTTATAGTTGGTTTGCTCTCTGTGTTTAGACACAACTTAAGTCAGGCATGGGCCTAACAGCTGCTGAGGAAGTGTGCTGATACTTGCTGTCTTGGAAGGAGACTTGGCCAGCTCGCTTGAGGCCACTTTCTCCTTGCTCATAAATGTGGCAAGAACTTGGAGCTGCCTGGATGTCTGGACAGGGTCACAGCCCTGCCTTTCTGCAAAATGAGTTGTAAAGTCAGAAGTTTCCTAGTTGGTGTTCTCATGTTTTAGGGAATGCTCTTCACGGACCCTATGAACATCATCCTGCCTCTCAGCAGTTCTTAAACTACAGTTATTGCTGTTCCTCTGGTTAATGTAGACTCATGTTTCTCTTTTGCTAGAACTGAGAACATTCATGGGGTTCCTGGATGGCCTAGTCAGTTAAACATTTGATTCTTGATCTCAGGTCAGGTCCTAATATCTGGGTTGTGAGTTCAGGCCCCATATTGGGCTCCACACCAGGTGTGGAGCCTACTTTAAAAAA
This sequence comes from Canis aureus, assembly GCF_053574225.1. NCBI lineage: Eukaryota > Metazoa > Chordata > Mammalia > Carnivora > Canidae > Canis > Canis aureus. The sequence continues at coordinate 65,775,615 of NC_135619.1, forward strand.
AAAAAAAAGGAACTAAGAATGTTCACAGGTGTAACTATTTTAACGTTGGCACTATTTTTTTATATTGTAGTTGACATACAATGTTACATTTATTTCAGATGTTTATTAACCTCTGCACTATTAATAGAAATTTGAGGTCTTTCACATGTGCCAAAATATTTTTTTTTTATTGTTTGTTCCATGACATTACTAACTAGATCTTTACAAAAACAAATAAGAGCTTTCAGCTACAATCAAGTTAATCTGCTTTGGTTGTATTTGTCCACATAAGATAAAAAGTTCTAGATGTTCTCAGATGATGGACTGCCTTTTATTTTCTGTTTGTGTTTGACTATAAAAGAACACTTAGAAACTACACAATTTCTTTTTTTTTTTTTTTAATATTTTATTTACTTATTCATGAAAGACACAGAGAGAGAGAGAGACAGAGACAGAGAGAGAGAAGCAGGCTCCATGCCAGGAGCCCGATGTGGGACTTGATCCCAGGACTCCAGGATCATGCCCTGGGCCAAAGGCAGGCATTCAACCACTGAGCCACCTAGGCATCCCAAAACTACACAATTTCTGAGACAAACCAAGAAAATGATTTATCATTGTTTATTCTTTAACATTTCTACTGTGCATGTTGGCTATGACCATTTGAGAGTCTAGAAGCTAAAAATTGCACCCTCTAATTTGCTTGCTCCCCTCTCCCAATATCCTTGTAGGTAAAATTCTTTTTTTTTTTTTTAATGCCTTTCAGTGTTTAGTGTTGGTAATGCAGCATAGGGTAGATCCTTTGAGTTGGAATTTCTACATGTCCTGTATATTAGCATTTTTATAAGTGAATTCCCAAGCCATTTAGCAAATGTATTAGAGCTTTGAGCTTCCGTGTCTCGAGTGGATTAGCTACCTAGATCTTGAATCAGGGGTTCTGATTCCTCACTAGTTGACCAGCTGTCTCACTCTTGGTGCTTGCAAAACTGGTGTATCAGTTACTAGTCTGTGTCGTTCTTCCATTTAGAGGATTAATAAGTATCCTGTCATCCCAAGGAAGTTATCCAAGTAGGCATGGCTGTTTGTGTACTTTAGCCACACTTACCTTTGGGGAGTGAGAAGGAGAGTTTCAGTTAATACACAAGTATTTATCTACTTTCTTACCTTTCCCCCCTCTCTCCCTCTTGCTCACCTGTATTCCCTGGGCTTTCTTTTCCTCTTTTTCTTTCCCTCCCTCTACCTGCCCCACCTTCGTTCCTTCATAACAGTAAGAATGTGTTACCTTTGTACTTAAAAAGTAAATGAACAACCTGTCTCTTTTGATGGACTTCAGGCAACAGGTAGGTCCCATCAGCTGGCTAGACACTCTTGTGAGCAGAGACTCCTTCCAGGGTGTCCCACTTCTTCATCCATATTACCCCACTTACTTTATTTTCTCATTTCTAGTATCTTATTTTGCTAATATCATAAACACCTTTGTATGATGTCCTAATAATCCTTTTTCCAAGGAAATGGAAGATAAATTTCTCTTTGCATAAAATGGATATTCTATTTCCTAAGAGTAACACTTCTTTATTTTTGGCCAGTTACTCTTTTTATGTAGCAAACATTTCTAATTTTGGACTCATGAAGAGGGCGACATTTTTGGTTCCTTTTTTCCAGTAAAGGAGAAAACACAAATCTCAAAGCAAAACAGACTTTGTTTTCTGTGGGCACTCACACGGAGCTGAAGGATCTTCCCAAGAGACAGCTGTGGTCACGAGAGAGGGCGCTGGTCTTGAGAGACCTTCAGGGTGCTCGGTTATATGCTGACTTTGCCACTTTCTCTTCAGCCAAAGGACTTACTATGGGCCAGGCCATGTTTTACAGGCATTAAATCTGATCTGATCTCTCAACAACCCTGTTAGTCAGATAGGTGCTGCTTTTACCTCATTTCATGTGAAGGGGCCAGAGTGGGTGATGGCACCCGTGCTCAGCCCTGCTCTCCTCTTCCTCTTTACTGTGTGACTCTGACCAGGCCTGCGTCTGTGCACCTGGAGAGGCTCTCTATAAGATGGAGACAGTATAATCACAGATTAAAATAATTTTTTGTGTGTGGAAAGGACATTTATTTATCAAATTGTAAATCAGAAGGGGTAGGCAGGGTATAATAGGAGGAGCTGAGTGGTCACGTGTTAGGCATCTGTTCCTTCTCTCTGTCCTCCTGGGCCTGGATCCTGAGCTCCTCAGCTCAGGCCACCTTGGACCACAGGTAGGAGCCACCCACAGATACATCATTCGCTTTGAATAGGTGTTCATAGTTCTTCTGGATCTCCTTGGGGCTCAGCTTGGAGACTTGGGGACTCTGCTGGGCCTCCTGGAGGCTGAGGCTGGACACGTTGGAGGTAGCCACAGATTGGTGTCAAGCCCATCCTGGCTGCAAACTCCTGCCACAGGGCTCCATGCAAAGGCCGCGCCTACCACTGCACCCCCATCACGATGATCTGGGCCAGGTGTTTGGCCCTGGTGGCTGCTCTACCTCAGCATCACAGGCTCCGGCCTTCTGGCCCCGTGGCCCCAGCTCAAGGGTGGCCGGTGTGTCCAAGGTCAAGGGAGAGATCACATTAAAATAATTCATATCCGCAGTATTGTTCACCTTGTCTGTGACTATTATGACCAGTTATTGCCAACCTGTAATGCGTGCCCCTTTCCTAATCTGTGCTTCCCATCAACAGGTTGTTAAGAGAGAGGACATCCAGCAGTTCTTTGAAGAATTTCAGTCGAAAAAGAGAAGAAGAGTGGATGGGATGCAGTACTATTGTAGCTAGAGTGGGGGTTGGCGCCTTCTCAGCGCGGCCAACTCGAAGGCCATTTACTGTGCCAGGAATAAAAGAGGCGTATCTCACATCTGGTCCTGTTCCAGCCTCTCCCTAAAGAGGCCTCCCCTCCGACCTTGAGCTTCCTTTTCTCCCCAGTTCCAGTTAGCCACACGGTGTATGCCGATCTGACAACCAGCACCCTGACTCCGCCAAACACGGCTCATTCCTCAGACTGCAGGCCCGCCACCCGACTACCAAATAACCCCCAGGTTATTTGCTTAGAAGTTTGAAGAAGTTTGATTGGGTTTTGAGAAAGTAAACTAGTTTCTTTTCTAACGACTGGTTCTTTAACTCCTGACGTGTCCGCCCTGCCACAGAGCTGTTGTCTCCGGGACCTGCTGTGCGGGGCAGGCGGGGCACCCTTCCCGTCCGCAGAACCCTGCCCGGTGCCTTGGGTTGGAGCCTCCTCGGGCCTGGTCTGCCTCCTCCCACACCCCTGCTCTCTCGAGTGTGGTCACAGTGGGAGGCATCTCGAAACTTGCTTCTCCTGGGCCCAGCCTCCAGGAGAGCCCAGGCTGAGGGTTTTCTGGGCTGGTTGCCTGTCACAGGCAGGGAGGTTGGCCCATGGTAGGATCGAGGAAACCAACCTTTGTTACAATTTTTACTAATAAATTCAAAGTGAAATTTTCCTTCACAGTTCTCCTGGCACTAGAACATTAGGATTTCAGTACTGTAGTGCTCGCAGGGCTTCCTGGAGAAAATTCGCCCGTGTGCTAGTCCCTCATCTGCTGCTTAGAAAACAGACCGGGTACTACCCTGTGAAATCTTGGTGGTTTACGAAGTCCTCTGGATTTCTTTCTATTATCAGGGATATTCATAAGCGTATAGTAAAAACGGACCTATTTTGATATTGTTCTGTTATGAAAATGTTATTAGAACCCCAGTAAATTATTATTTTTCCCTTTAAATCTGTGTTGAAGAAAAAAGATCCTGGTTTAGCTTGTAGCGAGCAGGGCGGTGAGTGCCCTGTTCCGGAAGAGGCAGACTTGCGTAAGAGATTCCAAACTAGACCCCAGCTGCACAAATGATGAGCTTTATGTAAATAAATGTTCGTGTCCACAGCTGGTTCTCTAATGACCATGAAATCTGCTTTTGAAGAACCTTGTGGAATGTTGTATAAAACCCCATGTTTGAGGGGAAGTCTCCTTTCAGTTGGTAGGAAATCTCTCTATGGCCCTCAGTCTATGTGGACAACAGCTTTGCTAAACACAGCCCTCAGTTGCCCTCTGTGTGGAGCAACACGGTCTCTTGTGACAATAGATGACAAGCCTTCAGGTATGTGGCCCTAAGTACTGGAGGCATTGAGGCCATAAAGTGTACATTAATTTTCCTTCATGTGTCCAGTTGCAAATACCAATCCCTGGATGAGATGAATTTGGCCTAGAGAACCTCAAAGAAAATGGTCCAACCCCCAGTTTTCTGCATCAAGCCTCCTAATTCCAGATCCCCTTGTGTGATGTGTAGAGCTGGAAGGTCTTGTGGCCCAGGAGATGCTGGTGTGCCCTGAGCTGGCCGTGTAGACCCGTGAAGTTGCCAAGCTGAGGGCATCTGGGAGATCGTGAACAGTCAGCCCCAGCTTGGGAACTCCTTTCCAAGCCTGAGGAATTCCGCGGGCCCTCTGCAGGGTTGTGCCAGCACACAGCCATGGCTTGTAACTTACCGTCTTCACAGACATTTGCTCTAACTGCCATGAAGTTCCTGGCACCTGTGACAGGTCGGGGCCAAGTCTCAGAGGCCACGCGTTACTGCACAGCCCAACGTACGCATCACCCAGTGCAGAAGGGCTCTTTTAGAAAGGTACTGATCCTTCTTTTACATTAACCAGAAAACCTCTTTTTTTTTTTCTTACCTATGTTCACAACTAGTTTTCTTATTGACCATAACGGACGGTCTCTTCTTGTAGAGACTGATTCTGGCCAACATGTGGCAGTTGAGATAAATGCATGTTTTATGCAAAACAAGAATACGATAGTTGCTTTTAAGGAATTCTGGCATTGTATGTGCATTTTTGTAGAATTGTTACTGGACTTACATACTTTAATCAGGTTTCTGTAAAATTTAAATAAAGCCAGTTCAACAAAATAGCAGCCTTACAGGTTGTTTGTATTCAATCTTGAAATGTGCGCAGCCTCCCTCTGCAGGTTATAAGAAAAAATGAATGTAACGTGAGTGTCATAGCAGCCGTTCCCGCCCTGGGGTCCTGCTCAGGCAGGGACTTCTCTCCTGCTGTTCTAGGAGACGTGGCCCGATCTGAGGTCCGGCCGCAGGCTTCCTGGACTGCCCGGGCTTTACAACCTCCTTATTTCAAAAGCAAACATGAAAACAACCCAGAAAGCCAATGTAGAGGCCCATGTTTGGCCTCTCCCCTGCTCTTGCTTCCATGGGAATTCTTCAGACCGGTGTGGTCATCACCATGGTGAGCCGAGCGCAGCTAAAGTGCTGTCTCCAGTCCTGAAGCTGCCACATGTCTGAAGACGCAGGATTATATAATCCTCAATGCCAGCAAAGCTGCAGTTCTCCTGCTCCCAGACCAAAGGACCCTAGTGGGGCGGGAGGAAATTGAGAGCAATCCAAGTACCGCAGGACCTTGGTGGTGACCTTGGTCAGCTCCCCAGTGAAGAGGAGTGTGGTCTGGGGAACGTGGGAAGTACAGCAAACCAGCCCGGTTCCCAGAGGCCGGCAAGACTGTCTCCCAGTCAGGTCACCTTGAAGTGGCTGCTGGATGCAAGCCTTGGTCTGAGGAGGCATCTGGCATCTGGCACTGGGCCAAAGCCAGATGGACCTCACTTGCCCCCTGCCAAACCACGGGGTGTTAGATGTGTGTCCTCCGCTTACAATCCCAGGATCACTCAGTTGGAAGGGACCTGAGAAGTGCCCCAGTCTCACCTTCTGTCAGGACAGGAGGCCCTCATTCACGGATGTACCTCATAGGCGACCTGTGCTGCTCGTTGCCACTGGGTCCCAAGGTCTCCCATGCTTTGGGTGGCAGTGGCCCAAGGTGGCCTGGCAGTGGCCAGGTGGTCTCTGGCCTGCCACGCCTGCCACATGATCTGAGGGGCATTGACCACAGCGCTCTCAGCTGCTGGCATCTATCGTGTGGGCACTGCAGGGGGTCAACACCATGGAAGGCGAAGAGAAAGATTCGGTGATTTAGACATCGAGCCGCTGGGCTAAGCCTTTCCCAAGGCTTGTGCAACCAGCAGACCTTTCTACGTTCGCTTGTAGTGTCAGAGTGCTCACGGCCTCACATGGCACTCCTCCTCTTTCTCCCAGTCCTTGATGTATCTTCCTGGACAGAAAGGCTAGCTGCTGCTTCTGGACTTTTCCACTGGCTTCCCATCCAAATCTTTGGTGTTCCCCCAGGGATTGCTCTGGCTGGAGTTGGGAGAGCTGTTCCTGGCACTCTCGGGCACCTGTGCTGGTGGCTCCGCCCTGATTCCCCCAGCTGGAGACTCCCCCTTGGGTTTCCCCTCAGCCATCTTTCCTCCTGTAAGGGCTCCTGTGGCTCCTGCTCCCCCACTCGCATCTCAGTCCCCTGGCTTCCCTCTCTTGCCTCTGCCTCAGGCCTGAAGCCTCCTCAATACAGCTCACCTGTAATTAGATTGAAAAGTTTTACCACTGTGTTAGGGTTCTCTGGAGAAATCTATCCTATGGGGTCTCTAGGTATGTATGTCTACATATGTGTGTGCATGTATTTATCTATATGAGATATATTATCCTATATATATCACAAGAAACTGGCTCACACAGGCTGAGAAGTCCCGCGATTTGCTGTCAGCTGCAGGCCCAGGAAAGCTGGTGTAGTTCCAGTCCAAGCCTTAAAACCCAGGAACCAAGGGGAGAGCTCATGGACTCTCCCAGTTCAGGAGAAGATCAGTGTTCCAGCTCCGTCAGACCAAGAGGACATTTTTTTCCTTCCTCCGCCCTTTTGTTCATATATATATATACACGAGAGAGAGAGAGAGAGAGAGAGAGAGAGAGTCAGACACACAGGCAGAGGGAGAAGCAGGCTCCATGCCAGGAGCTCGATGCAGGACTTGATCCCGGAACTCCAGGACTATGCCCTGGCCCAAAGGCAGACGCTAAACCGCTGAGCCACCCAGGGATCCCCCTTTTGTTCTATTCCAAATCTCAACAGATGGGATCATACCCGCATCCCACCCTGGGGAGGGCCCGCTGCTGTACTCAGTTCCTCCATTCTAATGCTAACGTCATCTGGAAGCACCCTAGGAGCCCCCCAGATATCATGTTGGTCAGGCATCTGGGCACCTCTCGGCTGAGTCAAGTTGATGCAAAATTAACCGTCACGACAGCCAACCTGTCTAGCTTGTCTCACACCACCCCACGGCCCATCTGTGGAGTAATGGAGGCCCCCGGGGCCTGCGGGGTCCTGGGGGCTGTACCCTGGGATGAACGGAGGCCTGGGCTCTGCCTATTGTCACATTCGCTCTTGCCCCAGCTCTTCCCATTGTAAGAGGCCCACTGGGGGCTCCTCAGGTGTGTGGGGGAGGGGGTCCCTCAGCTCCTTCAGGAGGGCGCCCCCTAGTCTAGGCCTGGAGCTATGAGTAAAATGGAAGCAACTGGGAAAATGAGCCACTTTGGAAGCACAGATGCACCTTCTCCACAGGTTTATTTACTGCAGAGTCAAAGGTCCCTCATTTCATGACATCTCGGTGGGGGATGGAGAGATGTGAGGCGCTATTCACGATCTCACGTCGTCCTGGCATCAGGGCAGGCAGCAGGGAGCTACTTGGGAGTTCCTGGGTCTAATATCTGCCCTCCCCGCTAAGCCCTAAGTCGGTGAGCCAGGGACTGTCTTTCCAGCTCATTAGGAAAGTGCTGGAGCCTGGCCCGATGCCTGGCCCGATGCCTGGCCCATGGCAGGGCCCCACCATGGCGCACGCAGACTGGAAAGCTCGCAGGCGCCTGGCAGCGCTGAGCAGGGCCACGAGATGGAAGCTTCTGCGAACGCCATCTCACTTGCCCCTCACGGTGGCCTTAAGAACATGAGTTCCTCCTCGTCCTGAGATGTGGGAACAGAGGCTCTGAGAAGTGGAGGCTCCCCGAGGGGTCCAAGACCCGGTATCAAAGGCAGGCCTGACCCCAGGCCCGCCCGGCCCACCGCTGCTTCCTGGGAGCAGGGGAGCCTCCGGGGAGAACCGCAGGGCGGAGCAGCTTCCCTCAGGCCAGCGTGCCACGTTTTGGTCCCAGGGCACGAGGGACACTGACGCTTTTCTTGTTTGGTTTTGGTAAAACGACTTAGACTCACGTGCCAGAATGGACTTGCTTCCTCCTTCCAGGAGGGCCCGGGGTTTGGGGTGCACAGGCCCTGGCCCCCCGCTAAGAGAGAAAGCGGCCTGGGGGGGGGGCAGAAGCTGCCACTCACCACCTTCGAGGAAGCGCTGAGAGAGCAGCATCCTTTCAGGGGGTGAGGCTCCCGTGAGGACCCGGGACGAGGGCAGCGGCTGGACAGACCCGTCCCCAGTTCACCCTGGCCGTTGAGCTCCGAGCCTTAAACCGGGGTCAGGATACTTAGGTGCCTCACCGGGTTGTGACAAGTGGGGGCCTGGCGCAGACGGTAACGGTTAGCGGTTAACCAGGTGGTAACCATCACTTAGCTGGCGAGGCAACAAGGTAAAGGAACAGAGACCGGCCCAAGGTAACTCGGTGGGGCGGCGCAGGCCCCAGGGCCCTTGCACGGATTCCATACAGTGAGTTGGTGTTTTATTTTATTTGTTTATTTGAGAGAGAGCACAAGCCGGCAGAGGGAGAGGGAGGAGCAGACTCCTTGCTGAATGGGAGGCTGACGTGGGGCTCAGTCCCGACCCTGAGATCGTAGCCTGAGCCAAGGGCAGACGCTTAACTGACTGAGCCGACCAGGTGCACCTTGCTGAGTGTTTTTAGTAGAGGAAGCAGAGTCCACGACATAATCAGGGTAAAAGCACTTTGAAAACGAAAATGTGTGGGGCGCCTGGGTGGCTCAGGGCGTTGGGCATCTGACTCTTGATTTCCACTCAGGTCATGATCTCAGGGTGGTGAGATCCAGCCCTGCACTGGGCTCCGTGCGGAGTCTGCTTGGGGTCCTCTCTCTCTGTCCCCATGTCCCGCTGACTGTCTCACTCTCTAAAAGAAGAAAGAAAGAAAATGTGCTCCGCCGAGTCCTTCAGCTCTTTGTCTCCAGCTCGGGGCCTGGCGTGCAGGCAGCACACAGTAAGTGCTTCTAAATGACCCAATGAGCACCCTACAGAGCAGGTGCGGCCTACACAGGCCTCCCCTCTCCAAGGGCGGCAGCTTTTGTCATACTGGGCGCTTGAGCCTTTGTAGCCCACAGCCCGACGAGACCTGGGGGACGTGTCTCCACAGCCCGTCACGGTATCCTGAGGGTGTTCGCACAGACAGTGCTGCGTGTTCCACGAGCATAACTCCGTCTACCTGGTGGGGAAGGGGAAGGGACTCATGGAAGACGGGGCTGAGGTGCTTGTCAACATGCCCTTGTCCTCAGGGCGCTGGAGGCTGCACGAAGTCCTACCACGATTAAGTGGGGGGGTCAATGGAGCTCGCGGCATGTGAGATCTGGGGACACAGGGTCTGTCGGAGTCCAGGGTGTCCAAGGAAGACCGCGATGTCTGCTAGTGACTTGGGAGTCCTGGTGGGACACTGTGGGGATCAAGCCTCCACCTTGCATGGCAGCCGGGGCTTTGAGTGGGCAAGAGTGTGGGAAGGACCCCAGGTCCTGGGGTGGCACAGGGTAGGCCTGGGAGGAACAGGGAGGTGCTGGGTTGGGTGCAGGCACTTGCTGGACATCGGAGAGGAGGTGCCATCTATGGGCCTGAAGTCCAGGGGTCAAGGCCGGGGGTAGATCTGTGAGTTCTCAGCACGCTTAGTTATGGCAGCCGTGGTGACGGATGAGCTCTTCCTCACGGACGGATGTAAGGAGTAGGAGAGAGGATGCCAGGGAATGCCAAGGGTGAAAGGAGGAGCCTGAAACAGGAAGCCAAGAGGCTGCCAAAGTGGTGAGAGCAGACCCAGGAGTCATGGCACAGAAGCTAGGGCTGTCATGGGGTCAATGTTGCCAAATCACATAAGGTATAAAGTGTCTGTTGAGATCTAGACAAGCTCTAAGCCAATCGAGGAAAGAGACAAAGAGATAAGATGGGTGGATTTCTGCCCCCCGGCCACCCCCTCATTCCTCATAAAGCTTATTTGGGTGATGTGGCTTTCTTTGTGGAGTTATGGGCTCCTGGGCCAGAGCCCCAGGATGGGCCACTTAGCCACTGGCAGGCAACCCCCTGCAGGACAAGCAAGCAGGGTCGCCTACTGCTTGGCTGGCTGGCCCCATTGCCTGGGGACTTTTGAGAGTTTCTGCTCTCTTTGGGTAGCTGGTTCCTGAGAAAGGAAGGAGAGGAGAGGCGGGCCCGCAGGCAGAGCCTTGCCTGCCTGTTCCCTAACACCAACTCCCAGCAGTCAACAGTGCTCCCAAGTGCCCTCCACATGGGGAAAACGAGGTGGGTAGTGTCCACCCTAATTTATTGACCTGAGGGCGGCTGGGGACCAGGCCAGGTGTGGTGGGTCTGGGTAGCCCTGGGGTGGTGGGAAGTGGGGGCACTCTGGCCTCTCAGGAGTTTGGGTGCACCTATTGGAATATACAGAAATTAGTTCAGGCACAGAGGGTGAGGAAGTATTTATGGTACCTTCGAGAGAAGATTCTGGATACGCAGGATATTTGTGTAGCTGAAGAGTGTAGGGTGAAGGGTTTCAGGAGGAGTGTGCCCAAGGCAGCAGCTGCCCACGGTACCTCACAGCAGCCCTTGCTCTGTGAACGGGAACAAGAAGACTTTGGCTCAGGTGCCTTAGGATTATGAGGCCCCATCAAGGGCTCAAGGAGTAAACTGCTGTCGCCCCATTGAAGGATGAGGATCTTAGGGTTAGGTGCTTAGCTCTAGGTCCCTCAGGCCCGGACGTGCCCTGGTGGGCGCTCTGGTTCCTTCCTTGGGAACACAAGCCTTTCTTCCCTCGGGTTTTCCTGGCTTTGGCTTCCTCACTCCCTCTGAAGCCCAGCCACCATCCAGCAGATTCCCCAGGGTGGAGACATATGATGCTCGCCCCCAGATCCCGGGCTCTCCCGCACTGGGGAGACCTCAGAGGCGGGCAACCTCGCCCTGGCGTTGACACAAAGCCCAGGGCTGGCATCTGGGGAAATGCACACGGCTATGTGGGCCGGCCAGCTCCAGGGGGGTTCCAGAGACTGAATAAAAAGGGGCCCCTGGGCCAGAAATAGGCAGATGGAGGTCACTGAAAGGAAGCCCATGAAAGATCCCGATGTCATTATCAGTGTCACGCATAAGGCTGTGTTTGGAGCAGGGACAGTGCAAGGTTAGCAGGTGACGGACAGCAGAACCATGCCCCTCGCTTCCATCCTTTGTCAAAGGGAACGCCCTCCAAACCCTAATGAGCTGAGCAAATGTGACAGGGAGGGTCTGGGGACCCTGAGGGTCACTACTTGGGAAGTGGCACGTGACTGTCATCTGTACAGGATGAGCGAATAGTAGAAGTGACCAAATGTCTCAGTTCACATGCCTAGGGCCTGGGAAGGGGCGGGAGGATAGGTTCTGGTGACTGGGACAGGCCGCTGTCATCCGTGTTCCCTCGGGGATTCTAAGACGAGCCACCAGCTGGTGCTGAATGATCTCCGTACTCGGGCCGAAAGCAGCTGGGTTAGGAATGGGGTCTTTTGAGAACAAATTGTGCTGAGTTGGCCTCCTTTCCCATGCTGATGGGGTCAGCAGTCCTCGAGTGGGGGACATGCCCCAGCCAGGCTGCACCCGCCGTCACAAGCGGAGATGAAGAGCAGGGCAGCCGGGAGGACAGCGCCACTCTGCAGCGTCCCAGTCAGCCCACAGCTCGGGCCCTGCACCCCTTCCTCCGCGCTGCCAGCCCAGAGCAGCTTCGGGCCCGGCCTCCCCGACCCTCTGAACAGCAGCCGTTGGGTTTTGAGGAGGGGTGGGATTGGTCCCCGATCTCGTGTGTGTAATTAGCTGGAAAAGGTAATACGTGGGCAGCCCTGGTGGCTCAGTGGTTTAGTGCCACCTTCAGCCCAGGGCGTGATCCTGTAGACCCAGGATCGAGTCCCACGTCGGGCTCCCTGCATGGAGCCTGCTTTTCCCTTTGCCTGTGTCTCTGCCTCTCTCTCTGTGTGAGTCTCTCATGAATAAATAAAATCTTTTTTTTTTTTTTTTAAAGGTAATATGTGCACATACCTTGAAAATTCAACCAGGACTTAAAGTGTGCAATTGAGCCCCCACCTGACGACGGTGCCCCTCGAGGCTGTCCTGGGGACGTTGCACGGTGCTTGCAGACATGTTCACGTCCCTGCGAGTGGGCTGCGGACCCCTTCTGTCTTCTCGAGTGGGAGCAGATTCATGCGCTCTTTTGTCCTTCACTTCTTTCACTTCCTGTATTCTGAAGGTCATATTCCCTGCTCCCTGAGCGCGTCCCCCCACCTGGCCTCCGGGTGCCCCACATGCTGCTTTCCTTCCACCTGCTGGGCTGCCCTGGCTGGAAACTCCCTCTAGCTGAACTGTAAAGGTTGGAGCTCCTCCAATTGATTCCTGGGCCTTCTTTGCATCTTAAACCTTCCCCCGAAGCCACGCTATCTACTCCCGAGGTGGACAGCTACCACCTAGCACCCCCACCCCCTTTGGACCCTCTCCTCTGAGCTCCTAGCTTGCACCCAACTGCCAAGCACACATGATCACCATTAAACTCTCATCTTCCTGCCGACCCGACTTCTCTTGCTCTCCCCCAAACCAGCGGGCGCTGCTGGTACCTGCAGTTGTCACAGGGTACTCAGGATCCTATCCAGAACCTTCCTCGTCTTCGGTCAGCCGTCTGGGCTCTTCTAGGGAGGGCTGCACCAGCCTCCTGCCTCACAACTCTGGCAGGGAAGCTTCCTGTTGCTGCTAAGGTCAAGATGCCCGATGTGCCTCTCACTCCCTGAAGCTTATTTCCTCAGTGCTCCGCATCTTCCTGGAAACCCTCCCCCGAAACTCCCTCCTCCCAGCCTTGCGGTTCTGGCTTTCCCCTGACCTGCACTCGAAAGGTCACTTCCACATTAAGTCTTCCCCATCCTGGGGCCAGTTAGATCCCCAGCCTTACCTCTGTAATAATCTAGTGTCTTTTATTCCTTGACACCCTAAAATTGTTGTGGGCAGGACTGTGTCTTGCTCATTACTGTCACCACAGGACTTGGCAGTGTCTGGCAGTTAGAAGTTACTTATTGAATAAGTCAATGTTTGTGAAACAAACGATTACCATGCCTGTGCCTGCTTGGGCCACCATCCTTTCTGGATTTGAGCCTAGGCTCTACCAACTTACTAGGTGTGTGACCTTGGAGAAGTTACTGGATGTCTCTGTGCTTTGGTTCCTGATCTGTAATAAAATGGCACTAATAATAGTATGTAATTCACAGGGGATTAAAGGAAATAATGTCGAATTCATTGATTAAAAAAAAAAAAGTGCCGGGATTGAATCTGGCATGTATTCCTCCTCCCATCCATTCCTGAGCCATGTCAAGCCAGTCTTCTCAGCCATGATAATCTCCTACTGCTCTATACTGCTTTGTTTCTGGGACAAAACTCCTTTCCATCGAGAGTCCAGAGTTTCTGAGAGTAGGTATCCTGTTGGCTCTGTCTGCTGGAAAGAGGAGATCGAGAGATATCCCTCAATGCACCGAGGAAAGGTTAAGGCCTGCCATGGCTAAGGAGGTGGCCTGAACCCACTATCCCAGGGGTCATCTGCGAGTACAGGAGTGAAAGTTGACTTACTCAATTTTCTTTTTTAGATTTTTAAGCAATTCACATACAAAAACGCCCTTAGATTTTATCTTGAGAGTCCACAGTCAAACCTAAGATGGTTACAAGATATAGTCAGTCACCTTAGTGAGACATGCAAGGGGAAATGCTAGAAGGGAACTTATTAGTGAAATGATTACAATATAAAATGACATTGATTGTATAGCAACTGAAAAAATGGAAACTAGAAAACTTCCTATTTCACATTTTTCAGAAACTTAGACTAGATCATGACTCTCTTACCCTTTCAAATAGTAAGTGAATGGACCCTGAGTTTGAAAGAGGAAAAAAGCTCAGATACTTGGGAGACCTGAGTCTTGGATGTATCTGGGTATCTTGCTGCTGGACCAATGCCTGGCACCTTCCAGGCTTGGGTCCAGGTGGGCAGAATGCTGGACTTCCTTTGGAGACCCCTGTGCAAATTAATTCTCTGCTAGAATTTGTAAACTGAAGTCTCTCAGAAGTGTCCTACTGAAATAATAGAAAAGAATCTGGAAAACTCCCAATTCTACCCTTAGTGGAGTACAATCGCCTCTAGAATTGAGGTCTGCATGCTATAGGGCTAAAACAGACTGTATCCAACTCAGCAGGTTCTATACAAGCCATTTATTTGAAATGCCAACTATGTGTAGGATAAAGTCAGTGCTACATGCTTATCAGTAACAGTAGAAAAATAGAACCAGTGGAAACCTTTGTACAACCGTAATGATACTCAAAAGAGAAATCTATCGTTTTACAATGCTTCACACAGACGAATTCAAGTTTGGAGGTACCTAAATAAAAATACTATATATTTCTTTAAAAAACACTATGTACAATTGAAGCGTAAACAAGTTTTACAAAGTACTGGTTATGCAGGTTGTAGAAAACACTTGCATAGGACATGAAATCAGTTTAAGAAAAATTTCTGAGCCTTTAGCATTGAAGGCACTTGACTTTATACCAGTAACAGCACAACCACAAGAAATGCAGTGTTGTAGAAGATACCACCTCTCTGAAGTACAGATGTGGTACATAAACAGCAAGTGGGGTTCAGGAATCTTTAGCTTTCAGCCACCCCATCTAAGAGCAGGATTCCATACCACCTGCCCATGGAACCCAGATACACAGTCACGTGTAGGTACACAATGAAGCTTCCAGAGCTTATCTTGTCTCTTAGAACCCACATAAACACACAAACACGAGAGGTTATTTTCAAGACACACACCTGCAAGTAATCTTTCTATAGGAACAGCCACAGCATTATAATATTCAGAATGTGGAAGAATGACACATGGTCTGAGGGTTTTCTAGAGGAAAAAAAAAAAAGATCTGAAGACTTGCCAATAAAACAAGTATATAACAGCTACTGCAATCTACAGGACAAAAAGACAACTTAACATTTCATAAAACATTGTTCATACAACAGTGTTAATGGAAAAGAGTAAAATATCTTTTAGTGTGTGATGATAACTCTTTTAGTAATGTTATGTGTAATGAGGTTTGAAAGTAAACCACTTAGTAGACAAAGTAAACCACTGCAGAACCGGGAATAGCACCCATCACTGCTGCTTTAATAGTAACTTTCAACTGAAAGTTGAAGGTCAACAAAATAATAATTAAAAAAAAAAAAAAGAGTCAAATAAACATTTCCCTTTGAGTTCGTTCCTAAGGTAAAAACATGAATGCCTCAGAACTGGAAAACAAGTGTCTTACAAGTGTTTCATGAAACGCGTTTCCCCATGAATGGTGGATTACACATATGAAAATCCCTATTTTGCTGAGTAGTTACTGAGAAACATTCACCCTTCCCCTGTGGAGATTGGGACATGGCAATGTCAGCCGTGAGCTCCTGTGGCCCCTGCTGCCCCCCAGGCCCTGCAGCACCACCCACACATTCTCATGGACAAGGGCTGCCCGCTGGCGGAAGGTGAACAGCCAGTCAAAAGAAAACCCAATTAATAGGTGGCAATTGCAATAAAAAGTTATTGAGGACGCAAAACCAAGAATTAGGTAAAGTTTTACAGCTCTACAAAAAAGACTCAAATATAAAGATCTTGTTAAAAATCCTTAATATCCAACTGGTTCTGGAAATGCAGGGAGAGCTTAGGTCTAGGGGCGTGTGCCTAGAATGAGCTAATGGGGCACAGGCCATGGTGCGTGGGAATCTGAAACAGCTGCTTTTCACTGATAATTTTTGCCTTTCATGCTGCTATTTCTTTTTGAGCCACAGGGGACTTTGAACTTAGCCATCAAAATCACAAAACTAAAACCAAAAATGTAAGTAGAGGACCAACAGCTTCTTGAAGAAACATGGACCTTCTCTTCCCTCTCCAGGAGCTAAATGGTAGTTCTCTAAACCACGAAGGTGGTGATTGACTGACAGCCTGATTGTCTGCAGCCTTGAGAGGAGATCTGGTATTTTGAGATATAGTTCTCCTGAAATTTCTAAACCAAGGGAAATGCCAGGTCCTACAGCCTAAATTTTATATTATACATACACTTTTTTCCTAAGAGCAATCTTACCCAGACTTCACATTTATCTTAGTACAGCATTAACAGATTTTAATGCCAAGTAAGCAATACAGAAGATTGGAGAGGTGGGTTCCAAACCCAGAGGCACACAGCTAATCTACCCTAGCCACCACACTTCACAAGATATATTAGAAGTCCACTGACGCCTACCCTAGCACACACACACCTGCTTACCTTCTCCAAGTCACACCAGTCCACAATCCCACAGATTAAAGCAAGTTCCTCTCTGTACACAATTTAGTCAGATCAGCTACTACATTATTAAAAACAAACCTCATAAATTAAAGTAGGAACAGTGGTCACTTATTTTTATGTTTGGGGGATATGAAAGAATATTTAATAAGTTTTCAGGAAAATGAGTCTGTGACATCAAATAGCTCTTGTCTAACATTTTAAAAAATACAGGTCAGAGATGAGAATACTTTTTCCCACCCTATTTAGCTCTACTCACTCTTATTTGCAGTACCAGCACAGTACAGTCTGAATTCAGAAATTTAAAACTGCATCAATATAATTCATGTCAACACATGTATATAAATACACCTTAAAGAATATCATGGAATTAATTTTTGTTTCTGAAGAGAGATGGACTCAGATTGGCTTCAAAAGACACCATCATCTATAATAAAGAGTCAAACCTCCGAAAAATGAGAACAGAGTCCTATGTTTTTCTATCTTTTAAAAAAAAGGAGCCTCAGAGGCAATGCTAGCCGGCCTCCTAGGGGATGAATGTTCACTCTGGGAGGCATGGAGCTCAGCATACAACACTGCTGGCATCGCCAGACACGCTGGCAGCAGCTAACTAGGCAGGCAGCAGGATGCGGGGCAGCGGTTTGCCGGTGTAACCAGATGGATGTGGTCCCCGTCTTTGAGACTACCTACTGTTAGGATTTTTTAAAATGTCAGATTATTCCTGAGTGTATATCCACAGGGTAAAGTAGGAAAGACTGTTAAGAGAAACTACAGCTTCGGGAGAAATCAGAGTTGTTGACGCCCAATAGAAACCTATTTACTTAAAAGTGCATGTAATTCATTTATATGGTAGCTTGTATAAGGCTCCCTAGCCCTGCATAGTTTTAGAGTGAGTGTGATTCATAGTTATATATATATATATATGTGTGTGTGTGTGTGTGTGTGTGTATATGTGTGTGTGTGTGTGTGTATATATATATATACACACATATGTAGAAAAGAGGCTCCCAGACATCCTTCACACAAAGGAATGTTCAGCAGGTCTCTTTTCTTCTAAGTGCTACGGCTGTGTGTGTATGTGTTTGTAAAAATACAAAGTGAATGCTCAAATAATGTTGAAGTGATTTAAAAACTCAAATACTAATATATTTACATTGGAGAGTAAGAAAAAAAAAACAGTCCTTAGCTCACACATTGCCCTTCCAAGGGAGAGGATCTTACAAGATCCCATGTGCTCAGTGGTTCAGTAAAATCCTAAACCAGCGTCCCCAGTGGAGTTCAAGTAGGACATGTAGTGTTTCACTGGGAAAAAAAAAAGAAAGAAAGAAAGAAAAAGTTTCTTTTTCTTTTTTGGTGACAAAGCATTATGCATTCTACAACTTTTTAGGACACCAAAATTCAGACAAACTTTGAAAAACATTTAAAAGAAAACACAGGCTTACAAACACCAAAATGACATCCGTAAGACTGAAGCCCTTTTGGTTTTTTTTTTTTTTCCCACAGAGAGCAAGACAACTGAAGGCAGCAAGCAGTCATTTCCCATCTCAGCTGGAGAGTCGAAGCTCAGAACCAGAAATCCCGTCGGGCAACCTTTAAGTTACTTCGCTATTTCCACTGCCTTAGGATTCCAAGAAATCCAATGTCTTTGAAACCTCCTCTAGGGCTACGCTAATGCACATGACCAGCACCTGCAGTGATTCTGGCAGCGTCCACACTGTGAACAAAGCTACGGCGTTAGCCCGGGCACAAAAGGCTTTGCTCCTTTCGGTTCTTTACCGAACCAGAAAACTTCAGGATCCTGACTGGACTCTCTCGCTGGAGGAATGAAGACCAGCTCCCAAGACTTGTTAAGAAAAGAATGATATTAGATTTATGGAGACTGAGCAGGAAGATTTCTGAACTAAAACAATTACCGAAGAGAGAGGAGCATTTTGATGTGCTGTTCTTTGGAATTTCTATAATTAAAAAATAAGCACAGAACTATTTCATAAGAAAATACATCTCAGTGTGCAGTCCAATGCACGTGGAAACTGGTAGATGAAAGGTAAAATGCAAAAAAGTATGAAAATACGGTTCCTTTAAATGTGGCAATAAAGTTTGACATACTGATATAAAATCAATACAGGTAAAATAAATGTACAAGTGCAAAAAAATTCCATCATTTGTAAAGAGGGAAAAAAAAGTGCCAGCTTGCTTGCTCTTAAAAATGCTTCCCCACACAACTGTTCAAACACAAAATAGACAGATGCAGCATTCAAAAGAACCCTCGTAGCATGCCACGTCTCATAAACATGTATATACAAAAACTAGAATAAAATAATGTGAAACTGAGTTAGCTGGCATCAATAAACTGGTCTCTAAGTTGTCGGGTTACATCATAAAATGGGATGTTTCACATCTCAGGCACAGACGACTTGGAGGTTGCTCTCAGAGGGCAGACTTTTTGTAGAGGAAGTCTGGCTTGCTAGGTGACCTCCTTCCCCTGCTTATTGAATCTTCCCTTTCTAAATCAGTATTTTGCTGAGCTCCGCGGCCCAGGGACTCACTGTCCGCCAGTCTCCTACTGGATCTCTCTTCCGGAGCTTCAGAGCTGCATGCAGGATGTGAGGGTCTGTTGGGAGTCAGCCCAAAAGTCAAGTCAGTTTCTACTGCTGTTCGTCCCCTGACGTGGGCTGGACCATTGCCATTTTCGGGGGCCGCCAAAGGAAAGTCTGACCGCTGGGGAGGTTGTTCAACGACGTCAAGGTGGATAGACTCATTCTTTTGTCTGTGAAGGTGCCCATCAGGGGAAAGTGGATATTCTCTCCTACCTTCTTCCTGCTTTTTAGGAGAGGTCTGGCTAGGTAGGTAGGCTGACTTTAAGCCACTTGGTGATGCCTTATTGTGGCTATACAAATCGGGACCAAAATATCCACCTTGTGAAGGGGAAGGGGTGCGTCTGCCAGGAGCTGGAGTAGAAGGTCTGCATGCAGCATTTGAGAAGTCATAGAAATCCGGATATTCCTGCTGATTTTCTCGAGCATCTGCTTTTTGCTCTAGTGTGTGTTTCTTTCGAGACGTGTGTGTATGCCTCTGTGGAATACATGACAGATGCTGGGGAGGCCCTGGTCCTACTTCAGAAACTGATTGGCTTAATTCTGTGTCTACAGCCAGTTCTGGAAGCCTCCTGTCCTTGAGTGACAGTGTGGACACACCCATGGCGATGTCTGGCATTAGGTCATTTAGCACAGGTTGTGTACACTGCAAACAAGAGACAAGAGAAGGGAGGGTTAAAAGAAAAAGACCCACGACTCCCTCTTTGTAAAAATGATGTTCACCAATTTTGGTTCTTCATTATGAAAGTGATACATGCTTATTTTTAAGAATGGTAACACTATAGGGGCCACTGGGTGGCTCAGTATGTTAAGTGTCTGACTCCTGATTTTGGCTCAGGTGGTGATCTCAGGGTTGTGAGACTGAAACCCCTGTCAGGCTCCAAGGGCAGCCCAGAGCCTGCTTGTCTCTTCCTCTGCTCTGTTGCTTGCCCCCCTCCCTGCTTGCTCTTGTGCTCTCAAATAAATTAAAAAAAAAAAAAAAACTTAAAAAAGAAACAATAACAATATAGAAAACCATAAAGGTAAAAAAACAAAACAAAAACCCACTAATCTTCCCTATGAGATAGTCAATATTAACATTTTGAGGTATTTTTCTCATTTTTTCTCTGCTCATATATTAATTTTCATAAAATGTAGTGAATATTAAGCCTGTCAATAAGTTTTGAGATTACTATTTAAATTATAGCATAATATTCCACTGTATTGAGGAGTCATGGGTTATTTAGCCATTCTTCTTCCACTGTTGACATTAAAGTTGTTTCCAATTTCTTATTATTATAACCAATACTGTAATGGGGTGCCTGGCTGGCTCAGTTGGTGGAATGTGTGACTCTTGACCTTGAGGTCCTGAGTTTGAGTCCCACGCTGAATGTAGAGATTACTTAAAAATCAAATCTTAAAAAAAAAAAAAAAAAAAAAGACTGCAATGAACTTACAAATAAATTACCTTTAAAGGGAATTTTATTTAAAATAAATAGTAGTAGAACTTTTGAAATTGTAAAATCGAGGGCAAGGCCAATAGGGTGGGAATTTGGCTTATCTAACATTATCAATCTCTGTTGTTTCTTCTTTTTTAGAGGGGAGACTGCAGGCAAAGTAGGTAGAAGGGTGTAAGGTAAGGAAGGATCATAATTTGTTCTGAAGTGTATACTAGTCCAGTTTCCAAATATTTTAAAAAATATTCCCTGAAGTAATATATGTATCTTTTGTTTTTTTATTGAAGGCCACCGACAATGTGTGTGACTGAGCAGGAAGACTTAAAAATCACTACTTTTCCCCAAAGGTATTATATAAACAGAAATTGAACCTCTAATACAATGCAAAATTGATCAAGGAATTCTTGCTTAATTTATTAGCTACTAACACTAGCTACTGCGGTTCCCAGTCAAATGAGTGCTCAGATGGAACAGCCTGCCAGAGGCAGACACAGGCATGAGGACTGATTATCTGTCCATTTTCTGAACAGGAGTCTTCCCCACATTGCTCCTGACAGTATATACAGCTATAAATAACTTCCCTTTCCCGCCCCATCAAAGCATCTGATAGAAGAGTAGATTCTACAGAAGTTAGGGCAGATTCTAGACATGTGCTTGAATGGAGCATCACAAAACTGGTAAGATCCACTGGCACTGCCCTGTGTCACTACCCCTTCTGAGTACCTGCAATGAGCACTAAGACGAAGAAGGTACCAACTACTTCCAACACACATCCCATCTCTCCCCCTGGCTCTCGCTCTGGTCCACTATCCTTCTCTCTTTCCCTGCAGTCTAGGTTTTTAGCCTGTCAGTAACACTTCTGGGCACTGCCGAGTCCCAGTACGGCTCCTAGGGTCAGGGAAATTGCTTCTAATTTTCCATGAACATTTTATTTTAGGTAAATTAGCGAAGTGCTAACTTACCACTTGTTTCTCACATGCTACTGTTGCTGAGGTGGTGGTGGCGGCGGCAGCGGCCACTGTCTGTCTCCCTAGTCCTGTGGTGTTGGTGCAATCAGGTGCTGCTGCTTTAACACCTGGCAAGTAGACTGGAGGGGGACCAGCTTTAGGGGCTGTTCTGGAGTGAAACAGTGAATGATTACAGGGATAAGAGAATGAGCGTGAAGGGTGCTGGCTGGGAGGTCTTTGTTTCCAGCCTGCTTTGAGTTGGTTATGGATTGGGGTGGCTGGGGGGTGGTATGGAGGTGGTGGTGGGGGCAAGGGTGGATGGAAGGCCACAAAAGAGTCCAGATCTGTAAACATGGTTTCTGCAGGGGGGGTGCTGTTAACTCGACATCTCCCAGACTGTCTCATTGTCAAGAGTGGACTTTCGTCCCCGAAGCGTTCATCCGGAAAGAACTTGTGAGGATTCTAAGAAAGATTTAAACAAAGAAACAAATAAACAAAATGGACATTTATTAGCAAATTTCCTAGATAGAAATTTACAGGCTGAGAGCGTTAAATGAGATCCTGCATTAAGTGTAGAGATTACTTAAAAATAAAATCTTGAAAAAAAAAAAAGATGGCAATAAACATACATTTGGCAAGAGAAAAAGGCACAACATATTTCTCTAGGCCAGAAGCCCAAGGAAAATAACAGCACAAAAGGATACAGCAGAGTCTCTGTAGCCTAAGACAGAGCTATCAAGGAGAGCTGTTTAACTAAATATTCCAGCAAGCAGGTCAGTAATCCCTTGCAAGATTATGTGATAATGCAAAAGTAGGAAATAAAACTTAATTCAAATGTCTTTGCTGAGAAAATAAAATTAAATACCAAAGGAAAAAAAGGCATACAAGTGAGGATCTTCCTAGAATTTTCTGACAAAGCATCGCACTCTGTCTGAAATAAAACCTATAAAATACTAATCCTTACCTGTTTATTACATATCACTCAGTTTGATTAGTATTTTGATAAATACTATATAGTAATTAACTTATAAAACTTTTATACAATTTAAGATATCAAGTTAAGATACAATTTAGAATGGCGAAGACTTAAAAGAAAGGAATAGGAAACAAGACTCTATTTCAGGGGTGGAAACCATGGTAAAAAATAAAAATCAAGAACGGCCTGCTGCCCTGCCTAGAAACACCACACTACATTCCTCTTTGAAAACTCAGGCTAAACAAGTCTGGAGTCAGTGGCAAAAAAAAAAAAAAAAAAAAATGCAATCACTTAACCAGACAAAATTAAATTTTATTTTAGGCTCTGATTTAGCGGCTGTGAACAGACTACTTTACACGTTCTTTCTTCATTGCAAAACTGACGCTACTGCTCTTGTACTTGGTAAGAAATTAGGTTTTTTCCCCCTGCTTATTAAAAAAAAAAATTCATTCCTTGATTCTCATGCCTACAGGATTTGTAACTTCATGCAAAAACATTTTTATTACATGGAGGAGGAGAGAGGAAGAAGAAGGGCACCTGGCAGATCTGTTAAGTCTGGTAGTAGGCCACAAACTGAAACCTAGAGACCCAATGAGGGACAGAGAGCAGTGGAGGGTCAGAATTTCCTACTTCTTCTTTCACCTTTGATGAGGATGCACGCTATTAACTTTTAGCAAGCCTATTAGGCACTGGAGACACAGTTGCTTACATACAGCACCTCTTATCTTCACAACATCCACTCTACTGGTGAGGAAACTGATATTCAGAGTGCTTATGTGGTTGGCCCTGGTTAACTAACTAATTGATAAGCAGCAGAGCCAAGATATAAGTTCAGCTCTCCCTCCAAAGTCTGTGTGCTCCATCTCCATCCACTCGACACACTGCCTCTACCTGGGAGGCGGTGGTTGGGAGTGGGGGTGGGGGTACAGAGGACGACTTCCAGGCTATCACAGACCCTCAAGGCAGTGAAAGGGCATGCGCTAAGAAACAGATGCACATGCTGTGAGGGCTCCTTAAGATGTCTGAACTACTGTCTGCACAATGATCAAGGCTCCCTATCACACATTGTCAAAAGCCATCCCACCTGTAAGAGCTCAGCAGCAGCGTCCGCAAGACCAAATTCTCTTAACACTCGAATCTGTATCTCATAGCTGACCGTGGCACCTTCTCCACAGTTGAGTGCGTAGGCTCTCTGCACCTGCTCAGTATGCCGTAGTTCCTGCAGACGCCTGACCATGTCTTTCATAATGAGGAGACGAGGAACTGAAAAAAGAAAAGGTTGGTAGGCAAAATATCTGAGCTGCATGAAAACCCACTCACTGAGCATGAGAAAGAAAGCATGTGTTCTGCTTAGAATCTTCTTAAATATTTGGTGATAGCCTTTTAATTTCCTGGAAACATAGTAACTTATATGCTGCCTAGAGAAGGGGGACCCTGAATGGAGTCTCGAAAAATGAGAGAAAACCAGTCAGGTAAAGTAGCATGAAGGCATGTGTCTCAAGCAGAAGGACCAGGCATATGTCAAACAGGCAGGTGACAGCATGGCATGAGTAGCTGGTACCACTAGTAGAACTTAGGGTTCAAAGGTACAAGCAGGAAGAGTATATTAAGAGAAGGCGAGACAGATAGGTAGGAGCAGATCACAAATGACCCAGCATATCATAAGGAATTTACATCCTGGAGGTTGAACCAAGCCTGCGGCCTAGTTTGTAAATAAAGTTTTACTGGCACACAGCTACATCCACTCGTTCAGACAGTGTCTGTGGCTGCTTCTGATGGCAGAGTTGAGTAGCTTCGATGGAGACTGCAGAGCCCACAAAGCCTAAAATATCTACCAAGTGGCCCTACCAGAAAATGTCTGCTGAGTCCTGGTGTAAAAGCCAGAGTGGGAGTAAGGTTAGAGGCAGGAAGAGCAGTTAGGAACCTAGACTAAGGCTGTAACAGGGGGCTGAGGAATAGGGGACACAGTCTACAAATATCTAAGAGACAAACTGACCAGACTGGCCACCGGCTCTTTTTTCTGGGGAAAGGCGAGCTACCACTTCCTGAGTGCTTACTCTGTGCCAGGCAAACTCCTAAGCATCTTACTCACAGTACTTCCTCAAATCTTCATAACAACCCTAGAAAGGAGATATATCCATTTTGTAGACAAGGAAATTAATGCTCTGGGAAGTTATCTTGTCAAAAGTCACACAAATAAAGTGGCAGAGCCAGAATATGAGCCCATGAGTCTTCTCCAAGAGGCTATATTGTCTTCTTTAGAGTGAGGTGGGCAAGGAAGAGAGAAGAATCAGAGAACACCAGAATAGGACCGGGTCTTGTTAAATAAGACAACAAAGCCAAGTCTTCTTGTGAACATCTCTGGGCTTTTTAGATTCAGTTCTAAGATTAAACTATGCTGCTATTCAATTGCATTAACTCAAGCTGATAAAAACCGGGCTAGTGACCATAGCTTCAATATCTGCACAAATCAGCTATTAGTGATATTTCTCTTCTGTTGTCCAATGTATACTTTAAATAAATGATTGTCAGTGTTTTGTCAGTAGTGGCCAAATCTGATAAGGCCAGCAACTGAACAGACATTAGTCCCAGAATAAAATATATGTGTTCAATTAAAAGTTGTTATTCTTCTATTTGTCCTTAATTGAAACAGACATTTATAAGCAGAAAATGAATGATACCATTTCTAATAATGCTATAATTTGCTGATCTTTTTGAATCTTCCAGTGGTAATTGGCAAGAGCTATAAATTTCTGACCCCCAGATCACTGCGGATTTTCTTACCTTAAAAACTAACACTAGAGCCCTTTGGTTAAAATCAACATTAACTGATGCTCAGAAATTTTTGGGTGTAACAATTATGTATCTCTATCTATGGTCACTTTTCTCAAAGTCAAGACATAAGCCTGTATGTACTACAACAGAATTCACAGAGCAGATCCTGGGAGGCTGAATGGATCTCTAGGAAACCAACAGTGATCACATTTGGGGGCACAAGCCTAGACTCAAATATACAAGTTTATAACTCTCCTCAAAGTGTCTTATGTGAGCAATGGTTTATGGATATGAAAAATCAGAATTCCTCTGAACTAGTGGTTCTCAACAGGAAGCGATTTTACCCCACACAGCATATTTAGCAATGTCTAGAAACAGAAAAATGTTTCCGAAAAGTTGTCATAAAGGATGTGTGTGCGTGTGTTTTTGCACACACATGCTACTGGCATCTAGTGAGTATAGGCCAGGGCTGCTGCTGAACTCTCTACAGTGTGCAGGACAGCCCCTTCAACAAAGAATTATGTCAAGATGGCATGGTTGAGAAACCCTGGGCTAACCAGAAAACCTGTACATACTTGTTACAGGAAAATAAAATATGAAACAAAAACCCTAGCTTATTAAGTATTAATTCTTTAATTAGAACAATGCATAATGGGTATTGGAAAGCAGAGAGAATTAGCACATGTAAAAAGGCTACAAAAATGATCAGATTAATCATTTAAATATAAATGCCTGACACAAAGCTACTGCCTCACCTGGAATTTCATTGGCTACGACTGAAGGAGGGCTTGACTGGTGACTGCTGATCTGCTGGTGGCTCATCATGTGACAGCACTGTGGTACAGCGGTATTGACCATGTAAAGTGTGTCTGGCACATTGGACATTCTAACCATTCGCAAACGCACAAGATCTGTTTGCTCAACCATCATCTCGTCCAGCACTGACTGAAATAACAATTCAGTATTAAGAGAATCCATCAACTCATCTCTGGAAATCATGTTTGGAGAAAGATTATAACCTTTATCATATAAAAAAGGAACTAGTTTATTGTTTTCAGTGTATGAAGCTTAAAATTAATAGTGAAAGGAGAAAGAACCCCTACTTCTTTAATTTTTAAAGAATCTTTCTGTATCATCTTT
Source organism: Canis aureus (assembly GCF_053574225.1). NCBI lineage: Eukaryota > Metazoa > Chordata > Mammalia > Carnivora > Canidae > Canis > Canis aureus. The sequence continues at coordinate 65,801,873 of NC_135619.1, forward strand.
GAAAAGAAATAATCATCTTCTGGTTGTTTGCTTTTAATTAAAGTATTCAAAATTTGAAGGAAGGTATAAAATTATTCAGAAGTAAATTATACCTAAAGTTACTAGAAGGAAAACAATCTATACATGGGCTAAGTATCAGATCCAACATGAAATGGTCAAAACACAAAATACTGAAGATCAATTTTAAATTCAACAGACGTATATAAACCCAACTGTTTAGTTTCAGATGAATCTCAACAAACTGCAGAGTGGCCAAAATGATGTAATGTATAAACCTCTTCCACATTTTCTGAGGGCAATTACCTACTGATGTGTGGGTTCAGCTGTCGGGGAACAGGAAGTCCCAGGAGGACTATGTGATTAGCTCCCCTCTGCCACATTCTGAGACAGAGGAGAATGCAGGGTCATTTCTTACAGACCTTTGTTTACCATATACCACCTCTGCTAAAGGCCTCTGCTAGTTGCATGCTGTTAAGCACTGAACTTATTTCCAAAAAACCAGACCCAATCATTTAGTTTTTTTTCCTATTTTGGACTATTTATATTGTCAATCACTCAGTAAGAGGTAGATTATCCACCTAGCCAATAAAATTAACTTCTCACAAATCCTTTTACATAACTTAAGCTAGGAGGAGCTCTAAACATCAAAATGAGAAAAAAATTAAGGTAACTTCATTCTATATCCAAACACATTTTGCCTGTTAATTTGTTTCACAAAGCTTAAGGGTGATTTCTGACTTTCAAAGAGTTCCTCAAAAGTCCATCGCAAAGTTCTAATGGCCAAATATGGCTAATAAATATCACAGTATTCCATTTTTACATTACCACATTTTCTTGGAGTTCTTCATATTATGATACACAATTTACTTAATAAGCCTGAAATTTTCTCTTAGTTTTGTGCACTTATTCTAAAACTAAATAAAATTTCCAACAGTCAGCCACTACAGAAACACATTACAAGAAATCATGTCATTTCTTTAGTTTAATAAAGACAAAATGTGTGCAATCTTCTTTTAGAACATTTTTCCCATCCTGAAGATCACAATATACTGATAATAATTTCAGTTAATTTTTTTTCCAAATTAACAATTTGCAATGCAACTAAGATGAGAAAAATGTAAAATGCAATTCAACATGACCTAAGTTATAAAAACATGCTTGATAATTAAACATTTCAGAAAAATATTCTCATGAGTAGTCACACTAGAGTTTATTTCACTTTTCCTATTATTGGATATTTAGGTGACTTCTATATACTTTTACAATACCACAATGAGTATCTTTGTGCTTATAGTTCATAAAATGTATTCCAATATCTTAAAATGGTTTTCATTACCTTTGCTTCCTCCACATAGGGAGAGAATAGTCGAGGACGAACATATATTCCAGCATTTTTTTGCCGTAACCAAGCATTGGACTTTCCACCTTCTGTTGTAGGAAGCATATCTGATGGAGGAGTACTAATCAAGCCTCTTTTCATCTTGAAAAAAAAATTTTTTTTAGATGAACTAATGATTTATGTAGACCTAGAATACTACTAAGATGAAAAATTACACCTATAAATCATGAAAACTTAGGAATATACACGAAATTTCAAAATACTCCAAATGTTTGAGATTATTTAAAAGACTCAGCAATAAAGAGGTACTACAATATACCACTTTTCTTTATATAGAGGAATGATGTTTTTATTTTTTTAAAGGTTTTTTTAAAAATTTTTATTTATTTATGATAGTCACACACACACACACACACACACACACACAGAGAGGCAGAGACACAGGCAGAGGGAGGAGCAGGCTCCATGCACCGGGAGCCTGACGTGGGATTCGATCCTGGGTCTCCAGGATCACGCCCTGGGCCAAAGGTAGGCGCTAAACCGCTGCGCCACCCAGGGATCCCCAGGAATGATGTTTTTAAAACAAGAGCTATAGTAATTAAAAATATAATTAGTTGGATTAACTTTCAGAACTTTCAATGAAAACCAATTTCTACCTTTTTTTACTTACTCATCTAGAGGATTCCATACCCATTCCACCCCCCCCAAAACAAAACAAGGACATCTTCTTGGGCCTGTATCTACAATACAAGGATGCACGTGGTCTGCCTGGTGGTTAAGGGAAAGGAGCTCTTGGGGAGGCAGATTGGACACAAATAGCAAACTCCCCATTTAACAGGTGCATGACCATGGATATGTCCTTTTAGGCTAGACCTGACTTTAAAGGGCTCCCCGATGGCCCTGGAGATGGGACCCTGCATGACTAAATGTGGTGGCCCTGTTGTTTCCTCGTGTATGCTAGGAGAAAATAAATCAAATACCTACAGCTCATAAAGTGGTTGTGAGGATTAATGACAGTAATGCACAGTGCTTAGCACACACTAGGAGTGTTTTATGCTTAACAGCCATTATTAGCAAACTTTCACCAGGGACTTCTGTGTGAAGCACAGAATTAAGAATAGAGATATGTATTTTCTAAGTCTACTAAACAAAGTTCTAAATTATTTTTCTAAACCAAATTCAGGGTTCAATTTGGCTTGTGTCCCATGTTTTAAACAAAACCAGGGATCCCTGGGTGGCGCAGTGGTTTAGCGCCTGCCTTTGGCCCAGGGCGCGATCCTGGAGACCCGGGATCGAGTCCCACGTCAGGCTCCCGGTGCATGGAGCCTGCTTCTCCCTCTGCCTGTGTCTCTGCCTCTCTCTCTCTCTCTCTCTGTGACTATCATAAATAAATAAAAAAAAAAATTAAAAAAAAAATAAACAAAACCAAACATTGTAAAACAGGCAAAACAAAAACTAAACATTTTTTTTAAAGATTTTATTTATTTATTGAGACAGAGAGAGAGAGAGAGAGAAAGAGAGAGAGAGAGACAGGCAGAGGGAGAAGCAGGCTCCATGCAGAGAGCCTGACGTGGGACTCGATCCAGGGTCTCCAGGATCACGCCCTGGGCTGCAGGCGGCGCTAAACCGCTGCGCCACCGGGGCTGCCCTCAACGTTGTTTTGTGTCTAATATTACTCTTGTTAATTCTTCCATTAGTTAAAATTGTTTTTAACTAATAAAATACAGCATTAGATAGTATTAAAAGCAGAAAAGCTCATAACTCTAACCTACTCTAACTGTAATAACGCTGATATATTTCCTGTCAGTCTTGTTCAATGGATTTTTACATAACTGAATTCTAGAATACATAAAAACACATTAGTTTGTATTATTCTTTCTGAAATTATATTCTATCATTAGCATTTTTCATTGTTGCTATATTAGTCTTTATAATCATTGTTCAGGGCAGCAAAATATTCTGAGTAGTGTACTACAGTTTACTTTTATTTTTTCTGTTATTAAACATTCGAGCAGGTTTCAAATATTTAAGGATATGCTACTAATGTACCAGCTATACTTCTCCTATGGGATGGTAATATTATTTCAAAATATACTGACTTGGGGCGCCTGGGTGGCTCAGATGGTTAAGTGTCTGCCTTCGACTGAGGTCATGATCCCAGGGTCCTGGGATCAAACCCTATGTCAGGCTCCTGCTCGGCTTCTCCCTTTCCCTCTGCTCCCTCACCCAACTCTCTCTCACTCTGTCTTGTTCTATCTCAAATAAATAAATAAAATCTTGGAAAAAAAAGATAATTCCTACTAAAATAAAAACAGTGACTTAATAGGTGAAAAAAATGGTAACCTATGGTTTTACTTTGCCTTCTTTGGTGTGTGTGATTACTAGTGAGACTGAACACTTTTTTCTAATTAGAAATATAAATATTTAATTATTTTCTTCTAGTTTTCCCATGTTTCAATTTAATATTTAATTCTGCAATCTAATAGCGATTAATTTTGTGTGCAAGTGAAATGAGGTTTTAACTTTAAACAAATTCCCCCCTAACTCACCATCTAGTCCAGCAAAATGATTCACTGATTTCTGATAGATTATGATATGTTTAATTCTTATATATTAATGAGGAATTTTTTTTTAATGAGGATTTTTTTCTGGGCTATTTGGTCTTGTCTGTTTTGCTAGCATCACAGATCAGAATTTTTTTTTGTTTCTGTTTTTGTTTTTTAAAGCTCTAGGCCCAATGTGGGCCCTGAACTCACAAACCTGAGATCAAGAGTTACGTGCTTTACCAACTGAGCCAGACAGGCATCCCTAGAGTTTTTAAATTTTATTTATTTACTTATTTTTTATTATTATTATTATTATTATTATTATTATTATTATTCATGAGAGACCCACATAGAGAGAGAGAAGCAGAGACACAGGCAGAGGGAGAAGCACGCCCCATGCAGGGAGCCTAACGTGGGACTCCATCCCGGGTCTCCAGGATCACACCCCGGGCCGAAGGCAACGCTAAACCGCTGAGCCACCCAGGCTGCCCCATCCCTAGAGTTTTAAAATATATTTTAAATTCTGGAATAGTTATCCTTCCTTCATTATATTCGCTTTACAGAACTTAAAAAAAAATTCTTATCAAATAAATAAATGAATATGGAAGAGGGAGGGAGGAAAACCAAAAAACAAACTCTTAACAGAGAACAAAGTGAAGCTAACCAGACAGGAGGTAGAAGGGGGAGAGGGGAAACAAGTGATGGAGGTTAAGAAGGGCACTTGTTGTGATGAGCACCGGGTGTTGTATATAAGTGCTGAATCATGAAATTCCTCACCGGAAATGAATATTACACTGTATGATAACTAACAGGAATTTCAACAAAAACTTGGAAAGAAAATAAATAAATGAAACAGTCGCATGCAATGAAAAAAAAAATTCTTATCAGTTTTTTTCCAGATGATTTTTATGTTTCTGAGCAGCTGAAAAAACTGTCTATAAGCATTGCAATAAAGTTATAGATCAATGTGTGAAGAAGTAATATTTATAATACTTATTTCTCACATCCATTAATTCAAGCAATTCTATTAGTTTAAGAAATTCACTTTAAAAAAGCTATGAAAGTAATATGATCAGCTCCATTAATTTTTAACTGAAATACGATCATAAGATTCAGTCATCCCTTTCACACTGAACCCTTCTCTTCTCCCTGATTTACTGCTGTGTTTGAGAAGTCTCCAGAGGTAATTTCTACCCTTTTCTTTGTGAACAGGATCTACTTGATCTACACTGATCCTCCTACACTATCTTTTGCAAAAGTAAGACGGCTCTACCCACTTAACTCTCATTCACCAAGCATTTATTTGTGCCATTGGCCAACATGAGGGACACAATATGGTACAAAACACACATCTGTCTCTGTTCTCATGGACTTTGTGGATTTACAATACTTTATTAGTAGAAATTACGTAAAATGATAAAAAAAAGAAGTCTTTACATTTTGGCGCATTTTCTTTTCATGAAAGAGATAAATGAACAAACGTACTTACCGCATCACTTAGGACTTCACTGTTTATAGGTAAGATATGTTCAATTCGCACAAAAGGTAAGAGAGAAGAAAGGATCTCTCTAAGCTCTTCGATGTCTAGGTCTCGTCTTTTTACGCCTCTTCTGTTTACACTATGGGCAGTGCCACTTAGTAAGTTTGGCTCTATGAGACAGAAAACGAAAAGTCTCCTACCAAATCCAAATTTTTACCTTTTTTTCTCTAGTACACTTTTAGTAACATGCTTTATACTTAAGTGCATCTGCTTTAAAAAGGATTATAAATTACTTTTGTGTCTTAAGTTTTCTTAATAGAGATGTTCTTCTACAAAGATAAAGCATGTGAACAGTATAACTTTTTTTTTATTGTTTTGCACTAAAGAATAAGAAGAATTCTTTTCCACATACTAACACAAAGGAGAAAAGATGACAATCTATTAGAATCTAGTTTGACCAAGGGCTTTTTCTTAAGCTTTTACACTGCTGTGACCAGTTTTTAGTACAATTAAGGGCATTACATGGCAAATGCTATTTCCGGTAACTGTGGGTTATCAGGATACTGATTAGGCTACCATATGTTTACCAGCAATTTAATAAAATACTAATTACCTGGTATCTAAAGCAGCAAACTAAGGCACCTGGGTGGCTCAGTCAGTTGAGCATCTGCCTTCGGCTCAGGTCATGATCCCAGGGTCCTCAGATGGAGCCCCATATCGAGCTCCCTGCTCAGTGGGGAGTCTATGCTTCTCCATACCCTGCCACCCTCACTCCCCCTGCTTGTGCACTTTTGCTCTCTGTCTCAAATAAATAAAATCTTTTTTTTTAAGTGAAATCTAATGTGCACTGTATTTAACTTTGATTTTTATGATAGTCTCCTAAATCTCCCTAATATGGGAATGTTACTGCATAAAAGTGAACACTCTGATCTCTGACACAAAATATATTCCCACTGTCCAGAGCAGAGAGTAAAGGTTTTCTTCATTAGGTATCAATGAAAGAAGATCTTAAGTATATATAAGCTTACAACATTGAGTGGAAAACAAAAATTACTAAAATTTTGGGAATCTTTAATCATATCTATAATCTAGTGGTTATATATTTTTTCTTTAAAAAGTAAGATCCTTATCATTCCCAAATATAAGTGCTGTATTTTTTGCAAACACTCTATAGGCAAACAAGTATTTCCCTTAAATCATGTGTAAATCCCATCAAATCTCTCATGGATAGAGAGATAAGAAATAATTGTTTTTGAGAAGCTAAGCTTCTTCTGGCATCATTCAATATAAAATTGTTGCAAGCATGTGGAAAAGGGTTTTTTTTCCTTGCCTTGCTATGATTTGGCTTCATACTTATTATACAAAGCACTGCTTTTCGAAAAAAAATTTTTCCCCCCTTAAAATAGTGGCATCCTGTTTTCATACGAAATCTTACATAAAACTCCCAAGTAAGTAATGGGTAAGGGCAGAACCTTATACAGAAAGGAGGCTGAAAAGAGCTGCCTGGTATGCTCAGGTTCCTGCTCATTCCTGGAAGAGCCTTCTGCTCCAACCCCATCGGGAAACTACTATTTAAGGGAAATCTTATCAAGGATGCTCATTATCTGCTCATAAACATGGCATTTTATCATAACCAACCTTACACCAGTGAACAGGCCTATGGCCTACAATGATTATGCAGCATCATATACAATTAATTCTTGTTGTTGGAGGAATCCTGTTCTATAAAGTCACCGTCAACAATCAGCAAACACTTAACCACTGCTCCTAAGGGAAACACAGGGTGAGATTCCTATAAGCCTCTGGTTCCAGTTTTATTACCTGGTCAAGACAAAAACGTTGTTTTAGGTGTGTTTCTGTTTAAAGACACCTTATTACTATATATTGTTGATTTGCCCTCGCAGCCAACAAGCACTGCCACTCATATCTGAATGAAGCTGAATTTAACTCCTAGTTTCTCTGTGAAGGGACATCACAGCCTTCCTGTGCCTGGAAACACCATACAGCACTAGAAGTTATAATGGGAGGCCAGCTGGATCAGTGAGGTCACCAAAAACAACACCCACCCATAAAATATGAAAAACTTGGCACTGAATGGAATGAAAAGGACACTTGTTTGCAGTATGAGAAGTGAAATGAGAAGGCAGAGCGGCACCTTGTTCCACCCGAAGCTGGGAATACGTGCATCAGGGGACTCCAATGTTTTGTCACTCTGAGCATGTCTGTAGTTGACCATGAAAGTGTTGTGGGTACTGGTTTTGGGGTTATAAATAAATTTTAGCAGGTAGATGAATTTGCAAATACAGAGTCTGCAAGTAAAGACAGATGGTATATTGGCATTTCAAAAAGACCTAAATTAAAACTAGTGGCTTTAATATTCAACACAATTCTATTTTTTTTTAAGATTTTATTTATTTATTAGAGACACAGAAAGAGAGAGAGAGAGAGATTGGGAGAGAGAGGCAGAAACACAAACAGAGGGAGAAGTAGGCTCCATGCAGGGAGCCTGACGTGGGACTCGATCCTGGGTCCCCAGGATCACACTCCGGGCCGAAGGCAGGCGCTAAACTGCTGAGCCACTGGGGCTGCCCTTCAACACAATTCTTATCTGAGAATTACTAAAAGGCTTTTGCAGGCCATAGAGAAATAAATTAGTAGGAGAAATTAGAGGTTTTGAAAGTCAGATTTAGTTTGAAATTTTTATGTATTTTAAAACATGACAGGCAAACCCTATAAATGCACTAAAAATTTATCATTGACCTAAACACTTTTTTCAAAAGATTTTATTTATTTATTTGACAGAGAGATAAGCATAAACAGGAGGAGTAGCAGAGGGAAAGGGAGAAGCAGGCTCTCTGCTGAGCAAGGAGCCCAATGTGGGGCCCAATCCCTGAGTCAAAAGCTTAACCGACTTAGCCACCCAGGTGTCCCAACTTGAACACTTTATAAATAGGTGAACTTCATGGTATGAAAAGTATATCTAAAAAAGCCAACAAGAAATGACAGGCAACAGAAATCTCTATTTAATTTTTCTAGTTAAAATGTTTTGAAAGGAAATGTTTTGATTTGGATTTGCTATATAGAGGCATACAAACATTCTGAGGGAAGGAGCATGCGTGCGATGTTTCTACCTCTTCTGCAGTATCCCCAGTTGGAAGCCATCCAAAAGCATTATTTTTCCTTTACCTTCCACAAAAAAATTTCTTTTAAAGATTTTATTTATTTATTCATGAGACACACACACACACACACACACACACACACACACACACACACAGGCAGAAACACAGGCAGTGGGAGAAGCAGGCCCTGCAAGGAGCCTGATGCAGGACTGTATCCTAGACCCCAGGATCAGGCACTGAGTCAAAGGCAGACACTCAACCACTGAGCCACTCAGGTGTCCCTACCTTCCACAAAATTTAAAAATAAACAAGCATGCTTTTTGGGCCGGGGTAGGAGGTGGGGAGATCAGTCATACATTTTTTAATTGAGGTAAAGTTCGCATAAACCTCACCATTTTAGCCATTTTAAAGTATACAATTCAGTCAGTAGTTTTTAGTATATTTAAAATGTTATACACACATTACTATCTAATTCCTAAACATTTTCATCAGCAATATGCTTTTGTAATACTTTAATCATTAAATGAAAAATTTCACTCTAATACTTCTATAAATCAGTCAACATTTCTTATTAGCACATAGATAACATTAAAAGTACACTTTTAAAATTGTAAAATAAAAATTTCTGGTAGATTTGTTTCTAATAAAGTATACCCTTCTCCACTAAAGGATTTTACAGATCATAAAAATTTCTATTTCCAGCAGGTAATAGTGGCTACTGTCAAGACTGACACATAGCATGTCTCTGAATAAAAAAACTTACAGTATAAACTAATTTTGTAAGCTTACCTCTGTCAGCTATTCTTTTCATCAATTGATGCTCACCCCATTTAATCAGATATTTAAGGATATCTTGTTCACTTGCCTAGAATAAAAAATGATTTATATTCATTTTAGTGAAATTAGACAAATGGCAAATTTCATTAATGACTTCCTAGGTCATAATTTACACACAGTATGCAACTTACCACATTTCATGCTACACTGGCTGTTTGAAATGTTCCACTAAAGCTGAGGTCCACCAGCAGCAAACACACAACTGCTTTCCATGTGTTTTGTCCAGTAACTTACCTCTTGGCTCCAACTAAATTTTTTATTCTTGCTTTCATCTTTATGTTTTGTTTATCCTATTCTCTTCACCTATTTTAAACTTATTTTATTCTACTATATGGTCTCTATACAGCTGCCTTAAATTCTTCTTGGGATAGGAAGAGATGAATAGATGAAAGTAAATGTATATAGATACCAAGTGATTCTGTTGCAAGAACAGAAAATACAGATACAGAGACTTGTTTTGACAGAGAAACTACAATCTGCACAAGGTATGCTACTGACTGGTGAGGGCCCTTCAAGCAGTCTGTGAAATGGCAAGGTGCCCCTCAAATCTTTGTACTTTACTGAAAATCTTAGAGCAAATCTAGGCTGCAGTCCAAGGTTTTTACTTTCTAAATAGAAATGCAAAACTTTCTAAAGACAATAATCTGAGAGAACTGACAAATCCTAATCCCCATAATGCATGCAGTCTGGATCAGGACAATGAAACGAGGTTAATGAACACAGAGCCTAAATAAATAAAATCCAATTACGACATCATTTGTATTGCAATCAAAGCACAGATGCTACGTTGATTATTTAACTTGTCACTTAATTTTTTTAAAAGATTTTATTTATTTATTCATGACAGACACAAAGGGGTGGGGGGCAGAGACACAGGCAGAGGGAGAAGCAGGCTCCATGCAGGGAGCCCAATGTGACTCGATCCCGGGACTCCAGGATCACGCCCTGGGCCAAAGGCGGGCACTGAACCAATGAGCCACAGGGATCCCCACGTCACTGAATTTCTAACTGGGATGGAAGCATTTTATAATTTTCCTAGTATAAATATAAAGAAATAGGTAATGGCTCAGTGGGTTTATATTTTTATAACATTAAAACTGTTGTATAGTTTTCGGCATAAAATTCGTATAACAATGCCAAAAAAATTAAACTTGAACATATGTTACTTCAAAGTATTTTTTGCAATATTTTAAATCTATTGTTAGTTTAAGTTACCAAATTATATTGACATATAAGTCAATGACAGAAGAATTTGCTAAAAACTACTTCTGATTAAAAATAAGTAGTTCAAAACATTACTGTATTTTGGTAAAACACATATACTAAATTTTTATAAGCATTTGAGTAGTCAGAAATTGAATACTACTCTTACTTTGTGCTGAGTAAGCTACTGTCTATAGTCCAAGTACCTGATACTCCATCAAAAACAAGAAAGTGTGATAATGAATTGATGGAAGCCAAGAAAATCATTGTTGGGATATGCTTCTGACCTCGCCTACTGCCTCAACCCCATTGGTGTATAGTTGGTTGAGACCAGAACTTGTTCACAGTGTGGAGTTAGAGCAGCAAGTGCACAAAGGGCCAGAGAGCCAGAAGGCTTTTCCTGTACAAATCTGAAAAGGGCATACCTGGCTGGGCTGATCTCCCTAGATGGTAGAATAACAGAGTATAGATGGGTTTCCTGGTGAACACATGGATGACAATTACTTTGACAAGTATATATAAATGATTACCTGTAGGTAGTCAGACTGGATAGCAGTGAGCAGATGGTCTTTGCTGAGTTCATAAAAAACATCCGAAGTCATGACCTGGGAAAACTCCTCACAGAGGAAATGTAAAGCTTGTCGGTGTACCCATTTAGAGCCATATGGATGAGAGCTCCACTTGAGGATGGCAATTAAGGTATCTAATGAGATGCTCTCAGCAATGATATCCTCACAGCCTAAAAGAGAAGGCAAATACTTCTTAAAATTAATCATAAATATTCCTTATTGAACATTAGTATGTTAGATAATATATTTAAAAGTAGCAATAGTAAAAAAAAAGAACAAGGAGATAAATAAAATTTCAAGAGAAATTACCAAGACCTGGTAGGATGGGGTAACAACAGGTAACAATAGACTATGACATCTATAGGAAATCTGCTGTCCAGTAGAGACAAATCCATAGAAAGAGGCAGAGAATCCTCATAATTGTTTAAGAAAATCAGTATCTATGTGCAAATCCAACAACCTAAAGTAAGACACTACAGCAGAGAGGACTGGATCATAAGGGAAAGAAGAGAAGGGAAAACTGACACAGTTGTGGGAATTGGCCAGAGAATGGGTACGGATGACACCTGACGGATAGAGAATCCGTCTCTATCCGGATAGAGAAGACAAGTAGGCTATCTTCTTTGAAGTAGGAGAATATATGTTCTAATAAAACAACAATTTGCATTGTTGATAGCTTAAACTCTCAGAATAGAGACAATATAGTTTTATGCTCATCTGAGATGAATTCTGGTGGATTTAAAAGAAATAAGTAGTTTAAGGAAAAGAACCAGGCTTCTGGAGAAAGTGATTATGACACTGTAAGGACTCAAAAAAGTGAAGATAACCTGAGGATAGTCAACTATTTTCCTTAGGAGAGATCATTTCAAAATATAAAGATAAAAAATGTAAAATCTGAGTGATAAAAACTGTGGAAGGGAAAATGATTGAAGTTGGACAGAAATTCTTTATAATTATTTACAAGAAACCCTGATAATTTGGGGGAGAAAAGAGGCATTTACCACTAAAGAGGCTGCTCTCTAATGAGCTCACAGCTTTGAAAGATACAGCCAAAATAAAGAACATCAATGAACTCCAGAGACTTGCAAAGTTCAATGTTACTGTGAAACCATGAAAGGCAAAAAGTGAAAGGTAATGACTGATTACCCTTTTTTCAGGTGACATGAGATCATTAGCAGACAATACAGGGTACAAGAAGTCATGCTTCATTCTCTTTTCTGATACAGTACCAGATAACCAGACTATCATAAAGAATGGTGTAACCTGACTTCTGCAAAGCATTTAACAAAATACTTTATGAAGTCTCTAGAAGACAGGGATGCTGTCTTCACTGTATGTCTAGCACCTTCTTGCACATGGGAGGTGCTACATAAAAATTTGTTGAGTGTGCAAACGAGATCTTTGCAGATAAGATAAAGAGCAGTATATGGGTGACAGAACAGTGGTTACCGGAACCGTTTGCAAGTAGCACTGATTAACCTGGGGGATGGGAGTGGGGAGTCTCTGTTTTTGTGATATTAATTAAGAACTTGAATGAAGATGGGGAAAATATGCTTCAAAATCTCCAGATGATGGGCAGCTCCGGTGGCACAGTGGTTTAGCTCTGCCTGCAGCCCGGGGTGTGATCCTGGAGACCTGGGATCGAGTCCCACGTCAGGCTCCCTGCATAGAGCCTGGTTCTCCCTCTGCCTGTGTCTCTGTCTTTCTCTCTCTCTGTGTGTCTCTATGAATAAATAAATAAGTAAATCTTAAAATCTCCAGATGAGGGGATCCCTGGGTGGCTCAGCGGTTTAGGGCCTGCCTTCGGCCCAGGGCGTGACCGTGGAGTTCTAGGATCGAGTCCCACTTTGGGCTCCCTCCATGGAGCCTGCTTCTCCCTCTGCCTGTGTCTCTCATGAATAAATAAAATCTTTAAAAAAAAATCTTCAGATGATCTAAAACTGGGAAACACTGGATGACAGGATCAAAACCGGCTAAACAGATGGGTCAAAATGAAGGTGAAATAGAACCAGGAAAATTAGGAAGTTCTATATATTAGTGAAAGAAAATCAACGGCACAAAAGATGATGGGAGAGCTACCTCAGCCATAACCCATGCTGAATGGGTACAAACTGTGATATGGCTGCTGTAGAGCTGAAACAAGCTCAAGCTTTTATGATTAAAGCAGAGTCCTAATCAATGGTACAATGTCACACTGCTGTCATGTGAGGTGCTGTGTTCTGTTCCAGGCCCTATGTTTTAGATGGGGCACTGACAGATGCAGGATTTCTCAGAGGAGGGCAAAAGAACAGTAGAGAGTTTGAGAACTGTAACAGGAGAAGCGCTCTGAGCAACCAAGATTACTAGGCTTACGGAAGAGAAACCTGAGGGGAGACCATAGGCCGCTATCTTTAAATGTCTGACAGACCTTCATGAGGCAGAGGAGAAATGACAGACTTCCCTGCTGTTCCAAGGGCAGGTCCTGGATGTTAAATGGATGTTGGAAGAAGGGAGATACTGCCTCAATATTAAGAAATCTCTAACAATTAGATTGCTCTCCTCTTGTCCCCTCTGACAAAAAAAGAATAGAAAAATATAGGAGCAAAGGCTGGCTCATCACATATGAGATAGAGTACCAAGAACCCCTATGCTGGATATGGAGCTAACATTAGATAGCATCCAAGTTGCTTCTATCACAAAGATAAAATCATTTTTAGAAAAGTGGTGACAGAGTATCAATGAGAGAGTAACTTAATCTAAAGATTAAAGATTAATTGACTTAATCTCAATATTAACCTGAGATCCTGATAAGGACATGGAGACCACCACAATGGAATCTGCATGTAAACAACACCCAAAGAGGTGAGTATGTACTGATGAAGAGTGAGGAATATGGAAAAGCTGTAAGCTGCCCGCATGATCTTTTGGTGAGCCTTGAATGCCAGTAGCCAGAGGAAGACTTGTCAGTCTGCTGCTTTAAAGGAGGCAGGGGAGGAGAATGAAGCAATATAATGGATATGTTTGGGCACGAAACATGTGAAGTTAGAGAAAAAGTGGTTATTCAAAAAGATGTATCACGATCCTACGAAACCAAGATATTGGCAGAGGGAAGAAAAGAGAATTAATAACAACATCATATATTTAAACTTCTGAGGTTTTCAAAGAAGTGAGATGTGATAAGAAAAAGTGGGCTTTGCAATCAACAGATCGAAATCCCACCTTGGCCTCTCAGAAGCAAAGTCATTTGCTTAAATCCTTAGCCTCTTTGAGCCTGAAGTGTTCTCATTTGTAAAGCTAAGTTTATACTCCTAAATCAGGGTTGTTATGAGATTTAAATGAGATGGTACCCTTGACATTCTTCATTTGTTCAAACATTCTGCAGTACCTACTTGCCAAGCACTATGAATACACTCTTTTTACTGCACACTTTCCTGGGTGATATTATCTCGCCCACATGGCCTTAATTCCCAAAGCATTCTCATGACTTGTAAGTCTGTATTACAGTTCTGGGGTGCCTCGCCATGTCGGAGGAGCATGCAACTCTTGATCTTGGGTTGTGAGTTCAAGCTCTACAAAAAAGTTTACATACAGTTCCAACCCAGAGCTCTCTCCTGACTCCCAGACTCAGTCCAACTTCCCATTGGAGTGTTCCATGGGGATGTTCTGCAGACCTCTTAAAGGCAAATCAATTCGTTTCCTCTGAGAAACCTAGTATCCCCCTCTGACTTCTTACCCCTGCTTCCTCCCAAAGCCAGCAATCTTAGTACTATTAGTGATTCCTTCTCTTGAAGCCCACATCCAATCACCATCATATGCTTTTCATTCTATTCTTAAATACATCCCCTCAAAAAAAAAAAAAAAATACATCCCCTCCACTGAAACTCTACCACCTCCCCATTTCAGAATCTGATACTTTCTAAACCCTGCATCACTGAAATAGCCTCAAAAAGTTCCCATCTTTCTCCCTTCCAATCTGTTCTCCATACTGTTGCCAGATGATCTTTTAAAATGTAAATTAGATTATATATGTAACAAATTATTCAATAGCTTGCAAATAACTTCAAGATAAAATCCAAACTACATATTCTTGATAGTCTGGTCATTGCCAACTTTTCCAGCCCCATTCCTGTTCATAGCAATCATTCATCACTTAGCATTTCCTAGAGTTCCAACAAACTGTCTCACCTCCAGGCCTTTGCATATGTTGTTCCATTTTTCTGAAATGCTCTTAATTCTCTTTATTAACTCATCCACTTTTTTTAGACTTAGCTTAGATGTTGCCTCTTTCAAAACCCTATCTTGATCTTGTTCCCCAAAAGCTGAGGTCAGGTGTTCCTCCTACCTAAAAAAAAGCAGCCCTATTTCTCTATATATACAATAGCATTAAATTCTCATAGTATTTTATATTTCTGTAATATTTATCTGAATCCTCTACCAGACTAAGAGCTCTTTTGGGGTGGAGGCCCCCCACCTTGTCATTCTACAATGCCGGACATCTAGTAGCTAATCAATTAAAAACAAACATAATAGGGGGTCCCTGGGTGGCTCAGCAGTTGAGCGTCTGCCTCTGGCTCAGGGCGTGATCCTGGAGTCCCGGGATCAAGTCCCACATCAGGCTTCCTGCATGGAGCCTGCTTCTCCCTCTGCCTATGTCTCTGCCTCTCTGTCTTTCATGAATAAATAAATAAAATCTTTAAAAACAAACATAATAGCTAATACTTTTGAAACTTACTATGTGCCAAGTCTATACTTAACTTAGAATATTTAATTTCTGCACTCCTATTCAAAGAAGGTAGTTTTATTATTCCCATTTTACAGATGAGAAAACTAAGATTCACAAAGATTAATATACTTGCTCAAAGTCGTACAGCTAGGAAGAAGACAAGTTGTACTTAACTAAACATAGCCTTCCCCTCCTGCCAAAAAATTTCCCTCTTTTTTATGTCTCTAAGCTTAGGTCTTACCTGGATTAATGCTCCTTAGAACTTTTTCATTTATAACCACTCTTCTTATAAGCAGAAAAGCATCTTATAAATACCAAACATGGTGACATTAACTCACAAATGTGAAAGGAAGGCAATTAGGCAAAAAATTGGAATGCTGAAAGGTATGTTTTACTTTCATTTTTTTAAAGATTTTATTTATTTATTCAAGAGAGATACAGAGAGAGAGGCAGAGACACAAGCAAAGGGAGAAGCAGGCTCCCTGTAGGGAGCCTGATGTGGGACTCGATCCCAGGACCCTGGGATCACGACCTGAGCCAAAGGCAGAAGCTCAACCACGGAGTCACCCAGGTGTCCCTGAAAGGTATATTTTAAAAAGAAATTTATCTAATATCGTCAAATATAATATTTTCATATTACAGTAAAGGATTTCAATTAGTGGTAATTTGCACTTTGTCACGGTTATCAATACTGGAATGAAAATGTAAATATAGCAACAAGGCCAAAGGGGTGCTGGCAGAGAAAGGCCAGTAAGAAAGATGCAAAAAGGCTTCATGCAATGTCATTTCCTTGATAAATTTTGGACCAGTCTCGTTGGTCCAGAAACATTACCAGCACACTATCGAAGGTGGCTGACAAAGTCATACTAACCCAAACCCCACAAGACCAATGTATAAATCAAAAGGTCCACTTATGTGCAGTGCAACTATTTATTTAGTTCACTTCTAGTGAGCAGAATGCCATGTTTCAAACTATCTTGGGTCAAGAAATATTTGTTATTGCTTGCTTTTTTTTAAGTTTCTAATCTGTCATGGACCAATACTTTAGTGGAAACCAGTAAAAATGCTGCTTGAATACTGTGGCGATGTCAAATTGCCAAAAAGTTTCTATATGCTTACTCTCAGTAACTGTACTTCCCTCACTACAGACATACTTTGAGAAGCACTGCTCTGGCTAGACTTCCTTCTCTTTCTCTATGCCAGTTTCAGGATATATGAAGGTTAAGTTTATTTCCTCCCATTTGGTACTAATAAACTCTCAGAAGGACCTCTTTTTCCCTCTTCTGGTTTCTTATAGAGTTTACTGACTCCATAGATAAAACAGTATCTGTATTTCTTTAAAGACAACTAAATACACAATCAGAATGACTACTTTTTTTTATTTTTTAAATAGGCTCCATGCCCAGTGTGCAGCCCAATGCAGGCCCCGAACTCACAACCCTGAAATCAAGACCTGAGCTGAGACCACGAGTTGGATGTTTAACCCTGACAGGGCCGCCGAGGCACCCTACTTTTTCTTTTTCTTTTTTTTTTTAAACTAGAAATAGGGCAACCCTGTCAGGACCCCTCTCACTCCTGAGAGCTTTCTCTGTATCTTTACTTAATAAACTTCTGTCCCTTTACTCACACACACAAAAATAAATAAATAAAAATAAAAATAAACTAGAAATATAGTGCTTAAGACTATTATCCAAATACGGCACAACACTGTACATATTCACCAACACCAGTCCTCCGATTCAACCCCTACCCATGTGCAGAGTACACATCCCCAGCCCAAGACTTTGGGACTGGCCATGAGATCTGCTTTGACCAATGAAACGTTAGTGGATATGATGTGAAAAAAAGCTTCAAAAATACTTTTGGGAACTGGGCTTGCCCTCTTGCCTTCTCCACCACCATGGTAAGAAGATACTGTGTGTGGCTAGCTTGTTGATCCTAGGAGAAAAATAAGCAGTAGCAGAAACAGAGCCAGCCAGCTCTGCTAAACCACAGTGGCAATCAGGATAACCCCAGATGCTACAAACTTAAATTTGTAATTTTAGCTGACCTGGAGATTTGTAGGAAATACATGTTCATGTCATATACCACTGAGATTCCCCAGTTGTTTGTTACATAGCAGTGATTGACTAATACACCACATACATTTTTAGATGAACTCAAAAGCCTTTACCAGTTTCCTTGTAACAGAAAAATTCATCTGTAGGCAAGACATTGAATGGCTCAAAGGTGCTCATGCATTCTGCTCAGGTAGTAGATTTTCAATGATGCAGTTGTGAGATTGGCAGATGAAATATGAAGTTAACGTTTCATGATTTTTTTTTTGCTTCTGTGAAAACTACATTTTACAGATCCACTGCTTACTTGATTAATCCCTTCTTCTATTTTTTTTTACCAGAATATTTTCTTTCTGATACTTAATGTTGGCAAAAATGCCTCTTTTTAAAAATGTGAGCTAAACACTATGAATGATCAAGGCAGAGATATGAAGTACAACGTATTAATTTGACATTTAGTAATACAAATGATTGTTCATTTAGTAATACAAATGCTGCATGTTGAATAGGACCATTTTCTGTTTTTACTATTAACATTTTCCCCCCTTTATGTTCCTCTGATGACTATAAAATAAGCTTCAATATATACAGATTTCCTGAAAACAGTCAGGATTTGTCTTTTTTGCCACTCTCATACTCTCTCCACCAGCACTAGTGGGAAACTTTTTCACTAACTCAGGTCTATCAGGAAACATGTAATCAGCTTCTAGATTCAGAGTTTCATATTGGGGCTGAGGTAGGAAGAGGAAGAACATAGGCAAGGGGAAAGAAGTGAAGGGAACAGTGGAGGGTGATCACAGCTTGCTAAGCAACACACACTGTATAATAAGTTTAGAGGAAGGCTGGTCTTACAGCAGGCATGGTGGCTCTTCAGTGGCCTGTTAGAAATAGAAGACTTCAAGTGCAAGCAGGCTTGAGAAAAAAGTTTCTTTAATTCTTTCCAACTAACCTGTATGGAACTGATTCCAGTTCCCAAGGAAATGGAATCATGAAATGAGAGGGAACGGAGGACAGTGTAAAGAGCTTATAGGCTTTGAATTCGGGCAGTTATCTTACTAACTCTTGACTCTCCCTTAGAGTCCTGTGCAGGATCAGAGCACACCCTCTGTGAGTCTCATTTCCTCATACAGAGGATGAAATAATCCCATCAGAGTTCTAAGGATTATGTTAAATAACATCAGGGAGCCCGTGTGTCCATCGACACTACCGTTCTAGGCTAGAAATCTTCAATCAGCTTGCCAACTCCACCTCCTTTGACATATAGATAGAACTAGTCGATGCGTCCTACTGATTCTTCCTTCAAGATGCTCTTTGATTAGCCTCTTTATTTTCCATCCCCAGGAATGCAACCTCTGTCCAAATCCTTAGTACTTCACACATCAAACACTGAGAAGCTTCCTGCTGTCTACCTCCCTCAGTCTTCCAATCCATACAGAGCACACGGCAGAAAGGTTTTCCACCATCATCCCTGCATCTTCTCTATTTTAAACAGGCAACCAGAATTCCAGAGCCAAGGCAGAAAATGAGAGTCAGACATGTAAGAATTAGAAGACAAGTCAATCTGTGCTGCAGTGTTTTTAACTGCCAGTCCTTGGACTCTGCAACTTGTGAGTGCTGATTGGATAAATATTCCTCTCTGCTACTCCTCAGGAGGACCATTCTAAAGATTTTACAGAGCTCCTCAGAGCATCCTGGCAGGGTTAAAACCCTGGTGTCTCCAGCGGCAACCAGCCCAAGACCTTTCTCTCCTCCTCTATCTCATTCTCTCTAAGCCTACACTCCTGTACAAGGGCTT
Organism: Canis aureus; assembly: GCF_053574225.1. Lineage (NCBI taxonomy): Eukaryota > Metazoa > Chordata > Mammalia > Carnivora > Canidae > Canis > Canis aureus. The sequence continues at coordinate 65,821,523 of NC_135619.1, forward strand.
ACTTAGCAGATAAGCTCATGCAAGCAAGCCTTTGTTTTAGGCAGCCTCAGCAGAGCTTGTGGGGCAATGGGAAGAGATACCCATACATGAGAGGAACAGAAGAGGCCCTAGAAAACAAGATTCTCCAGTGAGATTGTGGAACTAGCTCACTCACTGAAGAAACAGCAAAAAGGACTCCGATTGCTAATGGTAAGGGGGTGGAGGGGGGGGGGGTAAGTGACTCCTGCATGCAGCAGCATCACAATACTATGGATTCCCCTAAGTGAAGTATTAGTTTAGTAGTAGAGGAGGCACTTGAATGGAATGGGAACATTAGGAATTATAGGGACCTGAAATTGGTTGGCTTTAGCTAATTGCTTATCAAGTCGAGAAAAAAGGAAACAGGCTCCGGTTAGCCACCCCTCAATATAGGCATTCTGTCAAAGTCAGAAGACTTCTAGGTTGGTGTTTAAAACAATCCTTATTCCCTGCAGGTGCAGAACAGACTGTCAAAACTCAGGCTCCAGATTTAATTTTAAAGATATCAGACCTACAAAGACTTGAATGTAAAGCCTTGACAAATCTATGATCAAATCTGGATCTGCATACAAATAGTTGGTGACAGAAATCTGGAATGGGGCTATTTGGATAGAAGAGCGAGGAATGTGAAACCCCAAGATTTGGTGAACTTTCTAGATTGGGAAACACAGCTCTCCTCATTCTTTGTAGAGGACAGTAGCCTCCTCCTGTCAGGAGACCCAACAGGTACCTGCAAAGACAGTGCTTGCCCTCTTCAAGGTCTGCCTCTGCCTCTGCTCACTAGCTCCAAACCAATAATCAGGATCTGATCACTCATGATCACAGTCTGAACAAGAAAGTACAGTCTCTGTTCTGGGAGGAAAGACTACACACACCCAAGAATTGCAAGACCTAGTGATATGTACTGGCAGGGTCTCTAAGACCTTTTGTGGGAGTGACTCTTGAGGGTGCTGGACAAGGGTGCTACTAGGTCTGTGGCAATACAACAAGAGCAGGAAGGTATTTGTCTGGAATCCAAGGGATTCACCAGGGCATCTTGTGTTGCTTCTCTGCCCAGTGATAACAGAGACTGAGCCACTATAGCAACCATGGATAAAGCAACTAAGAGCTTAGACACCTCTGGGATGAAAATCTGGGTTACCCTACCTGGCAGGCCACCCAGATCTGTTGAAATATTTGGCAAAGGATAATGAAAATCTAGGTTGGGGGATAGAAGAGGGAGATTGTGGTAATTTGTACTGTTCCAACTTGCTTAAGCCTAGAACCGCTTCCTACAATCTCCATTCCTACAGGGTTCCAAGCAAGGTTGGTCAAAAGAGAAATGTGTGAAACTGGGAGGGCAGAAGCAGCCAGTCACCATAACTAGATGTGGTGACAGGCAGTCACAGAGGCATCTGTGGATGCTAGCTTATCCTTGCTTTCCCTTGTTCCAAGTCTAGTTCTCCCTCCCACTTGCAGCCCTGGTGACAACACTGACCCCAGGCCACCACCAGATGCTTGGCTGAAGAGCCACAAACCAAAGAGCCACTCTCTCCCCTCCCCTGAACAGCCTCCTGTCAGTGGCTCAGTGTGCCTGGCTTCTCAGGGTGACTGGCTGGTAGCTCCTCTGCATTCTACTACTCTCCCATTCACATCTTCCCTTCCCTAGCTACCCCCACCCCCTGCCGTGTGTGAGGCTCAATTCCTAAAAGAATTCCCCTATACCATAAGTCATAGTTGTTCTGCTTCCCTAACTGAACTCAGCGATAGAGGTTGTTTTTATTTTTTTAAAGATTTTATTCATTCATGAGAGACGCATAGAGAGAGGCAGAGACATAGGCAGAGGGAGAAGCAGGCTCCCTGCGGGACTCAATCCCAGGACTCTGGGATCACGACCTGAGCCAAAGGCAGATGTTCAACCACTGAGCCACCTAGGCATCCCTGTTTCATTTCGTTTTTGTTTTTTTTTTTTTTTTAATTTAAAGATTTTATTTATTTATTTGAGAGAGAATGAGCTGGGAGAGGGGCAGAGGGACAGGGAAAAGCAGGAAGCCTAATGTGGGGCTTGATCCCAGGACTCAGATTATGACCCAAGCTGAAGGCAGCTGCTTAACCAACTGAGCCACCCAGGCACCCAAATGATAAAGTTTTGATGAAAATATCAATTATAGTCTCCAGTCAGCTGCAGCAGTGGGGACTGTGGCTAATTGCACCATCTTTCCTGAACTGAGTCTTTTGTAGAGGTGTGGCTGGTAATCACCTTGAAGGCTCTGTGATGAACTGGATCTAAATTATTGTTTTCTCCTCATTAATTTAAATCACATCAAATTGTTGATATTAAACCATTTTGACCTATGAAAATAACCTCAGATGATTAAATAATGTATTAATTTTCCACTGGTATGTAACAAATTACCACAACAGGTTAAAACAACTCATCTCCTGTTTTCTGTGGGTCAGGAATCTGGGCACAGGTCACACGGGCCCTCAGGGTCTCATCAGGCTGCAATCAGGTGTCAACTGGACTTGCCTTCTCATCTGAAGAACTGGGGAAGAATTTGTTTCCAAGCTCATTCAGGTTGACAGAAATCCTTTCCTTGTGCCCGCAGAAGGGCCCAGCATCCTGTGGCTGTGGGAGGGGGTGGTTCACACACAGCTCCTAGAGACTTCCTGAACTTCCTGTCCTGTGGTCTGCTCAACAACAGATAGCTTACTTCTTTAAAGCCGGCAAGGGAAGTCTCTAGAGCAAGTGTACTTTTAAGATGGAGTCTTCTCTAATGTAATGTAATTACGGGAATGACATCCCACCTCTGCCATACTGCACTGGTTAGAAATAAGACAGAAGCTGTGCTTACACTAAAGCAGAAGGGACTGCATGAAGGGTATAAATACCAGAAGATGGGGATCATTAGGCGTCACCTTAGGGTCTCCTTGTCACAGTAAGTTTATGACCATTCCAGTAATACTGCTTCTGACATACCGGACAATCCTAATCATTTTAATCTGTCTTGAGTGTTCCTTTCTTTGATCTACTTCAGGTCTTTTCTCAGATCATATCTAATTTTACCACTTCTCTGAATAGGAGTAAGAAAAACTTCTATCAATATTTTAGGCAAAGGTGCATTATAATTTGGCCAAAAAAAGAAAAAAGAAAAAGAGAGAGAGAGAGGCACTAACTGATAAGGGAGTCAAGAATACTCAATGGGGAAAAAACTGTTCGTTCAATAAATGGCACTGGGAAAACGAGATTTCCATATGCAAAGTCAAACTGGACTCTGTCTTACACCCCTCACAAAAACTAACTCAAAATGGATTAAGGACTTAAATGTAAGACCTGAAACATTAAACTCCTAGAAGAAAGATTAGGACTAAAGCTCCTTAATATGGGTCTTGGTAATGATTTTTTGGATAGGATACCTAATGCACAAGCAACAACAAAAAAAATAAACAAGTGGGACTGCATCAAACTAAAAAGCTTCTGCCTAGCCAAAGAAACATTTGGTAAGATTAAAATACAGAATGAGAGAAAATATTTGCAAACCATGTATCAGATAGGGTGTTAATATCCAAAGCATATAAGGAACTCCTACAACTCAAAAGCAAGCAATCTGATTAAAAAGCAGGCACAAGACTTGAATATTTTCCAAAGAAGACCTACAGATGGCCAAAAGTGCATGAAAAGGTGCCCAGCGTAACTCATCATCAGGAAAATGCAAATCAAAACCACGGTATACCACCTCACACTTGTCAGAATGGCTGTTAGCAAAAAACAAGAGATAACAAAAGCCAGCAAGGATGTAGAAACCTGGGTGCCCTGTTGGTGGGAAAACAAACTGGTACAGCCATGACAGACAGAGTATGGAGGTTCCTCACAAAATTAAAAACAGAATTACCGTATGATTCAGCAGTCTTACTTCTAGGTATGTATTCTGAGGATGATGAAATCACTACTTCAAAGAGATGTCTGCACTCCATTGTTCACTGCAGCATTATTAAAGATAGTCAAGATGTAGAAACAAATGAATGGCTGAAGTATGGTATATATACAATGGAATATTATTCAGCTATAAAAAAGAAGGAAATCCTGCTACTTGGAACAACATGGATGAACCCTAGAATATCATGCTAAGTGAAATAAGAAAGACAAATACTGTATGACCTCATTTACCTGTGGAATCTAAAAACGTCAAACTCACAGAGAGAGAACAGAACGGTGGTTTCCAGGGGCTGAGGGATGAAGAAATGGGGAGAGCCTTGTCAAAGGGTACAGACTTTCAGTTATATGATGAATAAGGCCCAGAGTGCTAATGTGCAGCATGGCGACTATAGTTAATATTGTACTGTATACTTGAAAGTTGCTTTGAGAGTACAGCTCCAGCATTCTCACCACCACCACTGCAAAATGTTAACTGTGTGATGGAAAGGAAGCATCAACCAACCTTACCAGTGGTGAACATTTCACTATATATATGTATAGTGAAATGTGTGTGTGTGTGTATATATACACACACACACGTATCAAATCATTACACTGTGCACGTTAAACTTAACACAATGCTATATGCCAATTACATCTCATTGAAGGGGGGGAGGGAGAAAAACAAAAAGAAATCTAGATTAAAATCTTATTTTCAAGGGCACCAGGGTGGCTTAGTTGGTTAAGCATCTGCCTGCAGCTCAGGTCATGATCCTGGAGTCTCAGGACTGAGCCCCACGTTGGGCTCTGTGCTCAGCGGGGAGCCTGCTTCTTCCTCTCCCTCTGCCCTTTCCCACTTGTGGTCTCTCTCTCTCTCATGGTCTCTCAAATAGTAAATAAAATCTTTAAAAAAATTATTTTCAGTGCAAAAAAAAGAGGAAAAGTAAGTTGAATTTTTCTGGGTTTTATTTCTCATACTTTTTTGGCTAGTGTTCAGAATTCATTGTTCCTGTTGGTAGATACCAAAAATATCCTCTAAACATAAAATAGAGGCAGAGTCTTAAAGTGTAATATATTTATTTACACAGAAGGATATCTTCCAAGTTTCTATCTCTTTTAATAGTGTTACAAGTTCCTTGCAATCGTTAAATGCCAGAGGGCATTAGTAATATTATAGATCTATTCCAAATATCTTATGTTTTCTTTCAATATATTTTAAAAGTTATATACTTAGACTACCTCTGGATTGTCAGTGCCAATATAAAATCAATCACTGACCACAGAATCCAAGCATATATTGGGAAGGAAATGAGAAGGTTCTCTGTTTTGAGAACATTACTCCCTTTTCTTTCTTTCTTTTTTTAAGATTTTATTTATGCATAGAGACAGAGAGAGAGAGAGGCAGAGACACTGGCAGAGGGAGAAGCAGGCTCCATACAGGAAGCCTGACGTGGGACTCAATCCCGGGTCCCCAGGATCACACACCAGGCCACAGGCGACGCTAAACTGCTGCGCCACTGGGGCTGCCCCACTACTCCTCTTCCGATGGGAAAGAGGCAATCACAGATTCATGTTGCTTGTGTATGAAAATGTATCCGGAGCGCTTGAATTCTTTACTCTGATTCTTTTGCCAAGCTGTGTGAAAAGAAAGGACAGAGAGGAAGATAGGAAACAGGTTACTGTAGTAACTTGGTACATAAAGGAAGAGGCTAAAGGAAGAGGCTAACAGAAAGATTTCTCGAAGACATAAAAGGAAAAAGACAAGACTAAGAACTCTTGATACCTATTTGAATATATATTTATATTGTTTTAATGTTTACTTCATAAATTAATATTTGATATGGTATGTTCAATATTTAGGCTTAAGTGTTTTTTGGGATAAGTGAAAACAGCACGATGAAAGGGATGTCAGTTCTCTAAACACAGACACCCTACTTAAGCTTCTGCTATACTAGAAGCAGGGGGATTGAGTTCTGGAAGAGGACACCCAAACTCCTTGAAACTGAACACACATTCTGAGGTCATCTGACTAGAGATGTGGCATACTAACAGTCAGACTGACCAGAGACTCGACCCCAATTCCCGTTACTGTGCGATGTATGAAATTTCATCTGTTTCCTCATCTGAAAAAATGTTCCCTACTCCTCAAAAATCTCTTACTGTAATTAAGTTTCCTTGAGTACCATTATACTGGTATATTCTAATTCAGAAGCAAGCACAGGATCTGTGGGGACTTGGAGAGGGTAGGAGGAGAGGAGAGCAACTCAAAGATAATAAAGGGAACAGAGGGGATCCCCTGGGTGGCTCAGCCGTTTAGTGCCACCTTTGGTCCAGGGCCTGATCCTGGGGTCCCGGGATCAAGTCCCACATCGGACTCCCTGCATGGAGCCTGCTTCTCCCTCTGCCTGTGTCTCTGCCTTTCTCTCTCCCTGTGTCTCTCATGAATAAATAAATAAAATATTATAAATACATAAATACATACATACATATATACATACATACATAAATAAATGGAACCAAAATGCTGATGACCTGAAAGTACTGTTTACTTTCCACTCACACGTCACTTATTCAAATGTTAAATAAAAACAATTCTAGAGGCACCTGGGTGGCTCAGTTGGTTAAGTGTCCGACTTGATTTTGGCTCAGGTCATGATCTCAGGGTGCTATGCTAGGATCAAGCCCCATGTCTGGCTCCGCGCTCAGTGCAGTCTACTTGTCCCTTCCCTTCCCTCTGCTTGCACATTCTCTCTCTCTCTCTAAAATAAATAAAATCTTAAACATTCTAGTAGTCTCAGAACTGTGAAAAACTCAGAGGTTCACATACCTTTAACTAAAAAACAAAACCCACCCATCTATACCTATAGTTTACCATCCTTAAACCATTTTCCCACTGTGACACAATAGTAAGTTAGTATCCTTAATTCTGTTACAATAGGAAAACTCCAAAGGTTTTGGGATAGAGCCATGTTGATTTTCAGAAAACTTTTTGGTATTTACTGGTTAGTTATCTCTTAAATATAATTGTGTCTCCCTTCCAAACAATGTACATCACAGATGATCTCTTCTCATGGAGACCATTCTCTCTCTTCCCCCATGATGGGAATAAGTAAGCCCTGCAGTTCAAAAGACCAGGATTCAAGTTTTGGACTTCACATTTTCTAGCTGAAACCCCAGGTAACAATACATTCAAGCATCTGTTTACCTATAAAATGGAGAGAATACTTAGCACAGACAATGTGAGTTAGGAGCCTAGCAACAGTGCCTGGCAAAAAGCAGGTGCCCAAAAATTCTACTAAATAAATTAATAAATATAGCAAGAAACCTTAAAAACGAATTAGTAGTTTTTGATGAGTAATTTATAGACTGTATCTGCTTAAAGGATGTATGTATTTTAAAAAAATCCCACTATTTCTGGAACATTTCTCATGGTGTCTACATGTTGATTACCGTCTCAGCCAGAGATCTTTCAGAAAATGCACATGTAATCAGGCCATATTACTTGCTGTGCTCAGGATAAAGCCCAATGGCTCCACATGGTATATATACCAAGCTCTCTAATGCACAGCCCTACTGGTCTCTGGATCTTCGTTTCTCATCACACTTCTATTATCTCTGCCCCCCATCCCAACCCAAAGTGCCTGGCTCTTATTTATCTCTGGGCCTTTCTACCTGTTTTCCTTCTGCCTAACCTTTATCTCCAATCTTTAACTCCCATTCATTCTCCAGGTTTCAGCTTCTCTGGGAAGCTCCTGATATGGTTTCCCTTCCCTAAATTGAGGTCTGAGGCTCATCTTCCTGTGTGCTCCCCTACTACCTAGAGCATTGCTCTACACTTAATACTGTAACTGCCTATTGGTACTTAGCACTAGACGATCTTACTCATTACTTCAATCTCAGGTTCTGGCATACAGTAAGTACTAAATGGATAAAGTATAGGAGTGACAGAGCTAATTCTATAAAAAGGTCTATTTGAATCAACAGGTTATTTTCTTCATTCTCCTCTATAACATCCCATTTTCACCTTTATTTGCTGAAGATTCATGCAGCTACCATTCTCTCAGGTTTATAGACCTATTATCAGATTTATAACACTATATCCATCCATTTCTATTTAACTTAGTATCTCTAAAAATTTGACATCAAAACTTGTTTTAGAAGGAGGGGCTCCTACCAATGAAGACTTTAGATACTTAATATTTTTACTGCTTACATTTATATACAAAAAAACTATCAATCTGAAAGTTAAGATGATGCATTAGAGTAACAAGTTATTTAATCATAGGTTAGTTTAGAAATTCTTCTGAACCTCTTACAATTAGATACCAGCTTAAATATCAATAGGTTTAGAGAACCAATGTGATGCCCGTGTATCTTCTAAAAATATCTGAGTGAATCAGTCTCAAAATTCAGCATTGTTCTTCAATATAAGTTTCCATTAGGAAGAAACACAGACACTGGAAACAGTATTAAAACCAACCCATTTTGGAAAAGGTCTAATGCCATTATGGTTGAAGAGGAATATGGTTAGAAACAAAGATGTGTAAGTGTGCAAACTGTTTTTGGGTTTTTGGCACAACTTTCAGATGTGTGGATATTTCACCTTCAAGTGCCATGACATGTAAAGCATATACAAGAAGTTTTATAGCCATGTTAATGGTACAAGGTATATAAAGTACAAGGTATATAAAAATGTTATAGTGAAGAGAACCAAAACAGAGCTCAAAGTCTTTTAATAAATCAAAGTCATTCCCTTCGTAGAGATATATTTAGTGAGGCTAGCCCATGTTAATTTGTAATAGAAACTGGTTTTTTTTTTCACCTAAATATATGAAAAAATAGTTGGAGGCAAAACTTTTTGGTCAGTTACATACACTCCAAACTCAGACTCAGTCTTTAGGAGGTATTTATAGGGTGATACTATTTGTTAGCAGTATTTTTCACTGGAAAGAGACAAAAAGGTTCTTAAACACCTTTTGCATTTGTATTATCTCAATATCTAAACATTAGTATATCTTATATTTTTAGAAACAAAACATTAAAATAACCACACACATCGATATAATTTTTGCAAAGCTAGGTGTGAAAAAGGCAAGACAATAATAAGTATAGTGTGGTGCTATTTATGCTACAACAGAACAAGTTATGCATGTGAAATACACACACACATTCATATACATATAAAGTAGATGTGATCAGTAGAAGTAGCCTTGGGGAAGAAACAACGTAAGTATTTGTTTCCACATCTCTATGATGGGAAGAACGATGGGAGCTATCATATGAGTTACTGTAAAGATTAAGTGGGGTATTCCACACAGTAATAGCTAAATAAGGTCATTATTAATCTATCTTAATTCTTGGAGTAACTTCTAGTTACTTCCAAAAACAGAAGGAGACAAACACCTGTGTCTGGTCAAAGTCCCTTCTATCCTAGACTTTTCAGGAGATAAGTGTAATATTTGGTGTTAAGGCAGAAACTTCCAACTCTGTATCTCAATACTGAGTTTGAAAAGCCAGGATATCTGTATAATGCTGAGGTTCTTCCATCTATCATTTTCCTTCCTTGATCATTAATGCCTTCCTCCAAATAACCTGCAGCTTGGATTGCCTTAGTTTGTTGTACTCCTTGGCAATAGAAGGTATAAGAGTAGTCAAAATTTGACTAAGGCAGAATCAGAAAAACAAAAATAAGTTGGGTCTTCAGGAAAAGGCCACAATTAGGCCACTTCTCTTAGGGTTTCAAAGAGAAAAAGGGACCATAATCAAATCAAAGTGGAATGGGAATTTATACCAAATAGCCTACTACCATGGGAAAGCTCTATGGGGCCATTTTTTATGGTTTTGTTTTGCCATCCAACGTTGAATGTTCTCTGCAATTGTAATCCTATGTATCACTGTTTAAATCAAGTCTGAATTTGGTAATTTTTTAGACTTTGGAAACTTGGAACCATGCTATCAGATGATGTGTCAATTCTTAACTTTAGAAATTGTTTGCCAAAGAATTAACGTAATTCAGTTAAAAAAAAAAAGATTTATTTGAGAGTGAGAGAGAGCGTGAATACAAGTGGAGGGGAGATGGGGAGGGAGAAGCAGACTCTCTACTAAGCAGGAGCTGACCATGGCGGATCCCCGGACCCCAAGATCATGACCTGAGTCAAAGGCAGATGCTTAACAGACTGAGCTACCCAGGTACCCTGTAAATTCAGTTTTAAAAACATTTGTTAAGCCCCTCCCAGCTGCAAGTCAGGCATAGTGCTTGACGCCCACACTTCTATGAAGAGAAAGGAACAAAATCAAGTTGAGGAACCCAGGAGAATTTATATGGTGAGTATGTAGCAGAACCAGGTTTGGAGCACAGATCTAACCCCAGGCTTCGTATTTATAAAATACCATTAAGTTTGGATACCGTTCTTTATCTCTGAACCTGAGCAAATCTCCAAATTCCATGGGGCTGTTGTGAAGACGAAATAAAAAGACATATATGGGGTGCCCATCATGAAGCTAGTTTGAATGTTAGTGACATTCAAACATGGCTCCTTTTAATTCTCTTCTCCCTGGTATTGCATCTTGTATAGTAATGGTGTTCAAAAAATGCTAATCTGAAATCAAGTTTCTCTCTACTTCAGAATACACTGCAGATGCTTTCTGCTATCTTCATGGTGTCTAGAGTTCCATATACTCTTCAAATAATAAATGCTCAGCTCTTTCTTGTCCCTATGTTGTTCAGTTTTGTGTTCATATCCATAATGACCTGAATATAACATTTCATCTTTTGTCTGATTATGTTAATGTCTATACATTTCTAATTAAATCTCTCAGATCTTAACTATAACCAACATATGCTTTGTGCTGGGGAATAAAATCAAATCAAACCAAGCAAGTCTTTCTGTTTTATCATTTTCCTTGACTGTGGCATCCTTGGGATTTTAGTATGACAGAGAAAAGATTTTGCTTATTGTTGAGAAAACCTCCTAATTGTCCTTATATTAAACTTTATGGCTTCAAAAGATTAATAATAGCCTTGACTGGCTTCCAAGAATATGTTAAATTCAACTATTACATATCAATAGACAATAAAATAAAGAGTTGATAAGATTTTATTTGAAATTTTTAAATATTTATTTATTCATGAGAGGGGGGGGGGGGGCAGAGGGAGAAGCAGGCTCCATGCAGGGAACCTGATGTGGGACTCAATCTTGGGACTCCAGGATCATGCCCTGAGCTGAAGGCAGGCGCTGAACTGCTGAGCCACCCAGGGATCCCCCTTTATTTGAAATTTAACTTAAAATTGAGTTCAGGGCAGCCCGAGTGGCTCAGCGGTTTGGCGCCGCCTTCAGCCCAGGGCCTGATCCTGGAGACCAGGGATCGAGTCCCTCATCAGGCTCCCTGCATGGAGCCTGCTTCTCCCTCTGCCTGTGTCTCTGCTTCTCTCTCTCTGTCTCCTGAATAAATAAATAAAATCTTTAATAAAAAAAAAATTGAGTTCAATGGTACAGAATTACATACCATTTAGATCACTTCTAAACTTATTTTTAAAAATAAGGCTTCATATCTCCAAGATGGAAATGCAACTTATACAGTTAAATGTTTATTACGCACACCCCCTTTTAAAAAGAAAAAGTCATTCAGTTTTCCTAAGTATTAAGATAACTCAAAATATGTAACTCATTGAGTTCTAACACTGGAACTAATAACAGTGTATGTTAATTAAATTTAATTTAAATAAAACATTTTAAAAAATGTAACGGAGAGTCTAAGAGAGCAAAGCACTGTGCTAGGTTCTTGGGGTGATTCAGGATGATGAGGATTTTGACCTTGTCATTAGGGAATATATAATACACTAACTGACAGAGGAAATGAGACAGGTACATTGGTAATTACAAAATAAGTTATATGTAAGAACCTAAAAGAAAAGTAAAAGTAGTTTGCAGGAAGTGGAAAATGCTTTTAACTTGGAATACTAAGACAAAACAAAAGGAAGTAGCATGTAAATTTCGTCTTTAAGAGTAAGGTAGAACTGGGACATTTAGTGGTCAAAGGCAAAGATATTCTAAGACAAAAGCAAAGTGTGAGCAGAGGGTCAGAGGTGAAGAGTTTATAGTCTATATGAAAAATGGTTTAAATTCTAAAATAAAAAATGCAATATATTATTACACTTTAGAGCTCACCCATAATTTTGAGTAAAGACTTTCTTAAGTGCTAAGTGTCATTATGACTAGAGATGTATAATTTGAGAGTTGTTTGAATTATCATTCCTGAAACTGAGATTAATTCATCTATGTTGTATAGTTAACTGAAATCTTCACTTAGTATTCTGATCTGTTGATAATGGTCTTTAACTTAGCTCCATTATTCTCTAGAAAGCATATTCAGACTAATTTGCTGAAAAGGAAACAATTACAGACAGAAGCAAAATGAACTGCCAAGTCAACTGAACTGAAACAGAAGATGAGTGTCAACACAAGGACAATGGAGAGGATGGGAAGAGGGACGAAGGGCTTAGTGAGTCTGGACAGTTAGTCTTTACTACTTTGCATTTGTTTCAAGTCACACACACTCTTGAAATCTGACCAAGTTGCTAGGGGAAAAATTAGGTCACTCACTGCTTTCAGTTGTTTCTGTTAGATTTTTTTAATTCAATAAAATATAATCACATGCACTATGACTAAAAATATGGGCAATGCATTAGAGTCTACTTTAGAACTAATGTTATATATAATTTTCATATTCCAAAGACTGAAAAGTACACATTTGATCAAGATGAAAAAATAAAATCTGCAGTTTAAAGTATACTACTGTAAAGTGTCCTAAATTGGAATATACATGTAGATACTGATGCTAATTCTGGGCTGTTTTGTTCTGAGGTCAATAATATTTATGACAAGGTAACAGAAGTTTTTTTTTTTTTTTTTTAAGATTTTATTTTTTTGAGAGAAAGAGACAGGGAGAGAGCAAGAGCACGAGGGGGGTAGGGCAGAGGGAGAAGCAGACATGGGACCTGATCCCAGGAGATCACGACCTGAGCTGCAGGCAGACACTTAACTGACTGAGCCACCGAGGCGCCTGGAAACATAAGTTCATATGGTAGGCCCAAGAGTTGTTAAAATTCGTAAGAAAACCTGTAGTTCTCCTAAAGAGTGGATTTTTACTAAAAAAATTAGAAGTCAGGGATGCCTGGGTGGCTCAGTGGTTTAGCGCCTGCCTTTGGCCCAGGGCATGATCCTGGAGTCCTGGGATCAAGTCCCAAATTGGGCTCATTGCATAGAGCCTGCTTCTCCCTCTGCCTGTGTCTCTTATGAATAAATAAATTAAGTCTTTAAAAAAAAATTAGGAATCAGTATATATTCTCATCATGGTACTCACATTTTCAGAGGTGTTTTTTACACAGTATAGTGCATGCTAAAATCATTATGAAAGTCAGTACTCAAAACACCTGGTCCTTCTTTTGAGGCTTTTCCAATCTAGCCATCTATTTTGGAATTTTATACACTGGTCTTTTTAATATAGGTACTGTTTTCAACCAGGCTTTCAAGCTGCAACTGCAGAAAACAACTCTAGCTGGCTTAAACAGAAAAGGAGTTTATCTGAAAGGATACTGTTAGCCCACAGTTGCTGAGAAAGTGAAGACCAGACTCAGAAAACAACAAAGAGCAGAGAAAGGCTGTAAGGTGAGGCTTACGTCAGGAAAAGAGCTTATCCTGGGTCCCTGGCCACACAGTTCCTGCTCGGTGTACAGATGGTGGATGCTGTCAGTGGAATCACTGCCACTGACCTCTCTCCTTTCCCACTAGATGTTGCTGCTTCCACCCTGCTTACAGAAAGAGTTCTCTACAGTCCCTGCTTTCCTGTCCTATCAGTTCCTAACTCAAAAAGAGGCTGAGAAACCAAGTATGTAACCTTTTGAGTTTTTATGCTGGGGGTTGGGCTCTGCCATCCAAAAAGACCTGTACAGTGAGGAATTTCTCAAAACTAGGAAGGTTGTAATGCTGATAGCCAAAAAAGTCAAATAACTGATACAAGAACACTCATCTATTCAGGAGAGAATGGCCTACTCAATACAAAGCCCTCTGTTCTCTGGTTAAGTGTTCTGAAGCAGTCTGGGTGGTGACCTACTCAGGCCCCTGCCCCTCTCCCTGTCCCCCCTCCCCCTGTTTTTAAAACCTCTTAGCTGGGCCCACATTTGCCTCAAGTATTCCTGCCCAAGTGGTTCAGCACAAACCAGGCTCATGGCTGAGACTCTTGAATTGATGCTTCAATCACTAGTCTGCTATTTCATTCTTACAACTAGGTCACAGTGGCTTCCCACCTTCAGCCCTGGAAAATGGTTCTCATATTGCTCCCCTCTCTCAAAATGCCCACATTTCTGGGGTTGGGGTCAGAGGGGCTGGTATGAGTCACAACCTTATCATTCATAATCTCAAGAAAAGGCTAGTTATTCATCTCTGTGCCCCACCATACTCAGGTTGTCAGGGCAACCAAATGAGAAAGTAAAAGCCCTTTGTAACCTAAAATGATAAGCATGATCTTATTAGTTAACATTATTGATACATATGACAAATCCCCCAGTTCTTTAGGATTAAGGCCTATTCTATCTAGTTCTCTCTGGTTCTTCTGAGCACAGATGTCATTCATATCTTTATTGTATTAAAAATTATAATCAAAGCAGTATATGCTCATAATCTAAAAAGTACTGTAGCTAGTAGTAACAAAAAACTTATTCTAAAAACAAAACTCTCTCCTCTCTCTTTTCTACTCCCAGTCCTGCTCCTCAGAGGCAACTACTCTCAATTCTTAGTTGTTTCTTCTGGTATTCACCACTCTGTATTATAATTTTTATTAAATCAATATTCAGTGTCCTTATTTAAATACTGATTACTGCTGAGCCAAGCAGTGTACCAGAATCATATTTTCTTCCATGTGTAATTTTAAATTTTTCTCAGTTTTAATTTTTTTCTTTTCCCATTTGCTTCATTTTCTTAACTCTATTGTTAATTCTTTATAAAAGTATCATAAGATAAATGAAATCTCTTTCAATGCCCCTTGTCATTTAATGTTTCTGGAGTCTTTGGCCCTCCTGGTCTAGTCTAGACATGATGCCTACTACACCTATTATACAGCGAATACTAAGATTTCCCTTTCTTATTTTCTGTGTTTGATGCCATTTCCTGGATCTCAGATTTCATCAATTAGTGGAACACATCCTTAGTAACTTCCTCAGTAGGGCAGCAGGGGAGATCAGTTCTTTGAGGCAAGACTGAAAAAAATGCCTTTATCTAGCCTTACACTTGACTGACAGTTTGGCTAAATAGAATTTTGCGTTGAAAATAATTTTCTACCGGCTTTTTAAAGGCACTATGCCACTGTACTAGAGTGTTTTAGCTGGTGCTATTGAAAAGTTCAATACTATTTGGAGTCCTGTTTCTTTGTATGGAATCTAATTTTTTCCTTTCTGCAACATTTTAGAATCTTCTCTTTTTCCCTATGGCTCCCTAGGGGAAGGGATAAGCTCCTCCCCTCCCCTACCCTCCCCTCCCCTCCCCTCCTCTCCTCTCCTCTTCTCCTTTCTCTCTTCCTCTCTTTCTCTCTTTCTTTCTTTCTAGTAGAAGTCCAGCACGGAGCCCAACACATGGCTTGAACTCACAACCCCAAGAGCAAGATTCAGGCTGAGATCAAGAGTTGGAGGCTTAGCTGATTGAGCTACCCAGGCGCCCCAGGATGAAGCTTTTAATAAATTCCTTTAGCTTTAACAGTATTTCTTACATTACTCCTTAGATACTGCTGCTCTTCCATTTTCTCTGGTGTGTTTCTAAGACCACCATTTGTTAAATTGTTATATCTTCTGGACCAATACTATACTTTGCTGTCCATCTCTGTTGTTTTACTTTACAGATTTCTTCAATTATATCTTTCAATTCTTCTATTTTTCATTTCTGCTACCTTATTTCCAAGAGCTCCTGTCTTTACTCTTACAGCATCCTACTTATATCTCATTGATGCAACAGCTCTCTAACTTAAGGGCATTTCTGCTTCTGCTGAAGTTCTCTTCTGCTTTCTTCAAGGTTTCTGCTAACACTTTGTTCTTTTTGTTCTGACCTCTGTCTCAATTTGGAAGCTTTTTTCAAAAGTCCAGTGAGCCTTAGATGGGTTTTCATATCTAAGAATGAAGCACTCAACTACTGTGTGGAAGCTCTGTTGCAAAAGCAGGACTGCTGACTATGGTTTTCTCTGTAGAAAAACTGGAAGGCAAACTGGTTTTGTCACCATGTAACTCCTGAGCATAAACTTCTTCATGGAACTCCACCATATCAGTCTCCACCAGTCTATATACCCTTGGGCTGTTCACTATTTCTAAAGTTTCAATTTTTTATCTTGTATCTGCCTGGCATGAACGAGAGCAGAGGAAGAGGAAAGATTTTGCCATTTACTTTGTAAGTTTTCACATAAATTCAGATTTTAACCTTGTGCTTTACCCCACACCTCCACTCTCCTTCTTTGTAGCTATTTCCAGATTTGAAATCTCTCTAGTTCAATTTCTTTAGAAAATAAATCTCAAGGTTTCTTGTGTTTGGTTGCTATGGGCAGGGTTGGGGGGAAGGGGAGCAGTGGTAGAGAAGGGAATTAAAGGGGCAGGTTAGGATTTGCCACCTTGCACACGTGATACTGATGGAGGGACAGACAGGCTATTGAAACAAAATGGAAAAAGTAGTGACCCATACATACTGGGGAACTTTAAAAAAAAGCACACAACAGAGGAGAATATGGATTGTTAAATAGAGGGTATTCAGAAAACCAGCTCACTATACGGGGAAAACAAAATCTCATTCCTTTCTGACACCACCTATAAAGGTGAATTCCAGAGTGGAGGAAGGGGTTGATCCAGTCAGTATTCAGACTTATCAAATCTCTCTTTTCAGTTAATTTGCTTCACTTATTCCTTCTTTCCAGTGTACTAAGTACTGTGAACTGCCTCTCTTATCCTCAGTGGTTCCCTCTATAGGCTCTAGAGTTCTCCTCTGTGTTAAGCCAGTGATAAGTCCTTATCTACTTTCTGGCTTCTAAAAATTTCAGTATTTCTCCACTGTTGTTTTCTTCTTGGATATGTTTGTCCTTAAGGGTTTATATTTACTTTAGTTCTTTACTATACCATTAGGGCTTTGGAGGAGCCAGAAATAAACTTATATTTAATCTGCTATGTAGGAAATCAAATGAAATTAAAGCTTATCCTAAAATGCCAGGCCAGTAAGTTGAGGCCCCCCATTACCTATTGATTGACCTCCCTAATGTGACTGCCTACTTGTCTGAATAAAACGAATTCTCAGTGTAGGTCAGGAATCTGTCCTTTGATCCAAACCATTTTGGCTGTCTGCCTATTATCACTTCTTTTTACAATGCTCTTGAAACTATTAAATCACCTCTCCGTCTTGAAGGACATATTTAGTCTCAAGGTCCCCAGCCTCCCTTGACAGAATTTGTTTCCTTCTAAAACTTGGCTTTAACTTTGGAAGTTAAATCTGTTTAGGGATAAAAAGTAACCATCATTAATTCAGAATCATTTACTGAATGCCCACTATTCAGCATAGGGGACACAAAGATGAGAACAATAAGGTCCTAGCTTCACACTGCCCACCAGGCTAGTCTCACAGCATCTCTTAACTGGAAGTTAAGCCCTTGTCTGCATCATAGAACACAGATGATTTTAGTGATTATTTTCTTAATTCTCTCCAAAATGGTACATAACTATAACCATGCTGGATGCATCAGAGAGATGCTAATTCATTATATATAATAGATGCCTCAGAGTACTACAGGCTTAATCTACTTGTAGAACTCCTGCTGAGAAAAACCAAATAGCCAGATATTTACAATACTTTGATAAGTAGCATGTACCATCTCACTAGTGATAAAATTATAAGAAAGTTTTAAAATTAGTAATAACTTAGTAAAAATCTGTGAAATATGCTGAGTATTAAGTTTAATCAATAGAATTATAAAACTGAAATGTGTTCTGAAGACTATCATTTAGCAACTAATATTTATTGAATGCTAACTTTGTATCAGGTGCCAGTCAGATCACTTAACATACATCATTTCCTTTAATTCTCACAATCCTACTTCAAGGGTTACTATTCTTATTTTATAGACAAAACAGAAGCTTAGAAAGGGTGATTTGCTCTGAGGTCAAGCACATTAAAAATTGGTAGTGAAGGATTCAAATCCAGTTTGTCTGGTTCCAGAGCCTGAACTGAGCTTCTAAACTTCATAGTATAAAATTCCTCTCCAAGTGACCGAATATTCTTCTTCCCAGAGAAATGGGGTAAAAATTATGCTGCAGGTATGGTCTGTTATAAACACTAATATGAACAGTATTATGGTCATGGGGGAAACATAAGGCCTACATAAGGCCTACAATCAAAAATCAAAACACCAAATAACCTAAACTCTGTATTTTGAATAATGAAACAGAGAACCATGTGTATATTAAGGGAATATACATACAGTTTTTACAGTAACCAAAACTACGGTAATACAAGGAGTGTTGTTTTATATCTTTAAATGTACTCAAAAAATATAATTTCTAGCTAAATCATAAAAAAAATATTTAAACTCATGTAACATAAAAATAATTTTAGATCAAGTATTACCTAAGATCCAAGAGCAGGCTCACAATTTTACTTTTCATTTTAATTTTCATTACTTTCATTTCATTCAACAAAAACAACAAACTCCCAAAGAAGTGTATTAAGGGATGTTTTCCTGTTTTTTAAAAACAGGAAAAGTGTATACAATACACTTTGGTTTCTTAGTATTTAAACATGTCAAAAAACAAAGCCAATTTGAGAAAATAGATGTTATTACACCTTTTAGGGAACGTTGCAACCTTCAAACTTTCTGATGAATTTGGTTTTACAGAAATAAAATAGTGGTAGGTCAAGCTGCTAGGTTATTTTGATAACATTATTTTCCTATAGTCTGACATCAAAATAGACTACTATCATCAATGTAATGATTCTTGTTTTAAATAAAAATATTTTAACAACACTTTGTGGTAACAAAACTAAATTAGTACTATCACTAGAAATATCATGGTAAAATAAGATTTTATTTTTTTTAAGATTTTAAAAATTTATTTATTCTTGAGAGACACACACACACAAAGAGAGAGAGAGAGAGAAAGAGAGAGAGACGCAGAGACACAGGCAGAGGGAGAAGCAGGCTCCATGCAGGGAGCCCTACGTGGGACTCGATCCCAGGTCCCCAGGATGAGGCCCCGCGCTGAAGGCGGCACTAAACCGCTGAGCCACCAGGGCTGCCCCTAAAATAAGATTTTAAAAGATCCTTTATGTAAACCTTTTCAACCTTTTCTACTCAGGTTTATCAATAACTTCTGTATAATTCCTCTCATGAAATTAATTATTGCAATTTAGCTGGGGCTTTTATTTCTCAAAGTCCTATTAATTTGTTGGTTGAGCCATACAACACACATTTTTATTTTCAAGTTAGAAAAATGTAGCTTTCATGATTCCTTATTTCATTAAATTCCTGTCTTTTGCCATAGACATTAACATTTTCTTTTAATTATATTTATTTTTTTAAAGATTTATTTATTCATGAGAGAGAGAGAGAGGCAGAGACATAGGCAGAGGGAGAAGCAGGCTCCCCATAGGGAGCCCAACAGTGGGACTTGATCCTGGATCCCGGGATTACACCCTGAACCGAAGGTAGATGCTCAACTGCTGAGCCACCCAGGCATCCCAACATTTTCTTTTAATTGGCAACTTCTAATGTTCTTTTAGGAAATACTCATTGGCTAAATTTCTTAAGTAATTTCATGTCATATAGCTTGTTTTCTTTTAACATATGGCCACAGAAAGCAAAGAGTGCATTCTTTCAAGACCACAAATTCCCTTTGCTCTGTGTGGAAGGTCTCTTTCCAGCTCTGATAAGTTAAGATTCTAATGTTTACCAATAGATACATAATTCTTTTGATGTTATCTTCATGTATTTATTTGCCTGTAGCCCCAGAAATGTGCTTTCATAACCTAAAAGTTTTAGTTTAGATTAAATAAAGAAGGCTCGAGTCTAGCACTGACCTTGCCTTACCCACTGGAGGCTGTTGGTTAATGTAAAATTAAGCTTGAAAAGAAGATACATAATGCCTAAAAATTTAAATCAGAAACTGCCTAATTCTTTGGTTCAAATAAACTTGTATCCAAATGTGACTATTTTCATTTTTGGAAGGAATTTTCATTCTCTTTCTAAACATTTAAACATCAGTAAGTTACAGAGTATAAAAATGACAACCTAAGTTATCCCAGGAGTCATAAAATCAAGAATAACCATGATATCTGGGAAACGAGGCTAGTTCAAAGCTTGAGTGCAGACAGTGCAGGTGGTAGTTAGATATCCCATACCTACTGTCTTACATTAGAGAATTAAGAGTCTCTCATCTCATCTATTGCTCTTAGCAGTTTTGAATGCTTGGTTTTAGTACTAAATGAACACACATATTAATACTGACTTTCAATTGTTTCTCAGATTTCATAACTACAGATTCAAAATAACAACCTGGCACATCCCAAACAGCCAAATCATGGAACCTACTGGCTGTGTTTTGAATTTGGAAAACAATTATGTAATTCTAGGAATCAAAATTAAAAGCCAGAATTTCATACCTTGTGCAAGCATGTTAAATTCCAAGAACAGTGCTATGTGGTAAAGTTCCATGGCTTCTTCTGCCCTGGTCATGTTTGGCTTCCCTGCGACGAGAGCCTGAACCTCACTGAGACTCCCCACAGAGGGGCTACAGTGTAAGACGGAAAGGTCCACCATATCAGTATACATACAGTGTAATATAACTTTCGCATATTTTTTTGGTATAATAGACTCATCTAATATAATTCTTGTGGGAGTCCTCAAAGTTCGGTCTGTGATTTCTTCACCAGTCCGTATCCTCCTTTGTAATAAATTCCGAAAAAATGGGGACCGTGCTGAAATAATAGCCTTGTGAGCTTTGAGCTCTTCATCTAAACAGTTCTGATTTCCACCAAAAGCTTCAACCAGTTCAGAGTCTGAAGAAAAACTAAGGACAACATCATAATAACACATGTAATCAAAAAGTCCACGCATATCTACATCAAGGGAATTTGGTGTTCCAAATTCTTCACTAAGCTGAACGAGGATATCAACATTTTGAAACCTTGAGTCCTCCATTCCGAACTCTCCTGTATAAAGGTAGTGTAGCAAAGCAGAAAACATGGGCATGTCTATACCAGCTGTATTGATGTCCATAATGATCTCTGCCCCATACTCCGGTGAGGAAGAAAGCAGTGTTTTAAAAAACGGACACCTTGCTGCCAAAATGGCACGATGAACAGGAAAACAAGTTTCTTGAAATATTAAGTCTACATCGGTACAATACTTGTACTCATAAAGATCGGCCATATCTTTCTGCAATGTCCGAGCTTCTGGTCTAGCCAAACTGGCTTGTAGAGAAAGCTCCTTTAAGGCTGAAGTTCCCTCATATTCCTCCACTAAAGCATTAACATCTCTAACATCCCACCCAGAGAGGAGTTCTCGCATCTGCTTGGCATGATCGGCAGACCTATTAGATTTTCGACGCTTGATAAACTTCTTTTTGAGGGTGGCAAGGCCAGAGGTTCTCTTTTTTTTGTCTTGTGGTTTCTCATGGCCATGGTCAAGGCTATATAATTTTGATTCACAACCATAGCCTTGCTGAGAGTAGGATGATGTCCCTAAGAAGGAAATCAAACAAATGAAAATGTTTGTTCTCAACATTTATTTTCAACGTCACTTTAACACATATTTTATGCTAAAATTTTTATAAACAGACATTCCTGAACCATTCAAATAAAACTGACTTTTATTTCTATAAATTTCAAATAATTCCCTTCTATATTAAATAAGAAATAGAGACTGACAGTTTATTCTTTAGTTGACAAAATGCTTTTGGTTCTCTGGCTATCAAAAACCAGATACTAACAGATTTTAATCATGGATCTTTAGGAAATGAGAGTTAAGCAGATCTGTAAATTAAGAATACTATTTGTATATAATTGTGACTTTTTTTTTTAACTAGCAGTGGTTTGTACTAGAGAAAATAAATGGACCAGGACATAAGGATGTCCTGTATTTCACTATTTTTACACCAATGGAGATTGCCAGTTTTCCGAGGGCAATGGCAATTATGGTTAAGACACCGAAGAAAAGATCAATGGTGCTATAGCAGCTTGGTCAGAATAAAAATCATACAAGCCAGATTTACATTTGTTTCGGAAAAAATCTGGATGTTGCAGAATTATTATCTATAATAACTTTTTCACAGTTTCATCCAGAAAGGCCACTGAAAACAAATTCTATTTATAATATTCACAAAAGCAAGTGAAATTAGAAAAACGGAAACAGTTACCTATAAAAGTCTGTTGGGCTTGAGAATTTCCCCCTACCCTCGGGGAACATGAATGAGGATAGTTAGATGCATTAGCACCCATTTTCTTCAGTCACTCAGGCATTCCATCTGCTGGTTCTTCAGAGTGTAATCCCAGAGGCCTTTACGAACTTTCAACCCTGGATCCAGCAGCCTCTTTTCATCCATTTCTTGATATGAAACAAAAATAATTTTATTCATTTTTTCAAATGTATTTCAAATTACACAGTTAAAAAAAAAAAGCAGGCTACTGAAAACTGCTTTTATTTGCAAATGACAGGCTGTCAAATTCACATGTAAAAATTTCAGAAAACGTAAACAAATAGTTAAGCTTGAATTATGAATCAGTGTTAGCTGCAATTTTGAACCATAAAATGTACCAATTACATACTTTCTAAGGCAGGATAAAGTAACAAATCAGACTAATTTAAATATATAATTATGGAAAGAGTATTTCAAATTACAGGGAAAAGTATTTAGAGGACTAAAATTTTTTTCAATTTTTTTCTTACTTCTTAGAGGCAACTGCCAGTCATTATAATCTAACATTCTAAGCAATTTATATACATTAAAGAGGTTGATATTAGAGGTTATCCTCTTCGTGAACCCCTGAAATTAAAATATGGCTTTCTATTACCTGATATTAGACTTAACACAGACAAAGCAGCACCAGTAAGAGACAATTTGAACAATTATAGAGTAAATTCCATACCATGGAACCTTAACTATCAGAACTACCAGCAAAAGATATATGCACAAAAACAAAACACTCTAAGATTAGAGAACAGGGTTAATAGGACATATATTGGTATTGGTATAGCATCAGGACATACAAAGTTTATCTGACTAAAAAGGATAATGGTTTTAAGAGAAAACACAATTCAAAATCTATTATTGGAATTATTATGAAACCAATCAGGACATAATCTAGTCTCAAAATGAAGGAAGAAATGATTTAACAAATAGAGTTAAACACACACAAGCAAAATCACAAAAAAATCTGCTAGAAACAGAAGTGTGTCAAGATTCTTGAAATTTTTAATCTCTGTTACTGATACAGCATAACCACAGGAATTCAAGTTTAAGAAAATCACTGTTAACATCTGTGCTTCCTTCAACTTTTCCACTATAAATATGAAAATTTAAGCATAGAATGATCTACCTATAGTGTTCAAGACTGGGAAACATTCTACAAAGTGGGTATTATGCAAAGTGGAGGTAAGTGTATGATCCAATCAAATCATACATTCACACAAACAAATTTCCTAGTTGAAATTCACCTATCTACCTACCAAGGAAAACACAGCATGTCATTCAACTTTTTACTCTGGGTGCCTGCTACTGAAGTCAGAAAGGCTATGAGTAGACAGAGATGTGACAGTGCATTCTATAAGAAATAACCAGCAAGGAACCCAAAGAGTTTAATGTATTATTTTTGTAAACATTAAATTGTCAAAATTATTTCTTCTACCAAAGTCAGTTTTTTTTTTAAAGTCTGATGCTTAGTGTAAGTAAATACAGTTTTTTATTCTTAAATATTAGAAATGTAAAAAAAAAAAAAAGCTGCTTTTTGGGGTAATTTTGAACACTGTCAAAAAAATTTATCATTATAGTTAATATTGTCAATTCTTGTAAAACAGAAATTAAATCTGCCTGTGTTAATTTCAGTTCAAACTTAAACAGTAAGTCTAATAAATCTTAGTTTTCAAATTGAGCTTCTTAAAAGTTTTAAGGTTCTATCAGGTACGTTTAGTAGTTCTTTTTTTTTTTTTTTTTTAATTTTTTATTTATTTATGATAGAGAGAGACAGAGACAGAGACATAGGCAGAGGGAGAAGCAGGCTCCATGCACCGGGAGCCCGATGTGGGACTCGATCCCGGGTCTCCAGGATCGCGCCCTGGGCCAAAGGCAGGCGCCAAACCGCTGCGCCACCCAGGGATCCCCCCTTTAGTAGTTCTTTAGAAGAAACTAGGGTCCTGGAAGCCAAGTTTGTGGCTTCATTTACAAGTCAAATCCTTTTATCACTGAAAATTTGTAGTTAAAAACAGCACAGAGAATTCTTTCTCAAATTTATTTGAGATTAAGAAAATATATTAAGAAAATATTTTAAGAAATTAAGAAAAATGCAGAACAAAAAATTATGTAAAATAAAAGCCTTTTACTAAAATGAGAGAAAAAAGGATTAAAAAGATGAGCTTTGAACCTGGGTAAAAAGTGCTGGTAAAGTGTCCCTCCTATGGTAGGTCTCTTTTCATTTCCTTCTTTACTCCTTCTTAAAGTTACATTTATTTTGTTTGCTTTTTAATTCTTTTGGGTGGGGGGGGGGTGCAAACAGGGGGAAGGAGAAAGAATCTCCAACAGATTCCACACTGAGTGTGGAGCCTGACTTTGGGCTCCATCTCCCAACTCAGATCATGGCCTGAACTGAAATTGAGTAGGACACTTAACCAACTGAGCCAACCAGGTGGTTTGCTTTTTAATTTTTAAGGACTACAGAGTAAACTCACTAACATCGCACAAAATATGTGGCTGAAACAAACAAATATGGCGTCACGCTTCCAGATTAAGAATAATCAGTGTCTACAGTAATGGACAGAGTTCCTACTCTCACTTTGTCACACTGTGACAAAGTATGCACATACATCTAGAATTATTTTCGTCTGAGAATTCTGCAAGGTTTATAGGGACACAAAATGGTTACCCTGGTCTGTTTGAAATTTAAATCATGTCAAAAACACCTTTTTTCTTTATTCTTTCTTCTTTTTTAAAAAAGCTCAATTTTATAAGTATAATTATAAATTCTAAAGCAACCATACAAAACATCATCAACCCCACTGGAGACATAAGACCATATAGCAAGCATTAGGGAAGTCATGAGCTGAGATAAGGATGTTTGGCTAACTGCCACTGTCATTAGCACCACAGGGACAGCTGGGGTCTCACTCTGGTGAGGTGACTTGAAACAAAAATGTTCTGGGGACTTTGGGACAGAGTCTCTTTCTAGCAGCTCCTAGTCATTGGGAATTCCCTTCAAGATGAACTGATTTGGACAACATGCATATTTCCTACTGGAGCTCTTATACTAAAATAAACATACGTCTTGGAAAGACTTAGTGGGAGAGATTTCTTAGGATTAGATATAACTCTTAAATCCACCTTGTGTCCCTAGTTTCAAATCTTGGAAGTAATCCTGACTGTACAGTTATACTACTAAAACCGTATTTCTCAAAATTCTCAGGGAACAATTTTATTTATTAAGTAACCAAACCCCTATACCATATGGAACATAGCGTTAAGCTATTTAGTTCTTAATCTAACCCACTGCCTTTAAATGCTGGAAATAAGTCACAGCTAAATCTCTCCAAGGATGTTTTCATTCTAGGCAAGCAATGTCGGTTTCTTATATAAATCAGGATGAAATCCAATCTTTGGATGATATGGCAGGGAAAGAAAGGAAAAGAGAGGGCTCAGGATGCAAATGGCCCTAGAAAGCTGATAAATGGTGATTTAGAATCACCATTCTATGAGAGATCCCTCTGTTAATATGACCAATCTCAATCAAATGATCTAACTGGCTTAAAACAAGTTTCAGTGATTATAGCAGATTCCCCCCCAAATGAGGGGGTGGGGGAGAAATGATACCAAAGGCAACAGAATTAACAATCCCATGGAAATATTTTTAGAAAAAACAAAACAAAATAAAACAAAACATCAACCTCTCTGCCTTTCAAAAAACCCTTAGACCAACATTTCCAAAGTTTACCCAAGGTCCGGAAAATGCAGGATTAAACAAAAACTGATAGGTCTCTTTACTCCAGAATGTTTTAGCATCTTTAAAGTGCTAAGGTGTATTGTGAACCTCCAAGAGGAAGTATTTGGCATAATCTAAGGGAGCCCCTTTGCCCCACAGAGCATTAAAGGAATGTGCTTATATGATACACTTTGGAAAACCTTAATCTTTGCCATAAAAACACTTTTTATTGTTTTACTCAGTAGAGAGAACAATCGACATCAAGCGTCCTGGGATAGTGTAATCTTGTCACTAATGTATCACGTACACGGGATAAGTCACATTTAACTTCTATGAATCCTAAAACTGAGATGTATGGGTCTCAGCATCTGTAAAATAAAAAGTTGACATAGAGTTCCTAAAATTCAATGAAGTTGTATGACTTACTGGTTTGGAAAATGAGGATGGGGAAGGGAGTAATTTTTATATTAAATGTTAGTGTATAGGGGGTGGGGAGGCAATTGGATTTTGCGTTTTAAACACGTTTTCTTCCTAGACTGATTATTAACTATGGTTAATAGAAAGATAGGAATGTGGGGCACATATAAATATAAAAAACAATTCATAATGAAAGAGAAATGCAAACCTATGGTAATCCTTCAGCCCTGTCAAATCTAAGGTGATCACATAACATACCATCACACCAGGATGCTTGAGAGTGAAAAGGGGGTACAAATCAGACAAGATGCCAGAACATGTATAGCCTGGGTCTAGTGGGGCCAAGTGGTTTGAATGGACACCCCTACAGACAAGTCTCACACTTCCAGAGCTAGAAATAAGGCAAAGTTTAAAAAGAAAAAAAATTCCTAAGTTAGAAGTGTAAGACTTTTTATGTCCACCTCATTCCCCAAGCATGTTTTACCCAATATAACAACTCATATTTATTGAAGTTTTATTCTTTAAAAAAAAAATATATATATATATTATATTTATATATATATAATATATATATTTTATATAATATATATTTTATTTATATATATATATGTTTTTTTTTTTTTTTTTTTTTTTTATTCATGAGAGACAGAGAGAGAGAGAGGCAGAGACACAGGCAGAGGGAGAAGCAGGCTCCATGCAGGGAGCCCCATGTGGTACTTGACCCCGGGACTCCAGGATTACTCCCTGGGCCAAAGGTAGGTGCTAAACTACTGAGCCACCCAGGGATCCCCTTATTGAGATTTTAATACATGCCAGACTCTGTTCTTAGAGCTTCACATATACTAACATCTCCCAGTAACTTTTACTGATGAGGCTGAGAAGTTAGTAACTTGCCCAAGGTCTCAGAGATACTAAGTGAAAGAGCCAGGATTACTTTGTAAATCTTCAATTCTATCCTTGGATACATTTTAAGAACAAAACAAAAGGCAACTGTGAACAGTTAAGTGAGAAGCCGAGTCAGCAATAGACCCTTGCTGTTTGAAGATCTCTTCAAAATGGTGAGACCAGATTGGAAGGGAGTTCAGAAAGCCATGAACTAGGCTCATATGTGTCCTCTGGGGCCATCTAATACAGAGGCAGAGGATCTCCACCCAGCACCACAAACCTCAGTCATTCCAATAACAGAAAACAAGTGTTTATAGCAGCAACTTATTAAACAAAAGCAAAACTATGTTTCATTAAACATATTTATTAAGGCAGAGATGCCAGAGTTATGGAGCTGGAAAGGGCCTTCAATTTTCTTTTGGTCAACCTTGTTTTTGAAAGTGAACTATAACCTCACAGAATGAGAGAAAATATTTGCATGCTATATATTTGATAAGAGATTAATATCCAGAATGCATAGAGAATTCCTACAACTCAATACCCCCCCCCCAAAAAAAAACCCAAAACAAACCCATTAAAAAATGGGAAAGGGTCTTAAATAGATATTTCGTCAAAGAAGATACATGGATCACCAAATAAGCACATGAAAACATATCACTAATTATTAGGGAAATGCAAATCATTAAACCACAATGAGATATCACCTCACTCCTATTAGGAGTGATATTTTATTGATATTATCAATAAAAAACAGAAGACAAGTGTTGGCAAGGAGAAATTGGAACTTTTGTGTATACTTCGTGAGAACAAACGTATGTTATGGAAATGGCCACTGTGAAAAACAGTTTGAAAAATTCCTCAAAAAATTAAATTGGATTTACCATATGATATAGCAGTTTCACTTCTGGCTATATACTCAAAAGAAATGAAAGCAGGGGACATGTCCACCCATGTTCATAGTAGCATTATGCTAAAATGTGGAAGCAACCCAAAAGTCCAACAACAAATGGATGAATAAGCAAAATGGGGTGTATATACATGGAATATTATTCAGCAGATGAATAAGCAAAGTGTAGTATGTACGTAAAATGGAGTATTATTCAGCCTTAAATTAAAGGAAATTCTGATCTAGGCTTCAACACAGAAGAACCTTGAGGACATTATGAGAAGTGAAGTAAGACAGTTACAAAATAACTAATATTCTATGATTCCTTTTATATAAGACACTCAGAGGGCAGCCCTGGTGGCTCGGCGGTTTAGCGCCGCCTTCAGTCCGGGGCGTGATCCTTCGGGCTCCCTACGTGAAGCCTGCTTCTCCCTCTGCCTGTGTGTCTCTGCCTCTCTTTCTCTCGGTGTCTCTTTATGAATAAATAAAATCTTAAAAAAAAGAGACAGTAATCAAAATCATAGAGACATAAGCAGAATGATAGCTGTCAGGGGCTGGAAGGAGGGAGAGTGTAGGGAGTCAGTGTTTAATGGGTAGAGTTTCAGCTGGGAAAGATAAAAGAGCTTTGGAGATGGATGGTGGTGACAGTTATACAATACAAATATACGTGATACCACTGAACTGTACAGTTAAAATAGGATGGCAAATTTTATACATATATGTATTATACAGTCTACAATTTAAAAAAGAATTATAAACATTGCCATCAAAAAACTATTGTCATCAAAAAACATTCACTTTTGAAGTTTATGGTTAAGGTTCAAAACTGACTTATCTAAGGAAATTCCTTTTCCAGATAAAGTAAAACAGATTAATTATTACTATATTTCTCTTCAAGCATCAGAGAATTCATTTGAAAAAAAAATTAGATAGGAAAAATCTTTTCATTTCAGGACTGTTTCACTGTATCAACCATTAATAAAATATACACAAATATTCCTAGGTCATGGCCAGTAGGCACATGAGAAAATGCTCCACATCACTTGTCATCAGGAAAATACAAATCAAAACCACAATGCAATACCACACAGTGAGAATGGCTAAATTTAACAAGACAGGAAACAACAAATGGCGAACATGTGGAGAAAGGGGAACCCTCTTACACTATTGGGAATGCAAACTGGTGCAGCCACTCTGGAAAACAGTGTGTGGGTTCCTCAAGAAGTCACAAATAGAGTTATCCTACAACCCAGCAACTGGACTATTTGGGGTATTTAAGCCAAAGATATAGATGTAGTGAAACGACAGGACATTCACACTCCAATGTTCATGGCAGCAATGTCTACAATAGCCAAACTGTGGAGGAGCCAAGATGTCCTTAGATGAATGGATAAAAAAGATACACACACACACACATACACACACACTGGAATGTTACTCAGCCATCAGAAAGGATGAATACTTACCATTCATATCAACGTGGATGGAACTGGAGAGTTATGCTGAGTGAGATAAGTCAATTGGAGAAAGACAATTATCATATGGTTTCACTCATATGTGGATTATAAGAAATAGTGAAAGGTGAAAGGGACCATAAGGGAAGGAAGGGAAACTGAGTGAGGAAAAATTAGAGAGGAAGACAAACTATGAGAGACTCCTGATTCTGGGAAACAAACGGAGGTTTGCTGAAGGGGAGGTGGGTGGGGGGATGGGGTAACTGGGTAACAAGGCATTAGGAGAGCACATGATGTCATAAGCACTGGATGTTACACTATATGCTTGCATATTGAATTTAAATTAAAAAAAGGAAAAAATATTTCAATGTCAAATGAAATAAACAATATTTCATAAAATTATATTTGCCAGAAATAATGTATTATACTTTAACTAACTTTTATATTTAGAAAATATTATTTGTGGGGATCCCTGGGTGGCTCAGTGGTTTAGCGCCTGGTTTTGGCCCAGGGCGCGATCCTGGAGTCCCGGGATCGAGTCCCACATCGGGCTCCCAGCATGGAGCCTGCTTCTCCCTCTGCCTGTATCTCTGCCTCTCTCTTTCTATGTCTATCATGAATAAATAAATAAAATCTTAAAAAAAATAATAAAAAAATATTATTTGTATTTATTTACACATTTCTGATTTTAAATATCATACAAGTTTTCAAAAATATACCAAAGGTAATAGTATACTGAGCCCCCAAACCTGTATCACTCAGATCCCAGAATTATCAAAATTGTTTTGGCTTATATTTAAATCCTTAAATTTGATATGTAAAGTTTATTGCTAGAATTTAAATGTCTGTTATCAGCTTCTTATAGAAATAAAAATCTGACTAAATATATGTATGATTACAATTATCGTAACTATTAACTACTATAAGCCAACCATTCTTAAGCAGTGTGCCTGCATTAATCCTTTAATTTCTTCATTCATGTGAGGTGTGGGTCTATTATTATTTCCCCCTTGCATAAGGAAAAACTGGGAGGTTAGGAAAATGAGGCATGGAAGGCTTAGTTACTTCCTCAATGTCACAGAACTGGTAAGTTCCAGAAATGGGCTTGACATTCAGGCTTTTTATCTATGAACAATGTTATCTTTGCAAAAATTTCCCCCCAAACGTTTGAAGGAAAAATTTCCAGAGCAGACAAATATAGTTCCATTCCAGAAATGGGAAGTGAGTACACACCTGACAGTATTACTTTTGGCACTTAAAAGGATCTCTCATATAAAGCAAAAAAAATGACTTAACTGAAAGGGTAGCTTATAAAATCAGAGCAAAAGTGCCTTTCTGAATATTTACATTAGACTGCATGTTCTTTGATGGCAGGACAACACTTGTTTATGCCTGATCAACCATTCATCCACCCATCCAATTCTGAGCACCTGACGTGTGCAAGGCACTTTGATAGGCCTGGGAATATAGCAGTGGTTATATATTGAGTAGGAGGATTCCTCATGAAACTAAAAGAAAGGCTACTATTTTGGCTTCCTAGTTTAGAGTCAGACCTTCAAGAATTAACAGGAGTGCACCAAGTAAAAAAGGAAAGGGCATTCAACGTAGATAAAAAAAAGGATGAATAAGTGGGAGTAACTCCAGTCCCAGTCAGTGTCCCACCCCAGCCCCACACCTCAATTATCTGGCTAATACTGCAGCATAATTACATTTCCACTGAACTGTATGCTTCCCAACGGTATGTGCTCAGCAGCTTTATCTTTTTTACCATCTACCAAAGAACACAAAGATGATACATTTGACAAATAAATGTTAGCTATTATCACTAACATTGATAAATAATGTGTCTAAGGCCTTAAGGAGTATATATGTTAAAGTACATGGGTAGGAGTTGGATAAAAAAGCTTCAAATTCCACACTGAAGTGTTGAGTCTTTATTCAGAACACAATGGGGGAACTACTGGAACAAAGAAAAAAAATAGTAGGAAAGAAGCACACTTAGTATTTGTATTAAAAGACTACTAGATGGTCTGAAGGTAGAAGATACTCGATGCAGGAAGACTTATTAGAGGATTCTTGCTATAGTCCAGGAAAGAGTAAATAAGGACCTAGCCTTCCTAATCCCTAAAATGAGGACACTATCAACGTGCTTCACGTTAAGAATTAAATAAGATAATATGGACTGACAGTGGAAAGCAGAAGTAGCCCATCATAAGGGTTTTCATGACGGGCCTGGCCTGGTCTTGTGCCAGGTCTGACCTGGCCTGAATTCTCATTCTACATCTTAGAGATGTTGAGGTATCCTGAAATACTCAGTGTCTCGACATTTAAAGCTGAGGCCAATTCCTAGAAAGAGGTGGATAAAGGACCCATGTGGCTGCAGAGTGAAAATGTGAATAAGCCTCTTACTCTGTATCCTTTACTTCAGGGCTCACATTCAAAATGCTTCATCTAGGGATCCCTGAGTGGCTTAGCGGTTTAGCGCCTGCCTTTGGCCCAGGGCGTGATCCTGGAGTCCTGGGATCAAATCCCACATCAGGCTCCCTGCATGGAGCCTGCTTCTCCCTCTGCCTATGTCTCTGCCTCTCTCTGTGTCTCTCATGAATAAATAAAATCTTAAAAAAACAAACAAACAAAATGCTTCATCTAGACCTAAAACCTCAGAATAAAAGCCTCCTGAAGTAATTGGTGGAAAAATGGGTAATAGGGCTGAAAAGGTTTGGAAGCCTGACTCTCAGCTCCTGGGCTTTTGCTTATTCCCCTTGTCTGTGCCTCTGGCAGTGGTGACTGAGACCTGATGGGGCAGCCTGAGCCAGAGTAGTAACATCCACAGCAACCAGAGCAGGAGCTGCGTGGCCCCAGCCATCCTTGACACCCAAGCCTTTGCTGCCTTCTCCTAGTAGCTATATCCCCAGACTGATGTACCTCTCAAAGGAATGGGAAAATTTTTCTCCAACAGCTAGGAACAAGGGCCTGTAACCCAAAGGTGGAAATGATTACGAGGCCCTCTAAGACAGATTACAGAACTGCCCAATCAACTGTATTATAAGATAATGGTGCAATTTGGTACTTTTGTGTTCATGACAGGGAGACTAGTTTTGAGCTAAGTATACAATATTTGGGTGAATAAATAAAATCACAATTTTAATCAGGGACAACTGTTTTTACTGTTGGCTTAATGGTGTATTAAAAAGCAGTCTGGGTGGCTCAGCGGTTTAGCGCCGCCTTTGGACCAGGGCGTGATCCTGGAGACCCAGGATTGAGTCCCACATCAGGCTCCCTGCACGGAGCCTGCTTCTCCCTCTGCCTGTGTCTCTGCCTCTCTGTGTGTGTGTGTCTCTCATGAATAAATAAATAAAATCTTAAAAAAAAATCTGAATCTAGATTTGAGTTTATAAAGGAAGTACACAGAGAAATAGAACTGAAACCAGACAATATATTTGAAGCAACTGAATTTAAAGAAAAACACGGAATTTCTCATAAATTCCATTCAAAGCCAATATCTCACATTTTCTGAAAACCAACTTATGAAAATTTTAAACAAACAAAAAATACAAGACGTATTTCTTGTTGATGAGTTTCTGTGGGCTCCAGCAGTAGGGCTGGAGAGATAGGAAAACATGCTGAGTGAGCCCGACAGTAAGCTATGGGACTTTGGCTCCACATGGAAAAAAGCAGAATACAGAACAAAACAGAAACGTGAGGCCAAATACTCAAAGGTATCCTCATCCAAGGCAGTCTTCTTAAAGGCATCAAATTCTAAAGTACTAGATCATCAAGGGAATAGTCACGTGAATGGTCCCACAAATTATTCAAGTTGTTATA
The DNA here is from genome assembly GCF_053574225.1 of Canis aureus. Lineage (NCBI taxonomy): Eukaryota > Metazoa > Chordata > Mammalia > Carnivora > Canidae > Canis > Canis aureus. The sequence goes on from NC_135619.1 coordinate 65,855,099, forward strand.
AATTGGAAGATAATAACAGTTTATAAGTTAGAGAGAATTCTGTACTAAAATTTTATTTTTCCTCACACGGCTCAGACTAAGAGAGTACAAATATATAGAAGAAAACCCTATTATTTTAAATTTTCAGTGAAAAGGGATAGCAAGCTATCTATAATGGGACATTAGCCTTAATGAGGGCCTCTCCATTCTGAACCTTACAGAAACTTTGTTGGCATGACGAATGAAGAGTGTTCCTCCTAAGTATCTTCCGAAGTCTATAGAAAGAATCTTGTATGGAGGTGGCAGTAGAAGAAGTGGGTTTGATGATGAACAAGTTTTGAGAAATGTCAGTTATGAAGGACCTTTAGCAGAGACACAAAAAAACGCCTCTTAGGTAAAACGAGAAGTAGAAAGTTAGACAAAACTCTTACTCTCATAATGTTTAGTAGAGACTTTCTTGGAACTGTGATAAAAATTTTTCCTATCTCTTTCCTCAACCCCATGGCTCATCCTGTGCCACCCGCTTGCTGTAATAGAAACACAGGAAGAGGATATTGCAGTCCAGATATATAAAACTGAAACATATATTCTAGGTCCAGTTTCTGCATGTTAAAACACTATTTCGCATTTGCTTAAGATATCTATACTAAAAAATTAAGATAATCCTTATTATAAAACATAGCACAAAACTGGTGAGGGGATAAATGGAAAGGAAAAAGGGAATGATCATGTCTCTACCTTGCATGACCGGGTGGTTAGCAATGCTATAAATGAAGAAGAAACACAGGACATGTAATTTATGGGTGAACTGGGAGTAATAAGGATAACAGGTTTGGGGTTCCAGAGAGACATACCAAGGAAGAAGTAATGCAAACAGAGCAGATGTAAAGGAAGAAGTCTGAAAACAAGAGCTTCCTAATACTAATATTTTCAACTCTAGAGGTAACACTCAAATACATACTACAATATGGCATTCTTTGGAGATTGGCAATTCATTTACTCCCTTTTTAAAAAAAGATTTGAGAGAGAAAGAGAATGTGTAGGGGAGAGGGGCAAAGGGAGAAGGAGAGAATCTCAAGCAGACTCCCCACTGAATGCAGAGCCTGATACAGCACTCTATCTCATGACCCTGAGATCATGACCCAAGCCAAAATCAAGAGTCGGATGCTAAACTGACTGAGCCACCCAGGCACTCCATAATTCATTTATTTCTGACTGGGGATATGATTTATAAAGGTCCTATCGATGTTCACAAAGATAGAGCATCTAAGAAGTGACAGGTTTTTTTTAAACTCTACACCCAATGTGGGGTTTCTACTCATACCCTCATGATCAAGAGTCACATGCTCTACCAACTGAGTCAGCCAGGTGCCCTGACACTGTTCATTTTTTGAGGCCTAAGGCCATTTTGGGCATAACAGCATTATTGCATAGTGCCTGGTGAAACAATGGTGATACTGAAGTTCTCTTCCAATCCTTAGCATGTCTGAGTCCATGTGTTCTCCTAATACTATCTGTGTAATAGTCATATATGCTATCACTAAGATATATTGGATATTTTTTAAAAAGATTTTATTCATTTATTCATAGACACAGAGAGAGAGAGAGATGGGCAGAGATACAGGCTTTAGAAGAAGCAGGCACCATGCAGGTAGCCTAACGTGGGACTCGATCCAGGGTCTCCAGGATCACACCCTGGGCTGCAGGCGGCGCTAAACTGCTGTGCCACCGGGGCTGCCTGATATACTGGATATTAAAACATTTTATTAACTAAGATTTTTAGACATCACTTCTTGAAACACATTCTCTTTATCAGTCTCATTTCTACCTTCTCTGAACAAAGATAATACCTTTCGGGTTCACTGTGCCAAGAAAATTATACCTTAGAGGAAGAGGATATGTCTTCCATGTGGTAATCATTATTGGAATGAATGTCTTGTCAGCAGTAATATTTTGCCAGCATCTTTCACCTCACAAATGAATAGATATATATTTTCTAGAATCATTAACAGAATATACAAATAAATTTCCCTAACATTTTTCCATCTTAAGCTTTCCCTTACTTTTCTTTCTAATAAGATATCTTAAACCTACCCATTTCTTTAGATGAGTACTAGATACCGGTTGAGATACACAGGTCTTCATTTGACTTCTGATTTCGTCTTTTTACATTTCCTGCCCCTACCTCAGGGCCTGCTATTCCCTATGCCTAGAAAACTTTCCCACAAAGTCCTCAAATGGTTCGTGTCCTCATTTTTTTTTTTAATTTACTTATTCATGAGAAACACAGAGAGAGAGAGAGAGAGAGAGGGAGAGAGGCAGAGACACAGGCAGAGGGAAAAGCAGGCTCCATGCAGGGAGCCCGATGTGGGACTCAATCCCAGATCTCCAGAATCACGTCCTGGGCCAAAGGCAGGCACCAAACCACTGAGCCACCCAGGGATCCCCTCATGTCCTCATTTTATTCAGATCTTTGCTCAAGTGTCATGCCCTCAAAGAGACTTTCCCTAATCATCGTCTAAAAAATAACATGCCATCTTAGCCCATCATTCTCTATCCCCTTTCTTCAGCTTATTTTTCTCTACATCACTTTGCAGCACTTGAAACTATATACTTATTTTTTGCTAATAGCCTCACACTAAGCTCCAGGAAAGCCAGGATTTCATTTAGTCAACATTAAATTCTCAGCACATAGAACAATGCCTGACAAATATGAAGTATTGAGTTAAAAACTGCTGAATGAAATCAGTTTTTTAAAAATAAAAGACGTGTTTGTAATTATTCTTCAAGCTTTTCAATCCAAAAACTGTCTCTCAGATCCACTGGATATAATCTAAGCCTCATAGAAGACTGTGATTTAAAAACTGTACTAGTATTTGGGAGGGAAAACCCCCCAACATTTCCCCTGAATCACAGGATATATACACAGCCTTAAATATGACATTCTTGGGATGTTTCAAAATACACAATTATTTTAAAAACCCATACTTATTCCTCAAAAAATTAAACACAGAATTACCATATGATCTAGCAATTCCACTTCTGGCTATTAAAAAAATGAAAACAGGGACTCAAACAGCTATTTGTATACCCATCTTCACAGCAACATTATTCACAATAGCCAAAAGGTGGAGCCAAATTAACTGTCCATTGACAGATAATCGGATGAACAAAATGATACATAAGATACAATGGAATATTACTCAGCCTTTAAAAGGGAGGAAATTCTGATACCTGCTACAATATGCATAAACCTTGACATTATGTTAAGTAAAATAAGCCAGTCAACGAAGAACAAATTGTATGATCCTATTTTATTTATTTATTTTTAAAAATTTTATTTATTCGAGAGGGGGTTGGCAAAGACACAGGGAGAGGGAGAAGCAGGCTCCATGCAGGGAGCCCAATGTGGGACTTGATCCCGGGACCCCAGGATCCTGTCCTGGGCCAAAGGCAGGTGCTAAACTGCTGAGCTACCCAGGGATCCCTGATCCTATTTTATATGAGGTACTCAGAGTAGTCAAAATCATAGAGACAGAAGGTAGAATGGTGGTCACCAGGGGCTGAGGAGTTAGTATTTAATGGTTAGTTTCATTTGGGAAAGAAAAAAAGTTCTGGAGATTGATGGTGGTGATGTTGGCACAACAATGTGAATATACTTAAAGCCACAGAACTATACACTTAAAGCTAGTTAAAATGGTAAATATGTTACTTATATAATACATATATATATATATTAATTTATATGTATTTTTAACCATAATTTTTAAAAAGTCGAAAAATCTCCATTGAAACAAAAACAATGTCTTGCCTTTCCTTATATTCTTTTAATAACTATAGTGGGAGTATTTTATAAGAGGACCATACAGTTTACAAAGTGCTTTTCACACAGCAATTCATTTTATTCTCACATTACAGGATAGGCTTCATTCTCTGACTGATGAATGAGGCAGGGAAGGCAGAAAGGTGAAGTGACTTATCCAAAGTAAAATATATTGTAAAATGACAAAGCCAAAACTAGATCCTAGGCATTCTGATCTCTAACCTACTGTTTTTGTCTCAATAAGAAAGCATCTCAAGTCTTCAGTCCCGTATCAACCTTTCCAAGGAGAACAGCCATGTCTTCTTTAAGCTTCTCTATATCTACTGCATACAATTCTTGCTACTCAAGTCTTAAATTGTTAGTTTCTACTTTATCACTCAATGAAGGTTAAGGGACAATCTTAAATTAATTTCAGTGTTCTGCAGTGTTGGTGAACACTAAAAGTTTTTGGATTGTGGATTATACTCCATAAACATCAACCCTCCCTAGTGTCTATGCTTCTATTTTCAATCCTTCCTATTGTTTTTTTCTTCTTTGCAGAAGATACTTTTGCAACTTCTGTACTAAAGAAAAAAATTTATACAAGTAGAAGAGAATAGTAAAACAATCTCATTCCATCACCAAGTTTCAATAATTACCAATCTGTGGCAGTCTTGTATCACTATATCCCAACTCATTCTCTACGCAATCCCTCTGGATTATTTGAAACAAATTCCAGATAGCATATATTATTCCACTTGTAAATATATCTTTATACATCTCTAAGAGAAAAGATACAAGGACAACTGTAGTACCATTATTACATCTAAAGTAATGAATAGTAATTCCATAATATGAACTTCCCACTCAGTGTTCACATTTCTCCAACTAGGTTATTTCTTCTTAGTTTGACTCAGGATCCAAATAAGGTCTATACATTGTGACTGCATGACTATGTTTCTTAAATAGGTTCCTTCACTCACTCATTCTTTTTCCCCCTCCTGCCATTTTGTTGTTGTTGTTGTTGAAAAAAATCAGATTATCTAGAGTTTCCAGGTGTGGATTTTGCCAAATGCATCACCATGATATAGTTTAGTATGTTCCTCTGGATCTGTATTTACTGTAATTGATAGAACTAGTGACTTGATCAGATTCAGGATCATTTTTATACTTCTTAAAGCTTATTTTCTCAAGACTACTCCACAGGTGGTGGTGTGTAATTCCAACAATAGGTACAAAATGTCTACTTCTCTGTCTGTGATATTAACAATTACCAATGATCACCAACTAGGGTCATTAATTAATGAGGAGTTGCAACATGGTGATATTCTATCATCCCTTCTTTGTTCATTAGCTGGAAAACTTCTGAAAGAGAAATTAATCAACTATTCAGTTTTCTGATACATACTTTGTGTAGAAGAAGCAGAATAATCAATGATTGCTTACCTTTATTTACTAATTTTCAAAGCAATGAACTTCCCAGTATTTTCTAAAGATCATCAGCAGCAAGATTAAAGGAGATTTATGGATCTAAATATATTTGATGGGTTTCAATCCTTTGCAGTTATCCTTATTGAGGCTCAAATTATCCCATATTTGGACACTGGAAACTTATTCAAATTGCTTCCTGGGACCTTATGACACATCCTACTGGTCTCTTGTAGCTTCTTTGCTTTCTGGGGTTACATCTCATTCCAGACATATCTTTTATTTTCTTGCTTTAGACCTGGAATCAACCATCTCTTTATTATTAAAAAATATTTTACTTATTGGGATGCCTAGATGGCTAAGTTATTAAGCTTTGCTTTTGGCTCAGGGCCGAGGTTCCCTCGGGGCCTAAGGTTCAGGAATTGAGTCCTGTATTGGGCTCCCTGAGGGGAGCCTGCTTCTCCCTCTGCCTGTGTCTCTGCCTCTCTCTCTCTGTGTCTCTCATGAATAAATAAATAAAACTCTTTAAAAAAAAAAAAAGATTTTACTTATTTATTTGAGGAGCTAGCATGAGCTGGGGGAGGAGCAGAGGGACAGGGACAAGCAAGCTCCTTGCTGAGCAGGGAACCTGAGGCAGGGCTTGATCCCAGGACCTTGAGATCATGACATGACCTAAGCTCAAGGCAGATGCTTAACCAATTGAGTTGAGGCGCCCCTCAACCATCTCTTTAAAGAAGCTCTAATTTCTTTCAGTGGGAAATGGTATTTAGAAACCACAATCTGAGTGCTAGGGGAGCTAAGTGCCTTTTTAGTACATAGAGACAGGTAATTTTATGCACATATATCTATATAAGCACATACATAGATCCAAACATATATAGGAGTTTATATTGATGCTTCTAACTCAAATTCAGATTTATAAGACTTTTACTTAATCTCATCAATCTTTCTTCTGTTTCTCCTTTTTTACATGTCAAAGTTGCCTACACAACTGTTCATTGACTAATCAGCTGAGAATTAAAATGTCAGTACTATCTACCATCAACAATATGATAAAATCATTTTATGTTTATTTTTTGCAATTCTTTCTACCCTTAGGATACTATCCAACTCAAGATATCCTACAATTACCTACAAATGCATGTGAGTCACTTGAGTAGTTTATTCTTTTTTTTTTTTTTTTTTGAGTAGTTTAGTCTGTGTGATTATATCACTAACTAGAAGAACATTTGATAAGTTTTATGTTACTTTTGATTTTTAGGCATTTCATTTTTAATTTAACTATTACATAATTCTGTAAAATATTTAGTTGGGTTTAAAGTCAAAACCACAGGGGTGCCTGAGTAGCTCAATGGTTGAGCATCTGCCTTTGGCTAATTAAATACATTTGGCTTAGGTCGTGATCCTGGGATCCTGGGGTCCTAGGATTGAGTCCCTCATCAGGCTCCTGGTAGGGAACCTGCTTCTCCCTCTGTCTGTGTCTCTGCCTTTCTTTCTGTGTCACTCGTGAATAAATAAATCTTAAAAAAAAAAAGTCAAAACCACAAAACAAAATATATTCAAAGACTAGATGCTCTCCCTGTCTACTCTAACTCCCTGCTCCATAGGTAACTTCATTAATACTTTTTTCCACCCACAAATGTAAGAGTTCTAGGTCAGACTTGAAAACACTCTAAAAAAAACAGGTCCTTGCAACCTTCAAATTACTCTTGATGACCCTAATATTCCTCTGCCCATAATCTTGGGACCAGAGGCAGCCCCGGTGGCCCAGTGGTTTGGCGCTGCCTTCAGCCTGGGGTGTGATCCTGGAGAACCAGGATCGAGTCCCACATCAGGCTCCCTGCATGGAGCCTGCTTCTCGCCCTCTGCCTGTGTCTCTGCCTCTCTCTCTCTGTCTGTCATGAATAAATAAAATCTTTTAAAAAAATAATCTTGGGACCAGATGAGCATATAAAAGTCACCTTTACTAACACTTCCATACAATACCCCAAATTCCCTCTTTTTTGTCTACTATCCACTGGCTCTCTACTAGGAGCAATAATGAAATTATCTAGTAACTTCCTTCTCCTGTCTACTCCAGCATCTAATTTTATTTTATTCCTTTATCTTTTAAAAAATTTTATTTGAATTCAATTAATTAACATATATTATTAGTTTCAAAGGTAGAGATCAGTGATTCATCAGTCTTATATAATATCCAGTACTCATTACATCATGTGCCCTCCTTAATGTCCATCACCTAGTTACTCCATCTCCCCACTCCTCTATCCTCCAGCAACCCTTGGTTTATTTCCTATGATTAAGAGTCTCTTATGGTTTGTCTCCTTCTCTGATTTTGTCTTGTTTTATTTTTTCCTCTTTCCTTATGATCTTCTGTTTTCCTTCTTAAATTCCACACATGAGTAAGATCACATAATTATCTTTCTCTGATCGACTTATTTCACTTAGCATAATAACCATAATACCCTCTAGTTCCATCTACATTATTGCAAATGGTAAGATTTCATTCTTTGATGGCGGAGTAGTATTCTATTTTGTGTGTGTATACACACACACACACACACACACACCACTCCAGCATCTGATTTTATTTATTTTTAAAGATTTTATTTATTTATTCATGAGACACACACACACACACACACACAGAGGCAGGGACATAGGCAAAGGGAAAAGCAGGTTCCCCACGGGGAGCCCAAAGTGGGACTTGATCCCAGGATCACGACCTAAGCCAAAGGCAGACACTCAACCACTGAGCCACCCAGGTGCCCCAGCATCTAATTTTAAATAATATATTTTTTACTTACAGTTAAACCAATGAGGTAATCAGTGAGTTTATTCTACTTTTTACATATTCTCCCTACATTCTGGTTAAATAAACTTTATCAACAATTAAACTACTGAGTGTTACATACTATACTGTCTTTTGATCTTAGTTCCACCATTAACAAATTAAATATATTGAATGTCCATTACCAGTTTAAATGTATTATTCAGAATACAGGGTCATAATCTCTTATCAGGCAGAAATCTCTAGAGCTGGATATGTTCTTTAATTTAGACCTTTCTTCCTCTTTCTTAAGAAAGTAATGAGGTATGTGAATTATTTACTGTATAGTATGTAAACATGCCCAGTTAGTTTTAGCATAGTACCCCATAATCAAACAAATTAATATTTCACAGTATATTAAATATTTAAACTAATCTATGTTAATTTTATTTTTTAAAAAAGATTTATTTATTTATTCATTCAGAGAGAGCAAGAGAGAGGCAGAGGGAGAAGCAGGCCCCATGCTGGAAGCCTGATGTGGGACTCGATCCCGGGTCTCCAGGATCACACCCCAGGCTGCAGAAGGAGCTAAACCGCTGCGCCACCGGGGCTGCCCTCTATGTTAGTTTAGATCAGGTTTCATTGCCAAATGAATCCAGGTCATATCAGTGTTTGCCATCAAATGAGTCTCCCTAAAAAATGGTTTTCAGAACTTTTGGAAATTCAAATTATAAATAAAAGAGTGTGGACCTATAGTTAGTAGCTAACATGATCATCTATTAAAAATAGTTATTTTGGGAGTGCCTGGGTGGCTCAGTCAGTTGAACCTCTGCCTTCGGCATGGGTCATGAATCTAGGGTCCTGGAATCAATTCCAGCGTCAGGCTCCCTGCTCAGCAAGGAGTCTGCTTCTCCCTTTCCTGCTGCCCTCCCCCCCACAGCTCATGTTCAGGCATGCAAGTTCTTTCTCTGGCTCTGCTCTTTCTCAGATAAATAAAATATTTTTTTAAAAAAATGATACTTCCCGGGCAGCCCTGGTGGCTCAGCGGTTTAGCGCCGCCTTTCAGCCCAGGGCGTGATCCTGGAGACCCGGGATTAAGTCCTGTGTCGGGCTCCCTGCATGGAGCCTGCTTCTCCCTCTGCCTGTGTCTCTCATGAATAAATAAATATTTTTTTTAAAATGGTACTTCCCCTAACCAACCATCACCTAAAAAGTCAAGTCAGAAAACATTTTTATTTTTATTAAATGAAAAATTTAATGACATACATATTAATTCAGGTGTTCAACATAGTGAGTTGACAATTCTGTACATTACCCAATGTTCACCATGGTAAGTGTAGTTACCATGAAGATATCTTTTAAAATGGCATTTTTCTATAAAATTCCAGGGTATTACTGTACATGGAGATTACGTGCTAGAGTTTTGCTTAGGAGAATCTTATTAAGCCCATGTGGGCTTTTTCTAATATAACCTATTGTAATTCAAAACAGCTGTCAGTTCCTGCTGATACTTTTATTTCCTATTAAAAATGCATTCTTAAAAGAATATAAAAGTACATCACATTCCACTAATCTATGCAACATTCTTTTAAGTGTAACCATTAAAAATTTTAAACTAGAAACTGAGAGAAAAAAATGCAGAGATGAGGAGATGAGCCTGGTTCTTAGAACTTTGGCTCTACTAGAGAGTCATAGTTTGACTTTGGGGGTGGGGGTATTTGAGTTTTGTTTTTTTTAAAATATTTTATTTATTTATTCATGAGAGACACAGAGAGAGAGAGAGAGAGAGAGAGAGAGAGAGGCAGAGACATAGGCAGAGGGAGAAGCAGGCTCTATGCAGGGAGCCCCACGTGGGACTCGATCCCAGAACTCCAGGATCACTCCCTGAGCCGAAGGCAGACACTTAACCGCTGAGCCATCCAGGTGTCCCGGTATTTGAGTTTTTGATAACAAAACAAAACTATATATTTAGTGTTCTCTTAGAATTTCTAGTTGTGAAATACTTTTTTTTTTTTTTAAGATTTTATTTATTTACTCATGAGAGACACAGAGAAAGTCAGAGACACAGGCAGAGGGAGAAGCAGGCTCCATGCAGGGAACCCAATGCAGGACTCGATCCTGGGTCCCCAGGATCACACCCTGGGCCAAAGGCGGCGCTAAACCACTGAGCCACCCGGGCTGCCCCCAGTTATGAAATACTTCTTAAATAAAATGGCTACTTTAAAAAAAATGGCTACTTTATAAATGTATATCTCACATGGTCTAAAATTTGTTATCTCTTAGCTGTTTAAGTGATTTAAAGATAATCTCTGAGGAGTCATGAACCACCTAGGAATAGTCACAATGGAAATCTCACAGATCATCATTCAATTAAGAATACTAAACCAGCCCCAGTGGCCCAGCGGTTTAGCGCCCCTTTCAGCCTGGGGTGTGATCCTGGAGGCCCGGGATTGAGTCCCACGTCAGGCTCCCTGCATGGAGCCTGCTTCTCCCTCTGCCTGTGTCTCTGCCTCTCTCTCTCTCTCTCTCTCTGTGTTTGTCATGAATAAATAAATGAAATCTTAAAAAACAAACAAACACTAAACCAGTAAAAGAATCATTAAAAGAGATATTCAATTATTAGAAATAATTTTTAAGCATAGCTACAGTAGCTTATCCATGGATTCACTTTCCAAAGCGTATCATCAGAAGGTAAACACCAGCTTAATGCTGCATCATAATGCCTATGTCCCTCACCTCACTTCATCTCATCACACAGGCATTTTTATCATCTCATATCATCACTAGGGTGGGTACAATAGAATAAGATATATCAAAGGAGGGAGGGACCACATTCACATAACTTTCATTACAGTATATTGTTAAAATTGTTCTATTATTGTTGTTGACCAGTTCTTGGCCTTTTGGCTAAGATCAAGTATATTATTGTTCATCTCTTAGTGTGCCTAATTTATAAATTAAATATCATCCCAGGTATGTATATATAAGAAAAAATTTAATATATGTATGGTTATATGTAGGGTTCTATCTACACTTTTAGGCATCCACCAAGGGTCTAGGAACATATCCCCTGTGGACAAGGGTGGGGATGGCTACTGTAACTACAAATTACTATGTTGAAGTTTAATTTATTTGACTCAAGCCAACAAATGGTGAAGTATACTGAGACAGGAATCTTAACTCTCCTTTCCCATCTTTCCTCTTCTGTTAGACTTCATTGTGGGAGCATGCGACAAAACTATGACTTTGTAATTAAGGCTATAATGAGATCTCTCTGTCGTAAGCTATTACTAACATTTGCTACAATTCATCTAGTTCTGCCACAAAGCTTTTTTTTTTTTTTTTTTGCTTACCAGAAAATTCTCATGTAGTCTCAAGCAAGTAAGAAATATTTTGGGAAAGTCTGAAGACAAGAATAAGTAGGTCTTATGAACCATATTATGGAATTTTTCTTTAAAGAACAATTCACAAATAAATCCCAGATAAAACAGACCTGAATATGCTTTCAAAATACAGGGGAAAAATACATATATTATACTTCAAGTTAGTTCTGGCATTCAAGTCTCGGAAGGAAGGAAGGAAGGAAGGAAGGAAGGAAGGAAGGAAGGAAACTGCACAGTAACAACACAATTCATTATTGCTCCTTCCAGGGCTCTGACACTAGTAAGATTTTTCATAAATTTAAGGGACTGTGGTCAGAAGAAACTGTCAAACTTTTTATCTAAGTGAACATTTTTAGAAAATAATTAAGAGCAAGCAAAGAACACTTTGTATATCTAGTCTAATTGATTTCTCCATTTCTCTTTAAAGACAATGACATACCTCATGTTTATTTAAAAATTGTTTACAAAAACCCTTTTTCATGCTTCTATTTTATCCAAAAACTCATTGCTGAGTATCTATAATGTAGCAGATACTACGCTCCATCCAGTAGGCTTTGGCTCAAAGTAAACAGAGTTAAGTGCAGGAGTCAGACATATAAGCAAGTGATTACAGTACAGTGCAATAGAGCTCGAAGTGGGCCAAAGAAGTAAGGGAGTGAGTGTATGAGTGAGTACTGGGTAAAGGTCATATTTGAACCGGGTCCTGAAGCATAAACATGACTGTATCAATAAGGTGATTTTTGATGGCAAATAACTCCAAAGGAATGGCTTCAACATAAGGATTTTATCTGTCAGGTGACGAAATGCCATGGAAGGGAAAGCCCCAGGCTCCAGTACAAGTACAGTATGTGTCTAAAATGATGTTATCATGGACCTACGTGCATTCTCTCTGATCTACCATTCTCCAGGCATTTTTATCATCCCTTGCAGTCACAAGACAGCTGCCAGTGGCAACTGGGATCACGTATTCTCTTGTTCATATACAATAGGGGGAAAAAAGTCCTCGTCCCCAGAAATAAAAATGTCTCCTTCCCTTCAATCTGACTGGGACAAATAAGAGTTTACAGGGAAATGCCTTGAGCTGACTGGCTTGGAGTAATCAAAATCTACCCCTGGAGTAGGTGATGAATCATCTTCTCAGAGTTTCCTGGATGACAAAGAAAAAGAACTCCAAGCACTGGAATAAACACATGAAAAACACAAGCACAGGAAACAAGAAAGAGCTTAGTATGTCTGGAGTGATGGGAAATCTAAGGCTGGAGACAGTCTACAAACTCTTGTGAGTTTGGACTTTGTCCTATAAGCAGTGGGAAGTTTTAACAAGGTTTTTCTTAAGTAGGGAGATTACCTAACCCAATTGGGTTTTTTAGAAACATAAATGTGGTAGCAATATAGAGAATATAGAAGGAGAGGGAGAGTGGGAGAACAAACGGCAGAGAAGTGGTCAGTAGGATGTTCAATAGTTCACACTAATAAGAAAGTGACAACAGGACGGGGAAGAATTAAATAGCAAAAACAAGATGGCTTTGTAAACTATTGTATTTTATGTATCGATGTATAACACACACACACACACACACACACACACACACACACACACACACTGGAGGATAATTAAGCCCCAGACAGATTAAATAGCTTGCTTAAGATCAAACCTATAAACCATAGTCAGAATCTGAACAGAGATTTGATTTCCAGTACAATGTTCTTTTACTTAACTATACCTAAAAATTCCAACAATGCTCAAAAAACTTTCTTGAATCTGTAATGTAAAGGATGCTCTATGTATTGGATTAAAGTGATTCCTATTTATTCCAATCCTAACATATTGTTCACTACAAGGATTCACTATCAATTTACATAACAGTACATTATACGTTTTTGAAGTTTCTGTATTATTTGAGATAAGGATGTTAATGAAAACTCAATTTGTAATGTCAAATTTGCAGACTGTCAAAATTTTAAAAATTAAAAAAAAAGGATACTAAAAACCACTGCAGTGTGCATTAAAAGAATTTTGAACTTGTTCTGCAAATAAACTAAATACTAAATATTTGAAATGCATTATAAATCTGGAGTCAACAGGCAGCTGAAAAGTCACTTCTAAGTTATGTCTCCCTTTGAAACCTTGGCTTGGATTCTTTTTTTTTTTTTTTTTTTTTTAAGATTTTACTTATTCATGAGAGAGACAGAGACATAGGCAGAGGGAGAAACAGGCTCCCCTCAGGGACCCTGGGATCACAACCTGAGCCAAAAGCACTCAACCACTGAGCCACGCAAGTGCCCCTGAAATCTTGGATTCTGATAACCAACTTCCACTACCATCAACTTAAAAAGATGTTGCCTCACTTTTAAAGACACTTGTTTTAGAAAAAGTCACTTGCTTGTTCCTTTTTAGAGAAGTCTAAAAAAAAAAATAAAAAAAAAAAAAGAGTAGAGAAGTCTGATTTTATTTTACTACTGTACCAAGACTGGGTTAACAGGAAAGACAGTTTAAAATAAAAATAAATGCATTTCTATTAAAAAATTATTCGCAATACAGTTTTTAGCTTATTGGGTTAAATCTTAAGTTTTCTGCTTCTGAATTCAATGAATAGCTGTAGGGAGCACCTGTGTGCCTGGAACTATGCTAGATGCTGGGAATACAGCTGTGAGCAAAATCATACTATAGTTATTCAGGCATATACTTGTATGATTATTTGATTAGTGTCAGTCCTCCCTGCTGAATTAACTGTAGTACTACTTTTCTTCAGCCAAAACATAACTGCAAATGTACACAGATGCCTAAAACATCAGCTGAGCATTAATGTTATTTTGCCAATGACAGCAGAATTTGCCCTGTCACTAGGCTAGAGACACTATCAGCACCCTTAACTGAGGTTTTTTTTTTCTTTCATTAAAACACACCTGCTAAAACATTTAGCAAACCAAGAAATATAAGGAAACTTTCAACATAATAAAGGAAAACTCACAACTATCATCATACTGAATGGTCAAAGACTGAAAATTTTTCCTCTAAGATCAGGACAAGACAAGGATGTATATTTTCACCACTTTATTCAATATAGTACTGGAAGTCCTAGTCAGAACAATTAGGCAAGAAAAAGAAATAAAAGCATTCAAATCAGAAGGAAAAAGTAAAATTATCTTTGTTCAAAAAGACATTATACGTAGAAAATTTGAGATCATGTGTGTGATCACACCTGTTTGAATAAATGCTTTCAGTAAAGCTGCAGAAAACAAAATTAACACACAAAAATGAGCTATGTACATTAACAATCCAAAAAGGAAATTAAGAGATCAATCCTATTTATGATAGCATCAAAAAAAATAAAATACTGGGCATCCAGGGATCTAGTCCCGCATCAGGTTCCCTGCGTGGAGCCTGCCTCTCTCTCTGTGTCTCTCATGAATCAATAAATGAAATCTTAAAAAAAATAGATAAATAAGAAATAAAATACTTAGGAATAAACTCAACCAAGGAGATGAAAGACTTTTACACTGAAATCCATAAAATGTTGTGGGAAGAAATTAAAGATACAAGTAAATTGAAAGATATCTGGTGTTTAGGGACTATAAGATTTAATATGTCAACACTGCTCCAATCTATAGATTCAATACAATCCCTATTTAAAAAATCCCAATGGCATTAAAAAAAGTTGTTTTTTTGTTTTTTTTTTTTTTTTTTGCAGAAATTGAAAAATGCATCCTGGAATTCATTTGGAATCTCAAAGGATCACAAACAGGCAAAACAATCTTGAATTAGAACAAGGTTGGAGGTCTCACACCTCCAGATTTCAAAAATTACTATAAAGCTACAGTAAGCAAAATAATGTGATACTGGCATAAAGACGGACTCACACACCAATAGAATAGAGTTCAGAAATAAACCCTTGCAGGGTATAATCAAGTCATTTTCAGTAAGGATACCAAAACCATTCAATGGAAAAAAGACAGTCTCTTCAACAAATGGTGCTGGGAAAAACTGGATATCTGCATGCAAAGACCTAAACGTAAGGGTTTTTTCAGGAGAAAGCTTCATAACTTTGGGTTTGGCACACAATTTCTTGGATATAACACTAAAAACATAAGCAACAAAAAAGAACTATGTAAGCTAGACTTCATCAAAATTAAAAACTTGTGCTTCAAAGGACATTCAACAGAGTGAAAAGGTAATGCAAGGAATCACAGACAATATTTGCAAATCCTGTACCTGATAAGAGATTGATATCCAGAATATATAAAGAATTCCTACAACTCAACAACAAAAAAAGCAAACAACTACACTAAAAAATGGTAAAAGAACTTAATACATATTTCTCTTTTTTAGAAGTAGAAAACTTAATAAGACTATTACAATATGGCATGAGACATTAATGGTTGATGAGTATCTGAAGAACCTGAAAAATATGCTGCCATCAGTTACCAGAAATCAGATCCTTGAAGTATTTGTTTAATCATTTCATGTATTTGTGCAAGTCCTGGGCACAATGAAGTGAGCAAGACACACAACAGTCCAAACACTTCACGAATTTGTGTGTCATCTTTGTGCAGGGGCCATGCTAATCTTCTCTGTATCATTCCAATTTTAATCTATGTGCTGCCAAAACAAGCACAATAGATATTTCTCCAAAGAAGATATACAAAAAGCTGATAAGCACCAGAAGAGATCATTAAACATTAGAAAAATACAAATAAAAACTACAATGGGGGCATCTGGCTGGCTTTGTCAGTGGATCACTGGACTCTTGGTCATGAGTTCTGAGTTAGAGCCCCACGTTGTGTGTAGCAATTACTTAAAAAAAAAAAACCACAAATCTACAATGACAAACCACTTCATACCCATTAGGATTGCTATTATCAAAAAAACAGAAAACAAGTCTTGGTGAGAATATGGAGAAATTGGAGCCTGTGTGCATGGTGGGAATGTAAAATTAGGGGAGTATATACCCCAAAGAAATGAAAAGTATAGACTCAAATGGACATTTGAACACCCATATTCATGGCAACATTATCCTTGATAGCCAAAATGTAGAAGCAAACCAAGAATCCATTGACAGATAAACAAAAATGGATGTACATACATACCATGAAATAATATTCAGCCTTAAGATGAAGCAAATTCTGACAAATACAACACAAATGAACCTTAAAAACATCATGCCAGCCACAAAATGATAAATATGTATGATTCCACTTACATGAAGTACCTAGAGTACTCAAATTCATAGACAGGGATCCCTGGGTGGCGCAGCGGTTTGGCGCCTGCCTTTGGCCCAGGGCGCGATCCTGGAGACCCGGGATCGAATCCCACATCAGGCTCCCGGTGCATGGAGCCTGCTTCTCCCTCTGCCTGTTGTGTCTCTGCCTCTCTCTCTCTCTGTATGACTATCATAAATAAATAAAAAAATGTTAAAAAAAAAATTCATAGACAAAAAATATATAATGGTTGCCGGGGGTTAGGGGTATAGGTAAATGGGGTGTTAGTATTTAACAGGTGTAGAGTTTCAGGTGGGGAAAATAGAGTTCTGGGGATGGAAGGCGGCGATGGTTGAACGACAATATAGATGTACTTAATGCCACAGAACTGTACACTTAAAACTGGTAATGTCAAATTTTATGTTTATGTATATTTTACCACAATAAAAACAAAAACAACAATTGCCATGGATCCCTCCTACTGACTATCCTAGTCCAGAGTCTCATCTCTTCATATTTAATTAACTACAACAGCTACTTAGTCATTGGTGGTTCGTTCCATTCTCTCCCTGATGGAACTCAATCTGTAGATCACTGACAGGTTCATCTTGCTGGTTTATCACACTAATATCTGGCTTCTAACCTTTCAAAGGCTCCCCATATCTCGCCCAAGAAGATGCAAATCCAAGTCTCCTCAATCTAGTAATCAAACTCTTCCACAGACAGATATCCTTCCAACTGTGTGATTTTTTCTTTTTAGCCTTTCAAATTCAGGTATCAGCTCATCCAAGTTTCCCTCCATTCCCCTCACCCAAAGCTAATCTCCACATCATACTCTCACTTTTCCCTCAGAGTAACTGCTCCAGCATCTCTGTAAATCTAAACCTTCATAGGCTAGCTCAAGTCCCAAGTGTTCAGGAAGTTCTTTAGACTCCTGAGGCCTCACTCATCTCCCTCTAACCAGAACACCTACAGCATTCTTTGTATTCAGAGAATGTAGAAGATTGTCTCCTACACTCATAAGGGTAAACCTTATCTTTCCTGAGGGCAAAGTCTATATATTATACTTCTTTCTGTTCTCCTCTAGCGACTAATATAATGTAAAACGCAAAGCAGATTTTCAATAATCACCAGGGTAACTGAACACAAGGTACAACTTTGATACGTGAATTTCATTGACTAGAACATGATCAGAATTAATTGACATTATTGCATTTCTGAAGGTTAATTTGTGACACACAACAAAGAAAACTGTTGTAATTCAAAAAGAAAATACATGAAAGGTAGGTGGTATAACCTAGCAAATGCAACAAAGGTGTTTTAAATCTTAAAATCAGAGTCTGATACAAAACTTGTTTAAATGCTGGTGTTGGGGCACAGAACAATAGAGCAGTTAAGGCTTTGTGGGACAGAATATTGACCTATGGATTTTACTGAATGCATGCAAGAATGAACCGTGCCTGTAATTGGGTGAAACTATAGTTACTGGCCTATG
The DNA here is from genome assembly GCF_053574225.1 of Canis aureus. Lineage (NCBI taxonomy): Eukaryota > Metazoa > Chordata > Mammalia > Carnivora > Canidae > Canis > Canis aureus. Next base: position 65,873,155 of record NC_135619.1, read on the forward strand.
AAAATTCTAAATGAAATGTCAGTTTTATTAAATTCAGGTTAGGGAAAAAAATAAATCTCATCAGCTAACTTGTGGTAACTGAGGGTAGCTGTCAGAATCAGAGTGAGGCTCTCTCGTTTCTGCTTTCAACTTTACTGCACAAAGACCTAGGGACGGGCACTAGTACTGGTGGTGAAGAATGCAATCAACGAAGAATAAGTGGCTCGGGACTGGAGTGAAAAGAGTTCTCTAAAATGGGAACATAAGGCAGCCCGGGTGGCTCAGCGATCCCGGAGACCTGGGATCGAGTCCACCTCGGGCTCCCTGCATGGAGCCTGCTTCTCCCTCTGCCTGTGTCTCGGTCTCTCTCTCTCTCTCTCTCTCTCTCTGTGTGTCTCTCATGAATAAATAAATAGAATCTTAAAAAAATAATAAATAAATAAATAGGAACGTAGAGAAGCCCAAATAAATAAATAAATAAATAGGAACGTAGAGAAGCCCAGATCCTAGTTTTGGCCCAATCCTCGGCCAGTTGTAGGACCCACGGCTAGTCACTCATCTCCTTGGGCCTAATTTCTCGGCTCTAAAACAAGTCATACCAGATTTCTAAAGGTTCTCCTGACTCCAAAATTCCAAGACAAGTTTAATCATAGCTTCTATTAACATGTATGGTTCTCGCTATTTCAGATCTTTCTCCCCCAGTTCCAGAAGAAAGTAATGTATTTCAACAATCTGAAAGAAATGGATGCTATTCAGAGACAAAAGATTCTGCTCGTTGAAAACAAAACAAAACAAAACAAAACACGAAGTACTTCTGTAAAAAATGCCCATTTCCTCATTACAGGAAGATGTTTTGGGCAGAGGGAACAGTTCTCTGGTAAAGATAACCAAGAGCGCTTCTGTAAATATGACCTAATCCAGAGTATTATCTGAGCTGGTGTGTGAAGAGGGTGCTACTGTAGTTCAAAGCAGAAGCAACACTCAGAGCTTCTCCAAAAAGACGGTGAGAAAGTTCCCATCCTCGGGGTAAGGCTGGTAAACAGCCGTGCGAAACGACAGGGCACTGGAAACGCACGCTCTTCGCCACTCGAGCACTCCCAGCTCACCGTCCTTTATCAAACACCAGGCATTGTCTTCCTCCCAACCTGTCAAAACGCGATTCCAGTTGGATCCCGGGCCAGTAACTTACCCGGACGGTCTAACTTCTGCCCCTCCCCGCAGCCGCCGTCCGCAGGCCCGCTCCCCCGCCTACTCCGGCCCGCCGCTCTCACGCCCACCCCGGGGCGGCAGCAGCCCCGCCGCCGGGTAAACACGCGCCCCAGTCTCGGGAGCGGTTTCCCGGCGTCCTGGGAGCGGCGGGTCCCGCCCCTTGGAGCCCGGAGCCGGCCGAGCCGCCGTCGCGGCCACCTCGGGCCGCTCTCCCCGCCCCAGGCGCCACACCTCGCGCCTCCGTCCCCGGGACCACGGCGCACAGCCCAGTCCGCCCCTGGGAGCGCGCGGGGACCGGTCAGTCCGCCGCCGCCTCAGCCGCCTCAGCCGCCTCAGCCCCAGACGGACGACTGCCCCCTCCCCGCCCGCGGCCCGGCGCCCCCCGCGGCGGCCCAGCCCCAGCCCCAGCCCCAGCCCCAGCCCCAGCCCCAGCCCGGCGCCCCCACCTCCTCGGCACGGCCCCTTCCGTGCCGGGACTCCCGCCCCGCGCCGCGCCGGGCACAGCCGCGGCTCCCAGCCTCACAGACACCGAGGGACGCTCACCCCGGAGGCTCCTCCCGCCGCTGCTGCTGCTGCTGCCGCCGCTGCGACCGCGGCCGCCGCCCCCGCCGCCGCCACCAGCACCGCGGTCCGCACCGGCGCCAGCGCCCCCGGCCATCCTCCTCCTGCCGCCGCCGCCCTCTCCGCTCCTGTCAGTGGCTCAGGCTCCGGGGCTGCTCCAGGTTCCCCTCGCCGCCATTTTGACTCCTAGAGGGAGCAGGAGGGGCTCGGCTCGGCGCGGCCCTGGGGCGCCTGCGCGGCGCTGCGGAGCCGGCCCGAGCCCCCGCCCGCCCCCGCCAGTCGCCGCGCCTAGGGTCACGTGGGCCGGCGGCGCGCCCGCGGCCGCGCGCGCCCGGGCCGGGCCGGAGAGGCGGGCTCGCGCGCAGGGGAGCGGCCGGGCCCGAGTGCGCGCGCATTATTCCCTCCCGGCGCCGGGAGCGCGGCGCGGGACGCTCCGAGTTTGAAGCGCCGCGCGGCCCCCTGCCTACTCCGGGGAGTTGTGACACGTCACTCAAGGCATCAGAACGGAATTGTAATAACCGCGTTACTGGACGACCGGTTTTACCAATTCACGCTGCCGTTCGGCCGCCGGCGTCCTGATGGAGCGCGCGTCTTGCATCCTTGCCGAAGAGACGACAGCGCTTCCGCGGAAAACTCCTTCCTGACGGTCTTGGCGCTTGGGTGACGACTGGGCGGTTTATCTTCACCTCTCAGGGGTACTTTTACAGACAGCGCCTTGCTCCTTGCTATAAGCCGATTTAAAACAACAACAACAACAACAACAACACCTCAAAAACACAGAAAAGTTTTCCTCCTCAAGATGCTTCCGTAAGCGAGGGACAAGAAATGGTGCAAGCGCACCGATCTCTGCCTGGCAGGACCCAAATCGCGCTTCCCTCCAGGCCCCGCGTCTGGGAGTTTGCGATCATTCCAGCCAACGCCGTAACCAAAACACCTTATATTTATGAAGCACCTCGTAGTACTTTAAAACACCGCTAAATACATGGCTTCGTTTGAACACCAAACCACCCTTTGAAGTAGCCGCGACGGGTATTACGGCTGTGGCCGGTTTACAGCTGAGACGTGGGCTAAGAAATACTCAGTCGTTTGCCCCGGGGCACACGCGCAGCATGAGGGAGTCGTGGCAAGCCCAGACTAGAGCTCCAGACAGCCTGACCCTGGTCGCCAGGCGCATCACCCCTCACAGTTCTCAGGGAGGTCTTAGAGATACCTGATGTATTTGTTTATTTAAAATCCTTTTTAAAATATTTGCGTTTTTAATCTCTACCCATCCTCTGAGAAACAAGTTTTCCAAGTAACATTGAGTCTGTTGTTCTCAAACCACCTCTAAGCTGCAAAGAATAAGAGCAATTTCGAATTTTGTGATGTGTTTAATCATCTCTTGGTCCTTTATTATTTTATCCATTTCATGTGTGTTTGGAGAATTTAAGTTTTTTTTTTTTTAAGATTTTATTTATCCATTCATGAGAGACACACAGAGGGAGAGAGAGAGAGAGGCAGAGACACAGGCAGAGGGAGAAGCAGGCTCCATGCAGGTGAGACTCGATCCCGGGTCCCCAGTATCAGGCCCTGGGCGGAAGGTGGAGATAAACCCCTGAGCCACCAGGGCTGCCCAAGTTGTTGTTGTTTCTGACATCCTTCAATGGATGGACTTTATCTCTGTGAATATCGTTGTTTTTCTCTGAACTTCCTTCAGATTTGTTATATCTTTTTTGTGCTCATACCATTCCCTCTTTACTTCCTTAAAAAGTTATTTCTTTCCAATCTGTATTACTCCATTTTACCCCATCACCCCATATATCTCCCCTCCCCCAATCCTTGAAGGTTCTGAGATTGTAGTATTCCCTTGTCCAAAATAGAATTCTCCTCTAGCCAGTAAGGGTCTCTTCAACTGAGCACATAGGTGTAGGCAGTGGACAAAATACATGGAAAACTGAGAAAATACAAGGGAAATAAGTCCGTCTAGTAGGACCAAAAACTCTGGGGATCCCTGGGTGGCTCAGCAGTTTAGTGTCTGCCTTTGGCCCAGGGCGCGATGGGGCTCCTGGAATGGAGCCTGCTTCTTCCTCCTCCTGTGTCTCTGCAAAAAACAAACAAACAAAAAAACCCAAAAAACCTCTGGGTGCCACTTCCTATTAGCCACACTTTTATACTCATCATAAATGCATAATGGAACCTTATTTAAATTCAAGCCACCTATTGTCATTTTCCTGTTTTGCAAACAAAACAAAACCCATACCACTTTATTCCAACCTTTATCAAAAAATGTAAAAAGTGTTAAAAATGTGTAATCCTGAGCTTCAGATGCTGACCTCTAAATTCATAGCAAATGGGGAGAGAGGATCAGGATAGAATTTCAGAGTTCCTTCCACTCCAGTAAAAAAGAGAAGCCCCAGGCATGGTATAAGATTAGTAGAACACCAGGGTCCTATAGAGAATGAGACCTTCTTCTCTTCTGAGCTCAATCCCACCACCTCCCACCCTTCTCTTCAATGGAGAAGACTCATTTAAAATTACTGAAACTTGCATAGAAATCTGGTCCGTGGCATATGTGACAGGCAGCTAGCTGACCAAAGAGGCCTATGCCCTTGCTTCTTGGCAGGCAAAATGGGGGACAACTCAGCTTCCACCTCCTTACTACCCTCTTCTTTGCTCTCTTCCTCAGAAACGTCATTGCTTACAGCAATAACCTGGTGCTACTGCATGAACTACATGGGACCAAAATTGGACTTCAGGCAGAAGGTTATAGGTGGTTGGAGCTGGAAGTCCACCCAACTGAGCATGAGTTGGCAGGACAACTTGAGGTTGGTCACAGGGACTGCAATCTTCTGGTGGTCATGATTCTGGGCCACGACTTCTATCACATCACACTTATCTTTGGCCCCTTCCGTGAGGCAAAGCATGGTCAAAGCCAGCACATGCCCCGTGTTACCCTCTTCATCACCAAAGAAACAATGGAGCGGGGACCTGCAGACCCTTGACATACGTGGCCTGGCTGGGTTGTCCTGACTTAAGAATGCTAAGGGGGGGGGGGGCATATTGCAAGGTATTTTCTATCAGTTTATCTTTGTCTTAATCAGCTAAATAGTGCACTAACTGAAAGAGTTGTTACATGCAAACTAAAAATTCCATTGTCCATACCCTTCTTGATAATTCATTAAAATGTTAAATAAGATCAGTGCCCATCATTTACACTTTTTCACTTATTCCTGACCCTCCTTATTTGACTTTGGTTCTGTTTCCTAGACAAAAATTTAAAAACAATTAACAAAACCAACAACGATAGAAATCTAAAATTCCAGGATAATATCAGTTTTCTAAAAGCCTTTGATGTGGGAATCTATCAAAGGCTTTTTGTTTTTGTTTCTAAGGGATGGGGGGAAAAGAGAGAGAGAAAGAGAAAGAAAATGAATCTCAAGCAAGCTCTACACCCAGCATAGAGCAGAGGCAAGGGCTGGATCTCACCATCCTGAGATCATGATCTGAGGAGAAATTGAGAGTCAGATGCTTACCTGACTGAGCCACACAGGCACCCCTATCAGAGGCTTTTTGAAACACCAAGTAAGGTCTGCTGGTTCTACCTTATCCTTCTGTCCATCTATACATTCAGAGAACTCTAGTAGACTAGTTGGGTATGATTCACCTTCACAGAACCCAAGCATAAGAGTACCATGATTTTTTTCCACTTTAATTCATCCACCTTTTAGTTTCTTATTATACCACTTAGCTACACTCTCAAGATGCTTAATTAACTCAGTTTATACATCCTTCAGAATTTGTATGTGTCTAATTTTAGTTCCAATACATTTTTTTAAAACCTCCAATACCATGTGCAAGAACAGTGTCCATGCCCGGGCTAAAAAGTAAATGATTATTTGCCTTTGAGGAGTTTAAGAGTCTGAGTTGGAAGACAGACTGGGGGAAAAAGAAAGGCTAATACTAAGATAATATTCAGTAGTGGTGAACAGAATGGGTGCTAGAAACATGCAGATTTGGGTGGACATCTGACACAAACCAGGCCAATCAAAATCATTTCTGGAAATTTCTGCCAGACTATCCTAGAATATGTTTCCTCTTAATCTATTTCTCTGGGATTATGACTTTAGAGGACAATGTAGATTTTCTTCTTCAGCTCTGAGGAGAAAGTCAAGAGCAGTAGGAATGAAGACCACAAGAAGAAACAGTTTACTAGAGGGGAAGCCATGACATCATGTGAACTCTCCGGCATGGCTGTGCCCTACACCAATCCACCTCCGATTTTCTCATGTTTATGAGCCATTTAGTTACCCTTACTTCCTCCTTTTTAAAATCTTAAAATGGTTGGGAGTGGGTAAAAATAGTGGGATTCTGTCACTTGGCATCAAGAGTCCTGAATTTGTGTTCTGTTCCTCCTTCTGCTCCCTCCATCAACAAATGGTACCCCATCCACCTGGACACCTGTGCTGAAAACCTGAGTCATTCCTTGCATTAACTGTGTATTCTGTTTTCTGCTATTCCATTCTGTTCCATACTTTTTCTACCATACATAACCATTCACTGAAGCCCCTCCTAAGGCTTCTTTCTGGAATACAGTATGGAAGCTGTTTTCTGTTTGCTTGTTTTTTCAGATGGAGAAAGAGAGTGAACAAATGAGGGAAGGGACAAAGGAAAAGGGAGACAGAGAATCCTAACCAGGCTCCATGCTCTCATTGTGGAGCCAACATGGGGTTCAATCTCATAACCCTAAGATCACAACCTAAGTTGAAATCAAGAGTTGGATGCTTAACTGACTCAGCCGCTATCCAGGCACCTGAGGAATCTGAGTTTTTGAAATCATGATAAAAAGGAAAATTCTACTTCTTCTTATAGTTTGCTTATAATGATTTTGTTTGCAAGGGTTTTTATGAATCTCCTGGAGTCTAAAATATTAAGTGAAATAAAAACACACGTGTCAAAGTGCCCAGGAGAGTGACTGGTACCTTGAAAGATGTAAAAGATTTCTTCCCTATCCTAGGAGGAAAGAAACATTCTTATCACCAGAGACAGAAAGTTCAAAGAGTAAAAGATTGGGGGAACTGTATACAAACAAATCTTGTTCAACTAAACCTTATCTTTCTAGTCATTTTATAATTAACTGCTCTAACTCAAGATACTTTGTCTTGTCCTATTTTCTCTATTTACTACTCGTTGTCCAGGTTAGTATGTGGGTGTTTGGCTCCAACCGCTTCTTTGGGTCTTCACATTCCTAAATCAGCTCCCATGTACATGTTTCATGTACATGAAAACTTTCTCTTGTTGATCTGTTTATTTGATTTAATTCTTAGTCCCAGCCAGAGATCCTAAGGAGGTAGAGGTAAAGTTTTGCCTACCCTACACATGAATGCAACTACACTTAAATATGAACTTCAGTTCAACAAAATACACAATAAGGAGAGTGAAAAGACAAGCCATCCAACAGGAAAAGAGATTTGCACTACATAAAAACAAAAAGGCTTATATCCAAAATATATAAAGAATTCCTCCAATTCAGTAAGAAAAAGGCACCCCAATAATAATAATTTTAAAAAGGACCAATAATTGGAACAAATGGTTATAGGAGACTGGTAAGATGATGGAAGAGTAGGGGCCCTCAATTCATCTGGTCCCACAACCTTACCTAGATATCTTTCAAAACATCCTGAACACCTACAAATTCAACCTAAGATGTAAAGAGAGAACAGCTGAAATGCTACAGAGAGAAAAGTTTTTACTTCTAACAAGGTAGGAAGGTGAAAAAATTTTAAAAGAAATAAAGTGGGGGAGGGGAACCATGACTAGCAGGGCTAAAGTGGAATGGCAAAAGCCTCCAGGTCATGGAAACTCAGCCCTGGACAAGCGGTAACTTTAAAAATCCGTGCTTTGTCTGTGCCTCTCTCTGTGTCTCTCATGAATAAATAAATAAATCTAAAAAAAAGGGGGGGGGGGGATGCCTGGGTGGCTCAGCGGTTGAGCATCTGCCTTTGGCTCAGGGCATGATCCCATAGTCCTGGGATTGAGTCCTGCATCAGGCTCCCTGTGAAGAGCCTGCTTCTCCCTCTGTCTATGTCTCTGCCTCACTCTGTCTCTCACGAATAAATAAATAAATAAATTTTAAAAATACTCACCTGAGTTTTATCTGATGGAAAAGTGCTTATCAGGGAAATCGGGCAGAATCACAAGAGGGGCAGTGAAGCATGAAGATTCCCAGAGACAGTATAAGACTGGAGCGCCGGGGAAAAAGTTCACTGCAAACCACGGACCGATCTCGGTAAAGAGCTGGAGCGCCACAGCCCTCCAGGACATTTGGGAGAAGCCTGCTGGTTACACAGGCCAGCCCCGAAGCTACCTTTACCCTAGAGCCCGGCGATGGACACAGTAGTCACCAGGAGCACAGGTCCAGCGGCACAGGGCCCTGGATCTGAAGGTGCTGAAGCAGACAAAGCCAGCTGTCTTCCGTTCCCCCTGGGACAGGTGGAAGCAGGGAGGGCACAGGAAAGCAAAAACTCTCCTGCTGCTGGGCGCCTGACAAGCTGTGCAGATCAGAGCACCCACACCTGCCCCCAGGAGCATCTAGGTCAGTGTAGACTGGGAGACTGTGGTTAGTTACTCGAGGGGAGCTCAAATCCAGAGCTACTGCCTATTTTTGTTTTTTCTCTTTGTTTCACCTTGCTCCTGGGAGGGGCAGAGACTCTAGGGAACAAAGGTTTCAAAGGATAAACAGTTCATACTGAGCCCAGCACCTGGCAATGGGTGGGGCATCTCTGCCCAGGCACAGACACCTGAGAATCAGTGCAGCAGACCCTACTCCCAGAAGAACTGCTCGAAGAACAAGGGAAAAGAAAGTTTACTGAACAAGCAGCACTGGATAGCACCAGGACTGAGGGAAAATAGTATCTAGAACTGGAGGGTCTTTTTAACGACTCATTTTATATCAGGCTAAAAATGTCCAATATATTTTCTCATTTTCTACCTTAACTACAGTATTTTACCAACTCTTCGTTTTTAAGTTTTTTCCCTTTTTGACTTTCATATTTCCACAATTACATGTCTTAGATATATAGATATATTTTTCACTTCTGGATTCCCTTCAACATATTTGATTTAATTTTGGTGGATATATGAGATATGGATTTTTGTTTTTTGTATTTTCTGTCTTGTTTTGTCTTACAATGATGGAAGTTAGTACCTTCTAACACATAACTAAAATACACCCAGAACCAAGCACCGTTCATTCATTCTGTGTTGGTTCATTCTGTGAGACTATATTCTCTCTTACTTCCTATTTTGCCCCCATCTTTTATCTGGTTTATGTTTTTGTGGTCGATGTTGAGTCTTTATATAAGTATTGCTGGTTTATATAAATTTGGGATTGAGCATCTTCTAACGTATAGAACAAAATACCCTCAGAACCAGGAGAATCGTCCTCTAAGTTCCCTCAGAGGGAGACTACATTCTCTCTCCACTACCATTTCCTCACCACCATCATCCCTACCTTTTTTCTTTTCTTTTCTTCTTTGTTTTTGGTTTCTGGTTTTTTATTTTTATTACTTTGTTTTAAAATTTGTTTTACACTTTTGTGGTCCTTCTGTTTGATTTTGTTCTGTTCTGTTCTTTTTTTTTATTTTGTTTTCTGGCCTCTTTGGAATCATCCAGGGTATATTTCACTTAGGTCTTGGTTGATATTTTTTAATCGGTTCACTCATATAGCCACTCTGCACTAGACAAAATGACTAGAAGGAAGAATTCACCACAAAAGAAAGAACCAGAAGCAATACTCTCTGCCACAGAGTTACAGAATGTGGATTTAAGTACAATGCCAGAAATTCAATTCAGCAGCACACTTATAAAGTTACTGTTGGCTTTGGAAAAAAAGTGTGAAGGACTCTAGAGACTTTGTTACTGCAGAATTGAGATCCAACCAGGCCAAAATTAAAAATACTTTAACTGAGATGCAATCCAAACTGGATGCTCTAACTGCTAGGGTTAATGAGGTGGAAGAGAGAGTGACTGACATAGAAGACAAGTTGATGGAAAGGAAGGAAGCTGAAGAAAAATGAGAAAAACAATTAAGAACCCAGGAGGAGGGATCCCTGGGTGGCACAGCGGTTTGGCGCCTGCCTTTGGCCCAGGGTGCGATCCTGGAGACCCGGGATCGAATCCCACATCGGGCTCCCGGTGCATGGAGCCTACTTCTCCCTCTGCCTATGTCTCTGCCTCTCTCTCTCTCTCTCTCTCTCTCTCTCTCTGTGTGACTATCATAAATAAATAAATAAATAAATAAAGAACACAGGAGGAAAGGCTTAGGGAAATAAATGATAGCTTGAGAAGGAAGAATATATGTCTAGTTGGGATTCCAGAAAAGGCTGAGAGAGAGAGAGAGAGAGAGAGGACCACAAAATATATTTGAACAACTCATAGCTGAGAACTTCTCTAATCTGTGTAAGGAAACAGGCATATTTTCAGACCACAGTGCTTTGAAGCTAGAACTCAATCACAAGAAGAAATTTGGAAGAAACTCAAACACATGGAGGTTAAAGGTCATCCTACTAAAAGATAAATGGGTCATCAGGAAAACAGAGAAGAATTTTAAAAATTCATGGAAACTAATGAAAATGAAGATACAACCATTCAAAATCTTTGGGATACAGCAAAAGCAGCCCTAAGAGGGAAATACATCGCAATCCAAGCCTCCCTCAAAAACTTGGAAAAACTCAAATACACAAGCTAAACTCTCACCTAAAGGAACTGGAGAAAGAACAGCAAATAAAGCCTACACCAAGCAGAAGAAGAGACATAATAAACATTCAAGCAGAACTCAATGAAATAGAGACCAGAAGAAATGTAGAACAGATCAAGAAAACCAGGCGTTTGTTCTTTGAAAGAATGAATAAGATAGATAAACCACTAGCTAGACTTATTAAAAAGAAAAAAGACTCAATAAAATCATGAATGAAAGAGGAGAGATCACAACCAATACCAAGAAACACAAACAATTTTAAAAACCTACTATGAGCAACTATATGCCAACAAATTAGGCAATCTAGAAGAAATGGATGCATTTCTGGAAATCCACAAATGACCAAAACTGGAACAGGAAGACAGAAAACCTGAACAGGCCAATAACCAGCAAGGAAGTTGAAGCAGTCATCAAAAACCTCCCAAGGCCCAGGGCCAGATGGCTTCCCAGGGGAATTCTATCAAACGTTGAAAGAAGAAATAATACCTATTCTACTAAAGCTGTTTCAAAGGATAGAAAGGGAGGGATACTTCCAAACTCGTTTTATTACCTTGATTCCAAAACAGACAAAGACCTCACCAAAAAGAATTATAGACCAATATCCCTGATGAACATGGATGCAAAAATTCTCACCAAGATACTAGTCAACGGGATCCAACAATACATTAAGAGGATTATTCAGCATGACCAAGCAGGATTTATATCTGGGATGCAAGGGTGGTTCCACACTCATAAAACAACCGTGATAGATCACATCAATAAGAGAAAAAACAAGAACCATATGATCCTCTCAATAGATGCAGAGAAAGTATTTGACAAAATACATCATCCATTCCTGATTAAAACTCTTCAAAGTACAGGGATAGAGGGAACATTCCTCAATATTTTAAAAGCCATTTATGAAAAGTCCATAGTGAATATCATTCTCAGTGGGGAAAAACTGAGAGCCTTTCCCCTAAGATCAGGAACGTGACAGGGACGTCCACTCTCACCACTGTTATTCAACATAGTACTAGAAGTCCTAGCCTCAGCAATCAGACAACAAAAAGAAATAAAAGACATTCAAATTGGCAAACAAGAAGTCAAACTCTCCACCTTTGCAGATGGTATGATACTGTATATAGAAAACTCAAAAGACTCCACCCCAAGAATGCTGAACTCATACAGCAATTTGGCAATGTCGCAGGATACAAATCAATGCATGGAAATCAGTAGCATTTCTATACACTAACAATGAGACTGAAGAAAGAGAAATTAAGGAGTCAATCCTATTTACAACTGCACCCAAAACCATAAGATACCTAAGAATAAACCTAACCAAAGAGGTAAAGGATCTATACCCTAAAAACTACAGAACACTTCTGAAAGAAATAGAGGAAGACATAAAGAGATGGAAAAACATTTCATGCTCATGGATTGGAAGAATTAATATTGTGAAAATGTCTATGCTACCCAGGGCAATGTACATGTTCAATGCAATCCCTATCAAAATACCATGGACATTCTTCACAGAGTTGGAACAAATAAGATTTGTATGATTCTATACAAATCTGAATAGCCAGAGGAATATTGAAAAAGAAAACCAATGCCAGCAGCATCACAATGCTGGAATTCAAGCTTGTATTACAAAGCTGTGATCATCAAGACAGTATGGTACTGACACAAAAATAGACACAGATCAATGGAACAGAATAGAAAGCCCAGAAATGGGTACTCAACTCTATGGCCAACTAATATTTGACAAAGCAGGAAAGAATATCCACTGGAAAAAGGACAGTGTCTTCAATAAATTGTGTTGGGAAAATTGACAGTCACATGCAGAAGAATGAAACTGGAGCATTCTTTTACACCATACACAAAGATAAACTCAAAATGGTTGAAAGATCTAAATGTGAGACAAGAATCCATCAAAATCCTAGAGGAGAACACAGGCAACAACCTTTTTGAACTTGGCCACAGCAACTTCTTGCAAGATACATCTATGAAGGCAAGGGAAACAAAAGCAAAAATGAACTATTGTGACTTAATAAGATAAAAAGCTTCTGTACAGCAAAGGAAACAGTCAACAAAACTAAAAGACAACGTACAGAATGGGAGAAGGTATTTGCAAATGACATATCAGGTAAAGGGCTATTATCCAAAATCTATATAGATCTAATATTCTTTTTTTTTAAAGATTTTAATTATTTATTCATGAGAGACACACACACACACACACAGAGGCAGAGACACAAGCAGAGAGAGAAGCAGGCTCCATGCAGGAAGGTCGATGTGGGAATTGATCCAGGGACTCCAGCATCACGCCCTGGGCCAAAGGCAGACACTTAACCGCTGAGCCACCCAGGCATTCCTAAAGATCTATTTATCAAACTCAACACCCATAAAACAAAAAATCAAATCATGAAATGGGCAGAAGACATGAACAGAAATTTCTCCAAAAAGACATACACATGGTCAAAAGCACTTGCCATCAGGGAAATACAAATAAAACCCACAATGAGATACCACCTCACACCAGGGAAAATAGCAAAAATTAACAAGACAGGGAACAACAAATGTTGGAGAGGATGTGGAGAAAGGGGAACCCTCTTGACCAAAACTGGAACAGGAAGACATAGAAAACCTGAACAGGCCAATAACCAGCAAGGAAGTTGGTGGGAATATGAACTGGTAAAGCCACTCTGGAAAACAGTGTGGAGGTTCCTCAAGAAGTTAAAATAGAGCTACCCTATGACCCAGCAATTGCACTACTAGGTATTTACCCCAAAGATACTGATGTAGTGGAATGCTGGGACACCTGCACCACAATGTTCATAGCAGCAATGTCCACAATAGCCAAACTGTGGAAGGAGCCATGATGTCCTTCGATAGATGAATGGATAAAGAAGATGTGGTATATATATATACATATAAAGATGAATATATATGCATATATATATATACATATAAAGATGAATATATATGCATATATATATATATATATATATATATATATATATATATTTGACAAAGCAGGAAAGAATATCCACTGGAAAAAGGACAGTGTATATGAATAGAATAGACAGTATATATGTCTATATGAATACAAAAGGACAGTATGTGTATATACACACACACACACACACACACACACACACACACACAATGGAATATTACTCAGCCATCAGAAGAGATGAATACCCACAATTTGCTTCGACATGAATGGAACTGGAGGGTATTATGCTGAGTCAATTGGAGAAGGACAATCATATGGTTTCATTCATACGTGGAATATAAGAAATAGTGAAAGGGATTATAAGGGAAAGGAGTGGAACTGAGTGGGAAAAACTAGAGAGGGAGACAAACCATGCGAGACTCCTAACTCTGGGAAACAAACAGAGGGTTGCAGAAGGAGAGGTGGTTTAGGGGATGGGTTAACTGGGTAAAAGGCAATGAGGAGGGCACTTGATGGGATGAGCAATGAGTGTTATACTATATATTGTCAAATTTAATTTAAATAAATAAAATGTAAAAAAAAAGATTTGAACAAATGAGGAATCCAAATGAGACAAATAAGAGAAGGTGTTCAATTATGTTAGTATAAAGGAGATACAACTTAGAACTGCAATAAAATAAAATGACTTATTCATCAGATTGGTAAAAATGAAAAAAAAAGAAACAATTCAAGAGTTGATGAGGATATAGATTAATAGGAACTGTACACTGCTGGTAAAAGTGAGAATAGGAAGACCATTTAAAAAAGATTTACTTACTTATTTGAAAGAGAGCATGGGGATGTGAGGGAAAGGGCAGAAGGCAAAGGAGAGAGAAACCCAAGCTGACTCAGGCTTGAGCATGAAGCCTGGTGCAGGGCTTGATCTCACAACCCTGAGATCACAATATGAACCCAAACCAGAGTCGGACGCTTAACTGACTGTACCACCCAGGCACCCCTAGGAAGAACCATTTGTAAAAGCAGTTTGACATTATGTAGGAAAGATGAAAATTGGCTTGTTCTATGGCTCAGAAATTCTAACATTAGGTATATAGAGAAACTAAGCCCATGTACACAAGAGATATAATAGGAAGGTTCATAGCAGCATTGCTTATATGAGTCAAAAACTGATAGTAATTTAAATATCTATAAATAAGAGCAAGGATAAAAATGTAGTATATTCATGCATTACATGAAATTAAGCTATAAAAAAACAGATGAATCTTAAAAACATGATGTTAAGCCAAAGAAGCAAGATACAGAGGTGATCATACAAGATCAATGCCATGTGTTGTATTATTGTGTTCCATCCTAAGATATGCTTTTTTATTGTTTGTTTTTTACATTTTTTAATGTAAAAAAATAAAATTGATGACCTCTTAGCATTTAGGTCCTGATTTGGTTAAGGTATTTTCCTTTTTCTGAGTGAGATATTAAATAATAGCATCTTAAATTCTATAAAATTAAAAAAAAAAAAAAGCAAAGCTTGGGGCACCTGGCTGGCTCATTTGGAAAAGTGGGTGATTCTTGACCTTGGGGTTGTGAATTCAAATCTCATGTTGGGTAAAGATTACTTAAATAAATCTAAAAATTTTTAAAATAAAACTTAGCATTTTTCAGTTTAAAAAAGAACAGGTGAAGCTAAACCATTTGGTTTATAGATTATATAAACCCTAAATTATATGGAAAAGCAAGGATGAGTAATGGTAATAAAATCTCAAGTATTGAAGATGCCATGGAATATTCTGAAGGTCTAATTAGCAAGGTTGAGGCCAATCCTTAATCCTTTGGAAGGATATCTTTCCCTCACAAAACCTAGAGATGGAATTCACCTCAGTTTACTCAGCATCCTACCTCTAGGTGCATTCTCACACATTGTCATAATCTTACATCCATTTCCCACCTTCCTTTTTCTTCATAACTCCTCATTTTTCCCAATCAAGTGTTCTGAGTGGGATCAATCCCATGTTTTATACCTGGTTTCCTGATTTGAAATTTTCAGCAAAAACTATTCCCATGACTTTAAAGATCAGGTCAGAGGAGGATAATGTAACCCCATCAAGAACCAGGATGTGGTGAAACATTTGCTAGGGCTTCTGGAAGAGAAAATCTCTTCCTCCACAGGAGACGCTGGAAGAGTCTTCCCCTCTTCCATTGAATATGACTGAAAAGCGGTGTGGCCCCAGGAGCTCTTTGCAACCATCTTGCTACCAAGGGAAGTCTGTCTAAGATAATAAGAAAAACTGACATCCTTGTGACATCATTAGAGATACTTAAAATCAGGCTTTACCTGAAACTAGTCCTACTTTTGGCCTTTGAGACTATCTGAGCCTAATTTTATTATTAGGTTTTCTGTAACATTCATTCAAAGTAATCTTGACTGATATATATATAATAATGGTTCTCTTAGAATGCTAAGATAGAGATGAAATGAACATCATCTATTATTATACCAACTTTGTCTGAGACTTTGCAACTAGCAAATTATAATGCTCAGGACTGACTTTTGGTCTTTTGGCTTCAACAGCCAAGGTCTTTCCACTCTAGCATAACAGAAATCCATTGAGAATTTTTGGGTATGGTTAGGAGAGGAAAAGGAATGTCAAATTTAAAAACAAAAAGGTGATAGAAAAAAATTTAAAAAGTTTTCATCACATGTAATTTTTTGCCAAAAAAATAGAGTAGTTCTTTCTCAGGGTTTTTTGTAATAATGGATAGAGGCTTTTGTTGGCTCTCTCATTAGGGCTGTGCTGGCAATTCAAAAGTATGTTACTGATGCTACCAATTGCATAACTCTGTTTTCCCCACCTTTGTGACTCTTCTGCTTTTGTTGCTTGCTTATTTGAGTTTCTCTGTCTTTGAGGTCATGCAATGGTAAAGACAGACACAAATAGACCCAGAGGGATGCACTGCATTCTGCAAAGACCTTTGGTCCTTGAAAGCAATTAAATGTATTCTTCTAGAAAGAGAGAAGTCAAGATGTTTGGACCTGAGGTAGTGCAGTCTTAATTCATTATACAATTTTTTAGAACCTTAACACCCGTTTGTTTAGAGCATGAACATTTATAAAAATCACATTAAAAAGAAATCAGTGGGCGAGTGTGTCTTTCTTATTCATTATATACATAGAGCTCAAAAAAAAAAAAACTGATCTCTAGGCGACAGCTCTAATTAGGTCCTTTTATACAACTGCAGCAGGAAGGTCCCATGTTGTATAGGTCGCTGAGAATATATTGAATCCAGGGCCCACTAAGCCCTTTATTGAAAATTGTAGAGGTTTGAGTTAACAGTGCTAGTCTTTTGTGACTTGGAAAAATTAAACTAAGGAAGGTTGTTTGAACCTATAATTTGAGAAGCTAAAAGTGCCACCTCCTGGGGTAGGGGTAGGCGGCAGGGAGCTTAATTGTGTTGTGGCTGAATTTGGAGTCAGATTTACCGACACTGTCAAAAGTAATTTAAAGTTTTGTCACAGAGGAAGACCTAAAATGTTTGATTCTCACATCAACAGCATTCTAGTCTAAACTTTTAAGATTGGGATTAGTTCAGCCAGGGTTGT
Source organism: Canis aureus (assembly GCF_053574225.1). Classification (NCBI taxonomy): domain Eukaryota; kingdom Metazoa; phylum Chordata; class Mammalia; order Carnivora; family Canidae; genus Canis; species Canis aureus. The sequence goes on from NC_135619.1 coordinate 65,890,168, forward strand.
CTCTTATGGAGCTTGTTCTTCGCTTCTTTCAGCATTGTTTGTCACTTTTTTTTAATTAAAAAAGAGCAAAAAGGGGCGCCTGAGTGGCTCAGTGGTTAAACATCTGCCTTCAGCTCAGGTCGTGATCCTGAGGTCCTGGGATCAAGTCTCACATCAGGCTCCCTAGAGGGAGCCTACTTCTCCCTCTGCCTATGTCTCTGCCTTTCTCTGTGTGTCTCTCATGAATAAATAAAATCTTTTTTTTTTTTTTTTGAGAAAAAAAAAGAGGGAACAACCTGGAGAAAAAGACTTGACTAATATAGTCCATTAAGACTCTCTTGGTTGCAAGTGATAGAAATCCAGCTCCTACTAGTTTAAGCCCGAAGTGGGATTCCTATAAAGAAAATAAAGAGTGGCCCAAAACATGAGGACGAGACACTCCTCCTGGCTTTAAGAACAGTAAGAACCAGGGATTTGAATATGGTCTGAATGTTCCTTCTGTCCCTTATCTCTGCTTCTTTCAGTGGCCTGCCTTCATTATTAACTCACCATGAAAGGGCTTTCTCCACAGGTAGGAAAAAACCCAAACAAATACCACATGGCTCCTAAATTAAACCATGCATTGCATAAAGCAGTCTGAGTTCTAGCCTGCTGGTCCCAAGCATAACATCCTTGGAGAAGGGCTCTTTGGCCTGGTCTTTGTCAGGAACCCAGCTTTAAGCTAATCAACCAAGGCCAGGAAATGGGGCAAGGCTATACTAAATCAGGTCTTTGGGATTCATTATGTAACCTAGTGTTTAAACTATATCTGGGGATTTAGGAGTCCCCCATACTTTTAGGGGGGTCTTACAATGTCAAAATTATTTTCATTAAAAACAAATAAAAAATTACTTTTTAAATAATACTAAGATATTTGACTTTTTCACTCATTCTCTGAAGAGTATGCAGTGGAATTTTCCAGTTGCTGCATGATATAGGCTATCAGAATAGATTGAATGCAAAAGCAGATGTGAGAAATCAGGTGGACTCATCTTCTGTTAAGTTGGACATTAAAGAGATTTTAGAAATTAAAAATATGCTATGCTTCTCACTATTGCCAATGCAAAATGAACTAGCCTTTTATAATTTCTTTTAAAAAAGGAAGAGGGTTTTATTGAAACCCAAGTGAGGATAGCTGCCTAGGATACATAATCTTCACATGTAAGAGAGAGCTCCAGAGGGATGCCTGGGTGGCTCAGCGGTTGAGCTTCTGCCTTTGACTCAGGACCTGATCCCGGGGTCCTAGGATCTAGTCCTGCATTGAGCTCCCCACAAGGAGCCTGCTTCTACCTCGCCTATGTTTCTGCCTCTCTCTCTCTGTGTCTCTCATGAATAAATAAAATCTTGAGAGAGAGAGAGAGATGGAGAGAGAATGATCCAGAGAAGGAATGTTTAATACAGGGTTATATATGTTTTTTGTTACATCAAGAGTTACAAGTCATCAGGATGAAGGACATTCCAGAAAATTATAAACTTTATCTTATGCTTTTAGTTTGTGCAAGGTTACAGGCTCTGAGAGTATGGGAATGGAACTTAGGGAGATTTTTACTCTTATCTTTAGTTTGAAATGTTTCTTTTAGGTTATTTGCTAACAAAGCAGATGTACAGTGTGTGGTTGGGCAGAAATAGAGCTCATGCTTTGAAGTCATTCTGACCTTGGTAAAAGTTAAAGTATAGCTTCCCTGGGGTCCCAGGAGCAGCGCCCACAAAATGCAAAAAGTTGAAAATGTTCCTTTACACTATTAAAAAAATTGCATTTCATAAAATGTTAGTTATATTACTATGTGATGGGTTTGTTACTGTTATTTTTTTTTTTTAGATTTTATTTTTAAGTAATCTCTACACCCAGTGTGGTCTTAAACTTACAACACTGAAGTCAAGAGTCCCATGCTCTACCAACTAAGCCAGCCAGGTAGGCACCCTGTTACTGTTATTTTTAAGTGAATATTTAAACATTTCTTAATTTTTATTTCTAGTATGGTAAATATTAAAAGTTATAACCTACATAAATGAAAGCTCTTTAGAATAATTTTTAAGGTAATAATTTTTAAGGTAATCCTGAGCTCAGTAAGTTTGTGAATCATGAATGTATCCATGGAAACTTTAAGCCTCAATTTCTTTATCTGTAAATGGGGGTAATAACAATGCTTATCTCATAGGGATATTGGAGGATGAAAACAGTTAATTATAAAGTACTTAGAGCAGTGTTGTAGGAGGGTTAAATCATAATAATAATAGCCTCCACCACCTTGTGGATGGGAGAGAGGCAGTTTTCAGAAGAGAGAGGCTCACAGACTATGTGAAATGTCAACAACATTGGAATCAAAATATAACCATTCAGAGAAATCATACAAAAGTATCAAGGATCCTGTGTTAAGGCACTACACAAAAAGAAGTGCAAGGGTGGAAATTTTCTCATTACTTGGGTTCTATATCTTGATTCAGTAATTTGAGTTTCTCTGACAATGATGTGATAGCTAAAGCTAAGTGTCAGGGTTCCAACTTTCCCCATGTGGCTTCTCTTTACATCTCCTTTGAGTATTTGCTGTCCCTAACCCTCAATTGGCCCTCCCTGTTAGTGATACACAGATGAGTATGATGCACACTTGTAGGTGACACTCTAGGTGCCAAAGACAGCGGTTAGTCCTCTTGGCAATCCTGAATGGTAAACATAGATTTTTAAAATATTTTATTTATTTATTCATAGACAGAGAGAGAGGCAGAGGGAGAAGCAGGCTCCATGTAGGGAGCCCGACCTGGGACTCGATCCTGGGGCTCCAGGATCACACCCCGGGCTGCAGGCAGCACCAAACCGCTGAGCCACCGGGGCTACTTGAATGGTAAACATATTAACTCAATTTCACAAAGGAGGAATCAGAGGCTGAGAAGGAACGTGAGTGGCTCAATGTGATACAATTAAAAAGGAACAGGGCCAGGAATTAAACCTGGATTTGTCAGACCATGGAGTCCAACATCTTCCCAGTATCCCATCCCATTTGCTACTAAAGAGAGGGAAATAAATAGTCCTTCTATTTCACAGTTAGAGATGAAAGGCTTAATCACACCTTTCCTCTTTTCTTTTTTTAAAATTGAGATTTAATTTACATCATTGTATAAAATTAAGGTGTTCAGTGTGTTGATTTGATGCATTTATATACTGCAGTATGATCATCACCATAGCTTTAGCTAACACCTCTGTCGCATTGCATAATGATCGTTTCTTCCTTATAGTGAGACGTTTAGTCTTTTAGCAAATTTGAAGTGTGTAATGCAGTGTTGTTGACTATAATCACTGTGTTGTGCATTAGATCTCCAGAACTTACTCATCCTTTCGTCGCAAGCTTGTATCCTTTATCAGCATCTTCCCAACTTCCCTAGCCCCCAGCCCCTGGTAACCCCCATTTTACCCTCTGTTTCTATGAATTCAGCTTTTTTTAGATACCATGTGAGATAGCCTATGTTATCTGTCTTTCTCTGTCTGGCTTATCTCACTAAGCATAATGTTCTCCAGTTCCATCCAGGTAGCTGTGAATAGCAGGATTTCCTTCTTTCTCATGGCTGAATAATAATCCATTGTGTGTGTGTGTGTGTGTGTGTGTGTGTGTGTGTGTGTATCACCATCTCTATCCATTCATCCTTTGACAGGCACTTAGGTTGTTTCCATATTTCCATATTAAATAATGCTTCAATAATTGGGAGTGCAGATACCTCTTCAGATTCCTCTTTTCATTTCATTTGGGTAAATACCCAGAAGTAGGATTGCTGGATCATGTGGTAGTTGTATTTTAATTCTATGGTGGCTAAACCAATTTACATTCCCACCACCAGCGCACAAGGTTCCCTTTCTCCACATCCTCACCAACACTTATTTTCTTTTGTCTTCTCGATGATAGCTATTTTAATGGGTGTGAGGAGCTATCTCATTGTGGGTTTTTCTTTTTGAGATTTTATTTTTAAGTATACTCAAAATGGGAGTCTAACACCTAGATGGAGTCATGTTTTACCAACTGAGCCAGCCAGGTGCCTCTCATTGTGGTTTTCATTTGCATTTCCCAGTAATTAGTGATGTTCAGCATCTTTTCATGTATCTTCGTCCTTTCTGATATATGCATTTAATGCCAAAAATTTCCCTCTGAGTACTGCTTCAGCTGTATCCCACTAAGTTTGGTGTGTTGCGTTTTAATTTTTATTCAGTTGTAAATATTTTCTAATTTCCCTTGTGGTTTCTTCTTTCACAATGGGTTACTTGGAAGTGTGTTGTTTAATTTTCAAACACTTGAGGATTTTTTTCAGGTACCTTTCTGGTTTTGATTTATAACTTAATTCCATTGTAGTCAAAGAATATACTGTGCCTGAATTCAATCCTCTTAACTTATTGTGACTTGTTTTATGGCATTGAATATGTTCTGTCTTGGAATATATTGTATGTACACTTGAAAAGAAGTGTGTGTTTGAGTATGGTTAAGTGGAGAGTTCTATAAATGTCAATTACTTCAATGTGATGGTGGTGATCACATTGTCTGTTTTATCAGCTATTGAGAGAGGATTTTTGAATTCTCTAACTATATTTTATTTACTTATTTGTTTGTTTATTCATTTATTAAAAGCAAACTCTATGTCTAATGTGGGGCTTGAACTCATGACCCCAAGATAAGAGTTGCATGCTCTGTCTACTGAGCCAGCCTGGTACCCCACCAACTATATTTTCAGCTTTGTTTATTTTTCCTTTTGGTTCCTTCAGTTTTTTTTTCAAATATTTTGAAGTTTTGTTATTAATGCATACACATTTACATCCTCTTATGAACTGTTCTCCCTTAATCTGTGCTAATATTCCTTGTTCTGATATTTACTTTGTCTAACAGTATAGTCACTCCAGTTTTCTCTAATCACTATTTGCATGAGGGGCTTGATCCCAGGACCCTGGGATCATGACCCAAGCTGAAGGCAGACGCTGAACCAAGCCAGGTGCCCTATATCTTCATCTTTTAGACAATATATAGTTGGGTTTTTTAAAAAATCTAAGCTGACAGCCTTTGCTTTTTATAACTTATATTTATTTGTGTTTAATATAAAGGTCTAAACATACATAACTTTTATAGTCATCAACCATGTGGTCCAGGCTCAGATATGTCAGTTGAGACCTAGAATTTGAAAAAAATTCAAAATTTCAAGTTTTCCATTTCAATTTTTCAGATATCCAAAAGGGGACTCATAGACTATAGCAATCCTTCTCAAAATTCTCCTTTTTTCCTTCTGTGTTACAAAGTGTAACTGTTCACACTCCTTTCTTTTCAACTCTTCAGAAGATTGCTCCCAACAGTATCTTCAAAAGAGTGTTTCTGACCCTCTTGGAGGGTGATAGAGGGAAAGAAATTGAGTAGGCAAAACTAGAGTCCTCTTTGGTCCATAGAAGGAGAGAAACATCTGGGAGCAATTATACATTAATAGACTGCATCGAGTTGTGTTCTCCCGCAGTTAATCTTACGGCTGTAAAGAGATGACCAATGTTTAAATTCCCACCATGCATTCATTCCCTCTTTTCACAATCCAGTATGTCCCTTGCCTATTTAACAGCGTCTGCTGTGTGGGAGAGGGTATAATTCCTCTCAGTATTTAATCCTCCACTCTCTCCAGACAATGTCTTTAGTAAAGAAAGAAAAAGAGCACAGAGGTGTGAGCTTTCATTCATTCAACAAACTTTTACTGGGTACCCACTATGTGTAAGGTGCTTTTTGGAGTGCTTTCTGGTAAGCAAGTCAGACAGAACTCCTGCCATCACAACATTTACCTCCTAGCCAAAGAGATGTACAACGAACACACAAAATGTGTAAGTTCAAATGGTGCTTACGGGCCATGAAGAAAGTCAAGCAGAGAAGGGGAAAGAGAACAGTTGGGAGTAAGGTTAGGGGTGTTTTTTGCAGGTAGTCCAGGGACTTAATGATTTAAGGTAGCGAGCTGTGAGAATGTGTTGGGGAGATTTTCCAGGGAGGGACCAGCAAGCAAGACAGAAGAAGCTAAGTGGATTCAAGAGGCTAGTGCGGATTGGACATGAGCAATAAAGGAGAGAGTGGAGACAGGAAGATGAGGTTAGGGAAGTGGCCAGGTACTTTTATTTTTTTATTTGTTTTAAAGATTTTATTTATTCATGAGAGACACACAGAGAGGGGCAGAGACATAGGCAGAAGAAGAAGCAGGCCCCCTGTAAGGAGCCTGATGCGGGACTTGATCCCAGGATCCCAAGATCAAAGGCAGATGCCCAAACGCTGAGCCACCTAGGTGTCCCAGCCAGGTACTTTTATATGGGGCCTGAACTGTTCAGGGTAAGATTCTAGAGCAGAGCTGTCCAAGAGAAATGTGTGAACTCTATTTATAATTTTAAACCTTCTAGCAGCCATGTTAAAAGAACTAAAAAGAAATGGCTATAATTAATATTTATAGTGTATTTTAAACCAAATATATCTAAAATTGTATCACATCAAATATGTAATCAATATAAAAACTTTATTAATGATATATTTTGCATTATTTTTTCTTACTAAATGTAGTGGACTGAATGCTTGCATTCCCCTCCCTCAGTTTCATATGTTGAAATCCTGACTCTTAATGAGATGATATTTGAAGGTGGGGCCTCTGGAAAGTGATTAGCTTATGAGGGTAGAGTCCTCATGAATGGGATCCATGCCTTTATAGAAGAGATCCCAGAGAGTTCCCATCCCCTTTCTCCCCTGTGTAGACACGGTCTGACAGCTTTCCATGAACCAGGAAGTGAGCTTTCACCAGACACCAAATCTGCCTATGCCTTGATATTGGACTTCCCAGCCTCTAGGACCATAAGGAAAAAATGTTTGTTACTTAAGCCTCCCAGCCTGCAGTACTTTGTTATAACAGCCTGAACAGCCTAAGGCACCAAATTTTTGTACTTGGCAGTAACAGTCACAGTTCAATTTGGAAGCTAGTTTTCATCCAAAATACTTCCACTATATTTAGATTTCATAAAATGTATAGCTGAAAAAGTAGACTGAAATGCCCACAGTCTTACCAATATAGAAGTTCTCTAATAAATTAATCAGGTATAAAATTAAAATTAAGTAATATTCAAATTCAAATTCAATAATATGAAAAATTCTGTTATTTAGTGGTATTTGCCACATTCCAAGGGCTCAGAAGGCACAGAAAGCTAGTAGATATTGTATTGGATAGCACATGTGGCTAGTGGGTATCAATCACTGCAATGATTTCTCACTCTATATATCTCCACAGAACAGCCAGGGCGATTGTCCCTGGTTAGAGCCCTTAGTGGCTTCCCATGACATTTAGTAAATCCCAATGACTCAAGTGGGACATTCACTTTGAGGCAGATGAAAAGCTCCCATGTTTACCAATATTTCTTCCTTCCATTACAATGATAGTAAAGAAGTATAAGAGGAAATCAATCCATGAGTGAAAGTAGAGGTGGAAGAGCAGGGCTATATTAGCAAATCAAGTTTTGGTGAGCTTCTCTAAGATTGAAGGCAAATCAACAAAATTGATTGGTAAAGCAGAGAAGAAGGAGCCACAGCTTCAAGTACACAAGAAGCTGCAGGGGAAAAGAGAGATGCCTTCCATTTAAATGATCTCAGATACTTAAATGATTGGCTACAAAGACCTAGAGTGGGAAGAAAGGCACAAGTTCAAGGTAACTGATGGAAAACAGTGTGTAGGAGGTATGTGTGGATCAGCTGGTTCTCTTCTCTTCCCTCAACTTTGTGCATATTTTGGCAGTGTTTGTCCTAGGCAGTAGCTAGAGAACTCTTCTAAAGAAACCAAGTTATGTCCTGGGATGGCAGTAGTTAAAAGCCCAGAGTAGGGCAGCCCGGATGGCTCAGGGGTTTAGCACCGCCTTCAGCCCAGGGTGTGATCCCGGAGAACTGGGATCGAGTCCCACATCGGGCTCCCTGCATGGAGCCTGCTTCTCCCTCTGCCTGTGTCTCTGCTTCTCTCTCTCTCTCTCTCTCTCTCTCTGTCTCTCATGAATAAAAATAAATAAAATCTAAAAAAAAAAAAAAAAAAAGCCCAGAGTAGAACCTTATGCACTTGGGACACCTGGGTGGCTCAGTGGTTGAGTATTGGCCTTTGGCTTCGGGCATGAACCCAGAATCCCAGGGTCGAGTCCCACATCAGGGCCCGTGTAGAGCCTGCTTCTCCTTCTGCTTATGTCTCTGCCTCTCTCTCTCTCTCTCTCTCTCTCTGTGTGTCTCATGAATAAATAAATAAAATCTTAAAAAAAAAAAAAAAGGAAGCTTTAGCATGGGGGTGAGAGAGGAAGTCTTCCTGCCTGCCTGTTGAAGTAGTCAGCCTGCACATACAGATCACATAATCAGCATTTTCATTCTGGAAAGAGATTGGTGATAGAAAAGAACCCAAGTAATTCATCTGGCTCCTCATATTCAAAAACACAAAAGGAAAAAAAACACAAAAGGACAACCGAGGGCCATAAGATGGTTGCACAAAACCAACAGAGCCAAAATGAAGAAGACTTCACCCTAGGAGAACAGAAATAGTTCAGGGAACAGTGGTGAACTTTTTAAAAAGTTAAAATTGGGCAGCCCCCGTGGCGCAGTGGTTTAGCGCCGCCTGCAGCCCAGGGCGTGATCTGGAGACCCTGGATCGAGTCCCACGTCCGGCTCTCTGCATGGAGCCTGCTTCTCCCTCTGCCTGTGTCTCTGCCTCTCTCTCTCTCTCTCTCTCTCTCTGCATCTCTATGAATAAATAAATAAAATCTTTAAAAAATAAAAAGTTAAAATTAATATTCTCAGAGAAATTTGAGGAGACAGTGCATCTATAAAATATAAATAGGAGACTCTTAAAAAATACCCCATATAGGGGTGCCTGGCTGGCTCAGTCAGAAGAGCATGTGACCCTTGATCTCAGGGTCATGAATTTGAGCCCCACAGTAGGTGGAGAGATTACTTAAAAACCCAAATAAGTAATAAGTATTAGAAATATAATTCTAAAATGGAAAACTCAACAGAAAGGCTAGAGAAAAAAGTCAAGGGAATTTCTCAGAATGTAGAGCAAGAGGACAAAAAGAAATATTGAAATGCAGAGATGACCCACAAAGAAGAGCCAACATACATCTAATAGGAGTTTCAGATTGAGAGTAGAGAAAAAGTAGATCTCCCAGAAAGGAAAGCTCCATGTCTTCAAATAGAAAGGTCTCACCCTGTGCTAATCCATTTGAATGATAGCCATATCTTGGAGAAACTTCACAAGTCCAAAGATAAAAGAGTCCTAAAAAGATTCCAAAAAGAAAAATAAATCAGAAGTTGAGAACAATATTGGCATCACACTTCTTATCAGTTACACTATATACTAGAACACAAGGGAATAATGCCTTTAAAATTTCTGGGGGACAATGAGTTTGAGCCTCGAATTTTATAGCCAGGCAAATTAGCATTTAAGTGAGGAGCAGAATAAAGTTGTCTTTTTTTACTTCCAAGGACTGAGGAAATTTATCATTTATAGATCACTCCTAAAAGAACTGTTTAAGGGTATACTACAGGAAAATGAAATAGGCATCTAAAAAAGAGGAAGATAATTAGGTTGAAGGAGTTGGGCAATCATAGGAAATCCTAGAATGCAATAGGCTTGAAAAGGAAACTGTGAAGAAATCAGATCTTCTTAGAGACTGAAACAGGTTTATTACAGTATTACATTTTAAAAACCGCAGTATATTCCATTTTTCCTTCCAGAGCTACAAGTCTGGGATGCCACCTTCTCCACTAGGTCCACACTCTTATTTGATCCTGTCACGAATGTTTTTTTTATATTATCAGTGCACTAGAGGTAATTCTTCTTTGGTTTTCAATGTTGGGAATTAAATTATAGACAAAAGTATGGAAAATGTAGCTAACATTAGAGAACAGAATATAAATGTTACAAACTCTGCCAATGAGAAGTAATGCTCGTTGAGAGGTACAGGTGCCGAGGACAGAAAGACAAAGGGAAGTTAAGTGAAGGGTGTTGAATCTTTTGCCTTACCGAGCAGAAAATTAAGACATGCTGTGCGCGGGGTTGGAGGACTGGGCAGGGAGAACAGGGGAGAGGGCAGCTTGGGAAGGGTAAGACACTGAGCTCAGGTGCACAGGGATGAGGGCTAACGGGTGTGATCTGCAGGGAGGCGGGTGTCAAACGGCAGCAAACGAGTGTGAGGCTTGGGTTGAGCGGAAGGAGTGGGGACATGGGCGGAGCTTAGCATGTTTCTGAGCGGAAGGGGCGGGGCAAGGGGAAAAGATGAACAGGGGGGAGGGGAGGGATGCCCTTTGCATCCAGCGCGCCTGCGCAAACCAGATGTGTGGGAGCTCACGCCGTCCTGCCTTCCCTCGCTTGGCCTGGCGCGTGCGGTGTCGTCGGCCTCGCCTCGCCTCGGCGGCGCCCGCCTGTTGGTTCTTTGTCGGCTTCCCAGCTGCCGCGTGACCCCCCGGGCCTGCAGCCCCGCCGCCGCCGCCAGCGCCCCAAATAGTCCTTGGTGAGGGGAAGGCCCACGCTTCAGGGCGGCGCGGAGCGGGGTGCGGGCGGGCGAGGGGCGCCCCAACGGGCGGGGACCTGAGGGCCCGGGGCTCGTGTGGGGCGGGGGTGCCCGGGAGGCCGCCTCCCAGCGGCGCAGACGGTAAGGGCAGAGCCGTGGCCGCCCCGCCCCGCCCGCCCGGCGCCTGCCGCCCCCGAATGCCCCTCAGCGGTGCGGACGCCCGTTACCTGCCCTCTCACCGGGGGACTCCTGGGCAGCCTCTGCGCTCCGGGGTTCCGAGGTCGGAGCTGTGGGGGAACCGTTAGAAGAGAGAGGCGCTGCCTTCCAAAGATCGAGGTTGCGTCGTCTGGAAAAGGAGGTCCTGCCCCCGAGGCTCTCCCTGAGGCGGCCTGAGGAGCACGGCGGGCGGCCCCGCTTCCTCAGGTGGACGCGGACGCGGTTGGGCCGCGAGTGGCCGGGCCGGTGAGCCGCACGCACCGACGTGGCTTCCGGTCTTCCCTCCCAGGACGGCACCGGCGGGCGGGCTCGAGGTGCTGTTTGTGACCTCCTCAGCGCCTACCCGCACGGTGGGTGGCAGATGCGAGGCCGTGGGGTGCCGCCCCGCCCATCCGGCGGCTGTCAGTGAGTAACCCTGCTTAGCGGGGGTGACGGCACGACCACTGTGGGGATCCGGCTTCATGACCGTGCGTGTCTGGTCCCTGTTTCGCACTTCTCTGGTACTGTGCCTTGCGTGAAGATGAGTGTGTATACCCACTTAAAAATGTTAAATCAAGCCGAACCATTCATGCACGGTCTGTGATCACAGATTATTTTCTGAGCGTCCTGAAAGCTGATAAAGAATTTCAGGATGATGACCACGACCGTGGGAACAGCAGCGAGAGGGCAGACTGGGTGACGGAGATCCGGACATCAAGTGTATTTTATAGGAGTGAATGCATGTATCTTAGTGACACCAGCATTAGGAGGGTATGTATATAACGGTAAGGTAAGTTTATTTATTTATTTATTTTTTGGTAAGGTAAGTTTAGTTAAATGATTTTCTTTTTTAAAAAAGTTTATTTAGGGCAGCCCCCGTGGCTCAGGGATTTGACCCCGGCTCCGGCCCAGGGCGTGATCCTGGAGTCCTGGGATGGAGTCCACATCGGGCTCCCTGCATGGAACCTGCTTCTCCCTCTGCCTGTATCTCTGCCTCTCTCTCTCTCTCTCTCTCTGTGTGTCTCTCATGAATAAAGAAATAAAATCCTAAATAAGTAAGTAAATAAATAAATATTTATTTATTTGAGAGAGAGAGAGAGAATGAGCAGCGGGGAGGGGTAGAGGGAGAGAGAGAGAAGCAGACTCCCTGCTGACCAGGAAGTACAATTCAGGGCTGCCTCGCAGGAGGAGGAGATTATGACCTGAGCAGAAGGCAGACGCTTAACCAACTGAGCCATAGGGGGGTGGGGGGTGGCGGTGAGAGTTAAAAGAATCTTAACTAGTTTTATGTTCCATTAGTACTACCCCTTATTCTAATGAGATCCAGACTTTACTTTTCACTGTGAAAATACAAGTTTTTATTAATTTGCCTTCAATTTACCTGTACATTCTGGGATTTAGTCTCATTGTACTTTATTTGTACCTCTCATTGTTTATTGATTTTGTTATTCTAAATTGCCTTTCAAGTTTGAAGAATCACATACACCTTTGAATTTTATGTTATTCACTTTTTTTTTTAAAGTAGGCTTCATGCCCAGCATGGAGCCCAGTGCAGGGCTTGAACTCATGACCCTGAGATGAACACCTGAGATGAGATCAAGAGCTAGACGTTTAACCAGCTGAGCCGCCCAGGGGCCCCATACCTTTATTTGAATTTTGGTCACTTTGCCCATTATGGTGACTGTGGGCGACCGACCTAAACTCTGAACCTGTTTCCTTATCTATATAATGGGAACTTAAAATTACTCTCTTGAAGGGATGTTGTGGGGGAATAAAACACTGAACAAAGATAAAACACCCCCCAGCATAGTGCCTGAAACAGAGTAATCAATAGAAGTTATTGTTAAGAAATATGTGTATGTTAATATTCATTCATCAAGTATCATATTTATGTTATGTACCAAGTATTGTCAATGAACTGAAAATAGATCTCTGTCTTTATAGAGTGTAGAGGACTTGGATTCTGTTTACTTCAATATTGTATTTGCATTTTGAAATTTATGTTGGTGTGTTACGTTTCTCTAGAGAAACTGAGCCAATTGTGTATATTTATATATATATATATATAGAGAGTGAGAGATTGACTGATTTTAAGGAATTGGCTTACAATTGTGGATGCTGGCAAGTTCAAAATCTAGGTAGAGGTCTCTGGCAGGCTGGAGACAGGAAAGAGTTGCAGTTTGAATCTGAAGTCAGTTAGCTGGTGGAATTAAACTCTCAGAAGAAGTCAGGGTTTTTCTTAAGACCTTCAATTGCTTGGATGTGGCTTACCCGCATCATGAGGGCAATCTGGATTAGTTAGAGTCTACTGATCTAAATGTTATTCCTGTCCAAAAATTACCTTCACAGATCTAGTATGGCATTTGACCAAATATCTGGGTATTGCAGCCTACCTAAGTTGACAGAATTAAACTGTCATGATGGAGTAAAATAAATTTTCAGAGGGAAACCATGAAAAGGATTTGATACCTCTAAAATTTAGAAGTATGAATACAGTGGGAAATTGAAATCTTATCCATTTAAGATTCACCTTCTCAGGACATGTGGGTGGCTTGGTTGGGCCTCCATTCTTTTTTTTTTTAATATTTTATTTATTTATTCATGAGAGACACAGAGAGAGAGAGAGAGGCAGAGACACAGGCAGAGGGAGAAGCAGGCTCCATGCAGGGAGCCGGGACGTGGGACTCGATCCCGGGTCTCCAGGATCACACCCTGGGCTGCAGGTGGCGCTAAACTGCTGCACCACCAGGGTTGCCCTTGGGCTTCCATTCTTAATTTCAGCTTGGGTCGTGATCTCAGGGTTAGGAGAGTAAGCCCTGCATCAGGCTCTGTGCTCAGTGGGTTGTCTGCTTGGAATTCTCTCACTCCCTCTCTACCTCCTACCCATGCATATGTCCACACACTCTCTTGCTAAATAAATAAAATCTTAAAGAAACAAAAAGATTTACCTTCTTTGTTCACTGGTGGTAAGTCCACTCTTAGACCCTTTAAAGAACTCTGGCCCATCAGGACACAGACTTAATATTTTGGTTTCTTGTTCCACCAAGACCATGTTCTGCTGTCCATTTTGAACCTTTTTCTTCTCTGACTTGGATGACTTTGTGCTTAAGCTTCTGATGCCTGCCTCTATGTGTTCCAGCTAATGACAGGAAAATGGTTTATCTTTGTCTTGGTTAGGGAGGACTATTGAACTATAGGAGTCTTTACCGTAAAAAAGACTTTAGCACCTAATTTTCTGAACCATTTATTTGACATTTATCATTTTCATGGAATAATGCTGTGTTGGGAAGTGGTAGCTCATTTTGATGACTGAACTCTATTGCCCTATCATGTGACTTAAGTTTTAGCACATAAAGTTGTCACATTCAAAGTAAAGTTGATTCTTATTACTTGGGGTAGTTGTGTTTTATAAAGTTACCATGAACACTGAATTAGTGAATACTGAACCATTGCTCCTAGGAGAAATACCAGGTTACATTCCTGTGAGCCGCTGGTCAACATTTTTGTCAATCTATCAATATATAACTTTGTTTTATGTGTGTTTCTGTTAAAAGTTACCTTATTTAATATGTATTAATGGGACGCCTGGGTGATTCAGCGCCTGAGCATCTGCCTTCAGCTCGGGGCGTGGTCCCGGAGTCCCGGGATCGAGTCCCGCATTGGGCTCCCTGCATGGAGCCTGTTTCTCCCTCTGCCTGTGTCTCTGCCTTTTTCTGTCTGTGTCTCTCATGAATAGATAAATAAAATCTTTTTTAAAAACCCCCCAAAACCCAAAATGCTATTTGACCTCAACATTGCATGATTCAAAATTTTTTGTCACTCTGCATGTCTGTGAGTGATGTGAAAAGTGTTGCATTGGTTTTGGGTTTGAAAATAGTTTTAGTGAGTTTAGGAGTATTTGTAGACATAGTACCTACAAATAATGACGATTAAGTTTTATTCTTATTTTTAATGATTTTATTTATTTATTCATGAGAGACACACAGAGAGAGAGAGAGAGGCAGAGACACAGGCAGAGGGAGAAGCAGGCTCCATGCAGGAAGCCCAAAGTGGGACTTGATCCCGGGTCCCAAGGATCACACCCTGGGCTGAAGGTGGCACTAAACCACTGAGCCACCTGGGCTGCCCAGGTTTTATTTTTAAATAAAACTTCTTTTGAGAAGAAGTAAGTGGAGAAACCTCATCCCCTGAGGTTGGATTTTTGAGAACTAACTTTAAAAATGTGAGTTTGACTTTGGGGAATAAATGAAATAGTGCAATTTTTGGCTTAAAATGATATTTAAAAGATATTTTATTTATTTATTCATGAGAGACACACAGAGAGAGAGGCAGAGACATAGGCAGAGGAGCAGGCTCCGCTCAGGGAGCCCAATGTGGGACTCCATCTCAGAACTCCAGGATCATGCTGTGAGCCAAAAGCAGAGCTTAACCACTGAGCCATCCAGGTGTCCCAAAATGAAGTTTTTTAAAACAAACTTTTATTTATTTACTTCTTAAAGATTTTATTTATTCATGAGAGACACAGAGAGAGGCAGAGACATAGGCAGAGGGAGAAGCAGGCTCCTTACAGGGAGCTAGTTGTGGGACTTGATCCCCAGACCTAGGATCATTCCCTGAGCTGAAAGCAGACACTCAACCACTCAGCCACCCAGGTGTCCCTAAAATGAGATTTGATAATGACCTGGTGAAACTGACAGAGGGAAACTACAAAACGATTGTAAAATATTTTGATAGTGGTATCATTGGTGGATTAGATAGAACTTTCACTATCCATTTCCCGGAGATGTACTTTATTGGCCTACGTTTGAAAAACAGTTACTCGTTAGTGGTTATATATATTGCCTATCTGTCTCATATTCACAGCCAAATTTAAAATTCCTTGAGGAAGGGTAAGGTATGATAATGTTTTTAATCCTTAGGTGTAGCATTGTGAATAAATAAAAATATTTGCTTTGATCAGAAGACTGAAATGACTCCCTCTTTGCTATAAACAGGTATTTATTGAGCTTCTATTATGTAGTCTATACATAGGAGTATGGATAGTTCCTATTCTGTTGTTTTTATAGCACATAGCTGAAAACTATGTGAGATTTGTTTTGTTTGTTTTTTAATATACCAATTGAGTGGTTAAGCTGCTGGTAAGACAAATAGGATTCATCTCACTTGCCAAATTCATCTTTTCTAGTAATGGCTCTCTGTAGTGCTGTGTTGAGGAAGATTATAAAAGAAATGGAATAACTTCAATCAGCAGTGTAAATAAAATATATCATCTATACTGATTCAGCATATCAATTTTTCTTTGATAACGTTTGGCAAAGAAATTCATAGAGATTGTAAATTAAGGTCTTTATGTAAGGACTTAGAATTGCATAATTTATTAATTTTTAAGCGTAATGAACACAGTAAGTTTTAAGCATGGTGTATACACAGTATTTGTGGTAGATATTCTTAGATTCTTAAAAGAAAGGTTGATAATTATGAAATATTTCTATTTAGAAGGGTAAAGTGAGTTATTTTTCAATACAGAAAAACCATTTTCTGTAGAAAGTTCTATTTATTTTTAAAGTTCTGTTGCTATGGCAAATTGCTGAATTTGGGTAAATCACTTCTAGAATTCTGTTTCCTTTTCTGTAAAATGAACAGGTTGACCTAGACCAGTGATTTTTAACTTTCTTCTTTATTCGAATTGATATATCATTATTGAAATATTTTGCAATTTTCCATGTGAACAGGGCATTTTGATTTTTTAAAATAGTAACCCGGGATCCCTGGGTGGCGCAGTGGTTTGGCGCCTGCCTTTGGCCCAGGGCACCATCCTGGAGACCCGGGATCGAATCCCACGTCGGGCTCTGGGTGCATGGAGCCTGCTTCTCCCTCTGCCTGTGTCTCTGCCTCTCTCTCTCTCTGTGACTATAATAAATAAAATTAAAAAAAAATAAAATAAAATAGTAACCCGAGTTAGTAAGAATTAAACTTTGTAAATCAAGTATTAATGTATTTAAAAGTATTTAAGAATTAATAATTATATAAAATTGATCCTATTTACAATTCTTCATGAATAAACATGTATGCATAATATTATAATAGTTGGGTTGGCCCTACAGTGGGTAAAATGACTTCTCTAATGTCATCTATATTATGTTAGCCTTCATTTTCTCATGTTCATCACTACACTGTTGCCATCATACTTTTACTTGGCATCACTTAGACTTCCACTCGATTCTCCTCCATCAAGACCTTGCTTTCTTTTTTTTTTTTTTTAACTTTTTCAGCCTTTCTACCTTATCCACTTTATTTAAATGTTCTATTGCCAATACCTTTAAATTATTTGCCCTTTTATTTTTTTTTTGTTTGTGTGCCCTCCAAAATACAAACCATGGGTAAATCGTAGTCCCTCAATTTTGGCTTGGGCAAGTGCTGCACAGGAGATCACAGAATCAGACTATTAGTGCTATTAGAAATCCATTGTCTCTAAACTCATAACCCTGCAGTGCTTCTTAAAACTCTTTTCTGTTTTTCTTTTGGTCAAAGTGGCTAATTTAAATCTCACGTATCTTGACTTTTTATTTTATTAGCTTTCTATTCAATCTTAGCGAACTATTTCATTTTCTTATTTATAGAGAAGTTGTAACTATTCCTTAGTTATTGCCCCCTATTTATAAATATAGTTGAATTCTACCCATCTTTCCTCTAGTGGCAGTAGAAGGAGAATTACCATTATAAGGCTGATCTGTTTGCCTATGCTGGGTCCTACATCTTTATCCTATGGGATACAAAGCTCTAGAAATTGTCTAAATTTGATTCCTCACTACTGATTCTATCTCATATAATTTAAGTATGCTCAGCTTCCAGTCTTTAAAAAAGAAGAAAAAGCCCTAAGATCCCCCTTTAATATAAGGATCCAAGTTTTTTGGTAGCTTTATTGTAATACTTGCTTTATTATGGTGGCCTGGAAGTGAAGCCAAAATATCCAGTTAGCCTGTAATTGAAAATTTATTTCTGCTTCTATCATTCCATTGATGCTGCTATCCAAAGTCATCAGTGGTTCTGTCACTAAATCTAGTAGATAGTTTTTAGTCCTTTTTTGCAGTAGTTGGTATTATTTATTCTGTTTTTGAAATATAGGCATACCTCAGAGATATTAAGGGTTTGATTCTAGACCATCACAATAAAATAAGCCAAATGAATTTTCTGATTTTCCAGCTCATAATGAAATTTATGTTTACACTTCACTGTAGTTTATTAAATGTTCAGTAGTATTACATCTTTAAAAACAATGCACATACCTTAATGTAAAAAATAATATTGCAAAAAAAAATCCTATAATCTCAGCTTTCAGCAAGTCAAAATCTTTTTGTTGGTGAGGAGGGTCTTACCTCAATGTGAATGGTTGCTGACCAGGGTGCTGGTACTTAAGTATGGAGTGGCTGTGGCAACTTCTAAAATAAGATAACAGTGAAGTTTGTCCCACTGATTGGCTCTTCTGTTCACAATTTCTCTGTAGCATGTGATGTTTTTTGATAGCATTATTCTCAAAATAGAATTTCTTTTGAAACTGGATTCATTCTTCTGTAATGCTGCCACTGCTTTATCAACTAAGTTTATGTAATATTCTAAACTTTTTGTTATCTTTTCAACAATCTTCACTGGGGTAGATTCCATCTTAAGAAGTCACTTTCTTTGCCTATCCATAAGCAGCAACTCTTCATTTTTTTAAAACTTTAATCATAAGATTGCAGGAATTCAGTCACATCTTCAGGCTCCACTTTTAATTCTAATTCTTTTGCTGTTTCCACCATATCTTCAGTTTCTTCCTCCACTGAAGTCTTGAACTCCTCAAAGTCATCAATAAGGGTTGGAATCCACTTCTTTCAAACTCCTGTGAATGTTGATATTTTGACCTTTTCCAATGAATCATGAATGTTCTTAATGGCAAAGAATAATGAATCCTTTCCAGGTTTTCAATTTATTTTTCCCAGATTCATCACAGGAATCATTGTCTGTGGCATCTGCAGCTTGTCATGTTATTAAGTAGTAAGACTTGAAACTCATAATTATTCCTTGACCCATGGACTGCAGAATGGATGTTATGTTAGCAGTTATGAAAACAACATTCATGTCCTTGTACACCTCCATCAGAGCTGTGGCTGACCAGTTGCATTGTCAATGAGCAGTAATATTGTGAAAGAAATTTTTTTTCCCTGAGCAGTAATTCCTAGCAATGTGCCTAAAATACTCAGAAAACCATGTTGTAAACAGATGTGCCTTCATCCACGCTTTGTTTATAAACACTGGCAGAGTTGGCCTGGGACAGAAAGCCAAGATATGGTTAAGTCTCTATTAATTATGCAGTAAGAGGGAATCAGAATAATGTGGTATACTCTGAAGGTAAGCTTAGCTCCAAGGGACTAGGAATTCTCAACTTACTGCTCACTGGTTCCCTTTAATGGTTTTCCAGATCTGCTGTCAAATTTTGATTCATGTACACAATGCGTTTTGATTATAGCTAAGTGTTCAAGCATACCTTGGAGATATTGTCTGTTTGTTTCCAAACCACTGCAATAAAGCAAGTCAAATTTTTTGGTTTCACAGTGCATGAAAAAGTTATGTTTATATTATAGTGTAGTCTCTTAAATGTGCCATTGCATTATGTCTAAAAATACAATGTATATACCTTAATTAAAAGATATGTTATTGCCAAAAATGTTAACAACTGGGGCCTTTGGGTGGTGCAGTTGGTTAAGCCTCCAGCTCTTGGTTTTGGCTCAGGTCATGATCTCAGGATTGTGAGATTGAGCTCTGCATCAGACTTTGCTCTCAGTGCAGAGTCTGGTTAAGACCCTCTTCTTCTGCCCCTACCTCTTGCACACTCACTCTCTCTCAAATAGATAAATAAATCTTTAAGAAAAATGCTTACCATTATTTGAGCTTTCAGTGAGTCAATCTTTTTGCTGGTGAAGGGTTTCGCTTCAATGGCTGCTGAAAGTTGGGGTGGCAGTGGCAACAGTGAAGTTTGCCTCATTGATAGGCTCTTTCTTTTACAAATCATTACTCTGTAGCATGCAGTGAGTAATAATATTTTGAAATATTACCAAGCAGTAGATCTCAATAGTGGGCTTAAAACATTCAGTAAACCATCTTGTAAACAAATGGGCTGTTATCCAGGCTTTGTTGATCCATTTATAAAATAGAGCATAGGCATGGTAGATTTAGAATAATTCTTAAATGCCCTGGGATTTTGAGAATGGTAAATGAACATTGGCTTCAACTTAAAGTCATCAGCTCCATTTGCCCCTAACAAGAGAAGAGCCATCCTGTGGTTTGAAGCCTTTTATTTTTTTTAAAAATTTTTTATTGGTGTTCAATTTACTAACATACAGAATAACCCCCAGTGCCCGTCACCCATTCACTCCCACCCCCGACCCTCCTCCCCTTCTACCACCCCTAGTTCGTTTCCCAGAGTTAGCAGTCTTTACGTTCTGTCTCCCTTTCTGATATTTCCCACACATTTCTTCTCCCTTCCCTTATATTCCCTTTCACTATTATTTATATTCCCCAAATGAATGAGAACATATAATGTTTGTCCTTCTCCGACTGACTTACTTCACTCAGCATAATACCCTCCAGTTCCATCCACGTTGAAGCAGATGGTGGGTATTTGTCATTTCTAATAGCTGAGTAATATTCCATTGTATACATAAACCACATCTTCTTTATCCATTCATCTTTCGTTGGACACCAAGGCTCCTTCCACAGTTTGGCTGTCGTGGCCATTGCTGCTATAAACATCGGGGTGCAGGTGTCCCGGCGTTTCACTGCATCTGTATCTTTGGGGTAAATCCCCAATAGTGCAATTGCTGGGTCGTAGGGCAAGTCTATTTTTAACTCTTTGAGGAACCTCCACACAGTTTTCCAGAGTGGCTGCACCAGTTCACATTCCCACCAACAGTGTAAGAGGGTTCCCTTTTCTCCGCATCCCCTCCAACATTTGTTGTTTCCTGCCTTATTAATTTGCCCCATTCTCACCAGTGTGAGGTGGTATCTCATTGTGGTTTTGATTTGTATTTCCCTGATGGCAAGTGATGCAGGGCATTTTCTCATATGCATGTTGGCCATGTCTATGTCTTCCTCTGTGAGATTTCTCTTCATGTCTTTTGCCCATTTCATGATTGGATTGTTTGTTTCTTTGGTGTTGAGTTTAATAAGTTCTTTATAGATCTTGGAAACTAGCCCTTTATCTGATATGTCATTTGCAAATATCTTCTCCCATTCTGTAGGTTGTCTTTGAGTTTTGTTGACTGTATCCTTTGCTGTGCAAAAGCTTCTTATCTTGATGAAGTCCCAATAGTTCATTTTTGCTTTTGTTTCTTTTGCCTTCGTGGATGTATCTTGCAAGAAGTTACTGTGGCCGAGTTCAAAAAGGGTGTTGCCTGTGTTCTTCTCTAGGATTTTGATGGAATCTTGTCTCACATTTAGATCTTTCATCCATTTTGAGTTTATCTTTGTGTATGGTGCAAGAGAGTGGTCTAGTTTCATTCTTCTGCATGTGGATGTCCAATTTTCCCAGCACCATTTATTGAAGAGACTGTCTTTCTTCCAATGGATAGTCTTTCCTCCTTTATCGAATATTAGTTGACCATAAAGTTCAGGGTCCACTTCTGGGTTCTCTATTCTGTTCCACTGATCTATGTGTCTGTTTTTGTGCCAGTACCACACTGTCTTGATTACCACAGCTTTGTAGTACAACCTGAAATCTGGCATTGTGATGCCCCCAGATATGGTTTTCTTTTTTAAAATTCCCCTGGCTATTCGGGGTCTTTTCTGATTCCACACAAATCTTAAAATAATTTGTTCTAACTCTCTGAAGAAAGTCCATGGTATTTTGATAGGGATTGCATTAAACGTGTATATTGCCCTGGGTAACATTGACATTTTCACAATATTAATTCTGCCAATCCATGAGCATGGAATATTTTTCCATCTCTTTGTGTCTTCCTCAATTTCTTTCAGAAGTGTTCTATAGTTTTGAGGGTATAGATCCTTTACATCTTTGGTTAGGTTTATTCCTAGGTATCTTATGCTTTTGGGTGCAATTGTAAATGGGATTGACTCCTTAATTTCTCTTTCTTCAGTCTCATTGTTAGTGTATAGAAATGCCACTGATTTCTGGGCATTGATTTTGTATCCTGCCACGCTACCGAATTGCTGTATGAGTTCTAGCAATCTTGGGGTGGAGACTTTTGGGTTTTCTATGTAGAGTATCATGTCATCGGCGAAGAGGGAGAGTTTGACTTCTTCTTTGCCAATTTGAATGCCTTTAATGTCTTTTTGTTGTCTGATTGCTGAGGCTAGGACTTCCAGTACTATGTTGAATAGCAGTGGTGAGAGTGGACATCCCTGTCTTGTTCCTGATTTTAGGGGAAAGGCTCCCAGTGCTTCCCCATTGAGAATGATATTTGCTGTGGGCTTTTCATAGATGGCTTTTAAGATGTCGAGGAATGTTCCCTCTATCCCTACACTCTGAAGAGTTTTGATCAGGAATGGATGCTGTATTTTGTCAAATGCTTTCTCTGCATCTAATGAGAGGATCATATAGTTCTTGGTTTTTCTCTTGCTGATATGATGAATCACATTGATTGTTTTACGGGTGTTGAACCAGCCTTGTGTCCCAGGGATAAATCCTACTTGGTCATGGTGAATAATTTTCTTAATGTACTGTTGGATCCTATTGGCTAGTATCTTGTTGAGAATTTTTGCATCCATGTTCATCAGGGATATTGGTCTGTAATTCTCCTTTTTGGTGGGGTCTTTGTCTGGTTTTGGAATTAAGGTGATGCTGGCCTCATAGAACGAATTTGGAAGTACTCCATCTCTTTCTATCTTTCCAAACAGCTTTAGGAGAATAGGTATGGTTTCTTCTTTAAACGTTTGATAAAATTCCCCTGGGAAGCCATCTGGCCCTGGACTCTTGTGTCTTGGGAGGTTTTTGATGACTGTGAAGCCTTTTAAAACAAATGTTAGGGCAGCCCTGGTGGCGCAGCAGTTTGGTGCCGCCTGCAGCCCGGGGCGTGATCCTGGGGACCCTGGATCGAGTCCCACGTCGGGCTCTCTGCATGGAACCTGCTTTTCCCTCTGCCTGTGTCTCTGCCTCTCTCTCTCTGCATCTCTGTGAATAAATAAATAAATAAAATATTTTTAAAAATGTAAAAAAAACAAAAACAAAAAACAAATTTTAAATTCAAGTTAATGTATAGTTTTGGTTTCAGGAGTAGAGTTTAGTGATTCATCTCTTATATATTACCCAATGGTCATCCCAACAAGTGTCCTCCTTAATGCCCATCACCCATTTAGCCCATCCCCTACCTGCCTCCCATCCTGCAACCCTCAGTTTGCTCTCTAAGGTTAAGAGTCTCTTATGGTTTGCCTCCCTCTCTGTCTTTATTTTTCCTTTCCTTCCCCTATTTCATCTATTTTGTTTCTTTTTTTTTTAAAGATTTATTTATTTATTTATTCAGAGAGAGCGAAGAGAGAGGCAGAGAAGCAGGCTCCATGCAGGAAGCCCGACGTGGGACTCGATCCCGGGTCTCCAGGATCACACCCCGGGCTGCAGGCGGCGCTAAACTGCTGCGCCACTGGGGCTGCCCTCTGTTTTGTTTCTTAAATTCCACATATGAGTGTAATCATGTGATATTTGTCTTCCTCTGACTGACTTATTTCACCTAACATAATAACCTCTAGTTCCATCCACATTCTTGCAAATGGCAAGATTTCATTCTTTTTGAGGACTGAGTAATATTCCATGGTGTGTGTGTATGTATGTGTGTGTGTGTGTATATATATATATACACACATCTTCTTTATCCATTTATCTTTTGATGGACATCTGGGCTCTTTTCATAGTTTGGCTATTGGAGACATTGCTGCTATAAACATTGGGGTACATATGCCCCTTCAGATCACTACATTTGTATCTTTGGGGTCAATACCTATTAATGCAATTGCTGGGTCATAGGGTAGTTCTATTTTTAACTTTTGGAGGAACCTCCATGCTGTTTTCCAGAATGGCTGTACCAGTTTGCATTTCCCACCAACAGTGCAAAAGTTTCCCTTCTCCACGTCTTCACCAACATCTGTTGTTTCCTGAGCTGTTAACTTCAGTCATTCTGCCAGGTGTGACGTGGTATCTCATCATGATTTTGATGTGTATTTCTCTGATTATGTGTGATGTTCATCTTTTCATTTGTCTGTTAGTCATTTGTATGGCTTCTTTGGAGAAATGTTCATGTCTTCTGCCCATTTCTTAACTGGATTATTTATTTTTTCAGGTGTTAATTTTGATGAGTTCTTTATAGATCCTGGATACCTGCCCTTTATCCAATACATCATTTGCAAATATCTTCTCCCATTCAATTGGGTGCCTTTTAGTTTTTTTTATCATATGGGAAAAACAAAACTTTTTTGAATGACATTTAAAAAGAACTAAATGAGGGACGCCTGGGTGGCTCAGCAGTTGGGCATCTGCCTTTGGCTCAGGGCGTGATCCCAGAATCCTGGGATCGAGTCCCACATCAGGCTTCCTGCATGGAGCCTGCTTCTCTCTCCGCCTAGGTCTCTGCCTCTCTCTCTGTCTCAATAAATAAATAAATAAATAAAAATCTTTAAAAAAAAGAACTAAATGAATGAGAAGGAATATCATGCTTGTTGATGGAAAGATGATATTGTAAAGATATGTGTGATATCATAAAGAGATATATATTTAGATACTAAGATATAGACATTTGAATTCCTAATTGATAGTACAATCCCCGTTAAATTCTAAAAGGTGTGTGTGTTGAATTCAAAGATATTCTAAACTTTTCATGTAAGTGAAAAAGGCCAAGCATAGCCAAGAAGAGAATAAAGTAGAGTCACTTGTTTTCCCACATAAAACTTATAATAGACCTGTAGCTGTCAAGATAGTGGTTATTAGTGGAGAGATGAACAACAATAAAATAAAACATTGGAGCAAATTGCAAAGCCTGGTATCAGACCCACTCATATATGGAAGCTTGATTTTTAACAAGGTTATACCACAGAGCATTGGCCACAAGGGCATTGTTAGATATTGTTGGATAAACCCCTTTATTATGATATACTGTTCTGCATTTCTTATTACGGTCTTTGGTTTAAAATCTAGTTTGTATAAGTATGGCCACTCTAGCTATCTTTTGATGTCCATTAACATAAATGCCTTCCCCCCCCCTTTCAATCTGGAGGTGTCTTGAGTCTAAAATGAGTCTCTTGTAAGCAGCATATTGATGGGTCCTGTTTTTCACTTATTCTGATACCTCTTTGTCTTTTGACTGGAGCATTTAGTCCATTTCCATTTAGCATAATTATTGATAGACATGAATTTAGTGCCATTGTGTTACTTGTAAAGTCACTGCTTCTGTAGATCATCTCTATTCCATTCTAGGCTTTGCTGCTTTTGGTCTCTCTTTCCCACTCAGAGGGTCCTCTTTAATATTTATTGCAGGGATGGTTTAGTGTTCATGAACTCCTTTAGTTTTTGCTTGTCTTGGAAACTCTTTTTTATATCTCCTATTCTGAATGATAGCTTTGCTTGATATAGTATTCTTGCCTGCATAATTTTCCTATTCATCATGTTGAATATATCATGCCACTTTCTTCTGGCCTGTCAAGTTTCTGTAGACAGGTCTGCTGCTAAACTTATGTGTGTACCCTTGTAGGTTAAGGACCTTTTGTCCTAGGTGCTTTCAGGAGTCTCTCTTTATCTTTGTATTTTGCAGGTTTCACTATAGGTCTTGGTGTTGACCTCTTTTTGTTTATTTTGAGGAATATTCTCTTTGCATCTTGGACTTGAATGCCTGTCCTTTTCCAGATTAGGGAAGTTCTCAGATATAATTTGTTCAAATAAACCTTCTGCCCCTTTTTCCTGCTCTTCTTCTGGGACTCCTATGATATGGATATTAACATGCTTTGTAGAATCAGTGAATTCCTTAAGTCTATATTCGTGATCTAATAGTCTTCTTTCCCTCTTCAGCTTCATTATTTTCTATAATTTTATCTTCTGTATCCCTATTAAATTCTCTGCTTCTTCCATCCTTGTGATTACATCCAGTTGGTTTTGCATCTTGGTTTTTTAAATTTCAGCCTGACTAGTTCTTAGGTCTTTTATCTCTGCAGTCAGAGTTTCTCTGGTGTCTTCTGTGCTTCTTTCAAGCATAGCTAGTATTTTCATGACTGTTGTAAGTACTTGTTCAGATATATTGCTTATATCTATTTTGAGCAAATCCTTGGCTATGATTTCTTCTTGA
This sequence comes from Canis aureus, assembly GCF_053574225.1. Taxonomy (NCBI): domain Eukaryota; kingdom Metazoa; phylum Chordata; class Mammalia; order Carnivora; family Canidae; genus Canis; species Canis aureus. The sequence continues at coordinate 65,916,205 of NC_135619.1, forward strand.
TCTTTCGTTTTGGAGAATTCCTCTGTCTCATCATTATGTCTAGGTTTCTGCCTTTTGTGTGTTTTGAAAGCTTATTAATGTTTCTTGCTCCTGAGAGTATACTGTGTCAGGAAGGGGTCATATACTGTCCATGGCCTGCTGCTTCAGGAAGTGTTTCTGATGTGTGCTGTGTGCACTCTGTTGTTGTGTTTTGGCTACTCTTTCCCACAGGTTAGTCCTCTGCAGAGTTCCTCCTTGCTTGCAGTAGGGAGTGTTTGGACCTTTCCCTAGGTGCACTTCGATTTGTTAAGGTAAGTCTGATTAAAACAAAACAAAACACCTGATCCAAGGAAAACGAAAAGGCAAGCAAAGAAAACTATAAGCCTGATATCAAAGAAAAAGGAAAAAGGAAAAAAGAAAAAAGAAAAAGAAGCCTGATTCAAAAAATGAGAAAAGGAAACCAATCAACAAACAAAACCAATAAGCCTGATTCCAGAGAAAAATAATACAACAAAATTAAACTTAATAAAATTTAAAAAAGAAAAAAGCCTGGTCATATTTCCACCAGAACTGAAGCTGAAATTTTGGAGCATTCTGTGATCAGTTGACTTAGTACATGCTGGGGGGCCTAGGTCATCTTGAGGGAGAGAGGCCTGCTGTGTTGGTTCAGCCTTTGTAAAGCCTTTGCCTTTGTAAAGATGCCCTGTGGGGTGCAGGGGGATGGGGTTTGTTGTAAGCAACTCCAGCCTCTCCTGGAGGCACTGTTTCTCTTTGAAGTCCAACTGTGCTTGTGGGCAGAGGGGTGGAAGATGGTATTACCTTGCCCTTTTGTTCCCAGGGAGGGGAACTCACCTCAGCCACTGTTCAGGAGGCCCTCACAGTAAAGTGAACAGTCACCTCTATTGTGTTCCAGGCTTTCATCAGATCCCTACTCTAAACCTGTTTGTGTCTGTTAAGTTTCTTTCCTTAAATTAAATGAACTAATGTCTGCTAGTTTCAGACTTTTCTTCTACAGCTTCCTCACCTCTCTCAGCCTATTTATAGAATTGAACAGGGTTAGGGCCTTGGTTTGGATTAGGTTTTGGCTTAAAGGAATGTTGTGGCTGGTTTTGATTTTTTAAAGATTTTATTTATTTGAGAGGAGAGAGCAGGAGTATGGAGGAGGGACAGTGGGAGAGGGAGAAGCAGACTCTCTACTGAGCAGGGAGCCCGATGTTGGGCTCTATCCCAGGACCCTGAGTTCATGACTTGAGTTGAAGGCAGCCACTTAACCAACTGAGCCACATAGGCACCCCTGGTTTGATGTTGTATCCAGACCACTAAAACTTTATCCATATCAGCAATAAGGCTGTTTTGTTTTCTCATTATTCATGTATTTATTGAAGTAGTGCTTTTAATTTCTTCAAAAACTTTTCCTTTTAATGCATAACTTTGCTAACTAGCACAAGAGGCCTAGCTTTGGTCTGTCTCAGCTTTTAACATACCTTCCACACTAAGCTTAATACTTTCTATCTTTTGGTATGAAGTAAGAGATGTGTGACTCTTCCTTTCTCTTAAACACTTAGAGCCTATTGTAGGGTTATCAAAATGGCCAAATTTAAGTATTGTTGTGTGTCAGAAAATAGGGAGGTACAAGGGGAGGAAGAAAATGAGGGGGAACAGCCCATCAGTGGAACAGTCTATACACACACATTTATTGATTAAGTTTGGCATCTTATATGGGTATGGTTCATGGTATCCCCAAACAATTACAATAGAAACGTCAAAGATCGCTGATCACAGACAATGACCATAACAAATGGCAATAACGTGGTACGCCTGGGTGGCTCAGTGGTTGAGTGTCTGCCTTTGGCTCAGGGCGTGATCCTGGAGTCCCAGGATCAAGTCCCACATCAGGCTTCCGGCATGGAGCCTGCTTCTCCCTCTGCCTATATCTCTGCCTCTTTCTCTCTGTGTCTCTCATGAATAAATAAATAAATAAATAAATAAATAAATAAATAAATAAAGTCTTTTTAAAAAAATGCATTAACAATGAAAAAGTGAAATAGGGATGCCTGGGTGCCTCAGTGGTTTGGCACCTGCCTTTGGCCCAGGGCATGATCCTGGAGTCCAGAGATCAAGTCCTGCATCGGGCTCCCTGCATGGAGCCTGCTTCTACCTCTGCCTGTGTCTCTGCTTCTCTCTCTCTCTCTGTGTCTCATGAATAAATAAAATCTTAAAAAAAGAAAAAGAAAAAGTGAAATATTGTGAGAATTACCAAAATGTGACAGAGATATGAAGTGAGCAAATCTATTGGAAAAACGATACTGATAGACTTGCTTGATGCAGGGTTGCTGCAAACTTCCCAATTTGTAAAAAAAACACGGTATCTGTGAAAGCATAATCTGAAGCACAGTAAAATGAGGTATGCCTGTAATATCTTCAGTGGTATCATATATATCACACTTTTTATTTACCTCCCATTATTTTGATTATTCTTTCTTTTTTTAAATTGAAATATAATTGACATATAACATTATATTAGTTTCAGGTGTACAACATAATGATTTGATACTTGGAAACACTGAAATCATCACCACAGTAAGTCTTGTTACTATCCATCACCATACAGAATCATAACATTTTTTTTTTCCTTATGACGGGAACTTTGAAGATCTGTTTTCTTAGCAACTTTCAGATATGCAGTACAATGTCATGGACTTTGGTCACCATGCTATATATTATATTTCCATGGCTATTTATAACTGGAATTTTGTACCTTTTTTTAAGATTTTATTTATTTATTTGAGACAGAGCATGCGTGAGTAATCACAAGAGAGCACAAGTGGTGGTGGGGAGGAACAGAGGGAAAGGGAGAAGCAGACTTTCTGCTGAGCAGGGAGCCTGATGCTGGGCTCAATCCCAGGACCCCATGATCATGACCTGAGCAGAAAGCATACACTTAACCAACTGAGTCACCTAGGCGCCCCTGGAATTTTGTATTTCTTGATCCTCTTCAGACATCCCTACAACCACAAATCTGTTTCCTGTATCTATGAATTTTGGTTTGTTTTGTTTCATTTGTTTTTGTAATCCACATATAAGTGAAATCAAACAGTATTTGGTTTTGTCTAACTTATTTCACTTAATAGCCTAAACCCTTAAAGTCCATCCATGTTGCACACAAATGGCAATATTTTATTGATTTTTAATGGCTGAATAGTATTTCATTGTATGTATTTATGTATATATACCATATCTCATATGCATATATATTTTATTTATTCATCTATCAATAGACACTTGGGATGTTTTCCTATCTTGGCTATTGTAAATAATGCTGCATAGGGGTGCAAATTTATGATTGCATGTCTTGAAGTATTTACCTTTCCCTCAGATAAGTGCCCAAAAGTGGAATTCCTGGATTATATTGTAGTTCTATTTTTTTTAATTTATTTATAAATATTTTATTTATTTATTAGAGTATGTGTGCATGAGCAGGAGGTGGGGCAGAGGGAAAGGGAGGGAGAATCCCAAGCAGAATACCTACTGAACACCAGAGCCCGATGTCAGCTCAGTCTCACAACCCTAAGATCATGACCTGAGCCAAAATCGAGTCAGGTGCTTACCTGATTGAGCCACCTAGGCACCCTGATAGTTCTATTTTTAACTTTTTAAGGAACCTCCGTGCTGTTTTCTGTAGTGGCTGTACCAATTTACACCCCGCCAATAGTGTGTGAGGGTTTCCTTTTCTCTACATCCTTGCCAACGCTTGTTATTTCTTATGTTTTTGATAATAGCCATTCCAACAGGTATGAGGTGATAGCTCATTGTGGCTGTAATTTGCTTCTCCCTGATGATTGGTGATGTTGAGAATCCTTTCATGTGCCTGTTGGCAATCTGTATGTCTTTTTTGGAAAAATTTTCATTCAGGTTCCCTACCCATTTTTAAATTGGATTGTTGTTGTATTGAGTTGTATGAGTTCTTTATATGCTTTTAATATTAACTTCTTATTGGATGTATTGTTTGCAGTTATCTTCTCCCATTCAGCAGGTAGGCTTTTCATTTTCTAGATGATTTGCTTTGTGCAGAGCTTTTTTAGTTTGATGTAGTCCCACTTGTTTGTGTTTGCTTTTGCTGACCTTGCCTTTGGAGCCATGTCCAAAAAGTCATCACCAAGACCAATGTTAAGGAGTTTTACTGCCTATGTTTACTTTACATAGGAGTTTTCTTTGTTTAGGAGTTTTATGATTTTAGGTCTTACATTAAAGTCCTTAATCCATTTTGAGTTAATTTTTGTGTATCCTATAAGGTAGTGGTCTAGTTTCATTCTTTTGTGTGTGACAGTCCAGTTTTCCCAATACCATTTGTTGAAAAATCTCCTTTCTCCATTGTATATTCTTGCTTCCTTTGTCTTTAATTAATTGAGCACATATGCATGGATTTATTTCTGGGTTCTCTATTCTATTCCATTGATCTATGTGTTTATTCTTATGCTTATTACATAGTGTTTTGATTACCATAGCTTTGTAATAAAGTTTGAAATCAGGGAGCATGATGCCTCTAACTTTGTTATCCTTTCTCAGGATTGCTTTGGCTATTAGAGATCTCTTGTGTTTCCATCCAAATTTTGGGATTGTTCTATTTATGAAAGTGCCATTGGAATTGAGACAGCTTTGAAACTAGGTTGCTTTGGGTAATATGGACATTTGTATAATATAAGTTCTTCCCATTTATAGAAAAGGAATATCTTTCCATTTATTTGTGTCTTCATTTTTTTTCATCAATGTGTTACAGTTTTCAGTGTAAAGATCTTTTGCCTCCTTTGTTAAATTTATTCCTAGGTACTTATTTTTTTTGCGGTTATAAATGGGATTGTTCTTAATTTCTCTTCTGATAGTTCATTGTTAGTATATAAAAATGCAACAGATTTTGTATGTTGATTTTGTACCTTGTAACTTCACTGAATTTGTCTATTCTAACCATTTCTTGTGTGTGTATCTTCAGGGTTTTCTATACATAAAATCATTTGTCTGCAATTAGGAAGACTTTTACTTTTTCTTTTCAATTTTGAATGCCTCATTTTTTTTTCCTTGCCTAATTGGTCTGGTTAGGACTTCCAATACTAAGTCAAATAAAAGTTTGATTATTCTGTTAGTCTTAGCCTCTCTTTCCTTCTGTTTAAAATTTATTCTATCTATATATTCTCATCCCTTTGGTGACTTAGTTACTATCTGTTAATTACTCCCAAATCAATTTTTCTTTTTTTTAAAGACTTATTTATTCATGAGAGACAGAGAGAGAGAGAGAGAGAGAGAGAGAGAGGCAGAGACACAGGCAGAGGGAGAAGCAGGCTCCATGCAGGGAGCCCGATGCGGGACTTGATTCTGGGACTCCAGGATCATGCCCTGGGCCGAAGGCAGGCGCTAAACCGCTGAGCCACCCAGGGATCCCCCCAAATCAATTTCTCTATCCTAGAACTTTCTTCTGAAATCCAGATAGTTATGTCTTTTGACCTAGCATTTTTCTTTTGGTTATTGCATAGATATTTCACATTAAAAATATCCAACCTGAAATCTTTCTCTCCTCTTCTTCCTGTATTCATTCATTCATTCATTCATTCATTCATTCATTCAGTATTTGAACACCTCATGTATACCACTGTTAGGTATTGGATATATAATAGGAATTAAATAAATAACATCATTGCCCTAACTCAGTTTAGAGGGGGAGACAGACAAACATGTAAACTTAAATATATAATCACAAATGAGATATGAAGAATAGCCAGGGGACCTAACAGAAGTTAGGGCAGGGGGAGTCATTGAAGATATGTTTGATGGAATGATAAATAATTTGAGACCTAAAAGATAAAGAGGTGGAGAGTGGAGGAGGAAGTTAAATTTTATACAGAAGGAACATCATGCAGGAAACACTGTGTAGCAAGATCTTGACATTTTATAGAACTTAAGAAAGCTATATAACCTAAAGTGTTTTGGTAAGAGGCAAAGTGTTGTGAGAAGGTGATATGGGGTAGGGGGGAGCCAAATCATAGATGGCCTTATAGATCATATTACAGATTTTAACATTTTTATTAAATGTACAAGAGAGCTATTTAAAGGGTTTTGAACACAAAAATGATAGGATCTGGTTTTAAGAATATAACACAAGTAATTTAAGCTTATTAAATATAATTAGAAGTTAATCATGTTTGCCTTGAAGCTCAAAAGCAAGATACCACGATTTCTCTTTTAGCTGCCTATACCAGAAATGAACATAAGAACTGTCCTTGAGGATCCCTGGGTGGCTCAGGGGTTTAGCGCCTGCTTTTGGCCCAGGGCACAATCCTGGAGTCCCAGGATCGAGTCCCATGTCGGGCTTCCTGCATGGAGCCTGCTTCTCCCTCCTCCTGTGTCTCTGCCTCTCTCTCTATGTCTATCATGAATAAATAAAAAAAAAAAGAATATATATATATATATATATATATATATATATATATATATATATATATATATATTTAACTGTCCTTGATGGTCTTTTTCTTTTTCTTTCTTTTTTTTTTTTTTAAGATTTTATTTATTTATTCATGAGAGACACAAAGAGGGACAGAGACACAGGCAGAGGGAGAAGCAGGCTCTATGCAGGGAGCCCAATGTGGGACTCCATCCGGGACTCTAGGATCATCCCCTGAGCCAAAGGAGATGCCCAACGGCTGAGCCATCAAGACGTCCTGATGGTCTTTTTCTTTACTATAGCCCTAATCTCATCATGTCTTATTGGATTTACATTTTTAACTTACCTTACATTGGCCACTTTCACCCAGTTCCACCTTCACCTCATAACATCTCTTAACTGTCCTCCTAACTGTGCTCTAGTTATATTCAAATACTATCCTACTAGTATGTGAGTTTTTAGATTGTCTCCAGCCTTGACACAGATAACTACCGTCCCTAGAATGCTTTCTCCCTCCTTCTACTCTTTACCTCTCCAATTTCCAATTTGGTTTGGAAAATTACTCACTTCTGTTCCTCTCTCAAGTCTCAGATTTAACATGTCCTTTGGGAAACTTGTCCAGCTTCTGTTCCTATGATATCCTCAGCTTACTCTTAATATAGATGTACTCTGTTCAAGAACTTGTCTAATTCTGGTTTACTCTTTCTTATAGGTTGCAGTTCTTTGAAGTCTCATCCCAAATAAAGGGAGCTTCACCCATTTGCTTGATTCCCTTGTTTCCTCTGTGTTTCTCCTGTACCGCATTTCCTTTTTTGCTCTACCTTGGTTGATTCTGGGTTCTAGTTCCTATCTCCCTACTCCTGAGAGGGTGTCAAAAGCACCTCTTCCAGAATTGGCAAATGCAGGGGTTACCTCTCTTAATCTCCATATTTTGCAGTTTTTAATCTGGTAAGTCTTCAGAGTCTTCTACTTTCCTCAGTATCTTCAAACATGTTTAAAATATTTTGTTCCATTTGTCTACTTGCTCAGCAGAAATGTTGGTCTGACTTCACTATGTTGCCATTTCTAGAAGTAGAGGCTCTGGCATATGTTTTGCAGTATATAACCTTGTGATCTAATTTTCCAGATTTTGACATATTTATTAATCTGTTTTTTTCTTTTTCTCTTTTTTATTAATCTGTTTTTAAAACTATGGGTAAAGTAAGTGAAAAGTGCTCTCTAGGGACACCTGGGTAGCTCAGTGGTTGAGTGTCTGCCTTTGGCTCAGGGCATGATCCTGGGTTTGGGGATCGAGTCCCGAATCAGGGTCCCTGCAAGGAGCCTGCTTCTCCACCTGCCTGTGTCTCTGCCTCTTTCTGTGTGTCTCTCGTGAATAAATAAGTAAATCTTTTTTTTTTTTAATGTGGAGATTTTTTTTTATTGGAGTTCAATTTGCCGACATTAAATAAGTAAATCTTAAAAAAAAGTGCTCTCTCTATAAAAAATGGAGAATTCAAAATTCTCTAAATTTGTTTTTTTTTAAGTTTTAATTGAAGTATAACATAAAAATGTACAAGTCATTAGTATATGTCTCATGTATTTTACAAAGTTAATATAGCTGTGTAACCAGCACTCAGAGAAACAGATTACCAAGTTCCAAGAAGCCCTTTTTGTTCTCCCTTCCAATCATTAGGCTCCTAAAGATAACTCCTATCCTAACATCTAACAGCATAGATTAGTTTTTTTTGTTTGAACTTTTTTTTTAAATTTTTATTTATTTATGATAGTCACAGAGAGAGAGAGAGAGAGAGAGAGAGAGAGAGGCAGAGACACAGGCAGAGGGAGAAGCAGGCTCCATGCACCGGGAGCCCGACGTGGGATTCGATCCTGGGTCTCAGGCAGGCGCTAAACTGCTGCGCCACCCAGGGATCCCTGTTTGTTTGAACTTTATGTGAATGAATAGTACAGAACATAATATATTACTCTGTCTTCATTAACTCAGTGTTATGTATGTGAAATTTATCCCATGTTGTCATTTAGGCCTTATCTAAATAGATTTACTGTAGGTGTAAGAAAATTAGATAAAGGTGGACTGCATACATATGTTCCAATTGCAAATAAATCTGCAGAAAAATTCACCTCAGTAGTCACAATAGATGGATGTTTTGGTAGTAGGGAATTCCAGGCTCAGTTTCAACATATACAAGGTGTGGGAAAAGGGTCTGGGATAATCTTCAGGGCGCTTTGGAGAGGAATTCCACTTAGCTGCTTAGCATGTCAGTCCCCTCCCCTCCCAATAGACTTTAAAGAAGCAGCTTTGTTGATACATAATTCACATACCATACAGTTGACTGGCATTGGCTTTTTGCTATAGCTGTAAACATGGTCACTGGGCCTAAAGAGACTGGGATTTTCTCCAGGTAGCTACTGACTTTTAGAGAGGATAGAGAGCTTCTACAATCACTGTTTGGCCCTAAATGTGACATACTCTGTTCCCCCCCCCCCTTTTTAAGATTTTATTTATTTATTCATGAGAGACAGAGGGAGAGAGAGAGGCAGAGACATAGGCAGAGGAAGAAGCAGGCTCCATGCAGGAAGCCTGATGTGAGACTTGATCCTGGGACTCTAGGATCACGCCCTGAGTCTAAGGCAGATGCTCATCCACTGAGCCACCCAGGCGTCCCTCCCCTTTCTTTATCAGAGTCAGGTCACAGTAAAAATAAAAGCATAGAAATCTTCAAGTATAGAAATGATCAGGCTACCAAGTTTCACCAAATACTTGAGAAAAATCAATACCATGAAAAGAATTACCAACTTTAAGAAGTCAAAAAACTAATACAGAAAAACTCAGTTAATATAGCAAGCAGAGAAAGATTTTAGAACAACTGTATTCTTACAGATTTGAGAATATTGCATCTTTGACTATGAAACAGATCTTGGATATTGTGATTGTTAAGATGAACAATACCTGGGCTAAATAGCAGAGTGACACAAAGTATAAAATAGTTGTAAGAGCAAGCTGTGAAATTCTTTGAGAACATAGAGGAAAGGTCAAGGGATTAGAAATGGTGAAAAAAAAAAAAAAAGCACATGGAATATAGATTCAGGAATTCAGTATCTGTCTGATAGGAATTCCAGATAGAATAGAGAAAATGGAAGGGAGGAAAGAAAGGAATCAAAGAAGAAAATTTTCCCAGAGCTTGAAAGGACAAAATCTTCACACTACAACAATGCAACGAGTGCAAATAAGAATAAGTCATGAAAGGCCTACACCTAAATACATTATGGTGAAATCTGAGAAGACAAGGGATAAAGAGAAGTTTCTAAAAAGCTTTCAAACAGAAAAAAAAGGCATCTACAGAGAAATAATCAGTTGTCTTATTGTAACAGTCTTTGAAAGCAATGAAACAACATTTTTAAAGATAGGGAAAATTAGTTTTGAACTGATCAGAATATTGTACCTAGCTCCCAAATCACTTAAGTGGGAGGGAAAAATAAAGATTTTTAAAAAACGTACAAGGCCTCAAAGTTTACCACTCGGGGTATTTCAGTTGGGTTGTGGATTGTAGAAAATGATCCTTTCCTTTCTTGCTCATGCAAAGATCTTTTTTTAAGTTTCTAAATTAATTAAGGATACAGGTGATGTTATGAATGAGGTGATTGCACGGAGCAGAGCTGATGGAATATATCTTAGTGCATCATTTCATGGCCCTCAGATTCTTAATGGGATGTGCAGCTGTTGGAGATGATATTCAGGTAGAAAAAGGTACTGTTGGATCTGGGAAAACTCAAGCCTTCCTGTGCATTTGCCCATTTATTCTTGAGGTTGAGGTTACCGTCAGAAATAATATATGTGCTTCCATCAGTGGGAACAAATACTTGGCTCTCTTGATTCTTAACCAAAAGATAGTATTACCAACATAAAATCTCCTCTGGGAAGAGGAAGCAGTGGTGTTCAATGTTCCTGAGCCTCTTATTTCATAGAAATTTTCTTTTTTCACAGCCCATCTAAATGTCCAGTAGACAAATGAAGAAATGTTCAGTGTTCAACTCATTAGTGACTAGAGAATTGCAAATTAAAAGAGAAACGTGCTACACAATTACTTGAATGACTTAAATTTTTAAAAACGTCTATATCCAGTAAGAAGCAAGGACATGGAGCAACAAGAGCAGATGGAAATATAATTGGTACAAACAGTTTAGTGTGTAGTAAAGATGAAAATGAGGCAGTCCTGTGACCAGAAATTTCACATTTAGGTATGTACCCAACTGAAATGTATCTACATTTGTCTAGGGAGACCTGAGTCATAATGTATATAGTGTTATTTATAATAGTTTCAAATTAAAATGACTCAAACACTTATCACCAAAAATTGAGAAGTAAGATTTTGGTATATTTGCACAATGAAACACAATATAGTAATGAAAATTAACAAAAGATAGTTGCATTCAACAACATGGAAGCATTTCAGAAACAGTGTTGAGGTATAAAGGCAAGACTGAAAAAAATATATACTTATATGCATTTATTTATGTGCATTTATTTAGGTAAGGTTAAAAATTAAGCAAAATGAAAATATCATGTTTAGAGATATATACTTAATGGGAGGGGTACAGGGTGATTAAAAAAATTGAACCTTTTAAAAAGTTATTACACAGTAACTGTATTATGTATTAGGATACACAGTACTCACCAAACTAGATTTTTTTCCTCTCATGTCTAAATATACACATAATGAGTCTTGAATACATTCTTTTTTTATAGAGAACATAGTGACAGGGATTCCATATTTAAACAAGGTAAAGAAGTATTTTCCTCCCATAGGCACAGGAAATCTCTAACAACTTGATTTTTCACCTCATTTCTATCACATCTTCTATTGGCTCCTTAATATCTTCTCTGAGAAAATGAATAAATACAAAAATAATATTTCACGGATTAGTATTGTATGTTCTATTTGAAACAGTGAGTGTGGATGAGTGGCAACCCAAATTTCTTGGGATACACTGAGAACTTTGTGTTGTATCACCCAATACTTACATCCTTGAAGATTGGAAGCACTGCATTATGGCCACCATTTCATCATTGGTGATAGGCTACAAAGAGTTTGGGCTAAATTAGCCCTCAGGATTGATATATATTATGGGAATAATTTTGAAGATTAGTAAAAGTATAAATGATATTGTGATAATTCCTTTATAATTTAGTTTTGACTTTATGTTCAAATATTTTTATTTAGTGACTAAATTTTCAATAAAATTCTGTTATTTAAAAATCACCCTTATGTCTCCTTACAAGGAGAAGCATGAAGGTAATTACTAAAAAAGTTAGGAAATTGTTACTTTTAGAGGGTGAGAAAGAGTTCTGATTCAAAAGGGCATTTTGCAGGCTTTTGTAGTGTTGGCAATATCCTATTTATGACCTGGATCATGATTACATGGGTGTTTGCTTGTGTAACAGTTCATTAAGCTGCACATTTATGTTTTACATACTTTCCTATATGTGTATTTTTAAAAAATATTTATTTATTTATTTATTTATTTATTTATTTATTTATTTATTTGACAGGGTGTGCACAAGCAGGGGCAATGCCGGAAGGAGAAGGAGAAGCAGACTTGCCGCTGAGCAGGGAGCCCAGTGCAGGGCTCCGACCCAGGACCCTGAGATCATGACCTGAACTGAAGGCAGACACTTACTTAACTGACTTAGCAACCCAGGCGCCCCTGTATATGCATTTTTTTTCACAATGCAGATGGCATTAAAGAACTTGGGAGGAAATAATTGCAGTTTATGTGTTTTATAAATATCTTTTTTTTTTTTTTTAAGATTTTATTTATTTATTCATGAGAGACACAGAGAGGGAGGGAGAGGGAGAAGCAGGCTCCATGCAGGGAGCCTGATGTAGGACTCAATCCCGGGACTGCAGGATCACGCCGTGAGCTGAAGGCAGGCACTAAACCGCTGAGCCACCCAGGGATCCCCTATAAATATCTTCTTAAAGATGACAATGTTAGAATGATCTTCTAGACCTTTGGTGAATTTGATTTATTAGAATTGGTTTCATTGAAGATAAAGAGATAGTATGGTTAGTATTTTTGAAATATTCTTTGAAGAAAAATATATAATAAGTAGCATACCAGTTTGTGGTTAGATACCTACATATCCAGTAGCAGAGAGAGACTTTGATTTTCCAGATAATGAGAAGCAGAATCTATTTCACATAGCAGGATTCAGTGTTTCTTGGACTAACCTAGGACTCAGTCATTAAATAGGGCTCTTTTCAGAAACTGGTCCTTACATTTGATGACTTTAGTTAATATTTTATTGAGAATAAACGTTAACAGTTCTTCATAATTAACATAGGAAATAAGATTCCCTTTTTTATTGAAGTGAGCCAAATGACATAGGCTTATTTCTAAGATTTTTACCTATAAGAATAATGTTGAGATAAAGACATTAAAGTATTGCTTAAGTATGCTTGCCATTTTTCTAGGTGAAATTGCATTTCAGGAGCACAGTCATGTGAAGTATGCATGGATAAACTCTTCTAGGTAGGGACACCTGTCTGGCTCAGTTGATAGAGCATGTGACTCTTGATCCTAGGTTGTAAGTTCAGGCCCTGCGTTGGGTGTAGAGATCACTTAACAATAAAATCTAAAAGCAAAACAACAACTCTTCTGGGTAGACTTCAGAGAATCCTCAATTTTAGCATTTTCTTTAGAATCTTCTTTAGAAACAATTAAATTGAGCCAGTTTTTAAAAGCCACATTGTTATTAGAAATTCAAGAATTCTTTTTCTTGGAGGGCACTTGATAGCATAGATAACTATGTCTGGGTATTATATGTTGGCAAATTGAATTTAAATAAAATATTTTTAAAAAAAGAATTATTTTTCTTTTGGTTGTGTGATTGGCTAGTTTTTCCCTAGAAAATATTTATACTTTGCCTGGCTTTCCTCTCATTCCTCAGTTTTCTTTAAAGTTTCAATCCTTGGTCCTCTGCTCTTCTCTATGCATGCTATTTCACTTAGGGAGCTACTGTTAAACCTTTACTCTTTCAAAAAAACTTTAAATATTCATTTGAGAGAGAGAAAAGAGAGAAAGTGTGCATGAGCAAAAGGAGAGGTAAAGGGAGAAGCAGACTCCCCACTGAGCTGGGAGTCTAATGCGGGGCTCAGTCCCAAGACCAGAGATCATGCTGACTGAGCCACCTAGGCGCCTCTCAGCCATCACTTTTATGATCATCATTTCTAGGCTTTACCTCCCATTCAAACTCCAGTCCAATTTTTTTTTAGATTTCTTTGGGATGCGTAAATGTTCCATTCTACCATTACTTCAAGCTAAATGTCTTCTAAACAATTCTTATAACCCATGACTAATTTCTTTCAAACCCCCAGTTTCCACCAATAGTTCTATTCAATATGCTCAAGAGAGAAAGGCTGTTTGGCTATGAAATCTATTATCTCAGGGGCAGTCTGGGTGGCTCTGGTTTAGCGCTGCCTTCAGCCCAGGGCATGGCCCTGGAGACCTGGGATTGAGTCCCATGTTGGGTTCCCTGCATGGAGCCTGCTTCTCCCTCTGCCTGTGTCTCTGCCTCTCTCTCTCTCTCTCTGTCATGAATAAATAAATAAAATCTTTTAAAAAAATCTATTATCTCATTGATCATCAGTTTTGTTTAGCTTTTGCTAGCTAGGTAGTTATCTGCACTGAAGTTTCACACACACTGGAATAATAATAATAATAATGATACTTCATCATTAAGTACTTAATAAGTTACTTGTATTAACTCATTTTATCCTCATATCAATACAGATTGATGATTATTGCTTTATTCAGCTTCATTTTAAATTATATATGAGAAATAAGAGTTACAAACAAAAAAATGCAGTTTTGCTGCCCTCTGTATTTATCTATGTGATTACCTTTATAGTACTGTATTTCTTCTTGTGGATTTGAGTACTTTGTTTACTTTTCAAGGACTCTCTTTAATATTTCTGGGATGATTGCTAGTGGTGAATTCTTTAGGCTTTTGTTTATTTGTGAATATCTTCATTTCATCTTCATTTTTTTTTTTTTTAAAAGATTGTATTTATTTATTAGAGTGAGCACGAGCAGGGGGAGTGGCAGAGGAAAAAGGACAAGCAGACACACCATGGGGCTCAATCCCAGGACCTGAGCCAAAGTCAGACACTTTTTTAAAAAAGATTTTTTTTTTTTAAAGAAGGTTTCATCTTTTTTTTTTTAATTTTATTTATTTATTCATGAGAGACACAGAGAGAGAGAGAGGCAGAGACACAGGCAGAGGGAGAAGTAGGCTCCATGCAGGGAGCCTGACGTGGGACTCGATCCCGGGTCTCCAGGATCGCACCCTGGGCTGAAGGCGGCGCTAAACCGCTGAGCCACCTGGGCTGCCCTAAAAAAGATTTTATTTACTTATTCATAAGAGACAACACAAAGGCAGAGACAGAGGCAGAGAGAGAAGCAGGGTCCCTGTGAAGAGTCTGATGGCGGCACTGTATCCAGAAGCCCAGGATCATGACCTGAGCTGAAGGCAGACACTCAACCACTGAGCCATCTAGGTGCCCCAATGTTAAATGCTTAACTGACTGAGCCACCCAGATTCTTCTTACCTTTATTTTAGAAGATAGATTTCCTGGACATAGAATTTTTGGTTGACAGGGTGTTTTTTTTTTTTTTTTCTTTCAGTTTCCGGTATACATGGTTTCTGATGAGAAATCAGCTGTTAATGTTATTGAGGCCCACATATAAGTGAGCCTCTTGCTACTTTCAAAATTCTGTTTATCTTTGGCTTTTGACAGTTTGACTGTAATGTATATGTCTAGGTGTGGATCTCTCTGAATTTATCCCACTAGGCGTTTGTTGAATTTCTTGGATGGGTATTAATATTTTACATCCTATTTGGGAAATTTTCAGCCATTATTTCTTCAAATATTTCTGTATTTTTTTATTCTCTTTTTGAGACTTCCATTATCCATATGTTGGTATGCTCAATGACGTCCCACATTATCTCTGAGGCAGTGCTCAGTTGTTTAAATTCCTTTTTTTGTTTTTCCCCATAATGGGCACTCTGAACTGACCTTTATCAAGCTACCTGATGTTTTTCTTCTGTCTCTTGAAATCTTTTCCTGAGATTGTGTAGTGAATTTTTCATTTCAGTTATTTAAAAATTTTAATTAATTAACTAATTAATTTATCACATGTGAGCAGAGGGAGGGGCAGTGGGAAAGGGAGAGAAAAAAATCTGAACCAGACTCCTTGCTGAGTGTGGAACCTGATGAAGTGGTTGATCTTACAACCCTTAGATCAGGACCTGAGCCAGAACCAAGAGTCAGACCCTCAATTGACTGAGCCAGCCAAGCACCCATGTTACTGTCACTTTCAACTCCAAAATTTCTCTTTGGCTCTTTCAAAGTTTTCCTTTTTATTGCTATTTTCTAATTAGTGAGACATTGTTCTCATACTTTCCTTTAGTCCTTTACATGTGGTTTCCCTAGTTCATTGAATATACTTAAAAGTGCTGATTTAAGTCTTTGTCTAGACATTGGGCTTTCTCAGGGCCAGTTTCTATTGGTTGCTTTTTCTTTCTTGTGTATGGGTCATACAGTCTTGTTTCTTGACTTGTCTCATAGTTTTTTTGTTGTTGAAAATTAGACACTTAAAATAACGTAGTAACTGTGAATCAGGTTTTTCTTCTTTCCAGGGTTCATTTTTGTCATTGTTTGTTATAGCTTGTTTAGCTAATGCATTTTCTTAATTAAATATGTAAAGTCTGTATTCTTTGTTGTATGTGGCCACTAAAGTCTCTTGTTAGCTTAGTGGTTAGCTAATTATTGGATGGAGATCTAACTATTTGGAACTAATAAGTCTCCCAGTCTTTGCTGAAGATGTGTGTGTGTGTGTGTGTGTGTGTGTGTGTGTGTGTGTGTTGGGAGTATACCTTTAACTCTCAGCTGGGCAATTGAAAACTCTATCTTAGCCTTAACCTCCTATATAAGGTCTTATGATCAGCCAGAAATTAGAGATTAGGGCCTTCTCAGGTATTTCCTGATCATGTGCACACCTTTTAGTATATGCACAGCTCTATATGTGTGGATGGTCTTCTAGATTCTTAAGAGTAGGTTGGAGCTTTTCAAAGCCCCTATATCACTTCATTCTCCATCTTTTCCTTTTAAGCTTTTTGGATAGTCTATTATTTGCCCCAAATGCTATACACCCCCTCAGGCATCAGTGAAATTAAACAGTTGCCAGAGATTGTTTTTGCCAAGTACCTCAGGAAAAATCTTTCTGAGTTTGTATTTGGGCAAGCTCCAAGTCAGGTCAAATCCAGAAAACTTTGTAAGTGGGATCTTCCAGGAAACCATCAGGCAGCTAAAATAATGAGATTCCTCTTGAATTGGGCTTTGAAGAAACCCCAGGCTGATTCTGCCCCATCCAGTGGCTGCCATCTGCTAGTTTTCACTATAGTTGCAGTCTGTTAGTTTTCATGGCTGCCTCAGAGCAGGAGTGGAGAAGGGCCCTAAGTCAAGTTAAAATGCCACAAAGCTCTCTGTTCTTACCTAGACTCAGGGTTTTTTTGTTTGTTTTGTTTTTGTTTTTAAATACTGCCCAGATTGCTGCAAACCTTTTACTTTCCAGAGTTCAGAAAATGATTCTGACCATTTTTGCTAGTTTTCTTCTTGCTTCTATGGAGAAGAATTTTTTTTTAAAGATTTTATTTATTTATTCATGATAGTCACACAGAGAGAGAAAGAGGCAGAGACACAGGCAGAGGGAGAAGCAGGCTCCATGCATGGAGCCCGACATGGGACTCGATCCCGGGTCTCCAGGATCACGCCCTGGGCCAAAGACAGGCACCAAACCACTGCGCCACCCAGGGATCCCTATGGAGAAGAATTTTTAGAAATTCTTACTCTGTCTTCAGAACTTCTTACTCCCTCTTTTCACCGACATCTTCTCTGTAACTATGAAGAACATAGCTGCTCTATTTTATATGATGTGGGTATATAGAAGCATAAGATACATATTTTTGTGTGCCATGAGAATCTTGTGATTTGGTCCTATCTACTGGATTGGGTTAAACGAGTTAGGTGGGATGTTGCCAGGCACAAGATTGAGTGTAACCAGAAGACTTTAGTTAGCCAAGGGAATTCAAGGTAAGGCATTGAGGATAGTGAAGCAGCAACATTATGGGGAAAGCCAAAATTGGTGCTTAGATTATAATATTGCACATAAATTTGGAAAGGCACATAAGTTTTACAAATAAACTTGGAAAGGTGGGCAGACATAGAAGAACATATCATGTAATTGGTAGAGCCTAATCACATAAGCAGGCCCAGTGATAAGTTTAAGTCTGAGACTTTGAGTAGTAAACTGGACTAGAGAGCTCTATGTACCTGATGTCCACTGCATGTTCTGGGGGGAAGTGTGGTACAGGTATTGTGGCTTATAGGAGTTGCAACAGGTTAATCACTCGTAGTTTGATTGTCAAGGCAAAACCATAACAAAGCATTGAATATTTTAGGATTTACTGAATTTTTTTGTCTATAAATGTTGAAGGGTTTTATTTATTTATTTATTTATTTATTTATTTATTTATTTATTTTTAAAAAGATTTTATTTATTATTATTTTTTTAAATTTTATTTATTTATTCATGAGAGACACAGACAGAGAGGCAGAGACACAGGCAGAGGGAGAAGCAGGGCCCATGAAGGAAGCCTGACGTGGGACTCGATCCAGAAACTTCAGGATCACACCCTGAGCCAAAGGCAGGCACTTAACCGCTGAGCCACCCAGGCATCCCAGATTTTATTTATTTATTCATGAGACACACACACACACACACACACACACACACACACACACAGAGAGAGAGAGAAAGAGAGAGAGAGGGGGCAGAGACACAAGCAGAGGGAGAAGCAGGCTCTATGCAGGGATCCTGATGTGGGACTCGATCCCAGGACTCCAGGATCACACCCTGGGCTGAAGGCAGGTGCTAAACCACTGAGCCACCCAGGGATCCCCCGTGAAGGGTTTTAGAGGAGAGGGAAATCAATAATAGGTGCAGTAGTCAGGAGAGTGTTCATGTAGGAGTGAAAGCTATTCTTTGTGTGTGTGTGTGTTTTTAAGATTTTATTTGTTTTGACAGCACAAGCAGGGGGAGTGGGAGAGGGAGAATCCTGATGTGCTCAATCCCAGAATCCTGGGATCATGGCCTGAACAGGGAGCTCCATGTGATGCTCAGTCCCAGGACCCTGGGATCATGACCTGCGCCAAAGGCAGATGCTTAACGAGTGAGCCACTTAGGTGCCCCAAAACTGCTCTTTGAATAACACGGTTTGGATAGTCAAGAAGTTAAATTGCATTGCGTACCTGCAGACATAAAGGTAGAAATGAATATGAAATGGAAAGTGCATGGGAACTCATTTTGAGTTACATCAAATTTCTTGGTGAAATAGTATTGGAGAATAAGAAAGTTTTTTTTAAATAAAGATTTTATTTATTTATTCATGAGGATATACAGAGAGGAGAGAGAGGCAGAGGGAGAAACAGGCTCCATGCAGGGAGCCTGACATGGGACTCAATCCCAGGTCTCCAGGATCAGGCCCTGGGCTGAAGGTGGCACTAAACCGCTGAGCCACCAGGGCTGCCCCAAGAATAAGAAAATTTTAAAATAGGAAATTGTCCAGAACAGAATGATGAAAGGCTACTATGTGAAATGATTGCTGGGCCCTATTCAAATTAGACAACATGAATTAATGGTAGGTCTGTTCTATACAGTAATGTTTATGGTATTGTTTTCCTGTTCATGTCCTACAATTTTTGAGGAAAACAGAGGACTGATTTTATTATTAGACACTTAGTATGTGCCAAGCACCATGCTAAGCACTTTACATGTGTATTTAATCCTCACATCTGACCTTTTGAGGTAGTCATCGTCACCCAGTTTATAGATATAAGTAATTTAGTGTGTTAGTATGGCCCCTTTGTTTCCATGGAACCAAAATTTACCATAAGTAGTGGCAGTTTTATTGTGGGGGGCAATCCAGGTATTAGTTGGGGTCTTTCTTTGCAGTAGAGATCTGGTCAAATTGAATAAATTAGCTTTTCTTTGGTACTTACTTGTTCCTTTGTCATGTTTCTCATCATGCTTCTCTCAGACTCTACCCTGACATCTCTGACATGTTTTACCTCATATTATACTGAGCACAAAGCCCAGACTCTTCTTTTCACAAAATATCTACTTGCACCAAGACTTTTTCTTCTTAGCTAACTTTATTGAAGATTCAGGGGAGCATAGAAAAGTAAGATCAAGCATTGGACTGACATTTTTTTTTGGATAGACTTCTATTTTTCTGTCTCCACCTTTTTCTTCTCTTTTCCTTCCCTTTATCATGAATAACAGGAAAATTCCTTTTTTCCATGGCAGGATAGTTCTCCCCATACCCAAATCTATTAGACTTTCCTTTCCCAAGCATTTGTCAGAGTATTTAGACTAGAGTAATATAATTGACTTCCCAAAGGGAATTGTGGCTCCACTTTTTTTTTTAAGTTTTATTTATTCATGATAGACACACACACACACAGAGGGGGGCAGAGACACAGGCAGAGGGAGAAGCAGGCTCCATGCAGGGAGCCTGATGTGGGACTCAATCCCGGGACTCCAGGATCACGCCCTGGGCCGAAGGCAGGCGCTTAAACCGCTGAGCCAACCAGGCTGCCCATGGCTCCACTTTTTAATATAAAATATAATATATTATATCATAATATGTTAATAGTTTGATATAATAATATAACAATATTTGCACAACTATAAGAAGATATGCAAATATATTAAGGAAATGTGTGCGAGTGTGTAGGAAACAGGAATCTTAGTTAATGGTTGTCTAGGAAAAGCTAAATTACTAGGCCTCAGGAAGAATGGGAACCATGACAAGCTGAGATAGAGCCTGGAATGAGATGGTCATTCATAATTCTTGGGAGTTTTAGGGGCCTTAGAAACAGAGTCTGTGGGTCTTTGTGTGGTATTCAGTCATTGACCTATCTCAGGGATCCCTACTTGCTTATGAATGTATCTGTGCTCTTCACTTGCTGTGATTAACTTGCTGATCTTTTAAACATTTTTATTTACCTTTCTGTGAGGGGGAATCTTTTTGGAAGGAATGTCTTAAATTCCTTTAGTAGAGGCTTTTCTGAGTAAGTATACCTAAGAAGCTGCTGTGTATCAGGCACGGTATTTGACAGATTTAGTACTTAGAGAAATTTAATATGCTCAGAGTTAAGCAGTGGCTGAGCAAGCATTTGAATGACAATTTATCTCAAAGGTTATATTCTTTTTATGTTCTTTTTTTAGGTTTGATTTGGGTATATAAATGACCCTATCCCCAAGGAGCAAACAATAAGTAGATGGTATAAGTATGTAGAATAAGTTAGCAGATAAATGCCATATGAATAGCACAGGGAGAGCATTCTGGGAGTTCAGCTGAAGGAGAATTATTTTCTGAATGGATGCTGAAGATTATGGCTAAAATAATCAATTGAACAGCAGAGTTAGGCTTCTAATATGTAGGGATGTACAGAAAAGAATTCCAGGCAAAGGGAATGACATGAATAAAGGCTTAATGATGAGAAGTCACAATGATCAATTTGAGTATTGGATAGGGTACTGAAATCTGTGGTACATACTACTTTAGGATGATTAATCTGGGAATAGCATGAAGGATAGATTAGAATAGAGTGAGATTAACATTAGGGGAACTACTAAGGAAGAAGTTTCAATGACTCAGATGTGAGATGAATTAAGAAGAAATGAATTAGTCTTTTGGTAAAAAAATATGACAAGAAAGAATTGAACTCAAGGATGATTCTAGAAGAGAAATGATATTACTTAAAGCCTGTATTAGCCTGATAATACTATAGAATACCATAGATTGGATGGCTTAAACAATGGGAATTTATTTCTCATAATTCTGGAAGCTGAGAAGTCAAAGATCAAGTTGCTAGCAATTTAGTTCCCTGGTGAGGGTGGCTGAAGATAGCTACCTTCTTACTGTGTCCTCACATGTGTGAGAGAAATAGGGTGAAAGAGAGCAAACTCTGGTCTACCTCTTCCTGTTCTTATAAGAACACTAACATTGTCGTAAGAGCCCCACCCTCATGGCTTCATCTAATCCTAATTACCTCCCAGAGGCTCCACTTCCCAATACCATCACATTGGGGGTTAGAGCTTTAACATGTGGATTTTGGGGGGGACACCATTCAGTCCATAGCAAAGCCTGATTATAGAGTATATGAATGAAGTATAATGGAAAATAAAATAATGTTGAGATTTCAAATCTAAGGGACAGTGAGAATAATGGCCCCCTTATGATAAATAAAATCTGGAAGAGGTATTGATGGGGGTAGAATAATAATGCCTGGTTTGTGTATTTTGAATTTAAGTTACTGGGCATCCCTGGGTGGCTCAGCAGTTTAGCGCCTGCCTTCTGCCCAGGGCGTGAGCCTGGAGTCCTGGGATCCAGTCCCACATTGGGCTCCCTGCATGGAGCCTGCTTCTCCCTCTGCCTGTGTCTCTGCCTCTCTCATTCTCTCTCTCTCTCTCATTAGTAAATAAAATTTTTTAAAAAAGAATTTAAGGTACTAATGGGACATCCAGATATAAATATCTATCAAATAGTTGAAAATATAAGCTTGAAACTAGCAGAGTGGCTGGGGAAAAAGAAAGATTTGAGAATATTCAATTAGTTGTAGTTGAAGCATGAGAGTAGATGATATATCTGAAGGAGGGAGAGATTTAGAGGAAAGATAAGAATTCTAAGGGTGATGCTTTGAGAAATGACTCCTATTTGGGGAGGGGGCTAGGATGTGAAAGATGAAGGAATCAATGGAGAAGTAGTCAGATTCTGCTTGGCCAAGATGGTATGAATTTATGAATTCAGTCTAAACTTATAGTAATGATAGATAAAACATGGCTGAGTTCAAAACAGGATAAATCCCAATTTATACTGGAAACAACTGAAATACAAATTTGTGAATAGGGTTGATGTCACAAGTCTGCTGGATTCCAGGCTGAAAGTAGGCATTTGTACTTTGCCTGCTCTTGCAGGGTAATGGGGGTTAAAGTGTTTCATGTAAGACAGGAACTAGAACTAAACTTACTACTTGAAGTCTCCTGCTTTTCCCAGCCCTGCTCCACCTCAGGAAAAGAGTCTGGAAAACCTGTTGGCTTCTGCTTGGGATACATAGAGCTTAGAGCACATTGTAAGTATAGAGATTCAGAAAGATATTGATACAGCCTTGGGACTTGGACTGAATCAAAGCTGCCCAATTACTTGTTGCTAGATTTGTGATATCTCTATTTAATAATCTTATCTGCTGGCATACAAGCTGGCTCAGTTCTGGCTGTCCAGGAAGTTATGTAGAAACAAAGTACATATTGCTTAGATACGAAGGGTTGAACACAGAGGAAAAGAGAAAGAAAAAAATAAGGGGTGCCTGGGTGGCTCAGGCAGTTGAGCATCTGCCTTCGGCTCAGATTATGATCCCAGAGTCCTGGGATCAAGCCCCACATTGGGCTCCCTGCTCAGAGCCCAGCCTGCTTCTTCTCCCTCTGCCTGCTGTTCATCCTGCTTGTGCTTTGTCTCTCTCTCTGTCAAATAAATAAATAAAATCTAAAAAAAAAAACAAACAAAGCCTCTTACATAAGCTACATTGAAACAAAGATTCCACAAATAAATCTAATAGCAGGAAAATGGCCAAAAAATAATAAGAGGAATTCAATATAAATAAAATTGTTATTTATGGAGCAAGCTGTCAAAAACCTTAAAGCAAGTAAGTTTAGGATTAAATGAAGGACTAAAATTCATAGGAAAAAATTATGAGCAAAAATCAAAGATACATGAAATGAGTACAGGTGGATATGACTAATACAATTAAATGTATGAAAATGAAAAAATTACATCACTGAAATTAAAATTTCAGTAGAGATGCACACCAGATTGGACACAAAGAGAATCAGTGAATTAAAAGATAATTCTGAGGAATTCACTCAGAATGCGCCATGAATGGTAAAAAAAAAATGAGGAATATGAACAAGCAATTAGGAGATATGGATAGAATGAGAGGTTATGAAACATCAAATAGAAGTTCCACAACAAGGGGGTGCCTGGGTGACTCGGTTGAGCATTCAGTTCTTGGTTTCAGCTCAGATCATGATCTTGGGGTCATGAGATTGAGCTCTGTATCAGGCTCCATGTTCAGTGGGGAGTCTACTTGAGGATTCTGTCCCTTTCCCTCTGCCCCTCGCCCTTCTCACTCAGTCTCTCTCTAAAATGGATAAATGAATCTTAAAAAAGAGGAAAAGTTCCACAACAAGAAAAAGGAAGAGGCATTAAATAAATATTTAAGAGAAATGGCAGACAGTTTTCCAGAATTAAAACATATCACGACTTTTCAGAAAGTGTACTCTCAATACCAAACAGGATAAAATATTTATGTGTTGACACTTCATAGTAGATCTGTAGAACATTGATGATCAAAATAATGTCTTAAATGCTACTGGGAGGGAAAAATGGATTATTTAATAAAAGGCAATTAGAGTGACAGTAAACTTCTCATCAATAGAGGATCCCAGAAAGCAATGAAATAATATCCTCAAAATATTGAGAGGAAAATGAATCTTTTACCCAGCTAAATACATATAAGAGTGTGGGTCAAAAGAGAAACATTTCAGTCTATGGAAATTCTCTAGCCACATACTTAAAAAAAAAAATATACTTCAGTGCGGTGCCTGGGGGGCTTCGTCGGTTAAGCATATGATTCCTGATTTTGGTTTGGGTCATGATCTCAGGGACATGAGATTGAGCCCCTTGTTAGGCTCCGTGCTCAGCCTAGAGTCTGGTTGTCTCTCTCCCTGCTCTCTCTTTCTTAAATAAATAAATAAATAAATAAATAAATAGATAAATCTTAGGAAAAAAAAGTGCTTCAGTAAGAAAGAAGAGTGAACTCAGAAATATGGCATGCAAAAAATAGTTGTGAGCATAGAAATTGATAAAATATATTGTTAAATATGTTGATGAAATGAGTAAGTTTTATTTTAATGAGTTCTTTTTTTAAAAATTGTATTTATTTATTAATGAGAAGCACAGAAAGGGAGAGAGAGGCAGAGACACAGGCAGAGGGAGAAGCAGGCTCCATGCAGGGAGCCCAACGTTAAGAAACTCTAAATAACAATAACAAAATGGGGGAATCATGTTCAATTGCAAAGATGATAGAAATATTGATAGTTTGAGTTTGTTAGAAAAATCGTTAGTTCTGCATTTCATTTTAAAATCTGAAAAAGTAATCGGTGAAAGACTAGAAGCAGATTCTATGAGCAGAGGGAAAAAGAATTTTTTTATTAAAGTCAGATGAGAGAAAAGGAGAAAACAGTCTCATGCATATATAAACAGTTGATTTATGATACAGTTGGCATGGGATTAGAATTTGTTAGGGAAGAATTTAATAAATAGTTCAGCATGATATTTATCCATATGGGAAAAGGTAGACCCTACCTCACAGTATACTTTCAAAACAAACTTAATTTGTAATAAACACTTAAATGTAAAAGCAAAACTTTAAAACTTTTAGAATGAAATATAGGAAAATCTTACAACCTTGGAGATAGGAAATAATTTCTTGAACTACAAAAGCACAAATTATAAAGAAAAACATTGATAGATTTGGCTAAATTTACATTTTAAAGCTTGTGTTCAATAAAGACTGTTTAAACAAACAAAAGGCAAGCAAGAGCCAGGGAGAATATCTGAGTTTTCAACTGGTATCATTTTTCATTAGCTTGAAGGACTTCTTTCAGTATTTCTTAGAGTACAAATCTGTTGCTGACAAATTCTTTTAATTCTCTTCTTTTCCTCTGTGCTCATTTTGTTTTGTTTTTTTTTAAAGATTTTATTTATTTATTCATGAGAGACACAGAAAGAGAGAGAGAGGCAGAGACATAGGCAGAGGGAGAAGCAGGCTCTATGCAGGGAGCCCGCCGTGGGACTTGATCCCTGGTCTCCAGGATTACACCCTGGGCTGCAGGTGGCGCTAAACCCGCTGCACCACTGGGGCTGCCCCCTTTGTGCTCATTTTGAAGGATATTTCTGTTGGGTGTAGAATATTGCACTGACTGTACTTCTTCTTTTCGGTACTTTGAAGATGTGATCTTCTGATCTCCATAAATTCTGACTAGAAACCAGTGACTAATAGAATTTGATATTTTCCTGTATGTATTTGTCATTTTCTCTGGTTGCTTCCAAGATTTCCTTTTTATCTTTGGTTTTTGTCACTTGAAATCTGATGTACCTGGACATGATTTTCTTTGTATTTCTCCTGCTTAGATGTTTCCAAGACTTCTTGGATCTGTAAATTTTATTTTACCAAGTTGGGGATATTTTTCAGCCATTTTTTCTTATTAAAGATTTTATTTATTATTTGAGAGGGAGAGAGAGCAGGGAGGAGAGGCAGAGGGAGAAGCAGACTCCCTGTGCAGTAGGGAACAGGACAGGGGCTCCATCACAGGATCTGAGATAATGACCTGAGGTGAAGGCAGACACTTCACCAACTGAGCTATTCAGGTTCCCCTAGCCATTATTTCGTTAAGTGGTTTTTTTTTTCTTCTGCCTGTTCTCTCTATCCTTTTCTTTTATGACTAATATCACACATATGTTAGACATTTTGCTATTGACTCAAAGGTCCCAAGGCTCTCTTATTTTGCTCCATTTTTATCCTCTCTCTGTTTTTCATATTGGATAATTTCCAGAGATCTATATGTAAATTTACTGACTGTTTCATCTATTTTCTGTCATTAAGCCTGTATTTTTATGTTCTAAAATTTCCAGCTGGCTCTTTAAAAACAAAATAATCGAACAATTTTTTCTCTGCTGGCATTCCTATCTTTTCACTCATAAAGAACATATTTTCTTTTACCTCACAGAGCAGAATCACGTTTCCAGATCTTTGTTAATTTCAACTCTGCGTCTTGTTTTTTTCTGTTGTCTTTTTTTCTTGAGAAAAGATCCTATTACTTTATATATGTCAAATAACTTTGAATTGTATTCTGGACACTGTGAATGTTATGCTGTGAAGACTCTGTGTTTTGTTACTTTCCTCTATAAGTTGTTTTTTTGTTTTAATAGACAATTTAAATAGACTTAAACTATAAACTAACTCAGGTGGTAGTTTATTTTTATTTTTTATTTATTTTCAGGTGGTAGTTTAAATCTGAGTTTAGTTCTTTTATCCCTAGTTGCAGTGTTGTTTGCACACAGTCCTGTATGTATGTGTATGGTTCAGGGATAAGCTAGAGATTTGTACAGAGACAGATAATTTATATTTCCTTCTCTCTGGTTTTCTCTTTCTAGTGATTTGCTTTCTGTTTCCAGTAGATATGGTTGTTGTAAGTTATGTGTTTTAGTAATTCAGACCAAAAAAAAAATCTGTGAGCAAGCTATTGGAATTTTAACCACATTGTGTTGAACAAATTAATGCCATTATCCCTCAGGCTAAAAGTGATAAAGAATGGAAACCCATATTCTTGTGCCATTCACTTCTTCCAAGTGTTAACACCTCTCCAGAATCTACAGCTTTTGGTTAGTCCCCAGTTGCTTCAGGTAGATTTTGTTTTGTTTTTGTACTTTATTTAATTTATAGAAGTTATCTTTGAAAGGATGGGTCCAGGAGTCATTTATTTAGTCATAGTGGAAGTGGGACCTGGAGAGAGTATAGGTTGACACAATCATTTCAGTAAATAATTTGGCAATATCTAGTAAAAGTTGAAGTTGAGAATTTCCTAGAACAATTTTTGCACATATACACATGTATAGGAACGATCACTACAGTGGTTTTGGTAATAGGAAAAAATTGCAAATAACCCACATGTTCATCAATAAGATAGTAGGTAAATAAATTGTGGGATAGTTATAAAATGAAATGCGATACAGTAGTGAAGATGAGTAAGTTAGTGCTATAGGTGCCAACATGATTAAAGTAAAATGTGATGTTGAGTAAAAAGTGTATCAGAAAGATATGTATGGTATAATATTAATTATATGATGTTAAGCATGTGAAACAATATATATCGTGTCTGTAGTTACCCTATGCAAAATTTTACCCATTCCAAAATACCAGTCTTTTTCCACATTTCCTATCTCTTTTCCCTGGTTTATTAGTATTTTTTTCTTTTATGTAATTATCAGTATTTAATGTACTATGTTTTACTCATTTAACTATTTTGTTTGTCTTCTCCACCAGACAAGTAGCTCAATAAAGGCAGAAATTGGTGTTTATTTGTTCACTGTAGTATCCCCAGGCATAAATATATAATAGGTACTCAATAAGTATTTGCTGAATGAACAAATGAATAGTATAAATATATGACGGTTTGATTAACCACAAATTTAGATAAGTTTTATGGGGGTGTCTCATGAATCTAAAATGTTTTTTTAATTTATTTTTTATTTTTATTTTTAAATTATTTATTCATGAGAGACACACAGAGAGAGAGGCAGAGACATAGGCAGAAGGAGAAGCAGGCTCCATGCAGGGAGCCCGATGTGGGACTCCATCCCTGGACTCCAGGATCACACCCTGAGCTAAAGGCAGACGCTTAACCATTGAGCTACCCAGGCATTCCTGAAATGTTTTATTTCTTAAAAATAAAGTATTTAATGAAAATGCTGGAAAGAAAGACTTAAAATGCTGGAAAGAAAGGACAATTCATGGGAGTACTTTTAATTAGAGGTATAGTTTTAGAAGAGAAGGGCATGCACCTGGCAATGACTCCTTTTGCAATAGAATAAAAGAAAGAAAGGTTGACACATACATGGAGACAAAGAGAGGGAGAAGTTCATCTTTGTTTCTTTGAAGTAGTAATTTAGGCCATCTGTTGTAGTTGAGAAACTGGATAATGGATACAATCTGGGTTAGTGAATTAGCTCAATGGACATGTTAGAAGGTGGAGATTATAAGAGCCTAGGTTGTTATTTAGGGTATCAATTATATGGATGATTTCAGTCTTGAAGGGTTTGAAAGAGGACTAACCTTAATGGAATGGGTGCATTTGAATGGCTTGAATAGTAATGCTAACAAAAGCAAACACTCATATGTACCAGAAATTATTCTGGATTCTCATGTCATTTAAAATGTGTCAGGGGGATGCCTGGGTGGCTCAGTGGTTGAGTGCCTGCCTTTGTCCCAGAGCGTGATCCTGGAGTCCAGGAATCGAGTCCCACATCAGGCTTCCTGCATGGAGCCTGCTTCTCCTTCTGCCTGTGTCTCTGCCTCTCTCTCTCTGTCTCTCATGAATAAATAAATAAAATCTTAAAAAAAATTAAAAAAAATGTGTCAGGGATTGTTCTAGATTTTTTATGTAAATTCATTTAATACTGACAACCACCTTGAGGTAGGGATATTATTATGAGCATTTTGTAGATGAGGAAATTGAGACATAGAGAAGTTAACTTGCTCAAGGTCACACTGAGGCAGACCTGGGATTCAAACTTAATGCTACCTAACTCGAGTCCATACCCCTTAACAATATTATACTCTTTAAATGGGGTAGTAGGAGATTTAACTGATGACAAACATCAAAATTAGTAAGCAGGCCATGGGAGTAGTTTCCAACACATGCTTTGTTGCTTTATTTCTGGTTATTCAAGATACCATTAAATTGTTTTTCCAATTACTGTCTGCTTTATCAAAGTCTCAAGCCTCCCCCAAATTTCTGAATAAATCATTGAACTTATTTATTAAAAATTTTTTTAAAAAGATTTTATTTACTTATTCATGTGAGACAGAGAGAGAGAGAGAGGCAGAGACACAGGCAGAGGGAGAAGCAGGCTCCATGCAGGGAGCCCGACGTGGGACTTGATCCTGGATCTCCAGGATCACGCCCTGGGCCGAAGATGGCGCTAAACCGCTGAGCCACCGCGGCTGCCCTAAATTTAATTAAAAAAAAAAAAAAAGATTTATATATTTATTTATTAGAGAGAGAGGAGAGTGGAGATGTGAGGCAGAGGGAGATCAAGAGAGAGAATCCTAAGAAGACTCCCCTGATGAGTAAGGAGCTCATGTGGGGTCTTGATCTCAATACAGGAGCTGAAATCAAGAGTCAGATGCTCAACCAACTGAGTTACCAGGTGCCCCTGAGCTTTCTTTTAATCACACAGAATGTTTGACATCTTCAAAGCTTTATATTATATTCATGTTTTCTTTCAGAGTGATTCCAACTTTTTACCCCAAAATAACTCTTCACCATCTTTCTTTACATGACTATTTATCTTTGAAGAATGAACTTCTCTTCAGGATGTATTTTTGGGAATGAACAATGCCTGGTTAGCCAGACCAACCTGTCAATCAGTGAGGTGACATAGTCCAGTTGTGTATAAACCCTAAAGGTCTAAATCACTAAGATTTTATGAACATTTTTGCTAATATTATGAAGCTTGGCCACTTTGTGTATTATAATGGGCAGTTGCCTTGCTGTCTGAAGACTTTTTTTGGCTACTCAGAAACCTCTTTTCTTGATATGTGGCCACATAGTTTTTTAATTGTCACAGATTTATTTTGAATGTGTTTCACATATCATATAGAATTTATCGTTTCCCTAAAATAAGGATTATTCTTTATTTATTTTTTAAAGTTTTATTTATTTAAGTAATCTCTACACTCACCATGGGTCTTGAACCCAGGACTTCAGGATCAAGAGTCACATGCTCTTCCTGAGCCAGCCAAGCGTCCTAAAAATGAGGTGGAAAAACACTGATTTAGTCACCCACAGTTATTATTAAAGCTATTAAAAATTGTTGGTCAACTCTTACAGTATTATTTCCATAGCTTCTGTAAAATCAATCTGCTCAATAGCTTTCCCATAATTTAGGTTATTTGAATTAAAAGTGGCCATAACAGTTGGCAAATGTACAGTGCTTTAATTTTAAAAGGATTTTTGCATGGATGATACCATTTGATCTGCCCAATAACTCTTTAGTGGCACTCTTTAAGTGACAAAGCAGGGTTTTTTTTTCTTTTGTTTTGTTTTTTTTTTCTCATTTTACAGATAAGAACCCGAGGCTGAGGGAGATTAAAAGATTGGTCTTAAAATGAGTAAGTAGTAGAACTGGATCCTGAAACTGTTTCTTCCGACTGCCAAGTGCAGGCTCAGAACGTCCCTCCACTCTAGTTGATTCTTTTAAGTATCTTCCTATTAATATGCATGATGCTCCTTTCCATTGGCTTCGTTGTTTTTTTCAGCACAGGGGCTTCCTAACGTTCCTGTTTCCATCCTGGGTAGTTGAAAGGGAGCACACCTGGGTTCCTTCTGTCTCCAGTCTTTCGTTTTTCTTTCCTGTGGCCCTTCCAGCTTCACCATCCGTGGAAATCTCCTCCTTTCCCTAGCCCCAACTTCTAAAGTCTTCTCCCAGCCCCCAGGCAGTGGGACCTCCCATCCTAATCATCAGCAGGAGAGCCCATCAGAGAGGGGAGGCAGAGGGCATGGACCGCAGCACGCCGGGAAGCCATGCTGAGGGTTACTTCTGCATTTCCTTCCTCGCGGTCCTCAGGAGCGTCCTCGCCGCCCTCCGGCCCCGGCAGTCTCCAGCCCGCCCCGGATCCGCCTCCCCCTCCTTCCTCCCGAAGGTTGAGACCAAGCGTGGGACGCACCTGTGTCCCTCTCCGGTCGCCCCGTTGAGGCACACCGGGGGCTGCTCCCGGAGCAGGATTTACAGGCCCGGAGAACGCCAATGGGAGATCCAAATGGTCGGGGACTCCGGCACTTTAAGAGGCTTTTCTCTGGGAAACACCCGTCCCCTCCGAGCGTCTTATGAATGGAAATACTCCTCCCCCGGTCGAGCCCATTTTCCCATTTCACCAGGAGCCGCAGCTTGCTCTCTCCTTTCGGTCTCCCCGCCCACATCAACTCGGGCAGCTCCAGGAGGGGACGGACAGGAAGCCTTTGGCCGCCTATTAAATCCCACCCATTTCTCCGGGGGCGATTTCCTAACCTTCCGGGACCGAATTCTGCAATTTGATGTGCGTTTTGTCCGAATGGTAGCGACACGGGCCTAAGGGAGGGGGAAAGCGAGGGGGTGGGGGGTGGGGGGTATGCGCTCTTTTCCTCGCAACATCGCTGGCGGAGCGAGGGAGCTCACACGACACAGATTTTGGGGCAAAGCCTTTCCATCTGGACAGCACCATGTCCACCAAAGCGGAGCAGTGTAAGTAGCAGCCGGCCCGGCGTTCCGGCCCGGCCTCCGGCTGGGAGCTATTGCAGTTGCGGCGTTTGCGGCTGCCGGGAGACCTTGGCATCGTGCTGGTGCGGGGGTGGGGGCTGAGGTTGGGGCGGGTGGGGGGCGGGGGGCGGAAGAGAAGGTGGGGGAGGGTGGACGTTAATGGCAACGCGGCGCTGTCCCCGGTGCTGAAAAATAATGCGGTCTTCCTCGGGCTTGTGGTGGGGTTTCGTAGGGCTGAAAGACCCTGCGAAATGAAATTAAAATGGGGTCCTTCTCGGGAGAAAGAAGCCTCATATCTTTCAGATAAACATTTCAGTATCTCTTGTTGGAGTGGGGGAAGGGGGGGCAGCGGCAAATCAGGGGCGGGGAACCGTCAATGTAACCAGAGCCTGCCTGGCCTTCTGAGCATGCCCAGTTCTAGGTGCTGGAGCCATAGGGGAGTTTTGAGTCTGCAGTTTCCACTTCGGGCTGGAGAGGCCAGAAAGGAGAGAAGGGGGAGGGAGCCAGGAGTCAGGCAGAATTCTGGACCAGGGCGAGGAAATCAACTCCGAAATACCTGCACTAATGCAAAAACTAAGCACACTCTTAGGTTAAAAGCAAGAGTTGTTGCTTTGCGTTGAGGTGAAAGGGGCTCTGGGAAAATGATCTAATTATTTTTCCAAAGAGGTTTCCTTTGTAGGACAGCTCACACAAGCTAAAACAAATAGCAGGGGGATTTTAGTTGTCCTAGTAATGATTGACTGTGTGTTTGGTTGGAGGCAACCAGCTAACTCCTTGTGGACAGAGGAAGTTTCTGATATGCTTTCTATATAGCCTCTCTTATTGTAGTGCGCATTTGTAGGCCGTTGTTATGTACTTGGTAGGTTGATTAATGTGAAACCTTTTCCTGACTGCTCTTGAGGGATTCAGGAACTTGTGTTTGTAAATAAAAGATGTTTTTATTAAGCAATGAGTTTGAATTTTTAACAAACATGCCAGAACTTGTTCATCTAATTGACTCATTTCTTTCAAAGAAGTACACAGTTATGTTGAAAATGCTGTCCTGTCACTACTTAAAAGTCTTTGTAATTCTTCTTTGGAATGGCTGTTAAGGCCATTTTGTGAGACACCCAAAATAGTAGTCTCATTATTTTGGGGCAGTATGTTGTAAATGGTATGTATAAGGAGTGTGTCACTTATTCACCAGATAGATGCAATGAACTGAAGGCTCATAGAATTCCCAGACTGATAGTTCATTAGAGATAGTCTATGCCCACCTACCATTCAGTGCTTGTATTTCTTTACAATGTTATTTTTGGAATCTGGAACATCTGAGTTTGAATCCTAGTTCTGCCATTTACTATTTGACCTTGGGAAGATAATGGACTTCTCTAAACTTTATTTTCTCATCTGTAAACCTGTGGGTAATAGTGCAGATGGGGGGTTGTTGTGATTACAAGTGAGGGAATACATACAAAAGATTGAGTAGTGAGCCTAGCACATAGCAAGTATTCAATAAATCATAGTTATTTCCCTTTTAATAGTCCATCTCTTCTAAATAGAAAGTTCTTTTGTGATTTTTTGGGGCCTTTTTGGAAAATTAAATCTAAACCTCAAAGATAAATTTTGCTTCTACAGAGGCTTTCGAAAAAATTGAATGCATTATATTCTGAGTAATGGTAACATAGTTGGAATCAGTGTGAACTTCCCACTTGAGGATATCACACCCTTGAAGGTTTTATTATAGTATGTTGTTAAAAAACCACCACCTGTCATTTGATTTTATAGTTACCATTACGTAACTTCAGGTTGAAACCAGCGAGTATTTCTGCCTTCATTCTGTGTTTTCTCTTCCTTGTTATATTTTGAGATGCACTGAATGCTTTGTCTTATATCTTTCCTGGGCAGTTAATACCAGGATCGATAAAATCTACAAGTGGATTTGGTTGTGTAGTGCAGGTGGTTTGTAGTTAAGAAGCTATTTTATAATTGTTTATAAAACATTGTTTTTGCTCTGTAGATGATGGAAAGGACACCATATTTGAAACTAAAACATGTGGATTTGCATTTTGTATGCCCTTCTGATTAATTCTGAGACATCGGGCAATTAACTTAATACTTTTGTGCCTCAGAGTTTCCATCTATAAAGTAAGGAATAATAGTACCAGGTGTCTTTGTTTAATCCTAAATGTTGTAGAGGGCAAAGGTCGTAAATGTGAAAAGAATAACGGTGCTCTGAGTGTTTTTAGGTGTCTTTATTTAGAGTGAAGGGAAGTTAAGAATTTCTTTCTCTCTTACATGCATTAATATGAATGGATTGTCACTCTAGTGCACATATACCTGAAAATAGAGCAAACACAAGAAAAGCTGCATGGTGGTTGTTCATGAAGGGTGAATACTTTTTAATAAAAAGAAATTGCAGATCTGTGATCTTTTTTATTTGGACTTGTTAGGAATATGGTTAGGAGGAAGGAGAAAGAGAAGGGAAGGCCACGAGATTTTTCTCCTACTGGATGTGAAGACCACCAGAACGGGAGAGAACTAAAGAGTTCATTTATCCTCTGCGTTCAGGAGTATTATGCACAATACCACTCCCTGAGGACCAAAGGTGGAGAATTAGGTTTAATATAATGTCAAAATATTATTTCTGTTCTCTTCTTCCTGAGGCCTCTTGATGTAGGTAGAGGTTTCAGTGGTGCAGGAAGTGGACATAGTTTGGTTGAACCAGCAAGAGGAAGCACTTGCATTTCAACCCAAACAGATTACGTGATTTACCTTTGAAATGTAAAGTATCACAGATATGTGAAAAATGGTTTTCTTTTTATGTAGTGGTATTTTCTTGTATGAAATAAGTAATAATGATGAAAGGCTACTTTTAGCTAAGATATAGTTTGGAGCTGTTTTTATACATTCAGTCTGTTTCCTGTGTAATGTGCAGAACATCATAACAGAAGATGAAAGCTTCCTAGCAATTTCTTAGGCGATTGCACAGAGCTAAAACTTTTTTCCTCCAAATGTTCTTTTTCTTACAAAGTTCACTGTAGTGAAAATGTTTTTGTAGCTGATATGGAGTCTTAAATGATAAAAATAAGAAATTGTCATTCTTTTTTAGGGGGTTATAAGGAGTCCATCTCCTTTCCTTTCCTCTTGTCTCCTAAGAGTTAAAATTGAATAATCCCAAGTACTTTAGATGTGCTCTTTCACAAGAAGCTTGCTTTTAATAACAGCAGAAGTTAAGAGCTGGGGTTCTAGAATCTAGGTATGAATCCTGGCTCTGTTTCTTGCAATCTCTGTGGCCTTGGACAAGTTAACCTAAGCATCGACTACCTTATCTATAAAATGGGGATAGTCATAGTTGTAAAGATTAAATGAGGTGATCCACGAAAGTGCTTAGCACAGAATTCTGGCACATAAAGTGGAGTTAATAAATGTTAGCTATTAGTATCATCATTATCAAGTATAAA
The DNA here is from genome assembly GCF_053574225.1 of Canis aureus. Taxonomy (NCBI): domain Eukaryota; kingdom Metazoa; phylum Chordata; class Mammalia; order Carnivora; family Canidae; genus Canis; species Canis aureus. Next base: position 65,951,324 of record NC_135619.1, read on the forward strand.
ATCTTGTGCTTGCTGCTAAAATGAGGATAATTATAAATTTGGACATAGCCCCCCAGAGTGTAGCAGGAAAAAAAAGAGTAACCATGATATTACTTAAATGGGACATGGGCTATTGGACTATTTTTTATTCTCCTTTCCTCTTCTCTGAGTCTCCTCTATAGCAATAATCAGCCTAATCCATTTTTAGGTGGGAAGGAATCTCTGCACGGCAATTCCTTGACTTGGTATATCTAGCAAGGCACTGGCTAATCGCCTAAGCAGAACATTTCTAAAGCATGATTTACCTATCCATCAGCTTTTGTATTATGATGACAGTGTAGCAGCTGATAAACACAAATCACTTATGTAAATATCCATCAAAATGTTTGCCAAATTTAGAAATTAACCTCAAAGTTTGAATATAAGCTTAAAATAGCTAATTATAGAAATGCAAATAAATGTGATTTTTAATGTATTTATCCTACTCAACATCTTTATCTCAGTAACTAAAAATCTTTTTGATTATATGAAGAAGAAACACTTTTAAGAGTAGAGATAATTAGCACTATAATTTTAAGTTGAACTTAGCCCTTTCCCATGCATCTTTAAAGGCCATGTTTAGAGAAATCAATAGAGTATTTAAAAACATGTTTATACACATTATATTACTATATAGACTATCATTATATTGCTAATATTATAATAGAAAAGCGCTTTGAATAGCTCTGCAAACTGCAGCCATTTAGAAATCTGGGCACAGCAACATTGCTAATTTCTTGTATAGGAAAACTAGTTTTATTCATATATGCAGAAATTGGAGTAGGCTATTAACTATATTTGTGGTAGCAAAAAGAGCACATGGTTTTAGCTCTTGTCTTACATAGTTTCTCTGCATCATTTGACAGTAGTTGCCACATTTTTTATTTAAACTTTCCTTTTCTTTCTTTTCTGGCTGTTCCTACTCAGATTTTTTTTCTTGGGCTACTTTCTTCTACTTATCCTTTATGAACAGAATTCTGCAATTAGTTGTCCCCTCCTGTTTTAATTGCACAGATTCCTGGTTTCATTCGCTTTCATGGTATCAGCTATTGCCTCTATGTGGATGGCACTCAAATACAGTTTTCTAGTCTCAACATGTCTCTTGAACAAAAGCCTCTCTCGCCATCTAGGTATCTTATAAGGCATCTCAAACCCAAACTCATCGTCTTCCCCACCAAGCTTGTACTCCTTTATGTATTACTCTTATTAATGAATAGCACCACTGTCCGCTGAGTAGCACCACCACCTGCCCATTCACCCAAGTCAAAAAATTGAGTCTTCTTAAACTACTCCTACTGTCTGTTATTACTATTCAACAAATCACTAACACTTTTTGATTCTAGCCCATTCAACTAAATTGGTGCCCAACTCCTTAATCTACCTACATTGGATTTTTGTTTGTTTTTGTTTTTGTGTTTTTTTTGTTCCTCCAATGTACCATGTTCTTTTTGCCTGAAATGCTTTCTTTTCCTCCATGTCCTCTTCTTTGCCTTTCTTTAGTTCAATATTTAGCTTGGAAGCCCTGCCCGATTGCCAGTCTTCCCTCGTATGCCCCACTCATGTGCTCACACTGTATTGAATAATTTGTTTTCTGGTCAGGTGTGCTCATTTATTTTGTGTATAGACTGTATTATGTTTGTTTCTGTGTCTCCAGTGTGCAAACACTATCATCTAATGCACATGTATGTGCAAAAGATTGTTTCTTGAAAGTAAAAAATGATTGAAGATGAATTAAATGTCTTTTATAAGGAAGGATTACAAAGCCAATTTTTGGATATCATTAATTTGAAGACATCACATTTTTGTTAATGTGAAGGTCTGCTTTAATATAATATGAACATAAACTGTATAGAATGCATGCTTTTCAAATGGATTTACAAGTAAATAAAAATACTTAAAAAATATGTAAAACATTTGCCAAGATAAATTTTATGATATTTATATAACAAGTTACCCTTTTTTCTGAACATTGTGTTTTTATTTCTTATTAGCTAAAATTTTGTTACTATATTCAACATAATAATTATGATTCCTAATTTGTAGGCCATCTTAGCACGCAGCCAACTGTTTTTCTTATGAAAAAGTGACAGTACATTTGAAGTCAGGGACTCTTTATGCTGTAATTTGACGTGGATCTTTTGATAATACATCTGTTCAGGTTTTATGTATTGATTACTCAAGCAATAAGTAGGCTTTAAGTTGTATTTTCATTTTGTAGTGTTGTGTTACAAACTCGGATACATTCATTGCTTATATTCTGAAAAGATGTGGGTAGCTCTGTGTAAATGGGCATATATATTGGTTTAGAATTGAAATGTTTATTGCACCAAGAAGTACATTAAGCAAAATGTTTCCTTATCAATACACTTGCTTTCTGTAGTGTGGAAAGCTCAGCCATTTATTTTATTTAGAATTTTTAGCTTTTTTCAATTCATATGTTATATTTCTGTCTTGTTTTTCTCTTCTTTTGTGGTACCAAGCAATCTGTATTTCATCAACTTGTCCATTCATTTATTCAGCAAATATTTATTGGGTGTTTACAATGTTTCCGGCTCTGGAGGAGCTTACATTTAAGTACCCAGGGGCATCATACTTTGCTGAGCTGTAGATACTCTATTGTCAGCTTTCCATTGATATGCTTGTCTAGGTCCCTAAAACCAATAGGAAATTGAAGTGAATTTATCATTACTTATTCATAGAGAGCCAGTACTTGCTCCTTGTGACCTTATTGCTTTTTTTTTTTCCCTATTGTAGGCTAAAAATTTTTTTAGAGATTGTTGTTAGAATCTGCCTTCCCCATTCAACGTTGTTCTTATTTTCCAGATTTTTCTGGTTATTCTTTTTCATTCTTCCAAGTTAATTTTATATTCAAATTATAGATCTCCATAAAAAGGTCTGATGGCATTTTTATAGGTATCACATTAAAATCAGGAACTAACTTACTTAGGGAGAACTAAAGTCTTTAGGATATTGAATCTTACTATCTAAGAACATGATATGTCTCCATTTGCTCACGTCTTTTGGTGCCTTTTCAGGGATGCTTTTAGAATTTTTTGTTAAAGCTTACTTTAGTATTTTCTTTTATCTTTTTCTATCGTAATTCGGGTCTGTCCTCCATCTTTTTACATGAAGGCCATTGATTTTTGTATGCCAATTTTATAACCTTCCTTTACTAAATTACTTTCTTTCTGTAGTGATTTACCATTTATTTTTTGGGTTTTCAAGATATATAATCTGTGAATAGGAAATACTTTTATCCTTTCTTTTCATCCAATTCTTATATATCATATTGCTTTCTCTTTTCTAATTGCATTGGTGAGTATCTCCAACACCATGTTAAATATGGCATAGAGAATGAGTATTCTTGTCTTATTTTTAATTTTAGTAGGAAAGCCTCAAGTATTTCTCTATTAAGTAAGGTATTATTTGGGGCTGAGGTAATATATTAAGGAAGTATCCATCAATTTCTTTGTTATTGAGTCTTAAAAAAACCTGACTGGTGCTGAATTTTCTGTATCTATGGAAACCATATGACTTCTCTTAATTTTATCAATATGCTGGATTTCGTCCTAATTTATTAATTTTTACATTGATATTCATGAGTTAGATTGGTTCACAGGTTTTTTCTATCTTTCTATCATCTATCTATCTATCTATCTATCTATCTATCTATCTATCTATCATCCACCTATCATCTATTTATGTAGGCAGTGGGGGTTGGGTGTAGATCTAGTCAGGACCTGAGAATAATGTTATTATTCACTGTGGAAAATGAGTTTGAAAGTTGTCCTTCTTTTTTATGCTTTGGAGTAATGAAAGTAACACTGAGGGTTATCTGATCCTTAAGTTTGCTTTAGTTCCCCTGTAAAACTGTCTGGTGTGGTGTACTTTTGTAGTGGAATTTTTTACTTCTTTCTGTATTTCTATGACCCTTGTTCTGTTTAGAATTTCTGTTTCTACTGGGGTCAATTTTGGTAAGTTTTATTTCTCTAAAACATAACTCATTTCATCTGAGTTTTCAAATTTGTATAGAATTATGCAAAAGAATTTTCATCAGATATTCAATTCAATCAGATATTTTCTCTATTTCCTTGTCATTGCTAATATTGTGCTTTTAATGCTGTATATTTGTGTTTTTTCTCTGCCCCATCCCCCCGCCCTGCCTGCTTCCAACCTCTCTTCTCTGGATAAAGTGAGTTAGCAGTTTGTACATTGTTAATTTCTTAAGGAACTAGATTTTGGATTTAGATATTGATTCTATTGTTTTTTGGTTTCTAAATTTCTGCCATTTATGATTAATTCTTTTTCTTGATTTCTTTGTTTTATTTTGGTGTTCTCTAGAAAGTTTTCGAGTTGGGTGTTAGTTTTAATATTTTTGATACAGGCATTTTATGCAATGTTTTTCTTTGATGCTTCCTTTAGCTCTAGCCTACATTCAGATAATGTCAGGTCTTTAGTATTATTGTCAAGAAATCATGCAGTTTAATTTTGTATTTTGACTTTGATCCAAGAGTTGTTCAAAAGTGGAAGGAAACTTAAAAAATTTTTTTGTTATTGATTTTTCTTTTTATTGTATTATAATCTGAGGATGACATTTGCATTATTTCTTTTCTTTGGAACTACTAAGGTTTTTTCTGTGGCCTAAGATTTTTGAGTTTTTGTGAGTGTTCTATGTGTGCTTGAAAAGAAGTTGTAATCTCTTTATCTGGGATTCAGAGTTTGATATAGATCTGTAAGATTTATCTTATTTATGTTGTTTAGGTCTTTTGTACCGTTATTAATTTTTTGTCTGCCTGATCTTGGATTGTGAGAGGTATGTTAAAGTCTATTATTAATGTGTTTTTGTCTATTTCTCCTTGCATCTCCTGTAGGTTGCTGCTTAATGAAGGCTATTGCTGTGTTATTGGGTACATAAATATTAATAACTGTAATATCTTCATTGTGAATCGTAGGCTTCAGCATTATAAAGTGTCCTTCTTTATATATTTTAATGCTTTAGGGTCTCAATTCCACCCTGTCAGATATCAAGATTATGAATCCTATTTCCTTTTTATTTGTGTTTGCCTAATATATCTTTTTCCATCCTTTTATTTTAACTCTTTTGAATCTCTTTGTTTTAGGTGTGTCTCTTGTATTCTGCATAGTGTTGGATTTTGCTTTATTAGCCAATCTGAAAATCCTTTTCTTTCAATAGGTGAGTTAAGCCCATTTACATCTATTGATATTATTAATATGTTTGGCCTCAGTTCTGTCACACTGTTTTATTTTTGTCTTTTGTATCTATGCTTTTGCATCATGTAATGGGTTTTATCTGCTTGTTTGTTTACTGGTTAACTTTTTACTAATACATTTATATACCATTAGTCCATTTTTTTGAGGGGGGTTACTTACTGGTTACCTACATTAAACAACACTGAAATTATCTGGTAACCTCTTCTCCTTTACTCCTTCCATCTCACGATCTGATCTAAAGCAATAGCCTTTTATTTCCAATTAATGTCTATTAGTCGTATTCATTTGCACTCCTTATTTCTCCACCCCTATTGTTGATAATTATACTATATCTACTATATTCTCTCCTTTATAGCCACAGTTTAGCTTTGTTCTACAGGTATATTTATATCCAGTGACCACCACTGATTCTTATGTTACTGTCTCTCAGTCTTTTCAATTGTCTGAATGTCCTTTTCTGATAGATTCTTTAGGAAGGGTTCACAGGACCAATGTACCCAAAAGTTTGGCAAGTTTATTGTAGTTTGCAGCTTTGTACTTGGAGATTGCTTTGGTTAGATATAAAATCCTTGACTCCTATTTCCCAACCTTGAGTATTTAAAATTTGTTAGACTGTTTTTTTGGGGGGAGGTGGGCATTAAGAATTGTTGAAAAGTCTGATGACAGTCTTACTTTCTTTCCCTTACAAGTACTTAAGCCTTTTTGCCTGATTGCCCAAAGGTTTTAAAATTTTCCTTTAAAATAGTTTTAACTAGGGCAGCCTGGGTGGCTCAGCGGTTTAGCGCTGCCTTCAGCCCAGGGCCTGATCCTGGAGACCCCGGATTGAGTCCTGCATCGGCTCCCTGCGTGGAGCCTGCTTCTCCCTCTGCCTGTGTCTCTGCATCTCTCTCTCTCTCTCTGTGTCTCTCATGAATAAATAAATAAAATCTTAAAAAAAAAAGTTTTAACTATAATATGATTCAGTGTTGGTCATGCTGAAATGCTGGTGTATCTTTTCAATATGTAATTTCAAGGTTTTTTTTTTTTAAGTTTTAGGAAAGGAGTGCCTGGGTGACTCAGTTGGTTAAGCATCTGCTTTTTGCTCAGGTCATGATCCTGGGGTCCTGGGATTGAGTTCTACATTAGGCTCCTTGCTCAGCGGGGAGTCTGTTTTTCCCTTTGCCTCTACTGCTCCCCCTGCTTATGCTCTCTCTCTCTGTTAAATAAATAAATAAAACCTTTTAAAAAAGTAAATTTTAGGAAGGTGTTCTAGAATTATAGTTTTAGTATTTATTTTGTTCTATTGTTGGACATTCTCTGTGGTCCCTATCATGTTTTGTTTTGTTTTGTTTTTGTTTTTGTTTGCTTATCTTCTATATGGATCACTTTTTGGGGAATATTTTAAAAATTGCTTTCTTCATTTCTTTTGAGCTTCTTAAGAGTTACTCATGCATTTTTATTACTCTATATGTGAACCAGCCTATTCATGGTGATTCTGCATATATATAGAAATATATTTATTTAACCCTTAATTTGAAATGTCAAATATAAATTAAAAAGTAAAACTATTCAGTTCAATATCATATTTCTCATACCTTATTCATTATAAGCAAGTACAAGCATCTGACTATGTCATTACAGTCTTTTAGTGTACACGTGCCCATATACCTACATATTGGAATACATGTTATTTTGTTTTTGTTTTCATGGAAATAATTATATATAAAATATTCTCCAATTTTCAAGTGACTTTTGCCAAGTATATACAAGAGTGTAACCACTACCCTAACCAGTATAAAGAATAGTCCCCTTATCTTAAAAAGATAACTTGTGGGATCCCCGGGTGGCTCAGTGGTTTAGCGCCTGCCTTTGGCCCAGGGCGCGATCCTGGAGTCCCGGGATCAAGTCCCACATCAGGCTCCCGGCATGGAGCCTGCTTCTCCCTCTGCCTGTGTCTCTGCCTCTCTCTCTCTCTCTCTCTGTCTATCATGAATAAATAAATAAAATTAAAAAAAAAAAGATAACTTGTGTGCCTTTGCTCTTTTTAAAATTATAGTTGACACACAATGTTACATTAGTTTCAGGGGTACAACATAGTGATTTGACAAGTTTATATGTTATGCTATGCTCCCCACAGGTGTCACTACCATCTATCACCATATAATGCTATTAAAGTGCCACTAACTATATTCCCCAAGCTGTACCTTTTAGTCTCTTCACTTATTCACACCATAAATGAAAACCTGTATCTTCTACTTCCCTTCACTCATGTTGCCCATCTCCCCCATTCCCTTTTCTTCTGGCAACCATCAGTTTGTTCTCTTTATCAATAGGTCTGTTTGTGATTTTTATTTGTTTATTCATTTGTTTTTATTTTAAAATTCCATATATTAATGAAATCATATGGCATTTTTCTTTTTCAGTTTAACTTATTTATCATAGTACCCTCTAGGTCCATCCATGTTGTCATAAATGGCAAGATCTCATCCTTTTATGTGGCTGAGTATTATTACATTACATATATATGTGTGTGTGTGTGTGTGTATATATATATATATGTATATGCATATCATCTTTGTCCATTCTATGGATACTTGGGCTTCTTCCATGTCTTGGCTATTATAAATAATGCTGCAAAAACATACAGGTGAATATATCATTTCAAATTAGTGTTTGTTTTCTTTGGGTAAATACTTGTTGGTAGAATTACTGGATCGTATGGTATTTCTATTTTTGATATTTTGAGGAATTTCCAATTCTGTTTTCCACAGTGGTTGCACCAATTTACCTGCACCTTTTTTTTTTTTTTTTAAAGATTTTATTTATTTATTCATGAGAGACACAGAGAGAAAGGTAGAGACAGGCAGAGGGAACCTGATGCAGGATTAGATCCCAGGACTCTGGAATCATGCCCTGAGCCGAAGGCAGATGCTCATCCGCTGAGCCACACAGGAGTCCCTGCACCTTTGCTTTTGATCTCCTTCCTCTATGCTGGGTCTCAGACAGATGCTGATCGGGTTTCTGTTGCTGTAGTGTTGAGTTTTCAAGAATTTATATGAATGGAATAATTCAGAACATAGTCTTCTGTTTGACTTATTTAGCATAATGTTTTTGAGGTTAATTCATGTTATTCATTAATATTTTCCTCCTTTTTATTGCTCCATAATATTTCATGTATGCATATAATATTTGGATTGTTTTCAGTTTTTGGCTGTTACAAATAATGCTGCTAAAAGTACTTGCATATCTATTTCCATGTGTGCGTATTTTTTTATTTCTCGAGAGTGAGTATCTAGGAGTAGAAATGCTTGACAGTATGGTCAGTGAATATTTAAAGTTTTAAGATACTGCCATATTACTTTTCAAAGTGGCTGTAACATTTTGCATTCTAACGAGCAATATAGGAGGGAGTTCTAGTTGTCCCACATCCTTACCAACATTTGGTATTGATTTGGTATTAACTTTAGTTGTTCTAGTGGGTGTATGTAGTGGTATCTCATTAAGGTCTTCATTAGCATTTATCTGAGGACTACTAATCTCAAGCATCTTTTTGGTTTATTGGCCATTTCTATATTTTCTTATGGACATGTTTCTTTCAATCTTTTGTCACCTTTTATTAGATTTTTTGGTTTTCTCATTGAGTGTTTTTATATATTCTGTGTACAAGCTCTTTGTCTTGAAAATTTTTGCTTCCAGTCTGTGCCTTACCTTTGTGTGTTCTTAACTATGACTTTTGAGAAGCAAAACTTTCAAATCATGAAGTCCATTTTATCAATTTTTTTCTTTTGTTATTTTTAATGCTTTTGATATTCTGTTTAAGAAATATTGTCCTCTTCTAATGACACAAAGGTTTTCTCCTAGAAATATCGTCGTTTAATTTCTAACCTTTAGGTCTATGAACATTTTGAGTCAATTCTTCTGTTTGGAAAGAGGTAAGATTTGAGATTCATTATTTCCATATATAACATCCGGTTTTTCCAGCACCATTTGTTGTAAAAAAACTATCTTGTTTCCATTGAGTTAACTTGGTATCTTTGTTGAAAATCAACCAATTATATATGATTGTGTCTATCTCTAGACTTTATTCTGTTTATTCATTTATATGTCTATCCTTATGCCAGTGACATACTCTCTTTATTATTGCAAGTTTATAGCAAGGCTTGAAACCCAGTAGTATGTCTTCCAACTTTGTTCTTATTTTAAAAAATATTTTAATTATTTTAGGTCCTTTTCTTTCTATGGAAATTTAAAAACCAATGTGATTTTTTTTGAAAGAAACTTATTTGGATCTTTGGCCTAGATCAGTATTGGGAGGATTATTATTTTAGCAACTGGGTTTTCTGATCCTTGGAATGATTTGTATGTGCACTTATTTAGGCCTTGTTTAATTTCCCTTTCTAATGTCTTGCAATTATCACATCATTCATTAAATTTATTCCTTAGTATTTTTGTGGAGTTGTTTTCCAGATTTCATTTTCTAATTATTTGCTGTTAGTATAGAGAAATACAGTTAAGTTTTCTGTGTTGAGCTTATATTCTGCACTGCTGCAATGCTTGTTACTTATTAGCCTGATAACTTTTTTGTGAGGGGATTAGTTAAGGTTTTAAACACACATCATTATGTCATCTGTGAATAAAGAAAATTTTATATCTACCTTTCCAGTCTTTATGCCTTGTATTTCTTCTTATTGCCTTATTGCACTGGCCAGGACCTCCAGAACAATGTAAATGAAAGTTATGTGAGTATACATCTCTGCTTTATTATTCATGTTTAGGTAGAAAGCTTTGAGCCTTTCATGATATTAAACTAACCTTACATTCCTGAAATAAACCACATCTGGTTACTATGTATATCTTTAAAAAATGTTGTTGTATTCCCTTTGCTAATATTTTGTTAAAAGTTTTTCTATTTCATGATAGATATTGGTCTATGATCAATATGGGTCTTGTATCTTCGTCTGGTTTTGGTATCAGAATAAAATTGTCCTCATAAAATGAGTTGGGAAGGGTTCTCCTTTCCCATATTTTCTGAAAGAGTTTGTATAGAAGTGATACTCATTCTTCCTTAAATTTTTGATCAAATCCATGACTGAAGCCACTGGGCCTAAAGGCTGTTTTTCTTTCTTCTTTTTTTAGGAAGTTTCAAATTTTAAATTCAGTTTAATTGATTTGGAGGTGTTCAAGTTTTTTGTAACTGTTGTTTTAATTTCTTCTTTATACTTCTTTATGTCCCTCAGCGAATATATCCATTTTGTTCATTTGTCAGATTTGTCCAGTGGTCCATTTATTGGCATAAAGTTATTTGTAACCATCCTTTTATCCCTTTATCTTTTTAAAAAAATCTTACATTTCTGATATTGGCAATTTATATCTCTGTCTTTTTTCTTGACTTGTGTGGTTATAGGTTTATCAGTCTTTTCAAAGAACTAGCATTTGGCTTTATTTTGTCTAATGATTTTCTATTTTATTGATTTCTACACTTATCTATGCAGTGTCCTTCCTTTGGTTGCTTTGGATTTAATTTGCTCCTCTTTTTCTGTTTTTTTAGAGTGAAAGCTTGTATTATTGATTTGAGACCTTTCTGCTGTTCTGATGTAGGCACATAAAACCAGAGATTTCCTTGTATATCCTACTTTAGCTGCATTCCACAAATTATGATGGGTTGTATTTTCATAATTGTTCAATTCAAAATATTCTCTAATTAATATTGTAATTTTTCTGTGACCCCAAGTTTCTTTAGTATTGTGTTAATTTCCAAATTTTTGGGATTTTTCCTGGTTATTTTATTTATTGTTTTTGAGTTCTAACTTAATTCCATTTTTGTCAGAGAACATAATCTATATGATTTTAGTCTTTTGGCATTAATTGAGACTTGTTTTATGGTCCAAAATGTGGTCTATACTGTAAGTATTCCATATACTTGAGAAGAATGAGTGTTCTGCAATTTTTGAGTGATGTGTCCAAATATATGCTCTTGCTGTTTGTTTTCTGTCAGTTGATGATAAAAGCATATTGCAGTTTTTAACTATGATGATCAAATTGTCTATTTTTCCCTTTAAATCTGTTGATTCTTGCTTCATGTATTTTGAAGCTCTGTTATTGGGTTTGTACTTATTTATAATTTTATGTTTTCCTGCTGAATCTTTTGTTTTATTATTATGAAGTATCTTCGTTATTCTTGTTAATATATTTTGTTTTGAAATCTATTTGTCTGATGTTAATAATGCTACTTTAGCCTATTTTGTTTGCTGTTTATGTGGTGTATATTTCCCATTCCTTTTTTTTGCAATCTAAAAATTTTCCATTAGCTTCTGAAGTATTGTATTTTGCATTTTTAAGTAAAGATAAACCCTAGCAATTAGAATGCACATTCCCTGGGGGCACCTGGCCAGCTCAGTCGGTGGAGCATGTGACCATGTTACTCTTGATCTCCAAGTTAGTTGTAAGTTCAAGCCCCATGTTGGGGGTAGAGATTGCTTAAAAATAAAATCTTAAAAAAAAAGTTTAGAATGTACATCTTTAATTTTTCACAGTTAACATACAGTTAGTTATGTACATTACTTAATATATAGAAATCTTGCAACCTTAGACGCTTACATCACTATTTTATAGTTATAATATGTAATACAAATACATACATCTATATACACATTATATACCCCACAAGGCAATGTTACCATTTTACTTTTAAAATTATATGGTTAAAAAGAAAGAAGAAAAAGAAAATACATTCTTTTGTATTTACCAAGAGATTTGCCATGTCTGGTGCTCTTCATTGTTTTCTGAATGTTCAGGTTTCTATTTGGTATCATTTCTCTTCAGCCCCCAAACTTCCTTTATCCTTTTTTGTGGTGCAAGTTTGCTTGTGACCAAATTTCTTGGATTTCTTTTGTCTGAAAATGTCTTTATTTTGCCTTTATTCTTGAATAATATTTTTGCTGAAATTAGAATTCTGATTTGAGAGGTTTTTTTTTTTAAGGTATTTTTAAATTCATGACAGTCACACAGAGAGAGAGGCAGGGACACAGGCCGAGGGAGAAGCAGGCTTCATGCCGGAGCCCGATGCGGGACTCAACCCGGGGTCTCCAGGATCACACCCTGGGCTGAAGGCGTCGTTAAATTGTTGGGCCACCAGGGCTGCCCCGAGAGTTTTTTTTTTTTTTTTTTTTTTAAGATTTTATTTATTCATGAGAGACACACAGAGAGAGGCAGAGACATAGGCAGAGGGAAAAGCAGGCTCCATGCAGGGAGCCCATGTGGCACTCGATCCTGGGAGCTCGGGATCATGTCCTGAGCCAAAGGCAGACGCCCAACTGCTGAGCCACCCAGGCGCCCGAGAGTTATTATTTTTTTTTTCTTTCAGTACTGTAAAGATAATTTTCATCTGGCCTTCATGTTTCAGAGGGGAATTTAGCCATCAATCTCAATATGTCCATATTGTATATGTAATACATTGTTTTTTTCTTGCTGCTTTCAAGATACATTGTTTATCCTTGACTTTCAAGAGTTTGAATATCATATGGGTTTCTATTGGCCTGGGAAATCTTTGGCTGTTATTTCTTCATGTATTTTTTTTGCTCTATTTTTTGTTCTCTCCTTCCAATTACACATCCATAATTTTACTGTGTAGTGTTTATTATCTAATAGGTCTCTGAGGCTCTGTTCATCCCCCCCATCTTTTATTTTCTCTGTTCTTTAACCTTTAACCTTGCAGATCAACCTTGTTGATCTGTTTTCAAGTTCATGTACTCTCCTTTGTCATGTCCATTTAGCTGTTAAGTATATCCAGTGAATTTCTTTTATTTCAGAAATTCTATTTTTCAGTTCTAGGATTTCCATCTTGTTCTTTTTTTTAATTATTTTTATTTTCCTTCTGAGACTTCTTATTTCTCTGATGAGAGTTTAATGCATTAAAAACATGTTTTATTTTATTTCATTGAGGATAGTTTATAAAGCAGTCACATATACCTTGCCTGTTAGTTCCAGCATCTGTTTGATTTCATGATGGAACTAGACTGATTTTCTTTTCTTCTCAGAATGTGTTTCATTTTCTTGGTTCTTTGCATGTTGGATAATTTTGGATTGTATCCTGGACATTATAAATGTGCAGTTGTGGATACTTTGGATTCTGTCATTTTTCAGTGACGAATAGTTTTTTCTTTATTTTAGTGGGGCATATGCTTGGCTAGGCTTGGACTGCAGACATTGTTGCTTGTGCAGTAACTTCTTACTCTGTTCAGGTCTTTTGCCTTTAAGTAGGCTGCTTTGAATCGGCTCTGTATTTCTGTGGTTCAGGTGTCAGTCAGGGAAGGTGAGTATTTGGAATTTTCAGGTCCCCTGTCTAGCTCTTTTCTCTGGTGGGGCTCCCTCCCCTTGCTTCCCCAGGATTTAGGGTTTGCCAACATTCCTTCTCTGGGGTTCCTGGTCAGAAAAATTGTGGGTTTTCTATGTCTGCCTTCACCACTGTACATGCTGAGTGGACTGTGCTTAGCCCCAGGCTAAAAGCCATGGAGATGGGAACTTAACTACTTCACTGCCTGTCTTTTCTTCTTCTTGGTGGCTGGAAATCCCTAGCAGAGTCTTTTTGAGTCTGTCCTTTCTCCTGTACATTCAGGCAGGGTTTTTTTTTTTTTTTTTTTTTTTTTTTTTGTTGTTGTTGTTGTTCCATTATGTCTAAGGTTTGTAGTTGTTTTCCGTGAAGAGGAAGAGGGATGGTTGGTAGAGGATTATTTATCATAACCAAGTCACTTCATTTCTTTTTAATTTTTAAGAGTCTCTCCTTTCCATGTCTTATTTTTTAAAGCATTATCCATTGTGTTTATTTATTATTATTATTTATTAATTTATTCCTGTGTTTCTACTGGTTTAATCTTCATTTAAAAAATTTCTTTTGGGGCAGCCTAGGTGGCTCAGTGGTTTAGTGCCACCTTCAGCCCAGGGCGTGATCTTGGAGACCCGGGATTGAGTCCCACATCAGGCTCCCTGCATGGAGCCTGCTTCTCCCTCTGCCTGTGTCTCTCTCTCTACTCTATGTGTCTCTCATGAGTAAATAAATAAAATCTTAAAAAAAAATTTAAAAAATAAAAAATTTCTTTTGGCCATCTGGATGGCTTAGTCGGTCACTCATCTGACTCTTTTTGTTTTTCTTTCACTCATCTGACTCTTGATTTTGGCTCAGGTCATGATCTCAGGGGTGAGATTGAACCCTGTGATCTGCTCCCCACTCAGTGGGTAGTCTGCTTCTCTCCCTCTCTTTCCCTCTGCCTCTACCCCAGTTTGGGTGCACTCTCTCTCTAAAATAAATAAATAAATCTTAAAAACACATAAAAATCTTTTCTTATATTTCTAATTCTCTCCAGAGTTCTTTCACCTTTTTCAAAAATCTCTCTTTTTCTCTAATCACCTAATTTCATAGTGTTCAATAACACAGCTCAGTTTCCTTTAGCTTATTTTGAAATATTAGGTTATAGTTTTTATCTCTTTAGTGGATATGTCTCTGCTGCATATTCTCTCTTCCTATGATAAATTTGTATGGGATTTTTTTTTGCTCATTTTTTTTAAAGATTTTATTTATTTATTCATGACAGAGAGAGAGAGAGAGAGAGAGAGAGAGGCAGAGACACTGGCAGAGGAAGAAGCAGGCTCCCTGCAGGGAGCACACCTGGGACTCCATCCCAGGTCTTCAGGATCACACCCTGGGCTGAAGGTGGCACTAAACCAGGGCCACCGGGGCTGCCCCTGTTGCTCTTTTATTTTCTTAAGATAGATAGATAGATAGATAGATTTATTTATTTATTTATTTATTTATTCATTCATTCATTCATGATAGACATAGAGAGAGAGAGGCAGAGACACAGGCAGAGGGAGAAGCAGGCTCCATGCAGGGAGCCCAATGGTGGGACTCGATCCCGGGTCTTCAGGATTCCACCCTGGGCTGAAGGCGACGCTAAACCACTGAGCCACCTGGGCTGCCCATCATTTTTTAAGCAAAATGAGTTTTCGTATAACTTCAGGAGGGAGAGGAGGGATCAGGATAGCTTTAGCTTCTCTTCTTTTTTTGTTTTGTTTAGTTCTCTTTCATTTTGTTTTTGCAAAGTGATACAAAATATCCTCATGTACTTTCTGAGAACTGCTTTCCCATCCCCAGTTTTATTCAGATTTTCTCTTTGGCATCTAATATC
This sequence comes from Canis aureus, assembly GCF_053574225.1. Lineage (NCBI taxonomy): Eukaryota > Metazoa > Chordata > Mammalia > Carnivora > Canidae > Canis > Canis aureus. Next base: position 65,966,734 of record NC_135619.1, read on the forward strand.
CTTACAGTGTTCAGTTGGGATTCAGTTCCTTCTTTTGAGCTAGGGCTTTATCTTGAAGGTAGCCTTGGTTTGTTAGTTTTTAGAGCTGAGACTCTGTGCCATCTTCACTATCAGGTCTTATCATCTGAAAAACACTTTTCTTGCTTTGACTTTGATTTTCGGATTTGGCCACCACAGTTTCTAGTGAATATCTATCTGTACATAGTTTGGGAGTTCTCTTGTCCAGAGGACCATGAGAGATTCAAAGTTTTCCTTTTGGGTCTTCTAGCATGGATGCTGATACCATGTGGGCATGTAGCTGTCAGAATTGGTTCATGGGGCCACCTTGCCACTTAGTTTTGTTGTAGATATTGTCAGCCAGTCTGTGGGTTTGTCATCCTCATTGATCTGCCTGTTTTTAATGGAGAGGCTTGGGGAGATTTAAAAGAGGCACCATACTCTTCCCAGAATCCTCTTTTAACATACTTAATCTGACTTAAAAAAAAAAAAAGATTTTATTTATTTAAGAGAGAGAGGGAATGAGAGTACACATGCAAGTAGGGGGAGGGTCAAAGGCAGAGGGAGAGAGAGAATCTTAAGCAGACTCTACGTTGAGTGTGGAGCCCGATGTGGGACTTGATCCCACAACTGTGAGATCATGACCTGAGATGAAATCAAGAATCAGACACTTAATTGACTGAGCCACTGAGGTGTTCTACCTGACTTTAAAAAAAAAACAAAAACAAAAACAAAACCCTATTTTCTGGTATTTAAAGATCTATTTCTTGAATAAATGACTGCTGCTTTTAGAACCAGACTGTGACTGTTAATCCATTCTCTATGCTTGTGTCAAAATGAAGTTTTGAGAGCCCCTTTACTCTTTGTTTTTTCTTGTTGCCATTAAGAGATGACCATAGCCTGTAAATAGGGGAGTGTCCAAATCAATGGCAGTATTGTGCTCTCCTTTCACCACGGGGTTTGTGCTTGCTCTTCAATTTTTTTTGAAATTAAATAATGCAGTGTTTATATATAGCCTATACACATTCAGGGGATAAAATGATAAAGAAAGCCAAGTTAGAAAAGTATTGACTCCTGTGATGAGTGAGGGCGATGAATTTAGAGCTGAATACAGGTAAGACACAGGGAGTGTACGGCCCTTTAATCTGAGAGATTGGTACACCAGTTTGTATTGTTAATTTGAAATCATATACACAATTCTGTGCCCACTTTCATATCATGAAGGTAAGCCAAACAGAGTGTCTAGGACATAGTGTGGATTCAGTATCCTTGAGAGCCCTTACTGAGACATCACCGAGCAAGGTCAGGAGTGAGTCCAAGGATAGCAGGGCTCACCACAGTTGGAGCTTTTGGCAGCTATGGCAGTGTGTGCCAGGTACTGGACTTCTTTCAAAAATATGATGAGAGAGTGGGTTATTCTGTGTTTTTTACTTAAACTCAACATGATCTCTTCCTAGCTCTTAGAAGTAAGTCAAGGAAGAACACTTCTTTGGGAGTAAAAAGAGTGTCCTTAGCTGATTTAGGAGACTGGAAGTGAATATGAACTTTATTTACTCAAGAACAAATAAAATCTGGGCTACCATCACTCAACTATTCTGCTTGGGTTAAAAATCTAGTATATTGCTTTGGGACTCTTGGTGGTGACATCTTCCAACCATCTGTTTCTGGAACTACATACAGTGTTTTCATACTGATTGCCCTCTGTGCTGATGCACAACTGGGTCTTTCCCAGGAGTAAGGATGTGTGGGAAATACATGTTTTTTGAAACCATGAATGTCTAAATCTGCTTTATTGTTGATTTATAGTTTGCATGAATATAGAATTCTACTTTGCGAATTTTTTTTCAGAGTTTTAAAGCATCATTATTTGTTTTGCTTCCAGTATTGCTTTTGAGAAGTCCAAAGCCATTCTGATTTCTGATGTACGTTGGAAAAATAAAATCTTTAAAAGCCTGTAGAATATTTCCTCTGCCATCAGTTGCCTTTTTCTGGAACTACTTTATTCTGATGTTGGACCTCCTGGATTGATCATTTTTCTCTTATTTTTGTCTCTTTCTGCTGTACTTTGGGAAAATTTTCTCAACTATAACTTCTAGCCCTACTGTTAGTTATTATGTATTTTCTACATTGTGTTTTTTAATTTATAAGAACTCTGTTTTATTCTGTTCTGTGATTTTTTTTTATAGCATGTCCACATTCATTCATGGGTAGAGCCTCTCATCGTTCTGATAGTAATAATAGTTTTTTTTTTCCCTTCTTTGATGTGCCTGGGTGGCTCAGTTGGCTAAGTGTCTGCCTTCGGCTCAGGTCCTGATCCCAGGGTCTTGGGATCAAGCCCTTTATCTGGCTCCATGCTTATTAGCAGGGAGTCTCTCCTTCTCTTTCTCTGTCTCCTTCTGTTCCTCCCCCTGCTCATGCTCTCTATCTCTTTCTCAAATAAGTAAATAAATAAATCAATCTTTAAAAAAATAGTCTTAAAGCTTTTCTTCTTCTACACAGATTCTTTTTCTCCAAGTTGATTTTTTTGTTCCTTCTGGTCTGTCTTCCATGTTAGAGACTTTTTAAAGGTAGTTGACCATTCCTTGCTATCTGCTCATGGTTAAGAGTTGGGACTACAAAGCTAACCTGTGCATGTCAATGAGCCATTCATTGGGGGAATCCCTCATATCACAGTCTATCTTTAGGTCTTTCCTCTTTGATTGGTCAGATTCACAGAAGGAAGGAGAAAAAAAAGAGGCTTCCATTCTCCAGCCTAAAGAGTAAGGACCTGGCTGCTAGGTATTGGGGGTCAGGAGTTGGTTTGGTTTTGTATTCTGTATTCACACTTCACATAGCCACCACATTTTCTTGGTTTAGATCAGTTACTCTGGTCTGACCATGTTTGATTTCTTCCATTCCAGAGACTGTCTGATGTATATTCTCTTTAGATAATACACCTCAGATCCACTGAGTTAGGGAGAGGTATCTCAGGGATGAGGTAGGGGAGAAAATGTAGGGACTCAAGTGCTTCTTTTTTTTTTTTTTTAAGCTTTTATTTACTTATTCATGAGAGACACAGAGAAGCAGAGACACAGGCAGAGGGAGAAGCAGGCTTCCTGTGGGGAGCCCAGTGTGGGACTCAATCCCAGGACCCTGGGATCACGCCCTGAGCTGAAGGCAGAGGCTCAACCAACGGAGTCCCCCCAAGTGCTTCTTCAATAACCTTCAGCCAATCCCTTTTTTTATAGCTCCCATTCCTGCCCCACACCTCTAGTACCTGGGCTATCTGGTACTGGCAATTCCATGCTTTTAGAGAATTCTGAGATGCATGTCATTGGTTCTCAGCTTTCCTTGCTGCTGGCCTGGGATTGTGCCAAGCCAATTGTTTACCTGTTGTCTTTTAGGCTTCCAGAATTATGTTGCTGGTTGCCTTCTTGCCTGTTGTCCCTTATCTTCTTGTCTTTTTTTTTTTTTTTTTAAACTTTATTTTTTTTTTATTTTTTTATTTTTTTTTATTTATGATAGTCACAGAGAGAGAGAGAGAGGCAGAGACACAGGCAGAGGGAGAAGCAGGCTCCATGCACCGGGAGCCCGACGTGGGATTCGATCCCGGGTCTCCAGGATCGCGCCCTGGGCCAAAGGCAGGCGCCAAACCGCTGCGCCACCCAGGGATCCCTATCTTCTTGTCTTTAAAAAAATCTTCTAGGGGCACGTTGGTGGTGTAGTTGGTTAAGTGTCCGACTCCTGGTTTTGGCTCAGTCATGATCTGAGTCATGAGATTGAGCTGTGTGTCGGGTTCTGTGCTTAGCATCAAGTCTGCCTCAGGATTCTCTCTCTCTCTCTCCTTCTGCCTCTCCCCCCTGTCCTTTCACTCATAAATAAATGAATCTTAAATAAATCCTTTTTTTTTTTTTTAAGATTTATTTATTTATTCATTCAGAGAGAGCGAAGAGAGAGGCAGAGACACAGGCAAAGGGAGAAGCAGGCTCCCTGCAGGAAGCCCGATGTGGGACTCGATTCCGGGTCTCCAGGATCACACCCTGGACTGCAGGCGGCGCTAAACCACTGCGCCACCGGGGCTGCCCTTAAATAAATCCTTTTATTGTAGTTTGGTGGGGTTCTGGGTATTATGATTTGGATGATTGTGTTCACTTTGTGGTCTTGACCCAGAAACTTTCTCTTACTTTTTCATGCCCAGCATCTTCTCATTTTTATGTCCTAACTTCCGAATAATCTCTTCTGAGAAGCCTTTCCAAACCCCTATGTAAAGAAAGCATTCCTTGTCGCCACCTTTGTTCTCTATTGTAGTTCCTTGTGTGTTTCTTTTTTTCTTTTTATATGTTTCTTTATAGATGTGTAGAATAATTTTTTTTACCCTTCTGGTTTATCTTTCCCACTTTATCATAAGCATCATGAGGTCAAGGGCTGTAGTTGTCTCATGTACTGTTAGATCCCTCAGTATTTGGCACATCATTGACCCCCGCAATGAATATTTGCTGAGTGAGTGAAGGAACAAATTATTTATAGACTGCATGATTTTAAAAAATTGCTAATAAATTCTCCAGTTTTTCCATATGTAGAAAAAAGTACAGGGAGAATAAGATAACACCTACCTTATAGGCTTGTTGTGAGGCTTACAAGAGTTAAACGACTGAGATACTTAGAACAGTCCCTGGCACATAGTAAATACTAAAGAAATATTATAATTTTAAGAGTTTTTTTTTTAAAGTCTCTAAAGAGCTATGATTTTATATTTAATTGTCCTCATTTTTGGTCAAGTTAGAGAAAATGTTACATGATGGACTGAATTATTCTTGAGTATTGTGTCATATGTTCTGAGTCATAGCATGTCTAAATTTTTAACTCCTGATCGGTCATGAATTTCAGCTTGGACTTTAGCACTGTCATAGAATACAGTACTTTAAATAGGAAAGCAGGACCCCAGAAATTTCCCAGAATTTGTCCCACATAGCCAGATATTTACATTTTAAGACAATGGTGTCTATAATTCATCTTCTTATTTAGGCAATTCTGAGTTATCTGTATCTTCTTAGGCAGTATAATTTATTTTTAGTGCAATCATTCTCTTTTGAAATGGAGCCACATTGATTGGATAGATGGTTGATAATTCGAATGTGTCTTGAGTATTGTGCTTAGATATAGAAACTTAAAGTATGATTCATAGTCATCAGCCTCTGTATATCTCTGAAATTATTTAATTTCCACCAAATAGCTCCTCAGTTCCTGAAAAATCTGATTATAGAGAGCTCAGTACAGTTTAGCAATGAGAGATTATAACATTCTCTAGTGTTCATCTGCTAAGTCTATGTTTGGATTTATATTTCCTTGAACAAATCAGTAATACTCCTGTTCCTCCCCAACCTCATCCTTTCAGTTTCAAGTATAGTCTTCAGATATCTTGTCACACCAAAAGGAAGGTACAAGTTTGTGAGTACTTTTTGGATCGGTTGGGAGGTACTTAAAATTTGGCCTCTTAGGTTCTTCAATTTCAAAATCTTGCTCTGAGGAGGTTGCCCAATAAAGTTTTATAAACAAGCTTCTATAACCAAACTTGATTGCATTAGTATAAAAAAGAGCTCCATATTCCTTGTCAAACCATTGTTAATATCCAAGAAACACTCAATATGAAGAAACTTCACCATCTTTATCATTTTCCCTATCACACCATGAAATCTGACTTTCACAGTTCTTAGAACAAGCTCTCCTGACCAGTACTGCAATAGAAACTGGAACAGCAATATTCTCTTTTGACTCAAATAAATAGTTTTTCCCCTTTTCTTTACTACAAGTGCCCCATCTTTGGCAAATGAAATATTTCCATGTTAAAGTTTTTCTAGGTGGAAAAAAAAGACTCTTTCCAGTTAGCAGGTGGTTAGGTCTCACTAATTTGTACATGGAAGCATAGGATGATTTTATGTATCTATTTGTTTTTTTTAGAATGTGCTAAAAAATGAATGGTGGTACACAACTAGTTCAGTTGTTTCTCTTTATAGGTGACATGTCAGAAAGTGGCTTTATCATTTGTCTCCTTTGTGATCTTGGGCAAGTTACTTAACCTCTCCGAGCCTTTGTTTTCTCATCAGTAATATGGGAATAATAATTTGTTATTTTCGTGTTTATGTCACAAAGTAAACACTCAGAATTTAGAATTATTATTGGGATTATTATGACTCATAGGATGAGGATTATATCTTTTTTATTGTTGATTTATCTACACCTCAAAGTGCTTGGCACATAGTGAGTGTTCAATCAAAATCTGATGAACAAGTGAGAATATTGATACCTTTTCCTTCTCTTCTGCTGCTTAACTTTTACATGATGTCTGAAGTTCTCTATAACTCCTGACATATTGTTTCTTACAAGTTAATTGCTCAAAAATGTAACTGAATAATGTATGTGGAAATGTAAATGGCTATACTGAATGTAATTGATGATGATAATGTAATGATATACAATGTAACGATGTTGATGGTGTTGGCATCACTTGCCAAAGAATGGGAACGTTCTTCGCTGATCTCCCCTGTCTGCGAAAGCCCAGGTAAAGTTTGCCACCTGGAACTAAAACTGATTGAAGTACATATATGTAAGTATATGAATATTTGGACAAATTAACAATGAGATTTGTGGCATCTTTTTGCTTTCAAGGGGAGATTTGATGGATTTAGCTCTCTAAATAGGCGTATCCTTTCCCATCACCCTTCGTTTGTATCTTTTATGATGTTTTGCTTTCAGCTGAAGAGGATGACCTTCCACAAAGAAGAAGGATCATTCTTTGATCAAGGATTTGTGAAGAACTCTGGTTTCTCACTAGATCTCCCAAATAATTGTTCTTCCCACATCTCCTAAAACTGGATTTCAGTACCAAATGCAGTAGTAGATTGTGTACAGACATATGGGTGTGTGTGTGTGTGTGTGTGTGTAGGAGGTTATGCTTGATTTTGTTGTTGGAAGATCACTGCTGTGTTTTCCTTACTCCACAGGTTATTCAATTTTAAGATTCAGAGTATTGGACTGGGAAAAGGAAAGGAGAAGGATCACACATGTAACTGCTAATTATAGTAGTGATTTATTGTCTACCATGTGCCAATCATTGTGCTATGTGGTTTATTTACATAATATTTAAAAATCCTTATAGTAACCCTGTGAGATAGATATCATTATCCCCATTTTATAGGTCAGGAAATAGAGGCTCAGAGAAATTCATTGCTTTACCTGAGTTCTCATAGTAAGTAGAAGAGCCTGAATTCAAATGACAGCTGGGTTTTAGTTTTAGTTGACCCTAATTTTCTATATGTTTTAAATTCTTGGTCCTTCCATCTTTCTATCTGTAAAATGGGACTTTTTTGTGTGTGAGAAGCTCCAATTGTTGGGGGTGAGGTAAGGAAGAGGGTTGAATTGACTCTTGTAGTAGCTACAGAAAATTACAGATATATAATGAAAGGAATAATGAGAGGCTTGGAGAAGCTGGGATATGGGGCAGAAATGGAATAAAGAGACCACAGGCCCATATTCTCTGTGTTCTTGAGCCTCCCTTAGGAGCCTGGTGAGTGCACACTGAAGTTGTGATACCAGAAGGGATTGAGGAAGGGATTGAGCATGCAATTTGTGAAATGTTCCTCAAAAATCTTATTTGGCTTCTGATATTAAGGGATTTATTAGTTAATTTTATTGGATGTGCTAGTAGTATTGTGATTGTAAGTGTCTTTTTAGTTGTAGATTATACTTAACAATTTATTAGTGAAATGATCTGATGAAAATAAAAAATGTGATAGTGAAGTTTAGTGTTGGGTACATGGCTTCATTTTATTTTTCTCTCTACTTGTATGTATTTATAATTTTCATAGTAAAAAGTAAGCAAATAAAAAGATCAAAACCAAACCCTACCCCAAAAAACTCCATGTAAAAATAAAGGATAGACAGAAGTTAGATACTAATGAGGACTTTTAAATGTGATGGGCTAAATTTAGGCTCAGTGGACAGTAGACAAGACTCCAAATTCTGGTATTTTGGTATAGCCTTATCTTCCAACCAAAGTTCACTCTGGTTTTTTTTTTTTTTTAAGATTTTATTTATTTATGAGAGAGAGAGAGAGAGAGAGAGGCAGAGACATAGGCAGAGGGAGAAGCAGGCTCCATGCAGGGAGCCTGACGTGGGACTGGATCCTGGGTCTCTAGGATCACACCCTGGGCTGAAGGCGGTGCTAAACCGCTGAGCCACCTGAGCTGTCCAAGTTCCCTCAGTTTGAATTCTTTTCCAGTATCAGAGATTCAAATTGTATCTTCAAATGAGGTAGCACAGGCAGCTCTGCCCTTGGGAATTCTCTGTGGTCCTTACACAGCAGAGGAAGGGATTCTAAATCATTCTGAATAGAATGGGTCCAGCTTTAGCTGTGTGTGTGCCTATAAGACGGGTATTTCACTTTCCTGCACCTAGAGGTACATAGTTGTAATCTTCAGGTGAGACTGACTCAGGGGATGAGGAGTATTAATAATATTCCTCGGTCCTGACTCTGTTCCTTGAGCTGGTCAGATGGAGTAGGGCACATATTGTCCCTTGACTATAAGGTCATGCCTGGTTTCTCATATGGTTAATTCTTTAGAGTGGGACTCTGCCCTTCTGACTCTTGGAATAGGTATTCTTTTGTTCTCTTTCTGTCTTTATAGACACAAGTCCATCCTCACTCCTTTAGTCAGCTTTCAACCAGACCTTCAAATGGCTAGTGGTGAAACTGGCGACTTTGGAAGAAAGTGATAGAGTAGTTCTTGTGATACAAATTGTCCTTCTTACAAGAAGTAGGAAGAAGGGTTGGAGGAAGTTAGTGTCATGGCCAAGATCCAAAACCAGTCTATGAAAGGAATAGAAGTTCTACACAGCTTTGTTATACCAAAAATCATATGATATGTGAATTCATTCATTCATTCATTCATTCTCATTCATCAGACATTTATTTAGAACCAGACACTTGTTAAATTCTGGATATGCAAAAATAAAACAGACAGTGTCTGATGTCAAGGACCTGATAGCATAGTGGAGGAGACAGTGAGTGAGTTAATGATTATAGCATTTGGTGGTAAGTGCTATGATAGACGGAAGCCCTGTGTGTTAGGAAAGCCTCAAGGAGATGCATCTTGTGGTAGGGTGAATTAGTTATCTACAGTGTAAGTGGTTGCAGCTGAATTTGAAGAATTATTAGGAGTTGGCCAAGCAGTCAAGTATGGATTTCATTCCTGTAGAGAGAATAGTGTACAAAATCACAGAAGGGTAAGAGCATTATGAATTGAGGTTTTTGCAAGTCATTATGACTGAACTGTGATACATATGGAAAAGACAGATGAAGCTTGACAGATGAGCAGGGATCTGTTCATGTTGGACTCTTCTAGCTAATTGTTTGGATTTCAACCAGCTGGAAATGAGGAAGATTTGCATTTTAGAAAGATCACTCTGGAAGATCATGTGAAAAAGGGACTATAAGGGTTCAGTTTGGATGTCAGAGCAATAATCTAGAAAAGAGATTTTGCAGTCCTTTAAGGTGATGTCAATGTAATTGGAGAAGAGAGTAGATTTTATTTAGAGATGATTTATAGGTAGAATCATATGGACCAATAAGTAGAATCTTCTGGGCCTGGGAGACACAAAAATGGTGAATTAATACATGCAAGGTGGTGAAGAAGGATGTCTGATTCCTTACTGATCATCTAATCAAGAGAAGAAATGAAAAAGGCACAGGTATATTTTTTTACTTTAACCATTGTGGTAAATATTTATAGTATTCCAAATTTGTGAAGTATGTCCAGGCCTATTTATTTATGTCTGTCATTTCTCAGTGAAAGCTTAGCTGAAAAGGAGATGAATAGTTTAAAAGGGAGCAATGACAGCAAATTCATAAAGTCTTGCTCTTTATATAGTAGAAGAAGAAACCAATAAAAAATAAGATAGAATTAGGGTATATGCTTTCAAATCTAGAATGTTAATCACCAGCTTTTGTGAAGAATGGGGGAGAAGCATTTTTTAACTTCTCATTTGGCAAAACCAGAACAGAACAAATCAAAAACAAACAAGAACCCCTGAGGCTCAGAGATATTAAATGCTTTGCTTGAGGTCACACATAGCTGTATGTGGGAATTCACACTGCAACCCAGGGCTCTGTGCAGGACATTTTGATAGCTCCATGGCAGTTACCCAGAATGTGTAAGGGTCTAAGTCATGAAAGGGAAGGTGAGTGGCCTGTGTGAATAAAAAAATGAGTAAACTCTGCAAATGATAATGAAGAGTCTTTAAAATTTTTTGGACTTGATCAAGGGAAATGATTATTTGGAGTTCTATTGAGTGAGATGCAGGAGGAAAATAAATTGTGAAAAAATTTCTGCAGTATTTACATTTTATACAAACACATTTTATCTAGAAATGACTTAATTGTATAAATGACACTAGAATTTTAAAGAGCATTATAGGATATAACATAGTTGACATTTAAATTTTTAATCCATTTTAACCACTGTGTTAAGGTTGACCATCTGCTATGCACCTAAATGATACATACATAAAACAGTTTTATCCTCAAAGTTGTTTTTGTTGTTGTTGTTCTTTTTTTAGTATCCTCCACGTTCTTTAAAGTATTGTTAGGGTTACTAGGTTTGCAGACATGAAACTACTTTAGAACAATCTGGAGCAGTTTATTATCAGTGATAAATTTATATAATGAAGTGACAGAATTTTTAAGGTAGATAATGAGTGCTCTGAGCAGTCAGAAAAGGTAGTGGTGGATAAAAACTGGAGTCAAACAGAAGGCTTCATGAATGGTGTGACTCTGAAGATGGGCCTTGAAGGATTAAAGGGATTTGATTTTTCCAGGAAAAAATTGTGGGACCAGTAAAGTACACAAGTTCTGTTGTGTGTGTGTGTGTGTGTGTGTGTGTGTGTGTTTAAACACAAAACACATTTAGGTTAACATTTCATCTGTTCATTGCACTGTTCCTTAATGAAATACTAGAAACAACACTATTATCAAACAGTGAAATAGGGGCAGTATTAATATTTCATGCTATATTCATAAAATTAAATGTTATTAAGCTAGCAAAAGTAATTAAAGAACAGCAGGGCCTGGTGGAGAGGCCTTGCTTATGGCCAGTTAAACTATCAGGTCTACCGTTTACTAGCTTTGTGCCTTCACTTGAGTCAATTACTTTTGAGCTTTGGGTTATTCAATTTTAATTTTTTAAAAAATTTTTATTTATTTATGATAGTCACAAACAGAGAGAGAGAGAGAGAGGCAGAGACATAGGCAGAGGGAGAAGCAGGCTCCATGCACTGGGAGCCCAACGTGGGATTCGATCCCGGGTCTCCAGGATTGCGCCCTGGGCCAAAGGCAGGCGCCAAACCACTGCGCCACCCAGGGATCCCTGGTTATTCAATTTTAAATGGCAATGATAAAAATCACTCCAAAAAGTTATTGTGAAAATTAAAAAAAATGTGGATGGGGCACCTGATAAATAGCAGATGTTCAGTCAACATTGTTAATTATTATTCGTATGTATGCTACTGGTGTATAAAGAAAAAGAATCTTTCTGAAGAAAAGTCTCAGTTCCTATCAAAAGCTTTTTCTTTTAGAATTAATTTATTTTAGAGAGAGAGAGCACAAGCAGGAGAGGCAGAGGAAGAGAGAACCTCAAGCAGAATGCACTGAGTGCAGAGCCTAATGCAGGGCTTGATCTCACAACCTTGAGATCAGGACCTGAGCTAAAACCAAGAGTTGGATGCTTAACCAACTGTACCACCCAGGGGCCCCCCTATCAAAAAGCTTTAAAAATGAGTATTTCTTTGCTGACTCAGCAACTCTATGACTAAAAACGTATTCTGAGGAAATAGCTAAGGATGTGTGCACGTGTTTGAAAGGCTATTTCATGCAACGTTTACTAGAAGAGTGAAAATTAACTCCAAATCTTACACATAGATGATTGGTGAATAAAATTACAATTTTTTAGATAAATAAAATGTACTTCTATTAAAATGGTGATGTAGAAATATATTTCTGATATAGAAATAGAGGAAAGTAGATTCTATAACTATATACAGTCTAATCCCAATTTTGTAAATGTATATTTATTCAGAGAAAATTTCCTAGAAGGGTAATACATCAAAATGTTAACTATAGTTCTGAGTAGTGGATCTTTAGATAATTTATATTTTTTTCATTGGGCTTACCTGAATTTTTGACTTTTATGGTAATAAGCATACATGGATACAAATTTAAAAATAAGAATGGGTCGTTATTCAAAATACTTAGTGACATAGGAAGATGCTTAAGATTTAAAGAAAAAATGATTTAAAACTGATATACAATCCCAATTTTGTTAAGGTATTTTTATATCTTATGCCTACAACGAATGACCAAGTTTTGCTTTTGTTGGCTCTTTCTCTCAACATGTAGTAAAGCTTCTAGGAAATGATGGGGATGGGATGTCGTGAAGCAGTAGAGCAGAGACTAGACTCGTGTATGCCTGGATAAAATTCATCACTTTCTCTGACTCCTTTTTGTGTTTTCTTTATTTTCACCACAACTTTAACAGTTGGCTTTCTTGGCTATTTTCATAAGGAAATAAAGTTTAACTTTTGGGAAAAGCCACTGTCCCCTCTCCCTTCCTTTCTTTCCTTTCATCCTTTTAGGACTCAGCAAATTCAGTGTCCACTGGGCACTTGTGGGTATATAATGCAGAACAAGAGATACAGTCCACTTGGGAGAGACAGTAAAACAGCACTCAAATAAGTATTAAAAATTGTGTGAGCTACTATGGAAGAAAAAAGAATAAGGTATTATGACAGTGCAAAATGAGAGTGGAGGAAAGGGAATTTGTTTAGATAGGAAGTCAGCAGAGACCTCCATAAGGAAGTGATATTTTAAGTCAGCTTTGAAGTAGGAATTAGTCAGATAAACATGGAGGGAAAAGCATTCTAGGAAGAGGAACAGGCACATATAAAGGTTTTTAGGCAAAAAAAAAATACCTTTGCCGGTTCAAAAAACTGGAGCAAGAACCAATGTGCCTGCCTCTTAAGGTATGACATGAACTTGGGAAGTAGGCAGGGGCCTGGTATAACGTATTAAGGATTTTGGGTTTTGTTCTGAGGACAATGGGCAGCCATTGTATGATTTGTATGAAATAGTTTGGATTTGTATGAAATAGTTTGTTTTAGAAAGATCTTTTTGGCTGCTCTGAGATGAAAGAACTGGAGAGAGGCAAGAGAAAACCAGGGAGATGAGTCAGGAGGCTTTCAGTTATCAGGAGATGATGGTTACCAGTAAAGATAGTGAAGATAAAGAAAAGACAGATTGGAGGTACACTGCTGGTAGCATTGACAGGACTTAGTGACAGGTTGGATTAAGGGTGTGAGGGAAAGGGAATAGGAGCTCTCAGGGATGATTTTCAGAATACTTCGTTGGAGTGACTTGGTAGATTGCATAGATGGTGGAGTGGGTGTGTGTGTGTGTGTGTGTGTGTGTGTGTGTGTGGAGTGGGTTTTTGGAGGGGTACAGGATGAGATAAGTGTTCAGTGTGGGACGTGTTTACCTTGCAATATCTGTAATATTACTAGGGAGATGTTGAATAGATGAGGTCTGTTAGTCAGAAGAGCTATCCTTCTGGGATAGAGCTAGACATTTAAGAATCACTGGCACTGATCATGCTGTAGGCACTATTGATGAATGGGACTGGCTGTAAGGAGAATATGGAGAGAGAGGAGCAGAGAATCCAGGGCTGAACCCTGAGGAATCCTGATATTAAACCTCAAGCAATGGGGGAGGTGGCTCTCTGTAAGGATGCAATGGAGCGGTGAGGGGGAAGACTAGGAGAATGTGGGGTCACTAGAAAACCACTGGTGGTGAGTGTCAAGGCGGAAGGGATTGGCCGTATAGAATGTGCTAAAAGTTCTAGTAAAACGATGCCTGGAAAGTGCTCGTTGGATTTGGTTACATGGAAGCTCCATATGATGGTGGGAGAAGGGGATTTAGTGCAGTGGTGGAGGTGGAAGACCAATTAGACTGAGTAGAAGAACTAGAAGTGATGGAGAGATAAGCGTGTACAGAACTTTTTATAATCTTAACTCTGAAGAGAGAGGCCAGTGCTGGAGGGAATGTCAAGTCAGGGGAGAGATTTTTTTGTTTCCTTTTAGCAAAGGACATTCTAGAGTTTATTTGAATGCTTATGGACATGACTTAGTAGGAGGGAGAGTACTAGTGATCCAACTGATGATGTTTGATTGGAGAAGGAAAGAAGGACATGGAAGTAAGTTTGGCTGTCTGCTCTGTGTTGAATTTGTGCTATGCTAGGTGGTTGGCACAGGGACTTAATATTCACAGTAGCCCCATGAAGTTGGTATGATTATCCCTGTTTTACAGATGAGGAAACGGGGTTAAGCAGAGGTAGAGTTAAAGTCTTAATCCAGAACTGTTTGATTTCAGAGCTTGGACTCTTAGCTCTGACTTACACTATTGGAGAATTTCCTCTATGGTGATATATTAGTTTTGCTAGGGCTGCAATCACAGGATCCCCAACAAACTAGGTGGCATGAACAACAAAAATTAATTTTCTCACCGTCCTGGAGGCCAGAAGTACGAGATCAAGGTGTCGGCAGGTTTGGTTTCTCCTGAGGCCTGTCTCCTTGGCTTGTAGATGGCCAGCTTTTCCCTGTCCTCACATGGCCTTTTCTTTGTGTACACATATCCCTGGTGTCTCTCCTGTATTCCTAATGTCCTCTTCTTTAAAGGGCACCAGTCAGACTGGATTAGAGCCTACTCTAAGGGTCTAATTTTTACTTAATCACCACTTTGAAGGCCTTATCTCCAAATACAGTCACATTTTGACAGTAAGTCTTCAACATACGATTTTGGGGGTGGGGAGCACAATACAATCTGTAACAGATGGCTTCTCATTTTCCTAAAAGTGTAAGGAAAAGAGTGGGTGTGGGGGAGTTTTGGAAAACGTGAAAAGGGATGAAACAGTGACTGAAGAAAGTAGAAAAGGAGCTTACTAGAGAAATGTAGTCTGAGGGTCAGTTGAACCTGGAGATTGTTTGCTTATATCTCAGTTATCTGAGTTTCTGCAGCAATATTCAGGTATATGGTTGGAGTAAAGAATAAGACCTCTGTGCTACAGTTAGGCTGCTGGTTGCTCACATGGGCTTAGCAACCAGCCAAATGACCATTTTTTTTGTGCACAAAGTTGAAAGATAAATGAGTTCTATTCACATCCTCAGCACAATTACAAAGTACTCTTATGTCAGGGACCTTTCTGGATGTTCCCCAATAGTTGAAAACATAAAAACTAAATAAATCTGTGACTGCTAAGATTTTGGTGCATTCACCAATGTAAGAATTAGCTTGAACATTTTTCCAATCGGTTCTAGTTGTCTTTCATGATTACTCACCACTCTCTTTGTTCTTCTTTATCTACTCTTTCTTTCTTCCCTGTTTCCTTTCCTCACTCATCAGTTATTTATTGACCACCTCCTAGATGTCTGGCACTAGGGATAAAAAGGGTCAGCAATCTAGTGTGGGAGACAGAAATGTATATATGCAGTGAAAGGTATTATTAAAGTGATGATTTATTTGTTCATTTATCCTGCAAATATATGGAGTACCTTCCAAGTGCCAGGCAGTGTGTTAGGCTTGGGATAGAGACAGGAGTAAGATGGAGTTTCTGGCTTCAAGAAACTTGCAACCTGGTATAGAAAACATGAACAGGTAAGTAAACAAAGACAATGCAATGTGACATTTGAAAAATATTAGAAGGTCTCCAAGTAGGGAGTGATTCTTGTCTCTGCTATCCCTTGCATGTTTGGATACCTGTTTAGAGCAGGCATTGTTGCATTTTAACAAAAGGAACTTGGGAATGGATATTTATTCATTTCACATACAGTTTTAAATGCTTGTCATTGTTGTGTAGTGACACTTTTGTAGTCCTTAAATTATGAGCAACTGGTGAGTTTGGGATCTATGGCTTTTTTTCTTCACATGAGTTTATTGTCCACAGCCTTCACCATCAACACCTTTTTTAGGTGGTGAGTGATTAATGGTATTCCTGAAATACTTGACAGAAACCTGCTGAATATTAAAGCTGGAGACAAGTCACAGTAAAAAGCAGTACTGTGATAGTGGATGAGCAGAAAGCATACACTGCCTAGCACAGATCTCAAATATCTGGGACTTGGAACTATATGGGGATTCCCTGTGATATGATTTTTAAAATGGTGAATGGCATTGAGATAAGAAACACTGAGAAGAAAATGGTTTTTTTGTAAACTATGTAATTGAAACATTTTCAAGTATCCTTCCATTTTACCTTATCTCAGGAAAAAAGTTATTTACAACCAAATACTTTTGGGGTTCATTGAGACAATGGACATAAACTCGTCGTTGCTTTCTTCAGAGATTATGTGCTATAAATAAAACTCAAGGTATTATTATCAGCAATGTAGACTTATTTTTGTGGGAAAAATGCTAACCATATTATGGAAACAGTGCAGGTGGTAGGAGGGAGAAAAGGCAGATTTGATCAATGGTATATGTGGGATTTAGAATCAATGATTAAACTAATAACAGCTGAGAATTGCTTTGATATCATACAGTGAATCTGCATATTGACTTCATCTCAGAGTCATATTCTAGAGTATGTCACAGTGGCAAGAGCACTGGATGGGGACCAAGAGTATATGTTCTGATCTAGCTCTGCCATTGACTATCTATGTGCCTCATTTTCCCCATCTTTAAAATGAAACGGTTATAGGGAAAGGTCCCTAAGGTCCCTCCAGTTCTGATATTTAATCGTTCTGTGATTCTACGTCCCACGCCTATCAAAAGCATTTGACTTTTCTTAAGTTGCTTGCACCAGCATTTCAGTTAGAATGCATCCAGGAGCTTGTTTCCATGGGCTGTTGGGAACAGCAGGACCTTGCTTCTCCAGGACTTGATATGTCTTCTGTTAACTGCTGACAGTGAGCCATACCACCTAAAAGGCTCCCTTGGTAGCCGTAAAGATTGAAAGGACAAATGGACAGTATTGAGAGCTCTGTGGAAGAGGAGACGGTGATCATCATGGCCCCTTGGGATTTGCAAAGAGGAGTGACTAGAACTGGGCCATTCACTGCAGCCAGGTCAAAGGTCAGGTCAGGAATGTGGACAATGCTGATGACTCCAGGTAGGTCTAGGAGGGTAAACAAGCCCATTTAGTCCCTCCTGAGTCTTGAAGATCTGAGCAGCTGTGCTCAGAAAAGTTATTAGGAAGTCTCCTAATTTATGAAACTCATTAGAAGATAAATGTGACATTCACTTTTTATATTTTAATTACCACCCAATCATTATATTCTTACTTAATACTCACCAAGTTATTCTCCTCTTAACATATTCTCACAGTTCAAGCATTCATTAAACATGCTACATGCTTTTATGATCATTGATTGAGTTAAAAATTTGGTTTTGACTGATGCCGCTGTGCAAGGGACTCCCTATATTTTAGGATTTTGGAGTGTTGTTGAAAGACCTTTGAGTTTTCTCCTTCGGTTTTAGTTCAGCAGTCTTAAATATAATTCTCTAGTGGCAGAGATTTATACCTATTATTATTGCTAATAATAAGCTAACTTGGAGGGTGATTATAAAATGATTTGGAGTACTGCCTTTCTTAGTGATAAAAAAAAGTAATGGATAATTTCTGAAAGGATATTAAGTCAGATAACTAAAAAAGTTTTGTGTCCTGAATATAATAATAAGAAATTAAAGGTCTTTTAAATGGTTTCTAATGGAATTCCAGTAAAAATTTCACATATTTTCCTTAAAATACTAATTAAATTCCTGTATCTAATCATTTAAAAAAACAAACTGTATACCTAATACATATTACAAGATGATTTTTCCTTTTTTTTTTTTTTTTGCCTTTTTTTTTTTTTTTTTTTTTTTGCTTTTATCTAGTTGCTTCCAAGATCCGGTACTTACAGGAATATCATAACCGGGTTCTTCACAACATTTATCCTGTACCTTCAGGGACAGATATTGCAAACACCCTGAAATACTTTTCCCAGACCTTGTTAAGGTAAGCTTTAAAATATCCTCTACTTTGAAAGAATTATTAGATAGTACTGCTGAACTATTGATTGGGACCTAAACTTTTATTGAACTGAAAGTTTTGAAGGGCCTTCTGTTTTCTTGTGCTCTGCCAGAAGAGTCTGGACCCAAGTTCTCTGGGTGTATATAGCAGATCACATCATAGGCCTAACTGGAAAAAAAGAAGGGGTTGCCTGGCTATTGCCTGCTTTCCTCCATCTTACATCTTTCCAAAAGATTTGTACAGTGATAAAGGTTATATGTCTGACACTATTATAGAGTGGAATAGAAAGGAGAATTTACATTGCTAAAATTAAGAATAGGAGATGGTCTTAAATCAGAATTAAGTAGTGTTTTAGGTTCATCTGTAGTATTTCCTATTTCTTAAAGTATCATCTGTGGTAGAAACAATCTTCACCACTTCAGGCATTCAACATGCTTGGCAGTTGATGTGGACACTCTGTGAAGACAAGGAGAGGAAAACACATATTGGCTTGCTTTTACTGTGACTGAGACAGTAACCCAATTCTCATTAGGAAGAACAAGCAGACAGGGGAGCCACTCAGTTGTTTGGGAAAAAAACAGCCATGATGTGAGTGGAATGATTCCCTTTCCATTAAATTCTAAGGCTTGGTCTCTTCATTAGTTACCATGATCTTCTCACTCTGGATCTGATTTTGGAAACATACAAATTGACTTGCTACTGCTTCATTTAGCTGTGGAAGAGCCATATTTTTGTGAGATAGGAATTAGGGAAAGAACACTGGTGGGGAATGAGTGTGGTGTCCCTAGAGTTCCCAGCAGTCCATGGCTCAGCTATGGGCTGACTGAATGCTTTGCAGAAAGAAGCTTCATGCTCATCTTCTGTAGCACTGCTCTTTGTTCTTCTTATTCTTTGGAATATCTTGTCTTCTTTAGAACCTTTAGTGTCCCGTTTATTTTTTGTTTTTGTTTTACATTTTATTTGTTTATTTGACGGAGAGCACAAGCAGGAGGAGCAGCTGGCAGAGGAAGAGGGAGAAGCAAGCTCCCTGCTGAGCAGAGAGCCTGAGCAGGCTCATCCCAGGACCTCAGGATTATGACCTGAGCCAAAGGCAGCCGCTTAACCAACTGAGCCACCCAAGCGCCCCATCCCTGTTCTCTTTTAAAGGGCTTCTGTTTATCATAGATTTCATACTTGCTCAGCAAGTTGAGAACCTTGTTAGGGGCAATTTCTCTTCTATTCAAA
Source organism: Canis aureus (assembly GCF_053574225.1). Taxonomy (NCBI): domain Eukaryota; kingdom Metazoa; phylum Chordata; class Mammalia; order Carnivora; family Canidae; genus Canis; species Canis aureus. The sequence goes on from NC_135619.1 coordinate 65,986,044, forward strand.
TTGCAGGGGAAGCATTTGTTCAATTTTTATAGTGATAATCAGTTTAAGTTTATATAACAAGCATCTGATTTGTTTTTTTGAATTCTCCTTTTGTCTTTGAGGTCAGGGTTCTCAAAGGCAAGCACTTTCCTTGATTACAAATTCTTGGGGTTCTCAAAATGAGAACCGTTTTTCAGTAGGAAGTAAATTTTGCATTCACTTTGTGAAGAAACTGACATTCTCATTGGCACTTTGAAGCCTACTGCTAAGTCTTCGTCATTGTGTCAGAAAGTTTGGAAATTTGGGATACTGAAGTCATGTTTGTAAGACATGTTTCCATTTTCTTGTGCAATGGATCATTAAAATATGATCATGGGTGATAACATTTTAATGGTAAAACTGCAGTTAAGATAGTTTGTTCAAGTAGCTGTTGGAGAAGATTCTGTGCAATTGAGCTGAGTCCATTTTCAAAGGAGACCACATCAGCAACTACTCCTAATGGTAATATTAACAAAATAGCTGCCATTATCATAGCAATATTATATGGTAATATCAGTAACTATAGGTGTCAAGCACTATTCTAAGAACTTTACATATTATCTTATTTAATCCCTTATAATAATTCTATGAGATGAGTGTAGTCTTATACTCATTTTACAAATAGTGAAACTAAAGCATAGAGTCATTTGACGAAGTGCTCAAAGTTGTTTTTCTAGTATGTGTTGGACCCTGGTGGTCCTAATCTACAGCACACACTCTCAATAATTACGGTACATTGCTTTTCCCTAGTATATTATCATGGTACAGAGACACTTCTTCTTCAGGTTTGGCCTTTGGGAATACCAGCATCCATTTTGAGTTTATAGCCTAGTTTAGGCTGTCCTTGAGACTAAGGGAGGAAAGGAAGTGCTTTTGTGCAAAGATTTGCCAACTTTTTGGGAGTTAAATTGAGCTGTACTTGAGGTGATGTGGATAGCATTTCAATTTCCAGGTGTTTTATCTTTCTCTCACTTAGCAATTTGTTGTGGATAGTAACAGGTCAGAGAAGAGTTGATAGCCTATAGGACACACTCACATGTAGTGGAAGAGGGAAAACATTAAGCAGCATAACATGTCATAAGTTGGATTTTAGTACTTACAGGTTCAACTCCTGGGCTGATTTAAATATGGCCCCAATGCAGTTTGTTTGTTTGTTTCTTTTTTTTTTTTTTTTCAATTTGTTTGAGAGGGAGCAAGAGCCAGAGAGATCATAGAGACAGGAGAAGCCGACTTGCCACTGAACAGGGAGCCTGACATGGGGCTTGATCCCAGGACTCTGAGATCATGACCTGAGCCAAAGGCAATCATTTAACGGACTGAGCCACCCAGGCTCCCCTCAATGCAGTTTCTTTCTTCTTTTTGCCTATCTTAGCATTAAAAACAGAAGCAACTCAAAACTCTTTTCAATTTCTTTTTTTTTTTTTTTTTTAGATTTTATTTATTTATCCATGAGAGAGAGAGAGAGAGAGAGGGAGAGAGAGAGGCAGAGACACAGGCAGAGGGAGAAGCAGGCTCCATGCAGGGAGCCTGACATGGGACTCGATCCCAGGTCTCCAGGATTACGCTCTGGGCCGAAGGCAGCGCTAAACCGCTGAGCCACCTGGGCTGCCCCTCTTTTGTTTACTGGAAATATAGATCTTAAAACTATTGCCCATGTATTTGACCAAGTTATGACCACTTTAACTGTTAGTATATATAACAATCATATTTATATTTCTTCATTTTGTTTACACTATTAGAAAGTTCAAGACAAATGAGATGGTCTAGGTATTTGGTGTTCAAGATTTTTGAAGTAAAATTTTCTACTTACTAACAAGATGGTTCCTTTTGCATTTTAGATGATTTTTACATTCAGAAACCTCTCACTTTCAGAATTCAGATTCTTGGAAAGAAACAAGAAGAAAGAATTGGAGATGAATTCTCACAGAGCAACCCTTTTTCTATTTGGATAGTCTCAAGGAAGTCAGAATTATTATTTTTATTAAAATCTGCAACCTCAAGTACTGGCAGCTTCATTTGAGTCAGGATTGCAATTTTTAGAGTAGTAGTCCTGTTTTTTTTATGCATGGCATGTAACTCTTACTGATTTCAGTAGAGTTTTGTACCTATTCCCAAAGGCAGAGATTAGCCTAGATGTTTAACTTCAATCAATTTAATCCATAGGAAAGGAGAAATTAAGTTACCATAATTGACTGTATCAGCATTGAATAGTCCACATATGTCCATTTAGCTCTTAATTAGACTCACATTAAAAAGTTCACGGGGAAAAGAAAAGTTCATGGGGGCCTCCTAAACTTTAGGTTAATAGAAGGCGAATCCTGTGCATTATTCATCTTTCTAGCCCTTGAGCCTAGAGTGGAATTTGGTCCTTAGAAAGGATCAACTAATGTTTGTTGAACTGAGTTGTCTTTGGTGCAGATTTCGTCCATTGCAGCCATCCTTCTAGAGCATTTACTTCATCTAGCAGTGACCTGGGGTACCAGGTAACATTTTATCTGAGTGCTGGGCTGTACTTATTTTCATTTAGCAGGAGCCTAAATATGGGAACAGACATACACTTTACACACAACTTCAGAGTTTAGGTGTTTTTTTTTTTTCATTCAAAGTTTAGTTTTTAGTTTGCTTTAGTATTTAGAAGGACCTATGAAGATCATCTGCTTTAATTCTTTATTACTACAGAGGAGTCTGCCTATTTTACATTGGAAATATTCTGGGGCCATATTTTAAATCTAAGGTCTTCTTTAAGGATCTTGCATATTACCTGGCCCAACATTTAAAGGTTTCCAGTCTTCCTATGTATACAGTCTTTTAGGATTCCTTCCCCTAAATCTCTCTACTGGTGCCATTCAAGCTGCTAGCACATAAGATCTTTTTAAAAATCATTAAGTTTGGGGAAAGCTACTTTCCCTTAACTCTTTAGGAAACAACACTTTTGATATATTTTGAAAAGGGATTCTAGTCTCAGTTCAATAATTTTCATTGAATTATAATTTTTAATTGCTTAGGAAGAAAACCTAGACCGTATAATTATTGGTTTCAGGCCTACGGAGTCGCTTTAAAGCATAACATGGTCAAGTAAATTTTGTTTAGTGTAGAGATTCAACTCAAATGTAAAAATTCATAATCTTACAGAAAGTTTATTTGATGTATTAATTTTCTGTGCTATAAATGCCTCAGGGCAACTTCTCATCTTTCTTCGTACCCACAGGGGTCTTCTTCTCTTGGTTCCTCTTGATGTTGGAAGTAAATGTTTAATAAAGAGGATCTCAGGAGAGAGAAGGAAAGATGAAAAGTTGGTTGCTGGGTCAGACTCTTCTGAGCAGGGCATTCTGCATATTCTTTTTGGTTGGGTGTACAGACGTCTGGGGAAAAATTTTAGATGGGGTAGATGGTTTTATCATTCCCAAGTTAGACAGTTTGGTTGGGGAAATAAGGTTTTTTTTTTTTTTCTGAATAAACTTCACAAAACATCATAAAATCACAATGCATTGTACATTGATTCATGAGCCCTTCTTTAGTTTTTCCACAAATGAAAACATTTCCTTACATTGAAACATGAATGGTAATATAAAACTGATTTCATGAATAACTCATCTTCAGCCATTTTTTTCTCAACTTCACTTATTAAATCTAGAGGCAGTGAGAGAGAAGTTTGACTGTTTCAATGCTGACATTCTCCCTCCCTGCATGTATAAACTTGTTGCTGCTATCATTTGGGAGCCCCACTTATAACAGGAAGGGAAAAATACCAAAACAGAGTCTCCAAAGTTGATTTGACTAGTGTCTGTTAAATTATGTCAAACTTTGGGACAATACTAAAGTATACTTGAAAAAAAAAAATAATGTGCTGTATTTCCCCCACCAAGGAAAAGTCTGATGACAGAACTGTATTTAATTTAAAGGACAGCATTAATATATGATATGTAGCTGCTTTTATTCTCTAAGGCAAAATGTCGTTTTTCTATCACTTCTATAAGATCCGCATCTTGTAACTTTGAAATGATGCTGGTAGTAGGCTAACTTAGGGCTGAAGTTTGGGAAATATTTCTGACTTATATCTGTTGTGATTCTAAAGGAATTTTCAGTGGGATAGAATCCTATAGGATTAAAACAGAGTTTTGGTGACTGGGCTTATCAAAAATATAACATTTAAAGGTGGTACTTTTAGGAATAATCAAGTTATATGAGGAAAGTATAAAGTCTGATGGAAAATCTGATGGTACTGGAATGTTGATATCCCATTGTGAAGTATAAACTTAAGTTAAATACATCACACACATACACAAAAGGTAAATCTAATCCCTTTAAAAGTAAAAAAAAAAATTACATTAAATCTTAAGTTATTTCTTGCTAAGAAGTATTACATAAGTATTCTGAAATTATCTTTATTATTATTAATTGTTTTTCCCTGGACATTGGGTAACAGAAGACAAAGGAAATTGAGGTAAATTAGGCACATGGAAAATTAAAAGCATGTAGTCATTTTCCTTACATTGTAACATATTTTGCACTAAGAGTAAATAGAAATAAATGTAAATTTGAAATAGCAAGCATGCTTGACACTAACCGATTCTTCACACCACTGTAAAATGGTAAATGCAATATCATTAACTAAGAACTTAGTAATGTTTGATGCACATAGAGTTAAGTATAAAACAAGGTTATTTTTATGGAATGGAACATTTATAAATTGTTACCTATTTTGATTATCATATAAGTATACTATATAAAAACATTTTTTAAGTGTAGCAGATACTATCATTATAACGTATAGCTGTTGTCTTTAATGATAAATAATATAACCTAACTTAAAAAAACCTAAATATCTGGCCAAGCAGTCATTTCTTCTATTTTTAAATTAACTTTTCTACTTTATCGCTTTTTACTAAAAGTTTTTCATTTAAAAAGGAAGGCTAAAAGAAAGCCAGTTTATATCTGGAGTTTATTTTTATTCCCATTAAACTTTTTTTTAACTTCCTAAATTATCTTTCCTGAGTTTTGTTGAATAATAACGTAAGTAGCAGCAGTAATACGTGAAATCTTATTGTATGATGTGCAGCTATATGACAGATACTGCTTGCCTAGTCTTTAGAATTTTGAAGGTAATTATTTAATAAACCACTGTTTATATTCAGAGAATAAAATGTTTCCTCCCCAACATGCAAAATTAAATAAAAACCCACACATAAATAACCATTATCATTAGTTCACAAACATATGCTATGGACCATCTACTATATATTATTTTATAGCTTTTCCAATGTAGTTTAGCTAACATTTTAGAAATATGTATTATTTCTAAATTCATATGCCTGTTTAAACTTCATTATCTCAAATGATACTGACAGAATGTCATGAAACAGTATCATAATATACATATAGACATTATTTTGATGCAATAAACATGTGATTTTTAAGACTTTCTTAATAAACACACATGTTTATTCTTTGCTAAAACATGTTTCTGCAAGTGCCATACCTATATTTTGCAGGTTTTTACTTACCTGATTAAGATAGTCTTGCTGAAAACTTCCTTTGCTTTGAAAGCTCGTTTTAATTAGTAATAAAAGCCCTAACTCATTAGACGAAGCCATTGGTTTTCCTTTGAGGAAACCTCTCCTTCACCAGATTTTAATAAGCTGTAAAACATGGGTTTGGCACTGAAACATGCATTTTTATATTTTTGCTCCTTACTAACCAGATAACACATGAGATGCAATGCAACTTCCACAAAAGAAACCTCGCGTTATTGGTATCTGTGAGCACGAAGCTACGTGACCCATACTCGATTTGTAGACACTGCTGGTGTAGCAATTGCATCTTATGTGGGATGTATCTGGAGTTTTATTATTTGTTTTAGAGTGTCATTTCAATGTAATGTGCTGTTCTTTGTGTCTTTGTTGTCTCTTTTTTTTCCTTGTCCCCCCAACAGCATTTTGTCCCGCACAGGGAAGAAGGAAAACCAAGATGCCTCCAATTTGACAGTGCCCATGACCATGTGTCTTTTTCCTGTGCCATTCCCACTCACCCCATCTCTAAGACCGCAGGTCAGCTCCATCAACCCTACTGTTACTCGCTCCCTCCTTTACAGCGTCCTGCGAGATGCTCCCTCTGAACGCGGCCTGCAAAGTCGTGATGCTCACTTGTCAGACTACCCTTCTCTGGACTATCAAGGCCTCTACGTGACTTTGGTGACTCTCCTGGATCTAGTTCCTTTACTACAGCATGGCCAACATGGTGAGCACTTGATCATAAACCTTTGAGAACGTACATATATGTTTGTAGATGCTGGAGACTTGTTATTGTAATAAATTGCTTAAGAGGTCTTTGTGTGGCTAAAGCCTTGCTTACATGGAAATTTATTATGGCATTTCCCATCCTGTCATTTTTTTTTTTTTCCCCTCTTTTATGGCTAGAGGGATGTTATCCAGGTGGGCCTCCATTTGAGGGGAATGGGTTGGCGAGAGGAGTTAGGCTCTAATGTAAATTTACTGCTTTTCTCCTCATCTGCTTATCATGGAGATTCATGTTGAAATTATGACTTGAGAGCTAAGATTTAGAAACTTGCCCCTCATCCCCACTCCACGCCCACCATAAAATATAAGAAGTGGAGCCTGAAGAGCAGGTCAGATCCACAGACTAATTCTGTGATTTTTCGGAGCAAATCACAGAATCTCCCTGGGACTTACTTTTCTTGTCTTTTAAACCCAGGAGGTTCAGTAAGGAGAAATCTCTAAGAACTCTCCCAAATTTAACTAGCCACCGATAGTTATTACAGAATGTTGTTACAGAATTGGTACAGTGTATAGTGGTGCTATAAGCTGAATATGGTATCTGTTGTACAGTATTAGTGGTGCTTCATGACAAAAGCCTGAAAGCATGTTTCTTTTCTTAATGCTTTCCCTTTCTACAGTACATTTTAGTCAATGTAATTATCTTGCTTGCTTACCAGAATGGTTTATGGTTATAAACCCATAAAAAGGAGTACAATAATATCTCTTGCTTAATTATCTGGTATTATATGAGAATCAAATGGAAAACCATGCATTAAGAGAAGGCATTTTTGCAGAGGATGAATGTTTAAAACATCAGTTGTTTTAACTTTAAAGCACTGACAACTTGGACTCTATATGATACCAAAAATTCACTGTACAGAAAAATTGGGCATTTGGGAAGTGAGTGGGTTGTGGGGGTTCTTTTACTTTGTAGTTATGGCTTACTCTCTTAAGACAATGCCTAATGGTTTGTTTAGAAAAGTGTGTACCTCGTGAAAAAAATTTTTTAAAATCTACTTTCATAAAAATGATGAGATAATGATTATTGAATTTGTTCTTATATTTGCAGTTCTGTATTGTAGTGAATATTAAAAAATGTACAAATTTATAAATTTGCTGGTTGTATAATTTTGTAGTTGTTTAAGCCCTGGTTACTTTTATTGGGATCTCATCCCCCTCAGAACTTAAAGGAGACGACTCTTTGAACATAAGTGGCAGAGCTTACTGTGGCCATGGACTTGTTGGTATTTTTCCTTTGTGACAAATGGTCACTATAGACCTGCTTGGTCCTGGGTGTGTCACTGTGTGAAAGCCCCTTGATTAAGATAAAAGTATTTGGTTCAGTAACTCACAAGCCATTTAACTGTAATTAATATGTTAAATTATGACATTTTCGGGGGCGTGATTTATGTATTTACTTTTATAACAAAACTATTTTGCAACTTTACTCTTCACTGTTATCTGTACACCATGTTCTTCTTGTTCTGCATGACAGAGCTTTGAAGAGGGGAAAAATTCACTAGACTATCCCTTAGAGGTTAAAAAGCTATGTGTCTTTCCAACATCAGAATCATTGAGGGGGCTTGAACACCGAATCCTGGGTCCTAAGCCAGAATTTAGGAATAAGAATCGTTGAGGGGTGTGTCCTGAGGATACAAATTTTTGATGAGTTCTCTGGGTGATTCTTTTCTATCTTGAATTTGAGAACCACTGTACTAGGGCTGGAGGCTGTGTCCTCACAGGGGGGCAGGGTAGTGGCGCTGGCCAAAGCTGCATTTGTGTCACAGTTAAGCTACAACTAGGCAATCCATTTTCTTCTCTGGGCCTTTGTTTCCTCATTTGAAAAATACGCCAGTTTGGCTCTCAGGCCCCTTTCAGCACTAATGTTCTATAGCAAGGCTATAATTTAGCTGGGGTGTCTTTTATGCATAGCCTCAGTTAATTCTCAGTAAAACACCTGTGGATTTTGTGTCTCAGCCACTTGAGCTCAAAGTTGACTGGCCCTTGCTTGCCAGGGTGCATTGTGGCCTCAATGCTCTCTTTGTCAGTTGATGTGCTTGTTGAGATGGCATGTTAATTCTAATGATAATCCAAAATCACATCAGGCATCAAAACTGCACTAAGAATGTAAATCTGATAAACAAAAAAATCTATTAATTCTCTTTCATAATGGGTAGGAAGATGATCAGTCTTCATTGTCCAGTCTTGACTGATAGCCCATATATTGGGAGGTCCAGAAATTTCAAAAGATATATTCAAGTATAATGGGATTTGGCATACATGCATTCTAAAGCTAAATAGTTATAGTTTTTTTAATGTCTTCTAATTTTACTCCTTATACAGGTAATAATAGTAACATTATTCATATTAATAATAATGGCTAATATTTGTGGAGCACACATGTGCTTTGTTAAGCACTCTATATTAATCTCATTTAAGCTTTCTAACAATCCATCTAGAAGTGAGGTAGGTACTGTTCCTATCCCCATTTAAAAATATTGGTGAAAAGATTATCATTAGGTGGCACATCCTTCCGTGAGAATTCATAACTAAATGCACAGGGTCATGTAGCATCAGTTTACAGCTTCTTTGCTTTGGTGTGTGTGGAATTGGCTGCTGTGCTGGAAGTCACACGTTACCTTGTTGCCCAAAACTCCAGATGTAGGAAGGTTGTGCTGTGGTAGATGGAGCAGAGATAGCCTGACTTCATATCCAGTCCTGCCCTTGACTTTTCTAAAACTTCCAGCGGGAAAATAATTTAATGGCTTTGTGCCACAGTTACCTTGTGTACAATGTAATGGAGTTAAGAATGTAGAGGATATTTCTGGATTCATGATCACATGGTAAGTGCTTTTAGTTTCTGAAACCCAGGAATGACATGAGTGCCAAGTATTATTGAAGATTGATAAAGGGTTGAGGAAAAGCTCATAAAATAGGTATTTATGTATTCACCAGCCATTTACTGAACAAACACTGTATATGCACTCTATTGAGTGTTATGTTTCAGAGCTCTAGTAGGAAGGGAGCAATAGTTGGTTATAATTTAAGCCAGTTCATAAGAACTTAAAATGTAGAATTAGCGTATTTTGTTAAATGGCAAAATATTCATTGATTACTTACTTTTGTTTTGTAGATCTTGGACAGTCGATATTTTATACAACTACATGTTTGCTACCCTTTCTCAATGATGATATTCTGAGTACTTTGCCCTACACGATGATATCAACATTAGCTACCTTTCCTCCATTTCTGCACAAGGATATTATTGAATATCTTAGCACATCTTTTCTACCAATGGCTATATGTAAGTTCAATCTTACCTAATACTGGATTATTTTAATGTATTGTATGAATGGAAATTGCTTTTGCTGTTTTAGGCTGTAGATTTTTAAGATTAAAATGGAATCACTTGCTGAATACAGGTGCTATGATTTAAATTGTCATTTCAGTATGATTATAATGGTGAGAATCAAAGAAATGAATGATGATTATACCTTGGAATTGTTTGATTGGAATAATTTGATCTTATAGAATAGGAAGAAAACATATGAAGGCACAGTCTATATTACCTACATAGAAATTATGGTATTTTTTGTCACTTAAGAAAAAAAGGTGGAGAGAGTGTTGACTCAGATACATAAATTGTTATCTTTTGCATCTCAAGGCAGAAGACTGTGTTGGGAAGAGGAGTGGACAAAGTTAGGATATACAAATCCTCATTTTAGCTCCATCTGTACATGTGCTTTGTGATGTTGGGCATCTCATATGGGTGACACCTCATATCCAGAATGGCGCTAGCAGTAGCTTCTTCTCCCAGGGATATTGCGATGATAAAAAGAGTCAAAATTTATGAACACACTTTGAAAAAAGCTAAAGCTTACAACCCTTGTGTAAGGTTCTGTTATAAATGTGGAGATAATTTGTATTCTATTTCACTTTTATTGACTTAATTCTGTAGGTTTTCTGGACATGAGCAAAGAGAAAAAACAGGTTGGGTTGTGGTTTTCATGATAAAAATCCTTCTGAAGTATTTTTTTTAAAGAAATGTATTATGGGGCAGCCCAGGTGGCTCAGCAGTTTAGCGTCGCCTTCAGCCCATGGTGTGATCCTGGGGTCCCGGGATCGAGTCCCATGTCAGGCTCCCCGCATGGAGCCTGCTTCTCCCTCTGCCTGTGTTTCTGCCTCTCTCTCTCTCTTTCTCTGTCTCTCATTAATAAATAAAAAAATAAAAAAAAGAAATGGATTATGAATTCATCCATGCTTCAGTGGATAACCTAAAAAGATTGTGGATTTAGGAGTCAAGCAGATCTAGATTCAGATCACAGCTCTGCTACCTAACTAGCTGTGTGGCCCTAGGCAAATTACTTAACCTTTCTTTTTCTTCCTTGTAAAAGGAGATTATTAATACTGGCTGCCTGGATTGTTGTGATACCTGAGATAATTTACCTGGAACATTGGTAAGGTGCTGGCTAGCACAGTGCCTGGTGTTCATTAAGTGTTAGTTTACTTTTCTCCTTCCCTTAACTCTTATTCCATTTAAATACTTTATTGGTCACATTCCATTCCTAGTGATCATTTTTCACCATTTTAATTTTATGTACTTCTGATCTTATTAAAGTCATTGCTATGAAATAGTAATTGGTAAACATATGTATCTTTAAGTTGCATTACTTATCTTACAGTTAAGCCAAATTTTAGCTCTGGAATTAAAATTTTCATGTCTTTTCAGCAAAGAGTCTGACTTGTGCCTAAATTATATAGTGATTCAAAAGAATTAGCAGACTGATTATATGGTTCAAGTAATAGAGTATTTGGATCATCTTTCTCTTTTTGTTCTTTGTAACCTGACAAGCACCTCGTTTATGAATACAATCTTAGGATTGTATAGTTGTGTTCATTGTTGAATTTAGGCATTGGAATTCTTGTTTTGTTTTTATTTATTTTTTTAAGAATTACAAGTGAGGTGCATCTTTGCTTTTTGGGTTTTTTTTTGAGGTGCATCTTTGTAATCATTAATCTAATTCATTGTACTCTCCTTCTTAGGAATAAGTTAATAATTAAGAGAGAGGTGTTGAATATATTAGGCCCCTGAAGTTAGGCTTCACACTGGTCCAGCATTGTGACAGCTAGCTATTTGTTCTTCATCCTTAATCTTCATTAATTTCTACTTAATTAGAAGCATAGACCTCAAAACATGCCTTATAGTCATATTAGAATCCTTATTTATTTAAATGTATGAGCCTTGGCCATAAGAGGAACAAAATAGTAAGTTGAGCTTACAAAATTAGTGTGAATTTTAATACTTATTAGTAGAGTGACTTGGTGCTCATTTAAATTATGAACAAGCTCTTTCTGTCTCTGGGATTTCATTGTTTTGCTGGCTGTAAAGGAGGGGTTTGGAAAACATGTTCCACCTCTAAAGTTATTTCTGGCTTACTAATTCTAGGTTAAATAACATCAATCTTATTTTATGTAAGAGGCACACATCTTCCTCTAACCCAGTTGTTGATCTAGTTCATTTATCTCGTCACTCTGGTTTTACTTTCTTGCTTCTGACTTCCACTTCTTGTCACTATTCCTGTGGGTTGACAAGTAGCCAATTTTTGTCACTTTTTTTTTTAAAGATTTTATTTATTTATTCATGAGTGACACACACAGAGAGAGAGGCAGAGATATAGGGAGAGTGAGAAGCAGGCTCCAGGAGGGAGCCTGATGTGGGATTCAATCCCAGGACTCCAGGATCACACCCTGAGCCGAAGGCAGACGCTTAATCTCTGAGACACCCAGGCATGCCTTTGTTACCTTTAAATCCTTGAAAGTATATGGTAGTAGTACCCTTTAAAGGCACATTCTATTAAATGATTCAGGTATTTCCTTTGTATTTGCTTTTTTATAAAGACACAGACCCAAAGAGAGAAGGGAGTGGGTTCACATAAAATTAATCACATAAAAATGAACTTACGTAAGAATATGTGTCTGTTGCCTGCATCTGTGTCGTTTCTGTCTTTGGAAGTTGTTTCAGTGTCTCGAAATTCTGACCAAACTGTGAGAGGAGCATTTCACTTCTTCCAGAATATTTTTTTTCAGGACTGAGATGTTAGGATGAAGGATGTTGTATTTTCTGAGTATTTGATAAAGTCTTCATGACAAGAAGGTTTTTTTCTCTTTGAGATGGTCTTCACAAGGTCAAATGTAAAATGTGGACAGTTTTTCAGGTGTTAAATGTTTGTATCATTAAGAACCTAGAATATGAAGCTCTGAGCTCTAAAGTGGATCTAATGAAGTATTATAGCTCTTTCACTGTGAGGGCCATGCTTGTTTATCAGTTATGCCCTTCTTATCATTTTTGTCAATAAACCAAGTACTGTGCTTTTATTTTAAATAACTCTTTTTGAGGTGCTGTAGAGAAAACTGCAGTTTATTATAAAAATATCCTTTGATATAACCTTTTTTAAATTTCTTCCATAAGTAAGATATACTTTTATTCCAAGTGTGTGTATAGGCTTTGTTTATTAATATGTATACCTGCACACACACATATGTATATTTATATATATATATAAATGAAAGGATTACTAAGAATTGAAAAAGTTATTAGCATTTCACCATGGAAACCTCTCTTTTTCCAATAAAGAATTTGTGATTTGTGGACTAAATTGAAATATGGATGTTGGGAAGATGATATAGATGTTGGCAGAGAAGAGAAAAGCTGATTCCAAATGAACATTAATTGATGTTGGCTATGTATTTCAAAGATGATAATAAGCCTGAGCAATGATACCTGTAATATCTTGGAAGCCAAGACTGGGCAGTCCCATCCAACTTAATTTTCCTCAAAAAGTCACTTGCCCTTATGAAAAATAAAGGCTCATTCAGATCTTTGTACTGACTTCAAAGCAATTGTGTGGTTTAATCAAATACCTGGTTTTAGACCATTGGCTCTGGATCATTTTTGTTCCATTGCTACTACAGAGGATGCATGTGATGTTTCTATGATCTTCCAAAAACTAATAAATATATAAGAGAAAAAGACAGAACTCAACACATTGGTGACATTTTAATAGTCTTATATATATAAAATGTTTTATTAGCTAATGATCATTTTTATAAAGTAGGTCTTTTATACTCTAAGAGCTTTATTGTTCAATCGGTGGAAATGTTTCAGAATAGAAATAGAAGAACTGAATTATTTAGTCCTTTGACTATTAGATCTCTTAACCTCATCAAACTTTAGTTTCCTTAGCTGTAGAATTGTGAATAATTTTGATCTCCTCTGCTTCTACTCCATGTTTGTTGTGAGTGATGATCATGAGATAACATACAGGAATGGCCTTTGAGTATTTTATCATGTTAGACAAATGTGTAACAGACCAAACCCATATACCTATGACAGACATGTCAAATCTCATTACAATTAATTCCAATATTCTGCTCAAATTTACATATTGCCCTGAAGTTTTATTATCTTAAATATTGCTTGAGAAAAGGGCCCAGCCTCTGGGGCTTGGGATTTAACACCCCTAGACTTTGTTGTGTAATAAACAATAATGGCTATAATAGGCTTTGATCTCATAGAATCTGACAAATTCTGTGATTCTGGACTCAGACTTATAACCCTGAGATCAAGAGTTGCATGCTCTACTGGCTTTCCTCTCTTACTGTAGTCCTTCTTCCAAGTGGTTATATGATTCTTCCTCACTCTCTTTAGATCTCAGCTCAAGTGTCTCATTTTTCAAGATGCCTTTCCTTACCCTCAAGGTAAAAGAGGACCTTCCATTACTCTGCCTATTCCCTTGCCCTGCTTTCTGTTTCTTCATGGGTATTTGTTTGCCTTTTCCGCTAGAACGACACTGTCTATAGAACTTTCCATAGTGATAGAAATGTCTTATAAAATTCCATGCTGTCTAATACACTAGCCACAAATGACAACTGAGCACTTAAAATGTATCTAATGAGACTGAAGAACTGACTTTTTAATTTAATTGAAGTTTAATTAATTTAAGTTTAAATAGCCACAAGGCTATTGGCTGCCATATTAGATGGCACAGCTTGAACATTTAAGCTCCATAAAGACAAAGGCTTGCCTGGCTTATTTACGGCTGTGTCTCAAGGGGTAGAGAAATACCTAGTACATAGAAGGTATGGAAAAAATACTCTGAATTTTTAAATGAATTTTGAATGAATAGCCACTAGAGCATTGGCTATAAAATCAAGTGACTTGGGCTCAAGTCCTAATAGTTAAGTTGGTGCTCTTAATACAAATAGTCTGGTTTCTCTTTATATAGTGGATTTCCCCATTATTTATTTATTTAAGTTTTATTTATTTGTTTGAGAGAGAAGTGTGTGAGCAGTGGGAGCAGGTGGAAGGGAGAGGGAGAGAGAGAGAATCTTAAGCAGGTCCATCCCAAGCTCTATCCTCGACACGGCTGGATCTCACAACCCTGAGGTCATGATCTGAGTCAAATCAAGAGTCAGGCACATAACCTACTGAGCTACAACCCAGGCACCCCTACTTATTTATTTATTTATTTATTTATTTATTTATTTATTTATTTATTTATTTATTTTGGTGAGAATCCTATAAGAGATGCATAGGCATGATAGTACACTTGGAATGATAAAAATGCAGGAACAGATTAAGGAATTGTTATTGCTCATAGAGGAAAGGGATGCTGATATGGTGATTATGGTGGTGCTAGGAGGATCAGGAAATAGGTCTTCAGACTTGTAATTGTATTCCCCGAGCACAATATTAAATGTAAAATTTTCTCATTTTGATTAATTCTCTTCTTCCTTTCTTTGTATGTAGCTTTGGCTTTATATACCCTCATGGGGACGAACTGCACATCTGTTTACATCATGCCTTTTTATGAAGATTTAATAAATGATGTGTGCCTGTGCACGTTTATTAATTAGAATTGCGTGATTTTACTCAGTCTGTTAGAAGGCTAAGCAACTGCAAGACACTGTCTGTTTATAGAGGTACTGGAGCCAGTTTCCTGGGGCTTGAGCCAGGGGAATGCTTTTGGCTTTGTGGTTGACCACACTTGAGGGAGAGCATGGATTTGTAGGGGTAAAAGGGACAGCCAAAGGTCAGTGAGCCATTTGGGCTATTCTCCAAATAGACTTCACCTAAATCATCAAGACATTTTGGGCATCTCTCCCATTTTTAAAAGCCTCCAGGCACAGGGATTCTCAGTCTCCCTTTATAGTAGTTTTTATTTTTTTAAGAAACATTATTATTAAAAAGTTTCAGTGAATTTCAACAAAGGTTACAAACACTTGTCCCAAGAGGAATATATATATATATATATATATATATATATATATATATATATATACACACACACACACTTAAATTAAGTGTGTATTAAATTAAATTAAAATTACTTAAATTCATGTAATTATTTTTCCTTGAGTATGTCAGAGATAAGACTTTCCTCCTCCTTAAACAAAGGGCACAGGGAGGGGCACACAGTTCTTCCATACCCGGACACCTTGTTGAATTTTTTTTTTCTTATTTCCTGTCCCTCTCGTAATGCTCCTCCCACGAGGCTCAGGGCCCACCTGCATCAGAACCACTTGATATGCTTATCAAACATCTACCTTTTCTGCTTCCAAACTGATGGAGTTAGACTCTAGATATGGGCCCCAGAGCTCCTGGCTAAAGTCTGAGAGCAACCGCATCTTGTTCTTTAGAATTCGACTCAGAGTTCTCTTTCCTTGATTAATCACACTTGATCAACTTTACCATCTAAGAGCATTGACATGATCTGCACATCTTTGTATAATTATCAATACTCATTTATATTGCACAGCCAAACTAGCCCAGCTGCAAGTGATTAATAAAAGCAGATTCAGGTAAATGGAACCTAATGATCTGTTTTATTTGCTTGCCTATTTCTGTAAAGCTGTTGTAAAGGTCACCATCCATTGTGGTGCTCAAAGTCTTTTATGTAAAGAAAAGAATAGAATCACGTTAAATTTTCTTTGTTTTCTCTATTATATGACAAATCTCATATTAGTGTTTTAATGGTTCTCTCATACATGTGTTTTATTACAAGTTGCCTTATTCTTTATGGATGGAGGTGAGATTATTTCCATATATTGTACTTTAATGTAAAATAAAATAAGGCAGATTTGTGGGTCATCTGCTTTTTTTGCTGTTGCCCACATTAGTGGTTTTCTCCAGTGCGTGTAGGAAATTGAGAGTTGGCTGATTGAGGGTGTCCTGCTCACTCTACATCATTCTATTCATGCTTTCTTGACAATTTGCCACGTAAGCCTAACCATAAGGAGAGGTTTATCCTACTTCTGCAATTATCCCTGAGAAAAGGAATTCATTTTATATCTGAGTCCTTTGAAAGTTTCTCCTGTATGAGCCCTCTCTCAATTACTGGTTAGAATAATAAAGTACTCTTTGGAGACAGCAACTCTCTGGAGTATTATCTTGAATGACCTCCATCGGTGCTAGTTTTGAATGCTTATTAGAGTTACCTGATATGCCACTGAAAATGAGAGAGAAAGAAATGTAATGAAGTGTTGGATGTCATCGTAAACAAGCCACTTAAAGATGTCTTAAAAGCAGGATATAAGTGGTTGTCATGTGGAGACCATGGATACATGATTTTTGAAGAAACCAGCTTGCTTTGTGACTGAATACTTGTGCCACGGGATAAAATGTTCAGTGACAGTGTTATTCACAGATTCAAAAAGTGCTTTCTTTCAAACAACTTGGTTGGATGTGAAGATGGTAAGCTCTCAAAAGCTAAGAAAATTATTCTTACGGTAATGGAGATGCTGCTGATGAGTTACATGTGAAGGTTTGAATAAAATTGTTTCATGATATGTGGGAGTTGAAAATAATTTTTAAATTAATATATAATTTTTTATAATATGCAATTTGGAATTAGTGTGTGTGACTGAATTCATAAGGTCCCCACATTGTTTCATCTGCATCTCTGAAAGTTAGCATATTCAAGTTGGGTTCAAAATAAATAAACCTTTTATTTTTTTTCTTTTATTGGGATAACCTTCAACATGCCTTTATACTTGGGTTTGTGGAAAATTTTGTTTTCTTAAATTTCTTTTCCACTTAGATATAAACATCCTGGGAGCAGAAATCACATCTAAGTGCCTCTCTGATAAAGCCATTACATCATGCTCTGGCACTATTTCTGCTCCTTGTAGATTCTTACAAAATGTTTGCTGTTGATAACAGTCATGGCATTTGAATGCTAGGACATATTTTGTGGTTTTATTTGTGCAAAACATCCTTTGAATTGCTCGAGGCTTTTTTTTTAAGTGCTTTCTTTGCTCTCCTGCTGTATGCAAAATAAGAATTATATATAGATAAATTGAATCTAATGAAATAATGTTTTGTTTCAGTGGGATCCTCAAGGAGAGAAGGTGTTCCTGCTCATGTTAATCTGTCTGCATCATCTATGTTAATGATTGCAATGCAATACACATCCAACCCAGGTCAGTGGAAATTTGATTGGCTTGGTAATTTAAAAAACAATTTTTAAAAAAGATTTTATTTATTTATTCATGAGAGACACAGAGAGAGAGAGGGGCAGAGACACAGGCAGAGGGGGACACAGGCTCCATGCAGCGAGCCTGATGTGGGATTCAATCCCAATCCCGGGACTCCAGGATCTCACCCTGGGCCGAAGGCAGGCGCTAAACCGCTGAGCCACCCAGGGATCCCTAAAAAACAATTGTTAAACAAGATAGGAAATAAGTAGAAATTCTCATGTAAGAAGAGCTCTTCTTGGTAGATAGATAACTTGAGATGTGTCCTAAGACAGACGTTTGAGTTAAAATAACTTTCTCTGACCTGTTGCTATTAGCAGTAATCTTGTTGACTAGTATTTTTAGTATATTTGGGGACACAATTTTAGGACATTGACTAGAAATTGAATACAAGTATATAGGAGTAAGTTAAATTAGGAATATAAAAAAAATCACTGGGATTGTAATGACTATTAATATTTTGTGAATATGCTGTTCTAATGCCACACAAGTATCCTTGAGCATAAATCTTTTCCTATGTTTCTGATTATTTCCTTAGAATAAATTCATAAAAGAGGGATTAATGAATTAAGGGACTTGAAAAAATTTTAGTAGTCTCACTAATTATATGTGAGAGTCCATTGTAACCTGTCATTGAGTATTGTAAAATTTGTATTCTGGTAGACTGTTGAAGAATAATATCTTGTTTTGACTTGTATTTCTTTGATGAGTAGTGATGTTGGACAGGTTTCGCTTCCTTTCATCATATAACTATAGATGAACTTTGGGAAACTGACCTAAAAAGGCCTACTGTTGGCTGATATCACATGCTAGTATGTGAACTCAGTTTTAATTTTCATTTATTGTTTATTTGAAAAGTGAACAAATTTGGTGGCACTGTTTTCAACCTTCAACATAATTGCATAATAAATAATAATTAAGTTTTTGATGTAAGATAAGGAAAAAATGTATCATTAAAAGAATTGTTTATATATTTGAGAGAGAGAAAGGGGGGAGGGGCAGAGGGAGAGAGAATCTCAAGCACGCTCCATGGAGCCTGATGCAGAGCTCGATCCCACAACCCTGAGACTGTGACCTGAGCTGAAACCAAGAGTCTGATACTTAACCAACAGACCCACACAGGCACCCCAGAAAAAAATATTTCATTTTTAAATCTTAATGCTTCTTTGTTTGGAGTGTTACCCTTTAAATATGAGTGCCTTAAAAAAATAAATATGAGATGTCATGAGTAATTGAATCATTATATGAGTAATTAAAATGTATAATTTTTTGGAAGTTTTATCTCATATGTCACTCTGGCTAGAGAGCCCTCAAAATGTCATTTATATTTATTATACATTATATTTCAAAAACATACTTTATTTGGAGTCTAGTAAGTTGAAGTCTCCTCCTGAGGCTTGGTCCTGATAAGTTGGGAGGCAGTAAAGAGGGGGCCTAAAATCCTGTGCTTTGAGGTTAAAGGTCTGTGGGCTCATATCTGAGCTCACCAGTAAATTGCCAGTTAGTGTTAACCTTGCACAAGTTGTTGAACTTCCCTAAGATCAAGTTTCCTCATTTCTAAAATGGTGCCTTAAAATGTGGTAAGCATTTGATGAGTTCAGTGTATGTGAAGTGCTTACCTCGCACAGTGACAGGTGCATTGTAAATGCTCAATGAAGAGCCACGCACATTGCTACAATCTACCCTTTTCTTTCTGGAGTTGAATGTTTTGCTGGGAAGCCACTATGATCAGATTGTATTACTTCTGTTATTTCCAAATCTGTATCTTCATCTGTTCATGGGGAATGTGTGTGGCCAACTATTCCATTCTAAAAATTATACTTGGGACCCAAAACTAGTCTTGTGTTGGAGAAACTGCTAAAAGTGAAGCTATATCCACCAGGGGACCCTCAGGGACCTAGTGATAGGGCGGCATCATTTTGTTGTTGGAATTTTTATTGGGGGAGACAGCAGATGGCAGTTTGGTTCTTGTATATAGTCCATGGTGTATCGAGGACAGAGCATAGACCTCATTCAACTGAGTAAGTCCTTTGTTCATGCTCTGAACTAGACATTGTGAAAACCATCGAGAGATATAAGATATGGTGCTTGCTGTGGAGCTTATGTCTAATTGGAAATATTAGGCATATTCACATAAATCATTTATTTATAATGTAAGGTAGTATGTGAAAAGTATAAAATAAATATTATAGATAGTATTAATTCATCAGAGGGAGAGAACTCTGTGGATTGAAATGACCAGGAAAGGCTTCATGCCACTTGAGCCAAGTATGAGTCTTAAAATATGGATACAGTTTTGATTAATAGAGTAAGTGGGGCAATCTGGGAGGGCAAGCAGTTTAAACAAAGGGATTCTCCAGGTCCGTTCATGGGGTAGTCAGGGGACTACTGTGCACTGGATTCATGTGACATACGTATGGAGAAAGAGTGGTCTGGAACATCTGTACTTGAGAACTCACTGATGACTTAAGAACAAAATTCCAGTTCTAGATGGCTATTTATATATTCAGTAAATATCACTGAATATCTCGTCTATGCCAGACACCAGAAACATCATGGTTAGCAAAACAGAACTGACCTCTGCCCCTGCCTTCTGAAGCTTATATGGTAGTGATGGGAAAAGGCATTAGTTAAATAATTATAAAAGTAAATGTAAAGGAACACTGGGGGTGCTCAGTCAGTTAAGTGTCCGACTCTTGATTTCAGCTCAGATCATGATCTCAGGGTTATGAGATTGAACCTGGTGTTAGGCTCTGAATTGGGAGTGGAGTCTGTTTCAGATTCTTTCTCTCCTCTGCCTCTCTCTCCCCCTGTCTCTCTCTAAAAAAAAAAAAAAAAAAAAAAAGCAAATGTAAAGTTTCAGCTGTGACAAGCACTTGGAAAGATGTATTTTGCGCAAAAAGACCCTATAAAAGGGGATTTTTCTTTTACTGAAGAGGTCAGAGAGGGCTTCTCTGGGCAAGTAACCTTTTGTTTGAGGACTGAAGGCTGATGAGCATTAACAAGGCCTACAAAGGGCAGGGGACTCAGATGGAAGATTTTTCTGTGTCAGGAGGGAGCTGTCAAGCTGAGAGATTGGTTGAGCTGGAGCGTAGAGTGAGGGCTGCCTCAAGAGAAGTGAGACTGGGAAAGTCTGTGGGCCAGAACCTGCAGGATGTGTGGACTCTGTTTGGGAGCTTGTGTTTGTTTATCCGAGTCTAATGGGAAGGCACTGGAGAACTTAGGGGTGGTTGTGCGGATGTCACTTTGACTGTAGTTGAGAGTAGATTAAAAATGAACCCAAGTGGATGTAGATCTATGAGGAGCCATTGCATTTGTCTTGGCATGTCAAAAAGGTAGAGGCAATTGAGCCTAAGAAAAGTATTTAGAAAGTAAAATTGATGGGATTTGGTGAAATATCAGGTAGGGTGCCTTTATGGCTTGCAAAACTGAATGAATTGGTGCTTCTAGGAATTGAGAAAGGAGACGCTGGAAGAATACCAGGTTTCTGAGGGAAGGTTACATGACTTTGGACATCACGTTTGACATATTTCTGAGGCACTTAAGAGGAGATGGTATTCCTTGGTCTAATACAATGTTACATGTCAATTTTATCTCAGTGAAAGGGGAAAAAAACCCTCACGTAATCTCAGTAATAATTCTGTGTGTCCAAAACACAAAAATGCAAATAAATTGGCTTCCTTAAAAAAAAAAAAAAGGCAATGGTAATTAGGAAGTTGTATTGTGAGCCTGGAACTCAGTATAGAGCTCTGGACTAGAGGTAGTGAAATAGAACCTACATGTAAGTGTCCAGTGGCCTTTATGAAAGTGCATATAGATGGTAACTAAAGTTGTGTATGAGTGTGAGATTGCGTAGGAGAGAGCATAGAATGAAAAGTGGAGTGGGCTTATGATCAGGCTTTCAAGAATTCCACTCCAGTGAAAGAGGATGAGCTTGCCAAAAAGGTGGAGAGGTTATAAAACTGTTAGATGAGTTTGGGTGACTAGCACAAGTTTTCAACTACAAGAACATTCGTTGTTTACTTTGTTTACACAGTAGGAAGTCTTGCCGAGAGTGCCACAGTATTGGGGCCTGAGATGGTGCCTTTGTGTTTCTCCTGGACTTTCCCTCAGGTTTGCAAGGTGGCTGCCACAGTGGGGATCATTTTATTCTTACACAATCACATCTGCAAACAAGTAACAGGATCAATCAGGGTAATTAGAGAAAGGTCTCCTCTAGTGCCTCTTTTATCACAGAGAAAAAATATTTGAGAACGCCTTCC
This sequence comes from Canis aureus, assembly GCF_053574225.1. Classification (NCBI taxonomy): domain Eukaryota; kingdom Metazoa; phylum Chordata; class Mammalia; order Carnivora; family Canidae; genus Canis; species Canis aureus. The sequence goes on from NC_135619.1 coordinate 66,008,134, forward strand.
CCCCCCCCCCCCCCCCCCCCATGTCCCAGCAAATTCTCTCTTATGTCTTACTGGTCAGAACTGAGTCATGTGGCCATCTCTTGCTGCGAAGGACTTTGAGCAAGTATCTTGCTTTGTAGTCTGTGCATTGGGGGATGGATCAGGAAGAAAGGGTTATTGGTAGCAGCTGAGTAGCAACAGCATTGTCTGCCACGGTTATAGGAGAGGGTTAGTCATTCAGTCAAGGGAAGAGTGTTTTGGAAAGGAGACAGGTCAGCAGCACTGAATGCTGCTGAAGGTCAAGTAAGAAGTAGATTACAGTATGTCTGTTGAATTGAATGACACAGAGGTCATTGGTGACTAAAGTGATACCTGCTTCAGGGCTATGACAGGGTTGGATGACAGATTCAGGAAGATATAAAACAGGTATCTAACTAGGTGGAGGTGTCCTTTTTTTCCCAAGCGTGGGCAAATTAATGAAGCTTACTGTTTCATAGCTTCTAAGAATTCCTCAACGAGACAGACTTGGTGCCTGAGTGATGAAATACAAGTTTATCCATCAGTCTGTCACTTGCCTGGGCAAGATAGGGAACTAAGCTAAATAAGTTTTCTCACTGCAACATGGCAGTTGTGAGATAATACGTTTAAGGTTCTTAGCACAATACCCGACACATAATGAACACTCAGTGAATGTGAGCTTTTATTATGATCCTATTGGACAATTTTTTTGTCCTATATAGTTCTTGATTACACTGATGTAAGTTTATGTTATATAATTATTATTACTAGGGACTGTCCCTAATAATTCTTTTGTTAACAAGATGAAGAATTGTCAATTCTGTACATTACTCAATGCTTGTGATAAGTGGGGTTACCACTGTCACCGTATGATATTATTACCATATTATTGACTGTATTCCCTATGCTTCACTTCTCACTTCCATGACTTATTTATTTTATAACTGGAAGTTTCTGCCTCTTAATCCACTTCACTTGCTTTGCTCATCCTTTACCCTCCTCCCCTCTGACATCCACCAGTTTGTTCTCTGTATTTATGAGTCTGTTTTTGTTTGTTTGTTTTGTTTTTAGATTCCACATGTAAGTGAAATCATATGGTATTTGTCTTTCCCTGTCTGACTTATTTCACTTGGTGTAATATCCTCTGGGTCCATCCATGTTGTCACAAAGATTGCATTCTTTTTTTTAAAGATTTATTTATTTATTATATTCATCAGAGAGAGAGAGAGAGAGAGAGAGAAAGAGAGGCAGAGACACAGGCAGAGGGAGAAGCAGGCTCCACGCAGGGAGCCTGACATGGGACTTGATCCCAGATCTCGATCCCAGGTCTCCAGGATCAAACCCTGGGCTGAAGGCGGCGCTAAACCACTGAGCCAGTCGGGCTGCCCAATTGCATTCTTTTTGATGGCTGAGTAATATTCCACTGTATATTGTATATATTCCACTGTATATATATTGTATACCACATTTTCTTTATCCATTCAGCTATTAATAGACTTAGCTTAGATTGCTTCCATACCTTGGCTATTGTAATAACTGTTGCAATAAACATAGGATTGCATATATCTTTTCAAATTAGTGCTTTTGTTTTCTTTGGGTAAATATCCACTAGTGGAGTTACTGGATCATAAGATATTTACTATTTTTAATTTTAATTTTTATTTTATTTTATTTTTTTTTAAATTTTATTTATTTATTTATTTATTTATTTATTTATTTATGATAGTCACAGAGAGGGAGAGAGAGGCAGAGACACAGGCAGAGGGAGAAGCAGGCTCCATGCACCGGGAGCCCGATGTGGGATTCGATCCCGGGTCTCCAGGATCGCGCCCTGGGCCAAAGGCAGGCGCTAAACCGCTGCGCCACCCAGGGATCCCTATTTTTAATTTTTAAAGGAACTTCCATACTGTTTTTCACAGAAGGTGTACCAGTTTACATTCTCACCCACAGTATACAAGTGTTCCTTTTTTTTCTATGTTCTTAACAACACCTGTCATTTCCTATCTTTTTGACACTAGCCATTCTGACTGGTGTGAGGTCGTATCTCATTGTGATTTTGATTTGCATTTCCCTGATGATTAGTGATGTTGAGCATCTTTTCATGTGTCTGTTGGCCATCTGTATGTTTGTTCAAGTCCTCTGCCCATATTTAATCAGATTTTTTTTGTATTGGAGTGTGTAAATTCTTTATATGTTTCAGATATTAGCCTCTTATCAGATATATTACTTGCAAATATCTTCTTCCATTTGGTAGGTTGCCTTTTTATTTTGTTGATGGTTTCCTTTGCTGTGCAGAAGCTTTTTATTTTGGTGTGGTCCAATAATTTTTACTTTTGTTTTCCTCCTTTGAGGAGACATATCCATAAACACGTGGGTGAGACCCATGTCCAAGAGATTACTGCTTGTGTTTTTTTTAGAAGTTTTATGGTTTTAGATCTCACATGTAGGTCCTTAATCCATTTTGAGTTTATTCTTATGTATGGGTAAGATAATGGTCCAGTTTCATTCTTCTGGAAATAGGTAACTTCTAGTTTAATGATTAGATGAAAAGTCATACTAATATATTTTATTACGTCTCAAAGGATATTTTATCTGACATTTACAATTTGTGTTCAAATTCTATTTTCTTCCTTACAGTGTATCATTGTCAATTATTGGAATGCCTCATGAAATATAAGCAAGAAGTCTGGAAAGTAAGTTTTAGGCCAAATTTAACTCATAGCCACAAACTCAATTTATATAACAGAATAAGAATATTTGGCCTATTCAAACAGGCCAAATTTATTGATGTCTTATTATTTTAGTATGGCAGAACCTGAAATTCTTTCCTTCCTGGTTAACTTATTTAAAGCAGAAATGATACTTGAAGAATGCAGTGGCCTGACAGAAAAAAAATAATTGGATGGCTCTATTCTTAGAATTTAGCAAATACTATATTACATGGCAATTTTATTTCATTTGAAATGTTGCTCAAGAACCTGTCTTTTTTCAAATAGGAGATGTGAATTGTTAAGAAATGGGTTTTAGGAAAATATTTGAAAAATGCAGTGTTTGGCAAACTGATTCATTCTATTCTAAAATCTTCCTTTAACATTTCCCAAGTAGAGAAGAATTTGTTAAAAGACAATGTAATTTTGATCTTTACCTGGAAGGGAGGGGAGGTGCTTATTTATAGGACCCATAAGCAAATAAAAAAATAATGTTTTCATATGGTCTCATCTGAGAAGCATACCTGGATGATGAGATACCAGGGAAATGAACCACCCAGCCCTTCTGTTAGAATTTGCATTGCTTTGGTAATATTGAATGAGCTGTTCTCATCTTTATTTGATGATGCTAAATCAAAGTACACTTCCTGTTTCCTTTAGGATCTTTTGTATGTGATAGCCTATGGGCCTTCACAAGTGAAACCTCCAGCTGTGCAAATGCTGTTCCATTACTGGCCCAATTTAAAGCCTCCTGGGGCAATAAGTGAATACAGGGGCTTGCAGTACACAGGTAAGAAGGGAATAACCCTGTCATGCCCCATTTTATTTCTCTTATGCCACATTTACCTCACCTACTTATTTTTTAAAATCTTGCTGGATTATGTGCCTTTAGACATTGTCATAAACCCTTTCTGAAACTGGGTGGTATAAAATACATGAATGAAAATTGGTTTCAAAAGCCTCTATGACATCATAGCAAATTGCTCAAATCTCAGTGTCACTCATCTGGACTGGGGTCCTGACTGTGGCTAACCTTAATCAGAGGTGTGAGCTGTATATATGGTCTCATTTATTTGGGGAATATAAAAATTAGTGAAAGGGAATAAAGGGGAAAGGAGAGAAAATGAGTGAAAATATCAGTGAGGATGACAGAATATAAGAGACTCCTAACTCTGGGAAACGAACAAGGGGTAGGGGAAAGGGAGGTGGGTGGGGTGACTGGATGACAGGCACTGAGGGGGGCACTTGATGGGAAGAGCACTGGGTGATATGCTATATGTTGGCAAATTGAACTCCAATAAAAAAAATAAATAAAAAATAAAAGTATTAATCCAAAAAAAAAAAAAAGAGGTGTGAACTGTGAGTGTTGTTGCAGATTTGCCCACCATTTGGTAAAATCCCAACTGGCTAATTCTGCTCGAATAAGACTTGCATATTCCACATTTCCAGTTCATAAGCTAAATAAAAATTAAGTGACCTTGTGAGCCTAGTTGGGCAGGAAGAGTCAACAATTGGTGAATATTTGTATAACTAATAACCAATAAGTAGATGTTGAATTTGAATGTAAAGACCTATACTTACCAAAAAACAAACAAGCGTCAGGTCCTATGTGTTGTTTATGTTTACATATTGTAAAATCAAAGAAGGAGCCTATGGCTAACAGAGTTTCTGATGATAACCCTGACTACCCTCTCTCTTCACTACCTCTGCAGATTTTTATGAAAATAGGGGAGGTGGATATTTTGGCAAAGTTAGCTTTTATTCTGGTTATTGTGAGATTGTATACTGATGCTCTGAGAATCTCCTTCTTTCTTGGTATTACTTGTCTTTTCAAACGTGATTTGAGGTGGTTCTAAGGGGATTTAATTTAATTCAGGTGTCTCATTTATGTTCCTGATTAAAGCCAAATGTTAGAAATAATAACACCTGTTTTTTGGGCTTTGCATGTCTTTGGTGGGTTTTTTCTAAATTCAGAACAAATAATACTGGCTTTAGTAGTAGCAATAATGTTAATTAAAACAATGAAGGTAAATAGTAAATACCTTTTTAAAAAATGGAAATTGGTATCATTGGCGCTTTAAATCATGGATAGTAGAGAATGTTTAAGAGTTGCTAAGTGGATAATTTGTAAAAACAGGAAAAAAGTTGGAAGCATTAATAAAACAGATGAAAGGACTGAAATATTCAACTTCTTCTCAGGAAATCCCTGAATAAGCACTTACGTGATATATGAATGGGGAACTGGTATCAAATGAAATTTATTTACTTGATAAATATCTGAAGAGTGGCTATTATGTGCCAGGCACTATTTCTTGATGATGTAAGTACCAACTCAGAACCAGACCCCATGGAGCTTAGTGCAGTCTGGATATGGAAAATGATTTGCTTATTCAACAAATATTTATGAGGTGCCTTCTATGCCAGGTGTTAGTTTAGGCACTGACTAGTAAACGATGAAAAAAGCAGACTAAAATCACTAATATTTTGGTGTGTACATTCCAGTTTTCTGGGAAAGACCAGGAAACCACTATAGTATAGTAAGTGCTAAGATAGAGCAAATATAGAGAGCTGTGGAAATATGCAACAGGGGCCTCTGACCTTACCCTGATGGTGGGCAGGTTTGGGGAGGGTTAAATTGTCAAGGAACATTCTTGAGTGAGTGACAGATAAGCTGATAGCTGAAAGATAATGCATACTCTAGGTGTCAAAGGGAGAGTGAATCATGAGTGGATGAAATGTAGATTTGAGGCAGAAGGAAATAGCATGGGTTCAGACTTGGGGGTCAGAGACAGCATGATCCTATGTAGGAGCTGGAACAGGTTATGTGCAGTCAGACAATGGAATGACAGGAGGAGAGCTGCTAGCGATAAGCAGGAAGCCTTGTAGGGCCTGTGAAGGGCTTGGGATTTTATCCTAACAGCAAAGGGAAACCACAGACAGGTTTAAAATGGAGAAGCCATACGATAAGCTTTGACTGTTCAGAGTAGCCCAGAAGCCTTACAAACTGACAATAGCTTCCATTTACTCCCATGCCTGTACCCACTGAGAAGAGCCAGTGAAACCCATCTCCCCAGAATAGCTCAGTCTGTGCCTACTAAGATCAGAGTGACTCTTTCATCTTCTCTGGGCTCATCTGAACAAGATGTCTCTGTCTACCGGCCTCTGTCCTTCAGTCCATTCCTGTGATCATACCTCCACCCACTTCCATTCTTCCCACAGGGTGCTATTATGTGTGTGCTACCTGCCAGGCACTGTCCAAGGCCCTGGGGAAGCACCTCTCTGGGAGCCCCCGTTCTAGTGGGCTGTGGCATTCTGTGTAGGAAACAAGAGATCATGGAAAAAAATTAATCGTTCCAGCTTATATGTTACTATTTATCTAGCAGTTGTTTGTCAGGCATTGTTCTAGTTGCTTCTGTCTCACTTAATATTATAGCCTTCTCCCAACTGAACACAATTATGGACCAAGCATCATACTGGGTTTCATAGACATTTTCTCAATTAATCCTCACAAAAATCTTGAGAGGTAGATTTTCTTATTTCAGTGTTAACAAGTGATGAGCGATACACAGAGTTTGAATGACATCCCTAAATTCATACAGAGAAGAAAGGAGCACAGGTTGAATTCGAACTTGGATTATCTTCATTGAAAATTCACATTTTACTGTCCTAACAGTATGACATTACTTCTATCAATTCAGTCCTTTAATTAAACTTTAGCTGGAACATTAGAAATTTTTGACAACATTTGCTACAATGAAAGATGCACTGAGGAGTATCCTCAGTATTTAGATGGCACTTCAACTCTATACATTATTCTTAATAGTAAAAATTATATGAGTATAGAATTTTATGGGCTTGGAAACAAAAATAAAATACTTTGTTAAGGACCAGCAACTTTTGTATGCTTTCTGAGTGATTTATTTCTTTTTTAAAAAGTACAAGTAATTTTTTAAAAGGAAACTTTGCTTTTAGAAAAATTATAGAAATATATAAGAAGGAAAAAATACTATTGCCCAGAAATCACTGGTGTTAATATTTTGGTATATTTTTCTCTAGTTTTTTTTGGTGCATATTTTAAAACAAAATAGAGATCATATTGTATATAATTATACAAGATTTCCTTCCCAAGCTTGTGTTGTGACATTTTAAAAATACAGAAAAGTTTAAAGATTAACTTTATGAGCATACTTATAGCTCATATAGATTTAGATTTAATATATTATTAGTATTTAATAGATTATTAAATATATATAGATTTAATAGATTAAATAATTATTTTATTATAATAGATTTAATAATTATTAGTAATTAACCATTAGTTTAACTGTACATTTATGTATATATAAATTGTTTATTGCCTTTTAAGGATAGTAACAGGAATAATTATAGCTCCTATGAAGAAGATCAAATAGTGAAGATTTGGTAATCTACAGTGTTTACCTCTTTTGCTATTTATGAAGAACAAAGACTGCTTCATTTATTTGGTCATTAAGTGTGAATCTTAGAGATGCAAAAATTATAGGAAATTTCTTGGCAATGGAAATAGCTATTATGTTGTTCTATAAAGCTCAGCTTCTGTGGGGAAAAATAAATTATTTAGCCTTTTTTTTTTTTTTTTTGTGATGGTGTCTCAACTAGTAAATAATTTAGATCAGCACCAGTTGTTGTATAGTTTCCATCTGAACTGTGAAACAAAAGATGTGGCACAAGATACACATTTCCAAGACAGAGTTTGTTGGAAACATGATAAAGAATAACTAAAGATAAGCACTACAAGGTTAGACTTTAGTCTACGCTACCAGATATCTAACTTGACATAGTACTGTTGGATTCTTGAGTTGTATACAAGTGCAAGAAGGTCCACCTTTTATGTTGTCACTTCTCTATTGTTGACTTCTTATTTATCTTTTTGTTATTTTATCTCCATGACTTTTAAAAGGTGTTTTAAACCTTTTATATTTGTACAACATATGTGGAAAACCACATAAATTATAAGTGTAATGGGAACATTGCCCACCATGTCTACCACCATGATTACCTTCTCTTTCTATCCCAAGGGTAATTACTAAATTGACCTCCAACATGAAAGATTAGTTTTGCTTATTTTTGAATTGTATATAAATGGAATCATACATTATTTATGTGTGTGTATGTGCATGCGCGTGAGTATGATTTGTCTATGGGTTGAGCATAACTATGTTTCATTCATTTTTATTGCTATATACTACAAAATGAATGTACTATGGGTATATGTATTGATTTTACTATTAATGGATATTTGGGTTGTTCCTGCCTTTTGGCTATTACAAGTAATGCTGCTGTGAATATCCTTCTACATATCTTTTGGCGCACACATGCACACATTTCTGTTAGATATATATGCCTAGGGTGGGATTACTGAATCAGAGGGTATGCATATATCTAATTTTTTTTCTTCACACTCTCCTCTGCATATATCCAATTTTATTTGAGATAGTTTTCCAAGATGTGTTGTACTAATTTATATTCCCATTACCATGTATGTAAGTTCTTTTTGTCTATATTCCAAAAAGTGATACTTTTGGGTGATACTTTATTTTATTTGTTTTCAAAATTTTAGTCATTTTTGAGTGTATGTAGAAGTATCTTACCATGATTATAATTTGCATTTACCTGATTATTAATGACATTGAACAATTTTTCACGTTTATTGACTATTTGGATGTCCTCTTTACATAATCTTTGTCAGTTACAGATGTTATAAAATATCTTTTCTTATTTTTTTACTCTATCAATGGCTTTTGATTAGCTGAAATTCTTATTTTAATGTAATCAAATTAGCAATCTTTTTTATATCCTAAGAAAATTTTTCCCTTATACCAAAGTTATGATATTGTTATCTTCTAGAATATTTGTTTTTTTACCCTTTAAATTTAGATGTATCTGAAATTTATTTTTCTGAATGGTGTGAGGTGTAAGGGTCAATTTTTTTTTCTCTATGGATAGTAGACTCAGCATCATTTATTTAAAAACTTGTCCTTTTTTTACTGCTCTGTAGTACTGTTTTTGTCATAAATCAAGTGTCTATTTAGGGATGGTTCTTTCTCTGGATTCTTTATTTAGTTTAATTGGTGTATTTTTCCTTTTCTCAAAATCACACTGTCTGAATTAATGTAGTTTAATAATAAAACTTTATATTCTTCAGTACAAGTCTTTCTATCTTGTATTGTTTTCATTGTCTACTCCTGCTTTCTCTTCTTCCCTTTCTTTCTCCTTCTCCTGATTTTCTTCTTTCTCTTTTAAGGTTATTCCAAGCTATTTGCAAAGTTAAAGAGTCTGTTAAGTTAAACACACGCAAACACTCACCTAAACTATTAGGATTTTGACTGAGAATGCTGTGAATCTATAGATCAGTTTTGGGAAATGACACCTTTATAATATTAAATCTTCTAATTCATGTGCTAGAAGTATATCTCATTTTTTAGGCTCCCTTAATGCTGTTTTATAGGTTTTTTTTGTGTGTAGATGGCTTGCCTATATCTCACATAGTATATTCCTACCTGTTTATTTTTTTGATGTTATTGTCAATGATATATCTTTAAAAAATTACATTTTCTAACTCTTCATTGCTAGTATATAGACATGCAATTAATTCTTGTATATTGGTCTTGTATCCAGCAACCTTGTTACATCACTTTTTAATTCTAATAATTTATTGAAGTTTTAAGAAAGTGTACATATGTACAATTATATTATTGCTGAATAATAGTTTTTCTCCTTTTCAATCCTTAAGTCTTTTATGTCTGTTGACTTATTGCACTGGCTAAAAATCTTCTGTGCTATGCTGAGTTTTAACTTCCCTCTTGACTCATTTAGGAGGATAATGATTAATTTCTAAACATATGAGGATTTTCCTTGTGAAGTTTTGTACTGATTTATAGCTGATGCCTCTGTGGCCAGACAACATACTTTGTATTATTTCATTCCTTTAACACTTTTCACACTTTGTTTAGAGCTGAGCCTATGGTCATTTTGTAAAGTTCCGTGTACTTAAAAAAAATCACTTGTATTTGGCAGTCTTTAGATACTGTGTTCTATATATGTCAAATAAATAAAATTTAATTGTGTAGCTCAGATCTTCTATATCTTTATTATACTTTTGTCTTTTTCTTCTATTAGTTACCAAGAATAGAATTTAAAATCTATGAATGTGGATTTGTGTATTCCTGCTTGTAGTTCTATCAGTATTTGCTGTATAAATTTGAAGGCTGCATTATTAGGTGCATACAAATTTAGAATGCAACATCTTTCTGGTGAATTGAAACTTTATGCATGTCTTTATCTCTAGTAATGCTTATTTGTGTTAAAATCTACTTTGTCTTAGACTAATATAGCTATGCCAGCTCTTATGAGTGTTTGCATAGTATAATTTTCCACCTTTTATTTTCAACTATTTTATAGTCTTATATTTCATGTGTATCTTGTAAGAAGCATACAGTTCTATATTTTAAACTCAATTTTCATGATTTTTGCCTTATGTTTGAAGCACTTCAAACATATATATATATATATATATTTTTTTTAATTTTTATTTATTTATGATAGTCACACACACACAGAGAGAGAGAGAGAGAGGCAGAGACACAGGCAGAGGGAGGAGCAGGCCCCATGCACCGGGAGCCCGACGTGGGATTCAATCCCGGGTCTCCAGGATCGCGCCCTGGGCCAAAGACAGGCGCCAAACCACTGCGCCACCCAGGGATCCCCAAACATATATATTTTTATATATTATATTATCATATATAATATCATATATTATATATATTTTATATTTATATGTTTTATGTAATTACTGGCATATTTGATTTTAAATCTGCCATTTTCTATTTGCTTTTTATTTCTCCTGCCTCTTTTGTGTTCTCTTTATTTCTTCTCCTTTTTGCCTCTTTTGTACTGATTGAGCATATTTAAATATTCTTTCTTTGTCTTATTGAGTTACTCAGTCTTCTGTACTCTCTTAATCATTACCCTAGAGATTATACCATGCATTCATGACTTGTCGGTGTCTTCTATAAATTAGTACTTTTACCCTTTCCTATAAAATGATAGAAGATTTTAACTTTTTTTTTGCTCCTCCAAACTTCCATGCTATGCTTTTGTGCTCTATTTTTTACAGTTTTAAAACATGTAATTATTATTGTTCTTTGCAGTCAATATTCAATTTTTTTTCTGTTTTTTTTTCTTTTTATATTCCTAAGCTCCCATCAGCTGTATTTATTTTTCCTTAATAATGAGCTTTCCATATTTCCTTTAGTGCCCTTCTACTGGGAATAAATTTTCTCAGTGTTTGAAAATATCTTTATTTTGACTTGATTTTTTTAAAAAAATATTTTATTTATGAGAAACATAGAGGCAGAGATGCAGGCAGAGGGAGAAACAGACTCCTTGCAGGGAGCCTGATGTGGGGCTCGATCCCCAGGCCCGGGATCTGCGATCATGCCCTGAGCCAAAGGCAGACGCTTAGCTGCTGCGCCACCCAGGCATCCCTTGACTTGATTTTTTTTAAAGCTATTTTCTCAGTATATGAGATTTATGGCAGTAATTTTCTTTTCACACATTGAAGGTATTTCATGATCTTTTCATTTTCATTGTTTCTATTAAAAAGTCAGCTATCACTGTTGCCCTTTTGAAGGTAAATTGCCTTTTTTATTTTGAAATTTGTCTTTATTTTTTTTTTTCTATTTGGTTAGCATTATTTATTTATCTGAGAGAAAGAGCACAGAGGGAGAAGAGAAAGGGAGAAGCAGACTCTCTGTGAGCAGAGAACCTAATATGGGGGCTCGATCATAGGACCATGAGACCATGACCCAAGTGGAAGGCAGATGCTTAACCGATTGAGCCACCCAGGCACCCCTGTTTAGCTGAAATTTTAAAAATATCTTTTTCTAGTTTTATTGAGAAATAATTGACATATATCACTGTATAAGTTTAAGGCATACAGCATGATGATTTGATCTACATAAATTGCAATTCTTGTGATAGCTTCAGGTAATATCCATTATCTCATATAGATACAATATAAAGAAAAGATAGAAGAAAAGAGAAAAGAGAAAGTTTCTCCTTGTGATGAGGATGCTTAACAACTTTCTTGTATATCGTATGGCGATGTTAACTGTAGTCATCAAGTTGTACATCACACCCCTGGTACTTATTTGTCTTATAACTTATTTCCTCCAACAGTTCCCCCTACCCTCATCTTCTTCTTCCTCTGGTAACTACATCTGATTTCTTTTTCTATGAGGTGTTTTTTGAAAGTAAGATCACAGTATTTGTCTTTATCTGACCTATTTCACTTGGCATAATGCCTTCAAGATCCATTCATGTTGTTGCAAGTGATAGGATTTCCTCATTTTTCATGGCTAAATAATATTCCATTGCATACATTTATTCCATTGCATGTATGTACTTCTTTATTCATTCATCCATGTTGTACACTTAAGTTATTTCCATGTCTTGGCTGTTATAACTAATGCTGCAGTAAACATGGAGGGTGCAGATATTTTTAAAAAATATTTTATTTATGTATTAGAGTGAGAGAGAGAGATCGTGCACGCAACCTGGGGGGAGTGGCAGAGGCAGAGGAAGAAGCCGATTCCCCAGTGAGCAGGGAGCCTGAGGCGGGCTTCATCCCAGGATGCCATGGTTGTGACCTAAGCCAAAGGCAGACACTTAACTAACTGAGTCACCCAGGTGCCCCTGGGGGATGCAGATATCTTTTTGAGTTAATGTTTTCATTTCCTTTGGATATATTCTCAGAGGTAGTATTGCTGGATCTTATCGTAGTTTTATTTTTAATTTTTTGAGGCTGCTCCATATTGTTTTCCTTAGTGACTGTGCCAATTTACAATCCTACCAGCAGTGCACAAGTAATACATTTTCTCTGCATCCACACTAGCATTTGTTATCTCTTGTTTGTTTGATTATGGCCATTCTAACAGGTATGGGATGATATCTCACCATGATTTTATTTTATTATTTTATTTTTTTTAGTTTGCATTTCCCCAATGACTAGATGTTGAACATTGTTTCATGTGCCTGTTGGCCTTTTATATATCTGCTTTTAAAAAATGTCTATTCAGCTATTCAAGTTCTTTGCCCATTTTTTAAATTGGGTTATTCTTGTTTTTGGTATAGAGTTCTATGAGTTCTTTATATATTTTGGATATTAATCTCTTATCAGATATACAGTTTGCAAATATTTTTTTTCATTCTATAGATTGTCTTTTTATTTTGTTGTTTCTTTTGCTGTATAGAAGCTTTTTAGTTTGATATATTGTCCCACTTGTTTGTTTGTTTGTTTATTTATTTATTTATTTTTTAATTTATTTTTTATTGGTGTTCAATTTACTAACATACAGAATAACCCCCAGTGCCCGTCACTTCCACCCCCCGCCCTCCTCCCCTTCCACCACCCCTAGTTCGTTTCCCAGAGTTAGCAGTCTTTACGTTCTGTCTCCCTTTCTGATATTTCCCACACATTTCTTCCCCCTTCCCTTATATTCCCTTTCACTATTATTTATATTCCCCAAATGAATGAGAACATATAATGTTTGTCCTTCTCCGACTGGCTTACTTCACTCAGCATGATACCCTCCAGTTCCATCCACGTTGAAGCAAATGGTGGGTATTTGTCATTTCTAATAGCTGAGTAATATTCCATTGTATACATAAACCACATCTTCTTTATCCATTCATCTTTCGTTGGACACCGAGGCTCCTTCCACAGTTTGGCTATCGTGGCCATTGCTGCTATAAACATCGTGTCCCACTTGTTTATTTTTGATTTTGTTGTTTTATGTGTTGGATCCAAAAAATCCTTACCAGGACCCATTTTAAGGAACTTTATTCCTATGTCTTCTTCTAAGAGTTTCACAGTTTCAGATCTTACATTTAAGTCCTTAATCCACTTGAGTTAATTTTTGTGAGTGGGCTAAGATAGTGGTTCAGGTTCATTCTTTTACATATGAATATTAAACTATATCAGTACGATTTGTTGAAGAAACTATCCTTTTTCCATTGAGGTATTCTTGGCTTCCTTATCAAATATTTACTTGGCTGTATACGTTTCTGTTTTTTCTTGGCTTTTGATTGTGTTTCATTGCTCTATTTGTCTGTTTCTGTGCAGTACCATACTGTTTTGTTTACTATAACTTTATAGTTAGTGTAGTTTGAAATCAGAGAGCGTGATGCAGGGATCCCTGGGTGGCTCAGCGGTTTGGCTCCTGCCTTTGGCCCAGGGCATAATCCTGGAGTCCTGGGATCCAGTCTCACATCAGGCTCCTTGCATGGAGCCTGCTTCTCCCTCTCCCTGTGTCCCTACGCCCCGCCCCGTGTCTCTCATGAATGAATGAATAAAATCTTAAAAAAAAAAGAGAGAGAGAGAGTAGGATGCCTTCTGTTTTGTTCTCCTTTCTTATTTCCATATACATTTTAGAAGTGTTTTTTCTACTTCTGTAGCAAATGCCTTTGGGATCCTGATAGGGGTTGCATTGAATCTCATAGATGGCTTTTGGTAGTATTGACATTTTAATAGTATTAATTCTCCTAGTCTTTGAACATGTAATACCTTTCTATTTATTTGTATCTTTGATTTCTTTCATTAATGTCTTAACAGTTTTCAGAGTAGAGATTTTTCACCTCTCTGGTTAAATTTATTCCTAAGTATTTTATTGTTTTTGATGTTATTGTAGATGGGATCAATTTTTAAATTTCTTTTTCAGAGAATTAATTGTTAGTGTATAGAAATGCTACTGATTTTTGTATGTTAATTTTGTATCCTGCAACTTTATTGAATTCATTGCTTAGATGTAACAGATTTTTGGTTAAGTTTTTAGGATTTTCTATATAGAATCATGTCATTGGCAAATAGAGATGATTTTACCTCTTCCTCTCCAGTTCTGATACCTTTTATTTTCTTGCTTGATTGCTCTCTTAGGACTTCCAGTACTGTGTTGAATAGGAGTGGTTAGAATAGGCACTCTTGTCTTGTTCCTGATCTTAGAGGAAAGATTTTCAACCTTTGATTGTTGAGTATATGTTAACTATGGGCTTGTCATAGTGGCCTTTAGTATGTTGAGATGTGTTCCTTTTATGCCTAGTTTGAGTTTTTATCATGAATAGATGTTGAATTTTGTCAAGAGCTTTTTCTGTCTATTGAAATGATCATATGATAATTTCACTCTATTAAGGTGATGTATTATGTTAATTGATTTGCATATGTTGAGTGATTTTTGTATCCCAGGGATAAATCCCACTTAATCATAGTGAATAATACTTTTATGTGCTGCTGAATTTGGCTTGCTAGTATTATACTGATAATTTTTGCATCTATATTATTCAGGGATATTGGCCTGTAATTTTCTAATAGTGTCTTTTTCTGGTTTTGGTTTCAGGATAATGCTGGCCTCATAAAATGAGTTTGAGAGTATTCTAACCTCTTTGATTTTTTTGGAAGTGTTTGAGAAGGATTGTTGTTTCCTTCTTTAAATTTTTGGGAAAAGTCATCAGTGAAGGTATTTGGTTCTGGGCTTTTGTTTATTAGGAGGTTTTTGATTACCGATTCATCTCCTTACTCATAATCAGTCTATTCAGATTTTCTATTTCTTTCTGATTCGGTCTTGGTAAATTGTATGTTTCTACAAATTACTCCATTTCTTCAGGGTTGTCCAGTTTGTTGGCATATGGCTGTTCACAGTAGCCTCTTATAATCCTTTCTATTTCTGTGGCATCAGTTGTAAGGTCTCCTTTTTCGCTTATAATTTTATTGATTTGGGTCTTCTCCCTATTTTTATTGGTTAGTATAGATAAAGATTTGCCAATTTTGTTTATCTTTTCAAAGAACCAACTCTTAGTTTGGTTAATTATTTTATTGTTTTTCGGTTCTTTATTTCACTTATTTCTGCTCTACTCTTAATTATTTTCTTTCTTCCTGACTTTGGGCTCAGTCTGTTCCTTTTTTAGTTCCTTATAGTATGGAGGTAGGTTGTTTATTTGGGATTTTTCTTCTTAATGTAGGCATTTATTGCTATGAACTTTCCCTCTTAGAATTGCTTTTACCACATCCCATAGGTGTGCTTCCATTTTTGTATGTCTCAGGAAACGTTTTTATTTCCTCTTTAATTTCTTCTGTGGTCAATTGATTGTTCAAGAGAGTGTTGTTGAATTTCTGTGTGTTTGTGAATTTTTTAGTTTTCTTCTTGTTATTGATTTCTAGTTTCATGCCATTGTGGTTAGAGGAGATATGTGGTATGATTTCAGTCTTCTTCAATTTGCCAAGACTTGTTTTGTGGCTTATTTGTATATGTGTGACCTTTAAACATGGTCTCTCTTAGAAAATGTTCCAAGTGTGCTTGAGACAAATGTGTATTATACTGTTGTTGGATAGGATGTTCTGTATATGCTTATCACGTTCATTTGGTCTGTAGTGTTCAAATCTGCTGTTTCTTTATTGATTTTGCCTGGGTGATCTACCCATTGCTGAGAGACCAAATGAACATGATAAGCATGTACAAAACATTCTATCCAACAACAGTATAATACACATGTGGGAAGCCCAATGTGGGACTCAATACTGTAATTCCGGGATCACGCCCTGAGCCAAAGGCAGACGCTCAACTCAACCGCTGAGCCACCCAGATGTCCCTGGCTCCTTTATTTCCTTGTGGTTTGTTTCAGCACCCTTTTTGTTGAAAAGTTTATCCTCTGACCTGTATTGGTCTCTTGGTCATAGATATGTGAGCATATTTCTAGACTGTATTTTGTTTCATTGATCTGAATACCAGTACAAACTATCTTAAATACTTTCACTGTATAGTCTTAAAGTCAGATAGTGCAAGTGTCTGGCTGTTTTTCTTTGCCTATTTTAGGTCTAGTGCATTTCTATATAAATTTCAGTATTGGGCTTCATTTCTACAGAAAATAATTCTTCTGGGATTTGATCTGGATTGTGTTAAATCTATAATTCCATTTGGAAATGATTAACATTGTAAAACTATTTTTAAATTTTTTTAAACTATTTTTTTCTAATCCATGAATATGATACATCTCTTCATTGTATAGATCTTTTAAAATTTTCTCTCAACAGAGTTCTGTAGTTTTCAGTATAGAGTTTTTATGTCTTTTGTTAAATTAGTTCCTAGATATTTGGGTTTTTTTTGATACTGTTGTAAATGGTATTATTTAAAAATTTACTTTCCAATTGTTTATTGACAGTATGGAGAAATTCAGTTGATTTTTGTGTATTCATATTTATCTCATGATTTTGCTAAATTTAGTTGTTAGTTCTAGTAGTTGGTTGATTCATTGGATTTGCTATATAAACGATGGTGCCATCTGTAGATAAAGACAAATTTGCTTCTTCCTTTCCAATTTTCATACCATTTATTGATGTTTGTGTGTTTCATTGCCTAGGATTTTTCACAACAATGCTGAATAGAAGTTGTAAGAATGGTCACCTTTGCTTTGTTTCTAATTTTATGGAATATTTCACCATTAAGTGGTTTTAGCATTAGGATTTTGTGAATATCCTTTCTGGTCAGTTTGAAGAAGTTTCAGTTTCATTTCCAGTTGACTGAGAGCTTTTATCCCAAGTAGATGTTAAATTTTTACAAATATTTGGATAAACTAAAACAACAGACAAAAAAAAATAGAAGTTATGTATTTCTAGTAAGAAGTTACTAGGGCTGAGGTCAAAGAGATTGCTGACAGTGTTCATCTCTAGGATTTGATGTTTTTCTGTCTCACGTTTAAGTCTTTCATCCATTTTGAATTTATTTTTGTGTTGGTGTAAGAAAGTGGTCCAGTTTCATTATTCTGCATGTTGCTGTCCAGTTTTCCCAATACTATTTGTTAAGGAGATTGTCTTTTTTTCCATTGGATATTCTTTCCTGCTTTGTCAAGGATTAGTTGATCAAATAGTTGTGGGTCCATTTCTGGGTTTTCTATTCTGTTCCATTGATCTATGTGTCTATTTTTATGCCAGTACTATATTGTCTTGATGAATGCAGCTCTGTAATACAGGTTGAAGTCTGGAATAGTGATGCCTCCAGCTTTGCTTTTCTTTTTCACAATTGCTTTGGCTATTTGTGGTCTTTTCTGGTTCCATACAAATTTTAGGATTATTTGTTGTAGCTCTGTGAAAAATGCTGGTGGTATTTATCCATTTTAGGTTTACAGTTTCCTGTAAAGCTCTACATTAGCTATATCTTACAAATTTTTATTTATTGTGTTTTTACTATCATTCATTTAAAAGTATTTAAACATTTTTAGTACTGGATCTTCTTTTGCCTATGTTATTTAGAATGCTGTTTAATTTCCAAATATTTGGGTTCTAGTAATTTTTTGTTTTGATTTCTACTGTTATTCACTATAATCAGTGAATTTCTTTTAATACTTAAAGTATGTCATGCTGTTGTTTCTGATAATGAAACAAATTATCAGACAGAAATTTGACACCATTCTTATGATTTTATTCCTAAGTGTAATATGATATTTTTATCTGCCTCTTTTAAAGATTTTCTCCTTATTTTTGGTATTTAATAGTAGTAATATAATATGATCTACATAAGTGTAATGGTCTTGTATTTATTTATTTTGCTTGAAGTTTGTCAAGTTTCTTGAATCTGTGGTTTCATGTTCTTCATCATTGGAAAAATTTTGAGTGTTAGTCTTTCCAGGTATTTATTCTCTCCCTTTCTTTTTCTTCTCTCATCTTGGTATTTTTTAAAAAGTTGTTTTTGTTTCAAAGGTCTTAGGTACTCCATCCACCCTTATGATTTTTGGGGGGAGAAAAGTTTATCTGTGCTTTAGTTGGGTTTATATTAACCTGTCTTCAAGTTTAATAATCCTTTCTTCTGCTCTGCCCAATATTTTTTAAAAAGTCTATTAAATTACACACACACACACACACACGCACATTTTGTTTGTTTGGTTGATTTTGCTTTTCTCATCTCTCTTTCTGGAATTCCAGTGAAACATATAGTAGAACTTCTTCCGTGTTGCCTATAAATAATTTTTGTATTCTCCTCCTCCATTTTGTCTTTCTGTGCTTCATCCTGAATCTTTTTCCAACTTCTCTTACTATTCACTAATTCTTTAGCTTCTCAATTGTATTCTTAGTTTTGTTATTTATGTTTTTAAGTTCTAGAATTTCAATTTAGTGCTGTAAAAAAGAAATCCCAATTCCTTGATTATATATCCTAACTTGTCTTTTACTTTATAGAACATATTAAGCATGGTTATTTCATTATTTTATTTTTTATTATTTTTTAAAAGATTTTATTTATTTATTTATGAGAATGCACAGAGAGGAGAGAGAGAGAAAGAGAGAGAGAGAGGCGCAGAGACACAGGCAGAGGGAGAAGCAGGCTCCATGCAGGGAGCCTGACGTGGGACTGGATCCTGGGTCTCCAGGATCAGGCCCTGGGCTGAAGGCAGTGGTAAACCGCTGAGCCACCCGGGCTGTCCCATAGTTATCTTAAAGTTTGTTTCTGATAATTCAATTTTCTGAATCTCTAGAAATTCTGATTTTATTGCCATTTTCTTAATTACTTGTATGTATATATATATTTATATTACGTGCAAGACAATATATAGAAAAACTATGGAGCTAATTTGAAGCTTAGAAAGTTACATTTCTTCAAATAAGGTTTGCTTTTGCCTCTGAAAATTTTGAGGTTATGGACATTAGCAATCCAGGTCACCTTAATGCAGCTCAAAACAAAGACTCATGATCCATTCTTAAGATGATTTGAGGCTGGTCTTCAGTCCCTTTGAGGGTTGGCCTAATTCTGGTCCCCTTTACTCTATGGTATGGCCTTTTGGGACCTCTGCTCATATCCTAGGGAGATTTTTAGGTCTCCCATTCCTTGGTTGTCCCCAAATTTCAATTTTTGCTTCCCTACTTCAAAGAGTTTGTTGAAATCTGCTCATCTTGTGGAATTAGCAGATAGAGAAATAGGCAGAGGAGGAAGCATGGCCTCAAATACCAGTTTCACTTTTTGATGATTCATTCTTTTTTTGGATCATGGACCCATAATTCTCCCATAAAGTTCCCTGTTTTTTTTGTTTGGTTGGTTTTGGTTGGTTGGTTTTGCTTTTAATCTTGTCCAGCTTTCTAACTGTTCTCAGTAGGACAATCAGCTTGAATTGATTTGTCTGTCATTTTTGGGGAAATAGAATCTAAACTCATTTTCTGTAATATTTTCAAGAGTGGAATGTAGGTCGTATATTTTTTGAGTTCAGCATATATAAAAATATCTATTTCTTTACACACACAAACAAACTGTTTCACTGTGAAAAATATGTAAATACTGCTTCATTGTTTTCTGGCATTTAGAATTAATAGAAGGCAAATCATAGACCACTGTGATTTGTCTGTTACAGAATATCTTTCTGGTTCTTAATTCTTGGAGATTTATGTATTTAAAAACACTTTTCTTCAACACATATATTTTTACAGCTTTATTTATTTGAGAGAGAGAAAGAGAGAGAGAGAATGAGTGAAAGGGGCAGAGAGAATGGGAGAATCTCAAGCAGACTTCACACTGAGCAAGGATATCCTGAGATTATGATGTGAGCTGAAGCCAAGTGTCAGAGGCTCAACTGACTGTGCCACCCAAGC
The DNA here is from genome assembly GCF_053574225.1 of Canis aureus. Classification (NCBI taxonomy): domain Eukaryota; kingdom Metazoa; phylum Chordata; class Mammalia; order Carnivora; family Canidae; genus Canis; species Canis aureus. The sequence goes on from NC_135619.1 coordinate 66,028,498, forward strand.
ACCCTTTTCTTAAATATTTTTTATATATGAGTATTTTTTAATTGACTTTTGCCTATAACATTAGGAATGCTTTCAATCTGGAAATTCAGGTCCTTTCTCAGTCTTTTTAAGGAAATTTCTCTTTAGTGAAATTTTAAATTATTGCTTTCTTCAAATAGTTTTGGTATGTTTCTCAGGAATACCATAATTCATTGGTCAGATTTTTGTTTCTGTGCTGTGTAGCTATTCTAACCACTATTTTCCATATATTTATCTTCTATATTCTTAGCCTCTCAGATTGATTTACTACATAACTTACTTGACTTTTCCCCCAAATCAGTTCTGTTTGTTGCTTTGAATTCAGGTTTCTAATTTTGCTCTTTTATTTTTAGTTTAATTATACTTATCATATCTTTTGTCCAAATTCATTTTTATCTCATTCTGTTAGCTTCCCATCTTACCATGAATTTCTGTGACTTTCTACTCCTGTTTTTATAGAAGCCACGTGATCTTGCATCGAGTCGCAGATACTACAATACCTTCCTAAAATATTTTGATTCATAGACTAGATAGTTTTCAGACATATTTTCTCTCAGGTGTCAACATGATATTTTCTTTTATTTGAAGTATACATTGGTTGGTCCTTCTTTTTTTTTCTTTTTAAAATCAATTTTGCTGGTTCTGTTAGTGGCCAAGTGAGTCTGTACTGTGCCCCATGGTGTGCTGTTTTGGCCCATGTTACAGCCAGGTGAGCCTGAACCAGACTGAAGTCCCATCAGTGGGGATCATCTTGTGCCTGGCTTTCATCTCTTCACCCTGAGGGTGCAGAGACCTGAGCCAGGCAAGTAGTATTGGGGCTCTGAGACCAGATACACATGTGTCTTCACCTAAGCCAACCTCATCCATGTTAATGAGGAGGCTGTGGCCAGTCGACTGGACCACTGGCCACCCCTGCATTATCAACTAGATTGTTTGTGTGGTCTGATTGCTATGTTCATTCCATGTATGTGCAAAGACTTGAGCCAGGCTGCATGGGTTCCATCCTAGCTCCAACATGATCTTGCTGTGTGACCTTGTCCAGTTACTTACGCTCTCTGTGCTGGATCTTAGATGTTTGAGGATATGGCCATGGACTTAACTCTGGAAGAGTGGCAGAAGCTTGATTCTGCATTGAGGACTGCCTTTAGGGATGTGATGCTAGAGAAAGATAGAAACCTCACATCAGTGGGATGCCCTGTTTCCATGTCCAATGTGATTTTCAAATTGGAGCCAGGAGAAGAGCTGTGGATGGTGGGGGAGGGAACACTACCTCCAGCCTGTCTAGGAGATGTTTGGGAAATTGGTAATCAAATAGAAATACACCAAGAATATAAAGAGAGACTTTTGAATCAAGTGAATTGCATCTATGATAAAACACCTACTGAACAGAAAGGGTATGGACACAAAGCATTTACAAACATATTTCATCTCTTCTCATTTGCGAAGATATTTATTCCATCAAGACAAAAACTCCATGAGCATGTTTTAGGTGGAAGGAATTTGAAAGATAACTTAGATTTACTTGATTTAGAAGAAAAACACCTTATGAATTTAATGGGGATGAAAAATCATTCAGTTATAGTTAATTTCAAATCAAGCATGAAAATATTCATACAGGTAAGAAAATTTATGAATGTGGGAATGTGTAATTAATTGGATGCCAGAATGTCCACCCTGAAGAGAATCCCTGTGGATATAATGAGTGTGGGGAAAGTACTGATTAATCATCCTTTACTAGACACAGGAGATCTCATACGAGTGAGAGACACTATGAATGCAAATTCTGCCAGGAAGCCTTTAGTAGAAAAACATACCTCATTATACACCAGTGAATTCAAACTAGAGAGAAATTCTGTGAAAGTGGAAGTGCTTTCAGTAGTAGTTCTTATCTTATTCAGCATGAAAAAAATGCATACTGGTAGTACATACTATAATGTAATGAATGTGGGAAGCTATCCAGTCTGTGGTAAGTTGTAACAGTAGACCTAACAGACCAAGACATCATTATTCCATATAAACTTTAAATTAAGATTAGTTTGACAGGAAGAATTCTGAATTTTTTTTCTCTTCTGAACTGGTATCAGGATACCTTTATGTTGGAAATGACACAACATAAAAACTGACTTAACAAAAGAAAGTTTATTGGTACATATCATAAGAAAGTCCAGGATAACTACTTAAAAGGAAGAAAAAGAGAATTTGACATTTTGAGAAAGTCTAAATATTGAGTCTTCTGATCCATGAACATGACATATCTAACCATTTATTTAGGCCTTGTTTAATTTCTCTCAGCAATATTTGCTAGTTTTCAGTGTGTAGGCCTTATAGATATTTTGTTAAAGGTATTCTTAAATCCTTTATCAGTTTGGATGCTATTGTAAACAGTATTTACAAATTTAATATTCTATTTGTTCATTGCTATTACATAAACATGTAATTGTTTTGTATTTTGATTTTATATGCAGCAATCTTGCTAAACTCATTTATTAGTTTTTGTAGCTTATTTGTAAGTTTCTTAAGATTTTCTGTGTACATGATTATACTCTCTTGCAAATAAAATTTTTTCTTCTTCCTTCCTAATTTGTACATTCTCCTAACTTGCCTCCCTGCTACCTTTCCTCCCTTCCTGCCTCCCTCTCTCCCTTCTTTTCTTCTTTCCCACCTATCCTCCTCCTTCTTTCTTTTTCTCATTGCACTGGCTTATTTCTTCAGTTCAATGTTGAATAGAAGTGCTACAAGTGAGTATGTTTGTTTTCTCCCCCCAGTCTCTAGGGGGCATGTATTTGGACTTTTAGCATTAAATCTGATACTGGTTGTAGGCTTTTTACAGGTGCTTTTTATTAGAGTAAGGAAGTTCCTGTCTATTTTTAGTTTACTGAGAGTTTTAATCAGAGTTTTATACTGCACAAATGTCAGTTTTGGTCAAATACATTTTCTTCTATTGAGATGATCACATGACTTTGTCTTTTATTTTGTTAATATGGTAAATTACATTCATTTACTTTGCATTGTGAATCCAACCTTATATTACCTGGGATAAGTTCCACATTGTCAGCTATATTATGTTGCCAGATTCAGTTTGCTAGTTTTTGTTAAATTTTCTGACTCCTACATTTATGAGGGACATTAATCTAGTTTTCTTTAATTATAATTGTCATCTTGTTTTGTTTACAGAGTAATGTGGCCTCATAAAATGAGTTGGGAAGAATTTCCTCATGTTCTGTTTTCTGAAAGAGTTTTTGTAAAATTTGTATTATTTATTCCTTAAATAGTTTATAGAATTCACTGGTGAGTCTATCTGGACTTGAAGTTTTCTCTGTAGGAAGATTTCACATTATCAATTCAATTTAATGTTATGGGGCATTTAGGTTTTCTACTTTTTATTCAGTCATATTTATAATCTGTTTTTTGAGGAATAAATAGTTTATGCATTTTGTTCAACTTGCCAAACTTTTGGCATATCTGTAGGATCTGTGGGGATGTCCTCCTACCTTTCACTTTTGAAAGGTAGGTAATTTGTTTGGTAATTTGTTTTTCTCTCTCTCTGTCTCTCTATTTTTGGTATTGGTAATTTGGTATTGGTAATTTGTTTTTCTCTCTCTCTGTCTCTCTTTTTTTAAAATCAGACCAGACAGGGGGCTTATCATTTTTATTGAACTTTTCAAAGAATCAGCACTTGGTTTTATGATTTTCTCTACTGGTTTTTTTATTTCTAGTTTCATTGATTACTGCTTCTACCTTTATTATTACTTCTATTAATATTGAGTTTAACTTCTTCTTTTTCTGTCTTACTAAGATAGAAGCATAAATTGATTATTTTGGACCTTTTATATGATCTAGTTTAAGAATTTAAAACAATAAATTTACTTTTAGGTATTGTTTTAGTTTCATCCTACAAATTGGTATGCTATGATTTCACTGTATTTCAATATAGGGTATTTTCTAATATTCTTTATGATTTTTCTTTTTATTTATGGATTGTTTAGAAGTGTGTTTGTTTTTTTTAATTTTCATTTATTTATGGTAGGCACACAGTGAGAGAGAGAGAGGCAGAGACACAGGCAGAGGGAGAAGCAGGCTCCATGCACCGGGAGCCTGATGTGGGATTCGATCCCGGGTCTCCAGGATCGCACCCTGGGCCAAAGGCAGGCGCCAAACTGCTGCGCCACCCAGGGATCCCAGAAACGTGTTTGTTTAAGAGTACAAATACTTGATGATTTTACAGTTATCTTTTTATTTATTTCTAGTTTAATTTCATTGTACTCAGAAAATTTACTCTATGATTTCATTCTATCTAAATTTTTGAACTTTATTTTATTGACCAGAATATTGACTCAATACTGAGAGAAGATTGTTGAAATTTACAACAATAATCATGGGCTTATTTCTCTTTAAGTTCTGTCAGTTTGGCTTCATTTAATTTGAAACTTTATCATTAGATGCCCACATATTCATGATTGTTATGTCATTTTGATGAATTGATTCATCATGAAATATCCCTCTTTATTACTGGTAATATTCTTTGTTCTGGAGCCTATTTGTCTGATATTTATATAGACACTGCAACTTTTTTGTAGTTAGCATTATATTAGTGTGGTGTAACTTTTTCTCTATTCACTCTTTTAAAAATTTTTTATTGGGCAGCCTGGGTGGCTCAGCAGTTTAGTGCCACCTTCAGCCCAGGGTGTGATCCTGGAGACCCGGGATCGAATCCCACGTTGGGCTCCCTGCATGGGGCCCTCTGCCTGTGTTCCTGCCTCTTTCTCTCTCTGTGTCTCTCATGAATAAATAAATAAAATCTTAAAAAAATTGTTTTTAAATGATTTGAGTAATCGTTATACTCAATGTGGGGATCAAGTTCACGTGCTTTTCTGACTGAGCTAGCCAGGTGCCCTTCTATCTGTTTACTTTTAACTTATCTATCTTTATATTTCAATTGTGTTTCTCCCAGGCATATTTTTTTTTGAAAAAGTTCAATCCTTTTTTGACAATCTCTGCCTTTTAGACCATTTACATGCCATGTAATTATTGTTTAGACTATTTAGATTTAATGTAATTACAGATATGGTTGGGCTTAAGTCTGTCATCTTACAGTTATTTTCTATTTGTCCCATCTAGGTTCCTTTTCTTTTTAATATCTTGTCTTCTTTTTGGTTAAATGTTTTTAGTATTCCATTTTACCTCTGTACTGAATTATTAGCTATATCATTTTTAAGAAGAATTACTCTAAAGTTTATAATATGTACCTTTAACTTCACAGTCTACCTTCAAATAATATTATACTAGTTTACATGTAATGAAAGAACCCTATGCACTTTTATCTACTCCCATCCTTTTTGTTCTTCTTATCAAATATTTAGTTCTGTAATTATTACTCTCACAATACATGGCTGTAATTATGTGAAACAGTAAATAATCTTTTAACAACATGCAGATACAGGTAGAAAGTCTTTTGTATTTGCCACTTGTAGAACTCTTTATGTCTTTTCATAGGTCTAGCTTCTATCTGGTATAATTTTCCTTCAGGCTTTCTTTAACATTTCTTGTTGTGGAGCTCAGCTGGCAGTGAATTCTCTTATCTTGTATTTGTCTTCAGATAGTCTTTATTTCATATTCATTTATGAAGGATATTTTCACTGGGTATAGAATTCTAGGTTGACAGTTTTTTTCTTTCAGCCTTTTAAAGATGTCGTTCCATTGTCTTCTGGCTTGCATTGTTTCTGGCGAGAAATCAGCGATCATTCTTATCTTTGTTCCCCTGTAAGTAATGTGTCTTTTTTTCCTGGCTGCTTTTAAGATTTTTCTCTTTATTGTGGCTTTACATTAATTTAATTATAAAGAGTTTTGCTGTGATTTTCTTTGCTCTTATTTTGCTTAAGATTCATTGAGCTTCTTAGATCTGTGGGGTTATAGTTTTTGCCAAGTTTGAAAAATTTTGGTCATTGTTTCTTCAAATATCTCCCTCCTCCCCACTTTTGCTCCTTTTGGACTTTTAACCAGAAGTACTTTATACTGCCCAATATTTTCCCACAGCTCACTGAAGTTCTGTTTATTTTTCTTCCAATGCTTCAGTTTCAGTAGTTTCTTTGGTTATGTCTTCTAATTCACTGATTTTTTTCCCTGTGTATTGTTTAATCTGCCATTAAGCCCATTCAGTGATGTTTCCATGTTCTATATTGTATTTTTAATTTTAGAAATTCCATTTGGTTCTTTTATTATATCTTTCATCTCTATCCTCATTGTGTTCTGTTTTCTTTTGAATATGTTTATAATAGCTGTTTTTAAGTCCTTGCTTGCTAACCACCTTGTCTCTATGATTTCTGGGTTTATTTCTATTGGTCAGTTTTTTTCCCCAGTTAATGGTAACATTTCTTTCCTTTTTCAAATATCAAATAATTTTTTACTGGATGTTGGACTTCATGAGTATTACGTTATTGAGTATCTGGATTTTGTTGTCTTCCATTATTATGTTTCAAGAGGTTTGTTTTGGCTGTCAAGTTACTGGTGGATCACCTTGACCCTTCTAGGGCTTGTTCTTATGCTTTGTTAGGGTGAGCCTGGAATAGCTTTTTTCCTAATGTTATTTTAGCCCTACTGCTAAGGTATAATTTCCTAGAGTCTCTACTGAATGCCTCAGGTTTCCACTGAGTTCCCTTCACTCTGGGTGGAGCTTGAATATCTCCCAGACCTGTATGAAATGTAGGAGTTATTCTACCTACAGACCCCCTATAGTTGTTCTCTATGCAGCCTATGGAGTTTTGTCGTACACATGTTCTGCTTATTATAAAGCCAAAGCCCTAAAAGGATTCTTACTCAGATTTCTGGAGCTCTTTCTTTGCATAACTCCCTCTTCTTTGCTATACTACCCAGCAAATATAAATCCACTTGCCTCTTTAAACTCTAGTTTTTGTCCCCTCAATTCAATGAAACCACCTTACTGTGCTTCTCTTTCTTCCATATCTGGGAAGAAACTGCTACCAGGACGAAAGCCAGGGTGATGGTAGGGCTGACTTTATTGTTTTTCTTGTCTCAAGGATGATTGTCCTACAGTACCTGTAGTCCAATTTCTGAAAACAGTTGTTTTGTATATATTTTCCAGTTTTCTACTTGTTTACGATGGGATGGCAAGTCTAATACCAGTTACAATTACTCTGTTATGGTTGGAAACGTATTTCTTGTCTGCTATGTTTTTATATTATATATTTTTTCTTTTTATTTTCAAATGAAGGGAGCTCTATCATGACTATATTTGCCATATAGTAAGATATGTAGATTGATCCTATATCAGAATCAATTGTAATTCTTTTCCCAATTACAAATACCTGTTCTCTACCTTTAAAGATTTTGATTCAGCAGATTTAACATGAGTTTCAGGTATCTTATTTTTGAAACTTGACAAGTGAATTTTGATACACAAGAAAAGCTAAGAATCCCTGTTCTGGTAAGTGTAAATCTAGTATGACTTTGGTAAACTAAATGAGGTATCCCACAATTTATTTTTAATTCAGTGACACCATAAAAATGAAATAAAATACTATAGGAATAGGACCTCCTGGATATCCCCACTATCTACGTATAAAGCATTAATTTCTGGCAAAGCATGAGTCTTCAGGGCCCTGATCAAGTACTATGGCTATGGTACATTCTTATTTCCTTATACCTTTGCCATAGCAGTTGTTATATATTTTGAATATTACTTCTATCTCAATGTCAAGACTTCTTAATGTTTATAAAGTAGTCTGCAAATATTCTCATAATATAGGAATTCATTAATGGCTAGCAGATTTTATCTTATGTACCAACTCTGTTTTATTAATGGTAACTTTCTGGAGCTCTGTGTTGAGAATGATTCCTAAACCAGTTCTGGACTCAGCAGGAAGGTATGATCTTATGGATTAGTAGTATCTGTCAGGACTTTGGGATTGAAGGAATGAGACCTGTCCTGTGTATTTGCAACTCCTATACTGGTTAAAGGCAGTCTTTTTTTCTAGGTTTCTCTAATTATACTTATCACTACTCTCTATATTCATCTTGACTTTTCCACATGTAGAAAACATTTTATAGTTATAGAATGCCTATATTCAAATTATTTCTTCATTTATCCATCCTTATTTATTTATTCTTTCTTTCTCTCCAAAAATATAATCAGTATGATGCTGTGTTTTTAGAGTAATGGTTTTTGGTCTGTACTTCTTATCTTCTTTCAAATAAATCAATCCATTGTGTATTTTTTAAAGCCAGTGGCTCTGTTGACCTTCTTTTCCTATATTTCAAGCACATAATCTTATACTTGGTCTAACCACAGACTAGAAGATTTGAAGTTGGAACACCCCTGGACAAAAAACTTTATACGGTCTGGAGTATTATTAATAAACATTTTTGAATTGTAATGGGATAGATAACTAAGTAAGAATATCATCTCATCTACAAATTCTTGTATATTAGGCCAATCATAATCCTATATGTAAGATCTAAATATGGCAATTTAGAAACAGTGCCCTATTTCTAAACATGTAATTTTATTGCATTTTAAATGATGGAGTATTGTTAGCTAAGTGCTTTGGACTACTGAATCATCTAGATGATGATAATTACTTGTTGCGACTTTCATTCTGATCTATCCCAGATCGCTTGGTTCTTATATCCTCCTTCTCTGTGCATACTGTGTTAAGGAGTGGGTATTAGCAAACTAGCAGGGGTTAGTCTGTGAGTCACAGTCTGTGGTGTGTGAGAGATATATTTCATTTTGGGCAAGAAACTCATCTTTCCACTCTCCACATTTGATGGGAATGGGGTGGGACATGGAATAGTGGAGGTTGACTTACCATTCATTTCAATTATTATCAGTTTGAAACACTTCTGGTGCCAGAAATTGAGGATGTACAGCTTAGTATGTACTAAAATGAAAAGTGCGATGTTGAGAACCAAGAGATAGAGGTTCTAGTCTTAGCTTGTCATTTACTAACTCTGTGACCCTAGTGGGCTACTTAGCCTTTTTAACTTTCATTTATTCATATATGAAATGAGGTTAATAATCTGCTGTACCTATTCTACAGAGTTGTTGGCAGGATGAAGTGAAACCATAGAGGTAAAAACCTTGGAGAACTTATTAATGATATATCATTGTGAGGTAATATTATGGTACTGTGTATGCCACCTTATACTAGCTTGTCTCTCCCCATGGGAAAATAGATGGAGTTGTGATATCTTTGTTCAAGTTTTAAATTTGTCATAGATTTTAAAAATGTTTATTTTAGGAAGCCTCTCGATGACGGTTCTACTTAGGAAGAAGAAACCTAGTGTAATATCTACTATGCTTTTACTAGGGCACCAATAACTTAAATAAGAAGTATTTATCATCTATACTTTGCTTTACAGCTTGGAATCCTATCCACTGCCAGCACATTGAATGCCACAATGCAATTAACAAGCCAGCTGTGAAGGTACTGTTTTATTAGACCTGGTGCCATATTGTATTGTCAGTGGTCAGATTATCAAGAGCAAATTGCTAAATGAAATGGAGTAGGTTCCATCCTTCTCTGTAAAGCAGAGAGGCCAGTGCTCTATAGTACACTCATGCACCTCCAGGTTCAATCTGACTGTACTTGGTGGATTGGTTCAGGATGGGGCAATGAATAGTGGTGACTGGATGTTTGGCGACGAGTTCATGGTCAAGTGCTGTGTAGCAATGAGTAATTATCAGAATAATCCTGGTGAAACACTTACATAGTCCTTACTTGGCTTCTATCTGAGTTAATAAACTCAGGGAGATGTACTTTGCCCCAGTTTCACTAATTTCAAATTATTAGTGTCTGGTGTATAACTGCGAATCCAAGAGTCCTACGACACAAATAGATAAAATTGTTAAGTCTTGACTCAGATCACAGATATGTTTAGTCAGAACGACTGAGAGGTAGTTGGGCAGCAAACACATGGAAAGGTATGTTAGAGGTAAGGGAACCGTGGTTTAGAATGGCCAAGACACTTACCTAAGCCAGAACCGGGTACCTTGGCTCTCAGCCTTGTTCTTTTTCTACTACCACAAATTCCCCTGTTTTGTTATAACCCTGAATCTTTGAATTTAAATGTTAAGAAAAATAATCACACCTTTTAACCAAATTATTTATGGTATATTTGTTGGATACAATACTTGGCTGAAGAGATTGTGTCTGAGTTTGCAAGGATTAACTTTTATATTATGAAGAGTGGGAGTTAGGTCAAGTCATTAGAGTTCACAGATACTTTTTAGGACCTAGTATCCTGGGGGTTTACCTCCCTTCTTCTATAGACAGGAAGACTGTAAAGATTACCAAATAATAGAAACATAATAGTATCATTTTATAGAAACAGAGGAGAAAAGTTAAAATGAGATATAAAAAATATAAATGGAATGAAAAGAAATGTAAATGGACCCCAAAATGTGTTTCATATACCAGAAATGTCAGGAATGCCAATAATAACATTGTCATCTAGATGTATCTTACTAACATTGTCATCCAGATATATCTTCCGGCAGAGGACGTTCTTGTATTATTATGCTTGATCTCTGGTTTTGATAAAGGCAAATTGAATGAATTTATGTTGAGGAAGAGCAAGTGAGGGTAAACTACCAATGGTGGTATAGTCTCACCCATTCTATTATGAGTACTCCTCTGAACTTCCACAGACATTTGGGATTCAAAGGTACTTTTCTTTGGTCTGAGGACATTTTGAGCTAAATACCTGTGAGTTCATGTATTATTTATAGAATTCAGCTTAATTCTTTGGGTGATGAGAATTGCGTAGCTTCCTCACTTTAGTTTCTTTATCTGTTTCCTCTTCCTGCTTGTGTTAAAATGCCCTCTTTTGGTTCACTCAGACGTCAACAGAAAGGAGGTCTTTTTGTCTGATTTTTCCACTTATTTTTTCCTTGACCTTATGTCATACTGCATTCTCAGGAGTTCTCTGACTTCATTATTAGTAAATGATTTTTGGTTTTCCACTCACAGAAGTCATCATGAATTAGATTTTCTCCGTCTCTTCTACACAAACAGCTTAGTCCACCCCTCTGGCCCAGCTTTGCTTTGCCTACAGGCTGTTCCCCATAGCTAGTCATGCAGGACAGGCAAAACCATCCTACCTTTGTCCCATTTTTAGGTGAGGTGAAATTCACATAACATAAATTCAATCAATTTTTACAAATTATTATTATTATTTAAATTCAATTAGTCAACATATAGTACATCCTTTGTTTCAGATGTATAGTTCAGAGATTTATCCATTACATACAACACCCAGTGTTCATCACATCGCTTGCCCTTCTTAATGCCCATCACCCAGCTACCCCATCCTCCACATCCCCCCTCAAAGTGAATCATTCATTGGCATTTAGCACATTCACAATGCTGTGCACTATCATCTTTATCTAGTTCCTAAACATTTTTATCACTCACCCCCCTGCCCCCAATTTTACTTTCTGAACTCCAGTGTTCCTAAAGAATTTTCTTTTGTATTTTTACTCTGCTTCCCTGGGAAGGTAACATTTTTGTTAGTGCCTCTTGTGCTGGGGCTGTTTTTGCATGACACCAGGTCTGGCTCAGTATTGTTTTTTCATTGCAATATGAACACTCCCCAAACCCATGTATATATGACTATGTGACATATAGGTCGAGGGTATCCAACATCTAGATACTTAGGGAAGAATATTAAATGAAAAGGAAGTCATCCTTTATAGTATGATGCCAATTTAATTTAAAAATCACATAGATGTATATTTATATTCATATTCATAGTGGAAAAACAACCAGTAAAGCTCATCAGAATGTTATTAGTGATTACATTGAGAAGGCAGGTTAATGAGTTATTTAAATTTTCCTCTTTTCTCCATTTTCCTGAGCCTCTACATTGGGCCTAATTGTATTTTAAATGGAAAATAACTATTTTTTAATGCAGCAGTCAGATATGAACATATTAATGTGTATGTAAACTGACCTGTTCAGACTGTCCACAAATGGGTCTTATGAATGTAGGAGTTTTTCCTTTTGAACAGAATGAAAAAATGTCTTTACCTGACAAGAGTATCAATGACTCATTGGAAATGAAAGTGAAGTAAGTATATTGAAGAACAGGTCTACACTGGGTACATGGTAAAGACTCAGGGAAAATGAATTTATCCTCACAATATGCATATTATCTCCGTATTCATGAGTTTTAGCACTAGGCAGTGATGATTTGCCAAATGGAAATGTATTATCTGTTTTTGTTGCAATACACTGCAAAAACATACTTTTTTTCCCCAAGATTTTATTTATGTATTTGAGAGAGAGAGACTGAGACAGAGAATGCAAGAGCAGGAGGGGCAGAGGGAGAGAGAGAAGTGGGCTCCCTGCTTAGGGACTCAATCTCAGGACCCTGGGACCATGACCCAAGCTGAAGGTAGATGCTTAACTGACTGAACTACCCAGATGCCCCCCAAATGTACTTTTTAGGCAAGAGCCAAGAGGTGTGACAGTATTCAAAATGAAAATATGTTACTTAAGAGTTCATTATATCACACTCTGCTTTTGGTTTTACTTGGTTTTGTTTGCAGATCACTTTATAAAATACTTTATAGCCCAGATAATTATATAAACGAGAGTTAGCAAACTATGGCCCACAGCCGAATCTGGCCTGCTGTTTTGTAAATAAAGTTTCTTTTTTTTTTTTTTGTAAATAAGTTTCATTGGAGCACATTTGTTTGTGTATTGTCTATGGCTGCTTTCATGCTACAACAGCAGAGTTGAGTAGTTGTGACAGATAATGTATGGTCCCTAAAGCCTGAACTATTTACTCTCTTGTCATTTATGGAAAGTTTGCTAACCCTTCATTTAACACACCAAAAAGTAATTATTCATTGCATCAAAGGAGGTGTGAAACTTATGAAAATTTTCACACTGGCCCTCTAGCATGAAGGAATATATAATTTACAGATTTTGATGATATAACAATTGAAATTTAGGAATTCCAACTCTTGGTTTCCCAGTCATTGTGCTCACTTCAGCAGCCATACATTAAAATTGGAATGATCTAGAGAAAATCTGCTTGGCCCCTGCACAAAGATGATACACAAAACTCTTCAGGTTTTAATTTTAAATGACAGGCTGCTTGGGTTATAAATTTGGTTCATTTTTCCTCCCTAATCAGTAAAAACAACCAAAGAAAAGGCAGAACAGAATTCCAGAAGGATCTGTGTCATAGGCATATTAACTATACAGTCAGCTATAGCATGGATTATTTCTTGTAGGACAGGAACAAAATTAAAAATGACTTTGGTAAGTCATAGAAATTAAACCTGATGTAAAGTACAAAGTTCAGCTAGTTGTGTTCACTTGATTTTAAACATCCAGGTATTTGAAATACCCTGATTCAACAGTAAAACAAACGCTTTTCATCTGTGTCATTAAGCTCATGGAAACTCAGCCATATATAATGCAAAACTGAACAGGGCACAGCAGGGTTAAACGAACTACAGGTTATGCATGGAAGGATAAAAACACCTAAAAGTGCGACATTGGATGGTTGATATAGAACTTCGTTTCAGAGTAAGAAAAGCAAATTGCTCAGTGTTAGGCCACACATGAAATTTTTTGAATGAAACTTCTAAGAAGCAAAATTCTCCACTGCCAGAATTTTGGTATCAGTTGTGATTTTTAAATTTTAATATATTTTCCTTTTCCGAAAGAGAGATTGCTGTGTTTCCCACTTTCTTTTCTTTTCTTTTCTTTTTTAATAAGTATTTTTTTTTTTTTTTTAATTCAGAGAGAGAGAGAGACTGAGGGGCAGAGACACAGGCAGAGGGAGAAGCGGGCTCCATGCAGGGAGCCTGACGCGGGGCTCTATCCTGGGTCTCCAGGATCAGACCCCGGGCTGCAGGCGGCGCTAAACCGCTGCTCCACCGGGGCTGCCCTGTTTCCCATTTTCAAGCAGGAATGAATGCACCCGTAACATAGAGGCAATTCCAGCCACCACTGAACAAGATTTTTCCTCCTTGTGGAATGAGGGTGGATTTGTTGACACTAGTTGTTACTTAATTGCAGATAACAGGAGAAATGAAATCCCACAGTAGGTGGATTTAAATCTCCAGTGTGGACTCATCAGCCAGTGCAGGAAAAGCATCTATAGGTTAAGTGGGTTTTACTAAAAATATTTATTCTATTTGCTTTTGAAAATCCGTCACAATTGAAACCTTTGCATTCACAATATGGGGGGTGTAATAAACAGCAAAGGAAAGTTCATTCTGCCTTTTCCTGTGTTTCAGATGTGTATAGACCCTTCCCTGTCAGTGGCTCTGGGGGATAAACCACCCCCATTGTATCTCTGTGAAGAATGCAGCCAGAGGATCGCAGGGTAGGTATAAGTATACTCCAAGAAAAGGAAATAGAGCAACAAGGGAAGATAAGAAAAATCAGTTGGACTTAAATTGGCCACATTACTCCCATTTCCCACTAGTCTCTTTGTTTTTTAAAGGTTCATTTGTCAGATATTTGATATATAGCAAACTTTCATTTGAGAGATTTCAGCTTTGAAAAATTGCAATATTTCTCCCCGTGCAATAAGAGAAAGCAATTCCATGTAATAAAGCAGCCCCAATTTTCAAGTGACCCTGTTAAAAAAGGCCACAGAGAAAAATAAAAGAAAATCGTGGCTTTCAAACATGACATACAATTCAAATGGGTTCTCTTTGCTTGTTAGTTCTGCAGACTCACACTTAGCGTTGTACAAATCATGCTGTACTTTGGTTTGCTTAATTAGCATCTGGAAAGTATCATTTTTAAAGCTAACTGAATATGATGAAATGCCTATAATTTATAATTTCGCTGAAATCCATTAGACATTTAAAAAGTTTATTATGACAGTGCTCTTAATTACATTTACTTTCTAGTGAAGCCTTCTAGCAATAGCATGCAGCTTATGAACATTCATGTGGAAGGGTAATGTTGCAAGGAAGCTAAAAAATGAATTTTGTTTTTCTTTATAGGGACCACAGTGAATGGTTGATTGATGTTCTTCTGCCACAAGGTATGGTTTACTTCAGAAAGGATGAGTAAGAAGTAATCATGACTAATGGCATGGTTGGTTTGTCTCCTTTTATACTGTATTATTTGTATTATTTTACAAAGACAGTAATCAAAGTATTATATGCTATGAAGAGTCATTGATACGAAACATTATATCAATGTCGTGTTTATAGCCACACATTTAATAATAAAGGAAGAGGTATAATCTCAACCTAAGTTAAGAGTAGATGTTGGAATTAGGATTCCATATGATAAAAGCCTTGCTGAATTATGTCTTGAGAGATATTCTGTGTAGATAACAGGCATTGCCAATATTTGCTGTGCCAGGTCAGAAAGAGAATAGAGAATGTGAATGGAAAGAATACTGAATAATAGGTCTTTCTCCTACCACTATTATTAGCTCTGTGTTTTGGGGGAAAGTCATTTAATGGCTCTGAGACTCAGTCTCCCAGTGAAACGGGGATAAAGTATACGTGACTCATCTCAGTGGAAAGATGGGATGTGTGATTCTCGCTGTTTGTTAGCATTCTGAAAGCCAAGTCTGATAAGTTGGCAGGTCCCAGACAGAGCATTCCTTTACACCTCTGTATGCAGGCATTGCAGCCACTTAAGTGGAGGCTGAAGTGACTGGGGGAAGTATTGAGGAAAGCAGAGGAAAGATGAAAGGTGGAAAAAGCTGGGGATACACTGAGCACAGATCAAGCCCATAGGAGGAACCTGATACATGATTTCAGCGGTAGATAATAAAAGACTTTCTGTGAAAGGCCATATTTAAAAAGAAAAGTAAAGACCTTATGTTAACTAAATTCTGTGAACATTAGAAAAAAACTTAAGGCCATTTTCCTGATTACACGATTTCTTTATAGTCTTTTAATATTAGGTAGTTTCAACTTTAGAAATAAATTAGTTCAGTGAGTGCTCTCCATTTGTAAAATGGATCAGTAATGTTGGCCTCTACATCCTTCAAAAAGGCATTTTGAAAATTTGTATAAAGATGTCTGTGAAATGATTTGGGCATGTATGGGTAAAAGTAAATTTTCCCCCCTTAAATTAGGCTACCCAAACCTTATAATTTAAGGTTTGGTCAGGATCCAAACTATCCAATATTTTTAAATATTGGATATGTTGCTGAATTCTGGTCACCTTCTCCAGATGATACTCATCTTTGGAAGAAAATTTATAATGACTTCTAATTATTTATCTGGAGATGTGACACTAACTTCAGGTTAAGACAAACTCTGGATATCAAACTGGCAAATAACCTTTAATTATACAAAACCAGTTTTAAAAACTGAGTTATAAATTTTTTTGACTTGGCATCCACTAATTCATAATTTCCAGACAGTTTGGGAGACATTTACCTTTGATCTTTTAAAAAAATTACAACCTAGACTATACTATAAGTAATGCTCTAGTTCATTTTTTGAACACTTAATATTTCAGGGGGAGTGTTAACATATTCTTGGAAAAATTATTTTCAGGTACTCTCATGCATTATTTTTCATGGAAATAATTGATATGCCCACTGAAAAGAGTTTGTATCCATTTGTTAAGGTCAATCCCGAAGTAGACAGTAGTTTGACATTCTTACTCCAACTGGCCAGTCCGTGGGTTTGAAAATTACTTTCTCTGAAATGAGCATGCAGCTGGTTTTACACTAGTTAAGGACTGATATAAATCAATAGTTCAAGTCTGAGTAATCCAAGTTAGTAAGTTTTTTCTACAGTTTTGAAATAGCAAATCATCTCCATGGTGAAGCTCTAAATATATCACATCAACTCGGTGTCATAGTGTAATGGAAGAGCAGTAAATGGGGAATGTAGAGACATTATCTCTAGATCTGCCTTTATCATTGATAGCTTATGTGATGCTGAAGAAGTCATGCAAATCTTGATTTTGTTCTGTCAAATGAGATGAGATTAATGTTATTTTAATTTGATGATGACATGATCTGAATTCTAAGTCATGTCCGAAGAGGTTGAATTTCTTGTAAGAACAGGTGAAGTTATTTGTAGCATGCAGGAGTTCCTGACCTCATTAAACACAGGTAGATGACAATTAATAAGATAAGAGAGAAGCTGTTTGGGCCTATTCTAGATATTGTGTTACTAAGCTTGTTTTTACTCCCTTTTGTGGCTGCCCTTATATAAAATGGGCTGTCTTTCTTTGTTGATATGTTGTGTACTTTCCCCCTTACAGCTGAAATATCTGCTATATGTCAGAAGAAGGTAAGAGCAAACTATCTGTGTAGTGGGGCATGATTTGCTGTGTGTATGTAAATTCATTCATTGACATCTGCCTCATTTCTGCCTCCTGGTTTCCCAGTATGTACATGTCACTGTATTTGCAGAGGGGGAAAAGAAATAACTTAGCATGTAAGATCGCTGTGTCCCAATGGTGTGTTTCCATTTCTGCTTTTGCTCACCCATCTTATATGCACAGTGTTTTGATAAGTAATTGGAAATAAAAACATATGTGTAACTCTAATTACAAAAAGCTTTGAATGACCCTGCAGAACCTGCAACTTAACTTTGGAAAAGGATGTATCTTGTATGCTCAAAGTCTTTCTTGTTTTGAAGTGGAATGCAAATAGTCCAATATATGTGTGTCAAACATACCCAGCTGACTGTTTGAAAATATTCATTTATATGTAAGCTGAATGATACCTCTAGTTAAAGATTTTACCTTCAGATTTCCTTTACCCATTTTTCATAACAATTTCCCTAAGCTATTTCCATCCTCTTTTCTTGTTCTAGTTGAAAAGTACAAGACAAGGTAGTGTGGTGTCATACAAAGAACTCTGGCTTAGTTGGTTGAGACACTTGATTGCTGGCCAGCTCTGTCCCCATCTACCTGTGAGGCCATGTACAAGTCATTTAAACTTTTTAGGACTTGGTCATGAATGAGCACCTTTAGAGGGCTATTTCAGTTATCTATTGTCATATAATAATCCTAAAAAGTCGTGGTTTGTAATGGCAGATATTTATTTGCTCACAGATCTGTGGTCAACTAGACAGTGCTCAACTAGGCAGTGCTTTTTATAAACTACTCCAGGCTCACTCATGTGCCTGTAGTCAACTGGTGGGTAGTCAGGGGATTGGCTGGTCCCAAATGACTTCACTCCTACATCTAGGGCCACAGCTGGGGCAGCTAGGAGGCTTGGGATGACAGGGGTGGCACCCTCCAGGGGGCAAGGCTGGATTTGTTCACAAGGCAGCAGTGTTCTGAGTGAATGAGAGAGTAAGTTGCAAGGCCTTTGAAACTAAAGCTCCGAAGTCACATTGCATCATGGCAATTCTGTGGCATTCTGCCGGTCAAAGCAAGTCCCAAGGGCAGCCCAGATTCAAGGAGAGAAGCAATAGACTTCTCCCCTTTCGAGAAGGAGTGACAAGAATTCTGTGGTCATATTTAATCTACCATAATCCACCCTCTGGACATAATCACTTACATTTCTCATATGTAAAATACTTCCACCACCTTACAAAATCTCCTAAAATCTTAAATCCATTTATGGCTTCAATTCATCATCTTGTGATCTGCATATGGTCTAGTTCCTGATGAAACTCCTTGGGTGCAAATTCTCTTGATCCAGAGACCTGTGAATTAAAAAGGCAAGATATCTGCCCCCTTCACCCCCTACACATGATGATGAGACAGGGACAGCATAACAGCATTGAACCTCCGTTCAGAAGTGGAAGTACATCGCTGTCAGCAGATTTATAACAGTTCCAGCCACGAACATGTCAACAGTTCTTCCATCTCCAGGGACGGCAGATGTCCTTGACTAGGATCTGGTTTTACTTCCTGGGCGTTGTTCCCTAATCCGTTGCTGGTCTCCTGAATTCTTTGCTCTACTCTTAGGCATCTTTCTTTTCCAAGAAGAAATGGTACATGTTGCAGCTGAGAGACTCCCTTTGCTTGTCCCCTTCATGCCATCCCACAGACTTCCATTCATATTGAACTGTGTCTGCCCCCTTTATTTTAAATTGGTGGTGCTTTTGCTAGTAAGACTTTCTGTAAAACTCTGGATTTTTAGTAAATCTCATTGAAATTCAGTGCCCCCAAAGCACATCCATAATTCTTTTGGGGGCAGTCTTTTCTATACTTCGGGCATTTTGGTCTGCCCTTAAAATTATTAGAAGCCCTGTTCTAGCTGAAAGGCTCAATGAGGCATTACCTTATATCCTTCTGAAGTTTTAACAAAGGATCATGCAGCCAGTCAGCATACGTTTGATTTGATTTTTATCCTGAGGCTATTTTCCTACTTTGAGAATCTTTTATAAATCAGAGAGACAAGGGTAAGGAACAGTTTTATATTTTAAACTGCATGTCCTGGCTCTGGTTATATGCCTAACATATTTGGCATCCAGAGTGAATAATTTTTTTAACACTGCCCTCCTTTTTACAACAAAACTATTTTTAATAATAAGCTTCAAATTAGCACATTTTTATTACTTATCCTTTATTAAATATGATATTGTATATTTGGAGAGCATTCATTAAGTTCATAATAGTTCAGAATTGCTTGAGCTTGCTTTGGGTACAGTTGTGTCTCCCTCTTGTGGAGGACAGATTCTGACATTTGAATAGTAGGTTTGAAATAGGAATCAAGATGGTAAAGGTAAAGAGACAGACTTCGATTTGTTTCCATTCTGTCATTCTATGAGACACATTGGAGTTACTTTTTTATGTTTAAAATTCAAAGCAGTGAAACTGAGTAGCTGGGGAAACCATGCTCAGCTGAATCTGAATCTAAGGGAAGTCTCTTTAGTTTGCTTTTGAAATGAATGCATATAGGTGAGTCCACCTGGGTTGAGGAAGACTGTGGCTTGGAAATACATTATTAAAACTTTTGTTTTAATTGTTTTGTTTTAATTGTTAAAACAATTGTTTAGAACTTGAATCAACTAAAGGTTATTTTGGGGCAAAGTATTTTATTGCTGATATTACTTAGAACTGATGGCAATGGTGAGAAAGCAGGTTGACTCTTTGTTGATATTTCTGATGCTAGAATATGCAGTAAATCCAGATAACAGCATAAAAAATCACTCAAAATGTGGCAGCATAAGATGACAGCCATTTAATTATGTTCCTTGATTCTGTTGGTTAGAGATTTGGACGGGGCACAGTCCATAACCCGTTTCTGCTTGGTGATATTTAAGGCCTCATCTGGGGACACTTGAGTAACTGGGGACTGGGATTATGTAGAGGCTTCCAAGATCATTGTTTGGGCTCTGGGTGGGGATGACTTGAAGGCTGGGCTTAGCCAGTGACATTGACAAGAAACTTACACAGTGCCTCTCCACATGTCTTGACCATGGCAGAGTTCTGAGTATCCCAATAAGGAACCATCTGAGGAGAGAACATTTCAAGAGGGCCAGTGAAAGCTGCAGGTCTTTTGAAATCTGGCCTCAGGAGTCATATAGATATCACATCTGCCATATTCTCTTGGTTGAAGCAGCCAGGAGCTCATCTAGATTCAAGGCAAATGGATGCATACCTAAGGATGCCAACCCAAAGGGCCTCGTCTGCAACTGGACTTGATTTAAATGACAAGACCTTAAACCTCTAGCCAAGAATTTGCATGTGGGAAGAATGTAAATAGTTTGGGACCAGAGATAGGATAGTTAATCTCAGGCCTTAAACTTCAGGACTTTATTATAGTGAATAACTACCCACTAAACCCATATCCTTATCCTCTTGTTTATAGAATAGTGGGAATCCCAGAGGAACAAAGACTAATTATAACCAAGAAGAAAAAATTAAGCACTAAGAATGTGCTCTGATATATACCACACTGCTAGTAGTGTGATATTGGTTTGGTTGGGGAGCAGAAGCCCTAAGCCAATAAAGATTCATGTCCTTCCAGAATAAAAGTTAGCATATGAGAAAGAAAAGACACAGCAGGGAAAAATATACCACTTGGAGAAGGCATGACTGACTTGGATGCTCACAAGACTTGGACCTCAGCTGCGGAAGAAACACAACTGTATTTTAACAAATAAATTTTAAAAACGTATTAATAGAAAGCAAGATTATAGGGATGCCTGGGTGGGTCAGTGGTTGAACATCTGCCTTTGGCTCACGGCATGATCCTGGGGTCCTGGGATCGAGTCCCGCATCGGGCTCCCCACAGGGAGCCTGCTTCTCCCTCTGCCTGTATCTCTGCCTCTCTCTCTGTGTCTCTTAAGAATAAATAAATACAATCTTAAAAAAAAAAAAAAAGAACAAGATTACAGAAACTTTAGCCTTGCTTTTATAATTTGTTGGCCCGAGTCCTATGTAGAGAATGAGATATCCCCACACTAGTACACGGAGCCTCATGCTAAAATCGAAGTGAAACAAACCTTACTTTGAAATAGTCATTTGGATAGCCAGTTCAATATGTTGTCAGTGGTTTGAGTTAGGTTTTATGCTTGCTTCGTTCTTCTATCTCCTCAAGAGATCTGTCATGGAGGGATCTCAGATCTTTACTGAGCTCTGCGTTGTCATGGCTTAGGGTAGGACATCCCCTAGAGAAGGTATTCACATCTTTATAAGCTCTATTGAAAGACTGAAAAGCTCTCAGGACACAAGATATTGAGTATGTGGTGTGGCATTTCTAACAGGCCCGGGACACATATTTTTATGGAGGTCAGGAACATTTCCTGACAGCTCCTTAGATGACTTCATATGCATGGTGCACCTCTTTCCTCTGCCTCCTGTCAGGGCAGCTCTGACAGCAGCACCCCCTGGACTCTGAATTCTCTCCGCACCCCTACTTTTCTCATTGGCATCTCTTCCTTTGTGGATTCCTTGCCTGTAGTTGATGTCAGGTGATTCTATGAATGGTTCTTGCTGTGTTTTGCCATGTTCCCGTGGTGTCAGTCAACATATTTGACATATTCTTTGGGTCTCAAGGGAAAGAGTGCTGGTGGGAGTGGGCAGGCAGCCTGCTTTGGGCCATCAGCTCAGGGCAGCATGCCCCCCTGCCTGTCACACAGCAAGGACAGAAGAGCTGCACTGGAAAACTGCTCTTTCAGTGGTGGATTTGGTAATTTTGAAAGTTTAATCTGACGGTTAAAACTGTTCCTTTCCTATTCTGATGTGCTGTGATGCACTCTCTCTGGACCAGAGTTTCAGGCTTTTTTTTCTACCTTTCTGCTGAGGATTCAGAATCCAGAAAGCACCCTACCTCCCACTCCCACCCCATGACTGAGATAACTTTACAGAGGGCTTTCAAACATGGTTCCACTCATATCTATGATGTTTCTGCCACTCACACTAATAGAGACTACTTATCTTTATTTTTAACTATGCCTGAAATCTAACCTATTAGAGATGACCTGTCTTGTAGGATCTTTAGGAAACTTGCGGCCTCTTCTGCTGGCTTCTTAGCTCTCCATTCTGATGTTCTGATTCCTAGCCAAATTTACTTCATTGATCAGTTTTAGTTGATTCCCCCTTCCCGATTTTTTTTTGCCTCTAGAACTGCAGTTCTCACGTAAGAAGAGCGGTTGTCACCTGCTTTTCAGCAGGGTGCTGTGGCCGTCACGGAAACAGGCCGGTTCGGTACTGCAAAAGATGCCACTCGAATCATCATAGCAATGAGGTGGGGGCCGCCTCAGAGACCCACCTATATCAGACCTCCCCTCCACCAATCAACACTCGGGAATGTGGCGCTGAGGAGCTTGTTTGCGCAGTGGAGGCTGTGATCAGGTAACAGGCAGCTTGTTTGGTTGGCCCGCCCCAAAACACTGCCTTAGCTTTGAGTCCCCCTTTGTACCCTGAGATGGTGCCCTCAACCAGCCTAGCCTCCCACCTTCCATGATGCAGTGACATTTTCATTCATTCATTCATTCAACCAATATTTTTAATGGTATGCCAGGCATGTGTTAGGCACTTGGGAGATAGGAGAGAACAGAATGTAGTCTCTGCCTTCAGGTTACCCCTGCAGGGACTATAAAAACAGAAGCACAGAACTGTGATCCACTATGGTAAGCACTTTGGGAACACAGAGCCGAGGGTGTTGGGGGAATGAAGCACAGGCACCCATCAGAGTGATGGGTGGAAAGAGCCTGAGCCCAACCTGCACACAGTGAAGTACAGGAAAAATCTAGGTAATTTGGTACTGGGGTAAACCAGCAGCTCTGCAGTAAGCCAGGAGTCCGGTCCTATAGACTGCTGCTGGCTTTCTGTCCTATCACGTGACAGTAAAAGGAGCTTTGGAAATGATAACTTCCAGACTTGTTCTCATTTTGTACAATATTCACGGAGTCAGGATTTTTAAAAATTAAAGAAATAGTATTAGAATGTTTTACAGATAGGGACTCTTTTCTGTTGTGTCTCTTATTCCATTGGTTAATACATGTAGAAATACAATAAATGTTTGTCAAATGAAATATTACAGAAATTTTAGAAGTCAAAAAAATCATACTGCTATCATTATGGTCAGTTTTACACGTTCTTCTAGTTGTATTCAAATATATTTCTTATTTATGTAACTCTAATCACAGTGTATCCACAGTTCTTTTTGATAAAACCTTATGCCATTAGCTCTTTTTCCATGTCATTGTATAGTTTCCATATTTACCATTTTTAGCAGAAACACAATTGTCATCTAGTTTATTTCCTTCCACCTTTAAATTTCTAGATTTCTTCCATTCTTCGCTATTATAAATTACTCTGATAGATATTTTTATGAATAGTGCTGTTTTTGTGTTTTTTATTTTCTTATGGTAGATGACAGATACGGTTGGCTGGGTCAAAGGGTATGAATATTTTGATGGCTGTTGATACATTACCAAACTGATTTTCAGAATGTGTGTATGAATTTATAATGCCAACAGCACTGTATGAAATGGCTAGTTTTTGATACACCCTTGCCAACATTGGGTTTAATTTTTTGATTAAAAAATATTTTAAAAACATTTTATGTATTTGAGAGAGAGAGTAAGCATGGAAGGAGAGGGGCAGAGAGAAGAGCAGACTCCCTGCTGAGCAGGGAGTCCTGCCAAGGGCTCCATCTTAGGACCCTGAGCTCATGACCTGAGCCAATGTCGTATGCTTAACCGGCTGAGCCACCCAGATGTCCCCAACATTTGGTTTTGTTTTTAAAAATTATGACTTGTTTAGCAGATTGAAAAAAAAAATTGTTCATTTTCAGATCTCTGAATATTAGATATTGAATATTGTTCTATTGGGGTACAAATTCCTCGGTCTCTCCTTGTATCATGCATTTGATGTCCACATAATTTCATTTAGTTACAGGGGAAGTATTGACATCTAGTGGGATGGTTGGTAAATTGGAAGCCAGAACGCAGCCGTTCTGCTTGATTCCAATTGATTGGAGAAAGCAGTCTCTTTGTGTCTCAGTTTGTTCATTTTTGAAATGGGGATGGAGTTCAAGGAAGGAAACAAAATTAGGCCTATGGGAGGAACTCCTGCCATTTGAAAGGAGAGCCATCAGGAATGTTTGAGTCGGTACTTAGGAAATAGTTACTCTGAATAGGTCATAACCTAGAATGTGTTTTTCTGGAGTCTGACTTGACATTGCTTGTCTTCGGCAGCTTGTTGAAAGAAGCCGAGTTCCATGCTGAGCAGCGCGAATATGAACTGAACCGCCGTAGGCAGCTGGGCCTTTCATCTTCCCACCATTCCCTGGATAACACTGACTTTGACAACAAGGATGACGATAAACACGACCAGAGGCTTCTCAGTCAATTTGGGATATGGTTTTTAGTAAGAAAATACCTTAACTATTCTCTGCTCTTTATTTCTCACAACATTGCACCAGTGAGGAGTATTTTTTTTTAAAGAAGGAAACAGTAAATAATGAAAAGTTAACATGAGCAGTGGGACTCTATTCTGGGACAACTCTGGGTGGTGCAGTAGATTTCCCTGGGGAAGCCTTTTAAAGAATAGCAATGCCCAGATCCCACCCCAGAATCTTGGGAACTTTTTAAAAAAGCTCCCTGATTGATTCTAGTGAATAGCCAGGTGTCAAAACCAGTGGACCAGACCCTGGACTGTTCGAAATGCACCTTTGACAGAAAACAATTGGGAAAGTTGCTAGGGTATGTTGTAAGATCGTGGAGTCAATGTAATGTACAGATGTTTCACATCCCATCTATATACACGACATTTTTCTTGAAAATTCAGTCTCTGTGGCACTCTGAATAAGCATTTGTGACAAGTCTGCATACAGCGAGAAAAATTAGAGCTGTATTGACACGAATTCGATAGTTTTTGACTTATTCAATAGCAACATTCATCCAGTAAAGATCAAACATTCTGCTCCCAAATTCCACGTAAACTGAACCTGCCAGTTGTGTAGAGAAGCAGACTTTTGTTTTTGCCCATCGAAGACATAGAGTAAGTCTCCATATCTCTTTCATGTTTTTACATGTTTACCCAAAAAAGTCGTGCTTTGTTTTGTCTTGCCAAATGGATATTTAATTGTTAATTTCACATGTGTTGCTCCTAGAACTTATTATCTAATGACATACTGACTGCTATTATGAACTCTTTGAAAGCAAGGGTAGCATTTTGTTTATTTTGTACATTCCTGACCCCTACTATAGTGGTTAATAAAAGATTATTGCAGAATGCATAATGAATAACTGATGAGCTGGGTTTTTTTAAAAGCCAATTTATAATGCAATGAATTAGGAGGCTTTAAGCTTTCAGAATTATTACTGATAGAAAACTCTTAGCTAAATCTGATAACTTTAGAATGGGAATGTAGGTAGATTATTTTTTCATTGACGATATTTATGAAATCTTACTTTGCAGACTTTTAAAAAAGCATTTATCTAGTGTAGGTTACAAAATAGAATTCTTGTAGGGGAAAAGTCCTATTGAAAGGTATAATCTCGAGAGGAAATTATTGTTGCAGTCTGTCTCTCCTGTGAAGAATGCAGTTTCTAGGTTAACCGACCCTCCATCGTTTATAAAACTGCCTATTCCAAATGGATTATTGAGAACTTTTTTCCCTTTTAAACGAATATGTAATAATTATGTAAAGATCGATGGATGCTGAAGCAGAGTCCAATCTGTCCATTTGCAGGTGAGCCTCTGCACGCCTAGTGAGAACACGCCTACAGAAAGCTTGGCCAGGCTGGTGGCCATGGTGTTTCAGTGGTTTCACTCCACAGCATATATGATGGATGACGAAGTTGGAAGTTTGGTGGAAAAATTGAAGCCTCAGTTTGTCACCAAGTGGTTGAAGACAGTGTGTGATGTTCGCTTTGATGTCATGGTCATGTGCCTTCTTCCCAAACCAATGGAATTCGCCAGGGTAAGTGGAGGCCCTCAGCTTGGACCTTGTTGAAGAGGATTTGGGGGAAGCACTGCCCAGCTTAGCATGTTATCAGTGTCTGTGGAAGGCAAGTGTCTCTCCTTATTTTAGTTGATACAGCTGAACGAGGTTAGTTGAGCAGCTACATTTTAGGTGATGTGCTGCTTTGATGTTGGTTTGGGATGGGGAAGAATGGCAAGATGAAGGTGTGAAGTATCTTTAAGAATTTAAGGGAGGATTCTTCCTTGATGTTGTTGAATTTTTTAAAAATTAAGTAATGGAAAAAAAAGTTTCTAAGTCTGTTAGAGCTCAGTCCTTTGCTGGTCAACTGTCTGTGGAAAGATTTACATTTGACTAGCAGCAATTTCTGCGTTTTCACATGTATTCCTAGAGATGAATGGTAGAAATCCCTGCCCTTCCATTTGGGATTTTAAAAATGGCATAAGAAGTACTGAATTACTCCTTTTTCTCTGGCTTACAGGACAAGTTTCTCTGAGCTCATTCTTTTGCTTCTGTCTCAGTGGATTATAGGCTCCATATTTACAGCTAGTAAGACCCTATATTTTTCAAATCCAATATGATTTGTGTCCAATCTAGCAAGGTGGATGTCCAGAATCAGTTTTTGGCAGGAATATGTGAAATTTTTTCAAGGTATTTTCTGAATTTTATTTTATTTGTGATTTTTGGTTTGCTTTCAATGAGATATTGAGGCATTTTTTTCAGTCTGATTAAGACATTTCAGGAAAAGAATCAGACGTAGACCATCTAAGGGAGTAGCTTTTATACGATTTCTAGGACACAGCAGTTATGTGTATTTATCAAGATACACTTCTTTCTTCTTTGGTGCCACCTACTGACTCACATATAAAATTGGATTTTTACACAATGAAAATTCCTTATTTCGTGATATTCTTTGATTGTGTTGATATGTTTTCTATTATTTCTTTTGATATAGTAAAGGATTGGTCTGATCTGATTTTGGAAGATAAGAGGAAATAGTTATATTGGGAGGAAAAATTTTCCCCTTCTAAAATGGATCAAGTGGGTGAGGGCCTGCTTATTAACCAGCAACAAGACCTAGTCAGGAGAGAAAAGACAAAATTTATTTACACTTATGTTCAGTACTCAGTGCATCACTGAATACTCAGTAATGGGTAACTCCCTCAGGAGCCAGAGATAAAAGGTGTGTTTGGGGGATTGGGGCGGGAATGAGAAGATATGGAAAGTTCTCTTGGGCCTTTTGGTGCTAGTGGCACTGGGTGGGCAGTCTGTCTCCATAGGAATTGAATTCACAGGCAATTCCCTTTAATGGAGATGATATTTTCCAGAAGCTCTGCCTTAGACAAGGCAAGTTGGGGTCAGGTTTCTTTCTGTATCTTCTTTAGCTCAAGTGTTTTCATTAAAATAATCTTTATACCAAGTTTGGGGGTCTGAGTGGTTCCCCACATTTCTCTCCCATCTGTAACTTTAGGAGAAGTTTCATGCAAAAAGAAAGCAAGGTCGATTGCTGTGAATTTGGGTTAGGGACTTCCAGGTGAGAGATCTGCAAAGGAGGAAGAGGGCATAGATTAGGACAAGGAAACAAACAAACAAAAAAACTAAAGTTAATGGTGTGAGTAGACTATAAACCTATTTCTGAGACCAGAGAGCAGTCAGTCAAGATTTGTAGATGTTCGACTTTAGATGATGGGGTACGGACATTCAATATCTCAGTCATGATTCTTCCCTGGAGCAGAGCATGTCAGATGTGGGTGTTTGGTGAGCCTCCTGACTGGCCTTGGCTGTTGCCCTAGTAAAAAGTCCTTTGAAGTTCTTAGTAAGTTGTCTTGCTGTAGCTTGCAAGGCTTTGGGACAAGACAACATAGAGTCTCAGTAAGGATTTGGGCAGTCAGGTTTTAATTTTCAGTGACACCAAGTCAGCAGGGTAGAAGAAAAATTGGAAAAATTAGTTACTGACACAATGTATAAGACAAAGACATATGATTTCACTCATATGTGGAATTTAAGAAACAAAACAGATGAATGTAGGGGAAGGGAAGGAAAAATAAAATAAGATGAAATCAGAGCAGGAGACAAGCCATAAGAGACTCTTAACTCTAGGATGCAAACTGAGGGTTGCTGGAGGGGATGGGGTAACTGAGTGATGGACTTTAAGGAAGGCACGTGATGGAAGGAGCACTGGGTGTTGTATGCAACTAAGAATCACTAAATTCTACCTTTGAAACTATTATTATGTTGTATGTTGATTCAATTGAATTTAAATAAAAAATTAAAAAAATATGCAAGACAGCAGTGTTCAGTTTATGAAGAGGTGAAAAATAACTCAAAAACAATGAACAAGGGGATGCCTGGGTGGCTCAGCAGTTGAACATCTGCCTTTGGCTCAGAGTGTGATCCCAGTCCCAGGATTGAGTCCTGCATCGGGCTCCGTGCAGAGAGCCTGCTTCTCCCTCTGCCTGTCTCTGCCTCTCTCTGTGTATCTCTCATGAATAAATAAATAAAATCTTTAAAACAAATAAACAACGAGCTGGACTATAATCTGATAACTCAAGGGTGGGTTATAGTTGTCCATTGAAATATAAAATCTCTCTCTCTGGGCAGCCCCGGTGGCGCAGCGGTTTGGCGCTGCCTGGTATGATCCTGGTGACCTAGGATCGAGTCCCACGTCGGGCTCCCTGCATGGAGCCTGCTTTCCCTCTCCCTCTGCCTGTGTCTCTGCCTCTCTCTCTGTGTCTATGAATAAATAAATAAAATCTTAAAAAAAAAAAATCTCTCTCTAATCACCCCCATTTTGATCAAAGATAATCAAAAGTAAGATTAAGATAAAGTAAGAAACTAGACTAGTATCCTTAAATAAGCCTAATTATTTATGTAAATGCAGCAAGAATGGTAATTAACCAAATAGGCCTTTTTAATGTTTTCTTTGCTGGAATTTTTATGGAGAATCTCAGATTGGGTTTTATATACCTCTAGAGGCTAGGACGCCAAGCCAGTAACTTGTCATCATGCTTCATCTACAGTACCTGTAGATTTGGGTAAATTTCTCTCTTTTTGAGATCACCTAAATATTCTAAGCTTCCTTTGCTGGCCAGAGAGTGACAATTTTTTTGTTTGCTTGAAGGCTGGGATTCCCATAAGCCAGGTACCAGGCTGGTTCTTCCAAGAGGGCTTTGCAAGCATTGGCTCTTCATGTCAACCATAGTTCCTTAAAACTGTCTAGTCATATCTGATTCTATGCACATCCTTCTAAAATATGACACTCCAGTCAAAGCCTTGGTGATATAACCAGTTTTTCCAATTAAGTTCTATTACAAGGAGAATAGATTTCTTACACTCATTATGAGTGTCTGAATTCTGGAGGGATCACACACGGGGAGAAAAAAGACAAGTGTTTCATTGTTTACAAAGATGTAATCTACTAAATTGTTGTGAATTATAGATAGCATAAAACAAACCTTATATCCAGAAAATAGAACAGTAAAGAGCCAGTAATGCTCCAAACTAAAAAAACATAAAAATGATCATAGTTTTTCTTTAGGTCATTCAGCCCAATGTAATTAATTTTCAGCCCACTTGGTCTTAGGTTAACAGTTGTATGAACCCATCAGCTTTTCCACCAGAATTGTGGAATCCTTTCTCAGGCCAGTGGTGTGCGATGCCATAGTCCTTTCCATGGCTTTGCAGAGACAGTCCTTTTTGCTGAAGTCAAAGCATTGTCTAGTGGCTTTGTAAGAGCTAGTGTCAATTGCAAGAGCTTTCAGGAAAGCATCAGAATAAGGCAGCCCAGGTGGCTCAGCGGTTTAGCGCCACCTTCAGCCCAGGGTGCGATCCTGGAGTCCCACGTCAGGCTCCCTGCATGGAGCCTGTTTCTCCCTCTGCCTGTGTCTCTGCCTCTCTGTGTCTTTCATGAGTAAATAAATAAAATCTTTAAAAAATAAAAAAGCATCAGAATGAAACAGTAACAATCTGTAAATGATCAAAGATTTAAAATGGCTGTAATCAAAGAACTGATGAGAGTAACTGGAATTATGATCACATTATGCTGTTGTCTGATACCGGGCAAAGCAGCATGAGGATGTGTCATGAATAGGAAGGGCATTGCCAAATTTCTAGAAATTTCATAGAATTCCTGAAATATTTGTATTAAAAACATTTACCTATACAAATATAAGCTAGGGAAGGTTAAGCATCTCTTTGTATTTAATGATATTTTTCATGCAATTCAACATCAAGTAAACCTAGTTAGTTTAACATATTTTTTAAAATAGAAAATTAAAAATCCTTTGGGATTTTTCTAGAGGACCTGTCAGAAATCTCAAATTCAGTTTGAGATCATGACTTTATTTAGGATTTGATTTTGGGAAGGCAAAATATAAAAAGTTGTAAAAAATTTTAAAAGGTTTAAACACTTGATTAACCAGGATCACAGGGTCACTGTGAAATAATAGTCATCCATTTAACCAAAATGACAATAAAGATTTCAAAAGCAAATATAGCTTGTGACATGATTATAAAAAAATTAGTTCTTTTTCTTTTTAATTGAGAAGACGTGGTTCTCTTAAATAATTGAGGACATGATAAAGATGACATAAAACACAGGAAATTTTGGTAAGGCACAGAATCTTTGTTTCCTAGATACATTACTGAAAAGGTAAAGAAAAACCCTTTTGTAATTTCTTATTAAGACCAGACCAGTAACCCAAGAAACATTGTCATTTTTAGAGAAAGAAAACCAAATTCAAGTTTTGTACTGGTACACTATTAATATTAAAGCTCATTTAAAAAACCTTATAATAAATACATTCAATCTTAGTTTGACTGCTAAGAGAGAGTTTCTCTCCCTCTCTTTCACCCCTACCCTCTGTTTCATCCTTTTGTAACTTTTTATTTCCATTCAGGTTTTTGTCTTTCACTTTACTCTTTTTTATTCCGGAAAGCCTCACACAACCTCCAAACAATGACGTTAGGGCAGAATTCTCTTTTTGTCCTTACCAAAAACACATCATAACATTCCTTGAATACTTTTCATACAGAGTTATTTTCTCCACTCTTGTTATATCTAATAGTTTCATTTATATATATTGATTATACTTTTCAACACTTAGTAACCCTACTTTTCAGAGAAAACCAGGAGGTAGACAGATTGTGAGTTGCCAGTCACCTACCAGCATTTTGTAGCATATTGGCAAATTTTATGAATAAA
This sequence comes from Canis aureus, assembly GCF_053574225.1. Lineage (NCBI taxonomy): Eukaryota > Metazoa > Chordata > Mammalia > Carnivora > Canidae > Canis > Canis aureus. The sequence continues at coordinate 66,060,032 of NC_135619.1, forward strand.
CTACCTATAACTTCTAGAGCTATGCTTCATATAATTTCATATAATTTCTCAGTATAATTTCTCAGTATGGCAAAAAGAACATATTTACTAACAGATTGAAATATCTTTAGTCTCTCTCTTGAAATAAGAATCCAAAAGTAGATGAACTTATATTTAATAATTAATGTTTCAGTGTCACTGGTCCTAGAAGGTTTGGGGGTTGAATTTGTCTATTAGGTTTTGATTGGAACAAATAATAAATTCTCCAGGTAACTTGGAGCTTTTATGAGCAGGCATTTCAAGGCAGGAGGGGTGTGGGAGGTGAGCAGCATTGTGTGTGCAGTGTCTGAAGTGTTGGGCAGGTCCAGGTGGAGGCCTGAGTGGAGACAAGGGCTCAGAGGAGTGGGCCTGAGGAAGAGGCCTGAGATGGTTACTGGTTGCTACTGAAGTGTTTCTTTAGTGCAGGAAGCCTCTTTTCCAATGTACTGATTTTTTATAGTATCTGCAGGTATCTTGAGATGATAGGGGAGGTTTTGGGATTGGTAAGAAGCATGGGTGGGCTTTGGTATACTTCTAGAACCACAATTATGTTTTCACAAAGATCCAATTAGTAAGGCAAGGACAGTTAGTTTTAATTCTCCAAAGCATGAGATGACAGTCTTGATAATAACATTAATTAGGGAGCTGGCCTGTCTGCTCAACTGCATTTGTTTGAATTCTTTATATCAATGAGAGAAGATTTCCAGCTAAGGGGGAAAACAGAAGATTCCTATGTTCTAAGGCGTATAGATTTAGAGTAGTGGACCTTTGTAGTGTTTTTATAAATTATTTGACAAAGGCTTGATGTTTTCATTCCCTCTGAGTACATCATCCACTTTAGCCCAATTAAATTTTGGAGGGAAGGCTTCTATAATAGCTCCTATCAGGTTCTGAAATGGGCCTCCAACTGGGTCATTCAGAGGAGGAGGTGGCAGAGGGGAGTTCACCGTGGGGGCAGATTTTAATTTTTGTTTTAAATCTGATTTCCCTTCTAGAATTCTGCTGCGGGAGTCTTTTAGGCTGGCTATGATCTTTTTTGTGTCTTATCAAATTGTCTTGTCAATTTGAACCCCGCATGTTGGTAATGGAACATTTGTTTAGGGGGAGAACTTTCTAAAAATCCTTTTAAATGTTAACAACTTTTCCAAATCAAAGAATCCATTGTCTGGCTATTGATAGTGTAGGAGCACCAAGGATATACTTGTTCCAAAATACGACTCAAAACCAGTAGGCCTTTATGTGGCTCAACCATAAATTACATGGTCATCAATAATTATAAGGAACCTCAGCAAGGATACTTAGCACCCTGTCAATATTATCAGTGCTCTTCTGAGTCTATGGAACTAATGACAACAGTGACAATCCCAGAAATGTAGTTACTTCCTGAAAATATCCAGCCAGTCATCTTTTTTTTTTTTAAGATTTTATTTATTTATTCACCAGAGAGAGAGAGAGAGAGAGAGAGAAAGATGCAGAGACACAGGCAGAGGGAGAAGCAGGCTCCATGTTGGAAGCCCAATGTGGGACCTGATCCAGGATCTCCAGGATCACACCCTGGGTTGAAGGCGGCGCTAAACCGCTGAGCCACCCGGGCTGCCCTCCAGCCAGTCATCTAGGATTTTGGACAATATGATACCAAGTAGATATTTGAGCTTTAAATGGAATTGATTTAATTGTTTTGAATACCCTAGAATTCTAGGTGTAATAATTAAACATTTAAAATTGGACTTATTTAAAATAAGGTAGTTTCCCACAAATTTTGTGTTACATGGTAAAGATTCAGGACAAGTTGAGCCTTTGTTACTTTGATATGTTTAATAAAAATATAAGTTCTTCATCTAAAATTGGAATTATAAACAGAACCCAAATTTGTGATTCAATTTTTTCTGCACTAGAAAGTTAATATACTACCTTAATTAATAAAAATTTGTCTTTTTTGTTCATAAATTTGACCTCCTTAGAGCATTTTTAAGGAAAAAATTGTGGTACAATGTGCAGCATAGGGAAACAGTGCTCTCTGCCACTGTATTTTTCCTAATGAAAAATATTCAATGCAAAGTGTACAGTAGTAGAAATCTATATTCCTCTGAAACACAGGTATAACTGAATATATTTGTAAGGGGTTTGTCAAGCTTTAGAAATAATAATTCTCCAATAGTATGCTTATCCTGTTAGGAATAAATCTTTAGAATTTTAATTCATGTGTGATCTGGAAAGGCTGCAGTAGAATAGTTCAAATTCAGTATATTTGTAATTATGGTCTCTTTTTTGTAACTAATGGATCCTGGTGGTTTACAGGCTCTTACAAATCTTACTCTGCAGCTACTTGGCCCAGGATTCAGGTGTAATGGATTGTAGGCTTTCTTTGTACCCATTTCCTTTAGGAAGTCCTTAGAGTGTAATCTTAACTGGTGCATTTTGCTCTTTTCCCCTGTGGCTGTGGAAAGGTTGGTGGATACTGGGATAAATCCTGCAGCACAGTGACTCAGTTGAAGGAAGGTCTCAACCGAATCCTCTGCCTGATACCCTACAATGTGATCACTCAATCTGTGTGGGAGTGTATTATGCCCGAGTGGCTGGAAGCCATCAGAACAGAAGTCCCAGATAACCAGTTAAAAGAATTCAGGGAAGTATTAAGGTGGGTAAGTAGTTTAATGAAGTCACCGTAATTATAATGATGTCTGACATTTGTATGTTTGTTAAGCATGTAATGTGTGCCAGGCGCTGTTAAGCATTTTATATAATCTTGTTTACTTTTTAACAACCCTGTAGAGAAATTTGAAGGTGCAAAATGAAGTAGTTGCTATAAATTGTGCTAAGATGACTTGTAATTGTTCAAAAAAGGTTTTGTTCTTGTGGAATAATACATACACCATGTTATTTGCTTATTTTCAAATATAATTATGATTTGGATAAAGTGGGGAACGTGCAAAGGGAAAATGTTCTTAGATGCTGGGGAGCAACTCTAATTCCTTAGAAATGTAGTTCCTTCTGTTGAGCCTAGAATGAGTATGAAAGCTAATGTTATTAACAACAGCATGAAGTCTTCATATCTATTCTAATGATATAAACTATTATAGTAAAATGAAACATGATGATAACATTCAGAACACAGACCAGTTGAAAATGTTTGGCTCCCCCAAATAAGATATAGTTAAAAATGCAACAGTAGACTCTGATACATGCCCATTGGTCATTTACTTCTGTTGCTCTGCTTTCTAGCAAAATGTTTGACATTGAGCTCTGTCCTCTACCTTTTTCATTGGAAGAAATGTTTGGCTTTATTAGTTGTCGGTTCACAGGATACCCTTCCTCTGTGCAGGAGCAAGCTTTACTGTGGCTTCATGTAAGTAAATGACACTTTTAATCATTTGGGGCAATAGTTCTTAGCCTGGGAACTTGAGATCCCTGGGGAGAGGAGCGGGAAGTTATTGCAAAGAGTCCATAAATTCCATGTTTGCTGAGGACTGTCTATAGGCTAATAATTCATTGCACAGATGAATAACCATATTTCAAATATATGTGCCTATAGTTATGTTTAATAAAACACAGATTTATGCAGTGCTATTTCTGAATTCGTAATAGCTTTGATCCTTATGTATTTTTCCATGAAAAGATTCTAAAAGTATAGTAGCTATCTTGTCGGATTCTGATAAATCTTTTCATATTAAATAGGTCCTTTACATGGAAAGGTTGAGAGCTATTGATATAGGGAGTAGCTCCTGCTGTTCCCTCAGCCTGGAATAAATACCTTTCTCTCTGGTCTGCATTTGTAATCCAGTTTATTCTTTTTTTTTTTTTTTTTAAGGTTTTTTTTTTTCAAGGTTTTATTTATTTATTCATGAGAGATACACAGAGAGGGGCAGAGACACAGGTAGAGGGAAAAACAGGCTCCTCGCAGGGAGCCCGATGTGGGACTCGATCCCGAGACCAGGATCACACCCTGAGCCAAAGGCAGACTCTCAACTGCTGAGCCACCCAGGTGTCCCTCCAGTTTATTCTTAAAGCCCAACTCAAAAATTATCTCATCTATGAAATTTATTATTGCTTCACACCCCCATTTTCCCTTCAGAATTCATTATTCCTTCCCCCCAGTATTCATACAAGCTCTTTGTGCAGATGTTATTCTGTCAATATTTAGTTCATTTTTGTCTCTTCTGATTACAAATGCCTGGAGTGCAGGGACCAGGCAGGCCTTTTTCATGTTTGAATTCATGCCTTCCTTCATCTTTTCCTCTCAGCATCTGACACATGCCTTGTATTTATTTAGTGAATGTACCTAAACATTTATTAAATTGAGTCGAATGCCTGACGAAAAGTTTGGTCAGTTTCAAAAAAGGAGGATAGAGTCAATGTTTAGATGAACTGTGAGCATCGTTACATTGCTAAAGCACAGAGGGATGTGATACCAAAAGCTTTTCAAATTGTGAAGATGCCTTTCTGGGTTCTAAACTGAGAAACAGTTTTTTTTTTTTTCTTTTCCAACTGACAAAGAGTAAAGGGGCGGTTTTTAAAATAGTTATCTTTTGGATACTTTGCATACCTGGGTAGAACTCAGTAAGACAATTTCTCATTTTAGAAAAGCCAGTCCTTCTACAGATGGCTAGGTGTTGTTACTCAGTTACACACCCTTTAGGCTGAGTTATGTAGGGGTGAGCAGACAGGGCTGTAAACCTCTGTCCTCACCATGGCTAGAACAATGACAGCTACATGTTTTATGGACAGGACTTTCCCATAGTGCTGGTTTGAAGACAGGGTGCTGCAGTTGAACGAGGTTTTAAACCACTGGTCTAACTATTTGGGGAATAGAGCAAACAGTATAGTGATAGGAATTGATTCATTTAATGTGGAGACATTTATAGAGTTCCTCTGTGGAGGCACCGTAATTGGCAGTGGGATGAAAATGGGATAAGAAATAGTCCTTTCTTCATACTTCCTTTTTTCAAGGAGCTCACAGTGGGAGAGATAGTATCAAACAATCAACTATAATGAAAAGCGACAATTGCTCTACTAAATGTATTTACAGAGTTCTAAGGAAGCAGAGAAGAGAGATGGATTAATTCTGTCTGAAGGAAGGCGCATCTATTTCTAAAAATTCATTACAGATAGAGAGTAACTTGATTTTGGCAGGATACCTGAACTTGTATCAGCAAAATCAGCCAGGGCAGTCAGATCAGAGGGGGGGATGGACTAAAAGAGGATTGCATGCAGGTTACACTATTCCAAAAGGAAGGTGTTGAACTAAGGCACTATTCTATGGAACGGAGGAGATACTTAGAAGTTTTAGTAGGAATCACATGGTGATTTATGGGATGTGGAGAGCGGGAAAGATGGTAGGTTCAATAATTACTTTATCTTTTAGTATGAAAAATTGAGGGTGGCTGATAGAATATACATAAGGTTAAGCATCCTTATGTTTAATCATATACTTTGGGGAAAATGTTAAATGCAGGGTTGGTGGGGTTTTTTTGGTTTTGTTTGTTTTGAGTTTTAAAGTTTGTATTTTGAGGGGGGGATATATGCCTTTTTTTCCCCAGGTGTTATCGGAGTTAGACATCATGGTTCCACTTCAACTATTGATAAGTATGTTTTCTGATGGAGTTAATTCTGTTAAAGAACTGGCAAATCAAAGAAAATCAAGAGTCAGTGAACTGGCAGGGAACCTTGCAGCTCGAAGGGTAATTATTGCTACAACTGTTTTTGTCTTGTTAAGATTTTGTCAATTCTACCAGTTCTAAAAGTAATACCATAGTAAACTTCTCTGAAAATACATTTTCATCCCATCTCACTCTGTTAATATTTTAAACACATTAAATCATAGAAAACATTGATCTAAGATATGTTTTGTATACTATGTGGTCAATAAATTATTGAATTTTTTCTCCTGCACATAACTATTAGCTATCTCTTACCCTTGATGAAAGCAAAAAGAATAGCTTTGAGATATTATTTGGTCTTCTGGTGAATAAGAATTCTTTGCCAGCTGCTAGGCAGATGAGTGCTTCACTTTGGGGATCAGAAGTTAGGATGTTTTGAGATGTGATCATTTGATGGTGACTGTAAGTGATGTTTCACTATGGACTAAGTGAGCCCATATTTTGGGACCTATTTGTGCCTTGTGAATGAAAAAAGTCAACATAGTCTAGTCCAAAGTGTAGAAAAACTATTGGGAATTTTTGATAATTTTTCTGTGGAGCACCTGATAGAACTTCTGTTGATGTGCTGACATTCCCAGATCAGGATCAGTTCTGGAAAGGTTCAAAGGTTCAATCAAGTGATTGTAGGCAGGAACTATTCTCAACTTTCCCTTGTCAGGTTCTCCAAACCATTTTTCCTACTGTCATTCCTACTTGATATCTAGGAATTAGGAAATACATACATCAGAATCATGGGCTCATGGTTTGCATCCATTGCTTTCTTTTGATTTTAATCATTCTTTCCTCATCTGCCTCATAGGAACCAGCTGGGAAACATTTATATTTTGTTTCTTTCTTCTGTAATCTTTAATGTTCTATGACTTAGTTGGTGCCTTATACTGTGCAATGTATTCACAATGAACAGTATCACAGAATTGTGTGAGCCAGTTGGAGAAGTCATTATCCTCATATTACAAATACATAATCTGAGGTTCAATGGGCTGAAGTGATTTGCCATAGGTAACACTGTCAATATCCAGGTATTCTGATTCTTGATGGGGTACTTTTTTTTTTTTTTTTTTTTTAACTTCAGTACGGTGCACAGGCACTTGCTGGTAGTTAGAGAGATCTTTAAGAGAGAAACATCTGATTTCAGAGTGATATACAGTACAGGTATGTCAGTCTGCATCTTGCTACAGAATTTATCCCAGATAGTTCAAATGAGGAGACTTTCATAGAGACTCAGCCTGTAGAGTTTTGGGGAAGGCAGTAAGGGTTGTTGAGGCACATAACTGCCAGTAACAGCTCAGCAGGAAGCCATTATACCCCCAGGGCTGAAAGAACAAGGAAAAGAGTTCTAGCCCATTGAGAACTGAAATTTTAAGGAAGGGCTGACTGGAAGAGAGATGGAGAGACTGCTAAAGATGTAACCTCAAATCAGGCGAGGAGTGGGACATATACTTCTGCCTCTCTCTCCTTCAGCTGTAGAGTTTCTGCTGGTACCTCCCATTGACTGAATCTACTTAGAAGCCAGTCAGCAAGAAGGCTGGGGGACACTCTGTTCTTGGCATCCTTGAGCATAGGGCAAGGCAGAGGTGGGCAGTGAGGGTCTTGGGTTAGGTAAATGGACAATGACCAGTACAACAGGTTTGACATATATTATTTTTCCACGGTAGTTAATAATTTAATATCCAGATGCCATTCTTCTTTAACCAGTCACATTAAACTGAGATTTTGTGCTTATCATTCCTAAAGCTGATCTTGTAATAGTTTATTTTTGTAAGGTCTTATTTTTCAGACTATAGTTTTAGGTAGATGCAGATGATTTAGTTTAATTGGAAATGTGGATGGTGTGAACAATATAATGGCAAAGACAGCTACTTTAATTCTTCAGGGTGCTGATGTTTCACTCACCTGACAGTCACAAAGTTCGGATGGTTTTATTTCCTTTTTTTTTAGACATGTGCCCTGGCATCAGTGATTTTGTTTCTTATTTTTATATTTTGAGAAGATCCATACTATTTGGAGGTATTAATGCTATTGACTAAGGAAGGAAATCAGTGTGACAGCTGGGAGTACCTTCCATGAGTCCCCAGATATTTTATCTAGCCATTTTGGCTTCTGTGAGTTCACTTATGGGTATTGATGTTCTTTCTTCTAGGTGAGTGTTGCCTCTGATCCTGGCCGACGAGTTCAGCACAATATGCTGAGTCCATTTCATAGTCCTTTCCAGAGTCCATTTCGGAGTCCTATGCGTAGTCCATTTCGTAGCCCTTTCAAGAATTTTGGACACCCAGGCGGAAGGACTATTGACTTTGATTGTGAAGATGATGAAATGAATCTAAATTGTTTCATCCTCATGTTTGATCTTCTCCTGAAGCAGGTAGCTGAAGCATGAGCTTCCTTTAGTTCAGAGGTGAAGAGTAAGGGAATGTGTTGGACATCTTCATACTTACTGAAATGATGCAACATCACTCAAGACATTTTGTAAACTCCTTTCAGGATTCCCTAAAGAGTCTGAAAAATACTCTATGAATATCTGCAATGATGTTCACATATGAGAATGGATATGAGTTTTAGAAACATTCTAGCATCATTAGAATTGGTTCTGTTAAACAAATTTGGTGAACTGAGTAATGCTGTTGTTGGGAAGAGCAAGATACAACTCTATAGTTGTAGGCTGATTTAAATATATTCCATAAATTGATTTTTGAAGGTAATTGAAGAAGAGAAGTATAAAAGTCTTTGATTAGGAGAACATTTCATCTTAACTTTTTATTCCAAAATAATTAAGACTTATCAATTGCAATAATAGTTGCAATTAGAAAAGTTGCAATAATAGTACAAAGAATTCCTAAATATTCCTCCCTCAGATTGTCCAGATATTGACAGTTATCATATTTCTTTCTCCCCCTCTCTCAATCTGTATATGTATGTATGAGTTATAGAATTTTTAAAATAAATATTTAAGGATAAGTTGCAAATATGGTGCCCTTTTGTCCTTAAACACTTCAGAATGTATTTCCTAAAAAATAAGGACATTCTCTTATATAATCAAGTACAAAATCAAGAAATCAATAAAAATCAAGAAATTAATATTGTTATAATACTATTATCTGACTCACAGAAGTTAATCATTTTAAAAATTGACATAATAATTATATTTTTATAGTAAAGGAAAAAAATGTTTTTGATCTAGAACACAGTCTAGTCTCACTCATTGCAAATATTTGTCCTGTCTCATTTCTCTTCTTCAATCCAGAGCAGGTCTTAAGTCTTTGTTCATCTTTTATGTTTTTGACATTTTTGAAGAGTACAGTCCAGTTATTTTGTAGAACATCTCTCAATTTGAGTTTGTCTGATGTTACGAATTTATTTGGGTTGAGCATTTTTTGGCAGTAATGCCACTAGTATGATGTTATATCGTTTTCAGTACATCATATCAAGAGGCACATGACATGATAATGTTGCCTTTCTGGTGATGATAACTTGGTTAAGGTGATTTTCTACCAGATTTCTGTACTCCAGAGTCACTATTTCCCCCTTTGTAATTAATAAGTAACTTGCAGGCTGAGATTTCCTGTTTCTCATTAGACTTTCACCTACTAGTTTTAGCATCCAGGGCTGATTCCTACCTGGATCAGTTGTTATGATGATGGTAACCAAATGATAATTTTCTAATTTCATTATCTTTTATATTAACTGGCACTCTACTGAAGAAACAGTTTCCCTTCTCTCCCACTTCTATATTTGCTCATCTTCTTATACCTGCATGTACTCATGAATTCTTATTTTATTCAGTGAGTTAAAGTCTGTTACTATGATTATTTTTATTTTGATGCTCATATGGTCCCATATTTGACCAGTGGGAATCCTTTCAGGTCAGTCAGCTCCTGTGTTCTTTTGACATATTCCTCATCATTCTTTGAACACTTCCTTAATTTTTGGCATGACAAGATGTTCCAGGCTCATTTTCTATTTTCCTAGCCCCAACCTTGAAATCAGCCATTTCTCCAAGGAGCCCTGGTTCCTCTTAGTGGATAATGGATAACGGTATTTAGAAACTAAGATCTGGACGCTAGGTGAAGAGTAGCATTTTTAAAATGTGTAAAATTTCACAGAGTGATAAGTTTAAAAAACAACTCTCTTTTAAATGTTCTGCGTGATTTTAAAAATAATTCCCATTGCTTGTCTTGTGTTTATATTCTTTTTAAAAGAATCTGTGGAAAGCAATAGATATTCATAGTCTATAATCCTTATCTTTAAATAACTTAATATTTTTGTCAGTTAGTAAAAATTATCCTCAATTAGTATGCCAATGGTATATTGGACAAAGGACCAAATTCCTTCTTCTTTCTTCTTTTCTTTTCTCTTTGTTTCTTTCTTTTCTTTTCTTTTTTTTTTTTTTTTTTTGCCTTCATTTTGATGTCTTTCAGATGGAGTTGCAAGATGATGGGATCACGATGGGTTTAGAGCACAGCTTATCAAAGGACATTATTTCCATTATAAACAATGTCTTCCAAGCCCCCTGGGGGGGCTCCCACACCTGCCAGAAGGAAGAAAAAGCAATTGAGTGTAACTTATGTCAGTCTAGTATTCTCTGCTATCAGCTTGCTTGTGAACTCCTGGAGAGACTGGCTCCTAAAGAAGAAAGCCGGCTGGTGGTAAGAAGTCAAAGAAATGAGGTGTCCCATGTCTGATAGTGATAATGACTATAGCAGCTGGTGTAATGGGGTCTTCCTCCAATATCATCTTATGCTCCATGCTGGGTCATATGTGAGACTGTTAAAAAGAAAGTTTTCCTATTTCTTCCACCAACTAATGCTCCTGGAAAGGGATATGAGCTGGAGCTACATTATACAGAATTCTTGAGTCTTGAGTTACGGTTGTGGTGCATCCAGTCATATAATTTTCATAAATACAAAGCATTACTGGTAATCTTGAAATAACTTTTATTATAAAGTTCAGTAACAATGAATATTACAAAGTATACATATCAAATACTAAGTAGATTGGATACAGATATCAAGAATTCCTAGGTAATACTGGTCTGTAAAACCCATGGACTTTATCAACAACCAATAAAGACTTCATTTCATTTTCTGCTTTCCTAGAAAGTGGTTTCAATAGAGAACAACTAATAATATGCCACACATTAGCTACTCCATACTTTATCCTCTGTTTAGCCAGTTTTCATTTAAGACACATATACATATCACCAAAATACTCTCACACCATTAAAAGTAGGTGAATCTGAATTATTTGGTCATGTGTTTACTATCTTCTCTATTTCTTCCTTTCCCTTAATATTTAATATAAATAGAAAGTGACTTCTTTTTTTATTTTTTTAAAGATTTTATTTGAGAGAGAGAGAGAGAGGGAGAGAGAGCGAGTAAGCATGAGCCAGGGAGGAAGGGCAGAGGAAGAGGGAGAAGTAGACTCCCTGCTAAGTGTAGAGCACTATGCAAGACTCCATTCCATGACCTGGAGATCATGACCTGAGCTGACATTAGCTGCTTAACTGACTAAACCACCTGGCACCTCAAAAGTAGAAAGTGACTTCTTAAAAACTTTTTTTGAGGTATAACATACATGCAGTAAAGTGTTTCTTCAGTTTTTGAATACCTTTCTGCCTACTAAACTTGTTTGTCCTGTGTGTTGCAAAATAACATCCCTGTACTATGGTCTTTCAGCATTGTCGTTGGGTACTTAAGTAAAAAACATAGTCCTACATGATATAAAAACAAATCAAAATCAAGAAACTTAGTCTAATCACGGAGACATTTAATTAAATGAAAAACCATTAGAGTAAAGAGCAAGCTGGGAGAGTTCTGAATAAGGGAGCTATGGGGGCAGAGGAGGGAGAGCAGATTCAGCTTTGAGGTGTGATAGGGAGGAGAGAGCTCCTGGGCTCATATTGGGAGGAGTTTCATTAATGAAATGAAGACACTAGGGGAGAGGCACTTTTGAGACCCAGAAAACCCTGTTTAAGTGATACAGAGGAAAGCAGGAGATGACATACATATTCAGGAAACTGCAAGCACTTCAGTGTTCCTAGACAGCAGGATGGGAACATAGTGAAGGCTGAGTCAAGCAGGACAGACGCAGTCTTATTTTCACATTCATTAAGGGCTCAGTCTGCTAGACTCAGAAGTTTGGGTTTTGTCTTGGTGAATGAGGGAATCCTGAAGAATTTAATTGAGGTGGTGATATAATTTGATGAATTTGAGCAAAGAGGGTTTGGGGGATTTGGACCCTGGGGACAGGCATCTAGTTAGGTTAATGTGGTCTGAAAAAGGGAGGAAAAGAAGTCTGAAATAAAGCAATGGTGGTGAGGATAAGAGAAGGGGCAGACCGGGTGGATTTTTAGGAAAGACAATCAGCAGCCCTTGGTGTTTAGCTGGTGTTGAGGTATGGAAAAGTTGAGGGCAAACCTATGTTTTCTGGCTTGGGAGCTGATGACCTTGCCATTTATAGAAGATTATTACAGTAGTAAAAGTGATTTTGGGCCAGGAGCGGGTATGATGCAGGCACAGTCAGACATAGCAGGTTGAGATGCCTTTTAGATATTCAGGTGGGGTCTTCATGCCCTGTCAGGTATGTGGATCTGGTTTTTAGAAGGAAGGTTAGAAGTAGGTAAAAGTTTGGAGCTGCCAGCATATTGTGTTGGGATGTGTGGAATGAAGAAAGAGCCATACCTAGCACCTAGGAAGTATCAGCTCTTGAGAGGGCAAACAGGGAAAGCGAAGACTAGAAATAAATTGAGAAGAGGCCAGACACAGGAAAAACCGAAGGAGAGCAAGCCCTCCAAAACCAAGGTAGGAGGCAATTTAGAAAAGGTAGAAATAGCTGATCACATCAGGGGAAGAGAGGAACCCCGGGGTTCCTGAGATGGGGGAATCCTCTGTGCCCTTGGGGATTGGGAGTAACCCTGGGTTCCGGTGGGATGTGGTTTAAGAGCAGAATCAGCTTTTGATGTGGCTGCGTCCAGTACAGACTTATGTTTCAGGGAGAGAATGAGAGAGTGAAGAGGTTGGAGGCAGATGCCCTGACCCGTGCCCTGTCTCCAGCAGGCTTTCTGTTTTGTGTTCATTTTCTCAGCACTATCTGGGAAACAGGGAAGAGTAAGTATAAGTATAGAAAAACTGAGCCATCCAAACAACCTCCCACCTGCATGATGCTTTGGACACTTGTCATGTGCTGAAAATAACACATTTGGAGGTGAAGCTGAAGGATTCTGTTCTCTCTCAAAGGTTTATGGGAGAGATGTTCATCAATAGAAGGCGGCTGTGCCTTAGAACACATGGTCTCCACTGTGCGGGTCAGCCCCCTTCACCCTTTAGTTCTCTTCCTGGGACAAGCAGGGGGACAAGAGGGTGAGGATGTGGCGGAGGGGACAGCAGGAGTCTTAAGTTCACCAGTCCCTGCGACATGGGAGGATGATTCTGAACCCATGGGTTATCGAAGAGTCAGTACACAGCAGGGAACTCTTGACCATATCGAATTTGATGAAACTCAGTTCATTATTTGATTTAGTGCCTTGCTCATGGGTAACCTAGGGACAGGGTCGGGCTTAGCAAAAACTGTGAAGTTGGCAGAGATATTCTTCAGGGCTCTCCCAGCCACTGTGCTTCTGGCACTTCATCATTCTTGAGCTGGCTGTCAAACAGTTCTTGGAAAAAATGTGTACTGGTTCAATTAGCTCAGAGTATGATTTTAAAAGAGGATATTTAAAGTGGGACTTGAAGGAAAGAAAAAGCTGGAATAGGAGCTTAACTGGAGATGGATATTTTAAGTGGCAGCCATAACTAGTGCTCTCTTTCTCTCTCTTAAAAAATCTTCCCAATTTCAGCAATTTCTGCAGCTGATTTTATACCTGACATGTATTGTCTATAAATGTATCATGTCAAGTATAGTCACATTGTTGTGCAACTAATCTCCAGAACTTTTTCATCTTGCAAAACCGGAATGCTAACAAGATCTTCCTGTTCCCCACTCCCCTGAGCCCCTGGACACCTCCATTCTACTCTCTGTGCCTCTGAATCTGAATCCCATAGAGACTTCATATATCTGGAATCATGCAATAATTGTCCTTTTTACAACTGGCTTATTTCACTTAGCACCATGTCCTAAAGGTTCATTCACACTGTAGCAGGTTTCAGGCTTCCTTTTTAAGGCTGACTGATGTCTCACTGCCTGTATATAACACATTTTGTCTGTTCATCTGTTGATGGACATTGCTGTGAATTCCATATTATTCCTTGCTAATTAAGTACTGTTGCTGAATAAAATATGCATGGATTGGAATCACTTTGTGAGTGGGACATGATCATAGGAAAAGCAGGCCTACACTGATTTAATCATGTTTTTGAGACGTTTCCATATTTATTTCAAGGTAATGAAAATGTTTTAGTAACAGCTAATCCAAATTCCCTTTAATTATTGTGGAAATAAGCTCACATACCTTCAGAGGCAGGTACCTTTGCCTTTGGTGCTCAGCACAGGGCTGGGACACACCAGGTCCTTGATGGATGGATCCTTTATGGATCTGAGGAAACCCATTCTTTACACCCCCAACAGGCTGCTTACCTGGCTGTTTGTCATATTTGTTTTAGGAGCCCACAGACAGTCTTGAGGATAGCCTCCTTTCTTCCAGACCAGACTTCATTATAGGCCCTGAAGGTGAGGAGGAGGAGAATCCAGCAACCAAGCATGGGGAGAACCCAGGCAACTGCACTGAGCCCATGGAACATGCTGGTAAGTCGACTCTGGCATATCCTAGATAGCACAGTTCTGACGTTCAGAACCCTGGTTTTTTAGATTACTGTCAACATGGGCAAGTTCAGGCTTGGCATTCCTAGTAGAGACTGGTGCAAATGAACCATTTCCCCTCAGATTGTGAAATAAACAGGTAGATCCGAGATGTGCTTCTTGTAGAGCAGAGGTCACTGAGCTTCTTTCTGGTGGCAGTTGCTTCTTATCAGTAGAATCCTGCCATGTTTAGCACCTTCCTACCTACTTACAGCGTATCATCTTCTCATTGAGAAGTAGCTATGAACCAAGGCTAAACAACTGAACAGAGGGTGCTGGCACTCTCGACAGCCACTTAGGGCATTTGGCCAAGGCAGGGTGTTTTGGGATAGAGCCGATGGAACTTAAGTTTCTGAGTTCCAGGGGCTTGACTAGGTCTCTGGACAGGCTCACTGTGTACAGCTGCATGACTTGTGCCCTGAGGTTGGTTGGCTTCACTCAGAGTTGGAGGAAGGATGGCTTCTTTCCACAGTGCTTACAGTCTCTGTGTGGGCTAGTTGGGGACTACAAAATGGCAGTCAGGCTGGCTTGGAATCCTATTCTAGCTCTTCATGGTCTAAAGGAGTTTTGGGAGTTTCAGACATGGCCCCCATATGCCTTTGGGAAAGCTTGATTTCTGGATCTTGATTTCTGGGGAATCACTTGGGGAATTTGTACAGGACCTTGAGTAAATAAGACTTGTTTTTTTAATCTTCCTGTTTCTACCATCCTGAACCAAGTGGTCCACCCCTAGAATTAGAGTTTGGGAATCATGGGCTTTCCAGCACTCCTTCCGTGAACAGCAAACATCATTAAGTGACTATCGTGTGGGATCTGTTACAGCCCTGGGGGTGTCTCATTCAGATCAAGGTCTGATTAAGATGTTAGTCTCATTAGTGTGAAATGCTTGGTCAGATCTGCTTCTGCATGAATTGTACAAATGATTAGTTGGATATGAATATCTCGGATCACTCTCTTTAGAACCATTGAAATCTAGAAATTGAAAGAACACCTGGGATGACTGACTTCATTGGTTTTCAGCATGTCCTTGGAATTGTACATGCTCTGTGTTGTTTCCTTTGGACCTTCCCTTCTTAGGGTGGCAAGTGGTGGGAAGGCATGGGCAAGTAATAACGAACAGCCCAGGCTGCCCACCCTGTTTCACTCCGAGTGCTCTAACTTGCTCTCTTTCATATGTTGGAGTTTTGAGTGAGTTTCTTTAAACAGAGTATTCCATAGAAAAAACTTTGAAATCTGCTGATCTAATTCAGCCTTCTCACCTTGCAGATAAGGGAAATATATCCCAGGTGGATTAAATGTGCCCATGGTCATGTAGCTTGTATTTCTCATTCCTAATTTACGCTTTATGCTTACATGCTGCCCAGGCTATAATGGAGCAACAGGATCATCTGAGGAGTTGAAACAAAAATAAAATGAATGAGGTCCACCCACCACCCCCAATTCTGAGTATATCTGGGAGAAGATATGGAAATTGGAAATCCAAATATTGAACAACTAGTTAGTGGCAAGATTGAGACAAGAATCCGGGTGTCTTGGTTTACTTAGAATTAATGACTTTCTGAGACCTGGGCCTAGGGCTTATTTCTATCAGGCATTAATGCCTAAAGGAAGCAAGGATTTCACTTATAATCCAATAACCTGTACTCTTTATATACAAATATATTTTTCAGATCTCAGATGGCACACAAATCAATTAACTGCCACTTTGATTTATTTGTAACATTTTATATGAACAGTGGTGAAAATTAAGCAATTTCTTTTTATAAATTAGTCTTTTCCTTGCTTAAATGTTTGTTCTATTCGTCTCCTTCAAACACTACTTTGGGCTCCTGTCACTGCTTCCAGGCTATTTTCCTGCTTTTATGCTCTGCTATCTTACAGGGTCACAGTTATAAATTGTCTCCTCAGGGAAGCCTCCCTTAATTTTCCTTTGAAACCAGCCTTGCCTGCTACTCTGAGCCCAATACTGCTTCTGTTCTGTGGGCCTTCAGGCTGTGGTCTCGAGCACCTCTGTCAGAGCAAATGTGTTCTATCTGCATGTGTTCTGTGATTCTTTCTTCCTTTGAGAGTATTTCCTGTTTCTGCATTTTGTGGCCTGGTGCCTGTTTCTTATAACAGTCAGATATATCCTCCACTAAAAATACTCTTTAAAACTCTCACACTAGAAAAAATAGATTTGAGGGCTGGTGACATATATTTGAAATACATTAAAGTGGAAGCTCACCAATGAACTGTTCAGTATATATGCCAAGAGAGTTTGACTCCTGTTGTCTCTAGTTCCAGTAATTTTTTTTGGCAAAAAATTGCCAAAACTTAGAATGGTGATTTAAAAATGTTTTACACTAGCTTCTACATATGGCTAACTTGTGAATTCTTTTCTCTAGCGTGCCTCATGTACCATATACTGCCATCCTACCTGTAGGGGCGAAGGTATTAGAGAGACTCACAAGAAGATTAAAGCCATGAGTAGTTGTTCTGATTAAACTATGCCTAACTTTTTTAAGACGCTCCCTTTGGCATGAGTCCATGGGATAAATTCCTCCTTAGGTGCTAATGCAACTCTAATACCTCTCTTTAATACCTTCTTATCTCCCTCTCAATAAGGAAGGCATACCTGGCCAGGTGCCAGGCCCCTGGTAGCAGCAGAACTTGCTGCCCATGGGGCCAGGCTGGGGTTGCTTTAGGGAGCTGAGGATGTTTGACTATATTGTGAGCTACATGGAAGCTGAGATCCCTGTATATAGAAGGTTTCCTGCAATGGCATCATAGAAGGAGTATATGCCACCTTGGAGAGCAAATAAAAACATGACACAAAATACCTTTTAACATTTGTATATTTATTTTCACTCCTCTTGGTTTTATGGTCGTGATCAGGTCATGAGTGGTGGGGAAAAGGAGGAGCTATGCTAACCTTTGTGTAATTATTTCTTCACAGCAATAAAGAATGACACTGAGAGAAAGTTTTGCTACCAACAGCTTCCAGTAACTTTGAGGCTAATATACACCATTTTCCAGGTATATTTTTTGAGATATTTAAGTGTTTGGTGTGGTGACATTGCTATTTTAGATAACTCAGTAGTAACCCCGTGGTTCTTTGCATAGGAAATGGCGAAGTTTGAAGAGCCAGACATTCTTTTTAATATGCTCAATTGCCTGAAGATTCTCTGTCTACATGGAGAGTGTTTATATATTGCTAGAAAAGACCACCCTCAATTTTTAGCCTACATTCAGGATCATATGTTGATTGCAAGGTAGGTCTTCCTAACAGTTTTTTGTTGCTGTTGTTTAAATTTTAGGCTTTAGCTGTGAAAATCAAAGTTAGGACAAGATTTACAAACTCATTTGGCTCATTTCTCTTAGCCAGGAGAGCCTAATCACTTATGGGAATGACTTACACATAAACATTAGACTCAGTAAAAGAAATAAGTCAACATGAGGAATAATAATTTTCTTTGCTAGGTACTATAGAAATATAAAAGGGAAAATAAGGACTATTTGGTAATCAGTTGTTGGACAGCTTAAGAGTATAGTGTCCCGTAGAAAAATGTCAAAGGCATTAAGTCACTATTTACCTAGTATTATCTAGTACAATGTTAATACCAAAGACTTATTCAATTTCTTGCTTGAAATGGAACTGCTTGTGGACATCAAAAAATCTCTCTACATATCATCTAATAAACTATCTTTAGAGATTGTTGAAGCATTTTGAGAAAAATAATAAAATATTGCCCAGGCTTTATGTAGAGTTTTTCTTCCACAAAGCTTAAAATAACTGTTACGGTCTTCCTGGAAGTAAGTCAGAAAAATACTATCCTTGTTTAAATGTAAGAGAATGAGATAATAAGAAAAAAGAAAATGTTGGCTTAGGTTAACTTGGTGACAAAACCACTTTGAGGCTCTCTCTGTCTTTACTCATTTTATTCATTCATTCAACAAATATTGGGGGCTTGCTATATATGTTATTATTCTATGTACTTTGGGAATTTACAATCTAATTTGGAAGGGGGTGAATGTTATTTATACAAAAGGTGACCACATAATTTATTCTTCCTATTGGTCTACTTTTGAGAGTGAAAGAGGGATGATCTTCATAATGACCTCAAACAATTAGTATAATGTAGACCAAGATCTTGGATAAACTAAGATATATGGTCACCCTGTGTTTATGTGAGTCACTGTCAATCTGAAATATGTGTGATGGATGACTGTTTTGTATAGTTCAGAGGTAGGAGAGGTCTGGATGATTAGAAAAAGGCTCAGGAGCAGATAGGATTTGAATGGGCATTGAGAGAATGATAAAATTTTAACAGGTAGAGATTTGAGATGGGCAGGACATTTTGTGGAAAGTGGGAATGTTAAGAGTAAAGATGGCAGAGTTAGAATGAAGGAATTAGAAGTGAGTAGGGCATACTTAGGTGATACCAAGGTTTTTTTTTTGCTGTGTGATATGGTTTTAGGTGAGTAATGGAAAACGAAGCTGGAGAAGTAGGTTGGGACCCTAGTGTAAAGGGTCTCAAAGATAAGGGTTTCACTTGATGATGTTTGGAGATCTATGGATATCTTAAAACAATGAACAGGGTCAGAGTTGTACTTTAGTAACAGGAGTATGGAGAAAAAGAGACCTTTAAGGGAATGCAAAGAGCATGTTGCAGTGGCTTTGGGAATGTCAAGATGTAACATAGAACATTCTTCTGTAAAGTTTATTAGAAAAGGAAGGGAGAGAGATCAGATATTTAGAGGGGGGAAAAGGAGTGGATGTTAAGGATTTTTAGGATAAAGATCTGAAACTATGTATGGTCAATGCAAAGGATCAGAGGAAAGGGAAGAGTGAGTAGAGCCAGGCCCTGGAAGGCTAGAATATGTGATCAAGAACAAAAGGTGAGTAGAAAAGAGGAGGGATGCTCTTTCCTTTGAAAGGAGATATATTTTAAAGAAAAGAGAAATAAAGTGTCAGGGGGAGCTCATTACTGAACCTTAAGGGTAGTGGGTGCTGATGTCTTTAGTGAAAGGGAGGAGGATAGGGATTGGGTTGGGAGCTCAAGGAACATGAGAAAAAGTATAGTTCATGAAGGAAAGCAATAAGGTGTCAACAAAAAATAGTCTAAGAATGGCCAGCTTCAGGGTGAAACTGAACTTAGCTAGCACTAGTTTGTGGTTGCCCAAGTTAGTAGGAATTAGTAGGACCAAGTTAATTTCAGGGTCTGGGAATGGATGAGAAAAGGGGGCAGTGTGGATTTATTCAGGAGTAGGGAGTTGTGATTGGATTATGTTGGAAGTCAGGGGGATGAGGAATTTTGGAGTGAGGAAATAGTTAACTCTGAGATCCAGTCTAAGGTGGGAGGCAAATGAAATCAGAAAAGGATTGATGTTTGGGAGAAGAGTATGGAAAAGAGGGAAAAGAAGTCTTAGTATTAGGAATACTTTGGATGGGAACACTGTTCAGCCCAGTACAGAAGCATAGAATGGGAAAAGTGAAGAGTCTCCAGAAGTTTCCTCATGATAAAATGGGAATTCTACAGGTGAAATGGGAGGAGCTGGTGGAAGGGTAGACCTGGCTGACCTGGATTTGGGGAAGAGTAGGACTGATCTGAACAGATGGATGAGTAAGTCTAAGCAAAAGCCATAAAGGAGTAGGGTTGGGAGTTAGGCAGAAGCTCTGTTCATTCTGTGGGAGTGGGAATACTAAATAGGCCAACTTTTATTGTTAAAGCAGCCTCTACAGGGAACACCAGGGTGGCTCACTTGGTTGAGTGTCTGACTCTTGATTTTGGCTCAGGTCATGATCCTCAGGATCCTGAGATCAAGCCCCACATCAGGCTCTTAACTGAGCATGGAGTCTGCTTGAGATTCTCTCTCTGTGTCCCTCTGTCCCACCCGTTGCCTCCCTAAACAAACAAACAAACAAACAAACAAACACAGCCTCTATAGGACATTTATCCAGGCCAAGTGGATTGCCAGTGCTGTGGGATCTCTGCCTCAGCCTTTGGGTACATATCCCAGTTTTTTCCTCAAAGTACCACCCTGACACAAAAGCTATGATGAGCAATGAAGGGACCTGGGGAAGGAAGCTATTTTCCTGGTTTCAAACAAGGCTGCTCTAGAAAATTGGGAAAGCCATATGGGACTGGTGAAACCCAGGCTTTTTTGTTACTGGGATAGTTTTCTAGCAATGCTGCATATGGTTTGCTTCCTTCAACTACTTTGATCAGCTTGGGTTTTGTGTTCACTCTTATGATATAGGAAGGGGTCTTGACTGACAGCCTTGCCAGTTGGTGGAGAGGCTGTTCTTAATAAAAATAGACTTGTTCTTTGCTAGAATAAGAGAAAAAGGCTGCTGGTCAGGCAAACCCAACAAAGCTTTCCAGATGTTCACAGTAAGAAAATTTTTTTAAAAATCACTTTTCACTCATCATCTTAACAGAACTAATATCAATTTTGTATCGCTCATTTATATACCTGAATATCTAATATCTAATTTTTATTTTTTATGTTAAGATATAGTATTAAATGGTGTTTGCACCATTGTTACATAAGAGTAATTTCTTTAAAAAAATGAACAGAACAGAGATTTAGGAAAGGTTTGTCAGAGGACTATAGTCTTGTGGATGAGAGTAATTTCACCAAAAGCATCTCTCACAGCTGCCTGTTAGCAACATTTCCCTTAAACTGAGATAATTGTGTTTGTTTTCTAGAAAGGTTATCATAACTGTAACCACTTTGCTTCTCGCTTCCTCAGCCTGTGGAGAGTCGTCAAATCTGAGTTCTCCCAACTTTCTTCATTGGCAGTCCCTCTGCTTCTCCATGCTTTGTCACTTCCTCATGGTGCTGACATCTTCTGGACAATCATAAATGGCAATTTCAACAGCAAAGACTGGAAGATGAGGTTTGAAGCAGGTACCTCTGTTATGAGCTTAAAAATTCTCTGGGGGGTCACAAGGTAAACCAGATGTCCAGTCATGACATCTCTTGTTGACCCTCCTTTCTCCTTCTTTCTTTCTAGAACTTTTAAAAAATTTTATTTGTTTGTTTATTTATTTATTTAGAGAGAGGGAGAGTACACATGCAAGTGGGGAGGTGGGAGAGAGAGAATCTCAAGCCCACTCTGCATTGAGTATGGAGCTTGATGTGGTGTTCTATCTCATGACCCTGAAATCCTGACCTGAGCCAAAATCAAGAGTTGGACGCTCAACAGATTGAGCCACCCAGGTGCCCCTTCCCTTTCTTTTTAAAGAGTATTGCCTTCCTTGCTAGTGTCCTTTGGTGGTTCTACTTTAACTGAGTTTCCTTTATACTCGTATTTTGCAGAGTGACCCTCAGGTAGGATGACCCTGTTTAGGTTTGCCTAGGATAGTCCTAGTTTATGCTTGTTGTCCAATTGTATTTATTAATTGTATGCTTATTTATTCTCAAATGATCCTGGCTTGATTGAGAAATTATACAGTCATCATAATACATGATATTATGCAGTCTATATAATATATAATATGACATGATACAATAGGTGACTTGCGTCAAAGTAACTGGGAATGTTTGTTAAACACTCACCATTTCTAGACCTACTGAATTAGAATCTGGGTGGCTCAGTCCATTAAATGTCTGCCTTCAGCTCAGGTCCTGATCTCAGGTCCTGGAATCAAGCCCAAGTCAGGCTCTGCTCTGTGGGGGGTCTGCTTCTCTCTCTCAAATACATAAATGAAAATCTTTAAAAAAAAAAAAAAGATTCTTAGGGGGTAAGGACAGGAATCTACGTCTTTAACAAGGTCTCCAGATAATTGAGTTCAAGTTTGAGAATCTCTGCTGTTATACCTTTTCCACTGAAGCATCAGGGATCAAATCTGGGCCAGTGATGGGTATAATTTCCTGGTGCTTAGAATTGCAAGTTCTCAGAGGAACATGGTGAGGAAGGAACCTGGACGTGTTCTCTTAGCCTCACATCTGCTGCCTTCACTGTCACCCCAATCTGCTAGTATTCCCATTCTTGGGAGCAGCAAACAGGGCCCGCATGCCATGGTGTACCTTATCAAAATGGCTCTGTGTATTTCCATGTCTCCAAAATTTGGCAAAGAAATGGAAGTTCCATTAGGTGAGTTAACTATTATGCATTCCATAATATCTGGCCCCCTCAAAGAGTTCTTACTTTTTGATGCCCTGAGAATCCCTGGGGCTGATTTATATGATAACATCAGCTGTTGTAGAGAATTAGAGTAATAACATTTCCTAGCCTTGGGGACACCTGGTATTGGCAACATTTTACAGGTATTTAAATACAAGTAAAGCAAATAAATATTTATGCTCTTTCATTCCAATTTAATAATTATATTATTCTGAATCACAGCTCTGATTATGCTGTTTTTCTATTCAAAAATACCTATGGAATGAATAAAGTTCAAAATAAAGTACTTACACGGACAATCAAAACATCTTCTGGTCTGTGTTTATAGCCTCATTTCCTGCTCTTTCTGACACCCTGTTGCAACTTCTCCATTGCTTCCTGCTTCCCTCACCTTTTTCTTGGCCACTCTACTCTCTGTCTGACATCCTCTTCTCTTCAAGGTCCATTCAAATGCCACCTCCATTGGATCTACCTTCACATGCCACCAGTGAGTTCCACCTTTTCAGTTCCCCCGGTGGAAAGTGATTTCTTTGTCCCTTGGTCTCCCTAGCATTTTATTTATACCCCATTAGTAGTATCTATAGCTTTTTATATTACATTTCAGTTATAGCCATACCTGTCTTATTTCTTTAGTCAACTTTTACACCAAGACTTGGGAGTGATTCATAGGTTGCTCAGGTTGTAACAGAGTGCCATAAAATGGGGGGCTCAAACAACAGACATTTATTTCACACAGTTCTGGAGGCTGGGAAGTCCAAGATCATGGTGCCAGGAACATATGGTTACTCTCTTCTCTGTGTCCCCACATAGCAGAGAGAAAGTTAGAGAGCTCAGATTCCCATCCTCTTCTTAAAAGAATACAAAGTCCAGCACGGGGGGTCTTACCTTCATGAGATCATTTAAACCTAATTATCTCCCAAAGACCCCACCTCTGAATGCCATCACATTTGGGGGTTAGTGCTTCAACATAAGGATTTTGGTGGCAGGAGGAGAAGAAACACAAACACTGAGTCCTTAACAATTCATTTTTCTATTTACTTCCATCCTCCAAGTAACTGGGATAGTTTCTTAGTTTTATATGTGTGTGTGTGTGTACATCTTTTTAAGTATATATTTTAAATATATATATATGTATATATCTAGAAAAATGTATTTTTTTTAAATAAGGGAACTGGCAAATTTACTGAATAAATATTACATGTACTAGGCACTATGGAACCAATAAAAAGAAGTATTTAATTGATGAAACCAAATATAAACATGGAGGAGGTTAAGAAACTAAAGATATAATTCAAGAGCACAAAAAATAAAACATGTCCTGTAGCTACATATGAACATACAAATGCCTTATGTGAACAAACAGGTTGTAAACAAATAGTATTTTTTCAGGAGCTCATGGGACCAAAAGGCCACTCTAGGTCAGAGTAGACTTTACAGAACAGATAGAATTTTACC
Organism: Canis aureus; assembly: GCF_053574225.1. Taxonomy (NCBI): domain Eukaryota; kingdom Metazoa; phylum Chordata; class Mammalia; order Carnivora; family Canidae; genus Canis; species Canis aureus. The sequence goes on from NC_135619.1 coordinate 66,084,065, forward strand.
AGCAGGTTCTTTAAGGATGGTAAGAACATCAATAAGCGAGAGAAACAGAAAGAATATTCCAGGCTACTGGAATAGCTTAAGTAAAGTACTAAAATGTTTTGTTTTCATGGCACTAGATTACTTCCCTAGCTACTTTAACGTTTTATAAAGCCATGTTTTAAGAGTACCTGGAATCACTTAACAGATTTGCAGAATGATTGGAAATCCATCTCTGACTGCCTTACAGAGTTGGGTAGGGGATGGGGAAATAGGGGATGGGGATTAATGAGCGCACCTAGCATGATGAGCACTGAGTAATGTATGGAATTGTTGAATCGCTGTATTATACACCTGAATCTAATATAACATTGAGTGTTAACTATACTGGAATTAAAATAAGAAACTTAATTAGGGGCATCTGGGTGGTTCAGTTGGCTAAGCATCTGCCTTTGGCTCAGGTCATGCTTCCGAGTCCTGGGATTGACTCCTGCATTGTCTCCTTGCTCAGTGGAGTCTGCTTCTCCCTCCTCCCTTCCTTCTGCTTGTTCCCTCTCCCCCCACCTTATCGTCTCTCAAATAAAATCTTAAAAAAATACTTAATTAAAAAAAAAGAAATCTATTAAGTAAGCATGCATATATTGTGTATAAGGGCAGCCCTGGTGGCTCAGCGGTTTAGTACAGCCTTAAGTCCAGAGTGTGATCCTGGAGGCCTACGATCGAGTCCTGCGTCGGGCTCCCTGCATGGAGCCTGCTTCTCCCTCGCCTGTGTTTCTCCCTCCCTCCCTCCCCGCCTCTGTCTCTCATGAATAAATAAAATCTTAAAAACAAACAAACAAACAAACAAACAAACATGTGACTGCTATAGCCCTAGGAAGTCTGTTTATCATTTCACATCATCATACACTAAGAATGTAGCAAGGGGTCCAGAATCCAAAGTCAGCCTAGTGGGTACCTCCTGTCTTCCTGTGTGGTCCACAGAAGGGCCCTGGAATGGACAAAGACATGAGCATGGAGGCATTTTGAATACTTTGAAATGTAGTTTGAATTAAGTAATGAGGAGGACCATTAAAAAAAAAAAAAAAAAGACAAGTCACAGCTAAATCAAGGCTGCCCAGCAGAAAAGTACTGCAGTAAGTAGAAACATTTTCTGTTGAACAGATGAAATGGGACATTCAAGAAGGTGGCATTAGAATTTCCTTTTGGTTTTTCAAAACAGGGTGTGGGGAGCCCCAGCGATAACTTTTTCTCTGTGGGTTAAGTTCTTGTCTAAATAAGTGTCAATTTTTTTTTGTCCTCTGCCTTTTACATTGCAGTGGAAAAAGTGGCTGTGATTTGTAGATTTTTGGACATTCACTCAGTGACCAAAAACCACCTGCTGAAGTATTCCTTGGCACATGCCTTCTGCTGCTTTCTCACAGCTGTGGAAGATGTCAACCCAGCAGTGGCTACCAGGGCCGGTCTCCTGCTTGACACCATAAAGAGGCCAGCATTGCAGGTGATGTCCCTCAGATGTGTGTTATCTGCTCTGTGGATGGTGCTCTGCTCTACTAAACACATACAGTACTAATGATGATGACAGCAAGAACAGTGGGAATTTTTAAATGGAGAAAAACATCCCAAATCCACACCTTATTAACAGATCTCTTGTTTTTATTTCTCACTGCTCTTTTCAGTCTTTGTCCATATAGTGATACCACTTTTGACAGATACAATACTTCTATAACTTTTTTTGTGTGGCAGATTTTTTAACTAGGCTGATTTATCTTCTACTATTTAGCTAGCTCCTGGGCTGGGAGCTCTTGTCATTAGAACCTAGATACTAAGAGAAATCATCTCCACAATGAATTATAGTATAAATCAAAGCAAGACCTGAGAAGGCAAATATGCCTACCAAAAGGAAAGTCAAAGGAGCGTGAAATATGAGACCTGGAGAGAGTCGTATATTTATTTTATTTGGTGCCTTTATTTTATAATTGAAGAAACCAGATCTCGAGATAATGTGAGCCTTCAAAGGACACAAAGTGAATTAGTGGAAGAACCAAGACTAGGACTTCCAACGTTCTAGTCTCCTGCCTTCCCACAATGGCATCTTGTTTATTACTATATCATTGTAATTAAAGCTAATAATAATGGCAAGAGCTAAAATTGGCCAAATAGGTATTGTCTTTCCAGGATAGTGTATTAAGTTTCTCATTATCCATTGTCTCATTTAATTCCCACAATAATCTTGTGGGTTCCCATTTTACAGATGGAGAAGCTGAAGGTTGGAAGAGGTAGGTAACTTTTTCAAAGTCACGTGGCTAGTATGTGGCAGAGCAAACTCAGGTTCTGAGTTATAATAATGTCCATGTTCTTAACTGTATCTGTGTCTATACACTGCTTCCAATCCAGTATAAGCGCTCTTCCTGTAAAAGAGACCGAGAAGAAAGTGCAGGATCTGAGAAATTAGGTGGTTATGCTGACTGTGGACCCACACTCCCTCTTATAAAAATTCCCACTTATCTTCTGTATACTCCTTCTCTGTTGGTCTTAAGATTAGGTAGTTGTGTGTCCCACCCCTGCCCAGGACCTGTAATGTAGAAAGCACTCAATAGGTGAGAATGGCATGAATTAATAGAATTTCCTGGATGAATTATGGATTTTAAATTTCATTCAGTTAGAAAAAAAATGAGAATGGTAAGCAGGCTCATATACTGGAAAAATGGATGCTCAATCCAATCAAACTTGATTTTTTGAGACTGTGTATCACTAACATTCCAAGAAGACAAAATGAGTTTACTTTCTTTTAGAACCATGGCATTTAGCATTGAAGAGGAATTAGAAAACTGTATTGTATATTCTAAAATGTAGCTTTGGAAGCATGCTTCTTTTAATAGAAACTATAGACATTGAAAAAAGAAACATGAGTTTGAGAGCATTTGGATTAAGTGGTTATTAATGAATGCATTTGAAAACCAGTAACATACATTTAGTTTAGATTCCTGAACTAAAAGTCAAGAGATATTCTATAATTAGAATAAGTTCCTCTTCTGCACTTTATTTCTACCAAACTTGTAATAAAAGATTTCATTTGGATTATTCTACATGATATGTGTGAATTGTGGTGGTTGCCTTGTTTCACTGACTTTGCATAGTGTATTTAATTCCTTTGAAATAACTTAGACGTTTACATCTGACTTAACCTTTCTTCCCCCCGCACCCGCCCCAGGGCCTGTGTCTCTGTCTTGATTTCCAGTTTGATACTGTGGTTAAAGATCGACCCACAATACTGAGCAAGCTTTTACTCTTGCATTTTCTTAAGCAAGATATTCCTGCCTTGAGCTGGGAGTTCTTTGTCAACAGATTTGAGACACTTTCTTTGGAAGCTCAGCTACATTTGGATTGTAACAAAGAATTTCCTTTTCCTACAAGTAAGCAAAATAAAGAACTTGGTTTAAACAGTCACAGTTCCTCTTCTATCTGCTCGCTAGGCAGACCATACTATGTATGTAGCTTAATTTCCCATTCTGGAGGATGCCTTGACTTCATGAACTCAGTTTTTCAAGTATTTATTGAGTAACTGTAGTAATCCATAATAGATGAACTAGTTTCTGGCATTGCAAAAGTGAAACTCTGCTCATTTCCTTGAGGACCTCTGATAACCATTTTTGACTGTATATTTCTTAAATTTAACTCAGTTGTCATGTTTACAGTGTTTGTGAGCAATTTTGTGAGATAAATTTGCACCTTGTAAATTCACTTTTGCATGCTTATTAATAAGTTGGTTACCTACAGCTCTAAATAGATGGGAAGAATTGTCCACTCAACTATCTAATGATAATAAAAATTAGACAATGTAATCTTATGGTCTAAGTGGAAAAATCATAGACAATGGTCATGATAGGTAATAGTGATGACTTTTTATGTAAGATTCACTATAAAGAGAGATGAATGATTCATGTGTCCATGAAAGAGGTTAATCTTGAAAATACACAAAGAGGGATTGTTTTAAACTAGTTGTGCTGCATGACCCATTAAAGAAAATAACATCTAATTCCTTTTGCAAAGCTATCACTGCTGTAAGGACTAATGTCGCTAACCTCAGTGATGCAGCACTGTGGAAGATCAAGAGGGCTCGTTTTGCGAGGAACCGTCAGAAGAGTGTGCGTTCTCTGAGAGACAGCGTGAAGGGGCCTGTGGAATCCAAGAGGGCACTCTCTCTTCCTGAGACCTTGACCTCCAAAATTCGTTGAGTATCTTCTTCCATCCTTCCTTTAAATCTGTTTAATGTCTTTCTGAGGCTGACTTGTCTTGTTGAGTGTTCATAGAGAGTAGCATGTTTAGCAAACTAAGCTCCTTTAATAGGTTTGGGCTTCAGATTCCCTAGAGGGTCACCCCCAAGAATGTCAGTGTCCTGGGGGGCTTTTACCAGTTTGTGGGTGAAGCAAAGCCCTGGTCCAGCAGTAGATTGTTTTGAAATGCAGAAGGCAGCATATCCACTGACCTGGCCAGAAACATAGAAGCAGCATCTGCTCCTGAGTCCTAGGACATAAGTGTAGGTACTACCAGCCTTGTAACCTAAGAGCTTCCTGAAAAAGATTTGGGACAGGTCAGACCCATGGCAGCTGAGGAGGTAGAGTGGAAATTTGGAGTGGATTTGCTTTTCATATATGATGGAGACAGCCAAACAAGCTCCCAGACAAACCAAAAATAATGGTTGCTTTTGAAAAGGAAAAACCAGCTGAGAAGTTGAATTTCTGTGCAGCTCCACCAGATAATTTATAAATAAAAAAAAGCTTCATAGGCAACTTAAAAAAAAAAAAAGACCATGTATACTTGTTTTCTAAAGGTCTTTCTTTATATTGTGCTTTGAAAGAAAACAAAAATTTCCCTAAATTACCAGATGACTAAATGAACTCTAATGATTAGCAGTGGCTCATGAGTGACAAATAAAAATTCATAACTAAATAACCATATTAGTGAATGAGTATATTTAAATATGTTACTAACTTGTAAACTTTATCAAGTGATTTAATTTTTAAATAACTTCTATGAAATTCATTACACAAAACCATAAAACATATTTCTTATCCTGTCAGAAGTGGAAAGGTTTGCTTTTCTCATTGGCATTGTATTAGAAGACAACCTTATATAACATAATCATTTTTAATCGCAAATATGATTTGATTTTTTTTATTACATTTTTCTCTATTTTATGACAAGCTATAAAAATGTGGTATTGTGAACTTTGGAAGAAGTCAGTGAAAGCCCTTCAGCAATCAATAACTCAGTTTATCAGGGAGCAGAGATTATAGTAGGTGGCCATTTAAGAATAACCTGTGGTAGTCCTATGCCCCAGGGAAGACCGAATCAGATCCTCGAAGCCAATATCTAGATTAAATAAATTATAATTTCTATGAATTTCCCAGTTCTTTTATAACTTAACCAGCCACTTTGGGATATAAGGTTAACTTCCTGTTCTTTTCTTGTTAATTGATTCACATAACAATTTTGAAGACTAAGAATTTAAGTAACACTGAAAGGTGTTCCTGAGATTCACAGAAAAACACAAAGCTTTTGTGATGCAAACATCTTTTGTGAGATGTTAATTACAAATAGGAAAACTAAACTTAAAACATGCCCCTACTATCCAGTGAGTTAGCACTGAGTGTATTTTCTAGGCTCAAGTTGTTTTTAATGCTTATTTAAATAGAGTTGTTGTTGATTTTTAAGCTATGAGGTTGACCAGGCATGAGCAGTCTGCTCCAGCTCTCGGTGGGACACCTGAACAGACACCAGGTGGGTACTTCTGACGTGGAAGGGCTGTATGCAAGTGTCTATCCCAGGTGGACAAGGTAAAGAATGCAGTGTCTCTAACTGGACCAGAGTGCTATATTTAGAATTTGCAAACTTGAAGGGTCTTACCCCAGATGCTCAAGCATTTGAGCCCCTGACATAGCAGTTCTTTCTATCTTAACATGGGCAGATGTCTTTTGATCCCATTAACTTTTGGTCCAGTAAGAGGTATTACGTTAACTGAATATGCACTTTTCCCCAGAGAGCCAGTATGACCAGAACTATACATAGTACTTATATTTGTATGTGTATTTGTACATACAAATATTGTATTCATATATATCCGCTATAGGAAAAACATACATTTCATTGACATTTTAAAAGGCTATATATTTGAGCCACCATCATTCACTCATCCCTGTAGCCATTCTTGATTCTTTGCAACTCTACATGCATTTCTGTCTCTCAGAGAAAGGAGGATTTTGATTGTTTGGAGAACCCAAGGATCATGTTTGACTTGGTACAGTGTAACTACCATTCGATATCCCATGAAAGATTGTAGTTTATCATGAAGGATCTTAAGGATCGAAGGGATACTGGCAAGACTATTACAGGCTGAATGTTATCTATGCAAATGGTGCCACAGTGCACTGGGAAGATTGTGAAGGGTCTGAATAGCTGCTCATTTGTCAAAAACAAACTTGGTAACTACCACCTGCATGTCATGCTATAGAAAGAACATTCGGTTTTTCATCTAAAAATAGTTTTAAGGTAAACTTTTCAGAATGGCCTGAGAAGGAGGCCTTTAGGATCAAGTCTGCTAAATGTTATAAACCTGATGCCAGAAAGAGAGGCAATTAGGGATGAGGGTGATGGGAAGAGAGAGCCCCAAAGATGATGAATGCTGACAGCAGGTGTTGGCCAGAGTGTATTTTCTCCTTTAAAATTGTTGACAAAGAAGGATTAGCAAATCCCTGGCCTGATCTCCCTACCTTGTTTTCTGTATCAGTCGGGCTTCAAATGTACTGGGATTAAAAAAAAGAGAGTAAAAGTAAGGTCTTCTGATCCTGAGCTCTGCCACAACGCAGAATCCATGTAGTTCCCCTTCAGTGAGATCATTTGGAGATGCATCGTAAGCAATTTCATAAATTATCTTTATTTTACCCCATCTTTCTGTTTTAAGGCTTAGTTGAATTAATTATTCAATTAAAGCCTTTAATTATTATTATTACCCATTTTCACAATCCAAAAGAGCCCTCTCACATCTCTGTGGGAAAATGTATTCATATGTTTCCTGAAGTTAAAAAAAAAAAAGCCTTTGGGCCTCTTAATTGTCCCACCAAATGTGACCAGATGGAAATGGGGCAGATAACAGCGTTATTTATATTAAAATATAAAGCTAAAGCTTCTAGAAAGATAATTTACACACCACCGCTCTAATAAAACCTTGCTTAGATTTGGAAACAACTGGCTTAGCTTCTAAGGCCATTTCAAACTAGTTTCTTATTTTTGTAATGTTATTTACTAGACAGTAAATTTTTTAACTTGGGAACAAAGACATGTCAGGATAATCATGAGATCATAGAGGATGGTTTAAGATAGTAATTACGTGGAAGCTGAAGAACCCGATACTCACCAAACATATTTTTATTTGGTTTAAGTCTTCTCTGGACAGGACCTCTTATTGATTGGGCCTGGAATAAAGCCTGTTCCCTCTAGTTACACAGCAGGAGTTCATTTTAACAGCTGTTTAGGCTGAGCTTTTTTGGCATTGGACTTACAACTACTGGCTTTCTGATCATAGCTTTTACATATTACCTACAAGAAATTTTGCATCAGAAGCACACTTATCTAAAGGTATATTCCACAAGGCTAGTGAAGAGCTGCATTCCTTTATGATTTGCATGAGTAAAATCAAAGACCTTTGCTCATGTGAATGAGATTCATAGGAAATTACAGCTGGAATATTAGAGATATGTTAACGTTATCATTTTACAGAAGAGGAAACTGAAGTTCCTAACAAGAAACATGTTTGACAAAGTTGTTGGTGGTAGATCTGGGTCTCAAGCCCAAGCATCTTGATTTCTCATGCAAGGCATGCATGGTAAATGCCAATAAGAGCTCACTACTTTTCTTTAATCCTGATTGGTGAAATATACAGTTTCACCTGCTAATCTGAAGTTGGTATTATAGTTACTTATAAGGTGTATTTCCACTGATTCTGTGAAAACGAGGAATTATCTTTGGTGATTCAGAATAATAATTATTGATTAATAATCAATAGGTTATTGATTATACCTAATCAATAGGTTATTGGTTATTAATAACAATAGTCTGTGTTGAATATTAATTTAGTATAATATAACAGTTTTGATAGGTTTTCATAGCACAACACTGAAAGACTGGTATCCACTCCATGTGGTCACAGGGAATTCAATTATATCTTGTTCCTCAGCCCCTGAAATGAATAAATAATGGTAGGTATATAGTAATGATAATAACAACACTTGATGTATGTGTAGTACCTCTTTATCTCTTAAGAGTGTTTTTAATACAAATAATCTAATTCTGATTTCACAATGACTCTGGATATATGTAGAGTATTATTATGATTTTTTTTGTTTTACATATGGACAGGAAAACTGAGGTCCTGAGGGATTAATTAATTCTACTAAGATAACTTGAGATCATATATAACTGACTAGCTGCTGACTAAAGCTTGGGTCTAGAAGACTTGATTTGCTTTCTTTCCACTATAATTACCTCTTGATGCCTTGGTATTAGGGCGTTCCTGTCCTGTGGCACATGAAGACACCAGTCTGGTTTTAGAGCTAATGTGGGCAGTCATGTCTGCTACAGTGTGCTTAAAGATCATGAGCGTCCACACCAAGAGACCTTCCCATTTAGGACCTACAGATTGGTCTAGAAGTGTCCTACTCCCTAAAACAACATGGATACTCTCAGTTCCAGCTTGAAGAGAAATCTTGAGAAGGTCTCTTGGTCTGAATTTGTATGGGCCTTTCTCATATGGGCCTCTCCTGCCCCCTTCCTGCCCACCCCCTGCCTCCACCCTGCTCCTGTTAGTGTCCCAGCATAAAACTCCAAATTACTTCTCTTTGGGCTCTCTCTTTCTTTCTAGAGGTGATCAACAACTCACATCTTCAGTAACTTGCAAAATACCTATTGATCATGAAGATTCAATAACTCAGAACAGTTATTTTTTTAAATTAAATTCAATTAGCCAACATGTAGTACATCATCAGTTTCAGATCTAGTGTTTAATAATAATTTTAATAGGAATGCCCTTGTTTGAAATAATAGTTTGGGAAATGGCAATTTCTATTGAACAGATATTTATTGGGCACCTTTGATACTAGGAAATATAAAGAATGCAAAAATACCTTGGAAATCTCTATATTCTCAACTTGATATAGTCAAGGAAGGCAGATAAAGCGTGAACATGAGTAAACTCATCTTGTGTGAATGTGACAGTGCTATGGGATGGTTCACATCAGGCACAGTGGGAAGAGAGCTGGGGGCAACGGGGACAGTCTTGTAGAGAGGTGGTTTTCCAGCCAGGCCTTGACTGGTGGAGGATGTAAAGGAATGTTTGTGGGATAGGAAGAGGCAAAGGCAAGGATGAGGAGCATGGGACAATATGGAGTTAGTCACTGGCCACAGCTTTGCAGCCCTTCTACTGTGTGTGCACACAACAGAACTGCTGTGAGTGGAGCTTTAAATTGGATTAATGGGTTAGGGAGATCAGTGAGGTGGTGTAATTAGAGCTAGCAACATAATGCAAATTCATTTATGGTGCTTGTTCATTGGTTTCTCTGCAACAAATGCAGAGTAAGCTCATGGAAGTGGTGTTTCCTCCCTCTACCTAATTTGCATTTGTTGGTTTAACAGAGGGCTTGGTGTGAGTCGGCTTACACAGATGAATATTCCCCATTTCCTTGCTGTTTGGGGACTTCATCAGTTTTTCTCATATATAGAAGTAATATTTATCTGAGATGTTTATTTGAATCCAGTGTACTTAGACACTTAATAAGCACCTAGTATATATGTCAGACACTGCCCCGTATTCTGTGAGGGATATAAAAATGAATAAAACATGGCAAGTCACCTTCAAGGAGCCTTTGGTCTCCTTGGGGAAATTGGTAAATGAGTATATTGAGAGTTCTGCCTCGCAATTTGCCACATGTTAGGAAATGGTAAAGGCAATTTTCCTCTGTTCTTCTCTCTCTCATCCTCCCTCTTTTCTTGTCTTTGGTGATTTATAGAATTTAGAGATCACACCCAATTCCTGAGAGGAGGGTGGGAATGTGTAGTAAGAATGGCTTCTGAGGACCGAATTCACAGGTTGAGATTGGCTAGGGGTGTGGGTGCGGGGAGAATAGATCACCCTAAGCAAAGACACAAAGGTGGAAAAGTGTTGGCTATTGTTCTGAGATCTATGAGTAGCCCAGCTTGTAAGAACGTTGAGCATTTGGGGTGGAATAATAAGAGATAAGTCTGGAAAAGCAGATCCTGATCCTGCCTGGTTTCAAATCATCAAAGAAATAAAATCATATTACACTTTGGAGCTTCAATCAGTTGTGCCACTTTGTAGACAGATTGTGATGGACCTGGTCCATGATAAAGTTACAGTAGGAATAACTGCTTCATGATTCTAAAAATGCTTACATTTTTCTTTAGAGAAATGATAAAATCAAAAATTTTAACAAGTTAAATATCTATGGTTACATATAGGAATTTCATAGACTAGAATTCAAAAATGTTTTAAATGTTCTATCTTAGAGACAATACCGTAGGCATTAAGTTTTAAAATGGAAATTTCATACCCTTTGTAGATAACTAAAGCAGTAATACTGTCTTTATGAATAAAGAAAATTCTGGCTTTTCTAAGCTAATTTTTTCTTAGTTGATTAAGGAAACTTTCCTTTATGAAGAGTATACCAGTGACAAGCTTATGCTATTTTAAAGAAAGATAATAGATAAGGCATAGACTTGCAAAGCCCTCAATTAGATGAGTATATTTTTGGAATGAAGATTTTTTTCACTTAATGCAAAAGGCTTTATCCACTAGTTCTTTTTTTTTTCTTCACTACATTTAATGGTTTGTTAAAGATCATTCATTATTGCCTGTTCAGAGAAAGCAAAGAGCAGCAAACTTAAAGCTAAAACACGGAAGATCAGCAAAGACGTACTTCAAATGAAAATAGGACACTTATGAAGTTGGTACTTAATCGTTAGGAAAATATGATTTTATGGGAAAAGTTAGGTTGCACATTTTATCTTAATTTACTATTTTTTTTTTTTTTTGAGGAGGGGTGCAGCAGAAAGAAAGAGAGGGAGAGAGAATCTCAAGTAGGCTCCATGCTTAGTGCAGAGCCTGCTGCAGGACTCAATCTTAGGACCTTGAGATCATGACCTGAATCAAAATCAAGAGTCAGAAGCTTAATTGACTGAGCCCCCTCAGGGGCCTCAGGCTGCACACTTTTTAAATGAATGTCTACTTGCAACGAGAAAAAGAATTTTGAAATATTAATATTTAGAGATGAAGTCTAATGACTTATTTTCTAGACCAGAGCTAGGATAGAATCAAATAAGGAGCCAGTGTCTTAGTGTTGGGCCTTGTGTGGGAGCTCCCTGGATTCTCAGGGCTATAAAACAAAGGGGTAGCTCCTTCCCCTACAGCTCCATAGCTCCATTTTTAACATGGAGACTTTGGAGTCTAGCCAGTCTGAACTTCGAGGGGACTGAGCCAGGCAGTGCTACAGGGTCTCTTAAACCTTACCCCCCCAGAACTGAAACAAATGGAGGAGTGAAGCTATATTCTAATAGCCATCCTTGCTGCTGTAATAACATTGAATCCTGCAGGGAGCCTGCATTCTCACACTTGTCACATTCTTGGCCCAAGCTCGCCCAAAGCAATAACTCCTTCTAGTTGTAAAGTAAATATTCTGTAGGAGAAAGAAATCAAGATTAAATATTTCTCAGTGCTGGAAAGATAGTTCTCTAAACTTTTTCTATTTTATTTTAGGGGGATTTACATTAGTAGTGCATTTGGTCTGATCTTTTATTCCAAACATTTAATTATAGTACATAGCAATGCTTCACACTTCTGGCCTTTTGGTGAATGAAATAGGGTGTTCCACAAAAATTGACTTTTTATCCTGGTGGCTGATGTGTGCCTCATGGAATGAGGGTATTAACAATTTACTGATCACTGTCATTGATGCCTGTAGAACGCTGTAATAAACAAGTCCTTAAGATTTATTTGAATGATTTTGGATAAAAGCTTCCCTAACATATATCACCCACATTTACTTTTCATACACAGACCCTAGGAGACAGAAAATGTTAATGTCCTAGGGTCATATTGAAGTTTATCAGATGGTTTCCTCTAAATGGGAGGCTCTTAGATTTAATTGATTTTGTTGCTTTTCACCCACTATCAATGGTCCCTTCTCAGTAGATCACTTTTGAGCCAGATGGACATTATTCTGAGCACCTGAGGGAAAACTAGACAACCAAGCTTGTTACCTCACATGTAGTTCTAGACTAGTAAATTCTGAATTTACATTACCTTCATTTTTTTAACATTACCTTCATGCCACTGCTCCAGAGAAAAGTGTTTGACCTTGAGACAGTTAATTCCCACAGTCTCCAGAAGCATTTCTTCTATCCTACCTCCCTTGGCTGTGTCCTGAAAGATTGAGATTTTGCTAAATTAGTTGAGGAGTTAATGGATATAAATTACCACCTATTTCCTTTTTGTGTCTTTTTGCCATAATTATATGATATTATATGATATATGATATAAACATGGTTTGGTTTAGGATGGTTCATAACCAAAGCCTGTCGTTTAGCAGAAATTTTCCTTGCAGGGTAGGAGATGAGAACTGTGGTGGGTGTCACCTAAGCCTCCCAGCAAAAACCTTATTTTCAGTCTAGAAATTCTGATGTTGTTTGTCAAAGAAGGGATAAGAATGCAAAGCGTATTTTGAATAAGTCCCCAAACATAGAGAAGAGCAAATCTCATTCTTCCTTCACCAAAAGTCCTCAACTAAACCAGATCAGGAGAGTGAGAAAAACAAGCGGAGATAGGGTATAATTTCTGACTTTGACCAATAACAGAGAGAAAGTCAAAGTCAGGGAGATTCTCAGATACAATTATTTGTTAAGAGTGAGTCCAGTGCTAAGGTATTTTTTTCTTTTCATGTAAACTTTCAGCTCACCTTCATGTGGTGTTTTTCTGTTTTTAAAAGCTCATGCTTCTTTCTTCCTGTCTGACCCCTCCCTTATGTGTTTCTCATTTCATCCAGCAGGGCTTATAATTTGCTATTTATAATTTTGACTATATTCTTCAGAGAGTACCCACTGCTAATATCTCAGGATTTGGAAAAGAAAACATTTTCCCCCCCACCAGCTGATTTATGAACATAACTGAATTGAGATAATAATTTAAGCAAAATAGCTCAGTGGATGCTTTTGTTCTCAGTGGATTTCAGAATATTATTTTTGTGGTTATTTTTATGTACTTATTTTACAAAGCTGGAGGAGAAACTTCTCTTTATCACTGAGGATAAAACTTTGCCAAGATATTTTAAAAATCACTAAATACAAAGTTTATTTAGATATTTTTCTTGCCATTTGAAGAGAACCTTGCTATATATAGTGCCTTATTTCTATTTCTATTCCCTTATTACCCCCAAATTGCTTGGTTGTTGTTGAACACAATAACTTCCATCCCTGGACTTTGCTTAGTAGAACATATTTTGCCTTTAAGTTTGTCCAGAACACAACCTTTAAATATTCAGTGGAAGCAGAAGGAAGGATGCTGTATCCATAGGTGAGATTTTAGTGTGAACTTAACTTTATTGTGAGGGAGCCACCCACTGATGGCCTTTGTTGTACTGACAGGACAACAATCTCCTGAGAATGACAACACCATCAAGGACTTGCTCCCAGAAGATGCTGGGATTGACCACCAGACAGTTCACCAGCTGATTACAGTGCTCATGAAGTTCATGGCGAAGGACGAGAGCAGTGCCGAATCAGACATCAGCAGTGCGAAGGCCTTCAACACAGTCAAGCGGCACCTGTATGTCTTACTCGGCTATGACCAACAGGAAGGTTGCTTCATGATTGCACCACAAAAAATGCGCCTGTCAACTTGCTTTAATGCATTTATTGCTGGAATTGCCCAAGTAAGTGTAAGCTTTCAGGAGTCATACCATTAGGGTTTTAGTAGAAACAAATTATTAAATTCCATTTAGCCAACATTGGTTCTGTGTAGAGGTTTGTGCAAGTTACTTTATTAGGCAGGGGTATGTGGAAGGGAGTATAAGATGAATAAGACTAACAGGAATTGTTTTTAGGGGGGGCAGTGAGAGTAGAGTATACCTTACACATGAAATTTACCATTTTAACCATTTTAAAGTATATAATTCAGTGACATTTTTTTTTCCAGTGGCATTAACTAGAGTCACATTATTATGTAACTGGAACCACTGTCCATCTCCAGAATTTTTTCCTTATCCTGAACTGAAACTCTATCCACTAAACAACAGGGGAGTGTAGAATTGTTGTGTATGGTTTTTAAAAAAAAATCTTTTATCCTTTTTGGCTTCAAATGGAGAGTTGAGTTAATCATACAACTTATTTTGTGTTACATTATCATCATTGGCTTTTTCTAGGTTTGTCTGCTACTCCTAATGGCTATTTTATACTATGGTGTACATTTGCCATGCTTTAACTATCCATTCTCCCAGGGATGAACACCCATATTGCTTGCTCCCAACTACTTACCACTCCAGACAGCTCAGCAATGAATATTTTGCACATGCACCTAATCCACCACGGAATTCCTTTGACATATGTATGCAAGAGCAGAATTAATGGATTATTTTTTCTGTATACCTAACTTGACCAGTGCTACAAATCTCACTCTCCAGAATGGCTGCAGCAGTCTGCAAAGGGTGTAGAACTTGAGGCTGGAGAGAAATTGATATGAATTTCAACTCTGCCACTGTTATTATCTGTTGTGGCCTTAGGCATCCTCTGCTTCTTTGCCCATGGGTTACAGTTTTTGTTTTGAAAGATTAGAGATAACATATTGCAGAGCATTTAATCAGTGCCTGTTTCATGATAGGAGCTATAATAGTAACTGTTATAAATTTGCTCAGATAGATTATAATATAATGAACACAGATAAGTAAAGTAGGAGCAATATGTACATAGTTGTCTTTTGTCAATGCTGGTGACTAGATGGATCACCACTAATACTCAGTTGTTTGTGATGTGTGAAGAGAGGATGCACCATTTCAGATACTGAACGCTGTCTTCCTCCTTTCTTCCCTCACTTTGCTCTTTCTATATTTAAATTATGCATATTTATTTAATAAAGTAAAATATTAAATACAAATCTCCACGAAACCCATGACAAAATAAGTAACTAACATTTTGATGCATATTGCTGGCTACAAATTTATTACTTTCATATTTACATATATACATGTATATGTGTATGCACAGATTTTCTACAGTAAGGGGATCATATTATATGTATTGATAAATATATGTAACCTTTTTTTAAGCCTAAAATTGATTATGAAGTTGATATCATGTAAATAAATTAGCATCATATCCCAGTGAATGGCTACATAGTATTCTATTGTCATACAAATACTCTTTCACTTTTCATACTTTTCATCTCGTATTGTTGAACATGGAGGTTATTTTGAATGGGGAGGTTATTTTTGATCCGGGGTGACTATAAGGCTAGATATCTTTATGTATCCATTTTGGAATAGTTGTCTGACTTTTTCCTTAGGATATATACATTTAAAGGCAGGCTATGTACTTTTCCTTCCTTCTGAGTAGATATTGCTAAATTGCTTTCCTGAAATTAGCAGTATGTGTTAAGTAATCCTCTTGCCAGTGGCATCTAAGAATGCCCATTTCCCACAGTGTTTACCAATGGTAGGTGTTTTCATTGATTCTAATATAATTCTAGTTAATAGCTTCAAAGGACACTTGAATAGATAAAGTTTTATTTTCAGTAGCTAATGCAGTAGATACATGAAGTAAGTAGTTAAGTGGATTGAAATTATTTTAATTTATAAGTTTTTTTTAAATTTCTCCCTTTGTGGTAACTGGCCATTATGTTAACATTCTGTGAGATGCCTTTTCAGTATTTTGCCTGTTGTTTGATGGTTCAGATTTTCCTTTTGGCTTCTGGGTGTTCTCTATAGTTTTTCTTCAATTCTTAATATTTTTCCTGTTTCAGGTAATGGACTATAACATTAACTTAGGAAAACACCTTCTCCCTCTGGTGGTTCAGGTGCTCAAATACTGCTCTTGTCCTCAACTGCGCCATTATTTCCAGCAGCCTCCTCGTTGTTCTCTCTGGTCCCTAAAACCTCATATCCGGCAGATGTGGTTGAAGGCCTTGCTTGTCATCCTTTACAAGGTGAGTTGCTATGGTCAGTCTTTTGTAGGGTGAACTTTATTCTCTTAGAGAGGAGAACACTTAAGGGATCTAAATGGAGAATTTTGTAGGATAGAAATTTGACCTCCAGGGGACAAACCATGATGTGTACAATTAGCGTTGAGAAGTAAAGGATCATTGGAATGCAAACAGCAGTAGAGACCATGTCAATGTACGTGCTACAAGTGTTTGAAACAAACAAAAATGATGAGGCGTAAGAGATTGTGATCCACAATCCACACTCAGCATCTCTTATTTTATCTATGTGTAAATCATTCTGTCAGAAAGCAAGGAAAATATTTAAAATTGTATTCATACACCAAGCGTTTATGCCAGATAATTTTCTTGAGAGAAATTGTAACTGTGAACTGGCATGCCTTGCCGTCTGTGGTTTGGTGCAAGAGTAAGGGAATACAGTCCCTTGTCAAAATAAGGCCCTGATAAAAATTTCTGGTTTTGCTTTTCTGTATATTTCTTTTTAACTCCAAGAAGTACTAAGAAAAGTATCTAGCAAGATCATGTGGAAAAACTTACCCTTCAAAATAACCATTTATATTTTTCTCCCTCCATTTTATTGAGCAGTATCCATATCGAGACTGTGATATCAGCAAGGTCCTGCTGCATCTGATTCACATCACAGTCAATACACTCAATGCACAGTATCATAGCTGCAAGCCACATGCCACGGCAGGACCTTTGTACAGTGACAACAGTAACATAAGCAGATACAGCGAAAAAGAAAAAGGTACTTTACATATCTCAATTCTATCCCAAACTTAGCTTGTATATGTAGTACATTTCTGGATAATGTTTTTATTAGGAGATAGTGGAGCACCCGCAGATATCATTCTGAAATCAAAAAAATCACCTACTACATCATTAATATTCCAACTTTCTCATGTATGTCTCTGCTTTAATTTTTTAAATGAGCATTCAAGAGAAATAGTTGATATGCTTCTGAAGCCCATTTCATGAGAAATGTTTTGTAAAAAAAAAAAAAAAATTGCTGTTTGGTTAAGGAGCCTTTGTAAGCCTTGCCCTATGTGTTGGAAGCATCTTGTTTTGGGCCGTGAAGTAAATCTTGGTACTCGGTGGAGCCATGATCTTGTCTCTAGTTTGCTTCTGAACTTTGTGCTCACAGATTTGAATGGAATTTAAATTTGCTGAAATGTTTCTTCCTATCCTCCTTGTTTAATAAGAAAATGGTTTAAGGCAACAATAATGAAATTTTTTTCTGCATAGGTTTAAATTATTTCTAGTATCAACACCTTTTATATTGATAGCTTTTCTGCAAAGGAGGCAGTCAAATGAAACTTTAGATAGAGTAAAATCCCAACCAGGATTTTTTCGGGTGAGAACTGTCTTTAGTATAAGTCACAAGGTGTCTAGACTCTTATAAAAGGTGGCATCATCTAATCTAATCCTGGGAGAAAGCCAAGCACCCCATGACCCTTTGTGGTTTAGTAGATTCTGACTTGGTAGGACTGCTCTAGAAATAACCTCACTAGGATGGATCGAAGCTAGTGTTCATTTATTGCTAAAAGATCCAAGAATCTAGGTTGGCCACAGACAGAACTGTGAGAACGAAGTTCTTTAAGTTCTGGTGCAATTCAGAACTTTCCTGAAGAATATCTTGTCTACCAGCTTAGGTCCCAGTTTCTGGAAAATTGGATAGAGTGCATCAAAGTATAGCTGTCCTCAATCCAGGCTCAGTGTTTGGACCAATCTCAGAAAAGCCTCTCTGAAGGGGAGGAGCCATCTCCAAGTCCTTCCATCTCTCATTTAGGACATTTGAGAATTATTTCAAAATCATGTAATGGAAGTCACACAACCACTTCCTTGAAAAACTGTATTTTTCAAAAGGGAATATATTTTTTAAAGGATATAAAGAAATAAAACAGATTATAGTGTTGCATCTTCCCAGGAACATGGGAACTTGATAGGCTTTGTCATCTTTGCAGAAGTTCACCAGGAGTTTTGTATCATTTTGATCATTAACACTCATTTTTTTTATTTGACTAAAGATTAGTATGATTATTTTATCTATCATCTGCTGCTTCAAATTTTACTTAGTTGTAGAGTCTTGTGTTTGAGGACAGGATTAGTCCTTAAAATTTGGCTCTCTTCTTATACAACTCCCTGAATACTCAAGAAATCTTAGTCATAATCACACACACCTGAGCCTCATTTTATCATATAGATAGATATAAAATAGGCCAAATACTATGGCTTCATGATATTCATCTTGAATTCCATTTATTGTGGTATGAAGTGCATTTTTGTAGCTTTTTTAATTCTACTTTGTACCAAATTTTGGCCTTTCCAAAGGATGAAAGAAGAAATATTATTAAGTGAACTCTATGGGTTGCAACATAGCAACCCTTTCCTCATTAATGTATTTATGACTTTACCTTTGGTTTAAAAGTGGCCAAATAGAGATAAAAGAGTACACAGAAATAATTTTGCTAGGCACTCTAAGTGACAGATTTGTCTACAGAGCCTCAGTATCGTCAAAGAGTCTCTAGGATGCATAATAGTTACATGTGGCAAACTCCACAGAGAAGGGTCTGACTTTAATATGGGGGAATGTTATTTTTTGTTTTCTTTTTCCTTTGTTTACTTTTTCAGTCCATAATCATTTGTGGAGCTTTTGAAATGACCAGTGGCTTTTCTAAGCTTTTCTGTGTGTTGTGTGTTTCATTACCAAGTGTAGAGTACAGTATTTTGCATTCACAAAGTATAAGGTGCATGTACTGTTAGGCTGTGTCTATGCCAGTTCTCACATCCCAGGAAGGCTTATATATTTTTGGAAAGGGCGAGATCTACTCATTTTGTTCAATTTTCTTTTGCCAAATTAGTCTGAAATTCACTCAAAGCAGGCATGTTCAAGGAGTGTCAGAGATTCTCAAAATGTGTGTGTGTTATCTGATTTTAAGAGCAGTGGAAAAATTTCCCCATGAAGGCCCTATTGGAATATTGACATGCCTCTCTTGAAAATGCTGCCAGTTGTCACATGGAAAACGAGAGGCAACCTTGTAACAGGTTGCTCAATCAACATTTGGATAATTTGACATCTGAATGAAATACCAATGGCCAGAACTTGAGCTGGTGTAGTGATTAGCCCAGACTTGTTCCCTTTCATTGAAATGCTTGTGTAGACACAGCCTAAGAGAGAGTAACCTCCCAAGTGTAATTTTGACTTTCTCTCCCCAATTAGAAGAAGATAGTGTTTTTGATGAATCTGATATTCATGATACACCTACTGGACCCTGCAATAAAGAGTCTCAAACTTTTTTTGCAAGATTGAAAAGGATAGGCGGCAGCAAAATGGTGAAATATCAGCCGGTTGAGATGAATGTTCAGAGAAGTATGAATTTTTTCCTCTTAGTAATTTTATGCAGAAATGTTGTACTCTACCGTTTGTTTGGGGTGAAATCTTAATTTTATTATGTTACTACACATTTTAATACCGTTGATTTTATATATATGTATGCACAAACAGTATATATATATCCACACTTATATATATACGTGACTTGACAGATACATCATTAACGTCATGATCGTCTTAGAGGGCCATTGCTTGATTTGATTTGTTGCAAAATGTTTGCTTCTCTTCCACACGAATTGAATACAGTTTCCCAGATCTGCCTCAGCCCAAAAGCGATCCCCTCTCCTATGCACAAATGAATAGAGCTGAGGAATTATCCTGAAGTCTTATTTTGGAAATAAGATCTTAAACTGCCATTTCGGGTTCTCTCATTCCAGAGTTTTCTGGTTTTTGCAATTAGAATGAAACTACAAAACTTGGCCAGAAAGTCAGTTTTACCTCCTGTTGGAGCTGGGATTGTGATTATGATTTATGCCAGTTGTATGCCCAAGTATGAGGGGAAAAGAGTGGTGGCATCTCCAAGTAAAATAGTACTAGCTCTTTCTGTTTTAATCAGGTGAAATAGAATTGGCCGAATATAGAGAAACGGGTGCATTACAAGACAGCATTCTACACTGTGTGAGAGAAGAAAGCATTCAGAAAAAAAAGCTGCGCTCTTTAAAACAAAAATCTCTTGATATAGGGAATGCAGACTCCCTCTTGTTTACATTAGACGAGCACCGGAGGAAGTCCTGCATAGACCGGTGCGACATAGATAAGCCTCCTGCCCATGCTGCTTATGTCATGCAAAGGCATGACCATGGTCGCCCCAGGCAGAATTCGGCTACGAGGCCTGACGACACTGAAGGCCCCGAGAACCCAGCAATGGAAAGCTTCCAAGAGACTCGCAGGCCTGTCATACCCGAAGTTAGGTTAAACTGCATGGAGACGTTTGAGGTCAAAGTAGATTCTCCTCTTAAACCTGCTCCGAAAGAGGATTTAGACCTGATAGATTTGTCCTCTGACTCAACATCTGGACCTGAAAAGTGCTCGGTGCTGTCCACGTCCGACAGCGACTCTCTTGTGTTCGAGCCTCTTCCCCCTCTCCGCATTGTAGAGAGCGACGAGGAAGAGGAGACCATGGACCAGGGAAATGATGGTGCCTCCGGTCAAAACGCTGCCTCCTCCCCTTCCGCCCCCAGCCCCCACTCTGTCCTCAGCCTCAGCACAGCCCCGCTCGTGCAAGTAAGTGTGGAGGATTGTTCCAAAGACTTCTCTTCCAAGGACTCAGGAAATAACCAGTCAGCAGGTGCCACGGACTCTGAAGAACTTTCGAAGCAGGAGGAGCCACAGGACCTTTCCTGTGGCAGCCCACTCACGCTCAAACAAAAGCGAGACCTCCTTCAGAAGTCCTATGCTCTCCCTGAGGTGTCCCTGGACGACAACCCCGAGCCCAGCATCGGGGAGGAGAAGCCCGGTGAGCTGATGCCAAGTTCAGGGACGAAAACCGTCCTTCTCAAAGTCCCCGAGGATACCGAGAACCCAACAGAAAGTGAGAAGCCCGACACCAGTGCCGAGTCGGACACAGAGCAGAATCCTGAGAGGAAGGCAGAAGAGGAGGGAGCTGAGGAATCTGAGTTCAAGATCCAGATTGTTCCCAGGCAGAGGAAACAGAGGAAGATCGCTGTCAGTGCCATCCAGAGAGAGTACCTAGACATCTCCTTCAACATTCTAGACAAGCTGGGAGAGCAGAAAGATCCAGGTAAGCTCGTCTCTATTCTTCCTCCCAGCCCGACATGCAGGTTTGTGCATCTTTCTCATTCAGGTCTCAGCACCGGGTATGCATCAAACTCTCAATCTTATAATGTCAGACAGTGACATTATAATTGCTTTGGAGTCACTCTGAATCCTTCCTGCTTCCCAAAGCATGTTGGATTCAGATGTGATTCTACTGGCTCCATGAATGTTTCTGAATCGTTGTTTCTAAACTTTATCGTCCATTCTTGACCATCCTTGGCACTAAGAGGAAGTGGTTAATTCATAGCAAGATATCTCAGATATCATCTCAGCCTTCCTCAAATTGCAAAAGTCATCAATTTGAATTCTTTCTGCCTTCTTTGTTTTCTCATGCTTTAGCAAGCTTTGATACGTAGTCCAAAGAAGGAACAAACATGAACAGTTAAAATAAAGCACAGAGTGCTTAGAATGGTTAAGAATGGAATATAATCATGTAGGGTCCACAGTGGATCACATACTCTAACCAAATGTCAGCAGTCTGGTGGACATTGTGTGTGTTCAGGAACTGAAAACCCCACTTGCAACCTACCCCCTCATTCACGGGCACCACTTGATGGTGAAGTTGTTATGGCACGTGGATTTCCTGCCTCAGGGGTCATTTCTTGCCTCTCCTTGGAGGCACTGTTTTTAAGAAAGATAATTTGAAAAAAGCAGCAAGCTCATGGTGTACTTCATTCTAAAGCAGTCTTTTGTAGTATTACCATAATGCTGATTGCAACACTTCATGTCTCAGCTCTGATCTTAAAAAAAAAAAAAAAAAAAAAGAATGTGACTCTTTAGAAAAAATGAAATTGGCCAGGAATGATCATTGTAATAGATTCATAACTTGTGGACCGCTGAGAACTGTCAAAGATCTTGGAGATTTATAGTGTAAAATCTATCCTTTTCTGTAAGAGGAGACGGACGCTCTGAGGAAGTAACGTGCCTGGGTCCCACGGATAGGGAGTAGCTGTACCAGGACTATTGTCCTGATTCTAGTCCTTCCTCTCCCACTGCTCCACACAAAAGCAACTCCTAAGACAAGGGATTCAGATCTTTGATTTGCCCCGGCATTCCCTGAGAGTTCCAGCTGTTCACTACCTCCCAGAGCAGAGCTGTGTACCTCAAAGGTGCTCTGTAAAAATCTGTTGAATGAACGTTAGTATATTTGGAAAGGGTTATGCTCCAGCCAGGCAGGTGGAAGAATAAGAGCCTGTAATAATAGAGTTTAAGAAGATTTCTAGGGAAACTGGGATACCTTCTTATTGTTTGGAGCCAGGAAAATTGCTACATATAGATGGAAAAAAGCATTGACCTACAGACTATAGAGGTCTATAGAGTGGATATTTAAGAAACCATGTAAGTCTATAGAGTCTGTGTGTGTGATATATCGGTTGTAGTGTGTGAGTGTGTGTGTGTGTTGCCTCCTTTATCCATCCTATATCAGATTGTTTCCCAGGCTACCAGGGAGGAGATTGGTTTCATATTAATATGCCTGTTACCAGGACAAGAAGAAAGCATCTAATAATTATGATAATATGTTTTTTAAATATGTATATGTGATACTGTCATAATAGTTTTATATCTGTGTAGTGTCCTACCTGCCACAGACACACTGATCTGTCCTCCCTCCCTTACTGGGTACTGGAAGGATGCCTAGGCTCAGAGTAAGACACAGGCTTCCCTAGACCTTCTTGCCTCTGTCAGTTGCAGTAGAGGGAGGCCCAGATATCTACAGCTTCTAGTCCTTCCAAACTCAGAGCCTTGCCACTCACTGCTGATTGCCTTGAGCTACCAGGTCTGATTGCATCATGCACTTTCTCTCTGTTTGTATCAGACTCAGGTCACTTTTCTAATTTCCATAAGGCGCTACACATCTCCTGTTCTGAACTTTTGTCTTACCTTATGCTAGCTACTGAAACCCTTCCTCCATCCTTCATGAGCAAAGTCCCTATATGCTCTCTCATCTGACTACTCTCTTCACACCCTAGTCTAGAGGAAACCCGACTCTGCCCCCAAGGACACTGCTTCCCTCACTACCCCTGGGCTTGGGTGAGAGGTCAGCACCTTCCTTGCTTACAGCTGCCCCTTTCAGACCATTCCTACCTTGTCTCAAAAAAACCCAAAACAAACAAACAAACAAACAAAACCAACTCTGAACCTCATCTTACTGACCCTTGATTTTTTTTTTTTTTTTTTGAAAATCGGGTGACAATTTGACCCCTGTCTCTTTTTTCACTCTTGTCTAAACTGTTTCTGGCTAAATTCTTATTGATTCCAATATTAGAGTAGATGACCCTTCTGATGCTCTGGTTTCTCAGTTCCTTGAATTCATCTTCTATAGTGATTTTGTT
Source organism: Canis aureus (assembly GCF_053574225.1). Lineage (NCBI taxonomy): Eukaryota > Metazoa > Chordata > Mammalia > Carnivora > Canidae > Canis > Canis aureus. The sequence continues at coordinate 66,107,817 of NC_135619.1, forward strand.
TTTATCCTACTCCCTAGCTCAGCTGTTTGTTCTCATGTTCATAACACAGACCTTGTTTTTACTAACAACTGCAGCCTTTCTACGGTGTCATTCTCATGCCTCCTGTCCTCTGAGTTCCATTTCCTCTCTCTCTGGACAACCCTGTGTTGGTCCTACTATCTTTCATGTCCCTCTCCTACTTGATGTCTTCTGTCCTCCTTACTCAGGTCAATCAGTATAGCTCTCCGTCCCTGAACCCTCTCTGTCCTTCACTTTTTCAGACTCTTACTTAAACACAATCCTTGTCATATCCATCTTTCCATCTACCAACACCCGTACCTATCCAATGAGTGTGACTGGAGAAAAACACATAATATTGACTAGGTCTCATTTTAAGTTCATGGCCATAGATCTCAATGAGGCCTTAAAATACCTGTCAATCATATATTTCCCTGGGTAAAATCACGTTTCCATTCTCCCAAGTGACTATTTCATGGTGAATTGTCTTTCCAAACTCTATAGACTTTCAATTGTCTTTCCAAACTTAAATCTTCCTATTTGACGTAATCAGAAGAACTTTCCACAGCTTCCTACCACCTCATTTGCCTGCCTTCCAGCATCTGTACTTGTACACCTGGCCTTTGTGGCAGGGTCTGGTTTTACTGGTTAAAGCCAGCCTTTCCACATGTGAACAAGATTCCATTTCTCTTACCTACTCAAGAATATTGGCCTAGAAATTCTCTTTTTTCTCCCCCCACCCAAACCTTAGTTTTTTCTTCCTAAGATATTCTTTTTTCCCCCCTAAGATATTCTTTTTATTTTTTCCCCTAAGATATTCTTGACTAGGATATACGAACATAATCTTTTTTCTTTTTTTTTTTTTAATTTATTTTTTATTGGTGTTCAATTTACAAACATACAGAATAACACCCAGTGCCCGTCACCCATTCACTCCCACCCCCCGCCCTCCTCCCCTTCTACCACCCGTAGTTCGTTTCCCAGAGTTAGCAGTCTTTACGTTCTGTCTCCCTTTCTGATATTTCCCACACATTTCTTCTTCCTTCTCTTATATTCCCTTTCACTATTATTTATATTCCCCAAATGAATGAGAACATATAATGTTTGTCCTTCTCCGACTGACTTACTTCACTCAGCATAATACCCTCCAGTTCCATCCACGTTGAAGCAAATGGTGGGTATTTGTCATTTCTAATAGCTGAGTAATATTCCATTGTATACATAAACCACATCTTCTTTATCCATTCACCTTTCGTTGGACACCGAGGCTCCTTCCACAGTTTGGCTATCGTGGCCATTGCTGCTATAAACATCGGGGTGCAGGTGTCCCGGCGTTTCATTGCATTTGTATCTTTGGGGTAAATCCCCAACAGTGCAATTGCTGGGTCGTAGGGCAGGTATATTTTTAACTGTTTGAGGAACCTCCACACAGTTTTCCAGAGTGGCTGCACCAGTTCACATTCCCACCAACAGTGTAAGAGGGTTCCCTTTTCTCCACATCCTCTCCAACATTTGTTGTTTCCTGCCTTGTTAATTTTCCCCATTCTCACTGGTGTGAGGTGGTATCTCATTGTAGTTTTGATTTGTATTTCCCTGATGGCAAGTGATGCAGAACATTTTCTCATATGCATGTTGGCCATGTCTATGTCTTCCTCTGTGAGATTTCTCTTCATGTCTTTTGCCCATTTCATGATTGGATTGTTTGTTTCTTTGGTGTTGAGTTTAATAAGTTCTTTATAGATCTTGGAAACTAGCCCTTTATCTGATATGTCATTTGCAAATATCTTCTCCCATTCTGTAGGTTGTCTTTGAGTTTTGTTGACTGTATCCTTTGCTGTGCAAAAGCTTCTTATCTTGATGAAGTCCCAATAGTTCATTTTTGCTTTTGTTTCTTTTGCCTTCGTGGATGTATCTTGCAAGAAGTTACTATGGCCGAGTTCAAAAAGGGTGTTGCCTGTGTTCTTCTCTAGGATTTTGATGGAATCTTGTCTCACATTTAGATCTTTCATCCATTTTGAGTTTATCTTTGTGTATGGTGCAAGAGAGTGGTCTAGTTTCATTCTTCTGCATGTGGATGTCCAATTTTCCCAGCACCATTTATTGAAGAGACTGTCTTTCTTCCAATGGATAGTCTTTCCTCCTTTATCGAATATTAGTTGACCATAAAGTTCAGGGTCCACTTCTGGATTCTCTATTCTGTTCCACTGATCTATGTGTCTGTTTTTGTGCCAGGACCACACTGTCTTGATGACCACAGCTTTGTAGTACAACCTGAAATCTGGCATTGTGATGCCCCCAGATATGGTTTTCTTTTTTAAAATTCCCCTGGCTATTCGGGGTCTTTTCTGATTCCACACAAATCTTAAAATAATTTGTTCTAACTCTCTGAAGAAAGTCCATGGTATTTTGATAGGGATTGCATTAAACGTGTATATTGCCCTGGGTAACATTGACATTTTCACAATATTAATTCTGCCAATCCATGAGCATGGAATATTTTTCCATCTCTTTGTGTCTTCCTCAATTTCTTTCAGAAGTGTTCTATAGTTTTGAGGGTATAGATCCTTTACATCTTTGGTTAGGTTTATTCCTAGGTATCTTATGCTTTTGGGTGCAATTGTAAATGGGATTGACTCCTTAATTTCTCTTTCTTCAGTCTCATTGTTAGTGTATAGAAATGCCACTGACTTCTGGGCATTGATTTTGTATCCTGCCACGCTACCGAATTGCTGTATGAGTTCTAGCAATCTTGGGGTGGAGACTTTTGGGTTTTCTATGTAGAGTATCATGTCATCGGCGAAGAGGGAGAGTTTGACTTCTTCTTTGCCAATTTGAATGCCTTTAATGTCTTTTTGTTGTCTGATTGCTGAGGCTAGGACTTCCAGTACTATGTTGAACAGCAGTGGTGAGAGTGGACATCCCTGTCTTGTTCCTGATCTTAGGGGAAAGGCTCCTAGTGCTTCCCCATTGAGAATGATATTTGCTGTGGGCTTTTCATAGATGGCTTTTAAGATGTCGAGGAATGTTCCCTCTATCCCTACACTCTGAAGAGTTTTGATCAGGAATGGATGCTGTATTTTGTCAAATGCTTTCACTGCATCCAATGAGAGGATCATATGGTTCTTGGTTTTTCTCTTGCTGATATGATGAATCACATTGATTGTTTTACGGGTGTTGAACCAGCCTTGTGTCCCAGGGATAAATCCTACTTGGTCATGGTGAATAATTTTCTTAATGTACTGTTGGATCCTATTGGCCAGTATCTTGTTGAGAATTTTTGCATCCATGTTCATCAGGGATATTGGTCTGTAATTCTCCTTTTTGGTGGGGTCTTTGTCTGGCTTTGGAATTAAGGTGATGCTGGCTTCATAGAATGAATTTGGAAGTACTCCATCTCTTTCTATCTTTCCAAACAGCTTTAGGAGAATAGGTATGATTTCTTCTTTAAACGTTTGATAAAATTCCCCTGGGAAGCCATCTGGCCCTGGACTCTTGTGTCTTGGGAGGTTTTTGATGACTGCTTCAATTTCCTCCCTGGTTATTGGCCTGTTCAGGTTTTCTATTTCTTCCTGTTCCAGTTTTGGTAGTTTGTGGCTTTCCAGGAATGCATCCATTTCTTCTAGATTGCCTAATTTATTGGCGTATAGCTGTTCATAATATGTTTTTAAAATCGTTTGTATTTCCTTGGTGTTGGTAGTGATCTCTCCTTTCTCATTCATGATTTTATTAATTTGAGTCTTCTCTCTCTTCTTTTTAATAAGGCTGGCTAATGGTTTATCTATCTTATTAATTCTTTCAAAGAACCAACTCCTGGTTCTGTTGATCTGTTCCACAGTTCTTCTGGTCTCGATTTCGTTGAGTTCTGCTCGAATCTTTATTAACTCCCTTCTTCTCTTGGGTGTAGGATCTATTTGCTGTTTTTTCTCTAGCTCCTTTATGTGTAAGGTTAGCTTTTGTATTTGAGTTCTTTCCAGTTTTTGAATGGATGCTTGTATTGCGATGTATTTCCCCCTTAGGACTGCTTTTGCTGCATCCCAAAGATTTTGAACGGTTGTATCTTCATTCTCATTAGTTTCCATGAATCTTTTTAATTCTTCCTTAATTTCCTGGTTGACCCTTTTATCTTTTAGCAGGATGGTCCTTAACCTCCACGTGTTTGAGGTCCTTCCAAACTTCTTGTTGTGATTTAGTTCTAATTTCAAGGCATTATGGTCTGAGAATATGCAGGGGACGATCCCAATCTTTTGGTATCGGTTCAGACCCGATTTGTGACCCAGTATGTGGTCTATTCTGGAGAAAGTTCCATGTGCGCTTGAGAAGAATGTGTATTCAGTTGAGTTTGGATGTAAAGTTCTGTAGATATCTGTGAAATCCATCTGGTCCAGTGTATCATTTAAAGCTCTCGTTTCTTTGGAGATGTTGTGCTTAGAAGACCTATCGAGTATAGAAAGAGCTAGATTGAAGTCACCAAGTATAAGTGTATTATTATCTAAGTATTTCTTCACTTTGGTTAATAATTGATTTATATATTTGGCAGCTCCCACATTCGGAGCATATATATTGAGGATTGTTAAGTCCTCTTGTTGAATAGATCCTTTAAGTATGATATAGTGTCCCTCTTCATCTCTCACTACAGTCTTTGGGGTAAATTTTAGTTTATCTGATATAAGGATGGCTACCCCTGCTTTCTTTTGAGGACCATTCGAATGGTAAATGGTTCTCCAACCTTTTATTTTCAGGCTGTAGGTGTCCTTCTGTCTAAAATGAGTCTCTTGTAGACAGCAAATAGATGGGTCCTGCTTTTTTATCCAGTCTGAAACCCTGCGCCTTTTGATGGGGTCATTAAGCCCGTTCACATTCAGAGTTACTATTGAGAGATATGAGTTTAGTGTCATCATGATATCTATTCAGTCCTTGTTTTTGTGGACTGTTCCACTGAACTTCTTCTTAAAGGGGAATTTTAAGAGTCCCCCTTAAAATTTCTTGCAGAGCTGGTTTGGAGGTCACATATTCTTTTAGTTGCTGCCTGTCTTGGAAGCTCTTTATCTCTCCTTCCATTTTGAATGAGAGCCTTGCTGGATAAAGTATTCTTGGTTGCATGTTCTTCTCATTTAGGACCCTGAATATATCCTGCCAGCCCTTTCTGGCCTGCCAGGTCTCTGTGGAGAGGTCTGCTGTTACCCTAATACTCCTCCCCATAAAAGTCAGGGATTTCTTGTCTCTTGCTGCTTTAAGGATCTTCTCCTTATCTTTGGAATTTGCAAGCTTCACAATTAAATGTCGAGGTGTTGAACGGTTTTTATTGATTTTAGGGGGGGATCTCTCTATTTCCTGGATCTGAATGCCTGTTTCCCTTCCCAGATTAGGAAAGTTTTCAGCTAGAATTTGTTCAAATACATATTCTGTCCCTCTGTCCCTTTCGGCGCCCTCGGGAACCCCAATTAAACGTAGGTTTTTCTTCCTCAGGCTGTCGTTTATTTCCCTTAATCTATCTTCATGGTCTTTTAATTGTTTGTCTCTTTTTTCCTCAGTTTCCCTCTTTGCTATCAACTTGTCTTCTATGTCACTCACTCGTTCTTCCACCTCGTTAACCCTCGTCGTTAGGACTTCTAGTTTGGATTGCATCTCATTCAATTGATTTTTAATTTCTGCCTGATTAGCTCTAAATTCTGCAGTCATGAAGTCTCTTGAGTCCTTTATACTTTTTTCTAGAGCCACCAGTAGCTGTATAATAGTGCTTCTGAATTGGCTTTCTGACATTGAATTGTAATCCAGATTTTGTAACTCTGTGGGAGAGAGGACTGTTTCTGATTCTTTCTTTTGAGGTGAGGTTTTCCTTCTAGTCATTTTGCTCAGTGCAGAGTGGCCAAAAGCAAGTTGTATTGGGAAAAAGAGAAAAAGAGAGGAGAGAAAGAAGGAAAGAAAAGAGAAAGAGAAAAAAAAGGGAAGAGAAAAAAAACGAAAGAAAAAAAAAGAAGAAAAAGAGAAAGAAAAAGAAAGGAGAAAAAAAAGGGGGGGTGGGGGAAGGAAACAAATCAAAAAGCAAAACAAAACAAAAACAAAAAAAAACGAAAAAAAAAAAACCAAAAAAAAAAAAAAAAAAAGAACCACAGGGGAGTATCTTCTGATTCTGTGTTCTTTAAGTCCCTTGGCTTCTCCTGGAAGTTGTCAGTCTAGCTGGTGTTCTGGGGGAGGGGCCTGTTGTGCTGATTTTCAGGTGTTAGCAGTTGGGGGAGCTGCTGTGCCCCTGCCTGGTGCAGGGCTCAGTGGGGGTTGTTTGCCCCGTGAGGCCGCAGGAGGAACAGCCCCAGTGGCGGGGCAGCTCTGGAAACCTGGATTCAGCTCCGGAGCTCTCCGTCTGCAGGGCCTGGAGGCTCCGGGGCGGGGCCGCTGATCTGCTCAGCTCGGGGCAGGAGCGTCCTCGCTGTCCTGGGCCCTCCCGGCCTCTGCCTGTCCCGGGGGAGGCGGGATCCTGGGCTGTGTCCCGGCGCCCTGTGCTCCGGAGCCTGCGCTGGTGGATTCGCGCTCCCGGGCCGCGCAGCCCCCTCCGCGGAGCCGCCGCCCGAGCCCCTCCGAGCTGCTCCTGGAACCGCGCAGGCCCCTCTGCACGGAGCCTCTTCCTCTGCCCGAGCCCGGCCGAGCTGCTCCCGGGGCCGCGCAGCCCCCTCCGCGGAGCCGCCGCCCGAGCCCCCCGAGCTGCTCCGGGTCCCGCCGTGCGCGCTGCAGCCCTTAGGGAGCTCGGCGCACTCTCCTGGGCGCGGAGTTGCTGTTACTGTCCCGGGGAGCCCGAGGGCATCCCCGCCCTCCTGGGTCCTGCTCCAACTCCCCGCGAGCCCCTTTCCGCCCGGGAAGGTCGGTGCAGCTCCTGCGTCTCCGGGACGGGGCTCTCCTGTCCTGGGGACACTCGCCCCGGCCTCAGCCCGGCTCCTCGCGGGGCCCCTCCCCCTTGGAGGCCTTTGTTTCTTTATTTCTTTTCCCCCGACTTCCTACCTTGATAGAAGCGCGAACTCTTCTCACTGTTGCATTCCAGCTGGTCTCTCTTTAAATCTCAGGCCGAATTCATAGATTTTCAGGATGATTTGAAGGTTTTCTAGGTAGTTTGGTGGAGACAGGTGATTTGGAGACCCTACTCCTCCGCCACCTTGCTCCTCCCCTCATAATCTTTTTTCTTTTTTAAAAAAAGCGCCCTTGATCTGAGTTCTCCCAGTTATTATCTCATTTTGTTCCTCCCCTTTTAGCAAAACGTTTTAAAAAATTGCCTATATAATCATTATCTCTAATTTTCTCCCATTCTATTCTTTCTAAAAAGAATTCATTCCTATGAAGCTTTCCTCCCTAGTGGCTCACCCAAATGTCACTTGTCGAGGTGACCAGTGACCTCCAGTGGTCAGTTCTTAGCTCTTACCTCCCACTTTGGTTGGCTTCTTGGACACCATAATTTCTCGGTTTTCTGCTTGTTCAGTGGTCCCTACTTCTCAATCTCTTTGGCTGGTTCCTCCTTTTCTCTCTAATGAGGGAGTGTCCTACAGTCTGAGTCCTCTGACTCCACTCGCTCTTTGGGTGATCTCATCTACTTTATGATTTTACATACTGTCTGAATGCTGAGGCAACTCACTCAGTTGCCTATTGCTGGAATAATACAGTGTAACAAATAAGCATAAAATCTTAGCAACATATAATAATAAGTAATAAGTATTTATTTAATTGGACACTGTGGATTGGCTAATCTAGGCTGAGCTGGGCCAGGTGGCCAGTTTCTTCCTGGAACCTTTGAAGCCTGGGAATATCTTCTCATGGTGATGGCAGAGACACAAAAGGGCAAGTCTAAATGCACAGGCACTTTTCAAGCCTTTGGTCATGTGATGCCTACAAACATTCCATCAGCCAAAACAAAGTCAAGAGGGAACCCAAAGTCAAGAGGAAATATACCCTGCCTCTTATGAAGGAGGAACTTCTAAATCACATGGCAAAGGGCATGCATTCAGGGAGAAGTAAAGAATTGGAGCTGTATCTCTCAAGTTTTACATGGGATGTACTCATAATAAAAAATTATCTATTGGTTATCTGAAATTAAATTTTAACTGGGGATCTTCTATTTTGTCTGGTCACCTTAATTTGCCTTCAAAATATATCCAGAATCTGGTCCCCTGCTTTCACTCTGCTCTGAGCCCCCACACCTCTCACTTGGGTTAGTGGCTATAGCCTCCTAACTGGTCCCCTGCCTTTTACCCTAATTGCCTTCATACCTTCCCAACACAGCAGTTAGAGTGATCCTTTAAAACGTGAGATTATACCATTCTTCTGATTAAAACTCCCCCCATTGGCTCCGCATTTCTTTAATAGTAAAAGCTCAGGTCCTTTATATTTCTGGAGTGCTATGTGGGGTCTCGATTCTCATTAGCTCTCTGACTTCATTTTGTACTGCTCTCACCACACTGCTTCTACCAGCTACAGTGGCCGCCTGCCATTTTCTGAGCGGTCCCCACATAATCCACCCAAGGGCCTTTACACTGGCTGCTCGTTCAGCCTGAAACTGTCTTCCCCACATGTCTGCCTGGCTCCATCTCTCACTTCTGTTGATCCTTTGATCAAACACCAGGTTCTCAGTGAGGCCTGAACCCCACCCCACCTTTCCACCCTTGTCTGGCATCTTGGAATCTCTTCTTCTCTGTTTCTTTTCTACAGAGAATTACTCTTATATGATTTTAATTTTATGTATATTATTGTCTGTCTCTCCCCACTGAAATGAAAGTTCCCAAAGGCAAGGTTTCTTGCCTAGTTTGTTCAAGTGCCTAGAAGAGTTTGGCAGATGTTTGATGAATGAATGAATGGTTGTGGCATTTTCTACACATCACTATAAAAAAATGAGTGAAAATAATTTAAGCTAAGTATATAGGTCTACTCCAGTGTTTGTTGTCTTAAACTGTATACAAATGAAAGGCTTTGTGAAATGATTTAGGATTGAACAAAAATTGTCTGGCTTGTGGAACCTTTGTATACAAGCAATTATTACCAGCTACCTTATAGTAATGACATTTCTTTAAAATTAAAGATACAGCAAAGATTTCAGTAAGCATAGCAAAACTCTAAAAGTCTCAATGATCTTTCAAAAAATTCTTGAAAGTGAGCTTTAAGCTTTCTCATTCTACAATATTGGGGGGATTATTATGCCCTAGGAGCAGCATACGAAACAGAGGCAGATGAGGGTGAAGAGAGGTGATTGTGCATGTTTTTATTTATTTAATTTTAATTTTTAATTTTTTTGGACTGTGTGTATTTTGAACTAGTGGTTTGGGGGAATACCTTAGAGAAAAGTAATAGCCTAACCACTAATATCTTAGTGACTAAGGTAATTTAAAACAGGTCATTATTTTGCATTTACTCAAGAGGTTTCAGGAAACAGTTATACTTTTTTTTTTCATCAAGAAATTATTAACCTGGCAACCATATTTATTTATTCAGAAAGACCTCTCAAAACTGGATGTTCCAGCATCAGTGCGTGAAAACTTTCCTCTCAGGCTCTCACCTAGGATCAGTTTTATTTCCCAACAAATTTAGTGTTCATCCAAGAGAATAGCATCTGCATACTTCAGTTATATGTATGTATGAATGTATGGTGACTTGCTCTGTGACAAGAAAAAAATTGGTGATATAAAAAGAATGAGACAGAATAGTCTTGAAGCATGAGAACTTGAAGCCATTAGGAGGGGCATCCTCAAATCATAGCATGGACCATTCATGGAAGTCTGTAGGGTAACAGGCTGCTCATTCTGTTCAGTATATAGTGTTGCTTAAGATGGCAAGGAAGTTTGTAAAGAATTGAGGGGCTTTGCTATGATAAGCCATTAAACTCTTCAAAAGTTATAAAGGGTAATCTTTACCTAGAATAGCGTGCAACAGCTTGTTTCCCATTACTGATAGATTAGTAAGACAATAGTATATGCGGAAAATATTTCCTCTTAGATACATTTGTCAAATGGAAGGAGCCAGTGATATAGTCTGTTTCTTGCCTACCTAATAAAATAGAAAATCTATTTATACCAAGTTGGATACAGTCCCTGCTCTTATATTACTTATGGTTTAGCAAAGGTTCTACACAACTAAATAGACAATTACATTATAGTGTGTTAAGTTTGGGGAAGGTTAAGGACAGGGTGTTTGGGATTACATAAGAGTATCACATGACCCATTTTGGGGTGTTTTTTGGGAGAACAGGGTTCCTTGAAGACCTTTTGGAGGAGGAACTGTCTGTATAATTGAGATGTAATTAATGAGTAACAAATTACCAGAAAGAAGTGGAGTGGTGGAGTGATGTTAGGTGGCATGAACTGTAAGCATCTTTAGGTAATAGATGAAAAGAAATTCAGTTCTGGAAGGGTGATGTGACCTGCTCAAGGATATGCACTGGGGGCACGATGAGCTTTAGCTTTGTAACTGTGCTTTTGTTAATCTCTGAGAGGCATATATACATATGGAAGCACCTCTCCATGGAATTTTGAAACATATATATACATTTCCATTAAAGTAATTAGTAGTACCAGAACACATAGAATGATTTGAATGGATAATTAGACAAGAAGGAAAAGATGGAAAAGGTTCTTGAACTTGCTTTTAATCAATGTTCTGAGCTTTAAATAATATTTCTGTTTGTAGATCCCTCTACTAAAGGACTTTCAACTTTGGAAATGCCACGAGAATCCTCATCTGCCCCCACATTAGAAGCAGGTGTGCCAGAAACAAGCAGCCATTCCTCAATATCAAGTAAGATTTCCTTTGGTGATCATTTCACCTGTACATTGATTTTGGAACAATATTTGCTACACCGTTTTCAATTTTCAGACACCTGGTGTTGGTGTTTTTTCTTTATACACATTGTGTTAGCGTCCTAGGTGATGCTCTGCTGTAAGATCTTAGAGATCCTGATGCAAGGGCTCAGTTTTGTCAACCTCTCACATGTTTAATATAAATCAGTACCATTACTGATTGGCCAAGAATCCTAATTTGTTAAGGGGTAATCACTGAATCTCATAATTCAATAAAATAAGAATTGTACATGACTAGCCTAAGCATAAGGCATGGAACTAGTTTAGGGACAAGTGAAAAGCATTGTTCATGACAGAAGTTTACATTGAACACCTTTGTTTAATTTGAATCACTTCCATCATTGACAGAATTTTATCTAGGTTATCATAAAATAAATGTAACAGATAGATCATGATCCCAGAGACATGATTGAATCTTAGCCCTTCTGGATCTGAAAATAAAAATGACATGAAATTCTACAGGATCTGTGGGAGGGAACTATTTTGAAACTGCCTGCTGTAGTTGGGTCCTAGACTTTGTCCTTGAGGAGTGTGAGTTCCATTGAGGTGAAGGTAAGGGTGTCCACCTGGCTCAATGGAGTCCATTGAGAGACTGTAGCATAGGAGGTTCTCAGCAGGAGTCAGAGATACAGGGCTCCTGCAAGCCCTTGTCACATGCTGGTCTACCTTGTGCTCCATTTGGACATTGCGTGAGGAGCTAGTTAATTTGTATTTGACCGTCTTTTGAAATGAAGATGATCCTAAAAACCATATAAAAGAGCTTAACTTAAATGCTGGACTGGTAGTATGGAAAAACATCGTCATCTTCATGATTCATTCATTCATGCATTCATTCATTCAGCAACTATTTATTGTCTGCTGGGTGCTTGCTGCTGGGGATTAAAAGTGAATAAATAAGAGATACCCCTTGTTCAAGGAGTTCATAGTCATAATAGTAATAATATAGCTTCCATTTATTTGACACTTACCATGTGCTGGGCACTGTGCCAAATGGTTATACACATGGTTATCTTAGTCCTGATATCAGCCCTGCATGGCAAATATTATTGACCCCATTTTATAGACTAGGAAACAAAGGTCAGAGAGGCTAGATGACTCACCTACCTAAAGTCAGATAGCTACTGAGTGATAGAGACAGGGATTGATGGCAGTTCTGTTTGATTTGCAAGTCCATGCTCTCTTTTGGTATCACACACTGCCCTGGAATAACTCAAAATCACTTATAATAGAGATTATAGAAATTCTAAGAAAATATTTTCAAGTGACTGTTACTTGCCCTTTTGGTAGCAAAGAAGGACAGGTAGTTCTGAATTTAATTATTCTTTTATCATTAAAATCTGTTTAATAATATGATAGAACACCTATTTTTGAGCCTGAATACTAGAATCATGAAAATACATTTTCTTCTCCTAATTTACATGAATCTCTCCCCCCCCCCACACACACAAGACGAAGGTAGTGAATTCTTTTTTTTTTTTTAAGATTTACTTATTTATTCATGAGACACACACAGAGAGAGAGAGAGAGAGAGAGAGAGAGAGGCAGAGACATAGGTGGAGGGAGAAGCAGGCTCCCCACAGGGAGCCTGATCTGGGACTCGATCCTGGATCCCAGGATCATGCCCTGAGCCGAAGGCAGAGGCTCAACCACTGAGCCACCCAGGTATCCCACGATAGTGAATTCTAATTAGAATTCCAAGTTGGGTATAATTTGAGATAGGATGACTAAGTCAGCTCAACTTCAGTGCTAGTTAAATGTGTCATGAAATAAGTGTATCCCGTGTCTCACGATCCTAGAGTCATGACTGTCTCTAGCTTTTCTGTAGTCGGCAGAATTCATCATTAGATTTCCACCTTCTTCCTCTTCTCCATTAAAAGCATGTATTGGATGGCTATTGGTGGTGTGTTCTTGGAGGCGTCATGCCAGGCACCTCACACACTGAGCTAAACACCAAGGGTTTTTACTCTCAGGGAATTCTGCTGTCTTTACACACAACTGAGAATCAGAGAAATCATGAAATCACCAGAGGTCTTAAATCCTCCTTTGAGCATGCCCATTTTTAAATTGGTTGAGTCTTCTAAAAAATTTCAGCTTTTGCATTTTACCTGAAGTTCCACGTTTCAAATGAGTCATAATATTGTAAATTTTACCAATCAACAAGATTCAAAGATTTTCTGTGTTGGTTTGCATAGTCATTTTTGTGGATTTAGTTGATGTGGACTCCAAGACACAAGAATTCCCATCACACTCCCCTCTTTGGATCAGTTTGCTAGCTGATCATTTTGTAGCTAACCATGTCGTGACTACCATGAATCAAACAGCATGCTAATTACATTAAAAATGTTATAATTGATTTCACATCTCACCAAGTTGTGGTCTTGGTACGGTGATTGTGAAACCTATGTATAACATTTAAGGCTTTCCAGGAGCCATACAGTCATCCCAGTTTCTACCATCCCCTGATAGGGCATGTACGTAAGAAGTTGAAATCATCCTCCTAAAAGAAAGAGAATAACCATAACCACATGCTCTCCAATGTCCAGGAATATGGGATCATGTAGAAAAGGCACAGCAGCGAATTCTCTGCTTTTCTTAGTGGGCTGGTAGCAGGCACTAATGGGACCACTGGTAGAGGAATAGGAGGATAGGAGGCAGGTTGCTTTTTTACTCAACAGTCTACTGGCAGAAGTGATTTTTTTAAAATTCTGGTTTCTGGTTTGGAAATGCTCATAACTTGACATTTCATTGGTGGGATATTTGTCAATGCTTAATTGCAGGATAAAAATGTTACCACTACTCTCTAAAACAAAGATTTATACTAGAACACACTTGATGGACTGTGATTCAATTCACATCTTCCCAAACAGTAGGCAGAGGCTCATATGGAAATTGAAAGTGGTATTGACTTTGGAGTCAGCATGTTTTGATTCTGTGGCTACTTCATTTGCTAGTTGGTTCCCAAGTAAAATAATATCATTTGGTTCAGTTTCTCTCTCAAAAAATTGGGGTTGATATGTCATTTTACTCCAAAATATATACGTACACACACACACACACACACACCACACACACACACACAGACATGGGGACATTTTGGTGGGGATATAATGGAGCCTGAAACCATGGATTCACAAGCACCATTAAAAACAATTAAGCTATAAATTCAAAATAGTATTATCTGCCTTAAATTCTTTTTGGAACAACATAAAATATATCAATAAAAAGTAAATGAAAGTAATCATACTGTTGTAACTGGAGCAGATATTGACAGGATACAGATAAATACTCATAGGCACTGTTTCATTCTTTAGTAAAGGAAGAAAGGCACCCAGAACAGCAGTGTGCCTTAGTTTTTCCTTTGGATGGGAGCATACAATTTATCAAACAACTACAAATAGCCAATGAAGGTTCAGTTAAGATTCTATATGGATTTGTAGAGCCTTTGTGTGCATTGGAAATTTATTCCCCCCAGTAATCATGTCCTAATTTCCTCCATATAGCTCAGTATAGGCAGATGAAAAGGGGATCCCTGGGAGCTCTGACAATGAGCCAGTTAATGAAGCGACAGCTGGAACATCAGTCTAGCGCCCCCCATAACATCAGCAGCTGGGACACTGGTGGGTCAAGCTTTTTCTCTTGTTTTACCTCTCACATTAGCTACTGCCACTTTCTTTGTGTCCTCCCTGCTCTCGTGTGAAGGATTAGGTTTTCTCTTATGTTCTTTGGTTCAAGTAATTAAAAAAAAAAACAAAACCCTAAGGTAATGAGTAAGTCTACATAAACTTTCCAAGTGTTCTAGAGCCGTTTGTCCATTTAGGCTGGTGCAACTCTTTCTCCTCTAAGACCCAGATCTTAGATACTAGGTCATCTATCTGGGGGACGAGTGACGTGAATGCATAAAGGAGTGACTGGAACTATGATTTCACAATGCAAATTACCAAAACAAAATTGCTGGATTTATCAATATTCTCTGTTTTGTGATGTACCCCAAAATAAGGGCCTCATAATAGTATATACTTATAATAACAAATGTAGCTTATCGACACTATAGTCTACTGGTAGGTTTGGGAATATGAGTTGTGTGTTTTAGTTGGCAGGGTCACCAGGTTGCAGTCGCACACCCTCATGCTCATATGGTGGAACTGCATCTAACCTCAATTTTAAAGTAAGACTTGATTGCCATGACATGTCTATTTTAAACATGATCACTGTGCATCTTCTGAGCTTTGTTACCACGTGCTGCACACGTACTACTTTTCAAGCCAGTAGTACTGCCACAGTCTTGCTCTTTTGAGTGCCTGCCATTTGTGGGTCTTCTTTTTTTCTTTTTTAATTAAATGGGTCATTTGAGTTACAAGATTACAGATGTAGAAGCACTTTGCAACATGCATGCACTATGCAAATATCACGGTTTGTTCCTGTGATATGCTCTGGGGGCCAACACTTGTTTGTATCAGACTAGTTTAATCTCTTGGTTAGTACACTCTGGCTGTTGTTATATGAGATTATTATTTTAATTTTAATATCTTTCAATATGACCAGGAATGATAATATCCACAAAACCAAAATATTGACAGACATATTTTTCTAAAACCATAATATTTATACACATTTTATCTTATCTCCCCCACCCCAACCACCCAATTGTTCTTCCAAAAAAGGAGAGCTAGATATTTAAGTTCCACACAGCATACCCAATCCTACATTTGGCAGATAGTTTCAACTCTCTGGCCTTTATAAGGGTTCTTAACATTTTGAAGGTTTCGTGTTTTATCTTTCTTTGGTGATAAGGGGTAGTGAATCATGTTATGGCTGAAAGCCAACAGCAAGAGAGTCAAGGAGAAAGACAGGATAACCCACCTCAATAGCCTACTGGATCTGGATGGAGTCTTTCCATCCACACCAAAGAGGACTGACTCTATTTCTCTCTTTACTGATGAAGCTATGTGAGGAAGTGAAAATAGGAGCCTTTGGTTAGTTCTCTGGTAATTAAATGCCTCCCTTTTGTCAGGTTGACCTGGGACTCTGAAGATTATTTTACCATGCTTCTATTTTCTGTGGCAAGTAGTTCAGTCGAAGCCAACCATTTCAGATTCAGATTACCATTGCAACCTAGTTTGACTGACTTAGTAGATTTATAAGAAGGCAAATAGATCTCAATTTCCAATCCAAATCTTAATCTAAAAACAGAATCTACATGATGCCAAATAACCCATTTAACTGAATTTTTCACATTCAACCAAACTTCAGTCTCGCTCATGTCACCCTGGTTTCTCACTTAATACTTGCCATTTACATGCTGTCTGAATTTCTTTCACCCATTTTCCTGGGCTTGTTTTCCATTCTCCAAGTTGGTTCTCTAGTCACCAAGCCCTACTAGAGCTTCATCTCAATAGTCTTGTTTTCATTAGTGCCACAAAAAGTTTTCCCTAGATCTAAGACCACAGGAGGGTTGATGTAGGCATAGGTCAGTGTTAGGTGGCATGCCACTTTATACCACATGTATCGATTCAGTGACTCACTGGTCTCCAAAGGGACAAAACTAATCATGTAGACACCGCAAGAAGCAGTCTAAAACACGAGTTAGGATTGAGTCACCTCAGCATGCACCTGCTTGCTCGCTGAATACCTGCCTCTTCTCCATCCTTGTACATCTAATGGCTGCTCTTAGTCTCATCTTTCATAGGAAACAAATGTTCCAGAAGCCCTACTCCTCTGTGTCTTCCCCTGTCCCTCATCCCTGTTCCTCAGCCCTCAGTGAGATACCTGCCATTTCCTTGCTACCAGTTCCACATGTTTTCTGTATGACCTTTCTGGCCATTGCCCCAAAGATTGCTTATGTATTTACTGATTTGCATAAAACATTTATTTCATGGCTTTGACATTAACCTTTCAGTTTTTTCATTTCATATCAAGAGATAATGGTATTTGAGTTTTTTCAGTGGGGAGAATCCAGACTTTTTTTTTTCTTTTTTGGATCGTTTTAGATGCTCTCCTGCTTTTAATTGCATTTCATATACCTGAATGGCAGGTTTTTAGTGAAACCCCAGTCAACCCTACCCTAAAATCTAGGATGTTCCCTACATATATTAATAATCAGTAATAACAGTGACCCCAAAAATGGCCCCAAGAGATTATTGGTTAAATTCTTTGTATTGTGAATTGTGCTAAATTGACTGCATTGAAGACTGAAATGCTCTATTTATCCACAGAACAGATACAGCCTGGGAAACGCCAGTGCAATGTGCCAATGTGCCTAAACCCTGACCTGGAGGGACAGCCATTGAGAATGAGAGGTTAGTTGAGTCGTGAATCTCAGTCTGTGCGAGCTGAAAGACACTGTATTTGTCGATCACCCGGTCACCCGGCAGGTGCTGAAATCTCTTCTTCAGCAGCTCCATGAAGTGAATCCAACTTCTGCTCAAACACTCCCAGGGACTGGGAATGCATGACATCTCATTTTTGAACGTTATTGACAGAAAGTTCTTCTTTACAGTGACTTTCTAACTATTGGGGCCACATAAAATGAGTCTAGTCTCTCACATAATTTTTTAGACATTTGAAAATAGCCACACATTACTTATTCTTTCAATCTTCTTTAGACCACATGTCCCTAGGTCCTTTGGTATTCCTCTTATTACAGATCAGCCATCCATATTATTGGGTATCTTCTCTCAACATGGTCCAGCTTAATTGTGTTCATCCTAGAATGTTGAGATCATAGTTGAGTAACTTCTTTGAAATATGAAACCTGAAATTGCAGAAAATATACACGTGGCATTATGGTGCTGATAGGAGTAAGCTGAGAATAAATCTGTGCCAAGATCATCAGAATATGTATTTTCAAAATTCATCTCATAGCTAGTTAATAATTACTTCTATTCTTTTTTAATTCAGAAAGCAGGTTAATTTATCATTTGTAAATAACAAAAAAAAAAGAAAAGAAAAGAAAAAAAAGCCGTAAAACAAAAAATGAACTATGACTGCATCTCTTAGCTATTTCCCTAAATCAAGCAGACCTATTATTTAGGACCATATCACTCTTCTTATTTTCCTTAGGAATGAGGATATCTTTATCTTCAGCTTTTGCTGACATATATTGGGCAATGAGTAGCAGTTTAACTCCTGTATCTGATAGACTCTTCTCACTTCTGGGCCTAGGAAAAGCTTTTATGAACAAAGTCAGGGTGGTCAAACAACTTTGGTGCTTATCCACGATCCAGTGACTAAGTTCGTAGCAGCAAAAATGGAATAAGGTAATGGGAACAAAAACAATCTTTTTCCCAATAAACTGAAGAAGTCCACTGATGCAGCTGAGGGACTGATGGGTGTTTACATGCCTTGAACAGACCAGCACCTTTACAATGCCTCCTATCTCTAAAATTCCCAAAGGAGCTTCAATCAAAATCTCCAGCTTTGGAGTTGGACTTTGGAAGAGGTCTCCTCTTTATTTAAGTTCCTAAGAACCTTCCATTTCTTTTATTTTTTTAAAGATCTTATTAATTTACTTAAGCACAAGTGAGAGAGAGAACACAGAGGGAGAGGGAGAAGCAGACTCCCCACTGAACAGGAAGCCCAACTTGGGGCTTGATCCCAGAACCCCGAGGTTACATACAACCCAAGCCAAAGGCAGATGCTTAACCAATTGAGCCCCCAGAACCTTCCATTTCTGTTCCTAGTTCCATACAGAGTACACTTTAGGTAGTGGTGCCATTAGAAGTGTTGCCCACAACTGGGGGACAATGGGACTGCCTTTAATCTTGCAGACTTAGTTATAATTCAGCATAACAAAAGGTAGCTGAGGTCCATGGCTTCCTTTGCATTTCCCACCTTCTTCTTCTACCTTACTCTGCTCTCAAATTATTAGCAATTTTCAGAAATCCAATGATTTAGCTAATTTTGCTATATGGGCAGCACCCAATAACTTTTATAGATGACCGCTATTAATATTGGATGACACATTTTGGGTTGTCACTTGAATAAACAGCTTCATAGTGGTATTATTGTCAAAAATACCTGTTTCTTGGCATTTGTATTGAGTAATTATTGGCTTGAAACCACCCAAATGACTTTGTTTCCATCCCTTTTCTTGACTTGAATTGTGAATTCTATTTAATAGTAATTGGTCATAGTCTTCTGAGAGACAACTCAGAGAGTTTTTTTTTTCTTTTAATTTCTTATTTCTAGGAAGACTGTAAACATATCACCATCCTATGGGCTGAATTTTTCTATCTTTAGTGTAGGCATTTTGGCATCTAAATAGACATGGTCTGTCAATGTTTGAGAAACAGAATATTAGATTTAAACTTTCTATGTTTTGGTTTCTTGAAGCAACTTCATGCTGTTTACCTTAGTGTTTAATAATCAGTCATCTCCCTTTATCTTGGCTTAGTTCTTGGCTTTTCTATTATTAATTAATTCATAGTTATGCTTGTAATAAATACTGTTGGTTCCACTCAAAGCACCATCTTGACGAAACAATTGGAGATTCTTGTTAGTGATGCGCTGGGGTACAGGTAGAAGAGAGTGTTAGAAATAGCTGATAAATATTGTAGTAAAATTTAGATACCAATT
The DNA here is from genome assembly GCF_053574225.1 of Canis aureus. Taxonomy (NCBI): domain Eukaryota; kingdom Metazoa; phylum Chordata; class Mammalia; order Carnivora; family Canidae; genus Canis; species Canis aureus. The sequence goes on from NC_135619.1 coordinate 66,127,211, forward strand.
TGGGATGTTTGGAAGTGACATAAAGATATTTTTAGATATGTTCCTTTGCTGTTGGAGTCTGCAGGTCTCCTGTTTCTCATAAAAAACACTTTGTAGACTTTGATCAGGCAAGGGAGTGTACAGTCTGGCAGCATCTTGATACCTTAAAGGCTTCAATACCATTTTTTTTTCCTCCCTCACACTGAAACAGATTGCCTACTTTGCTAGGTTCCTAAAATTTTTGTTACTTCTTTTAAAAGCCAGTTCTCCAAATCATTATCTTTCTCCTATTTAAGAACAGATCATATCTCCTATTTAAGAACAGATCATTTGTTTTGTTTTTCAGCACTAAATTACCAGTTCCTTGATGAGAAACAGACTCTTTAATGACCATTGAGTTTTTCTACCTTCTTTCCCGTTTGGAAAACTCTGAGTCCCAGTTACTGCTCTGTAGAACATGGTATTATCCTGGATTGTCCCTCTGGGACTTTTCTTGGAGTATCTCATGTCTACCATTCCTGGAGAATCTATCTGGCACTGGTGATTTTTTTAATAGAGAACAGTCAGATTTACTCATCGCTAGAGCATATGCCAAGGTTCCTGCCTTTGATGTTTCTGAAGGCATCAAAACCCCGAGTTTTAAACTCTGTGATTTTGATTGGCTAAAGTCCCTGGATGGTTCCTTCAAAACACTTAATCTTTTGTTCATAAATATTTTCAGTTTGAAAAAATGAAGGCTTTTGCTTTGGGGCTTATGATATTTCTAAAGTAAAAAGTTGTTCTGATATTTCTTAGCTCAAATCCTTCCCCTTGCTTAAGTGAGTTCTGGGACCTTATTCTTCTCAAATTAGCAGCATTTTCGGGTTGATATGCATTTGTGATTTTAGAAACATAGATAGTAAGGGCAGCTTCTATGTATACCTAGCAAATTCAAGTTGTGAACTTATTTAAGGGTGCTCTTGAATAGATTCCCCCCCTTTCCACTTTTGTCTTTGTCTCCTGTTGGCACACTGAACCCTTTCTGATTTTTTCAAAGTCAAGAAGCAAAGGGAGAGAGAGGTAAGAGTCTAGCTCTTAAAATCACACAAACAGAAACAAATAGCCATCTTTCTTGAATTCATTTTACCTTTGAGGGTTTTTCACAATGCAGTTTATTTGATCATAGCACATCCCATGAGTGTGATCTTGGGAGGATTTGTAAGAGGAGGATGGGCCTTTGCCTGGCCCCCAGGAAGAGACCTTTACTCACCTGATGTCTCCTTGCTGCTTATCCAGGCGCCACGAAATCCAGCCTGCTGTCAGCACCCAGCATTGTCAGTATGTTTGTGCCAGCACCCGAGGAATTCACAGATGAACAGCCGACGGTGATGACAGACAAGTAAGCTCACACTCTTCACCAGATTTATAGAATTTGAGTTTGTGCACCACGCTTGTAAGAAAGTATCAGAGGAGGTGTGTTATGCTTTAAGTCATAACTTGTTCGTCAAGTGGCTGTCTCCCTAAGCGTTGGTGTGCATTTGTTATAAGCTAAGCGTTGGTGTGCATTTGTTACTTTAGAAACATGGTATCATTGTACACTCAGGTTTTATTTATACCAAAGCATGCTCCCTTTTCAGTTTGGACAAATGCAAATCCTATCCACTTACTGATTATTAGAAGCTTCAGATTGGTAGGATGAGACTAAGTTTGAGATTTGATTCTTAGTCCCATCCTGCCAGCAGAATCCTTTCTCTGCACCTCAGACCGGTTATAGCACCTCGCAGTTTGGCAGCCTTTGGTATCCCCAGATTTCATACAGGATAAGGTCCAAATGCCTTTGCTTATGACAAAAGGCCCTCTAGATTTGTGGAGATATGGCCTTACCACTCTTCACCAGGAGCTCTTGCCCCAGCCCCCTCACCTTCTCCAGAGTATGCCTGAGGTGTTCTCTGTTCTGTGGCTTCATAGGTACCCTTCTCTCTGTCCTTCCTCTGCCTGGTGAGCTCCTTTTCATGCTTCAGGACCCAGCTTAAAGCACACAGCAGAATTAGTCATATATCCTCCTAGTTTCCATAGTAGTTACTATACCATTCTGTTCTACCGCTTACCATGCATTTTAATTGTTTCATTGTTCATAAATACAGGTTCTTCAACAGATTGTGAGTTCCATAGGGACTGGGACCCTTTCTTCTGACTTTTACACTCTAAGCTCCCTATACATTGCCTGGCACACAAATGCTTATTTAATGAGTATGGTGAAGAATAAGACTTGCAGGATTTCAAGTTTGGAGAGATCCCTTTGGGCTGGGGAGACTTCCTGGTATCCCAAGCGCTGGGTAGGCTTGTGATAAAGGGAGAAGAGTATGAGGTGCAAAGGGCTGGTGCCACAGTCATTTCTAAAGAAGTGACTTGCCCACCTTGGAGGGCTACCTTGGAAAGTCCACACAGGGAGCCCCTAGCTGTGTGGGGGAGGCTCTTCTTGTCTCCTCCTTGAGTACAACCTCCCCATTTTGTGTTCTCCTCCAAGTCCCAATCTTTGTGTGTGTCCCATTCCCCCCCCCCCCATTTTTTTTGTTATAGATGTGAATTCTACATTTTTTAAAAAGGCCAATTTGTCAGGGATTCCATATATAGAGTTTGTATTTAGGAAGTTTCCAGACGGAAAGTTCTCAATAGTGCTCTTCGCTCCAGTCCACTCACTATTCCCAGTAGACTTTCCCTTCACTTTGTAAAGTTGTCTGAAGGGCTTTGGCTGAGATGAATTAAATTGAACCTATACTTGAAAAAAAAATAAATTGAACCTATATTTGATAATGTAAAGAGCAGTGTTGGAAGTTAGGTTCGGGTGCCATTGTGTTTTTACGTATTACACTCAGTAGGCATGGCGAGTACATAAGACTGATCCAAGTGAGTGGTAGAGAAGAGACTGTGATCCAGACTCCCCAGGCTTTCTTGTTCTCTTGGCTTAACTACCCCATCTCTCACCCACAAATAGGACATTTTTCAATCTAAGAGCGTAGGAGGGTTTCCATTTGTGTCCAGACATTTTTCATGTTTAATTTCAACAAATGAAAAAATATCTGTTACTGACTATCCCTAGCAATAATTTTACAAGCATAAAATCCCTCAATCAGAAGCTTCAAACTGTTAGTTCAACTGGCGCTTGCTGTAAAAGGGAACAATAATTCATGTACATATAGGCCAGACACTTGTGAATTGAATGTTTTCAGTGACTTAAAGAACCTTCCTGATCTCTGCCATGTGTGCTGTTTCTGTGTTTAGGGTAAGGGTGGCATTGGAGTCAACTGTTTATTGTGAAAGTGGGACCACTGACCTCCTTTGGGGACTTTTTCAAGACTCACAAAAAATAGCTGTATATACTTTGTTATATCTTGAAACCATTGTTGACTTTCGTGTACATCATTCCTCTGTTTTCTTTGCAGATGCCATGACTGTGGGGCCATTCTTGAAGAATATGATGAGGAAACCCTTGGGCTTGCCATTGTGGTTCTCTCCACATTCATTCACTTAAGCCCAGATCTGGCAGCCCCGCTGTTGCTGGATATAATGCAATCTGTGGGAAGGTTAATATCACTTCAGTTTTGTTTGGAAAGAAGGAGCCTAATTCCATCTATATCTTGAAATAGAAACTATCAGTTCAAAAGTAAAACATTCAGTAACCTTATAGATGTTTGATAATTTGTGGGATGGATCAACCTAGACTAATTTTAAAATTGAATGGAGCAAACTTTTAAAAAAGATTTTATTTATTTGAGAGAGAGAGAAAGTAAGTGTGCATGAGCAGAGGGGAGTGGCAGAGGGAGAGGGAGAAGCAGACTCCACCCTAAACAGGGACCCAGATGCAGGGCTCAATCCCAGGACCCTGACTGAGATCATGACCCAAGCCAAAGCTAGACACTTAATGGACTAAGCCATTCAGGGCCCCTGGACCAAGCTTTTGATTGAATTTCCCAGCCGTGTTGGGTCATGAGCCACAATGTCACAGTGTCAGAATGAAGCTAGAGAAAATTACACTAAGAAAACTCCACTGTTTATTGGTGTTAGTTACTACTTGGGCTACTGTGTGGGGCATAAGTACTCAGAACTGTGCACAGTTCATAGTTAGACAGTTTACAAGGTTTAGATATTATTATTTATAAGATTTAGATAGTATTATCTCTTTATGTGTTTTAAGATGGGTTCTCTAGGCGTCCTGCAATCATGAGGCATTGTCATGGGAGGGGGAGATGGAGTATAGTTTTACACTTTTGGCTCAGAAAATAGAAGGCTGCACATATTTTGGGAACAGGGCTTCTACCTCAACTGAGGGGAGATTAAACTAAGATACTTTGAGAATCTTCACATTAGGAAGGTTCCATTTAGTGGATAGGACATTAGAAAGAGAGTGATATATATTTCATGGGTATATGTATAACTCAAATTCAGTAACAAATTGTAGTCCTAGTGTGAACAATTTATAGGAGAGGATCAGACTGAATTCCACATGAATGTCCTGAGTTTCCAGTCTTGATTAAGAGTCGTAATAAGTAGTGTGAGTGGTAAGTGCTGTAGAAGCTAAGGATGGAAACAGTTTCTTTGGGAAGATCTCCATGGAGGAGGTAGGGGAAAACAAAACAAAACAAAACAAAACAAAACAGAATTCTGCAAATTCCTGGCATTTGACAGAGGGAAAGATAATGAATTGTAATGGAGCTAAAAGTTGATCTTTTTTTTTTTTTAAGAAGAAATGCTGATTTCCAATTTAGTCAAACAGGAAAGCATTAAATGGTTAGATGGTATAACTATTCCACCTGTAATACCTAGAAATAGCCGGTGTGCAGTGATGAACAGTGGGTGATGAAGAGATAAGAAAAGAAGAATTATTTCATTTAAGTCCTTGATTTTAACCTAATCATAGCAATCAATCGTGGAATAAAAGTATCAGCTTGTAGAATTGAGAGTTTTTATTATCAATACTTTTCAGATTTCAGATTTAGAATAGATAAAATTATTGGTTAGATCTGTACCATCTCCTTAAAAGAACTGATCTAAGTTGTAGCCGCCATATAGAGGGGTTTTATTTTGTTTTTGTCTAACATCAGTGAGAATAAATAAATGTTCAAGCATTGCCCGCTGTCAGGATGAAAAGATGTGAGCTTTGAAGATAAGTAAAGGCAAAAGGCTTTGAAGAGAAGTAAAGGCAAAACAGTAGCAGATATATTTTTACCTGCTTACATATACATATATTTAAATCCCTATCTCATTTGGCTAGACTGGTAAGAGATGGGGGTGTGAGGGGGGCATTTAAAGTAGCCATCAGTAGCCTGATCACCAAACCTACCAGGAAATGGATTCAGCAATCAAATGATTCAGGACTTTCTTGCATGCCATAATTCCAGATGAGGTCATGTGGACTTATGAACACTTAAGTTTATTTGTTAGTCCCACAGGAGCTATTTCTAGGGCATTCTAAGCATATGTAATCTCAGCATTTATCACCCAAGACTTTTGTGATTGTGTAGTTTGCTCTCTACTTAGATCCCTCTTAAAATTTACTCATCCCTTTTTGCAGATAGAGCCATCAAGATTGCATTTGCTGCACCCTTAATGACTATCTATGTCATTTGCCAATGTTTATTGATTGATTGTAGTGTCATTAACCAAAGCAACTGGGAATGGTATCTCGTGTTAGTGGTTGCTGGTCCCTCCAGTCCTCTCCAAATGCCTTCCTGGCCAGGCACACTCTTGTGGTCTTAAGTAAATGAACATGAGCATTCTCCTTATTTGTTTCTTCAATGGCTTACTGATCAAGACAAGTTTTTCTAACCCCACTGATTTAGCAGGTTTAGACATTCTCTTTCTTAATACATATAGAATATTTCCATGTGGATGAGCCATATAATTATTAAAAATTACATGTTATATGTTGATTACTTGATACATTTCTCAGTATGTCATTTCAGTTCATTGACAGAGTAGTTGACAAATACCCCTATTACCTTATTTTACTGTCTTACAGAGGCTTTTGCAGTTTGTGGTTACATTTCAAAGGTGAAATACAAAGAAATGAATTTTGAGTTGAGTTCAAATATAAAGAGATGGACTGGGTCAAGTGCTATTCTGCTGACTAACTTGGCTGCAGCGGCCAGTTTGTAAATTTGGCCTGGTGATAGAGGAAACTAGCTTAACTGTATGTGTCTCCGTTGAAACACCTGATTTGATGCAGAAAGCAGATCTCAGGAACTGGGCTAGGTTGAACGCCCGGAGGCTGACCACCAAGTGGGCCCCCTGTCCCTAACCAGGGAATTTGTCAATGGTTTTCCTTGTGTCCCCATCTGAGCTGGGACCACAGTGGGTCCTGCTGCAATACTCATGCATTTCTTCCTGAAAACTGAATATATTCATATAACTCTGTTTACTTTCTCCTAGGTTGGCATCCAGCACTACTTTTTCTAATCAAGCAGAAAGGTAAGGTCCTAAAGTGGGTCCAAATGTCACTTTCTTTTTGTCCTCTGTGTATATCTGTCCTGTTTCTAAAACACCAGTGTGTGTACCTAGAAGGAATGTCTTTAGGTTCAGTTGCAGCTCCAGAGAACATTTCCGGTCATTCATTAATTCATGCGTGCATTCAGTCATTTTATTTTTAATCTTTTTATGCATTCACTCATTTTAGTCAACAAATATTTATTTTAGGGACACCTGGGTGGCTCAGCGGTTGGGCACTTGCCTTCGGCTCAGGTCATGATCCTGGGATCCGGGATTGAGCCCTGCATTGGGCTCCCTGCGAGGAGCCCGCTTCTCCCTCTGCCTATGTGTCTGCCCCTTCACTCTCTCTCTGTGTCTCTCATGAATAAATAAATAAATAAATACTTAAACAACAACAACAAAATACTTATTTTAGACCTGCTTTGTAGCAGGCAATAGGCTGAGTACATAGGTTTCAATTAGGGGCAAAAGTGACATGATTCCTGCCCTATGGGAACCTACAGTCTGTCTGGGAGGCAAACACAGATAAAATATTTGCACAAATTTGTCATTGTAAACAGTGCTTAGTGCTATGGACACAAGTATAGAGAGACTGTAAAATTCATTTATTTAGCGAGTATTTATAGAGTGACCACTAGGAACTGAGGATACTAGTTAACAAAACAGCAAGTCGTGGCTCTCCTGAGCTTATGTTCTGGCTGGGGAGGCAGACAATAAGCAAATTAACAGAAAAACTGATAATGTAATTTAATATCATTCAGAACTAAACGCTATAAAAAATAATCAGTTAAGTCCAGGAGATACAGAACAAATGGAGATGATATTCTGGGTGTAATAATGGTCACGGACAGCCTCTCTGAGAAGGTGGTTTTTGAACAAAACCTGAAAAGGGAGGAGAGAAATCTATGTGGCAATTTATAGAAAGAATGTTCCAGGCAGAAGAAACAGCAAATGCAAAGTAAGGAAAGTGCCCAGGATATTTGGGGAGCCAGAGACTAAGGCAGGCCGGAGCAGAGTGAGCAGAGTAAAAGGTAGGAGAAGAGCGGACAAGGGGAGGGCAAGGCATTCCAGGTAGGGCCCGGGAGGTCATTGTAAGGAGTTGGGCTTTTACTGAGGTAAGCAGGGAGTGAGGAGCAACATGACTTCACTTCTGTTTTGCCAAGAACCCTCGGCTTTTGTGTTGAAAGTAGGTCATGCAGGAAAACAGGTCAGGGGTAGAAGCAGGGAAGCCGGTGTGAAGACCATTTCAGTGGTAGGTGCAAGATAATAAAGACTTGGTTTAAGGTAGTGAGAAGTGGTCTCATTAAGGATACATTCAGGAAATATTTTTAAAGTTGAGCCAACAGAATTTGCTGTTGGTTGGATGTTGGGTTTGAGAGAAAGAAGGCAGGAATGATTCCCAGTTTTGTCCAGACAGCTGGGTAGATGGCTGCTGGGCCATTTACTGAGATGGGCAAGCCCAGCTGAGAGATGGCAGGTCTGATGTTGCCTGGGCATTAGGAGGAAGGGGGAAGGATAGAAGGGCTTCCCTGAAGAAGTGGTGTTTACACTAAGATCTGAAAGAAATGAGTTGGGTTTAACTATGCAAATAGCTATGGAAAAAGCATATCCCAGGTCTTGAGGTGGTAAGGACATTGTATAGGAGTAACTATAAAAAAGCCAGTGTGGCTAGAGCCCAGAGATGTGAGATTGGCTTTCCTGATTATACAGGGCCTATAAATTATATGAAATATTTTGGGTTTTTCTAGCAGCATTGGGAAGCTGCTGAAGGATTTTTAAGCAGCAAGAGGTGTGTGTGTGTAGCATGTACAAAAGTTACTTTAGCTGCAGTGGGGAGAGGGGACCAGAGGACGGCAGGAATGTGTACTGGATGGGACTTTGGACACATTGATCTCTCTGCTTTAATTTTCTCATTTATAAAAGAGAGATACTATCTATAGCCTTCTTGTGCCTCAGAGGGTACTTGCTGTGAGGTCCAAGTGATTAAGTATATGTGAAGCTTAACTGTAGCAGCTCCTGCAAACATAAGATGGTGCTATTGTTACTGTACTTCTGTAACTTTTGGTTTTAGGAATATTTGCTCTTCCTTTTCATGCTTATTTATAGAGGTTTTTTTTTTTTACTTTTTCCCCTAATATTTTATTCTAAAAATTAAATATACTGCAAAATTTGAAGAACATTATAGTGAACACTTACATACCTATCACCTAGATTCTACAGCAAACATTTTACTGCTTTATCATCTATCCATCCTTCTAGCTTTCCATCCATCCATTTTAGTTTCGGTTGCATTTCAAAGTAAATTTCAGATATTAACATACTTCATATATTCTTTGGCCAAGTTATCATTAACTAAAGTTTGACTTTGTTTTAGGCTTTTTTTCTTTTGATGCAAAATTTCCATGCTAGAGAGTTCACTTATTTTATGTGTACTGTACATTCACTGTTTTTTTGACAAATGCATACCCTGGCATGACCTAAATCCCTGTCAAGATACAGAGCATTACCGTCGCCCTCAGAAGGTTCCTTTGTGTATCTTCCTCAGCTCCACCCACATAAGCAAATGATAGCCTGATTTTTTTTCTACCATAGAACTTTATATAAGTGAAATGATACTGAAATTTGTCCATGTTGTTGCGTATTATCAATAGTTTGTTTCCTTTTTAGAGCTGAGTACTATCCCATAGTTTGTTTCTTTATTCTCCTCTTGATGGACATTTGCATTGTGTCCAGTTTGTGGCTATTATAGATAAAGCTGTTATGACCATTCTTATACAAGCCTATTTGTAAACCAAGTTTTTTTTTATTTTATTTTATTTCTGTTAGATAAATAGCTAGGAATGAAATTGTGGCATAAGAGGATAGTGTGTGTTTGATTTTGTAAGTCACTGTCAGAACTTCTCTTTAAAGTGGTTGTGCTATTTTATATTCCCACCAATAATGTATGAGACTTTGGTTGTTTGACATCCTTGTCAAAATTTGGTGGTGTTGGGTCTTTTAAATTTTAACCATTCTGATGAATATCACATGATAGTTTGCATTTCCCTGATAGAATAATGCTGTTGAGTCTTTTTTCAGTGCTCTTGAAGACCCTCTATAAATCTTTTGTGAAGTGTGTGTTCAAATCTTTCACACATTTTTAACTGGGTTGAGTTGCAGGATTTCTTTATATAGCCTGAATACCACCCTTTATTAAATATATTAAATATTTTCACCCAGTCTGAGGCTTATCTGTTCCTTTTATTAATATATATTTTGATGAGATGTTTTTAGTTTAGATGAAATCTAATGTTTAAAAATTTTGTTTAAAGATTTTATTTCTTCAAGAGAGAGAGAATGAGAGAGAGAAGACCTGAGCTTGAGGTTGTGGGGAAGGGTAGAAGGAGAGGGAGAAGCAGACTCCCCACTGAGCAGAGAGCCCACAGGGGCTCAATCCCAGGACCCTGGGATCATGACCTGAGCCCAAAGCAGATGCTTAACCAACTGAGCCACCCAGGTGCCCCATAATGTTTTAAAATTTTTAAATAATTTATGACTATTTCTTTTTTTTTCTTTTTTTTTTTTAATTTATGACTATTTCTTACTGTTGTCATTGCCCATCCTCAAATCAAGAAGATATTCTCCAGTGTTTTCTCTAAAAGTTTATATTTAGCACTTATGTGATCCATCTCAAATTAATTTTTATGTATAATGGTGTGAGGATAGGGATTGAAATTCCTTTTTATCCATGTAGAAACCCAGTTTTTGCAGCACCGTTAAAAAAAATAATAACTTTCTCTTTCTCCACTGGATCACTTTGTTTTCTCTTAAAATTAAATATAGTAAGTATTAGGGTCGATCTATTTCCAGACTCTATCCTGTTTCATTAATGCTTGAGTTGGCACCACACACTTTCTTGAATATTGTAGCTATATAATAAGTCTTGAAGTCCGAGAGTATGAATCTTCCAACTCTGCTCATTTTTGCCAAGAAAGTTGATTTGCATATTCTAGATTTACCAAATTTTCGTATACATTTTAGAATAAACTTCTCAGTTTGGGGACAAAAAGCCTGTTGGGATTGTACTGAGACTATAAATTAATTTGGTGATAACTAACAACATAAAAATACTGAATCTGTCAATTCATGAATATGGTATACTTATTTCATTCAGTCTTTTTTGTTTCTTTCAGCAGGGTTTTGTGGTTTTTAGTGTAGAGATCTTACACATCTTTTGTTAAATTTATTTCCAAGAATTTTGGGTGTTTCAATGCCAATGTAAATGGAATTTTTTAAAAAAATCATTTTCTAACTTTCTGCTGCTAGTTTATAAACATTAACATGTAATAAGCTGGGTTCACTTACTAGTTGTAGTAGATGCTTTTAAAGATTTCTTAGGATCTAAAAGCATTTGTATGTTAAAAAATGTCATTTCTGTAAATTGTGACAGTTTCTCTTCTCTTTGATTTTTATGCCTTTTATTTATTTTTTATTGTCCTATTGCAATGGCTAGAACCTCCAGTACAATAATAAAGAAGTCAGTGAGCCTCCTTGCCTTATTCTTGCATTTACAGAAAAGCCTTTAGTTTCACCATTAGCTATGTTTGCTGTAGGTGTCCATAAGGGCTCTCTACTGGATTGAGGACTTCTCTTTTGTTTCTAATTTCCTGAGAGTATGTATCATGAACAGATATTAATTAAATTTGTCAGATGAGTTTTCTATATCTGTTGAAATAACTGTATGGTTTTTGCCCTTTATTATTTAATATATTCAATTCCATTGATGAAATTTTGAATATTAAGTAAGTCCTTCATACATTTCTGGGATAAACTATTTGGTAATGAACCATCATCCTTTTTATCTGTAGTTGGATTCAATGTCCATAAGGACTACTGATTTGTATTGTTTTGTTTTCATTTCTTTTTTGTTCCTTCTTGCTTTGGTTTTATTTGTTTTTTTTTGTAATGATTTTATCTGATGTTAGTTTTAGGGCTATGCTAGCCTCATAAAATAGGGTGGGAAGAGTTTCCTACTTCCCTAATTTTTGAAAGAGTTTCTGTGAGTTTGGTGTCATTGCTGCATGACCTACAAGTTTGAATCAGCATTTCAGGGTAGACACAGCATAATTACACGGTTTAGGTAAGAAGGACTTTCTGCCACTTACCTATTTGGGTGCTTTGATTTCTACTTTCTTCCTCTGTTAATTTACCCCCTAATCACCTCTGGGAATGTCCTTCCTGATACTTAGGCCTCAGGAGTGCATAATCATCTCTTGGCTCCCTTTTTTGATGGGTAGAGGTGGTGTGCAATGTAAGGGGAATTGCACAGATCAAGAAAAGTTCTCCTATCTCTCAATAGCTATGAACATCTCTCTGCCTGCATTTCCTCTCAGATCAGCTTTCCATGAGCTAATGACACTATCTAGGAGTATCTTGCTAATAATTTCATCATGGTTTTCATCCTGAACTCTGCCATGTTCTGGACTTGAAGCCTTTGTAGGCTACCTTTTCTTTCTGGGCCTCAGAAGCCTCAGCTGTATGTACTTTGGGGTGGCTGGAATTAGTTAGACTGGAACCACTCTGACATTTCCTGGTTCTCTCTTTCTAGAAACTTATTGTTAACAGGGATTCTGTGGAACTACAGTATTTCATCTTACTAATGCAAATGACAGTGAGGTCTTCTGTAAGAGAATTGATGTGTAAATACTCTAAATAAGGAGGTACAGAAATATGTAAATTCATGCTGGGTGCTCCCTGAGTCCCTGTCTTTTCTCTCTCCCTATTCAACCCCAGCATGATGGTTCCTGGCAACGCTGCAGGGGTGGCCAAGCAGTTCCTCCGCTGCATCTTCCATCAGCTGGCACCCAATGGCATCTTCCCGCAGCTGTTCCAGAGCACTATCAAAGGTAATTCCTCCACAGGGAATCCAGACACCACAAATGTGCCCAGTCGCTGAAACCTGAGCACTACTAAATCTGATTGTTGACTTTCCAGATGGGACTTTTTTACGGACCTTAGCCACATCTCTGATGGACTTCAATGAACTGAGCTCTATTGCTGCTCTCAGTCAGCTCTTGGAGGTAGGCCTAACTTGATGACCCACCCCTCCCGAAATCGTGCCTAAGAAATTAATTCAGTCCTTTAATTTAAAAGTTAAATTTGAGTTAAATATTAAAATGTCAAGTTAATCTTAAATAACTTAAAGGGTTAAAGTTAATTAAAAATAAAAATTGCCAATGCATAGAAGAGTTTCAGCTGGACATTGCTGTTTTGTGTGGATTTACTCTCTATTTAAAGTTTCTAGACACCCTCAACTCAGGAGTGGGTGGGCAGCTGTAAAGCACACTCATCCCCATACAACATTCAGGCCTTCAGAATGTGCAGTGGGTAGAGCAGTGTACAGTGTATCAAGAGACTTGGATTCAAGTCTCAGCTTCCCTGCTTCTTTGTTGCATCATGAGGTTTGGATTCAAATCCTATTTCTTTGCTCAGTCATAGGACTTGAAGTCAATTCTCACCTCCATTGCTTGTTCACTGTATCACAATGCTTGGGTTCATGTGTCCAGTCCTCTGCTTATTATGATTAGCTTTCTCAGTTAGCTTGGAGGGTTGGCAGATGACCCTAGAGACTTTGCTGCTTCTGTAGTTATTATGCTCAGGCTTTGGCCAGCAGAGTTTCCAGCAGGAATCATTTATTGTATCTTCTTAGCACCCTAACTGCAAATCCTTAAAAGATGTTTCTTATTTCTCACTCACATTTCATCTTCTCTCACTGAATTAAAGTCAACAGTTTTCCCCAAGTTTCTATGAATTTGTCATTTCTTCTCTGTGTTCCTCCTGCCTATTACAATGAATAGCCCATATAGTAGGCACACAACACGTGTTTAAGCCGTGCATATATGATTTTTAGAGCTGATCTTTGACAAATAGCTGTCTGAATCCCCACATTGTTTCAGCAGTTGATTGCCTATGCTTTTGTGTTTTTAGGGTCTAAATAACAAAAAGAATTTACCAGCAGGGGGTGCTATGATACGCTGTTTGGAAAACATTGCTACCTTCATGGAAGCTTTGCCCATGGATTCTCCTAGCAGCCTCTGGACCACAATCAGCAACCAGTTTCAGACATTTTTTGCCAAGCTGCCTTGTGTTTTGCCTCTGAAGGTAAGCTGAGTCCAGGATTTCATTTTCAATTATGATCTTAGAGTTTGCCATCTGCTTATAGAGATTTAATGTTTCATAAAGTGCTATACAGAATCTCTGTTAGCCACCAAATGCAGACTGTGATGTAGATTGTGCTCTCCAAATGTACAAGCTTACAGCAATCTGCCATAGGCATTTTGACATAGTCATTTCATGTTTCCAGTTGATTTTTAGACATCTAAGATATTAGTAGATTATGTTCATATACAAATTTTTCTCAAGAGATGAGTGGAACTACAGTATAAGTAAATAAGTAAGTGTGTAAGTAAATATATATATAGTTTTACCTAAAAGGAGACTGGACATACAATGTAAAGCTAAGTTTCAGAGAACTATCTAAAGAGAAATGATTGATTGTGTTTGTGAATGAAGTACTTGCAGGACCAAGATGATATTATATTTCTGTTTGGCTACTTTACCATCCCCCCACACACCCCCCACTCCCGTAGCCACCATACCCTCCTCCAAGAATACACACAAATTACCTAGCTATGAATCTGATAACCTAAGGATCATTTTCAACATGAGCCCATTAAGTGTAGAAGCAGAACTCTAAACTGTACAAGCTGGGAGAGACTTATAAAAACCATCCCTTTGATGGTGGCAGTGTGAGCATTAGAACTCAAGTCTCTTGACTCCTGTCCAGTGTCCTCTTCAATAACTGATGCCTAGAGTCCTTCTAAAGCAGGGGTGAATTGAAGGCATTCAATCTCCTAGTAGGGAGAAAGGAGGTGGGTGGTCGTGGCCATTTCTAGGTCCCTGAACCTTATTTGTTCTATAAGCTTTTTGTGCTTTATACATACCACAGAAATATTTAACTCACAATAAAATAAATCACTTGTTGATCTGACCAGTGAAGTTACATGTTGGCAGTACCATTTCTGAAACAAGTATCACTTGTATGGAAAGTGTTTTATAAAGACAAACCAACCCTGACAATGCCTTTTTCCAAATTAGTAGATTTGGAATATATAGCCCCAAAATAGGGTCTGTAAGGATAATTCAGAGGCCTATAGCTGTGTGCTGTGTGCTGTTTTCTCTGATTTTAAAAGTTAGTATGAGAAGTGGGAATACTGAGATCTTGACCATCTCTCACAGCCCATGATCCTGTCTGCTCACAAATCTGGAGTTGCTGAATAAATCTAAGCAAAGAGAGTTAGCATTGTACTTTGAGACCATGTGTGCATATAGATACTGTAAATGCACATGTAGGAAGTCAAGTGATGCATTTTAACATGGTCCCATAGAATCTCTCCAGGACCAAGAGCCATATAGGGCTAGTCCTTGCTTAAGGTCACAGAATTGAAGAGAAGGGATGGGTCAGGCATGGCAAATGCAGATGCCTGTAAGTTGATGCTATAATAAAAATATTTAACTTCATCCCTGACCAGTTGGAACTATTGCCACCTGCAAACAACTGGTAAGCCTAATTTGTGACGGTCAACCCTGCCCATAGGGACCCTGACTGCAAGGGTATTGAGTGGAGTAAGATAAGATAATACAGAGAACTGAGACCCTTGAGAAATGGAAAGCACCAGTCCCTCTAACAAGTCCAGCTGCTGCAGCATACCAGCCAGTTGTCACATGGGAATGCCGGCCTACTGTTGTTGGTCTTCCCATGGTTTTGAAGAGGATATTTCCTGATTTTTAAAACACCATGGTGACCTGATGAACAGCTAGTCTTCAGCTTCTGGTTTAAAGTAATGTAAATGTCACATGAACTCCGGTTGGTATTTAGCAAAGTAAACCAATAATATTGGAACTAGGCCAATAGTTCCCTTAGAAGGGACCAGTAAAACACTTTCAGAATTTATGTAAAAACTCTCCCTCTAGATCAGATCTGGGTACTGCCTTTGATCATATTCTGTTTTGTTTTTAATATCTGGGGAAAATATTAAGCTGTTAAAAAGCCTTCTGTAGTTTGATCTTATCAGTTCAGAGAAGTGGTTCTCAATCTTCAGGGTGTATCAGTGTTCCTGCAGGGCTTGCTAAAAAGCAGATATCCTGGGCCTTATTCTAAGAGTTTCTGATTCACTGGCACTGGGGGGGGGGGGGGGAGTACAGCCTGAGGATTTACATTCTGACAAATTTCTAAGTAATTCAAAGTGCTGCTGGTTCAGGGGGTTATACTTGGGGAACCACTGGCTTAGTTTGTTCCCTTCTACTAAAGGTTAGTATGGTATACAGCTGCAGGGATTGTAACCTACTAATGTGATATGTTTACAATGTGAAATAATATTGCTTATTTTTGTTGTAACACCCCGCCCCCAAGTAAACTCAATTTAAAAAGTACATTTGATGTGGAATCTTGCCAAAATACAACTCTAATAGATTTGGGAAGCATAGTTTTTTTCTTGTAGAAATTTTCCTGCTTTTTTGCAGGTTTTTATCATGTCTTTTAGTAGCAGAGGAAGGGCAGATGAAACTGGTTCTTATTTGGATTAATAAGCCTAATGGTTTCAAATACATCTGAGTAGTTTTTTTTTCCCCAATATGACCCTTGACAAATTAGTCTATCTCTTTAGAGTTGGACACATTTGATATCTACCTACCCATCTATCAGTCTGTCCATTCATCCATCCATCCATCCATCCATCATCCATCCATCCATCTGTTCAATTCTTTATCCAACTCACTCTCTGATTTACTTTTAAAAATATATCTTTGAGAAATAGTTTAGGAGCTATGCTTAATTATTTAGCTGTTTAATATTATTTAATTAATGGTTTGATTAAGTTTTTTAAACCTGAGAATGATTTTTTTTTCAACATGAATATATGGCATAGAAAACTGTAAGGAGGCAGCAGCATTTGAGATTTTTTCCCCCTAAAATAAATGCTTATAAAAAAATACATGAAGCAAAAGATATATTAAAGAAGGGTACTGACTTTTACTTTTTTCATATTTGTTCACAGTGTTCTTTAGATTCCAGTTTGAGAATTATGATTTGCCTCTTGAAGATACCCTCTACCAATGCCACAAGGGTATGTATTATATGTTTCAGTAAAACAGCCCACTGGTTATTCAATTATTTTTTAACCTAAAAAGACAGGTATATTAATAATTTTGAAGTAGTTATTGCATACTGAATGTTTCACTTTCAAACATGGTGAAAGTGTCTAGTATAAAGAGTTCTAGTATGTCACAATATCATTTTTTATAATTGGCCCTCTTAGTTCTGGGCTATGGCCAACAGTCTGCCCTCCACACTGTGATCTAGGTGATCCTTCCAAACACAGATCTTACTGCCTTGATTCCTTGCTTAAACATCTTTGATCCCATCTCATTTCTTTTAGGATAGTGTCCAAATTTCTTAATGTGGCATTCAAGAAGGGACTTCATTAATTTGCCAGCCTACCTTTCTAATTTCAGCTTCAGCTCCTTGTCCCATCCCCCATGCCTCCTGCCTACTTTCAGAACCATCATCATTATCATCAAAACAACAACCACTGTTTGTTGAGCACTTACCATATGGCAGGCATCATGCTAACTCTTTTATGTTTATAATCTTATTTAATTTCATACTTCCTTGCCTTGGCTTCAGCCATTTCCTCTGCCTGAAATGCTTTATTCTCTCGCTGATGAGGTGAACTCCTTCTCATTCTTCAAGATGAGAATCTGAATCCCATTTAAATTAAAAAAGTGAATTGGAATTCTCTGTAGCAACTTTCTCCCATATCAGATCCCACAGTACTTGATAGAGCTCTCTATGCCAACACTTACATTGTATGAAAGTCTCCCCAGTGAGACTGTGAGCTTCATGAAGTCCACACTGTGTCTCCTTCACTGTGTATTCCTGGGCTGCATTATATACAATGTTTCTGGGCTGAATTATATAGAATGATGCAGTAGTTTGCATAGCAATGGCTATAACTACTAGTTAATATACCAAGAAGCCACATCCCCTGTAACTTTATACCTTGACTGTGCTTTCATAAACTAGTAGTTTGTGCAGGAAAAGTTGCAAAGAGATCATTTGGTCTAATCTGATCATTTATAGATAAAGAAACAGGCTCAAAGAGAGGAATTGGATTGGCCAAGGTTATATAGCTGGTTAGTAGAAGGTTTGAGACTTGAACCTAGATCCTTTGATTCCAAGTTCCTTGATTTTTCTGGTATACTCTACCGGCCCATCACTAGCTGCTTTGCTGGATTAAAAAAAACAAGGTTTCTTATTTAGGTTTGAATTCAGATTTTTTTCTTTTCTTTTTTTTTTTTTTGGTGAATAAAGATGCGTTATATATCAACTGGAGATATAGTCCTGTTGCCGTTCATCTATTATCCGTATTTCAGGGCAACAACATTTATACAGAGCAAAGAATACTGAATCAACAGTACTATTCTGAAGGGTTCCTCTAAGATTTTCTATATGGAAAGTGCTATACGGGTTTCTGTAGGGAATATAAACAAATAAAGGGCATAATTCCTATCCTCCGGCATGACTAACATGTAACAAATACATTTTTATATCAATAAGGAAAAAGGATCTAAAAAATTCTCGTATCCTTTGATTTAGTTATTCCTTTTCTGGGAATCTCTTCTAAATGAGAAAAATGAAAATGTAAATTTCACACAAAACATGTTTATTGGAATGTTATTTATAATAAAATAATAATTAAATAAAACTTTTATAATCCAGACCACTAGGACTATGGAGGTTGAGAAGTAGTGGAAATCATGGCATGAAAATCTTTTGGAGCCCCGTTAAAATTCTGTCTTCCCTAAAGAGCAGTTCTACCTCTGGAAAATTGCCCTGGAATTTGGATTTGAATTCCATTCAATAGCTGTATGGCCTTAGGCGAGCTGCTTGCCTACTTAAGCCTCAGCTGCAGAATAGGGACACCAGAGTTCCAGAGTTCTGATGCAGATCACGACTAACAGTGACGGAGGGCTCACTGCTGCCAACCTACATTACCTCCCCAATTTCTGACAGCAACACTAATGAGGTGGAGACCACGATTATCCTTATTTTACAGAGGAGAGAACTAAGTCCAGAACTAAATCACTTATTCCAGGTCACAGAGAGCTGGAGTTTGAAAATAATTGTGTGAGATTCTATACTTTGTGTCATTAACTATTATAACATACTGTCCCTCTGGGATTGTCATAAGAAATTTGAGCAATATAAATTATGTAAAAGCACCTAACTGCCTGATACTTAGTAGGTTCTCAATAAATGTTTCTAAATGACTTTAGAGAGCAGATGGATCTTAAACTGACCCTTTATGGGTGGGATTCAGATGGAGACACCAAAACTGTGCCTTCCTGATAAACACTGGCAAGAAGCTGGGTCGTGATGAGTTTTATCTAAGCTAATAGTGCTTTGTACTTACATGCACGGTGCTTTGTGCTACTTAACCAAGATGACAGATTTCAAAGGAGCTGGAGGGGTGAGCCCATAGATGCCTACAGATTCTGAGATATAGAATGGAAAATCATAATACAAACCTCACAGAGTCTTGGTTGCTGGGGTGGACATGAAGACAGTGTTGGAGTTGATAAGGTTTATAAATGATGCCACCTGGGAAAATGGATTTCCTTTTCTAACAATAAAATGATTAAATCATACTCTTTCAGGCATTGATTGAAGGTACAGTTCTGTTCTTGTTACATCAACAGAGTGGCTCCAGTAGCCACCTGGCTACAGATTTTAAATAAAGGAACAATCCCATTAGTTAAAGTATCAGAAGACTTTAATACTTTTTTTTTAATTATTTATTTATGATAGTCACAGAGAGAGAGAGAGAGAGGCAGAGACACAGGCAGAGGGAGAAGCAGGCTCCATGCACCGAGAGCCCGATGTGGGATTCGATCCCGGGTCTCCAGGATCGCACCCTGGGCCAAAGGCAGGCGCTAACCTGCTGCGCCACCCAGGGATCCCCCCCCCTTTTTTTTTTAAATGAAAGAATCCGCAGTTGATTTTCTTTGGCCCCAATCTCATTGCAGAGTCTGCTGGAGCCATTTTCAAAACTGCTCAGCTTTGTAATTCAGAATGCCGTCTTCACTCTGGCCTACCTAGTGGAGGTGTGTGGTCTGTGTTACCGAGCTTTCACAAAGGTAAGCCCGCCTACGTGTTTGTTCTCTGGGAAACTGAAAACTGGCAGGGACATTCTTTCTAACCAGTGTCAATGCTTGTTACATTAATTGCTTCAATATAGTTAAACATGAGCAATTCTACTGAAGTCTAATAATTACCCCTGGAAGGAAACATCTTGTGCCAATATATACAAACTGTATCTTAAATATACACATTTGGAGAAATGAGGGTTCTGTGGTTTAGAAGAGAAGAGATAACTGTAAATGAAATGAGCCAGTGGCCTTAATGACCTCTTATGGTCCCTTTCAATTTCACCATCCCATGTTTAGTGGGCAAGCCATCACAGTATGTCATTGCTATACCCAAAGTAGAAAAAGTATCAGCTTGTCATTTGTAAAATCCTGTGGAGTGCTCCTTAATTCTCATCACTTGTCTGTCTCCCCACTTCTGGATTCTTAGCCTCTGAGATTATAATCTCATCTTTTGTCATCTTGCCCTTTATAATGGTTTCTGTATTGCATCATCTTTAGTCTCCCCTGGCCTGCTACAGAGGAAGTGGAAAAGTACTGCTTACCCAGTGCACCCAGTAGCTTCGGTGAAACTGGGAGACCCTCCCAACGGAGAGGCAGGGCCCACGGGGAGCGTCTCTGTCCTTAAGAACAATGTGCAGTGTTACTCTTCCAATTTCCAAATGTTCCAAGTTTATTTTCAGTGGCGTCTCTGTTTCTGTTGTTCTCTCTTGAACCTTCAGAATATTCCTTTATTCATATTGTCCACTTCTAAAAGCCTTTTGTTTTCCCCATTAAGAAAATAATTTTTTTTTTTAATTTATTTATTCAGAGAGAGAGAGAGACTGAGAGGCAGAGACACAGGCAGAGGGAGAAGCGGGCTCCATGCAGGGAGCCCGACGCGGGACTCAATCCTGGGTCTCCAGGATCAGACCCCGGGCTGCAGGCGGCGCTAAACCGCTGCGCCACCGGGGGTGCCCAGAAAATAATTTTATATCAAGGCTTTCACTCTATTTAAAACACCCTCGTCTTTTTTTCTTACCGTCTTCCATCCATTCTGCCATGTTAAGTGTCCCATGATAATCTTCTATTTAGTCTTTATGATTACAAACTGTTACTTTGCCTGGAACAATATGTTTTCTCACTATCCAAATAATCAGCATTTTTTTCTTCTTTCAAATCTTTCCTGAAAAATAAATTCTTCCCTTTTTTTTGGTCAGTTAAAACAATAGATCTGTAGGACACAGTACCAGATACAATGTAAAGACATACAAATACAAAGAAAACAAATCATTTTATTTATTAATTTTCTTGATGATTGGTTTGTTTAAATGATACATTTTTTTAGGGTAAGGGCCATAATGATGAATTTGTGCTTTCTGTGCTGTGTACTGCAGAGATTGATTACAGAGGACCTTCACTATTTTGAAGTCAAGATATTCTTAGGTTTGAACATTCATTATATATTACATGCTTTCCAAACCAGTCATCACTCTAGTGGCCTCCTGCTTCCTGTTGTCATCTGCCCATTCCCAGGTGTTGAACTTGAAATGTTTCTTGTAGAAAGCTTCAGTTTTAGGGGGTTCCCACCTTCCTTATCAATAATAGGAAGCTATTGGAAACAGCTTAAGAAAGAATAGTGTCTAAGTGAGCCTTCTCCCTTATTCAATCAAGAGAAAAGGCATGGAAAGGCAGGGGCTTTGGAGACTTCTCTTTTTGGCAATCTGGGAGTCTAGATAATTGAAAACTGTCCCACTTAGCATGATAGAAATGCTAGATAAAATATAATGAATGTGATTTTAAATGTGTAGGTAATTTTTTAAGAATGAAAAGGGCAAAATTGTGGAGGAGATTGAGAACCAGAGTGGTAAGCATATAAGGTGAGTGCAGTCACTGTCGTCATACAACATTATTAAAATATTATGGACTATATTCTCAATGTAGTACTTTTCATCTCTGTGAATTATCAATTTCATAACTAGGATTTTGCATCTTTCAATTTCCTTTATCTATTCCTTGTGTCCCCTCACCCTTCTCCCCTTCTCCCCTCTGGCAACCACCAGTTTGTTCTCTCTATTTAAGAGTCTGTTTTTTTATTGTTTTGTTTTTCAGACTCCCCATATAAGTGAAATTATGTGGTACTTTCTTTCTCTGTCTGACTTATTTCACTTAGCTTAATACCCTCTAGGTCTGTCTGTATTGTCTCAAATGGCAAGATTTCATTCTTTTTCATGGCTGAGTAATATTCCAGCAGATGCACATGTATGGCATGTGTGCACACACACATACTACATCTTCTTTATCCACTTATCTATCAGTAGACACTTGGATTACTCCATATCTTGCCTAGTATAGATAATACTTCAGTAAACATAAAGGTACATATGTCTTTTTGAATTAGTGTTTTTGTTTTCTTTGGTAAATACCCAGTAGTGGAATTACTGGATCATATGATATTTCTATTTTTAGGGATGCCTGGGTGGCTCAGTGGTTGAGTATCTGCCTTCGGCTCAGGTCATGATCCCGAGGTCCTGGGATCAAGTCCCACATCAGGCTCCCCTTGGGGAGCCTGCTTCTCCCTCTGCCTATGTCTCTGCCTCTGTCTCTGTGTCTCTCATGAATAAATAAATAAAATCTTTAAAAAATTAAATTAAATTAAAATATAAAACACATGTAAAGACATTGTGGTATGAAGGAAAAAGAGTTTAAAAATATACCAGGCAAATACTAATTAAAAGAAAGTTGAAATCAGTAAACAGAATTTAAGTTAAAAAGTATTATTATAGGGCAGCCCGGGTGGCTCAGCAGTTTAGTGCTGCCTTCAGCCCAGGGCCAGATCCTGGAGACCCAGGATCGAGTCCCATGTCAGGTTCCCTGCATGGAGCCTGCTTCTCCCTTTGCCTCTCTCTCTCTCTTTCTCTCTCTCTCTCTGTCTCTCATGAATAAATAAATAAAATCTTTAAAAAAAAGTATTATAAAGAAGGTTACCCTCTGTTGATAAAAGGAACAATTCACTTGGAAAATGTGACAATTCTAAAACTTGTAGAGTTAATAATACAGCCTCATATAAACCAAAAATGAATAGAATTACAAAGAGAAGTTGCCAAATTCATACTCCTAATGGGAGATTTTGACACATCTCTTTCAGTAATTGATAGGTCAAGTAGATAAAAAATGAATAAAACTTACTAGTTTTGAACAATAAATGAGCAGATTGAATCCAATAGACATATAAAGAATCTAAAATCCACCAGTTTGAGAATATATTTAAGAAAAAGCATATACATAACACTTATAAATGTAGACCAGGTAATGGGCCACAAGTAAAGTCTTTTATTTTATTTTATCTTATTTTATTTTTAAGTAGGTTCCAAGCCCAGTGTGGAGCCCAGTATGGGACTTGAACTCAAGACCTGAGCTGAGATCAAGTGTCAGATGCTTGACTGACTGAGCCACCCAGGAATCCCAGGCCACAAATAAAGTCTTAACACATACACTGGGGAATACTCATTTCAGAGAGATCAAGTTCTTTAATCACAATGCAGTTAAATTATAAATCAATAACAAAATCATAACCACATAATAGGTGTTCAAGGGTGACCTAAAGAAAGGCTCCACATTAAAGAGGACACCACTCACATCTTAGACATACTACATTTTATGTGAGTATTGAGGCAGGTGTAGAGATTTGGGGCCTCCTGGTTAAATCCTAGAGCAGCTGGGATAGGCACCCCCTACATGAAGTCACACCAGCTCAGTGGCCCTTAAACACACGAACAGCATATATGCACACATTCCTGGCACACATGTGCAGGCGGCTGTGCCCTGTCTTAGCTACCACCTAGGGGCCTGAGATTCTTCTCTTGACAGTCCCCTCTGCTCAGATGTCTAAATCCTGACTCCCTGCCAGATTCTGACCCTGACCCAGTCACTTTGCAGGAATGGGGTGTGTGTAGAATGTATTCCTGTGTAGTGCTGAGGATATATGTGAGTGGGCAACAGGGCATGTGCACAAACACATCCAGGGTTAATGTGCACAGGTTTGCAGCTATGTGTTTTTTTTTTTAATTTTTTATTTATTTATGACAGTCACACACAGAGAGAGAGAGAGAGAGAGAGAGAGAGAGAGAGAGGCAGAGACACAGGCAGAGGGAGAAGCAGGCTCCATACACCGGGAGCCCGATGTGGGATTCGATCCCGGGTCTCCAGATCGCGTCCTGGGCCAAAGGCAGGCGCCAAACCGCTGCGCCACCCAGGGATCCCTGCAGCTATGTGTTAATGTGATGTATGTTTGTGTTGTGTGTGTGTCCTTTTTCAAATTTATACAAAAGTACTGAATGGATTAATGGTGTCTAGGACCTGATATAGTTGGAAATTTGAAATATGCTTTTAAATGATTCATCAAAGGAGATAAGAGAATTTAGAAAAATATTTAGAACTACACAAATATGAAAATACTACATTCTAAAATTTAAGATATATAGCCACAGAGCTATTTAGAGGAAAATGTATGGTTTTAAATACTTCTGTTGGAAAAAAAAGAGAAATGAAATGAGCTAACAAGTCAGGGTGAAATAAATGTAATAAAGTAACCATCAGAGGATTTAAAGGAAGGAAATAATAAAGATAAGAGCAGGAATTAATGAAATGGAAAACATAGCCACAGTGGAGGATCATTACAACCAGAAGAAGGCTCTTGGGTTAGACTAATAAAAGACAAAACTTTAGCATGACTGATCAAGAGAAGCAGAGAAAAAAGGCACAGATAAAGAGTATCAGTGGTGAAAAAGGGAATGTAACTGCAGACATAATAGAGATTTTGAAACAACTCTATGCTAGTGAATTTGAAATCTTGCACAATAGGGACAGTTTTCTAGAAAAATGTAACGTATGACAACCAGGAAAAAAAGATGACTAGACCTAAAGGATTAAAAAAATGGAATCCATAATTAAAAACTGTTCAGTTATAAAGATAAGTTCTATTAAACAGTGAAGGAACAGATTGAGCTCGACTTTGTGCAAACTAATACAAAGAATCTAAAGAAGGGAATGCTTCCAACATCTTTTATGAACGCAGTAGCATCTTGTTATCAACCAGACAAGGGCAGTGGGAAAAGGAAAAATCACAGGCCAATTCTACTTCAAAGGTATAAAAATTCTGAATGAATAATAGCAAATTAATGTGTTAAAAATAAAGCCTTGGGGCACCTGGTGGCTCAGTCACTTAAGTGTCTGCCTTTGGCGCAGGTCATCATCTCAGGGTCCTGGGATCAGGCCCCGCATTGGGCTCCCTGCTGAGTGGGGAGTCTGCTTATCCCTCTCCCTCTGCCTCTCTCTCTGCATGTGTCCCCCACTCCTCTCACATACATACATACATACATACATACATACATACATAAAACCTTAAAAAAAAAATAAAGCCTTATGGCCCAGTGAGGATTTTCTTGAAATCTAAGAATGGTTTAAATATTAGAACATTGATTTATGTCATCATGTTAGCGGGTTAAAGGTGAAAAATTTGTATCATACGGCAGATAAAAGAGAAGCATTCTATCCCATTTGGGATGACTTTTGTTAAACTAGGAAAAGATGGGAACTTCCTTAACTTATTATGGTGCCTACCAGAAATCTCTAGGAAACATTATACTTAATGGTGAAATGCCAACGGAGTCCCTTAAAAATAGTAATAAGTAAGGCAAGAATGCCCATTATCACTGTTCTATTCATTATGATCCAGGAGCGCCTACTCAGTTCAGTAAGATAGGAAAAACACCATCAAAGGTATAAGGATTGGAAAGGAAAAATAAAACTCTCACTTTCGATAGATGATGTGATTACAGAGGAACCAAAGAAAATCTACTTGTAGACACTTCTTTATAACTTTTGTGAGAGAGCTCGGCAAGGATGCTCACTACAAATGAATACTCATCCACCTTTAATATTCAGCTACGAATTATTATAAAGTGTACTTTAAAAATGTCACCTATAGTGTCAACAAAGAATAAATCTAACAAAAATGTGCAAGAACTTTATGGAGATAAGCAGAAAGTCTTATTTGACAATGTTAAATAAATGGAGACAGTTCTCATGTTTGTGGATGAGAACCCAGCATAATAAGGACAGCTAATTCTCACCAAATAACCTATAAATTTAGTATAATTTTAATAAAAATTTTACACTTCTCTCCTGATAATAATAGGCTAGATCATTTGTACCTATCTTTCCACTTAAAAAGTGAAAAAAGAAGTGAACAAAATAATTTCTGAACATTTAAGTGCATCAAAATGCCAACCCAGGTATAGATGAATCACCAGGCTAAGATCTGGGAGACCACAGAAGTGCAGAGATGTGATTGAGAGGTTGAGCTGCAATTCTGAAAGATCCAGGAGGTGAACAGAGTTAATGCAGGACCTACCAGGAGCAGGGACTCAGTCTGATACTGTACCCCTGCCAGCCCGCCCCACCCTGTTTGTCAGGACCACAAAGTGAAGATAATCCAGAGGTAAAATTGCCCTCACATGGATCAAGCTCAATTTCAGACCCTTCAGTGGCCCAAGATAAGATATTACAAGGCTTGTGTGTTTAACCCTGGACCAGACTAGTGCCTTCAGGGACCTGGTGAAAATCGAACAGAGAGCTTTTTGGATGAAGAGAACATTTCAAGCCTCAAATAATTTCTAGAAATATATTTTTTTTAAAGATTTTACATTTATTTATTTATTCATGAGAGACACACAGAGAGAGAGAGAGAGAGAGAGTCAGAGACACAGGCAGAGGGAGAATCAGGCTCCCTGCAGGGAGCCTGACGTGGGACTTGATCCTGGCTCTCCAGGATCATGCCCTGGGCCGAAGGCAAACACTAAACCCCTGAGCCACCCGGGGATCCCCTAGAAATAATTTTTTAAGAAAGCATTCAGCATGCAAAGATAATCAGACATTCAAGGAGGCAGTATACCATGAATAAAAATAAAGAGAAAGAAAATGGATGCAGATCCATAGGGTCTCCATTTACTTGGTTATGATCAGGGAAGGACACACATTCTAAGCTACTTGTGATGTGCTGCTGCTCTTTGACCTGGGCATTCAGTCGATACAAATCCATTTTATCTGCACATTTATGTTTTATGTACGTTTCTTCATGTGTATTGTAGTTGGCGATAAAAAAAACTTTGAAAATGATCTCATGTTCTATTAATGGGAGAACAGATCAATGAACTTTGGCATGTTCATATAATAAAATGTTATTAAGCCGTTTAGTTGAAAGAACTAGAGCTACATGTATCAATAGGGACTAATTTTAAAAAATATAATGTAGTGAGAAATGAAAAGTTGCAGAAAGAGATGCACAGAATGGTACTGTTATAGAAAGTTAAAAAGACACGCAAAAATAATATTATGCCTTGTGACGAAGGCATGTATATATAGTAAAAATATACACGAAATAATAAGAACCAGATTCCAAATAGTGGCAACCTCTAGGAAGGGAGAAAGAAAAGAGAGCACCATATGCCTCAACTGTTTCTGTGATTTTTTTTTTTTTTTTTTTTTTTTTTTGAGAGAGAACGAGCACATGTGCAGGAGTTGAGGGGGAGGACAGAGGAAGGAGAGAATTTTAAACAGGCTTCACACCCAGCATGGGGCTCAATCTCACCACCCTGAGATCCTGACCTGAGCAGAAACCAAGAATCAGACACTTAACCAACTGAGCCACCCAGATGCCCCTCTGATCTTTTATTTATTGTGAAAAATATTAAGTAAAGCAAAATGTTATGATTTGACACTTTGGGTGGTAGTGCACAGTATATTCCATCTCTAGTTTTCTGCCTGCTTAAGCGCCCATTTGAAAAGTAAGTTCTTTAGAGAGGATGTGAGACAGCTGTTTCTCTCAAATCATTTTCTTTTGGAAAAAAATGCCCTTCGATTTGTTTAATTTCTGCATTTCTTGGAACTTACCATTTCCTGTAAATAAGGACCAAATCTATTGGTTTCGGCATTTAAGAGATATCCTGTCTTTTTCTTATCTGTGAATTATGTTTTCTCAGTCCTTCAGTAAACTCATTACACACAAAAAAATGCCTTTTAAATTATTTCTTTTTAGTTTTAATTTTACTTCTTAAGGACCGTTCATTATGCATTTTCAAATACTGTGTTTCATTTCCAGTCTATGGAACTTTTGGAAGTTCTTTTGACATAGATCTATTCTAACCAAGTTTTTAGACATAGCTTAAAACTTCTCTTTTGTTCTGTTTAGGAGCGGGATAAATTCTACTTGTCTCGTGGTGTTGTTCTGGAACTCCTGCAGGCCCTGAAGCTCAAGTCCCCTTTACCAGATACAAACCTCCTCCTGCTTGTCCAGGTGGGCTTATGTGTGTTGTACTTTCCATGAGATCCACTATGTTTGGAAAGATTAAGGAAGGTGTGGGGATATTGCACAAATCAAATAACTCTGCCCAGAAATGAGAAATAATCTATCTTATATGAGCCATAATCAAAGCAATATTATGCACTCAGCACTTGCACTGGCTAAACCAGATGAAAAAGGAGCATTTATTTTGTTCCTATGGTGGAACTAGTTCTGTGAGGGGCTAAAAGAAGAATGGAATAGTAATTTCTGTCCTCAAGAAATATACATCTGGGTAGGTCAGAGGGCAGATCATTAACAGCTACTAGAACTGGAATGGGATTAATGAAGCCACAAATAAGGGACCAGGCTAAGATCTGGATGCAGAATTACCTACATATGGATGGGTTGTCAGATCTCTGTGAAGCAGAAATGAAGCTGAGGGTGGGCCCAACCATATATAGTCAAGTGGCAGGACGTGTGTAGTCCGACCGGGGTAGCCAGTGGATGTGAAAAGCACCAGCACCCATAGGAGTCCTGAGGCAGAGGGACTGGAATGCATACAAGGCAGGTTCTGGAGAACTTACAGTGTCAATGCTTTTGGCTGTAGGGTTACTGATGAGGGACCAAAGACCTCCATCCCTGGCATTCTTAGCTCAGCAACTTAGACAAGTGTGCAGGTTTTTTATCACATGAGACAGGCTTTGACAGGTGAGAGAGATATATATAAACAAAATCCTGGGGGGAGTTTAGAACAGGAGGCATCCCATCTCTTATGATGTGAACTCAGGGAAAACTTTATGAAGGAGGTAGCATTTGAGCTGGGCCACAAAAGACTGGTGGATGCAGGCAAAAGTCTTTCTGTGAGGTTGGGTTTTAGCACTGGGGGCTAAGCAATGGGGGGAGACTTCAAGAGGAAGGTGGAATAAACTTAGGGATGATCACCTAAGGATAGAGTTGAGAAAAGCAGGCTGGCTGTGCTAGAGACATCAGCATTGGGTAGACTGGGATCCCACCTCACACTCCAAGGGCTGAGGCTAGACTTAAAGACGTGGCCATGAGCTACAGCTGAGACCAGGTTGTCTGTCATTCAGACTGCCTTTGCGCAAAGTGCGCAGGAAATGAGTCATAGCTGTTGTATTTCTTCCTGATGAGTGGTAAGACCAGTCCCAGAGTCTGGGCCTACAAGGTTGGTCAAATGACCAGGGGAAAATAGGAGCTTGAGATCAAGGAACTAGATAAGTGACCCTGGATCTTAGGTACTATGGGTGCCATTTGGAAAGATGAGGGAGGAGACCTTATAAGCACCTGTTATTATGCT
Source organism: Canis aureus (assembly GCF_053574225.1). NCBI lineage: Eukaryota > Metazoa > Chordata > Mammalia > Carnivora > Canidae > Canis > Canis aureus. Next base: position 66,156,541 of record NC_135619.1, read on the forward strand.
GGGTGCTTTCCATCCTCCTCGCATTTAATCCTTATAACCATGGGATGTATTAGTTCGTATCGCAGATGAGAGACTGAAGCTATCAGTGGGGGTTCAGTGACTTGCCGAAGACCACGTAGCTGACATAAGTGGTGTCCACCTCTGCCACAGTCTACTCAGTGTGGAGCCCTGCCTAGTCAGGTTCCCAGCATCACTTGCCCCTCTTACCTTCTCAACTCCTAGCTGTTGCACTGCTCTCCCCTCTCTCCACACAAATGCAGTCTTCTGGCCTCTGGCTGACAAAAGGAATTTTGCTCAAACTCTGCTTTTTAATCAGATCACTTCCTGTACCGAAAGCCCACACTGACCTGAACAACGAGGTCTTCCATCACCTGGCCACACTGGCCATTGGCCAATAGCCATATTGACTATTCAATACTATCTCTCACTACAAATAGTTACAGACTACCTACCTCGGGCTAGGTTTGAGGAGATACGGTGATGTAAGACATTAACCCTATCCCGATAGTATGCTAACCACTACACCGGAAGTGTACCTAGTATGTAGAATACTAGAGCAGAGGGAGTGGCCAGCTCAGCCTGGGAGATGGAAGAAGGCTCAGTAAGCCAGTAGGAGCCCTGACCTGGCCCAGGTGCTGGGGAAGTGAATAAGCCATTGCCCTTTCCTTCCAGGAGTTTATTCTGCAGTAGGTGAAGTTGACATGTAAAGAGACATTTCCAGTACAGTGAAGTGGGTACAATACGGTACCCACTGAGTAAGGAAGTGGTTGTGGAAGACGGACTGTGTGGACTTTGAAGTATGTGCAGAAATTTAGGAGTTTACCCAGGAGACAACGAGGAACAACAGCTGTCATTTAGCCTTTAATATTCACTACTGGTCTCCCTCCTCCACCACCATATACTACTAGTCCTTAGAACCAGAATTGAATGTTCCTCAAAGGCATGAAACTTAATGAGAAGTTGGTGTGCTTTCAGTGAGCCATGGGCTAGTCTTCCGGGGTGCACTGAAGCCCTCTGAGAGCAGTGATTGCTGGCCAGTGCCAGCAGTGAATGTCAGGCATGATGCAGTCAGAACGAAAGGCCTTGCGTTGTGCCAGAATGCTAGATAGCCCAAGAGGAAGACAAGAAAAATCACAGCCAGGAAATACCTGTGTTCCTTTTTTTAAAGATTTTATTTATTTATTCATGACAGACAGAGAGAGAGAGAGGCAGAGACACAGGCAGAGGGAGAAGCAGGCTCCATGCAGGGAGTCCGATGTGGGACTCGATCCCTGGTCTCCCGGATCACATCCCAAGCAGAAGGCGGCGCTAAACCGCTGAGCCACCAGGGCTGCCCAATACCTGTGTTCCTAAGGAGGGGCTGACTCTGAATCTCTTCCATTGGCCAGCCTCTCCTACTTAAGCTTCAGCAGCTTCACTTTAGAAAAAAAGAATTTATTTATTTGAGAGAGAGAGCACAAGTGGGAGGGAGGGACAGAGGATGAGGGAGAAGCAGGCTCACCACTGAGCAGTGAGCCTGATGTGGGGCTTGATCCAGGATCCTGAGATCATGACCTGAGCCAAAGGCAGACACTTAACCTATGGAACCACTCAGGCACCCCAGTTTCACTGCCTTTGAGTATAAGCAACTTTGACACCAACTGACCATAAGGATTAATGGTATTCACGCTGGTTTGGAGAAGAGGGCAGGTGAACTGGGCTTAGGGATTTAAGCTAGCAGGTTGACAGTGTCTGGGAGTAACTTGCTTCCGATGGTGTTCCGGATGGGGACCTGCCACCTCAAAACAGCGTAGGTTTCCAGGCCCTACAGGTGCTTTCCTGCCTCCATGTTCCCTTAATTGCCCTCAGTCATGAATGGAGCTGATCTCTGTGGCTGATCTTCTTGGGGTCTAGCACCCCATGCAGTGTCTGCTGCCAGGGGTTGGTTTTCTGTGAAGTCAACCATAATAAGCACTTGTCACAAGACAGCAAAAGAACACTGACAGTTTAAATTGCCCGGTACTTAAGGAAACCATGAAAACAGTGATTATTGCATCACCACTAGGTGAATAAATAACAAAAACAAATTAGCTTTAGGAATAAAGAAGCCAAAAAAAGTAAGTTGTTCTGAGTATGGTTTTTTGGATTCTCATATACCATTTCAAATAAATACCATTTTCATCTTTTTAGAACAAGTATGCATTTGTCATTGAATCATTAAATTTTAAGAATCAAGTTGTAAGATTATTTAGGTTGGAGAGATATTTCGGAGACACTTAGAGGTCATGTCCATGAGAACCGACTTTATGAATAATATTTCAGTCTCCCCAATTAGAAAATGGTAAACATTACGCCATTTTGAAGTAATATATTTTTGTTCTCCGTACTCTTAGAATAAACTGTTTTCATTGCTGAGAGAAATAAAAATTAAGCACACTTAAAAAACCTGAGGTAGTTTCTTTATATTCCCAATGGTTTCTGGCTAAGCCATGGAGAGAGGTCCTCCCTGGGGCTCCTCATGGGCTGAGGGAAAGGGATCTTTCATCTCTCTTCATGAATAGGACATCTTTCTACAGATTTTTCCTAGTTCCTTTTCTCTTGCCCTTGGCTGAAGTATTCCTGCAGGGTTTTCTGGAAGATATCGGAGGTGATAGCCTGTTGTCTGGTAGCTTCTCTTAGGCCAGAGAATCTAGTCTGGAGTCCGAGAGAAGCTTTCCTCTTTACTGATGGACATCAGCTCCTGGTACCTGGAGGACCAGTCTCACAGTATGGACAGATAACATGTCTGGGGCTGACAATGCCTTCCTCCATAGGTATCAGTGATCATCATCTGATGGCAGTGGGAGTGGCTTTGTTTAACTCAAGATACAACTTGGAAACGGGAAGGAAAGCATTGGTTGGAAGGAAAAAATGCCCCAGTGATCTGTCATGAATGACACTGGTTCCTTTAGAGACAAGAGAGTCAGTTGCTCAGACCTTGGATTTACCCTTCATTCTTTCCTCCCACAGGGACCAGGAGGGTACTTCCGTTAGTACTTCTCTAATCCCGTACTAGGTAGATGAGTTTATGGACATGGAGCTGTTGCTAGTCTTCTTATAGATAGAGACCTCTGTTGTTTGCCAAATACTCTGCCCTTAAAGAACAATGGAACATTTTCCCAAGGGATGTGGGGCCACCCAAGTTTTAAATGTTTCTTTTTTTTTTTTTTTTTTTTAATGTTTCAAGGTAGGATAGGTACCAATTGTTTTTTTTTTAATTCCTAGAAATTCTTTCTGGAGGCCTGGTATCATGGGAAATTTCCCACCTATTCACTGTGGTCATCTAGCTGTGACTCCTAATACTTGTTTCAACTTTCTTATCAAGTCTTAGACATGCAAATGGATTCTTTACTTTTTAAAGAAATGTGGCTTTGAGATAGGAAAGAATTTGCTAAATTGAAAAAGTAAAAAGGTCCATTCTTCAGAATCTAGGTTGTCAACCATTAGGACATAGCTCTTCTGCACTTTGGACAGATGCCCTATGTTTTTTTAATTCAGACATGTGGACATTTTTGCTTTCACCCACAATATCTTCTCTTCTGATGGCCTGCTGTAATATCTTATATGTGATAGGTTATTGTAAGTGTTCTCTAGTTGGATTAGAGCAGAGTCTTCATAATAGAGATAACTCACTAAGAGCCTCTGTGAAAGCTATAGAAGCTCAAATCAAAACAAATTTCCTCAGCTCCTATTATGTGTCAAGAGTAGACTTTCTGCTAATTTGCATCTGGTACTCCCACTGTGTGGGATACACCTGTACAGTCAAGTGTGAGAAACCATGTGGGTGAAAGATTCTCTTTTAAAGATAGGTGAGTGGTGGGCTGGAGGACAAAGAAATAGCTGTTGTCTTTAAGTTAAAGATACTATTGACGTGGGGCTATTATTATTAGTTGAGTTAGTAATAATCTGATCACTCTCTGGATGAAAGATGGAGATATTATTTTGAGTCTCACTTTGATAATGAAATTAGTAATGACACATAATGGATGTCGTGTTTCTTTTGTATTCTTTTGTGTTCATGCGGGAGTGCGTGTTTCATTAGACATATTTCTGTCTCAAAGTATAGAATTCTTCTTTCTGCAATAAACATCCTTTCTCTGGTTTTAGTTATATCTTTATATTGTGAGCAGTTCTATAAAATCATAATGGGGTTTTGCAGTTTATGGTTGGCAGCTGTGTAAAAAGACAAAAGTATTTATTGAGGTTTTAATTGTATATATTATGTAAAAATTGCACTAGATTTATGTATTTTTATTTAAGAAAAAAATTTTTTTTTAATTTTAAATAAACTCCATACCACATACGGGTCTTGAACTCACAACCTTGAGATCAAGAGTTGCATGCTCTATCAGCTGAGCCAGCCAGACACCTTCTAAATTAAACTGGATTTAAATGCATGTATTTGATAAAAATCAAATAATACATAATTTTAGAGGCCCTATCTACTTTGATACACCAGAGACTCTGTGGTACTTCCATAAATGTTGGGGTGGATTTTTTTATTAATTCTGACTTCTAAAAGTTACCACAAATCAGACATTTTAATTTGGCCTCACATAATTGACATTAGTAAGCTGACAACCGACTTCCATTATGCTGCTCATTTGGCTTTTCTGAGTATGGCAGGTGAGGAGGACTTCTGCTGAAAGGAGAGACATTGAAGTTTTGCTTCTCCACAGATCTTCTGTTGCTCTCAAGGACACAGCCAGGCTGTGCAAGCACACACGAGGGGGCCATACAAAAGCACATGCTGTGCTCTGACACCACCGCAGAGCATCCCTGCTGCCTGGGCTTCCCTCCCCTCACACTTACATACACTTCTGTCTACCCCTTGGCTCTCGGCTCTCATTTCTGCTGTAAAGAAAGTAATTAAAGTGTTGGTATCCTGGCAGAGGTTTTGAAACTTAGTTATGAGTAGTTTGTCGAGATTGCAGACTCAGATAGCTTTTGAAAATACATTTTATGGGAAAACATGCAGTATCTGCCAGGAGATTGGGACTGTTTCTTCTTTTGGCCCTGTACTTCTAGCCAATATTTTACTTTTTTACTGAAAGGTTCTGGTCAAAGTTATAGGCTCTCTCTTAAAAAAAAAAAATCCTGATTTATTTATTTTTTTCTTATATTAGGAATAAGTCCAAGTTGGAGGGCTGCATGAGCATTTCTGAATAAAATAATGGAACATTTTAGGATTTCCTGGATGCTACTAGCTGGTACTTTCTTTGCCAGATTCAGAGTTAATGGCCAAATAGATCCTTCAGTTTTCTGTAACTGTATTTGAGGCAAATGGAAATGATTGTGTGAGAATGGAGAATGGAGATATGGAACTACACCTGCCTCGAGGCTTTCAGAGACAACTGTGCTTGCTGTCCTCTGGCCTGCAGCTCAGTTCTGCAATGAAATACTCCTCCTGGAGCACCACACTTGAAGAGCAGCTCTTGAGCAAAAAGTCTCAGGGTGCCCTCAGAAGGTCTTTGGCTGAAATCTCTGCGTTGTTAGCCAGAACCTGCCCCTATTAATAATGCTCTAATTCTGAGCCCTGATTAGCCTGACAATATGCTGGTTTGTATTCTTCATCAGGCTCCCTTGAGCTTTTCTCTATGATCTGAACCCATATTACTTTTCCCCGGTCTGCCAGGGTCCTGACTTACCTTACACGACTCATCATCATGACCTACCTAACTTTTCTGTGCTCTTCTAGTGTGAGAGTGGAATGAGGTAGGAGGAGGAGTTGTCAGTGTCAAAGCTTCTTTCAGAGCCACTGAACTATGCAGAAAAGCAGCTCTGGATCCCAGACTAGTTGGGGCCACTGGCCAGGGGCCAGGGAAGAGAAATTAAGCAGGACCTAATAGCTCACAGCGAACTCTGCAGACTTCATGTTTAAATTTTTCCTGAAACTATTAGTATATAGTTGGGTATTGCATGAAGTGGGAAACACTTATAAAATCTGTAATGAAGCAAATTAAATAGTAACCTGGCAAATCCATCCCCCATCATGATCTTGTCGTAACTGTGATTAATTGATTCTTTCACAAAGTTTTGCTGAGCCCCTCGATGATGTCAGGCAGGAAGCTAGTGCTGGGGGTCAGGTGCATGGAGTCTGTGCCCTCAGAAAGCTTGTAGCAGGTTGCAAAATAGACTCCTAGGTTACTGCAGTCTCATGTCGTGACTATCCAGTGGAAGCGTGTCAAGAGGCAAGGACGGGAGTGGGGGTCGTTATCAGCACAGAGGGGAGGTGTGGGTGAAGTGAGAGAGGGAAGACCAGAAGCTGAGGGTCCTCAGATGGGGAAAAAACAGGTAGATTACTTACAATGAATTTGATTGTTTTTCTGTTTTTGTCTTAAATGTATAATGTAATGATGAAGTCTGGAAAAATCTATGTGAATTCAGGAACTGTCGAGAAGCACTAAAGAATAAACAGAATAACTTCAGAATAAGTCTGACAGCATTGCCGTCTTTCCCCTTTGACTGAGTGCACCATTTCACTGCCATGTAGCTGTCTGGGTAAAAGTAAGAATCTGTGTGTCAATCTCAATTCTACAATTCTGAATTTCTGATAGGAACCAGCTGTTGTGATTAGCAAGTCCCACATATCCAGGGCAGATTGTCACAAGAGTAAACACTAATGCATTTAAGCCAAGTTAATAAAACTATAAATAACTTATTACTGTCCAAGTGCTCTTAAAAGTAATTATGCTTTCAATTTCTTATTAGTTTATTTGTGCAGATGCTGGAACCAAACTAGCGGAGTCAACAATCCTGAGCAAGCAGATGATTGCTTCTGTACCTGGAGTAAGTCCTGGCTGAATTAACTATCTGTGTTTTATATTTCTTCTCATTTCCCCATTTAGTAAAGAGGCATTTCTGGTCTGTGTCCTGGTTCACTCTTGATAAACACTGTAAAACTGAGAACATATTAACATTAAAAAAAAAAAAGAAAGAAAGAAAGAAAGAAAGAAAGCACTAGTGAAAATTTAAGTTAATCGCAGTCCCTGGAAACTTTTAATTCCAGGAGACATCAGTAAAACTGAAGCAGCCAGTTAAAGGAAGGAAAGAAATTACCAGACATACAAAATACATTTGATTACAATTCAATTTTTCCAGAATCAATTTTCTTTTACTGGCTCCCATTAACCAACTCAATTTAACCACTGCCAGAAAGAAATAAGCATTATGATACTTTGGTTTTCTTTGTAATATTTCCTCTGAAAATTAAAAAAAAATTCCCATTATTATGAACCAGTGAACTATTTGGTAAAATAGGTTAAGATTTTCACTGACAGAGCTAACAATGAGAAACCACCATAACATTGAGAGTAAGTTGACTGCAACGAAACTCAAGAAACTGTAGAGATATTTATTGTTAGTTGAAAAAAAAGTATTTAAGTTTTAAATTATTTAAATTATTTAAATTTTCAGTAGGGAAATTTTTAAAGAAAAAGGATCACCTATAATCCCTCTGCCACTTTCATTGCTACTGTGTATGTGTGTGTATGTATATATATATTCCTACAAAGACAATCCTCATGTTTATTTTGAATTATATCCTTGGCATAAATTCCTTAGAAAGTAGGAATGTCTTAATGCTATGTACTCTCCTATTGTTTTCTAAAAGAGTTTTTATTAATTTACATTTATAAGTATACCAGTTTTATTTACAATGTTAAACATTATTTTATTAAAATACTAGTTATTTAATTTTTTTTGATATGGAAAAATTTTATGACAGAGAAATAATAATCACAACACAGAGATAGTTTTGTTGCCACCATACTAATATATTTTCTTTCACTTTTTCTCTGCATATTTTTTTAAACCTAATTAAATTATAATATAGATGCAGCTTTGGTTTCATATATCCCAAGCATTATCTCCAAAGTTTGATGGCTCACGTCTTGTGAATGCACCATAGAATAGTGCTTAAGTGGATGTGGGTTAGACTCACAGCAGCATCTGAGGTCTGCCATTTACTAGCTGTGTGATCAGGAAAGTTATTTAACCTATAATTCTTTGATTTGTATTATCTATAGAATGGGATATAATAGGGCCCAATGTCTAGTTTGGGGATTGAATGAGATAATGCACAGAAAGCATATTAACATGATGCCAGATATATAGTAAATGCTAAGTAAACATTACCTATTATATATATTAACATTAATTATTTTGTGATATTTTTGTTAATTTCAATATTTTGCAGTCATAACTAATATGTGAGAAACATCTTTGTGCTTAAGTCTTCATCTATCTTTGAGACTATAATAAATTTTTGGGAGTAGAATTACTAGACTATGTTTTTTTAAAGAGATCTTAATAGTAGTTAGGGTGATAGAAGATGCCATGAGATGAATTTCCAGCCACCTAACACACAGAAAATTGACTGTTTGCTCATATTAAGTTTAAATGGGTATCCTGATTAGTAGAAGGAGGAGGACTCCCATATGAAAGTTTGGGGATCAGGTTCCTTCTGTCATGTGCAGTCCTCTGCAATCTGCATGTAGGTGGGAAAGAGAAGAGAATATTGTACATGGAAGGTTTTCATGAGCCAGGTCTGAATGATGCATATTTCTTCTACTCACACTCATTGGCTAGAACTGTCATATGGCCACTCCTGACTGCAAGAGATGGTGGGAAATTTGGTCTAGTTGCATGGGAGGGAAGAAGAGAAGCAGTTCTATAAGGACTTAGCCAGTCTGCTGCACACTCACTAGTTTCCTTATTAATTCTTTAAAACTCAGTATTTGCCACCTACATGATAGCTTAAAAATAATATACCTAATAAATAAGAATTTTGTTGAAATCATTAAGTAAAAGACAAACATTCCTATAACAGAAAAGCAAAAAGTTAGAGGATCCATATACAGAATCTTTTCCAGTGCCCAGTAAGCCATTCAGACAAAATATGCCTTTTACCGTCACTAACAATTGGTGAACTATAAATTAATACAAAGTATTATAATATTTAAAAACATAAAAATTGAAATCAGCTAGCAAATCAGCAGATCTTTCTTAATGATTAAACTTATTGATGATGTAAAACAAGCATTCTTTTAAGCTGCTAGTGGTAGTGAAAAATGGTACCCCCTTGCCAAAGAACAATTTGAGAATTTATTTCTAGTACTGTGTTTGAGAAAATAATTTAATAATAAATATAAATAAAATAAAATACTTTAATATACACATAAAGAATATATTTATTAAAGTAGCATTTAAAATAGTAAAAATATGAAAATAAAATTAAGATCTAACATTAGCATGTTGTTTTTAATTTTTTACTTTTTAAAAGATTTTATTTATTTATTTATTAGGGAGTGAGAGAGCACAAGCAGGGGGGAGGAACAGAAGGAGAAACAATCTCCCTGCTAAGAAGGGAGCCTGACTTGGGACTCAATTTCAGGACCCTGGAATCATGACCTGAGCTGAAGGCAGACACTTAGCTGACTGAGCCACCGAGGCACCCTAGCATATTGTTTTTTAAAAACTCTTTTGAGTATAGTGGACATTTGAATTACTTTCACATCTTGGCTACTATACATAATGCTGCGATAAACATAGGGGTGCGTATATCTTTTAGAATTAGTGTTTTTGTTTTCTTTGGATAAATACCTAGTAGTAGAATTTTTGGATCACTCTGTGTTTCTATTTTTAATTTTTTTGAGGAATCTCTATACTGTTTCTGCAGTGGCTGCACCAGTTTACATCCCCATCAACACTGTACAAGAGTTCCTTTTGCTCCACATCCTTGCCAACACTTGTTATTTCTTATCTTTTTTTATTTTAGCTATTCTGACAGGTGTGGGGTGGATATCTCATTGCGGATTTGTTTTGGTTTTTTGTTTCTTTTTTTAAAGATCATTGTGATTTTGATTTGCATTTCCCTGGTAATGAGTGATGTTGAGCATCTTTTCATCTGTCTGTTGGCCATCTGTATGTCTTCTTTGGAGAAATGTCTTTTTAGATATTCTGCCCATTTTTTAATCAGATTTTTTTGGTGTTGATTAATATTAGTGTATTGTTTAAATAAAGTAAGTTACCTCCATAAAATAGATTATTTTGTGGCTACCAAATCAAGTTTCCAAAGAGTAATTAGTTGGAAAATGCTTATGAAGGATTTAATTTTAAAGCAGGCTAGAAAAATGATCTCAGCCTTATAAAAATTACGTGTATATGTGTATATTATATGCGTTCAAAAATGTTGGAAACAAATATTGATAGTGACTGTCTCACTGATGGAAGACAGGAACTAGGACAGTGATTTTTCTCTCTTTTGTTAATTTCTATTTTCCAAATTGAAAATGTGTCACTTTTACAATCTCAAAAACATAACTTTGAAATGAGATATGAGTTTCAAGGAAGAATTGGGTATGAGTCACTTCCATTCATGTTTTTACGTTTAGATCGCTTTTCAGCACCTTAGCATCAGTTTCCCTATTGAAATGAATATGGGCATTCTGAAACAAGTGGAGCTTGACTCTTTATGTTTTTTGCTTTTTTATTTTTTTTATTTTTTATTTTTTTATTTTTTTTTATTTTTTTTTTATTTATTTATTTATTTTTTTTGTTTTTTGCTTTTTTAAAAAACAACACACCTAAGGTTATGCCTATGTTTTTGCAAAGTAAAAAAGAAAAAAAAGGTGGGTGGGGAGATTGGAAATGATATGCTTCGTTTTATAAGGGTAGATGGCTAAGATGATCCTGCACTTGAAGGCTTTTATTAGATATAGATGCTGTCTCTGGAGCCAAAGTAACTGGATATTAGTAAATTCATCGCTCTCATTTTTTTGAAAGTTAAAGTGAAAAGACAAATATTGAATAATGCACCTAGTAATTATTTTCCTTGACATTTGCCTCACTGAAATGGTATAAAATATTGCCTATGAAAGAAACAAATCCCTTTGAAGAAATTAAAGAACAGAGTGTATGCTCCTATTTGCATGACATGTGAAAGGTCAGAGAAAATGAAATAAATAGGGGGGAAATCCTTTCTTGCACTAAAGGATTAATATTCCAAAAGCAGGAACACAATAACCTTTTATAATTCCTTCACTTGATTTAAATTAAAAGAAGAAAACCTTAGAACATACAAAATGCTTGGAAAACACCCTGACAGAACTGCCAATGACCTTATTTTACTGTTTGTTATCCTGTCAGAGGAACTGACAGGCGTAACATTCTAGAAGAGATAGAAGGTGATATAGTTCAGGGCTGTGCAGATTTACATGAATATGGGAAAATGAGAGCCACTGGGTGAGCTAGTTAAGTCTATAATGTTCCAGATTTTCCAAAAGAAAGCTAAGAAAGGCCTTAGCATAGTATTCAGATGGCTTCAAAGATGACGGCCTGCTTTTGATCCACATTATACACAGCCTGATGTGTGGGTTCTCTCATACAGCTTTGATGGAGCAGCCTGTCTGTTCATTTGCCTTTTCTTTGCTTATAATCCTAAATTCACTGCATTGCCCTGGGCGGGCTTATGCCATTTAATAACGGGAGATGCAAGTATGCTTTCTTTTCCTTGAAAACTTCTCAAACATGCTGCTGGTGTGTGGGGAAGATGATCATTTCTTTTCTCTCTCTCTTTATCCGTGGCAGGAACACAGCAATCATACATTTATCTATTTAATAGTACGCCTACTGTGTATAAGGAGCTAAATGATAAATGACTTGAATATAAGAATTTGGGGCTCTTTCAGTACATGTGATGTTTGTTTATATCCTGTTCTTCTTCGATGGGAAAAGATTCAAGCTTCTGGTGTTGGAATTAGGTGGCACATATTTGATGTGTACCTAAGGACTCCCCAGAGGGATAAGGGTTACTCTAGTTGTAGGGTGATTCATGTCTTAAACTCTCTGATCCGAATGGCTTTACAGAGGTTTGATCTCTGTATCCAGTCCAGTTGAAGAACAAGCACACAAAAACCAGTTAGATCACCCAGTGGAGAAAAAGCAGGTTAACGCTGTCTACCCTAGGCTGTCCCTGTGTCTTAGCTCTCCACCTCCAGCCTTTCATCAGTTTTTGTCCAAGCGGTAGGCAGTTAGTCACAGACTGTGGAGAGGAATGGAGTGAGTCAGAACCCCAGAAACTGACACAACTCATTAGTAAACCGTGTGAAGTCAGAACGAGACAGTGACTGCAGGCAGGGCCACAGTGAAAGGCCATGACTTGGGAGGGCACCCCCAGCGCTATCCTTGTGTTTCAGTGTGGGACGGCTGCGATGGAGTGTGTGCGGCAGTACATCAACGAAGTGCTGGACTTCATGGCAGACATGCACACGCTCACCAAACTGAAGGTAAGAGGGCTTCCAAAGCTCGTCTCTGAACAAGACACAGAGATGTTTAGAGAACTAAGCAGACCGGATGGGATTTATTATTCCCTGGGGCAGCAGCTGGGGTGCTGTCTAACCAGCCTGGACCCTTGGGAGTCTGGAGCACTGAGTTTCCAGCCTGTGCAGAGAGGGAAAAGAAAGAAAGGATGTTTACATGGCAGGAGTTATGTGCATAGCTTTAATTCTACCATTTATTTGGTTCTCATGATGCCTCAGTTTTACAGATTTAGAAACTGAGGCCCAGGATGATACGGTAATTTGCTCAAGGTGGCTGTACCGATAATGGGTGGAGTCAGGGTTGACCTAAAACTGTAGTGGCTCCCCAGTCATTCTCTTTTCGCTATGACACTTAGTGTCACTTAACTACCTTGAGCCTCAGTTTGCAAGAAAAGCCTAAAATCTACCTTTGTCGAAGGTTATGAGGTTTGACGTGGCATTGTGCATGTGAAGAGACTTTTGTGAACCATAACACATTATGCAAACATTAGCCTTTCATGGTGATCTGCATCAAAGCTCTCTTCTTCAAGGAAATAATTAAAGACAAGGGTTAGAACAAAATCTGATTTGCATATGGACAAAATCCCAGTGAAGTTGTTGAGCTCCTTGACTGATTGCTTTGCAGGGTGGGGCGAATTGCTGATACAAGTCAACTTCCCTGCCTGAAGTCAACTAGGGAACTAAAAGATTGATAGTCTCAGAGATCTGGGGAAGGCCCCAGACAGAGGGCAGAAGGAAATCCAAACATGGTCCAAGCAGCAGCAGATTGCAAGCTGGCGGTAAATGATGCCTTTTTGATAAACAGGATCTAGTTGTCTCAGAACGTCATCAGCTACAAATGCAGTTCCTCTATCTCCCAACTACATTTCCAGGCTCTGCTCGGATGATCCAGATCTTTCTTGGAATAGGGATAGATTTGCAAATGCTAGGTGGAAAGTAGACCCAGAATGTAAACTGCTGACTTCTTGCAGTATCTGAACCCAATTGTTCCTAAGCAAAATCCCCTGGCCCTTGACCATGCACTGGTTACTAACTGCTGAGTCTGGTTGCCCATGCTCAAATGACATTAATATCAAGTATAAAGAAGAGGAAAAAAAAAAGTATAAAGAAGAGGAAGCATTGTTACCTAAACATTTAAGCTAGTTTTATAGTCACTTTCAAAATACAGAGAACACAATAAGAAGAATCCATGATGATCAAAAGGTTGGGGACTAGAGGTATAATTCAACACTCTAATTTGACATAGATTAGGAGGCAGATCAGAGAGGGCAAATGGCTTAACTAAAGCCATATGACTAATTAGGGAGGAACTGGGGCTGGAACATAGGTCTCAATTTCCAGTTCAGTGGTCTTTCCACTAAGCCACACTGAGGAAAGGAGTTTTTCTGCATTAATTCAACAAATATATATTGAGCACCTATAATATCCCTGGTGTTGTTCTAGACATGTAGGGATGCAAAAGTGAGCAAAAAGACACGGTAGCTGTGCTCATTTAATTTATAGTCTGGTAGTGGGGGCCAATTTTAATGAAAATTTCATACAAGATAAAGTAAAAGTGTGACTTTCATAATTGCTATGAAGAAGGGTAAAACAGTAGTACAGGAACTTCCCATAGGATGACATGACCTAGCCAGGGAAGTCAAGGAAGGCTTCCTGGAGGAAGTGACACTTGAGCTAAAATCTGGGTTATATGCTTGGGAGCATGGTAGAAGGTGAGGGAATGACAGCCTGATCTTTTTTTTAAAGAGTGACCTGGAAGGTTTTCAGATATTCTGCCAAAGTCATGAGATACCATTTGCTTTTGCAGAGCCACATGAAGACATGTTCCCAGCCTCTGCATGAAGATACCTTTGGTGGACATCTCAAAGTTGGCCTGGCTCAGATTGCAGCCATGGAAATCTCACGGGGCAACCACAGAGATAACAAAGCTGTGATTCGCTATCTGCCTTGGCTCTATCATCCCCCTTCTGCAATGCAGCAAGGGTAAGGTCCTTATTAGTTCAGCAGCAAGGGCTAGAAGACGTATCAAAGATTTATGGAAGTGGGATGTGATTAGTTGGGAAGACTGGAACCGAGCCTCATCTTCATCCTTGCTGACCTGGCAGCACTTTTGGACACAAGCGCTTCCTGATATGCTGCCAATGAAAGGAACTTGCCTTCACACAAAAACCTCAGCCATATCCTGGTGGATGGTGAAAACTTGGAGCTTAGAAGTGCCATTTTAACTCTTAATTCGAACTAGTTAAACACATACATAGCTTCTGCCTTCAAAGAGCATGTCGGATTGCAGCTGAAACAAAACCCGTAGCAGAGAGGAGATGATGTGGTGGAGACACAAGGGAGAGGGGTGCTGGGCTGGTTTCAGGCTGCCATTTTGCATGATCAGCTTCCTGGCTGGAGGGGAGGCTGACAGTCGGGGTGAGGAGGGCAGGAAGGCAGCAGGAAGAAATGACAAGAAGGCTGGAAAATGGGTGGCTGTGTGTTAGGTGCCCATCTCTATTCCTTCCCCTCTAGTGGGGATGTCAAACCTTCCAATGAGAAAAAAGGAAAGAATTTAGAAAAAGAAGCCTGTCGGAAGGGCAGCCAGGTTGGTGGAAGATGATTTTTAATTCCATATCACCAGAAGCTGCTCTTTTCTCAAGCAGCTAAGGTCCGGGATCAGAGCCGGAAACCAGAAAAACAGATACATCACTTTGTTGGCACTCTGTCACCTTGGTGTTTTATTGTATGTAATTGTCCATAAAACCACACTTTTAATGCCCTCCGTCAATAAGCAGTTGGTGAGCACCCAACAAAACAGAAACCATAAAATCACCTCTAACACTTCCTTCTACCTCCCAGGCCAAAAGAATTCATCGAGTGTGTCTCCCGCATCCGTCTTCTGTCCTGGCTTCTCTTGGGCTCCCTCACTCATAATGCAGTGTGTCCAAATGCCTCCTCTCCGTGCCTGCCCATACCTCTGGATGCAGGCTCTCATATCGCAGACCATCTTATTGTTATTCTGATTGGATTTCCAGAGCAATCAAAGGTAAGTGATTTCTGCAAGCTGAAGACCATAGGCATCGAAATTGCTAATGGAAACCCTTATCAGCCAATTTTGTTTCTTCTGAAAAGAAAATGCATCTTATCACTTGCCCTCCTGTGGATGTTAGGAAAGCAGCTTTGTGCTAATGCCTTATTTAAAATTGTTTAAATTCCTACACTATCTTTGCTTCCCCCTTAAATTGTCTTTCAGTTTACTTTTATGAAGATCAAGTATGGAGGCAAGCAAGAATTAACTTCCTGGGCATTTCTGTCTCAAAATAATGAAGAGAAATAAGAGGCTAGCAATATAATAAAAATCCTATGATCAGTTTTTGGAACCCAATATGAGTTTGAGGCAAATTTTCGCTATCATTTTTCATGTGCTATCTATTCAGCTCACATCTCTAGAGATAGATATATAAAGATACAAAATGAAAATAAGTCCAATTGGGAACTCACTAATCTGCACACTAGAGTGACCTACACAGAGGAACTTTGTAAATTGTAGAGACAGATGATGTGCTTAAGGGGATAAAGTAAACCCCAGGCGGGGGTTTTGCAGTCATGAGCCTGCAAAGCAAAGCAGACACACTGTACTAATCAGTTCAGAGAAGTCAAGGATGCTTCTTTGAAAGCTTAGGCCAGTTCCAGGAAGTCATGGTGGGTTTGGGAGCAGCTGGGACATAGGCCAGAGCAAGCCAACTCTGTGATAAGCTAGAGCACCATCCAAATGGCCTGAATGATGTTTACAGAAGGAATCAGGCAGTCAGTTCCCAGTATTGCAGGCCAGATGTGTATTTGATTCCTAACAATAGTACTTTGTAATTTGTGACCTTGAAAAAGTCATTCAACCTCTCTGATCTCCAGTCTTTTTGTGTGTAAAATAGATGAGGAGATGGTTTGAAAATTATGGAAGTGATCTTTGAAAAGTCTTTATTTAGCTCGGTGTCTGGGGCATTGTTGTTGCTCACTCAGTCGGGGCTTACCCTGGTAGGAATACTGTCTTTGCTGCTGCCATTTCTCCTACTTGTAGTCGTGTGATTGAGAAGTGCTGGCAGTGAGTTCAGATGCACCATCTTATTCCTCCTGACGACAGGAGGGTCCTATTATCCCCATGTTACAGACAAGGAAATACCTGAAGGTGGTAAAATGGTTATCCTTCCTAATCTAGTTTAGAGAGGAGAATATCAGCGTCATTAAGGGACAAAGGGGTGGGTAGATGTGTTCTGAAACCAAGATGCCTTCTCTTTGAAAAGATGCTCATTTTTCTCTGAACGCAAGCCCACTGACCAAGTGAAAAGCAGGTTGTCTTCAGGTGGTAAATCACGAGTTTAACTTCTAGATCACTTCCTCTGCCTCAGATCACTGGAGGTAGACATGCTTTGGCTGTGCTGCTCAGGAGGCCAAGGCCCTGTGGGGCAGGCCCTGTGGAGCACTGCAGCCCGCCGAGAGGTAACGGCTCCTGTCTCCTCCTTTTCAGACCTCCGTGCTCCACATGTGCTCTCTCTTCCACGCATTTATCTTTGCTCAGCTCTGGACCGTATATTGCGAACAAAGTGCCGTAGCTACAAACATCCAAAGTCAGAATGAATTCAGCTTCACAGCGATACTTACCGCGCTAGAGTTTTGGAGCAGGGTAACGCCCAGCATCCTCCAGCTGATGGCCCATAACAAAGTGGTGAGTCCACGAATAAGTTTCTCCTTGTGGCTAAAAGGCGTGACCTACATCCAGTCCTCCCATTACCTGTTCTTTAAGGATCTCAATTGTAATATACCAATGGATGGGGGATTTTTCTGTTATAAACTGGATGTTCTGCTTGCATAATAATTTTGATGGAAATACAAAGCAAGCAAGTCAATTTAGTAAAAACAACTTTTGTTCACTCTCTTTAGTGCCAAAGAAAATTTATATGAAACTTCTACCTCTAAGAGCTGTTTCACACCTTAAAGTCAGGAGATTTTGGATTCCAAGACAATTTGGAAAAACCCCAGCCAATTGGGTCATCCTTTTGTGGTATTTAAGAGCAGATCAACCACATATGTTCATTCCACTCAGGGCTCAAAATCTGGAAAGAGTTTCCCCTCTTTGAGTTGCCCTGGGAGGACTTAAGCCCCTCAATCTTCAAATCCAGTTCAGTTTTAACTTGGATGGCTCACCAAGAAAGGGGCTGCCCTAAATCTTGCTGGAAAATACCTGGAGTATTGTTAGCATGAGCCCACATCATTGAGCAAGCTTGGATTACTCCTATGAAGTTAAGAGTGGAGGATATGTGGAGATGTGACAAGGAAGTTCTTTGATTCAGTTTGCTACTTTGGAGGATTCTCAGCTGGGAAAGCAGGAGTTAGTATCTTGGTTGTGGGGGCTTTATCAATCGAATTCTCATCTGTGAGGGACAGGAGTTCTGGAAGAGTGTATTGTAATGATGATTCCTCTATGCCCAGAAACCCAACGATGCACTGTCCACAAAAGGCATCCCGGAAATGACTTTTGATTGATTGATAATAGTCTAAGAAACATTTTCTCTCAGCTCTAATTGGAAAGGGGATTATATATTTCCTTCAGTGAAGCACTTCCTTGTCTTTGGGGAAGCAAATGTTATAAGGCAATTCTGTATGGAGAGAGGTTATTTTAGTTCAATTTAAAGGAAATTTATGTGACAGTTTTAGGGTGCACACACGGTTCTGAGATAAACATTTCCCAGATCATAGAGTCTGAGACTGAAGAAGAACTTAGAGAGCAAGCATTCTGTTCTGTAATTTTACAGGCAATGAAACTGGGACCTTAACTAGAGATTTGGTGTCTTTCTACTGTCATTAGTTTTTAGACACCATTAATACCTCTCTTCCAAATCTCTTGGTATGCAAAGGTTAGAAAATGAATCTGTTACAAATGAATTTTGTACAAATAATGCTAGTAATGAGTTTGGATGAGTTTTATCCTGAAAAACTTATTAAACTATATATGCCAGTCTGATAAAATCCTCTTGGAGTGTTCAAAATCCATCCTTAGGAATTTATTTTATTTTATTTTATTTATTTATTCATGAGAGACACAAAGAGAGAGGCAGAGACATAGGCAGAGGGAGAAGCAGGCTCCCCGCGGGGAGCCCCATGAGGGACTCCATCCTAGGATCCTGGGATCATGACCTGAGCCAAAGACAGACACTCAACCACTGAGCCACCCAGGTGCCCCCAGCCTTAGGAATTTCTGATGAGGAGCATCCTCTGCATTGTATTTTGAACCATCATCAACGTGGCTGCCTTGTTCTATAGAGAACAAAGCCACAAAGACAGGTGTGTAATAAGTGAACAGCCACTCCAGGCGAAGAAACTGGAGAAAGGGTCAAGATGGAGAAAAGAACCTACAGCCAAATTCTGTAGTTGGAAGGAGTGAAGCAAAAGGCATGTATCCTCTGGTAGGAATTGCATGCAGATGAGTGAGATTAATCCCTGAATTCCACTGGCAGCCCTGAGTCAGATAAAGAGGGCACAACTGATTGTAAAACCTCTGGAGCTCCTTAAAGCCAGGTTCTAGTTGAAATTCTAGAGGTTTCAAGGCTTCCGGATCACTGGGAGTGGAACTGATTTTCGTATTTGTTGTTTCAGATGGTAGAAATGGTGTGTCTCCATGTGATTAGTTTAATGGAGGCATTGCAAGAATGCAATTCAACAATTTTTGTCAAGGTAGGAAAATCTTATGATTTTTATAGACTGTTTCTTGCTGCTAAAAACAAATGTGGATTTACTTTGAATGTATCTTTGACGAGGAAAACAAAACTGATTTAATTTTGACTATCAGATTTGGGGACTGGAGAGTTCAGGCTCACATAACAACCCTTCCCCAAATGGTTATCATGTTATTTTTGCTCTTGCTCTACCACTGTGACTGACTCTAGCTGGATTAAAGATGTTGGACTGTGATTGCATGTTAACACAATTAATGAAAATATTACTGGAGAACGTTGATCTGAAAATGACCTTATAGTCCTATAAATTGGTTGGTGGCACCTCACCTTACAAGATATCCAGAAAACCAAGGAAAATAATCTTTCATTGTTTGATTTTGTAGCTAGAACTTTTTTCTAAGGTAAATTAATTTCATTTCCAATATTACTACTCTAAATCACTGTTTAGTGTATGAAAGTTTAAGTATTTGTCATCTGTCCAAGGACATCAGAGACATACTAGTGTGATAAATTTAGAGTAAAGAACTTAATTTCTCATTCTTTTTTTTTTTCTTCCCCCCTTCTTCCTTTTCTTCTATCCTTCCACCTCTCCGTCTTACTGATCATTAGTTAAAGATCTTTAATTTTAGGCATCCTACAAATTGTGTACTGGTATCTCATCATGCTTTAAAGTTGCATTTCCTTGTTGACAGATGACATTAAACATCTTTTCATATGCTCATTTGCCATCCATGTATCTGCTTGGTAAAGTATCTGTTAAAATTATTTGCCCTTTTTTTTTTTATTGGGATGGATCTTTTTCTCTTTTAATTGAATTTTAAGGCAGAAGTCCTTTATCAGATATGAGATTTGCAAAGATTTTCTCTGCAGTTGTCTTTTCATTATCTTAACAGTGTCTTGTGAAGAGCAGAAGGTCTTAATTTTGATGAAGTACCATTTATCAAATTTTTCTTTAATGGATCATGCTTTAATGTTGTATTTTTAAAAATCTTTGCCTAACCCAAGGAAAATTGAGATTCTTAACAATATTGAGTCTTCCAATCCATGAACACACTATATCTCTATATATTTTTTAAAAGCTTTGATTAACTTCTTCCAGCAATATCATGTAGATTCCATATGTAGGACTAGCATAGTTTTGTCAAATTTATCCCTACGTATATCATAGTTTTATGGTATTATAAGTGGTATGGACTTTTTATACTTAAATTTTTTATTGTTTGTTGGTAGTATTTAGAAATACAACTGATTTTATATTGACCTTTTACCCTGCAAACTGTTAAACTCATTTATTAGTGTTAGTTTTTTTTTTTGTAGATTTCATCAGCTTTTCTGTATAGACAGTTGTGTCATGTGTAAATAAAGGCAGTTTAATTTCTTCTTTTCCAGTCTTTATGCCTTTTATTTCTTTTTCTTATTGTATTGCTCTGGCTAGATCCTGTAGTCCAAGTTGAATAGAAGTCATGAGAGTGGGAAACCTTGCCTTGTTCCTAATCTTAGGAAGAAAGCATCCATCTTTGCTCATTAAATGTTAGCTGCCATAGGTACTCTTTGTCAAACTGAGCAAGGTTCCCTTCTATTCCTGGTCTGCTACAAATTTTTGTCAGGAATAAACCGTAGAACTTTTCAGATACTTTTCCTACATTTATTAAGATGGTTATTTGACTATTCTTTTTGACTGTTAACAAGGTAAACTTTATGGATTGATTTTTGCATGTTAAACTAATCTTGTGTTCCTGAGACAGACCATACTTGGTTGTGCTGTGTATTATTTATCCTTTTTATATCTTGTGGAATTCTATTTGCTAACGTTTTAAAATAATTTTTTGCATTGATGTTCACGAGGAATGTTGGGCTGTAAATCTCTTGGCTTGTGATAACTATTTTTGGTTTTGGTATCAGGGTAATGATGGCCTCAGAATGATTTGGGAAGTATTCCTTCCTTTTCTGCTTCTTGAAAAAGTTTGTGTAGATATGGTGGGTTTTTTTTCCCCCCCTTAAATATTTGATAGAACTCACCAGTAGAACTGCCTGGGCTTGAAATTTTCTTTGCAGAAGAGTTTTAAATTACAGATTCAATTGCTTCAATAGCTATAGGGCTATTTAAGTTATCTGTTTATTCTTGAGTAATCTTTAGGATACTGTATGTCTTTCAAAGAATTTATCCATTTCATCAAGGTAGTCAATTTTATTGGCAGAATATACTTTTAATATCTGTAGGATCAGTAGTATGCCACCTCTGTAATTCCTGACATTGGTGATTTGTGACTTTTCTTTTTTCCCCCTGGTCAGTCTGTATAGAGGCGTATCAATTTTAGTCAGTTTTTGATTAAAAAACAACAATAACCAGCTTTTGGGTTGTTTTCATTGATTTTCTCTCTGCATTTTATTTCATTGATTTCTGTTTATTCTTTCTTTTGATTACTTTAGATTTAATTCACTCTTGTCTATTATAAATAGTATATTTTTTTGTCTATCATAAATTTACCTCTAAGCCCTGGTTTAGCAGTATCCCACAATTCGATATATTGTGTTCTCATTTCTATTCAGTTCAAAATACTTGGGATCCCTGGGTGGCGCAGCGGTTTGGCGCCTGCCTTTGGCCCAGGGCGCGATCCTGGAGACCCGGGATCGAATCCCACATCGGGCTCCCGGTGCATGGAGCCTGCTTCTCCCTCTGCCTGTGTCTCTGCCTCTCTCTCTCTATCTGTGTGTGACTATCATAAATAAATAAAAATTAAAAAAAAAATACTTTCTAACTTCCCTTTTGCTTTCTATTTTAACTCATTTTCAGTTATTTAGAAATATGTTATTTATTTTCCAAATATTTGGGGATTTTCTATTATGGATTTTTAGTTCCATTTGTGGTCAGAGAACATACTGTATATAATTTTGGTTATTTTAAATTGAGATTTGTTTTATGGCCCAGAACATAGTCTATCTTGGTAAGTGCTCTGTGTGCACTGGAAAAGAATATCCCTTCTGCTTTTTTGGGGGGGTAGTTTCCTATGCTGCCAGGTTCTAGCTTATTAGTAGTGTTGTTCAAGTCTTCTGTGTCCTTCCTTCTGTCTACTTATTGTATCAATTATTGAGAAAGGGGTATTGAAATATCTCCATAACTGACTGTGGATTTGTTTATTCATTTTTTTCAGGTTTACCAGTGTTTGCTTCATGTATTATGAATCTCTGTTATTTGGTGCATAAATGTTTAAGATTAGTATGTCTTCTTAATAAAAGGGATTCTGAAGTGGCTGTCTTCATTCTCAGGAATCATCTGAGGAATCAAAGTGAACAGTACTTTGACATTAATAAAGGCAGTCTAGTTTTCTTTTGACTACTGTTAGGATGGTCTATTTTTTAACATCATTTTACCTTTTAACCTCTTTGTGTCTTTATGTTTATAGTCTATTTCTTAAAGGCAGCAGATAGCTAGATGTTGCATTTCTTTTAAATCCAGTCTGACAGTCCCTTCCTTTTAATTGGGAGTCTTTAAACCGTCTTCATTTAATGTGTTTTGTGCCATTGTTGGGCCTAAATCTATCACTTTGCAATTTGTTTTCTATATTTCCCATCTGTTTTATATCTTTTATTCTTTTTTTTTTTTTCCTTTTGCCTTCTGTTGGATTGAGTTTTTGACGATTACATTTTGGCTGTAATCTCCTCTTCCTTTTCTAGTTTCTTTTTCTTTTTTTTTTTTTTTAAGATTTATTTATTTATTTATTTGAGAGAGCAGAGGGAGAAAGAGAGAACACAAGTGAGGGAGGAGGGGCAGAGGCAGAGGGAGAAAGAAAAGCAGGCTCCCTGCTAAATAGAGAGTGTGATGTGGGGCTTGATCCCAGGACCCTGAGATCATGACCCAAGCCAAATGCAGACACTTAACCAACTGAGCCACCCAGGTGTCCCTCCAATTGATTGATTTTTATTCTCATTATAGGTCATCTTTTCCTGCTTTTTTGCATGCCTGGTAATTTTTTATTACATTCTTGAGATTTTGAAGTTGACTTTCTTGGGTACTGGATATTTTTGTATCCCTATAAATATTTTTGGGCTGTATTCTATGATACAGTTAAATTATTTAGAAGGATTTTTTTCCTTTTGAGACTTGCTTTTAAGCCTTGTCAGGTGATCAGAGCTGCATTTTGTCTAGAGCTAATATTTCTTTACTACTAAGGTAATAGCCTTCTGAGTATTCTGCTTGATATTCTGTTAAAGAACTTAAATTAAAAAAGGAAAAAAAGAATTGTCCACTCTAACTAGTTTGTGGAGACACAAATTATTGCTGGCACTGTGTGATCACCACTCATCTTTTTGGGTTGTTTTGTCTTCAGCCTTGGGTGGTTTCCTCACATGCATGCACTGGTCAGTAGTTAGCTGAAGATTCAAGGGGGACCCGTTATGGATCTTTCTGTGCAGCCCTCTCACCTCCAGTACTCTCTGCCTGACAAACTACACACCTCGGTCTCTCTAGACTCCCAGCTCCTTTTCCTCAACACAGGGAAACAGTCTCTGCCCAGGTCCTGGAAGCTTTCTAGGCAGTGAGCTAGGATAACTGTAGGGCTTGCCTTGTTTCCTCTCCCTCAGGGATCACTGTGCTGCACTGCTGATGCCCACGGTCTGAAAATCATTATTTCATATACTCCATATGGAATTTTAGTTGTTCCAGGCAGGAGGGTAAATCTGGTCTTTGTTATTCTATCTTTCCTGAAAGAGAGAATTTCACACCTAATTTTAGTTTTGAGAGCTAGAACAAGCATGGAGTGAAATGAATGCAGTCTAACTGGGCAGAAAGTCTTTAATTTTTTCCTGTAGCATAAACCAAGATAAGAGGAAAGGTATCAATTTTACTTTGGTGAAAAACAACCCATTTTTTTTAATATACATCAGTTTTCTGGATATCATTTCTAGAGAGGAAAAAAACCCCAACCAACTTTATTATAACATTACAGAACCCAGAATAAATTACATCTAATTCTTACTGACAGCTTTGTAGGAGCCACTAGCAAAAGAGAACTGAAATAAATGTTATTCAATAAGTCAAATTAGCATTCCTGAAATAGGATGACTGCTGGCTTATATAATGCTATCAATAATAATGAGATTTAACTTGAAGACTTGAAGTTATGAGATTCATAAATCACAAATCTGAAGGTCCTTTGCAGTTATATTTTAGAATGACATGTCACATGTTTCATAAATGGGCTAATAGCAAAAACCCTTCTAAAACCAACCTCACTATTCCTCTTGATTGCCTCATACAGGCCTTTAGCCCCAATAGCACTGGGAAAGGTATCCTCCCAGGGTCAGAGTACTTAGTGCTTCCTGCCTCCTACTCTGCTTGGTCCCTCAGGATCTTAACAGGAGGTTAGTTTGGGTCTTTCCTAAATAAGAGGCATACAGGTCTGCTCCATATTAAATAGATTAGAAGTCAACAAAAGAAGTTTGTAGGCATTAGGGCCCTTAGAGGGTTTTTTTTGTTTTGTTTTGTTTTTTTCTGTACAGACTGGAGAAGAAGTGGTTAGACTAGCTTACTTTTTCTCAATCAGAATGTTTACATGAGCCGGTCTTGCTAATGGCCAGAGAACATAGCCTTAACTGTCACTGATCTTTGTAATCCCACAGTTTGTTAATAAGGGTTGGTGGTTGGAGGAGGCAGAGAGAAAATGTCATTTCCTGATTTTTTTTTTAATTTTTTACATTTTCTGATATTTTGACTTTTAGTCCAGTTATATCATCTGGTACACACCATATGCTGTTCCAAACACAACATTCATGCTAGAGACAGTATTACATGGCTACATGACTCCAGGATGAGCACTGTGTTGAGGAACCAACATCAGTGGAAATCAAATTAGCAAATTGTATGTCTCAGCAGAATGTTCAAAGCAAAACAGCAGCCAGATTGGACCTTGGGAACAAAAACATAGAGAGAAATGTAATTTCTCAATTCACTAAGTTTTGTGTGTGTCTATGTGTGTGTGCTTGTGTGAATGTGTTGATGAGTTAAATGAACCTGCAGCCCGTGGCCATGACTAGTGAACAGAGAGGTCATTGGTACACTGTCCCCTCATCCCAGCAGCCCTCCTGCTAGTTCTTTCATTTCCTTCATGGCACAGCTCCTCCCGTTTGCCTAAGCTAGAAGCCTCAGCTTCTGCTTTGACCTTTTCCTCACTCCAAAGAGGGTCCTCAGACCCTCCCAGATTGTGTCTGCAGGCACCAACCACCCTTTTCCCTCTCCAAAGCCACCCCTGATCTTACCTGGACCATCGAGGCAGCCTCTACTCAAGCCTCAGCCTCCATTCTCCACATCCTTCCTCACCCTACCTTGCAGATTGCTGCCACTATGATTTGTTTGAAGCACATTTCGGCTCACAGTGAACAGGGCTCCCCTCTTCAGAACTTCTATTGGATTTGGAAATAAATCCAAATCCCCTAATGTGGCAACCCAGATCATCATGGGTGGATGGCGAGGGGCCTCACCTCTGCTTTTCTAAACTTGTTTTTCATGACCCTCTCCTGAGAGCCCATACTTCAGTATCACCTGAACCCCTACCACCTCCTCACCCCTTGGCACACTGCCACTTTGCTTCCTGAAGTGTGCCCTTGTATTCATTTGCTAGGGCTGCCCTGACAGTCATGCCCTACTAGTTAGTACCACAAACTAGGCAGCTGAAACGGAAACTTCTTATCCCACAGTTCTGGAAACCAGAAGTCCGTGACTGTGGCTAAGGGGTCAGCAGAGTTGTTCCTTCTGAGGGCTGTGAGGGAGAATCTGTTCCATCCTTCCCCCCTAACTTCTGGGGGTTGGTTGGCAATATTTGACGTTCTTTGGCTTGTAGACCCCTACCTGCATCTTTACCTTGTGCTTTCCCTGTGGGCATATCTGTGTCCTAATTTTCCCCTTTTTATAAGAGCATCAGCCATATTGGATTAGGAGCCCACCCCACCCTACCGTAAAATGACCTCATTTTGACTAATTACATCTGTATTGATCCCTCTTCCAAATAAGGTCACCTTCTAAAGCAGCGTGGGTAGGGACTACGGTGTCTATTTTGAGGGGGCACAATTGAGCCATGACAGCTGTACTCCTCTATTGAACAGGAGCAGAGGGTTGGAAGGAATACAGTGAAGAGGTATGATGCATGTTAGTGTATTAAAGATCTGAGCAGTGCTGTAATAAGGAACCTAGCATTTCCCAACTTGTTGGACCAGCGTCCCACCCCCATTTAAACCCACCAAACTGGAGTGCTGTGGAACAGACTCTGGAAAACACTATTTTGTCCCCAACTTCTGGATTTATGAGATGTTATGTTCTAGAAGGTAGAACCATGGCTGAGAGACCAGAGCAGGGAGAGGAGAGCTGCTGATGGACGGACACCTTGTGACCTCCAAGGAAGGGCACAGCAGAGAGGCAGCAGAAGGGCAAGGCTCCCCACATGCCCACAGTTTGAGCGCCTTGCTCTCTGGCCCGAGCAGGGCCCCTCCACTCGCCTGTGTGTGACAGTACTGTTCAGACCTCTGGCCCGTCTCTCTTGCTGTGTCCCACCTTCCAGATCACAGCCAGGCTCCTTCAGGGCTTGCTTTTTTCTGTCCCTGAAGCATCTCAGCCACTTCCCTGTGATATTTTCTTAACAATAGAGTCACCATCCTACTCAGAGACTCAATTTTAGAGATCCTGTGGAGGAAATTCTGTTTCAAGAAAGTGAGGATTTAATTAAATAAATACACATTTAATTTCCCGTGTGTGGTAGCTTTCAAGAGACAATCAGTCATTTACTGTAAAGTGTGTGTTTCAAGCACTCATGGGGGCACTTATTAACCTCCCAATGCCACCTTCTCAGCGGGATTTGGCCTCAGAAAGATGTTTTTCCGATAATGGATCACTCCGCAGCAGGGTCCCATCCTTTTGTGATGTTAAAGGGGTTCTGTGTGCCCTGCTTTCCTGAGCAGTAAGCGACGCTTATGGGGGTGGGGATGGAGAACGCTAATAACAAGGCTTCTGTGTTTCTCCACACAGCTGATACCTATGTGGTTGCCAATGATTCAGTCAAATATCAAGGTAAGTTGTCCCTGGGTGGACTGGAAGCTGAATTACCTCCAGAGAAGGTCATAACATTCACAGGGTTCAGTGGTGCTCCACTAACTATTGGAGAAAGGTGAAGTCACCCTGCTCCTGGCCTCAGGGGGCTGATCAAGCAGGAGTCTCTGTGGGCCCAGGAAGAGGCTGCAGGCCCAGGTGACAGCAGAAGCCATGGTCGTATTATTCACTGTCGATGAGGGTGTGGGTGGAGGGGCATCTGAGTCTGAGCAAGGCTCAGAATACAGGCCTGGCCACTAAAATAGGCTTTTTGTGGGGCACCTGGCTGGCTCAGTCGGATAGATTTTGCAACTCGATCTCAGGGTTGTGAGTTCAAGCCCCACGTTGGGTGTAGAGATTACTTAAAATAAATGTAATAAATAAACTCTAAAGAAAGACCAAAATGGACTTTTTGTGACAGGAAGAATTCTATTAAGAAAGGCTAACATTGAACGAATGACCCAACCGAGCCAGAAGGGAAGGGACCTGCTCCCTCGTTCCACATGTCATTCTTTTACTGTGAAAACCATTCCTTCTTCCAGATTGTCCCTCCTCCATCCCACCCCTCCCCTGCCCCAGCTTTAGGGAAATCTGTGGCCAACAGGGCTCACCACCCAGCTTCTTCATGTGCATAAACATGAGAACAGAGAGACTGTGATCATGATTAAAATGTAATGAGTGACTCTCATGTGCCCACTTCTGTCTTAAACCCTCCATTAGCTCACATATCCGTAATAAAACAAAAACCCCATGAAGTATGACTTTCCCCAGTTTGCCCATAAGAAAATCCAAACACAGACTGAAAAACCTCATTCCCAGAATTGTCCCCAGAGGAGCTAGGGTCTGAACCTGGGGCGCTGGCAGCGGAGCACAGGCCTGTGTGGTGACCGGCTCCAGGAGGACAGGAGTATATGTCAGCCCACACACGGCGTGCCAGCTCCAGATTCCCGCTGCACTGAACGAGTCAAGATGGGAGTGGCATTACTCAGACAGATCTGGGCCTTTAGAGTCACGGTTCCTTGCCTGTGTCACCGGCCCCACACACAGCTGAGTTCTGCCTGCGGAAGAAGCCCAGGCTGGCACTCCCTGGGTGGACCGGGAACATTTGAAGGCAAGAAACTAAACTAGCTATCTCACCCTTCCTTAACAGCACTTATCTGCGGGACTCCAGCTTCGCCTCCAGGCCATTCAGAACAACGTGAACCATCACAGCCTAAGGACGCCCCCAGGCTCGGCCCCGAGCAGCGCCGGCCTGGCAGCCCTCCGCAAGTGGCTGCAGTGCACTCAGTTCAAAATGGCCCAGGTGGAGATCCAGTCCTCAGATGCGGCCTCCCAATTTTATCCTCTATGAGTGGACTCCTCGGCTCTCAGTGTCAACACTCTGGTTTAGCAATAATGGGTTTCAAAACAAAAACAATTTGATCCAAGCAGGTTGGGGAACATATTGGTACTGTACATTCTCTTTCTAGTTTAGTAAAAAGACGTGCAAAGGCCGGAGAGGGCCAAAATGAAGCTTTCTTGCTACACATATTTCTGATGACTCCTTGGGCTATCTGATTAAGTGTTTCCTTACATTATTTTTTAAAAACCAAATCATTTTTCTTTAACTAACTTCTATTTTTTTTAAGAAAAAAAAAATAGACTGGTGGGTACTCACAGAAAAGT
The DNA here is from genome assembly GCF_053574225.1 of Canis aureus. Classification (NCBI taxonomy): domain Eukaryota; kingdom Metazoa; phylum Chordata; class Mammalia; order Carnivora; family Canidae; genus Canis; species Canis aureus. The sequence goes on from NC_135619.1 coordinate 66,185,328, forward strand.
TGTATAAGTCCCCCTGTTGCTATTTTTGATGATAGAGAATAAATAGGGTTTTTGAAACCTTTGTAGTGTTTTTTCTTAAAATCCACTCTTGGCAATGCAATAAAAAAAAACCCGTCACCATAAGCCAGTGACACTTGACTGAAGCTTTTTGTCATTATCCTGGGAAAAAGTGGCAGCTTGCAAGGACCATTACAAAGTGCACTTAGAAATTAGGTGGTTAAACTGTGCCAATTGTTTTCTTTGTTTTATAATATCATTTTCCAAAACTGTCCAGTAAGTTTTATTATTTTTAAAACTAATTTTTCAACTCATTAGTTCTAGGCTGTACTTTTCTTGTAAGCTTTATGATAACCACTTTAGTTTTGTGAATAATAAATTTTATTCTTTTGTTAACACTTGTATACAATTCAATTTAAAACTGTAGATTGCATACTGGACCAGACGATTCCCCACGCTGGCACAGAGCACTGCACCCGGAGTTATGTTTCATAAAATGGAATTTTAATAGTGTAAGAGCACCAAGATTTATCAGCACTTCTACTTAGCATTTGACTGTGCATTCACAAATGATATTTCTCTTCTCTATCCCTGTAATGCACTGACTACAAGAAGACTTACTATACATTTAAGCTGTATATTGACATGCTATTAAATGCATTTTTTATTATCTCTGTGAGCCTGGGGTTTTTTAAAATCAGTTTATACCTTTCTTGTAAACTTTGAAAACTTCTAACTTCCCTTAAAACTAAAGTCTAGTTATCGAGAAGAAAGGCCTTTCTTTCAGGTCACTTGGTAAGAGAAGTACACAATTTATCTGAAGTTGTTCTCCAGGAAGGAACTCGAGGGCACAAGGCTATTTATTTATTTATTTATTTATGTTGGTTATTATTAAGAGGTCTCTCTTTTCTGCTGGGAATTCTGATACCTTCATGCTTCTCAGGGAGAAGCAAGTCCTCCTGTGTTTAACTGTTTCACATGAGTTCTAGAAAAACAGGATGGCACAGCTTCATCCCTGCCTGCGGGGAACGTGTTGGTCCCTAGATTAAGAAGAGAGAAGTGATCGTTTTGCCTATTTTATGAAGGAGTGCTTCTGAAAGGCCTCCACAAGTTAGAGTGCTCCCAGTTGTGCTTGCTTAGGCCTCCAAGAACTTTCTGTCTCATACCAATCCCACGTGTACACTGTGACAGCTCTGAGGTTGTGTCCTGTCTCCGGATCCCCAGGGCCTGGCACGCAGCACTCATTTCATTAGAGTCTATTGAGTGGGATGGATTTGATTAAGAAAGCAGGTCTTTCTTGAGCTCCCCAGTAGACTTAGCAAGGGCTGAACTGTGACATTTTCTTTCTGTGGAGCGATTCCTGGAGGGGGTGGTAACAGAAACGAGGGTCTGGCTGACACGCCCGTGGTGGCTCAATGGCAGCCAGGCTCTTTGCTGGGCTTGGGTCCAAGTCCACCCTGCTGCAGGCAGCCCCGTCCTACCAGGAGGCAAGGTCCAGAGTCCTCCACAGGCTCTTCTCCAACCCCTGTTCTTTCAACGGACAGCTGTCTCAGTTTCTCTTTGTATTTGCATTCTCCTTCTGGAGAGGAGCCCTCAACTCAGTCCTCTTGACTGGGCTCCTGTCTAAAGCTTCCTACTCTCTGGAATGTTTCTTTCACCCCAGTCACAATCTATCTGGGGTCTTGCCCGCCCCTCGCCCCCGGGCAGGTCTTCCTCCTTGCCCCCGAGAACCGTGACCTGCTTTCCTGCCAACCTGACCCAAATACTGTCCCTGCTGGGACCCCGCTCTTCACTGGTTTATAGAGACTAGTAAGCAGCTTCTCTGGCCTACACTGTCCTCAGGCCCATCCCCCAGTGTCCTCATCTTCTTCTAGCCTTAATGTCAACTGCCCTCCCCCAACCCCCAGCAAGTCAGACTCAGCCTCTTAGAAGAAAAGAGTTAGGAAGACAGGGGACAGATGGAAGTTGAGCAAGATTGACCCTAAGGATTAAGAGGAGAAGCCAATCATCTAGATCAGGGGTCAGCCCACTGCCTGTTTTTGTAAGGCTTTATCAGATCACAGCCACACCCACCATGTACATATGGTCTGTGATGCTTTTGCTATAAGGGCAAAGTTAAAGAGCTGGGACAGAGACACATGGCTCTGAAAGCCTAAAATATTTACCATCTGGGCCTTTATAGAAAAAGTCTGCTGAACCTAGCCTGTCTGAAGGCCACGGAGAGAAAGCGCGTCTAACCCTTGCATAGATATAGCTTCCTGCCACCTCCAGGCTTTTGAAATTTTGTTACTAATATTTCCTCATCTGTAAAATGGGGACAATGACACATTCTACTTCGTAGGGTTGTTGAGATGATAAAAGAATGCAAGGAAAGACAGCAATGCCTGCCACATGGTAAGCACTCAATGAAAGTTATGACTTCCTATTCTTTTTCTCATGTTAAAGCCTAGGGAAGGAAAGCTACTTGTCCAACGTCACATGGCTAGTAAGAGGCAGAGCTGGAACTTGACCACTGGCTGTCTAACCTCAACGGCCGTGCTCCCAACCACTGCCATTGTTGGTTCCTACCACAGCCCAGCCCCATGTGGCAGCCTGACAGCCAAGCAGAGGGCACAGAGATTCCAAGAAATTTTTACCTGATCGAGACTTGGCTAATACTGATCATTGGCTTGGAGAAGAGCTAAGGCATAGACTCAGTGTTCCCTATCCCTGTGGAATCCTACTGGCTTTGTAGTGTGAACAGAACATTCAAAGATGCCCAAGGGTAGACGGAGCCAAAATCTGCAAATGCACAGACTCCATGATTGTTGGCAAGGGACCTGCCTCTTACTAGTTGGGTGACCTTGGACAAGTTATTAAGCCTTTAAGGACCTCTATTTTTCCTTCTGTGAATGGAGCTATCTACCCATCTCCCGGGGGTGATGGAAAGTTCATGTGAGTGGAGGTCTGTGATGGCACTTGGGAGGCTTGCCAGAATCTGTGGACCACCAGGAAGACCCGTACCACCTTAGGAAGACTGCTCGAGGGGACGGCTCCCATCTGCAGACTCACCTGTTTTTTTCTTCAGCTAGTTCCTCAGAAGCAAGACCTGCAAGGCCACGAGAGCCATACGTGATCATTATTCAAGGATGTCCGGTCTCCACTGTGCATCCTGTCTTTGCAAGCGGGTCATTCTGCCTCTCATCAGGATGTTCTCAGCCAATCTCTTCTGAGGTCTCATCCTGAGGTCAAGTGCTTGCAGCAACTGCCCCATTTCCAGACTACAGCAGGCCAAATGAGGATTGGATCGGATTGGAGAAGACAGGTTTATCTACCAAGACTCTTTCCTGAGCTGGGGTTGAAGGCCTCTGGTGGTAACTGGACAATGCAGATCATTTCATATACTTCTTGAGTAGAATTAATTTGCAAATATGTATATCGGGCAGACTGAGTGTTTTAACAGTAATATGAGTGGTTGGAACTCAGTGGAATAGTACCAGACCCCATTTTCATGAGAGTTGATCCCTTTAGGAGTTGACTGAAGTCTTATTCATAAAACGTTGGCCACTCCACTCCACTGATGGGAGCAACAAGCAGAAAGTCTCTTGAATAGAGTTTGAGAGAAACCCCAAGATCCATCATGTATTGAGTGTCTACTAGGTACTGAGCACTTTACATATATTACCTTTTCTTCTCTTAGCGCTGCTACACTGTGATTGCCATTTTGCAGGTCAAGTAACTGAGGCCCAGAGGTTACAGGACTTCTCCAAGGTCATACAGCTGGCTGTGATAGTGTTAGAACTCAGTAAAGGTTAATGTCTCTTCCCTTTATCTGGTTTTGGGCTCTTTTGGCTAACATGTGCCAAGCATGGAGTAGAGAAGTCTGAGGGCTTTCTTGGGAGCAGCTCCACCTTGGTGTTCCTATTTGCTGATCATTTATCATAAATTTTCATCAAGCCAGCATCAGCTTCATCTGACAAGAGCTTTTCCCCCTTTGCTTTGGGAATTCATTTATTTGAAAAAGAAATTATAGCTCTCACATTAAATCACATTTAGTTTCCTTTAGATATAATAGTTTTATGGAAAATAATAAAAATTTCTGAATTGAAGAGTATGATGATGAACCCTTAGGTTGGGGGCCTGTGGAGAGTCCACTCAGACACTTGCCCCAGTTACTTACAATCCTAGCTGCCATGTAGGAGGGCTTACTACATGTCAGGCACTTTAGATATGGCATCTCATCTAATCCTCACAAAATGATGTGAGGAAGGCCCATCCGTTATCAACCCCATATTACAGATGAGAAAACTGAAGCTCAGAGAGACAGTGCTTGCGGCTATCACTGAGTAAAAAGGTAGAACAAAATTTGAATCCAGCTCCATCTGCCTCCAAAGTCCTGGTTCTTTCTAATACATAGTCGGATAGTTAGTGCCAGGTCACCATTCACTGGACCCAGAGGTAGAATAACGTAGAAAAGTCACCACCTGGCAGCCTCCTGGTTGAACTTGGCCTGCAGCATGTTCTGCTTGATGAGCTTCAACTTTTCATTTCACCTTTTGGTTTGAAATCTCTTTGATGGCGCGCATGGGCCCCGGTTTTATATGGGTCCCACTACTGGCCTCTGTCTCCTAACAGGAAGACCCCAAAAGCTTCTCAGCAAAATCCTGTTGTCTCTAGGTTGATTTGCAAGGCCTGGCTTGCTTCTTCACACTTAGCCTGTGCTGCCCTGTCGCCTGTGAGTTGGCCACCCAGTTACAACCGACCTCTCATTTTATGGGCTCCCTCTGCAAGCCTGTGGCAAAGGAGGACTTGGGGCTGATCTTCAGGCCCTCTTGGCCTTGTTCCCCCGGCATCATTTCTCTGCCCCCACCTGCACGGCCACTGGCTGGGGCGCTATCCGCCCCCCCACGGGCCCATGCATCTGTTTGACCTCCTTTCAGGTTGGGGCAGGTCGCCCCAGTCAACCACCCTCCCAGTGCCCCGACCTCAGAGAACCGGAGGTCAGCCGGTGGTGCCTGGTGAGCCCCTGGAGCCGGCTCTCCCCTGGAGGGTACACGGGACATTGGCCGAAACCTCGGATTTGGTAGAACAAAGAGCTGGCTTTTTAATTATGTGGCCCAGACAGCTCCCACCCCCCCAGCAGACGGATGGAGAGGGGAGCCTCCCAGGGCTGCCTGGCGGACGCCCTGATTTCCGCTCCTTCAAGTGGCCACTTGGAAGAGAAAGGAGCCAGTGAGCAATCAAGCGTGAAGGACGAAACCCGGCAGGTGAGGACAATCAGGCCGGAGCCGGGGTGCTCTGCAGAGGGAGTCTCCAGACAGCAGGGCGGACCAGCAGCTCCAGACAGCAGGGCGGACCCAGTGCTCCCTGCCGGGCCGAGGGTTCAGACGCAGACCCGTCCTCCGAGCCCTTGACCTGGCCAAGCCTCGGTGTCGTCAATAGCAAAAACGGAGACGGTAACTCCCCTCTTCCAGCCTTTTCTGTAAAGAGTAAGGGAGCCAGTGTCTGGTCCCCGGCAGAGAGGGAGTCGGAAACAAGGGTGACAGCTAACCCTCCAGGGGTGCCCGCTGCTCCTCGGACGCCCGCGGTGCTGAAACCAGTTCGCAGTGGGAATGGGGCTCCAGGTCTGGGTGCGGCCGTTCCCAAGCTGCGGTGCTGCTCCTGAGGACTCCAGGCTCCCTCCACGTGCCTCTGGATGAGCGACCGGGACATCCTCCCGACGGCAGGTTCTGTCGTCATCTGGACTTCACATGGTACGAACACATCCTTGCTTTTGTAACGGGGATAACATTTGGAAAATAATAAACGGGTATGTTCTTTCTTCTTCTCCAGGAGACCACATCCCCCAGTCTAGCTGCATGGACGGCGTGGGCCAGGAGGAGGGTCAGATGTAGAGAAAGTTCTGGTCAGATGGGATGAGGAAGCAGAGAGCCCGTCTCTTCTGGACCCGACTGGATCATTGGCAAAAGAAAAAGGGAGACCCGTGTAGGGCTGGGCTCAGAGGCCAGGCGGACATGTGTGTACCTTCTCTCACGGGGGCGGGGGTGTTGTCTACATCCCCGGTGAACGTGCATACACCTCAGGAAAAGTGCCCGCAGCCATGGGCGGCCTCGGTGGGGCAGGTGGCCACGGACAGGAGCCTGCACCCGGCTGCCTGCATGAGGATGCAGATTCCGGAGTCCCCTGACTGGGGCTCAGAGCAGAAACCTGGGCCGAGCCCATGGTCAGGAGAAGAGATTGCTGCGGTCCCGACACTCACCTCTAGAGCCATGGGGGCAGCCCGCTTGCCCTCTTGAGACTAGAAGGGCCCAGACACAGCCCTGCAGTCGCCTGTTGGGGAAGCAGCGCAGCCTGGCCCCCAGACCTGCCAGGCCCTCAACTGCTCCATCTGAGTTTGGCTCCCTCTGCACCAGAGACCCCAGACACCTGCTTGGGGGGCGGCCTGGGTGCCTTCTAGAGGGGAGCTGGCCTAGAAAGATGGCTCAAAGACTGAGCATCCATCCAGGAGACAGGGTCATCCCAAAGACACTAGTTAAACAAGAAGAGGCCTGAATGCCATCAATTTGCAAATCCAGGTTTTTCTACTTGTCCCACCCCCACCCCCAGTGAGGGGGGGGGGGGACTCTGAAGAGTTATGTGCAATAAAGTGCTCTATGTTTTCTTTATGCTGTGTGTATGGTGTTAAATTCATAACCCGCAATGACTCAATTAATTAATTCTACAAATATTTCTTGTGTCAGGAAATGTTTGAGGGGCTGGAGATTTGGCAATGACCAAGACCAAAGGCCAGAGTGGGGCCCTGTTCAGGTACCTCCCATTCTAATGGGAGAAGAAAGACAGTAGATGCACATGTGTCCTGGGGTGAGAAGTTCCATATGGAGATGAACTAAGGCAGTGGAAGAGACAATGGCTAGGTGGCCCGAGAAAGCCACAAGGTGATCGCTGGGGAAAGGATGACTGTAAGGATATCAGTTGGCACATGAGGGGCCACAGGAAGGCCAGGGTGGCCGAGCAGAGGAGTGGGAGACAGCACAAGGGGTCAGGGGTTGGGGCAGAGAGAGAAGCAGGGGCCAGGTCAGGAAGAGCCTTGTGAGCCAGGGGAACGAGTGTGGCTTTTATGACAATCGCAGAAGTCATGGGCAGGTCTTAAGCCCATGTATGACCTGACTTGTATTTTGTAGAGATAGTGGGGACAGCAGAGGTAGAAATGGGGCTGAGACCAGGGCTCTCCCTGTAGTCCAGGCAGGAGGTGGTGGTGGCTTCGACTGGAGTCGGAGAGGCTGAGTTAAGCTGGTGGACTCCAGAGATTTGGAGATGGAGATGTAGACCTTGCTGCTGTACTGGCCACTGGTCCAAGGCACCGAGACCTAAAGCATGACCGTCAGCATTCGTGCTGAGAAGCAGTGGTGGCCGATGAAGCCATGGGTGGAGGTGAGGAAGATGGTGTGTCGCAGGGTGGTGGAGGGGGAGCTAGGAGTCATGCTAGGCTGCGACGAGACACCTGTTTGCAGGAAGTGAGCCGCCGGAGACCCCCAAGTGTGGAGATGAGTAGGGAAGTTGAGGCTGGACATACACACTTGGAGTCAGATATACATGAGGGGATTTGCAGCCCTGGGCCTGGGTGAGCAGCCCTGGGCCGGGACAGTGTGGGAGACAGAGGAGGGAGATTGCTGGAGGCGGAGTCCAGGCACCATGGGTGCCGAGGCCTGGCAGAGGGGAGCCAAACCAGCCGTGGTGCCCAGCTGGCTTCTCTCACCCCCCACGCTGATTGCAGCAGGGCCATTTGTCATCACCCGGCTGTGAACACAAATGTGGGCTCTGAAAAACCTCTGTATGTATTCCCATAATCTGAACAGGCTTGTCACACTCTTTTGTTGAAGTTTGGCACAAAAGGTGAAATAGAAAATTAAGTTCCCGTAAAGAACATGAGAGCCCTGGAGAATATGTTCTGTTTCAAAGGTTAAGGGCAAACCTCCAGGCAAAAGTCAGCGGCATTTAAGCTAGCCTCACCTAGAATTTCATAGAACAAGCGCCCCATACACCAGCTCTTCCTCAGCCCTGCTCTTGGAAGACAGCTTCGGAAGCGCCTCACTGCTGGCTCTGTGCGGTGGGCTATGTTGTCACCACCCTGAGGACCCCTCCGTGTTCCTGGGCAGGGATTGCCCTTCCTCGGGCTGGGCTCCCTGCTGGGCTGCACTCCCATGTGAGCAGAGTATCTGTCAGCCTGCAAGGCCACCATCAGAAAGCCTCTCTCTTAGGAGCAGGGCCTTGCCTTTCTAGGAATCCCTGTTCAGAAAGTCGTGATCCCTGTGTGCCAGAGGGTCTGGAAAGGAGGACACTTGTTTTTAAATTAAGAGGTGTAGGGTGGAGATGCAAGGAGCAGCGTAGGGAAGTTCCCAGTTGCTTCTAGCTTTAATGGTAGAGACAGCAAGTCACCTCGGAACAGATCTTGGCTCTAGGAGGAATTCCTGAGCGTCCTTAGCCGTGAGTTAGGTAGATGCTCCATGCCTTGGGGAAAGGATGTCTGTCTTGGCAAAGAAAGGATGATGCTTTCACTCAAGAAGTTCTTGCAAGAAGAGAAATGAAGCCTGGGCCGCATTCCTTTTAGGGTTCACCATTGGAAGAAGCTCTCTGTTGGCCTGAGTTGGCCCATGGCTGAGGTTAATCGACAGGAAAGGACCCCTGAGGACACTTGCTGGAAGAAATAGGAGTGTGGCATGGGGGCAGCAGCACGGTCCTGAAGCCGGGGACTTGTGGCGAGGGAATGACTCTGAGTGACCAACCATTGTAGCTACAGAGAAGCCATTCCAGGAAGACTCTTTGGAGGCCAGATAGAAGGATGATCTGGCGATGCTGGGGTCATTCCAGTCCCTTCCATGTGCACATTCTAGGGAGGGAGCTGGCCAGGGCTTATCATGCCCATTTTATAGCAGTGAAAACCAAGGCTCTCAGAAGGGAAGGCACTTAGCAGATGTCAGATCCATGAATCTTTGCCTCCAGCTTCCAGGGATGGGGGAAGGGTGAGTGTCCCATTTGCTTCTCATGTGCGGGTTAAATAATTGGATGTAAATCAAGATGGAAAGGACCATTTCAAATCTGAGGGCCTGTCTGGTTTGGAAAAGCCTAGAACTTATAGCCACAAGGAACTGGATCTGAATATCACCTCTGCCCCATACTGCTTTTTTGACCCTTAGTAAGTCGCTTAATCCTTTTGAACCTCAGTTTACTTACCTGTAAAATGGGGACAATCTAGGTGCCTCCTAGGCTTTCAGAGTGAGTGGAAAGAGGTAATGTATAGAGGCTCTGGGGAACTGGCCCCGGGTGTTCTCCAACTCCACACTGGTGTCACTGTCCGTGTGCCCATCTTGAGTCCAATCACTACCACCAAACTGGCTTCTGTAGGGCAGGGTCCTATCTTGTTTCTCTGAATCCCCAAGACACCACAGGGTCAACGCCTAGGGTATGAGTGGACTCAGGCTCTCAAGGGGCTGGTGGGTTCAGATGCCAGAGGAGAAAGCAAGTGGAAGCCTCCCTAGAAGAGGGTAGAAGTCAGGGCAACACGTGCAGGGCTGTAGTCACCCCGAGAAGGCGAAGTCTCCCTGGCTCTGCGCATGTGTGGCTTACGCCCCATGTGTTCAAGGAAGATGCAGCCTCTGAGAGACAGCAGATAAGATGAGGCCACACAGGACTAGGATGGAGGAGTCACAGCAGTGCCTGGAGCCGGGGCTGGGGGGCACTGTTGGAGCCAGGGATGGAGAGCCTGCAGTCAAGTGGTGTCAAGGAATTTGGTACTTTCCTCAGAGCTGGGCAGGGGATGGTGGGGCGGGGAGTGAGTGGTCCAGCGGGGTGAGTCACCAGCTAGGTGGGCCGGTGAGTCTGCCCAAAGCCGAGGCCCCCACTTGGAAGTGCAGCTGCTTACCCTTCCTCAAGGGACCACCTTCTGGGCCCCACATAGCGCTGGTGGGGTGCAGGGTGCGGGGGCAGGAAGGAGGAGGAGCCTTTCCCTCTTGCCCTGGGGCCAGGGGCCTTGACTGCAGCACAGAGACACCAGCCCAGCCCACCGCATCTCAGGCCTCCGCCTTGGCAACAGCAGGCCGGGGGGGGGGGGGGGGGGCGGGACCCAGAGGCAGGTATGAGGCTGGTGGGTGGCTGGACCGGATATGGTTGACCCGAGCTGAGCTGGGAAGTGGCCCCTAGCAGGGGCCAACAGCTCCCAGGGCCCCTCCGGCCCTTCCCCAGGCTGGTTCTGCTCTGTTCCGGGGTACCCGCGGGGGTCCGAGCCTCCCGGTCACACTCTGGCCTCCTGCCCTGGGCGCCTCAGGGCTCGGCGGTGGCTGCAGTCAGGCGAGAGTGCACAGGAGTGGGGTCGGGGCCCGAGGCATCCCTCCGGATCCTCACCGGCCTCCCAGGGAGGACCCACGTAGGTGGCCAGTGGGCAGAGGAGCTCTCTGGGGCCTGATGGCATGGCAGCCTTTTAGTAATGACAACAGTGGCCTTAAGAGCAGTGATGGCTGCCACCCACTGTACGCAGGGACGTGTCAAGTTTGGGCACGTGGCCACTTACGGAATCTCGGGTTGGCGGTGGGCACTACTGGCTCTCGGAGAGAAGCTCCATGGCTCCCCCACTGCCTGGGCCTGCCCCAGAGGCCTGCCCGGAGCGGCTGCCCCCAGGGCTAGGGGCCGGGGTGGGGACCCCACAGGGCCCTCCTAGCTGCTGCCCCCCGGGGAACCCAGGCGAGGGCGGCAGCACCCAGCACCACCCAACCAAGGGGAATGGTCTGGGCAGGGGCCGCCTCAGTCACATCCTTTGCCTGCTACCAAAGATCCCTATCTGTGCTCAGCCGCCAACCCCACCGCCTTCCTGACGGCGTGCCCGTAGGAGTGCCCTTGCCCGTCACACTCCACCTCTGACCCGGCTCCTCACCCCTCCACCGGGAACGCTGATGCTGCAGAGGCCCTGCTTTCTTCACTGCTGCTGGCCCATCGGACAGGGACCTCCCAGAAGCGCTGGGAAGGAGTCCGCCCTCACAGGCTGCTCACCCTCCACTCCATCCAGGGGGCCGGGGACCCCGGGGCCAGCCTGCGCCCTTCGGGCTCCCTCTGCTTACGGCTGCTCTGGGGAGGGGTGCTGCGGACCGACTCTGGGGGAGAGGGGCTGGAGTCTGGCCAGAGGGAGGACACAGCGGAGGCCACAGGCCTGACCTATCTCCCCTCCAGCCTGGCCCGATTCCTAGCAAATCAGGGAAACTGGCCTGTCCTGTTTGCCTGGCGCTTCTCTGGTTTTAGCCCTGGAAGAGCCACGTTTTAGGTAAACCTCCCAGTCCTGGCAAACTGGGACAGTTGGTCACCCTCTTCTCAATGGAGTCAAGGATCAAGATAGCTGGGTCGGGGGAGAGGGGCAGGATTGGGTACCTTAGAGTCCCCATAGACGCCGGCCTTGCGGTAGTAGGAGAAAACTGAACGGAAATAAGGCAGGCGAGTCACCTAGCCCGGCCCTGGGTTTGTAGCAGGGCCTCAGGGCAGAAGCACCCCCCACACTCAGCACCCTCCCTCCTTCCCATGCCCCCCACCGCCCAGGACCAGCCCCCACCCCAGAAGACAACCAACCATCATCTTTGTAAGTACATTTTTATTGAAAATAAAAAAGGCATGGTACTTCCGTCCTTGTAAGTAGCGTCCATGGCCCCCCAGTGCTGGCGGTCCTGCTCCGGCCACAGCAGCGGCTCGCTGGTGGACAAGACGCACAGACTTGACATCCGCCCCTGGAGTCGGGACTCCTAGAGACAAGAGGCCTCTTCCTGCGTGCACCTGGCGCACCGTCGGGAAGGCAGGCCTCAGGGTATTCACATTCATGCATTAGACAGCGCACGCGACCCGGGTGTCGAGGTCGGCCTTTGTACGGAGCCAGAGAGTACGGGAACTTTGTATAGATATAGATATCTCTTTAAATATATATATATATATAACTATATATAATATATAGGTCTATATTTTTTACAGCTATTAGTCTTCCAAAACTTGCTTTAGAAGCTTCTAAGGAACACCTAAAAACTCTGGGAGATCCTATATGCCATTCTAAGCTGGGCTCAACTAGGAGACAGTTAAAAAATATCTATTTGAGAAAACGCAGAGAAGAAATGTGCATTTCGTTCTCAGCTTCAAAGTCTGGGCAAGTCTGAGGATTGGTCTGTGTCGAGGGACTGCAGATACATTCCTTAAATGAAAGTTCTGAGCTCAAATGCCAGGCTGTGGGGTTTTTTTTTTTAGGGACACTTTTTGTCACTGAAGCCAAAAATCCGGTGAAGTTCTCTTGCAGCACGTGGGAGAGTTTCCAAATGGCCAGTTCTAGGATTGGTGGGTTGAATTCTCATGTGGGTATTTTTTCTTTTTTTAAACTGGGTTCTTCTCTTGGTTTCACTAACTGAGCAAGAGGCTTTACACACCCAATTTGGGGGAACTTACGCACAAATGTTTGCTTTTCCCAGAGCCTTGGCTGTGGCCCCAGGGAAGGGGATGCTGGCCCCAGAGCATGGTGGGTGGTCGTCAAGGTTCCTCATGGGGAGCCTTGCCAGGGCCTGAAGGATTTGGCCAATTGTAAAACCTCCTAGGTTGAAGCCTGGGTCAGGGAAGGTGGGGCCAGTGGGATTGTGCAAAGCTGGCCTGTGCCCTGCTTCCCTGGATGTCTCTCCAGGCTGGCTGCCCACTGCTCCATGACCCCTTAGACCAGGTTCTCCCTTTTCCCCCTCACTTCTGAGCCTGGGGTGGCCTGTGCACAGGGCGGGGGTCCTGCTTGGGTATCTGTTCAGGAAACGGCTGGGGACTCAGCGTGAGGGAAGGCGCCTTGCTGCAGACCTGCACCCTCTAGCCTCTTGTCACTGGCTCTGCATCCCTCTGGGAAGTGGAAGGCATGGACGGAGAGGACCACAGAGCACTCACCGGCTTGGGGCAATGGCCAAGGTCACGGTGGCACAGTGTCACGCTAAGGTAGGCAAGGAAAGCAAAATCCAAACTCAAACCCCAAACAGGTCCTCGCACAGAAGGAGAACTGGAAAGAAAGACCCTTTCTGCGAGGGTGTGGGCCTGGGCCTATCCTCAGCCTCCTCCTGCTGACCTTGGGGAGAGGACCTGGGTTGGAGTCACAGCAACTCACCTTCTCCCCTCTGCTCTCTGAAACACAACGGAACACAGGCAACTCCAGGGGCCCAAGGGCTCCAGGACAATGGATTTCCAAGGTCTGGGCTCACATGGGGACTCGTGTGCTGTCAGGCTTACCTGTATGGGCAAGTCTCACCATGGCCCAAATGACCTCCTGGGAACTACACTGGTGGCCTGGGCGGCAGGCAGGGTCCGCCTAGCTAAGTCCCCACGCGGGGAGGGTAGAGCCGTTAAATGTGTCTGGTTCCTTCTGAGCAACTGGATGGGACGTGAGGGAACCCTCGGGTGGGGAATGTCCTCCCAATCCACCGGGGGAGGCCAAGCCACAGGCCACGGTCTCCACGGGGCTAGTGACATGCCCACGGGGCCGGGGGCCACCTGGGATTCCCAGGCCTGGAGAGGCCTCACCTTCCATCCTCCTTCCTTCCCTTTGTCCACCAAGCCTTCTGGAGGTTTCGGCACTTTTAGAACACAGGACCTCGGGAAGAGACATTCGAGAGAACACCAGTGCCTGGTGGGTGAGGGGAGGCCGAGGGCACTTGAGAGGGGGGCTGAGTACCCGGCCAGGGCCTCAGGGGGTCGTAGGGGTGACCCAGTGCCAGGCCGGGTCAGCCTAGCCCAGAGTGCCCACGGTGGGCTTGGCACAAGGGTGGCCTCCGCCGGGGGAAGGCAGGGCCTGGCTCACACCGAGGCATCAGCTCCGATGAGGATCAGGTGTGGGAATGAGTCTGAGGACAGGCAGAGGGGCCTCTGTCCTTCCTGGCGCCTCGGCCTGGTGTTCGGGGAGTTGTTTGGCCCCTGGAAGGTCAGACACTAGGTCTGGGTGTAAGAGCCCCTCTGCGTGCTCAGTCAGGAGGGGGCTTTGCAGGCTGGGCTCACAGCCCTCCGTGGCAGGGGGTCAGGAGTCAAGAGCCAGGGGTCGGGGTGTGGTGGGAACGGGTGGGAGACAGTCACAGAGGGGGTGACAGACAGATGGGTGGGAAGCACCTTTGGAAGGGGACATCTCATGGCTGTGCCGACGGCTTCCGTGGGGATACAAGGTGAATGGAGAAGCGGACGGGCTTGCTGGGGAGGAGGAGAGGTTTTCCAGCTGGGGAGGGATCCCCGGATCACCTTTCTCTTGGCTAAAGTGGGAGGCCTCCCCAGCCCAGCAGACAGACAGATTCCCTGGCTTCGTCAGAGCGCGGCTGGGAGATGGTAAATCAAATACAAGCCAGGAAAGAGACGGGCAACCTGGGGCAAGGCTGGGGAGAGGATGGTGTCTTCTTCAGAAGTCCCAGACAAGCCCGGTCTCAGCTCCTGTCACCTGCTCTCCCGTGTTCACTAAAGCCACCAATGTGCCCCTCTGACCAGCAGGTCCAGAGTCTGCAGACTCACACCACGGCGCTGTTCACGTCGGCCCCTTTGTTGCTCGGCGAGGAGGTCATGGGATACTCAGCAACACTGGTGCCATTCTCTTCTTTTCTCAGTGGTTTCCTGGGAGGGGAGGCAGGGACATCCATTAATGACCAGTGACTGGGGTGGGGGTATCGTGTCCTTCCAGTGAGCCCACCGGGTTCTGTTCCAGGTTAGCATCCTTGGGCTGCTGGGCCTCTTTGGGGCCAATAGGACGCTGGAGGTGGTCTCAATGAGGGTGACCACGTAAAGTGTCATACACACCAGGGCACGGTTGAGGGCGAAACAGGGGAGCTTTTAATAATGAAGCAGGGACAACAGGCATGGATTGGGACTATTCTGGACAAATGAGAATGGAGAACGTATGGTCAGCCTAGTAGGACATGTAGTCAGGCTTTGCTCTCTTTGATTATGAGCAAGCAGATGTGAGGATGAATATTTGGGGGTGAAAAGAGGAGAGGTGCCAGAGATTGGATTTTGCAGCCCCCTCTGTGTGATCAGAGGTAAGTGGAAAACGTGATGAAGAAGATGGCGGAGGAGGTGATGCTGGTGGCAGTGATGGGGTTTGAGGTGGTGGGAATAGTAATGTGGGTGGAGGTGGTGACGGTGGTGGCTATGGTAACGACAGTGGTGACAATAGTGGTGGCTGTGGTTGTGTTGATGGTGGTGGTTATGGTAATGGTGCAGCTGATGCTGGCATTAGTCACGGTGGTGGTG
Source organism: Canis aureus (assembly GCF_053574225.1). Lineage (NCBI taxonomy): Eukaryota > Metazoa > Chordata > Mammalia > Carnivora > Canidae > Canis > Canis aureus. The sequence continues at coordinate 66,200,571 of NC_135619.1, forward strand.
GTGTTGGGTTGACGGTGGCAGAGGTGGTGGTAGTAAAGTTTCAAACTAAAGGAGTGCACCCTAGTGGTTTTCGAACACTTGATGTTGGGCCACTTGAAGCTCATTCCAGACTTGAGAGTCTGGTGCCTATGGGATAGAGTCTTAGGTGAATTAGTTTAGGGGAGGCAGGGTCTGCAGGGTGGTTGTTAGCAGTTTCACGGGTGGGATTCTCAGGCCCATTCGGAGGCGACACCCTGAGATCATAGCTATTAACTCTTCCCGTTTTTCTTGCAGCAGAATTAGCTCACGAAACAGAGAGAAACTGTGTGCTCTCAGTTTCTCTGAGACCGAGTGAGCAAAATGGTGGCTTCTAGAAATGTGAGATGCAAACCAGCACTTCCTCCTGCGGTGCATCACGCTTTGTGCAAAGCACTCTCCGTTACAGATTTTCTTGTCCCCTCTCCCAATGGTCCCCTGGAGAAGCTAGGCCTGGGGTTAAGGGATTCATCTCATGGAGAAACTGAGGCTTAGGGAGAGCGGTGACTTGCCCAAGGTCCCTGAGCTGGTTGGTGTCTGGGCCTGGACTGCTACCTGCTCCTACCATATCCTTGCCCAGACAGCTTTTCATGAAGTCAGCATCCCCCAGCAAGGGTTGTCCCCTGGCTCGGGGTCTGGATCTTATCACCTCCCACCACCCTCCTCCTGGAGAGTTCCAAAAGTTTTGCTTTAACCCAGCACATCCCCCAAGCCCTATTTATGGAGATACTCACAGACACTTCCCAGAGGCCCCGGGTTGGTAGGGGTCAGACAGTTGCCTTGTTTGTTATGGGCTCGTGGAAACCAGCCTTTGTCCCTGGGTCTCCTTCCTCGCTCCCCTCTGCCCACCTACCTCTTCCCAGGGGCTTCGAGCAGTTCTGACTTTGCTGGGTGGGTTTCATCTCCGACTCTGAGTTTGCAGGGTCTGGGAAATTGGGGAGGGGGTGCGTTTTCTTATAGGGAGAGCCCACGCTGATGGGCTCCAGCCAGAATCCTACATTTGTCATCAATATTCGAGGGGGAGGGTGGGCATCAGAAATAGGAGTCCAGGAACCACGAATGGGAAAAACCTCGGAGCCCAAACCCACACGGCTTTCTCCCTAATAAATGTTCAGTCTTGGGCCAGGTCTGAAAGATCAACCGGAGCAGGCAGGTCTGGGTCAGGGGAGATAACGCTGAAGAGCCTTCCAGAAGGGATACTGGAGAGATGAAGAAAGGGGCCTGGAACCCCATGGAAATGGGCAAAGCATGGAGGGCACAGAGTTTCCACCTCTTTAGGGTGAGGGGAGGATATCAGCGGGATTTCTTCTGCGGGAGAAGAGGTGACATTTCCACGGCCAGCCTGCTGGCTAGGAGAGCCTTCTGCAGTCCCCGGGGCCTTGGAGGGAAACGCTGGCACAGAGGGCCTGGCAGGAAGCAAGCCTGGCTGGAGGGACACTGAGGACAAGGCAAGGGGACAGCCCCAGGGCCTTGTCAATGGTCCTAGCCAGCTTCCCAGGCAGGACAGGACGGGGATGGGGTGGGGCAGGGGCTCCACCCAGCAGAGTGGCACCTGTGGCTGGCACAGCCTCCCCCCCCCCCCCCCACCGCCGGGAGCATTCCTAGAGCCTGGGCACGGCAAGGGGAGAGGGGGACGCTATCTCGAAGGTTCTCCTGAGAAATGGACTTGGTCTGCTTGCCTCCTCCACCAGAGCTGAGGCCCCGACCACTCTACTCTCTGGGCTGCTGCCCCAGCCCACTCCCCAAGCCCTCCTGGGATTCACGGAGGCCCAGTGGAATCTGGGGTTTTATCTACAGCGGGAGATGGCTCCACCTGGCCCCTCCCTGCGCTGTCCTTCCACTAGCAGGGCACTTCAGGGGGACGCTGCCCAAGGGCTGCGAGGTCACGGCTCAGTAAACCCAGGCCCCACCACGTCGAGCTGTGTGATCTTGGGCAAGCCACTTAACCCGTCTATGCCTCAGTCTCCTGACCGGTCAAATGGGTACCATAAGGGTGTCCGTCCCATAGGCTTGTTGAGAGGAGGAGGGACGTTAATGCAGGTCGGCACTCAGACGAGCACCTGGCATAGAGGAAGTGCTCCGGAAGTGTCTGTTAGCTCCGGTACTGCTGCCGGAGGGGTGGCAGCAAGGCGCGGGCCCGGGCACGCTCCACTGCCGTCTGCACAGACGTCCTACCTACTGTGTACCCGTGGGGCTCCGGAAATGCCAGAGAGGCTCGCTGGGACCCAGCGTGGCTCCGCGGCGCTCTGAGCCAGCCTGGGCCATCCCGCTAAAGCAAAGAAAGGCATCTGCACCCTGGTGCAGGAAGGGATGGCCACAGATGACTCCCTACAAGGCCTGGTTCCTAAAACCAAGAGAAAGGGAAGTGAGCTTTTCCTTGGCCGCGTCTGGGGTTCCTGCCTGCAGGTGGTGGCTTCTCCACCTGGGACCCCTGTGCCCTGGCCAAGGGCTGGTCAGCAGTGGACCCTCCGCGTTCTTTGCACAGAGCCCTGGGCCTGCAGCTCCGGGGGCGCGTGCACCAGCCACAGCCTCTGCAGGAGCAGCCTTTGCCGGCGTGGCAGGCCTGGGTGGGGGCAGGCTCCAGGCACCCCTCTTGGGTCCCACTGACAATGATCTGACCAGTCCCCCCCTTATCCTGTTGCTCTGCTGTGGGAGCTGGAGGTAGGGACAGCTCTGAGGAGCTTGAGAAGGGAGGGCTGCTGGCTCGCTTCTTGCCTCCTGTGCCCCACGGAAGGGTCTGTTTTCAGCAAAGTTCAGAGGCCTCGGACTCCCCCTTCCAAAAGCATTCATCCTCCCCTCCACCCGCACCCCAGAACACACACTCATGCAAATACACCCCACTCACACAGACACACACACACACACACACACACACACACACACGAGTGCCCATACACTCTCGCCCATAGCCACCCCCTCACACACACACACACACACACACATCCACCCACAATGAGCTGCCTTTGTGGCCTGCAGAGGTCTCCAAACCTGGGTCAGAAGCCAGGAAAAGCCCGTGTGAGCCACCAAGGGTGTCGCTGACCGTGAGAAGCAGCAGACTCCTTTCTAACCCGGCGCCACTTCCTCCCTCACCTGGGGGAAGGTGAGCCAGGGATGCAGCTGACGAGCATCCTCGCGCTCCAGCTGAGCCCACTGTTGGACCACCTCCCTAGGGTGTCCTTGTTCAGGCATCTCTGGCTGAGCAAGCCGAAGGCTGGCGTCCGTGAGTCTCATGGGCTTCTGCTCGCCCCTGGGACCCAGCCAGCAGGGCCAGGCGTTTGGATCTCATTCCGAGTGCAGCGGGGAGCCATCGGAGGCCTCCTTAAATCAGGGATTCCTGTCTAAGCCCTGGCCCTGCCCCACATCCTCCACCTAGCCTGTCTACAGAGATGAGTTCAGTGAGGGATGGAGCTTCCTGGTGACAAAAGGGCCCCCCCAAAAGCAGGACCCGTCTGGGTCTCCCAGCCATTGGGACTGAGCATGCCCACAATGGGCCTGTCTGTCTGTCAATGACTGGCCTGCGGTGCCAAGTGGCTCCACTGCTCGAGGCATGCCAGGCAGACAAAGCCGCTCACCCCTGCCTGCCTCCTACCACCAGGATGGCATTCCATCTCCCACTACAGCAGGTGGGTGCCTTGTCGGGGGCAGGGCAGGGGGGATAAATGCGCCCAAATAAGCATCTCAGCCCAAGGCAGATGGGGACACACAGAGCCCTTGCCCCTTCTGGGCCCAATCTCTTCTCAGAGGGAGGACTGTGGCGGGGGATAATCAAGAGATACTGTGGCATGTGGGACTCAAAAGAAGCCTGTGTGTTGACCCCCCACTGAGGAAAAGCAAGCCCTGGACTGCCTGGGCCCCGGGGAAAAGGGCACCGGTGCTGAAATTGGAAGACTGAGGCTTGATCCTACAGCAAAGCACAAGAATCCAGCCGAGGTCCCGAAGGAAGGAAGATGGTCCCGGAGCAGCCACGGCCATGTGTCGGTGCTCGGGGCCCGGCCAAAGGCGGTCCCTCCTCGGAGCACCCCAGCTTTGACCTGGCTCCCGGTACAGTTAGACGCGGTGCTTTCCACTTGCAGCGGGGAGGTTGGATTTGGCGCCTGGGGGCGCGGTGTTGTTACAGGAACGGAGGGGGACAGCAGGGAAAAGTGACAGATGGGAGCGGCTGCGTCTCAAGTGTCTGCATCGGGCCCCACCTGGCCCAGGAGGTTTTGGTGCAGAGACAGCTCCAGTCTCAAGACCCCAGGGATCCCAGGCGCACTCAAGGTGACTGTCTCGCTCCTGGAAGCTCAGCGAGAGGCGGCTGGGTGCGGGGCTCCACTCCCGTCCTCAGCCCCCGGGCCCCAGCGGTCTCGTCCTCCTCCCGCCCAGCTCTGATCCCGACTGTGCAGGTCGGCGGGAGGCCGGGGGCGAGGGCTGGGCTGGTGGCCTGCGCGCTGGGCAGGAGGAGGCGGCAGCAGATGGCGGGGCCCGAGGGTGTCACCCGGGCGGGAGGGAGGCCGGGTCACTCGGGGCGCAGGTGGGGGGCCGCTGAGTCACTGAGCACGCACGCAGTCCAGCTTGAGCCCAGCAAGAAGGCGGAGGAGCCTAGGGCTCGGAGGGAGGGCAGAGGGTGGAGGACGCCCCAACTGGGACAGGCCAGGCATCGAGAACCGGGCACATGCCCCCCGAAAAGCAGATTTTACTTCACCCGGAGGGAGAGAAAACACCGAGTTTACCAAGATTCTCAGTAGAGTTTGCTAATTTATTTTTTTATTTTTATTTTTTTTTAATTTTTATTTATTTATTTATTTATTTATTTATTTATTTATTTATTTATTTGAGTTTGCTAACTTAAAAGGTAGGATCTGGGGGCGCCTGGGTGGCTCAGTCAGCTAAGCACCCAATTCCTGATTTCGGCTCAAGTCATGATCTCAGGGTCGTGGGATCGAGACCCGTGTCGGGCTCTGGGCTCAGCTCAGAGTCTGCTTGAGAGTCTCCCTCTCTCTCTCTCTCTGGCCCTCTGCCCCTCCCCTCTCTGCGCAGGTATGTGCTGTCACTTTTTAATCAAATAAATAGATGAATAAATAAATAAAAAGTAGACTCTGGCAAGTCTATGTAAACAAGCCTCCACTCAAGCCACAGAAAGTCATGGACTAGTGACTACGTGCTGGACACAGTCAGGGAGAGGGACGAGGAAGGCGAGATGGCCACCCCCCCTTCGCATGTGCGTGCAAGTGTGCACGCAGTCCCTGACACACACGCGGGGGCACATGCACCTGTAGACACCAACATCAACCTGCCTAGAGCAGAAAGCAGAGACGGGAATCAGGCAAAGTGACAGCTCCAGGGCTTGGGCTGGGGAGAAGGATCCAAACCAGCCCAGGAAGCCCGTCAGAGGAGGCGGCGCTTGGCCTGGGGCTTGAGTGAGGAGCAGGAAGGGCTCAGCTGGCAGTGCTCAGCCGGAGGCAGCTCCCTGCGAGCTCCAGAGCACCCAGGAGGGCTGGGGACCTCTGTGACCTGAGCCGCTCTCCTCCCCAGCCAGGACTCGGTTTCCTCCCACGACCTTGGAGGCTCATTTTGGCTCCGACCCCACAGGAAACTCATTTCCACCCCTCGGTGGCCTTCCATGGCCCCAGGCCACCCGGTCTTCTCTACCTGCCACACTCTGTAAGAACCGACCCTTCCTGGCCACCGCCCCTCGCCCAAAGCTCCAAAGAGAAAGTCAATTCTGGAAAGAACATTTACTTCCCTGGCTGACTGCTGTGGAGTCTGTGATTCAAGAGAGATCTTGAAAAAAATCCCCACCACAGCATCAGGCTGGAGAGAGAAACGGAAGAGGGGAGAGGGAGGGCGGGAGGGCCGAGTGTGCAAGTTCCCGGGGACGGGGACAGAGCCACCTGCCGCTTCCAGAGGCACTGCTGACTCCAGGGGAGCACGTCCATCACCTACGAGGGGGCTCCGCAGCAGACAGGACGCGGTCCCGCTAAGGTGGACGCGAGTCAGCGCCCCACCCCCCCCCGGGGACACCTGTAGGCAGGGGTGGGGACGGGGCGGCGCTCTGTCCGATCTTGGCACGTCAACAGGTAATGTGCGAAATGGAAAGAGAATTCTCATAAGGGCACAGTCCTCGCTTAGAGCGTGGAGGGAGGACGAGGACAGCTGACACCCGAAGTGGTTGTCTCTCAAGGGTGTGACTGGGGGGGGGGCGGGGGGCCCTTCAGGGGGCTTCTGCTTTTCTCACTAGGCTTGTGGCACGTTTGACATTTCAAGCTATGTGCATGCATTACCTCAATAACCATTAAAAAAGGCAGTGGTGGGTGCACAAAACCCTAAGCTTTCTCTCTGATCATAAAGCTGCATCAGGAAGGCCGAGCACTCCTGAGCCTTGGGGTGGGAGGAGCACCCCGACCCCTTCTCCTTCTCCCTTCCAGCACCCTGGTCCTCCCCCTCCTTCACAGCACTCACACTTTTTAAAAGCATTTATTTATTTATTTGTGTAACAGCTTGCTTTCTTCTTTCTTTCTTTCTTTCTTTCTTTCTTTCTTTTTTCAAAAAGATTTTATTTATTTATTCATGAGAGACACAGAGAGAGAGAGGCAGAGACACAGGCAGAGGGAGAACCAGGCTCCACGCAGGGAGCCTGACGTGGGACTCGATCCCGGGTCTCCAGGATCACGCCCTGGACTGAAGGCAGTGCTAAAGCGCTGGGCCACCTGGGCTGCCCCCTTTTTTTTCTTTAAAAGATTTTTTTTTTTTTTTTGAGAGAGTGAGAGAGACATGAGCTGGGTGGGGGTGGTGGGTAAGAAGGGGGAGAAGGAGAAGCAGACTCCCCGCTCAGCATGGGGCTTGATCCCAGGACCCTGAGATCACACCCTGAGCCAAAGGCAGATGCTCAACCACTGAGCCACCCCGGTGTTCCAAGCACCTCATTTATTAACTTGCTTGTGTGTGTGTGTGTGTGTGTGTGTATTTAATCCACATCCCCCCTCGTGAGGGGGCAGAAGCTCACCTCGTGTATCTCTACATCCCTGCCGTCTAGTCTCATCCCCAGCACACAGTAGGTGCTCAGTATCTGTAGAGCAAGCTGGGGAGCCCCAGGGCACACACGCGCACATACACACATGTGCACCTGAGCCCACCCCCAGGGAGCAGCACGCTTGCTCACTGTCTGCAGTTAATGGTGTGCGGGACCGGCCACACTGGTGGCCACACCGTTCTGTAGCCTCTTCCGTCTGTCAGCCAATACCCTTAAATCAGAATGAGGCGGCCGTCAAATGGCTTAATTGGCAAATCGATGGCAGAAGGTGAAGGCCTGGGCTGCGGACAGCTGGAGGAGGAAAGGTGTGCTTCGTGGGCCGGGGGTGTGGGGGCGACTCGAGGCAGGGGCCCCCAAGGGGATGGGGATGCGTCCTCTCTCTGCAGCACACGGTACCCCCGTAAGAGTCCAGGGGCCTGGGAACTTCCTTCCCCTGGCCGGCTAGGGGTCTGAGGCCTGGCCCTCCTACCTGGGCGCTGGGCACCTTGCACCCTGGAGCTTTGTCTCGGTGACTGTCACGGATCATTGTTGTTTGAGGTCCCCATCCCATCCTGGACCAACGGCTTCTTTCATTGTGTCTGCTTACAACTTATTTCTGCTTGATAGTCCCTTCGGCTACTCCCCTTCAGAGGGTGGAACACCCTCTCCTCCCCCCATGAGGTGGGTACCCCGTGGGCAGAGACGGTGCCCAAAGCACCCAGGATAGGAGCCCCTGTGCCAAGCACGGCCCCACCGCCTGGCCTAGACTTTGGCAGGCACTTCCGTCTGCAGGGATGCCTCTGAGCAGTGAAATGCCCTAGGTATTCCCCTACAGGTAAGGGAAACAGGCCAGGGAGGGCAGCGACACCTGCTGAGCTGGGGGGGGGGGGGGCAGCTGGGAATGGGGCACAGAGCTCTGGACTCCCAGTCCTGCGTTCTTGGAACAACTCCAGGCTGTCTGGTGCCATGTGCATGCCAGGCCTGGGGGTGGGGAGGAGCCCTGGGTGGAAGCACAGGGTGCAGAGCACACAAGGGCTCTGGGGCTCCATCACCCTGCAGCTGTGAATAAAGAAGCTGCTGAGAGTGTCTGAGGGGTGTAATCGGTTAAGTATGACTCTTGGTTTTGGCTCAGGTCATGATCTCAGGGTCCTGGCTACTGCTCACCTCGGGGTCTGCTTGCTACTCTCTCCCTCTTTGCTCCACACCCATCCCTGCCCTTCTCACCCTCCCCCCATGTAAATAAATAAATCTTAAAAAAAAAGAAAGAAGTTGCTCACAGCAAGCTCAAGGCAAGGAGGCCACTGAAATGCAAGCTGTGTGGGCTCCTGGGCTGGGGACCCTGCAGAGGTTGGGGTCATTGGCAGGGGACCTGGGGGCCACTGCATGCGCCAGTCACAATGTGAGCGGCTCCCCTCCTCAGGCCCTTGGTCTGATTAACTCCCTCCCGCTTCCTAGAAACCTCTTGGGGCCCTGGGTCTGGGGGAGGTGCTCCTCCTTGGGCTCCTCCCCTTGGAGCCCCTCACCCCCGAGCACCATATCATGTAGCACAGAGTTGGGACTCTGGATGCATTTTTTGACTCAGGCTGCAGTTCGATTCACTGAGTCTGTGAGTCCAAAGTGCTAATGAGACCCCATCTCCCACCAAGGTCAGGCCCGGTGGGGGCTCTGCGGGGTGCCGCTCTGCACCTGCTCCCGTCTCCTCCCACTCCTGCAGAAGCTGTGGGCCCTGTGGCCTGCACCCCAGATGCCAAACCAACCTGGGATCTCCAGAACCACCTTCCTACCCCAGCTGATTCTAGAACCATCCACCCGGTGAGCTGGCTCCCAAAGGCTGTGTGGGGGCCCTTCACAAAGATCTCTCGGAAATCCTCCCCCAGGACTCCAGGCTGTGAGAGTTAAAAAAAGACCCGGGTTCATCACTGAATTTTCCTTTTAATGGTTTTACAGTGACATGAAATGCTTTTGTTTCCTGAGAGAAGAGGCATGTTTCAAATGAATTATTAACCAAAAAGAATTGGCCGTGAGCAAGACATCCTCCGTTGACTCCGGAGAAAAATGCAGACAGACAGCTGGCTTGCATGGTGCTATCTCTTACAGCCCCCAGCAGAGGTCAGCCTGGGCAACAGGAGGGGGCATCGGCTCTCCCACCAGCTGTAGCCCGGCCTGCTGCCCATTCGTCCCCCAAGGGGTTGAGCCTCCCACACAGGCCTCCTTCCAGGCCGGTTCTGGGGTGCCAGCCTCTATTTCTGACTCTGCTGGACCCTGAACGGAGCCCCCTCTGGTCACGGACTGTCCGCCCTGGGGGCTGGGATGCCCTTGCTGGATTATGAGGTCTGGAGGAGCAGAGGGCTGGGCCTTCTTCCCAGGCCCCAAGGCTTGCGGAGGACAGTGTGGACCATGGTGCTGTCGCAGCGCAGGGACTGTGCTGGTCTCTATTTCTGCGGCCACCCACCCATTCCATCCTGTCCTCTCTCCCTGCCCTGTGTCCCGGGAGGCTGACGCCTTCCACTGCATGTCTTGGGCTCCCCTGTTCCTTGGGTTTGGCCAATGACATGCACCCTCAGGAGGACTAGGGAGGGTGGAGAGAGGTTGGGGTGTTTCTCCCCTTCCTTTCTTGTTTAGGGGTTCATCTCCATCTGTTCCAATCACAGCTCCTGCGAAGCGGCCCCTCTTTTGAGTCTCAGGCTCTCTAGGTTTTCTAGTTCCTGTGGCACGATTTCCTCCCCGTGTCCTGTTCCTAGGGGTGCTGACCGCCCCCCCCTTACTAGTCCTGGAGGACTTCACGAGCCCCATTTACATCCAGGACCTGCCCACACCCCTGGAAGGGATCAACTGAGCCTTGTGGCTTGAGTTCCGTGTGTTTCTGGGTCACTGACAGACCCAGGAACCAAGAGCTCAGAGCCTGAGGAAGAGGACAGAGGGCAGCCAGGAGGCCCCTCGGGCTGCTCTGAGGGGAAGTGAGGGGGCGCCCCCACACGCCTTCCTGGAAGAGCCCCAGCTCCGCTAAAACAAAGCTGGCGACACTTCAGGTCTTCTTGTTTTTGGACACTGTCTGTCAGCCTTGGAGCCTGCGAGCAAGGGGTGCAGGGGGCTCTTGGCCGGGAGGTAGATCCCCAGGGCTTGGCCTCTCTGCGTGGAGCTGCTGTACCCGGGCCCTGTCCCCCTCGTGTCCTGCCGCCGAGCCACCAGGACACTCCCAGGCTGTTGCCTTATCTGGCCCTTCACCCTCCATGCCTGAACGCGCATTCGTTGTAGGACTTTTAACTCAGTATTTTACTTTTCCTGCTTTTGAATTATTAAAGTGAAGTCCAAAAGAACAACAGATTAAAAGGCTAAAGTGAAATAGTTGAGCTGTTACAATTGTTCTTAATATATATCCCCTAACTTGGGGCCTTCAGGAATTTTCAAAAACTTTATTAGAAATCGATGAACAATGCTTAGGACCCTTAGGGGTTTCGCAACATTTTTGTCTTTTGCCTCTGTCCTCCAAGGAAGGAGGGGTGTTGGTGAGGGGGTGCTTTCTGGAGGCTGGGAAGCCTGGAGGTCAGGGCCTGCTGCTCTGTAACTCTGGGGGGCTGCCATCCACAACATGGCAAGACTGAGGGCCCCAGACACTACCTGAACCTCCTCAGACCCCAGTGCTAGCCACACTCCGCTGCAGCCCCCAGCTCAGCATGGGGGGGGGGGGGGCGGTGACTGGTGATCACTTTTGTATTTTTTGTTTTTTTTTTTAAATTTTATTTATGATAGTCACACAGAGAGAGAGAGAGGCAGAGACACAGGCAGAGGGAGAAGCAGGCTCCATGCAGGGAGCCCGATGTGGGATTCGATCCCGAGTCTCCAGGATCGCGCCCTTGGGCCAAAGGCAGGCGCTAAACCATTGCGCCACCCAGGGATCCCTGGTGATCACTTTTGAAAGGTAAAGTGAGTTGGTAGGTACAGAAAGGACAGCAGTGTCTGTGAAAGCCAGTCTGCTGTTGGCATAATTAAGGACTCCCCTGGAGCATTCCCATTCTTTCCTCCCATTTTACAAGTAGGGAAACTGAGGGCTAAAGAGGTTAAAGCGCTTTCTTCCTGGTCACACGGTTTGAACTGGTATTTAGATCTGACCCCAAAGCCCGGTTCCTACTCCAAACCAGCGTGGGCCCTCCTGGTGGCTCCATCCAGTGGCACCCTGCAAGGATTATGTCCATACTCCCAGGCGCCTTAGTGAGCTCCTGATGGCAGGCTGTGACTTCCAGGTAGGGATACTGTTCACACACACACACACACACACACACACACACACACTCACCGCCCTGGACCCAACACATAACTGGCGCTCATTCACTGCTTGGCTGAAGGAAGATGGGCATTCACTGTACATCCTTCCTGCTTGTTAAATGCTTAACAATTTTTATGGTTTCAAAAAACACGATGGGGGTGGGCGGAGCGGCCCCAGCCCAGGCGGAGCCCCGTCGGGGCTCAGAGCCCGGCGAGCACTCACCTTTTGATGGCTTTATAGCAAATGATGACAAGCACAGTGAGAAACACCAGGGAGGCGCAACATACCGCGATGATGATCACCAGCCCCGACCACCAGCTTTCCTCAGCGGGGCACGAGGTAGAGTTGGGGGCTGAAAGACACAGGAAGAGGCTGAGTCTCCGCCGGAGGAGCAGGTGTCGGCCGCGTCGGAGGTGGACCGTGGCGGGTGACACGGCAGTGTCCTCATCGTCATCCGGCCCCCGGGATGGAGGCTCCTGACCTGGGCCGCCGTCCCCACCCCCACCCCAGCGGCAGGTGACGTCATGCCTGGCCCCCCGCCAGACACGTGCTCTGAGCAGGGGTTAACGCTGAGGCCCGGGCCATCCATCCTCCCTTGGCATGAGCTAACTGACAGCAGGGTCAGGTTTAATTTCCCATGAAAAATAACAGAACATCTCATTCTCTCAGTTGAGGCATTAGATCCACTTCCTCCGAGGGTGGGGGTGGGGAGCAGGGTGCACAGGGCACGCTCCAGGAGGGAGGACAGAAAGGGAGGCCCATCAATGTCAGTTTGGTAAGCCAAGAGGCAGCCTGTCTCCCTGCTTGGATCCGGCCCATGTGGGGAGTACCTACAGCCGTCTCAACTGGCCGAAACCCGGCAGAGTCTGTCGCTGACACAGCACCTGAGCTGTGCCACAGGGCCCCTTTGTCATTACTTGATCCAAGGAAGGGGTACCCGGGGTGAACCTGTCCGCCCCCCCACACTTGGCACCAGCTGTGCGGGGCAGACCGCAGCACAGGGTGGACGAGGCCCGCTGCAAAGCTGGTTCACTCTTCTGAGAACCGTGGAGACATCACACAGCCTCATCCCAGAGGCCCTGAAAGGTCCAGACACAGCTGGAAAGGAGCGCCCCGAATTGCAAAAGAAATAGGAGGGGTGGAGGGGAGAAAAGAGAGAAAGAAGGGAGAAGAGGGAGGGAGTGGAGGAGAGAGGGGGGCAGGGAGGGACAGACGGATGGACAGATATACAGACACTACTAGCTTTGGGCAAGTCTTCAAGACCTGTGGCTTTATGTAAAGGGATCAAAACTATGCCCTAGACTCTGTGTCCACTTAATAATCGATACTTTCAGGGGTGCCACAGAACATGGGGAGTAAGTGAATGGTTTCCCGGGGATACCACAGATGCTTTCGTCTCTACCGTCATTCTCAGAATTGACTCCTCACGGTGTAAACCGCACACGGTGATTCTTAACCCTCTGAAGTGTCCAATGTGATCCGCTTTGACAAATGAGTTCACCTGCCTAAGCCACACCTCTGTCATGACAGAATATTCCCACCACCCCAGGAAGTTGCCCTGTGTCAATCCCTGCGCTGCAGGCAAACACTATTCTGCTCTCTAAAATCAAAGATTAGGGGATCCCTGGGTGGCACAGCGGTTTCGCGCCTGCTTTTGGCCCAGGGCACGATCCTGGAGTCCCGGGATCGAGTCCCACGTCGGGCTCCTGGCATGGGGCCTGCTTCTCCCTCTGCCTGTGACTCTGCCTCTCTCTCTCTCTCTCTCTCTCTATGTCTATCATAAATAAATAAAAATAAATCTTTAAAAATAAAATAAAATAAAAGATTAGATTTGCCTGTTCTTGAAAGTCCGAACATGGAATCATGCAGTATGTTATATCTTTGCTCCCTTTATTTAGCAAGATGTTTTTGAGATTTATCCACGTTATCACAAATTTCAGAAGTTCCTTCTTTTTTTTTTTATTGCTGAGTGTGGTATTCCATTATATGAAGAAACCACAATTTGTTTATCCGTTCACCTGTTGTGGGGTGGACTCCTGGGCTGCTTCCAGGTTTTGACTTTTGTGAATAGACCTGCTAGAAGCATCTGCAAACGTGGTCTAGATCTTTTTTTTTTTTTTTTAAGATTTTTATTTATTTATTCATGAGAGACAGAGAGAGAGGAGAGAGGCAGAGACACAGGCAGAGGGAGAAGAAGGCTCCATGCAGGGAGCCCGATGTGGGACTCGATCCCGGGACCCCAGGATCACGCCCTGGGCCGAAGGCAGCTCAACCGCTGAGCCACCCAGGGCTCCCCTAGACCTGTCTTCATGTTTTTCCTGGATAAACATCTGGGCTCGCTGGGCCCTATGGTGTGTGTGTGAGTAACTTTATAAGAGGCTGCCTGTTTGTTTCCCCAAGTGCCTTTTCTCTTGTATATGCCTGCCGGGAACAATTAAAGAGGAGTAAGCAGAGCAGGGTAGTTCCAAGTTACCAAATTGTTATCAGATTGTGGTGTTGTTGCAGCTGGGTGGGGAGACCCAGCAAGCCACTAAGTGCTCTTTGCAGGGAGCAGGTGCTAAAGCCCCTTTAACAAATGTCAGGTCCCTAGATCTGGGGCTCAGATCACCACACAACCAAGCTGGTTCAGAAATGCTTCCTGAGAGACACCAGGACAGGGATGTCACCGAGCCACATGGCTGCTCTCAGCCAGGGCCGGGTCAGGCCATTAAGAACTCCAACACTGAAAAGATACAGAATATGAAATTCAAGATAGGAATAAACTCTAAAATAAGGGAAAGGAGATCCAAGAGGATTCTCATTTTTCCCATGATGAATTTCTTCAGTGGTTTTTTTGTTTTGTTTTGTTTTTGTGAAATATCAAACGCAAACCTCCGAGAAGCCTGGCTCTCCTACCCCAGTTCCACATTTTGGTGTATCCCAAATGTCCCAAATTTGGCTTGGCTGAGTCTTCCTGGGGTGACCCAGCACAGATTCAGGCCCCATTTTCCCTCCAATGGTCAGTGCATGATAGTCAGGAGTGCAACCAGATACAGGGGGATCCCAACCCCAAAGGGCTTGCCTCCTTGTTTTTGCCACAAAGGGAAGCAATTTTGGCTTCTGTCAATTGTACCTCAGGCTGTAACACCTCCGGGCCAAGTCCCAAGGGCCATGCCTGCAGCCCAAGGGGACCCTCACACCTGTCCACAGGGGACCCACAGGGGGCCGGGGCTCACAGCAGCTGTGGGCAGCCCTTCTCCAGAGGGTCCCTGGAAATAAGGGGAGGGGGGCTGTCTTTGGTTGTCACAGTAAGTGAGCCCAGGAGCTCCAGAAAACAACAGGGGCCTGGATATTCCTACAAGATTGAACTGTCCCTCCAAAAAAAAGCCACTGAGGCCCTCGTTGAGAAATACCATCAACGGGAAACAGAAGGGTTGATCCGAAACCGCCTTTGGTATCTGACACCAAATTTCAGAGTGTCTCTTTTGAGGTTCTTTACGTTCATTGGTAATGAGGTGGGGATCTCCTTCTTGCTTACTCGTCCCAAACACAATCGACATAGAAAGCAGGGGGACTGGTTTGAGAGGGTCCTTCTGTGTCGGGCCCCTGATATTATTCAGCAGCGTGCTGCCCAGCACATGCATGTGAGGAAGCTACTCCAGGCAAGAAGCTAACACATGAGCAAAGAAGGAGGTATTTTGTGAATCTAGCCTGGGGGCATAAATCTTGGATTTTGCCAAGAAAACGGCTCTTGTGTTCAAACAATGCATTCTTATGTCTCCTAGCTCCAGTCATTCTTTTTACATTAAGAAGCATCAGGAACTGTTGGAGCTGGAGGAAGCCTGAGAAGTATCATTTCAGCAAAAGGACACACACGGACACCCAGGATCAAGAAGCAACTTTTCCCAGGGGCCAGCGATCGGGACACCAAGCTTTGGGCTTCAGGCCAGGTCTGCTCCTGCCTGAACTTCCTTCCTACTGGTGTGGCCAGGACTCCTTTGCAGATGTGATAAGCTTAGCATGTGAGCAGCCTGATGGTGCACATTTGAGAAGATAGCATCATGAAGGTGCTCATTCATTCATTCATTCATTCATCCACCAGGCATTTGCTGAGCACCTGCCATGCTCTAGCATCATGCTAGGAGCTGGGAGTGCAAAGATGGATTTGCTAGAAACCATGCCCTTACCAGGTCTGGTACCAGCTGCCCACAGATCATCACAGGGCTGGCTGAGACCTGGTCACCTTTGCTCAAGGGGCCAGCAGGCTCCAAGAGGAGATGAGACATGCAGATTTGCTAACGTGCGAGGTGCAGGTCATTTGTGGCTTGAGGAGAGGAGGCCATTTGGTGCGAAGGATCAAGGAAGAGGGTGATGTCCATGAGAGGCAGATGGTCAGGCAGGGAAGGCTGAGACAAGCCGGGTGTGAAGTCCAGACATGAGACTGCCGGGGCTCCGCTCCCTCTGGCACAGCCCCTTGTTTGTGGCCAAGATTCTGCAAACACTGACAGAAAGGCAGGAGCTGTCCTGACCTCTAGGGGTTGCAGCCCCCTCTCTCCCTGTCTCTACTCAATAAAGCTCTGTCTACTGTATTCATTAAACACTCCTGACGTCTATAAAGATGATAAAAGTAACAACCACAGAGCTCGGCGTAGAACCACCTGGGCTCAGTTTTGCTTTATCAAAGGAGCTGCTTTCTTTCTAATCAAGAAATGTATCATTTAAACTTATATTTGGGGGGTGCCCAGGTGGCTCAGTTGGTTGGGTGTCCAACCCTTGGTTTCGCCTCAGGTAGTGTGATCTCAGGGTTGTGGGATCCAGAACCGAGTCGGGCTCTATGCTCAGCTCAGAGTCTGCTTGAGACTCTCTCTCTTCCTCTGTCTCTTCCCTAGCTTGCATTCTCTCTTTAAAACAAATACAGCAAAAAATAAATAAATAAAAATTACAAATAAATAATAAAAATAAATAAATAAATAAATACAGCTTAAAAAAAAAAAAACCCTCATATTAGAGACTTCTTCCAGCCAAGATACAGTAACAGGGACAGATTTGTTCCCCCCCCAAAAAAACACACATCTGAAACATCTACAAAATATACCAAATACATACGACAATGGTTTTCAAAATAGCAGACATCAAGGCAACAGAAGGCACTGATCTCTGAAGTACAAGAAACGAAGAAGGGGAGTTCGGGCTGCCCCAGATCACTGCCCGAGAGTTTGCAAAGAGCGGTCCTGGAAGGGAGAAGCCAGCAGGATCCAGACATCTGCGTGAAGTTGGGGAGCTGGAACTGGGAGTCCAGGGAGTGAGCACGACGGATATGGTCTCCCCCCAGGGTACTTCCAGAAGAGGGGAGGAAGCCAACAGCCTACAAAGAAATCTACCAAGGAATATATAATGGCACGAGTGGCAAATGCTAGAAAGAGATGAAAAGGAGGTCATCTTGTGGAAGTGTCTAGAAAAGAAGCAGCTGTGAATGTGCCCATCTGAACGGTATCAAGGAGCCTGAGCAGACCAACGGGACTCCAGTGCCCCAGGGGAGCCTGTGAGGTCAGGCAGGAGCCCCCAACCCCAGTGCTCCCGCTGACCAGCACCTTCCCTGTATCGCTCTCAGGTATTGGTGACCATCAGATGAGACAGCAGGGGCAGGGTTCTTGAGGGTCCCAGGAGTAGCAACCATCATCACCTGCTGGGCACTGATTCCAAGGCACGCGACTGGTCATGGCAGTGCAGAGCCCACTGAAATCCCCTTTTGTAAGTGGGGAAACAGACCACACAGTCAGCAGAACAATCACGATTCGAACCCAAGTGTGCTTGCGACAGCATTCATGGTCAACTCAACATGCTTACGTGTGATCAGGAACCTGCCACTTCCATCTCCTTGCCTGCCAGCTCTACACAGGAGGTGCCTGACGGGCAGCGGGGTACGCAGTGGGGCAGGAATGAATCAGAGGGGCAGCCAGCAGGGGAGAAACAATTCGGGTTTGCAAGATATTTTTCAATGGTTCCTAGAAGAAGGGAGTTACAGCCTTGTCCTTTTTTTTTCTTAAGATTTTAATTTATTTATTGGACAGAGAGGGGGGGGGGGAGAGGGAGAGAGAGAACAAGCCGGGGAAGGGGTAGAGGGAGAGGGAGAAGCAGACTCCCCTTGGAGCAGGGGGCCCGAGGAAGGGCTCGATCCCACGACCCTGGGATCATGATCTGAGCTGAAGGCAGATGCCTAACCTACTGAGCCACCCAGGCGCACCCCCCCGTCCTTTGTTTTAACATGATTTTATCCGTTGTGATGGAGACTATGGATTTATCCATGGTTTGGCCTTTTGACCCTGAGTGGCCACCCTGAGTGGCCAACCACTCGCGTCCCGCGGCTCCTCATTTCTCGAGCGCAGCCTGAGCGCCAGGCACTGCCGGTGACACCGTGGGTGTTCACTCGGCCCCAGGGGAATCATTAGACTTCTCTCCCAACTTTCCAAGTCTTTGATGACTCACGCCAAGGTTGCCTGTGCTGTTTCCCGACTGACTCGAGAGCTGAAATGGCAGCACACTGAGTCGGCCTTGACTGAGCGGGCGGGAGGCCGGTCAGCCTGCAGCCCCCCTGCACTGCTAGCTCCCCGCAGTCACGCTCCGGCCCATCAATGGGTCACAGCCACCGAGCACAGGTGCGCAGAGGGCCCCCTGAGCTGCCACCAGCTTCCCTCAAGAGGCTGATGCCCATGAATGCGCTCCCCAACCAGAGGACACGTTCACCCCATACTGGGGTCCCCCGTTGGGAGCTGGCCCAGGGCTCGTGACACCGCCAGGGACTTGCCACTGTTGTGTGTCGGGCACCACACAGGAGTCACGCGGCCCCGCTCTCAGGGATGGCCTCCTGGCACAGCTGGCCCTTAGGGTGTAGGGGAGCCCCTTTTCTGTGCCGGGCCCTCCCACCCACAGGAAGGGTCTAGAAGACACCACCCAGCCATCTGGGCAAAGTGCGCCCCGGGTTACCAAAAGTCTGAAGAGCATTTTGGAGCCATTCAACTCTCGGCCCCCGCCTCAGCCTGTTCGCCCAACACGAGGATGGGGTGGGGTCCAGGAGCTCTGCTGACACGTTCGTGTGGGGACACAACCTGTCTCCTGTGGTCAAAGGAGGGGTCTGGGGCGCAGAGAAGCAGACTCGTCCTCACATCTCTGCCCTGCCTTACATCCGGCCCCCGGAACCAGAGGGCACGCGGCTCCCACAAGCTCCTTCATGGCTGATGGCCTGTTCCCTGCCTCTGCCTCGGTGTCCCCAGCCCCACTGCGGAAGGAGGGGGTGTGGGGGCGCCTCCGTCCCCGTGCCCCACCCCCACACAGAGCCCATTGTTCCTGGCACACAAGGGGCCGACTCAGCTCACTGCCATCCATTCCCGGGCACAGGGCATCCACGGGGAGGCCTGTGCCAGGGCCGTCCACCCTCCCCCGTGGGCCAGCTCGGGGGTGGGGCCACGCGCTCATCTCCCACCCAAGGTGCCAGGGCGTGTGGCCAGCCTTCACAGCCACAAGTGCAAGATCAGACCTTGACACCATGCAAACCTCTGGAACAAGCCCCTACATATAGAGAGAAAAGTCTCCTTTGGCACCTGTGCCCGATAAAAGCAGTGAGCATGTGCACTTCACCTCCAGGGGGTGGCTTTCGCCCCTTCTCTGCTAATAGGAGTCTGGCTCAGGCTTTGAGGACGGGATAGAACCCCCCTGTGATACGTCTTTCCAATCCCCCCACCCCCACGGCCAGAGGTTCCCGTGTCCCCTCATCCGCCACAGGCTCAGGCTTTGGAAAGGCGTGTCCACCCAGGAGGTGGGTTTTCAGTGGTGTCAGCCAGGTCTGGTCGTTCCAGTCCTTCTGACCCTAACTGATTCAGACATGGGCACATCATGCAGATCAGGCCAATGACATGAGGAAAAGCCTGCTGGCAGCTTCCAGAACTGTCTCCTTGCTGTTAAGGGAGAAGCAGGGAAATAGGAAGGCCTCTTTTCCTCGTGGACACCACCATGTCCTTTTTTACCCCTAAACAAAGTAGCTTTGGGGGGCTGAGGGTGCTGGGGTGCAGAGTGGGTGGGTTACAATGTGAACTAGGGCAGCCACGGTGCTTCAAGGGGCAACAGGTGAGCAAAGGGGGTTCATCACACAGGTGCCTGGAGGAAGAGCCAAAGCAAAGGTCCTGAGGTCAGCAGGGATGTGGCAGGTCTGAGGAGCAGCAAAGAGGCCCTTGTGACCGGGATGAAGCAGGCAAGAGAAGGACAGGAGAGATGAGAAAACCTTAAGCTTTTACACTGAGAAATGAGGTGTCATTGGAGAAGGGGTGGTCAGGTCTGACTTCACATTGACTGAATGGCTCTATGTTTAGAGTAGACGTGTGTGTGTGTGGTGTGTGTGTGTGGCGCAGGGTGGGGGAGTGTGTAGGAAGCTGGAGGGTCACTGCCAATAGTCTAAGATGAACAGGATTGTGGCTCAGATGGGGCTCAGCAGTGGAGGTGTGGATAAAGGGTGGATTCTGGATACATCTGGAAGGTCAAGTTCACGGAAGTGTGGATGTGTGTGCATGTAGATGTGTGGGCGGGTGCTGGGTGTGACCCAGGAGAGGGGATGGGCCCCATGCACAGGTGGGCGCCCCAGTATGTAGGAAAGGTGAGAGAGGAGTGTATGGGTGGGTGACAGAGCGGGCTCAGGGGTCGCTTCCTTCCTTCCAATGGTTTCTGTTGTCTCGGCGAAGCAGGAAGCAGGGTCAGCAGCTGAGCGAGGATGGGACAGGTGTCCAGGGTGGTGGGGTGGGCAGGGACCCTAAAGTGAGTCCGGTCCAGGGCCAGCCGCTTCACCCCACACGCCTTCACCCCATGCCTGGGACTGCAGGGTCAGGCTGGCTTTCCCCAGGCTGTGTGAAGGGAGGGTGGCCTGGGGCTGAGGGTGCTGAGGGTGTGCCTGGGGGGTGAATGCAGTGCCGGACCAGGACCGGCAGACAGTTCGTGAAGGTGCCCAACGTCCTGGGGCAGGTGGTAGAGCTGGGATCTGAACCCAGACATCTGGCTCCAGGGCCAACCTGCAACCCCCACCCAGAAACAAGCAAGCAAATCCAGGCCCAAAGATACACCTTGGACAAAATGAGACAGGAGGGTCCCATGGAGGGAGGGAGGCTGTGCATGGAAAGGGGACCTCGGTGTTACCTGGGCATCGGGGAAGCCTCTTTGAGGAGGTGGTATTTAGGCTGAGCCCTACAGGGTGGGGGAGAGGGGGCCGCCCTATGGAAAGGTCCTATGTGGGTTGGTCTAGGTCAGCAGGGGAAGGAGGGGGGCCACAGGCAGGGGGCACCCAAGCCTCTCTGCTGCCCCCCAGGACCCCAATGTCCGGGACCTCCCTGCTGAAGCCCTGGGGAGGGGCTCCATGCCCTTCCATCTGTGACTCCCAGCCTGTTGCCCGAACTCCACAGGACACTCACTTCTCTGATTTATTTATTTCTGCCTGGCGTCCTGGGCACGGAGCCCAGCGTGGTGGCGGTGTGGCTGCTTATCATCAAGGACACTGTTCTCAGGCCCGGCTCCTGAGGGGGGCATTAAAAAAAAAAACAACCCAATACATTATTAATAATTGTCTCCATCATCCCCGTGCCTAATTAGGAAAGGAAAATTATGAATTGGGTTTCAGTCTCCATGGTGGGGGCAGCCACGGCTTTTCCTGATGCAAGGGAAAGATCTGGGCGGAGGCCCGGGCAGGAGCTGAGAACAGCAGGCCGCTGCCTGGTGCAATTAATTATGCTTCTGGTGGCCACTGCAGAACACGCCTCCCCTTGTTCCTCGCCCAAACAGCCCTCTTTGTGAGGCTCCTGAAGGCCAGGACTTGTTAGTCAACAGCACTCCTCGCTTTATGTAGCTGCAATCCATCCTTTCTCTGTTCCTTGCCCCGGGGACCCTCCCCGGACGCCCTGAGCCTTCTGTTGCCACCCAGGGCTGCAGATGCCCCAACTGCCCAGAAGGTCCCCACTTGGCAGCTTCAGAATGGCACAGAAGTGACGAGATGATGCCACAGGGGGAAGGCCCTGGGTGACCACTTGAGCCCACCCTCGTGGCCCTGACAACTCCTCATTCCCGTGCTAATCCATTCCCTCGCTCGTGTCTGCTAAGAGCCTGCTACTCTGTGCCGTGCACGCCCCGTGCCAGGTCCTGGGGATGGGAGGGTCAGCGAAACAGAAAGGGGCCTGCCCTCATGATGCTCAGGTCCACTAGAGAATGGACAGAAATTCAGGAACCCCCAGACCGATGCCTGCTGATTCCGGTCTCCCCGAGACACTCGGTTGCCCACATGCCTTAGGTTCAAACAGCGGGAAACCAAAAAGCAAAAAACAATAATGCCCTGAACATGGTTGATCGAGAATAATGAGCCTGTCTTTACTTGTGAGACGCTCATGACCTTGGGGTGGGAAAATGCTCCCAAGAGAATATATTAAATGCTCAGCAGAGCCCCAGTTACCTAGTTGATACTGAACAGATGTTGAATTGCTTTCTTCCCTCCCACCCAGCGAGTAATACATGATGGGGTCTCATGAATGCCCCCTCTGATAGAATCTGCTCCGTCTACACAGTTGTAATCATGTTGAAGAGGGGTTCACGATCACCTTGGACCAATGGTTGACAAACCCTGATCCCTAGGCCAAATGTGGCCCACCACCTGTTTTTGGAAATAAAGTTTTATTGGAAAACCCACTTGTTCACATATGGTCGTGACTGCTTTCTGGCTGCATCAGCCAAGCTGAATAACTGCAACAGAGACAGTATGGCCCTGCAAGGCCTGAACTGTTTACCATCTGGCCTTTGACAGAAAGAATTTGCCGGGACACCCGGGTGGCTCAGTGGTTGAGGGTCTGCCTTCGGCTCAGGGTCGTGATCCCAGGGTCTCGGGATTGAGTCCTGCACAGGCTCCTCTCAGGGAGCCTGCTTCTCCCTCTGCCTGTGTCCCTTCTTCTCTTTCTGTGTGGCTCATGAATAAATAAATAAAATCTTAAAAAAAAAAAAAAAAAGGTTTGTCTATCCCTACCTAACTTGGGGTGGTCTTAACCTGAGACTGTTTGACAAACTTAGGAGAGTGATCCAAGAGCATCCTGAAATTATAGCCCCAATTTTCATTTTGCTAGTAACCATTCCACTCTTATATTATTTCTTGGAAGGGTGCTTCACTCCAAATGTTACACCAATACCTTGATGGGAGGTCTCTAGGCATGGGGCTCAGGCTCTGTCTGGCCTGTGAATTTTAACAATGACAGTGTGATGACACGGCGAAAGCGCAGAGGACTGACCGGAGTTTGGATATTGCCCTGCGCGTATCACATGTGCGAAGTGACCCTGGATGGTGCACTGAAACGATACAAGCTCCTCAACCCTTCCCTGGAAGATTGGGGTTCAGCCATGGAGGGGCTCAGCCATGATAACGTGTCAAGTATCATCCTGGCAGTCACCACAACAATGTGTTCAGTGGTTCTCCCAACAGCAGAAGCAACGACATTTGGGTAGATTTAGGACTAACATCTCTAAGAACTGTCTACACCCTTTAACTGTCCAACAATGGAACAGGCTGGTTTCTAAGGCAGGTACAGCCCGCCACTTTGGCGGCAGCCTCCAAGGCTCTTTCTGGCTCCCAATCTGATGACAAGCTTACCCTTGGCTTAGCTGTGAGGAAGGACAGGCAGTTCCATCCCATCCCTCATCCTGCAGTTTCAAGCACACGGGAGAGCCACTGGCCCCTCCTTCCTCCTCTCGATCCCCCTCAGTACATCTTGGGGTCTTTTTGTTTGTTTGGCACTCAAACATCAGCTTCTGCAGCCACCCGCCTCTGTCTTGGCTATGGAGGTGAGCACTAGAAGGTATGGTCCTCTCCACCTGTGCTGGGGTACAGGGGATATGAAGCCACATTACGACCTTCTCAGGCACCTAGAGCCCTTCTTGGGAAGACTGCCTCAGGCTGCTGGAGTGGATACACATGCAGTGGGGAGCCTGGAAATTTATTCCCCTACACCTAGGAGAGTCCTTGACCAGTGACCGACAGCAGCTAGGCTGGACAGTCTAGCCCCCTGCTGCCAGCTGGGACCACTGGTAGGACATAAGGAATCCTCCAGAATCCCCCCACAGGATGGGGCCCAGGCCTCCTGGATGCTCACTTGGCTTTCTCTTCTTCCCAGTCCCACCTCTTGTGTTGCCTTCCAGTCTCCCCTGGGTACAGTTCCTTTAAGAATTCTTGTCTCTGGCTCTGAGAACAGGTGCCATGTCAGTGACCCCAGACATCAGGTCACCAAACGTGAAAGGTCCTGGCCTGCCTTCCCAAGCATCAGATAGATGACATTACATCCCAATGAGATTCATGGGAGCTTTCTATGTTCCAGATTCCTTCCCAGAATCACCCTTTGCTAGTTCTCTAGACAAAGCCTAAGTCTTGTTTAAAGGTCCCTGTTGGCATGAGCTAAGAATGATCTTGGTCCAGGTGTTACAAAGGGCTGGTGACACAGCTGAGAAAACCCAGTACTGTTTAGTTGCTCTTTGTTAAAAAAAAAAAAAAAAAAAAAAAAAAAAGGAATGTCTGAAATGTCTGTGGCTTTGGGATAAAACCACAGTAGTATTAAAGAGGGGAAAAAAAACCACCCATGCCAATGGTTCATGGCTGCACTCTGATATTATATATATAACATGTGACTACTTAAACTTAAATGAATTAAAACAAAATTAATTTTAAAAAATCCAATAGCCGCACGTGGCTAATGGCTACCACACCGGACAGCACAGACATAGATCATTTCCATGATCTCAGGAAGTTTCTTGGATGGCACTGGTCCAGGGTGATGAGAGGTGAGATGCTCTGCTTCCCTTTCCAAAAGGGCAGCAAGAGCAGTTTCGTGCCCCTCTGAAAGGGAAGGAAGAATCACATAAGTGCTGACACAGCTGTTTCCAAAGCACTTCCTTCTCACATTCTCTTTAAGATTTATTTAGTTGAGGGGAGGGAGGAGAGGGAGAGGGAGATTCTCAAGCAGGTTCTGCACCGAGCACGGAGTGCGGAGCCTGACACAGGGCTCGATCTCACAACCCTAAGATCATGACCTGAGCCAAGACCAAGTGTCGGACACTCAACCAATTGCACCTCCCAGGCGCCCCTCTTGTTATATTCTTTTATTCTCATATCTTCTCCTGCAGAAATAGGCTGCTAGGCAGGGATTATTAATACCACTTCATAGGTAAGAATGCTGAGGATTCCTAAGGGCCAAAGAGGCAAAGTTGCGGAGCTGCTAAGAAAGTGACAGAGCTTCCGAAGCCACTGCTGGGAGGGTCCCCAAGCGTGGGGTGCAGATTCTAAGGCCATGCTTGGCACGCAGGCTCACTCGTTTAATAACCCCAAAGCTTGGGGAGTAGACGGACACTTCTTGAGGTGCTAACAGAGCAGGAGGCCGGGCCTGGTCGCCCCTCTGTGATGAGTGTGCGGCACTGCGGTGAAACAGGCCCAGCCTGCGGCCCAGACACCCCACGATCGCACTATCCCTGGACAACTTCTGGGACACTGGCCTGTCCAAGGGATGGGCCTGAAGGTCCTGACTGACAGCAAGCTCCTTCCCGGGATTTTTTTCCTTGTCTTTCTGCACAAGCGGCTCACTCCAAGGAGCCACCTAACATGGCATCTGGCACTGTCCCGGAAACCCTTTGGACTTTTGCAAGCGCTTCATCAGTCTGGACCTCAAATGGCCATCTGCCCAACCCGAGTGCCAGCCTCGGCCCAGAGGCACTCCTGACCTCCTGGGCTGGATGGTTCCTGGGCGGGCAGGAGCCCTGGGCACCGTGGGGGGTTTAGCAGCATTCCTGGCTTCTACCCACTAGATGCCAGTAGCTCCCCTCTCCCTACTGCGATGCCCAAATGTTCCCCAGGGAACAAAAGCTCCCAGTTGAAAACTGGGGGCCTGGCAGGTGTCCAGGGCTCTTCCCTGGCTCCTACTCTTGGTGCAGAGCCGGATGCCTTCCACGGGGCCACGGCCGGCAGCGCAGACCTGACTCAGCCTCCCAGGGTGCACCTCGCCGAGCCCAGGCAGCGATGCGAGGAGTCGAACTTGATGGCTTTCCAGCTGGAACCTGGGATCCAGAGCCAGTTGCCTCCACGATGACCTCCCGCTACTCAGAGGCTCCACAGCGGAACTGCCCATAACAGAGTCCAAAAGAGTCGAACGCCTTATTTTCCAAGGCATCCATAATTCTCTCTGCCAACACAGGAGACAATGTGCCTTTGCCACCCACAGGCCAGTTCATTCTAGATCTGAGAACAAGGAGCCCATTTACTCTGCGGAGGGGCAGGGGGCAGGCCATCATCTCTTCCAGGAAATGGTGGCCTTTGGCCTGGGTGGCTGGCAAGGGCGACACAGCAACTTGCAAGCTGGGAAGAGGCGCTGCTCTTTTGTCTTGTTTGCTCTGGTGGAAGAAGGGACCATACGCCAGAGGCTGTTCCTCCCTGACCCGCAGAACTTCATCGTCTTTCCCAGGGGGAGGGCCCAGCCATAGGGGTCCTTCTCAAAGGCCACTGGAAGCCACCTCTGCCTAACTGGAGGAATGATCCTACCCTCTTTCCTCCTTTCCCTTGATAAATGGAAAGCACTTTGGAGCATGGCTTCTCTGACCCGGCCCAAATCCGAGCGTGGGATACCAAATGTCATGAAGCATTAAGTCCCATAATGCGAGCCTGGAACACCTTGCTGTCGTAAAAAGATGCTATGATTGCCACCTACACAATCGTGCCGCTGTCACCCTTGTTCGTGTAAAATGCCAAACCTCTGGCCTGGGCCTGCCAGACTCCTCCTTTCTTTTAAAGACTTTATTTATTTATTTGAGAGAGAGAGCAAGAGCACAGGCAGGGGGAGGGGGAGAAGCAGACTTCCTGCTAAGCAGGGAATCTGACACAGGGCTTGATCCCCAGACCCTGGAATCAGGGCCTGAGCCAAAGGCAGATGCTTAACCCACTGAGCCACCCAGGTGCCCCATGCCAGGCTCCTTCTGGGCCTTCAAACTAGTATTTACTATTTGTCATCTGCTGGCAGACAAGCCATTGCCTGAGGTTTCAGAAAATTCTCTGGAGGAATATCTTTATATTTTCAAAATATTTCAAGCAGCTTAGTAAGAATATAATGGTCTTGACAGCAGCCCCCTTGCTGAGCACTTGTTCAGCCGCACGGCATGCATGCATACCACCCGAGTCAAGTCTCCTGATCCATCGGGAGATGGGAGTGTCACTGTCCCCATTTACAGAAGTGGGGACAGACTCTGTGAGCAGAAAAGTCAACAGAGAACCCAGCATTCCAGGACAATCTGATGCCAAAGTCCATCTTTCTACCACATTCCATTACTGATCTGATAAAGACCAGATTTTTTTTTTCTGGCACAGCACCTTGATCCAGCTGGAAGAACAGATTCTCACATTGCCTGCAGATGCTATGACCTCTGACCTCCACGACGGTGTCCCTAGCCAAACTCTCAGCCTCCTTCAGCCCTTTACTCGCTCCTCTTGAGGGCAGAGGGCACGACTTGATGAAAGAGTTGAGGCAAAGACCTAGGAGCACAAAATTTGCTTCATGCCCACCTTGGACCCATGAGTGATGAGAAAGGGGAGTAAAATTCCCCACACAAGAGAAATTAGGGAGTAATTTTTTCTGTATCACATACAGGATGAATTCTCCCCTCCTTGGATTCCTTATAGTCACGAGCTCCCTGGACACACTGTTCTCAAATCCAATGGACATGGAGCATCTTAAGAACCCCGCTGCTGCTTCCTGCTCTTTATTTTTCCTGACAGCTGGCCAGACAGGTCACCATAATCCACCGTCCCATCATCTTCCTTTGACAGGGACATTAATGGGGCCTTGGGGGTGAGGACCGCCTCACACAGACAGGGTGAAGCCTCAAAAGCTCTTCTGATGCAGACATTCCCCAATTCTGAGGAATCTTCTGAACTGTAAAATATGATCGATAACCCCGAGGGTTCTCAAGACATCCAGAAACTGGTCAGTGAAGGGAAAGGAGGCCCAGGGGTTAGCTCAGGTACCCAGTTCCCCTCCAGAGAGGCCAGCACTACCCTAACCAATTGCTGATGTATCCTTTGAGAGTGTTTTTTTTATATATTCCAAGTGAGAGCCCCTCTAATGCCCCCCCACCCCTAAATTCATATGTTAAAACCTAACCCCTACAGTGATGAGGATGTGGGGTCTTTGAGAGGTGATGAGTTCATGAGGGTGGAGCTCTCACCAACGGGATTAGTGACCTCATAAAGAGACCTCCGAGCGATCTCGCCCCTTCTGCCGTAGGAGGATGCCATAATAAGATATCGTCTATGAACCAGGAGAGGCACCCTCACCAGACACCAAACCTGCCTGTGCCTTGATCGTGGACTTCCTGGCCTCCAGATCTGTGACAATTAAATTGCTGTTGTTTATAAGCCCCCCAGTCTACGATATTTTGTTATAGCAACCCTCCTAGACTAAGACCAGCACCCCACCCCTCCACACACACCCCCACACCAGGGAGGCTGTCATTACTGACCTAGAATATATATTCCACTTAGTATATTTTGGCAAAGCTTTCACATTGGTATGAATTGAGCTGCTTTTTTTTCCCCCTTTTCTTTCTTTTCTTTTTCTTTTCTTTTCTTTTTTCTTTTTTTTTTTTTAAGAGCTGAATGGAATGCCACTGTATGGCTGTTCCATGATTTATCTAGCTAGTTCAGGAGACGCTGTTTTTCAAATGCAAGGAGCTCAACCTTTTATTTGTCACTTCTAAACCCCAAAGGTAGTCTGCTGTTGCCCAAAGTAGTTTGGTAGCAAAACCTGAGCTGCAAGGAAGGGAGGCTTTCTATGTTCTTGATGTGAGATGATGGTCTCAATGTGACCCCCACACATGTCGCTGCAGAAACATCACTGGGTGCTGGGCTGCTGGCAGTGTTAATCCGTAGATGTATGTGACACTGCTTTTCTAGAATCTGAAGCATTCCGATTTCTCAAACACACCTAGCTCCAAGTTTCTGGTGGGCATGGGGCTTTTCTAGTACTTCTGTTGAACGGAGGTGAGGTAAACCAGAGGTGATGGGGTCCTGGAACCAAATGTATCCTTGGGCCAACTCAGCATCCCTCCTACCCGCCCGCCCCCCTGCCCCACAGCCAATCTGCAGTGATGAGAACCAGGCATTTGCTGAAGGTATCCTGGGGGCAACGCAAGGACAGGACCACCAAGCAAACCAGAGAACAGAAACCGTCTCCAGGCACCCTGTCCCCCTCCCCTGCCTCCAAAGGCCACCCTCCTCGCTCCTCCCCTCCCTGACCCGACACTGCCCCAGACTCTCCCTGTCACCTTGAGGAACTCCCCTCTGAGTTGGCTCAGCCTTCCCCTTCAACAGCATTTCAAGATGCTGATTTTTTAAAAGAGAATACAGAAGTCAGGATTTTCAAAATGTGGAGTATCTTTGATGGTTAAATATTGTTTCTTTCTTTTCTTTTCAAACCCTGGTTGCGGTCCCAGCCCACTGGTGCGGTATCCACTCTGGTTGCCGTTCCCCTACGTCTCGGGCGGGCTGGGGGCAGTGACCCGGGTAAGGGATCAGCTTTAATCTATCTCTTGGGGAATAAAGGAGGAAAAGGAAGCTGTCATCTAGAAAAATGGGAAGAAGAGCGCATGCAGTGTTCTTAGGTCCTGAGATTGTGGTTGGCCTTGACCTGGCCTACCTTAGCTTCTTCCCGGAAGGTGGTGGGGGCAAAGGTCCTGCAGCTGCAGTCCCCGGGCCCCCACCTCTGTCTATACTCTTTCTCCAGAAGATCTCTTCAGTCCCCTGGCTTCAAAGACCAGCCAGATGCCAACAGCTCCCATATTTAGAGCGTCAGCTCTAGCACCTCCCCCGAGCTGCTGATTTGTAGATTCAACTATGACTCAGTGTCTCCACCTGGATGGTCCGCAGGCTGCCCCGAACGGAACTCCTTGCTTTTCCCTCCCAGTCACCCATTTACCCCGTGGCTTGACTCAGAGATGAGGGGTCCTTCCGGACAACCTCTCACATGGACCCCTCTGTCCAAGCAAACGTGTCCCGTCCGTTAGGCCTTCAGATTTGGTCCTGGCCCTGTCCCTTTGTCCACCACCTTCACTCCCACCCCTGGCAAGAGCATCCTGGCTGTGCTCTCCCTGCCCCCAACCCACACTCAGCACCATTGGCACCATCACTGCCAGAAGGTTCTCTGTACAATGTAAGTCAGATCATATTATATTCCTGCTCGATCCCCTTCACCAGTTTCTTACCAAATGTAGAATAGAATCCCATCTTTTCACCACAGTCTTTGCTAAACTTCACTCCCCATTTTGGCCGGTTCAAACCCTTGTAGGGAAGAATCTAGAAACTTTCCAGGCAGTGACACAACTGCCAGGGGCCAGCACTCAGTGGGATAACTTCCAAAGGGAGGATGGATAAGTTGTGGGATGTGTGTTAGAGAGAGAGACAGAGAGAGAGAGAGGCAAAAAAAAAAAAAAAAAAAAAAGCAAGTAAGAAAAGGAATTAGTTGTCTTACTTAGTGGCTATACCTCGGAGGCCCCAGCACTTGATAAACATCAGCCGCCAGCGCCTGGGCTCTCACTCCTGCTGGGTGTCCCGGAAAGAGGAGCCGGCTGGGTGCACACGTCAGAGCCAGCTAATCCCACAAGGCTTTAAGTGGCCCGGCAGAAAGCATCTTAGGGTTGAGTAAGGAGATAAACTGCTTTGCTGGTTATAAGGCCCAGAATGTTCTCAGAGATGAGACTGAAATCCTTTGTGTATTTCTGCCGGAATGCAGGGTTCCAGCCCGGAGGTGGTGGGGGCAGGGGCAGGGAGCAGCTGGGCTCTGCAAACCAAAACCAGCCACGGCCCGACCCAACCTCCCCCTCCACAGGGTGCCTTTCTGGCTCTCCAGGGCACTTCAGGGGCGTTGGGCTCTGGCTTGGGGGGAGCATGATGAGTTCAGCGGCAATGGGGCAAGGAGGGAATAAAAGGAACGAGATGGGGGAGAAGTTGACATCTCAAAAGGAGGAAGATGAAATTTGGTAGGTCTTTATAGTGATGGATGGTGCCGCAGCAGAGCCAAGAAATTTAGAGCACCTGGTACAGGATCGAGCTGGATGGAGGCTCTCCTCACATCTAAGAGGGGTGTGCAGTAGTTGCTTGTTGGCCCCCCAACCCTGCAGGCCCCTGGTGCAGTCAGTGGTCAAGGATTCACTGATATGGAGGCATCAACAGCTGCCCCGCACCTCAAGGCTTCCTCATTGGAGCTGTTCACAATCCAGCACTCCCTATGGGTTCTCCTGAAGGTAGCTTCCAACGGAAGTCATACCCTTACTGGGCTCCTTCCCCTTTGCTGGCTGCTCCCCTCACTTCCCTGCCACTTCCTCCTGAAAGCAGTCCTTCTGTGATAACACACGCCTGAACCCCTGCCTCAGGCTCTGCTTCCAGGGCACCCAATCTAAGACAGGATGACTAAGGAAAATCAAGAAAAACATGAAGTCTGTAGAGATGTAGCCCAACAAAGTACCTGATCTCATAAGACTACGTGTGAAAGTTGAATTTATGTATCAACATTCAAAAGCATTGAGTAGAACAAGAGCCCTGGTGACAGACACCAAAAGCCCTGTCCTTCAGCCAACCAGAATGTCAACAGCTATGACTGGAGCCCTTGGGTCAGTTTAACACACCCAAATTTATTGAGTATTCTGTGAGCAAGACACCATGCGGTAGGCTCCAATGGGGTGGATGCAGGGATGGAGTGGACCCATTTTCTGACTCCCAGGGGCCTGCAAGTTAGTGGGTCCTCAAAGATGACTCGCCATTCAGCGAGGCAAAGCACAAGCCCTCTGAGGACTGGCCCAGGTCTTAGATATTTTGCTTCTTGGTTGTTGGCAAGGTGTTTCATAAATGCTTTAAAAATTAATGTGGGGGGCAGCCCTGGTGGCGCAGCGGTTTAGTGCCGCCTTCAGCCCAGGGCATGATCCTGGAGACCCGGGATCGAGTCCCATGTCAGGCTCCCTGCATGGAGCTGGCTTCTCCCTCTGCCTGTGTCTCTGCCTCTCTCTCTCTCTGTGTGTCTCTCATGAATAAACAAATAAAATCTTTAAAAAAAATAAAAAATAAAAATTAATGTGGACTAGTCCAACGACATCATACGAGAGTCAAACAGAATCATCCAGAGAAACAGTAACTGTCTTCCACAGTAGCCAAGTGGGTCCCTGAGTTTTCCAAAAATGGAAAGAATCTGTTCTCCTCCAGATATCAGGTTAGGGTTTGCAAGCTGGCTGGTTCGAAACAAGGCTTAATGGCTAAGCAGATTCTCAGCAGGATTGCAATCTGTACAAAGGGGAGGGACTTCACTGTGTAAAATGGTCCCTTGCGGGACATTCATCATCCTGGCCCTTGCCCACAAAGTGTAGGTAGCACTCACCTCCCCAGTCACTACAGCAACAAAAAATGAATACCCCCACATTTCCAAATGTACTCTAGGGACACAGGTAGGATAAAAGTCAGCTCAAGGTGAGAGAGGGAAAGAGTGTGTGGACCAGACTGACGCCATCTCGAACAGTGCAACAAACCCACCATGATGACAGCTCTGCGACCTGAAGTCTTCTTGAGTGCAGCACCCCCCTCATCCCCCTCATCCCTTCCTTTTGTTTCCCTGCCAGCGTGTGTGGTGTGCATGTGTGTTGGATGCAGGAGATTCATCTGACTTTGGCAAAGTGCGAACCTGAAGTACGACGGAAGGCATCAGAGGGGAGGAAGGGGAGGAGTTAAAACACTCTCAGTGTATTCAAGGTAGCTTTGCATTTCCAGCACAGAGTTTAGAACCTCCTAAACTCAGTCATTCTGCTGGTGGAAGTGGATGGAGTAAGAAGGGAAGCAGCCGCTCTGATCCCCAGCAGCCCAACACGCCAACTGCAGCCCCATTCATAATCTCAACGTCCACACGCCAGGGAGGGGAACCCTTCCGGAAGAACAGCAACCAAGAAGGGCTAGGTGTCATCACCCTGCCCTGAGGTGGGCGGAGGCCCCAGCATGAACACACTGGCAGCTTCCCACACAGGCTGGTCCAAGACACCTTGAGCTTCTACTGAATTCCTTCTCCAGAGGCTGAAGGGCAAAGGGCAGCAGAGATGCCACTGCCAGGTCACAGCCAGTCTTGATAGACTGCAGGAAGGCCCATGCTGGAGGACAGACCCCATCCCCATTTGCAACCTAACCATATTTAGAGAGAGAAATGGGACAGAGAGGCAACCTATATGAGTCCCCATAAATTGATCTGTGAAGGGAAAGAAAACAAGGCCAATGTCCTGGCGCCATCTTAGAAAGAGATGGTTGCCACAGCCAGGACCCAAAGAGACACACAAATGTGCAGTGGAACCAGCCTCCTTCCCATCTCTGTAGGGTTTATAGTCTTCAAGCCCCACCTAGGTTGCTTAACTCAGCTGCTCACCTTCAGCTATTCTATCCAAACTCCTTGGGTCACCCACCCAGAGACCCCTCCACTCCCATTACCCTCCCTGGTACCCTATACTCCTAAAAGGGATAATAACAGTTTCCCAAAAGGCCTTGGACCTTCCCAATGCCCCACCTTTGCTCAGGCCATTCCTTTCCCCTGGAGCACCTCTTTCATCCACCTTTATATCCTTCCCTGCATCTGCTCTTCAAAATCCCAACTGCTCTCTGAGGCAGTTCAATGCCACCTCCTCCAAGCAGTCATCCCTGATGGCTCAGGGCTCGCTGTCTCTATGCTTTTGCAGCACTTTGCCTCCGATGCACTCTGTGCTGGATGAGAACATCTCATTCCCCCTCCCCTGACGGGTGAGCTCAGCCAGGGCCTGGAGGAGTTCTTACTCATCTCTGGGTTACACGAGCCAGACAGAGCCCAGGACGGAGGAGGTGCTCAGTCCACGCTAGCTGGGTAAATCAGCGTCCTTGCTCAGCAGATGATCCCAGGGCCACAAAGCTCTTGGCAGACATTGGTTGGCATCAACTCATCATCTTCGGACCTCCTCCCTTCGACTCCTTCCTTTCCTTCTCTATCCTCCTCCATCCCTGCTGGCTCCCCACTGTCCCAGCCCAGGCCCCTATCTTCTATCACCTGGACAACTGCTGTAGCTTCCTAACTAGTCTTCCCCACAATCCTCTTGCTCCTCCAACCCATCCTCCTCTTGGCCAGCAATGACTGTCTTATTTTTTTTTAAAGATTTTATTTATTTATTCATAGAGACACGGGGGGTGGCGGGGAGAGACACAGGCAGAGGGAGAAGCAGGCTCCATGCAGGGAGCCCAACGTGGGACTCGTTCCCAGGTCTCCAGGATCCCATCCCCGGCTGCAGGCGGCGCTAAACTGCTGCGCCACCGGGGCTGCCCCAATGACTGTCTAAAAAAAAAAAAAAAAAAAATCCATGACTCAAGCTGTTTCAATGGTTTCCCATGGCTTTAGGGATATATATCATATCAACTTTCCACAGTACAGATATGATTTATAAGGCCCTGCATGATTTTGGTACTACCCTCCTCATGCTGCTTCTGGATTGCTGTGCCCAGCATAGCTGTCCCACCACAGGGCCTTTGTACATGCTGTACCTTCTCCACGGAATGCTGTCCCCCGTCTGCACAAGGCTCCTCCTTCAAGTATCAGGCAGCCTGAAAGGTCACTCCGTCCAAGGCGGAGCCCTCCTGTGGCCCCACTTCTGCCTAGAACCACTGGTACAGCTCACATCCCAGCTCCTGCCACAGCATCTGGCCCAGAAGAAATGTTCAGTAGGTGTTTGCTGAATGAAGAGTGCATGAGTGAGAGACTGATCCTCTTGAACACCTGCAACGGCCTCCCTCTGGGCATCCTGATTTTAGCTTCATTTGCTTCTTAACTAACAAAGTTAGAAGAGTTTTGTGTTGTGAACTTTTTCTTTTTTCTGTTTTTTTTTTTAGTAGGCTCCACACCCAGCGTGAAGCCTGATGCAGGCTTGAACTCACGACCCTGAGATCAAGACCTGAGCTGAGATCAAGAGTTGAACGCTGAACCGACTGAGCCACCCAGGTGCCCCTGTGTTGTGATTTTTTTTTTTTAGCCGAAACCAAGAATGGCTGCTTGCTTCTGAGCATATGTAGCCTCTTTATTGTTATGTTCATTTTTCAGCATTGACTTACTTTAGAGAAACCTTCCCTATGTGTCTTACAGACTTTGACTCTCTTCCAGTAGCCACAGAAAAAAACCTCCCGTGACGGTCCCTCCACGATGGGCCTCTGCCCTAGGCCAGCTTTGGGAACACCAGTACTGGGGGGCCGGGGGGCAGATGTGGAGCAGATCCAGGCTGCACAGCCAGATCCCAGCACTCAGGACAGCGATGAAGGACTCTGGGCTTCCCACCTGGAAGGACCAGGTGGCGGATTTCCCTCCCCAACCCATCAGATGCAGAGCTCATTTCTCCTTTTAATTAGACCAACACCAGGCCACTTGCGAGGCCACCTCATCAGAACCCTGTGGGAATCAGAGTTGTCACAGAGAGTCTGGGACATGAACCAAATGGCTCTGTCCTAGCTCCGGGACAACCCCAGCCCCACCATCCCTGGGGCCGCTCCAGGGAAGACACCACCATTGCTGCTGGCTTTGGAACCACCACAGGGTCCCACCATCCCTCTCCGCTCCTCGTCCTGGCACCCCACGACACTGCCCTTCGGAACCTGGCTTATTCAGACGTGCCCTGGGCTCCCACCTGGAGTCTGGCCGGTTTCACCACCCAGTTGGTGCCATCTGCTCCAGGGGCCATCGCCTCTCACCTGGCTCGCCACAATCGGCTCCCAACCGGTCTCCCTGCTTCTGCGCCAATCCCCAGGGGCTGGTCTACACAACAGCCAGAGCGATCCCATCAGGAACAAGTCCCCTGATGCCCCCTCCTCTATACCCTGCTTGGCCACACGGGCCCCTGGCTGCTCCTCAGCCTCCCCCGGCCTGTCCCTGACCCCAGCCCAGCTCTGCTCTCCACCCAGAACAGTCTCCCAGGTGCCAGCCAGCTTTGCTCCCTCACCGACCACGAGCCTTTGCTCCAAGGCCGCGCTGCCTTCAGGCTGCCGCCCGGCCCACCCCACTTGCTCCACTTCACTCCCCACACCCCCAGCACCTGCTGTTCCTAGCACAGCTCCCAGGAGCATCCCGATCACTTCCCTCTGATGTCCCCCCTGCCGAGATGTCCGCTCTGCATCCCTTTGTTCCATGGTGTATCCCAAACTCCTAGAACGGAGGGATGCTCCAGAGATGTCTGAATGAACCAAGGGCTGCCTGCCCTGCCATGGCTCTCCCAGCTGCACTCAGCGTCCTAGGAACTCTGCCTCTGACCCGCCAGCCGCACACACGCCTGTGCAATGCACGCTCCCCGGGGGCCCTTGGTTGCTCCCAGTCACGTGCAGCCAGCTCCCCTTCGTTCCTCAGGGCTTCCCCACCCTGGGAGGCCAGCTGTACCTCTCCCCGCCTTCCAGGCCCACAGTGAGCTCTGCCTCCTTCCTGGGGCCCCCCTCGAGGATACCAGTGTATATCCCCACCTGCCTTCCCACGGTCCCTAAGCGGGAGCCACCCACCCGTCCCAGCTCTAAGTACCTATCCTCCTTCACTCTCCACTCTGGAGGCACAGGTGAGTGGATCAGGAGGGTGGACACCAGTGCCTGGTTACTAACCCTGTGAACTCTGGCCAGCCCTCAGCTGCCTCCCTCCTCCCAGGTCAGGTCTCTGGTTGTCCTCTTTCCCTCTTTCTCAGGATCCTCTTCCTCTAGAACCTCGGGCTTGTCTTCCCCACCCTCTGGTGGCTTTGGCATCATCGCTATCACTGCCGACTACCCACCCCACCCCCGGCTTACATCCAGCTCAGGCCTCTGCCCTCAACTCCAGACCCACCGGCTGACCGCCCCCTCATCGCATGTCACGTCCAACACCATGTGACAAAACCTTGAACTTCTGAGCGCTTGGAGCACTCTCCCTGTGTGTCCTGTTTCCACAAGAGCATCGGATCAGACACTGTTGTCTGGGAGTCCTCCTTGGTGCTCTCCCCTGACAGGGGTTGGCCACTGAGTCCAGAAGGTTCTCTAGCCCACGACCCCCTTGCTCACACCTGCCACCTGGCCCAGACCACCATTCTCTCCCCTGGTCCACCACCCTCTCCTGCTGTCTGCCTTCTGCCTCCTGCCACGTAGCCCCTAACCAGGGCTGTCTGACCACAACGTAGCTGGTAGCTCTCCACGCAGACCCTCCAACGCTCTGCCCTGCCTGGGGTTCAAGTCCAGGACTCGTGCATGCTGTGCCTCGCCCGTGCTCCTCTGGCTCAGCTCTCGTGCCGCTCGTGCACTTGCAGTCCTGGGAAGGACAGACGCTCTGTGGCCTCCAGCCCTTAGCCCCTGCCGTACTTCCTGCCAGGAGCATGCCCCCTCCCCACTTGCACTCCCAGCCCTCACCCAGAGAATCTTTCCCCCTCAGCTCCCCATCGCCTCCTGCAGGGCACCTGCCCTGGGTCAGACACTCTCCACTCAGCTGACTGGGGACTCCTGGTGCTGTTTAGTCCGCTGTTCCTGTGTCCTGCCTCTCCCAGCTGTCCACACGCATCCCAAACTCCACATGAGAAAAACCAGAACCCCGACCTTCCCCCGTGAGCCTTCCCTGTGGGTTGTCCCCGCCCTACCCACTGTGAAGTCCTTGGCCTCTGACCCCAATGGAGAGATCTACACATATTTTTGAATGAGTAAATGTCTGTGAATGGTTTACGGCTCTTTAAATATATAAACCAGGAATCCCAATGATAGGAGAACACTCGCACGAGAGCTGATGTGCTTCCTTGAGTGGGAAAGAGGGGTGGGGACTCTCGGAAGGTGTCGATCCATCTGGGTCTGACCAGGAGTGTGAGGTCACCCACGGCAATCCCAGTGGAATAAGGGGACAGCGCCCGTGGCCTGTAGCTGGTGTCCTGTCAGGGCTCACTGGCTCGGCTGCCAACTGCTGGGGAAGTGGATGCCCCACTCCCCCTGGGACCAGCACTGTGACCCCAGCCCCTTCGGCCCGCAGGTCGGGTGACTCTCGGGTGCTGTCCTCCACCATTTCCCAGAGCTCCCCACAGGCATTACTGGCTTGACGTCATGCCTTGCCCTGTCTCCCACACCCACTTCTTGTTGGTGTTTTCTGAGGTCAACTCCCAAATAGCCACCTGTACCTGAAGTCTTATCTCAGTATCCATTTCTGGAGGCCAAACAGTCATGGGCCCAGATGCCCCCTGGGAAATGGCAGGCTCAAAACTATTAGACCTTCCTCGCCCCCTTGCTCATGGAGAGCTTATAGCCTGTCTTCCCTGTAAGTCATGCATTTATTCAAACACTCAGCATGCACCTTCTGCGTGTCTCCGAGCTGTCTCTGGGGACAAAGATCAATCAGTAGTCCTAGTCCTTAGGGATCAGATCAGAAACTTAATAGGACAGACCAGCTGCTTCGTCCCAGGCACAAGCAGGGCATCCTATATGAATTCGGCAATAATGTGAAATTGCTAACATTGACAGGCTGATCACCCTGGGCGGGCACTGTTCTAAGCACAAGCCTGTCTGACCCACTCTACAGCTCCAGGAGGGAAATGAGGTCCAGAGTTATGGGGTGCCAGAACCAGCTCTTGATCCCAATGCAACAGGCAGGGGCCTTTCAGCCAGGATCATGTTCCCCACCATGCACTGTCCCTTTCTGCTATGGGAGCCACCTTCTCCGAGCACCTGCCCTGGGCGGCAGGCTGAGCCTGCACGCGATGTCCGGATTCCTCCACACAGCCACACTGAGGGAAGAGGCTTCATCCCCGCTAGGTGGAAACTGAGGCTCGCACTACCTAAGAACACCCAGGTTTATGTGAAATGTCCCAAATAGGGACCACGAGAGGGAATGTCTTAGGACGAATGGGGTTTCCTTTTGGGATGATGAAAATGCTCTGCGATTAGGTCAGGGAGTGACAGTTGTGTGACATTGTGAAGGTACTAGAACCAGCACTGAACTGTATACTTCAAAAAGGTGAACTTTATACTATATGGATTTAGAGCACCCAGGAAGTAGACGTCAGGGCTGGGTGTGTGCTCCGGCCAACATGCATGTTTCCCCGTCTCCAACTCTGGGCTGAGTCCAGATGCCTCCCCAGATTCTGGATTCTTGGAGGATCAGGGTCCTGACTCTGGGTACTTCCCTGTGCTCGTGGTGGCACCGGGATGTCACTCACTGGCGTGCAAGTCTCACTGGCCTTTTGGCCTCAAGTGCACACAGCTGTTCATCTTCTTGCAGCACAGACCCCTTCCTGCCTCGCGCCTCCAGTGACAGCCGAGGGTCTCAACCTTGATTCGGCAAGAATCATCTTCCTGCAGGGTAGGCCTGAGTATGGGTCATCTTTAAAAGTCCCAGGTGATGCCAACACTTCCCAGCAGCCAGAGCTCAGGCATCCACGTAGAGGCCCGGGGCTGTGTACAATTCATCTCTGCAGCCCCGGAACCTGCCAAGGCACAACCTCTTGGCACATGTTTGCTCAGTAAATCAACAAATAAAGGTTGGTTGAGCAAATTAGAGTCTACATAAATGTGTAATCTTTTATTTGCCGGATACAAGCAAATAAATGGCAGACTAACAATTCCATTTATTCAATTGGGAAAAGAAAATTCAGTACTTAAAAAAATAAATAAAATCACTTAAAAGAAAGAGCCAACAACTGCTAGAGCATTCAAGTCCAGAGACAAAAGTTATGCTCACGCACGCACTGTGCTTGGTATGGAGTACAAGGCGAGGCAGAGCCAGCCCATTTTGTGGATGGGGGAGCTGAGGCCAATTTGGATAAGAGATTTGCTCGAGCCAGGATTACGTGGACGAGAGACCCTGGGTACTGAGAGTGGGGAGTGTACCACATGCTAGGCAAGCCCTTACATACTCTTTCTACTCCCACACCCCCCCCCCCTTCAGAGGACAGCATCATCCTTCGCCTTTGGCAGACGAGCAATCGGAAGTTCAGACAGGTGCAGTGACCGGTGCACAGCTGCCAAGGGCCAGAGCCGGGCCCAGACCTCAGGTTCTCCTGCAAGGAGCTCAAAGATGACAGGATGGAAACTGTGTCCTACAAATGATGAACGTCTACTACCCCAAGGTCCAAACCATAGTGACAGTGAAGACCAGCTACACCAATGCAGCCCCTGAAGCCGGGAACGGGCAAAGCGACACGGCTCCTGTTTGATGCCTAGAGTCCCTCCTCGGGTCTCACCTTGGCCAGGACAGTGCCATGGCAGTCACGCACTTCCCAAGGAGCCCGATGCCCTACGGAGAAGGCCGGTCCCGGGGTCGGCCTTACCCCCTGCACTCATCCTCAGCTTTAGAGGTCTGTAAGGGTCTCCTCCTCTGCTGGTCCCAAACTCCTCACAATCTGGAAGAAAATCTAGTTGGCTTCGGTGATGCAATGAAGTGTTGCTAAACTTTGGATTTCTAAAGCCCCAGAGGTTGTGTCCTTAAAATAGCAGCTGCTCAAACTGCCGGACATCAGAGCGTCTGCAGACCCCTTCATGGCGCCATCCGAGTCAGCCTGACCACCCCACTGGTGAGATCACCAGCATCCTGAGGACCAAGGAGAAGAGCAGTGTGGGTGACATCTCATGGATTCTCTGCTCCTTTATCCCCCAAAACCCAGTGGCATCCCTGCCTCCCGACCCTCCCCTACAACCACAGCCACCACTGAGTCCCATCACCCTGCCTCCAAAACCATCTTAAATCGGACAGGGGTCTGACACCGTCACCTCTCCCTTGTCCCCAACCAGGCCACACCACTGGCTCCCCCACCACCATCTGTGGCCTGGACTGAAGTGACAGCCTCTTGACTGGGGAACTGGTCTCTGTAATGTGTAAATGAGGCCACACCACACCTCTGCTCCAAACTGTCCAGAGGCTTCTAGGTGCACTTGAGATCAAACCAACCCCCCTCCCTAGCCTCAGGGATTCTGCATGGTCTGGGTGCTGCCTCCCTCTGGGCCTCGCCTCCTCCTGCCTTCCTTTACCCAGCAGCCAGAAGCCACCCTGGCTCTTCACACACCCCAAGCGCCGCCCTGCATGCATTCGCTGTTCCCTTACCTGAGAATCTTCCTCGCCTGGGTTCTCCTGCCCTGACTACTTCACTTCTATCAGCTTTCACTGAAATATCACCTCCTGTCCTCAGACCATGCAATCTAAGTGATCACCGAGATCACAGGATTCTAACGACCTCTGTAGTTAACGCGTTTCTATCTTTGATGTTTTTGATTTATTTTCTCTCCCAGCGCCCCCTGCCCCGCCGGAGCACACACGTGGTAAAATGTAAACTCCATGATTGCAGAGGTCCTTCTGTCAAGTTCACCGCTGCATCCCAGAACCTAGCACAGGGCCTGTCCATAGCAGATAGTCAAAATTATTTGCAAAAGACACGGATTAGAAGCTACTGAGGACCTGTGATATGCCAGGCACGGAATAAGGAACTTTGCTCTATCTAGCAAAGGATCCAGGCATTAGTCGATCAGTTAATTAATGAATTGCTAATGATCAGATTTGATATTTAAAGGGTTGGATGATTGCTATAAGGGAAAAAGATAGTAAAGATAGTGCAAAGAGTGTGTGCGTGAAGATCGAGGGTGGTGTGCTTTTCAAATGTAGGCAAATTCTCTGACACTCCTCTATCAAGAGGTGGGAGCTGGGCCCCACTCCCTAAATGTGAGCAGCTTTGGTCACTCGATTCCAAGGAACAAATGCAGTAGAAGCGGTGTTACATGATGCCCTCAGCTATGTTCCACCTGCTTCTTGGGCTTGGCACGCAGCCACCATGCTTACGCTGCGGGGAAGCCCAAGCCACAGGGAGTCATCTCGTGTGCTTGGTGGACACAGTCGGCTGGGGACCCAACCAACAGCCAGCACCAACCATCAGAGGCGAGCAGGGAAGCCTTCAAGGTGGATCCAGGTCCAGCCAACTGATTGCAAAGGCAGGAAAGACTGCAAGGAAGAGCCTCTTGGTGGAACCTGTCAAGCCCACACCCACGAGTGCACCCATGCGTTACTAACCACTAACTTTTGCAGTGATTCATTCCTTACCCGTAGATAGAACTAGGAATGGTGTGACCTCCGTGGGAGTCAGGGAGGGTTTTCCTGGAGGATATTCGAAGCGTGAGTTAAAGTCAAC
Organism: Canis aureus; assembly: GCF_053574225.1. Taxonomy (NCBI): domain Eukaryota; kingdom Metazoa; phylum Chordata; class Mammalia; order Carnivora; family Canidae; genus Canis; species Canis aureus. The sequence continues at coordinate 66,242,036 of NC_135619.1, forward strand.
TATTTTGAGGGGGAGCCTGGCACCCAGGAGGGCTCATAAGTGTGAAGGCTCTGAGATGGGAAGGAGCACAGGCCATTCAAGGAAAGGAGGGGAGAGCCCTGACGCTGTCTGTCCGCAGTGGAGGGGCAGAGGCAGGCAAAGGATGCAGCAGGAAGCAGGAATGACCACCCCTTCTTACCAGCTGGGTAGCCTGGGCCAAGTAACTCACCCTTTCTGAGCCCCAGGCTCCCCATAGAAATTGCAGATCATACCACTTACTACAGAGGCGTGTTTAAGGATTAAATGAGCTGAGGAAAGCAAAACTTCCACCTCAGTACTGGGAACTAATAGCATTTTCCTTTCAGCGTTCTGGGTGAGTGAAAAAAAAAAAAAAAGCATTCTAGAACTTCCACAGCCCCATTTGTTTCTGTGTTAAAACCTGGCCCTTGGCACATGGGATGGGGAGCCAGGTGACCCCATCCCAGCTCTACCACTGCTGTGTGACCTTTGGGAAATCACTTAACCCCTTTCCTGGCTTTTCTAAGAATAAAACAAATGCAAAAATAAAATCTCAATCAGTGACTTGACTCTGTAAAGACAGGCACTATGGAAATGCAGGCTCACGCCTCTGTTCTGCTACAGCTATTTTGGGACCAATCAGCCTCAGAAGCAGGTCTCATGGAGGGGTGTGCATGCTTTTCCCGGAGGGCTGGTACATGTCTCCTTCCACGGAGAAGGAGCCGTGTCTGAGTCACACGCAGGGACGAGTGGGCATCTCTGACATTTACCAAGTGAGCCCAGGTCCTGAGCGCTGCAGGCTGTCGTGGGCTTTCTCCTGGGGCCCTTGAGGGTGCCTTTGCTTTGCCTTTGCCAGGATTCACCCCTGCCCACACCTGCCAGAAATACCTGGGCCTGGGGGACCCCGATTTGACTATAAGCCTGGCGAGGGAGGCCCCAGAAGGGTCCCGGGGTGGTGGTGGGGTACTCTCTGCAAACCTCCTGTACGTGCAAAAAACCTAGGAGAGCCTACAAATCCTTAAAGAGCCAACTTGATCCTCAAGTTTCTAACCTGATGCTCCTTTGTCAGCAGACAGGGGCCAGCACCGTGTTTAAGTCACTCCCAAACTAGAGGCCAGGGACCTTTTATTATCACTACTGTTACTGTGGATTGTGAATATTATTTATTAGGGGCCATTTATTGCATGTGGCTTGGGCTCTGGGTTCTGCACTGTGTTAACTTTGTGGCACTGAATCCCCCCGGATCCCTCATACATGCAGCCGGTGTTATCATTAGCCCCATTTTTACAGATGCAGAAACTGAGGTTCCCAAGCAGTTAAGGATACCTTGACCAAATCACTTAGCTAGTGAGCAAGATTTGCCACCAGCTCAGGAGGGCAGGAGAGCCCAGCTGGGAGGCACTGGGGAGCCACAGGGTTTTGCAAACATGTCGTTTCTGCCACATGCAGCCTGTGTCATCTCCAGTCTTCCCAGCAATCCCTTCTCCAGTGGGTACCACCAGCCCCACTATACAGATGAGAGAACTGAGGCCCTAAAAGGGAATGTGATGTGCCCAGCGTCACAGAGCTAGGAGTGGAAGGGCCGGGTCTGCCTCTAGAGTCCCCTGACCTGATTGTCATTCGCTAGGACACTGGTTCTCAAAGTGTGTACCCCTCGCCAGCAGCAGCAGCTGAGAATGTGTGAGAAATGCAAATCGTCAGGCTCCACCCAGACCTACTGAAGCAAGAATTCAGGGGATCGGGTCCAGCAACCTGTGTTGAAACAAGCCCTCCACGGGATTGTGACCGCGCTCACATTTGAGAACCCCTGGTCATGTGTCTCCCGACGGCCCACAGCTTGCACAGGTTTACAAAGTGCAGATGACACTTCATTTTAAGTGCCAAGGGTTGTGGGCAGAGCTTGAGAAACAAAGAGCAGAGAGTGGAGATGCTCTTCCAAGCTCCCTCCCAGTGGCAGATGGGACTCAGGCACGGCTGTCTCGCTACACTTCCCAGGGGGGCTGGGAGGAACGGCCCGGACCCACCCCCACCCCCCAGGAACACATCGCGGAGCTGCCCCTGTGAGCCATGAGTTCCAGCTGGAAACTGGGGTGCCAGTGTCCCTGAAAGTCTCATGACACAACAAAACAAAACAAACACACCAAAACCAAATAAATCAACACCCCCAAACCACCCTCGCCTTTGCCAGAAGAAGAGTGGCCCAGCCAAAAGGAGACCCACTGTCCTGGTGAGGCTGCAGGACGCTCAGCACTGGGCAAAACATGACAAGTTGGGTACCTCGAGCAGCAGCGTGCTGTTTGGAGGCGGAGGGAGGCCTGCCCGCCTGGCCATGTGGAGAACACCCAACAATTTCTAAGGGTCACTTTTATGGGAGGCCATACAGGTCTGCATAAAGATGCACAGAGCTTTCTCTCCTCTTTTCTTCCTCTATCCTAGACCCAAGAGGGAAAGCCTTGAGCCTGGAACCTTCCACAACAGGCTAGAACTTTGAAGCATTGTTTGGTGTTTGCTGCATTTGTTTTTATGGTCACCGTCTACTAGGCAGATGATACCGGTTCTTCACTGACAGTAGTTCTATAGTTTTCTTTGGAAATAAATTTGTATACACGCAAAGGTGAGTCTATTTAAAGAAGCCCACACTCCGGCAGACGGACACTCCTTCAGCAGGGAGACTTCCGCTTGATCCTTGGGCTCCAAACTCTGAGCTTTGCTTCAGCTGCTCCCTCTCTTCCACCTGCCGGCCAGCCTCCCTCTGCTCCAGCCCGTCCAGCATCTACTGGAGAGTTCTTTCACGCCTTCCCAGGTCCTCCCCTCCAGCCCCCGCTGGGGAGGACACGTCCCTGTGCACCTCTGTGTGCCTCCAGCGTGCCCGAGGCAGACGCTGGGCACACACTGGCCAGCAAAGGAGAGGCCCTTGTGAGCAGAAGGGGTGCAAAGCACATCCATGGAACAAATGGGCAAAAGGCTGACACGCACCTAGAAACAGCATCTCCGGAAAGATGGCAGGAAAGGACACTCTTGCAAACTCCCTCTGCAAACTGAAGTTCATGAGGGCTCCCCCTCTCTTGCTCAGTGCTGATTCCTAGCCCTTGGCACAGTGCGCGGCACCTGCCGAGCTCTGTGCACACCTTCTGAATGAAGTGACCACAGGGGGGTTTCACTGCACCAAAGCCCAGTGCCTGCTGGGGGGTGGGGGGCTAGTTCTTTGGGGACTGTAGAACACTCTGAGGTTGTGGATGTGGCTCTATCTCTTTCTGATATTTATTGGGTACTGCTCGTGTGCAGGGGTGAGGCTGAGCTCAAGCAGGATGGAAAGAATATACAAAATCTTTTCTCTGCCACTGGTTTAATCTGCCTCCCATGTCTGCAGGTAGGTCACAGCTGAGGGCGGCATCCTCTGTCCTATCCCTGCCAAGTGTCCACGTCCTCATCCTTGAGCTATCGCTGCTCCATCCGGCTCTTCCCTTGGAGAGCCACCTCTCCTCCTCTGACCTCCCTCCATGTGGGCCAAGGCCAAAGGGGGTCATGTGGCCCAGGCCTGACCAATCAGCTTCTTCCCTCCCGTAGGCCGCCACCACCACTGATCCAAGGACAGACATGTGACCCAAGCTGGTCCAGTTAAAGTCAGCCCCAGGACTTTGGCTGAGAGATCCAGAAAGGGAAGCTCCCTTTGTGGGAAGATTACTGACAGTAAGGGTGATGGAGTCCTGGAGCCTGGAGCCCCAGGGACCACGCCAGCCTGAGAGAAGAGGCAACCCAGGAGAAACCAGAAGAGAGAGAGGCAGAGACAGAAATCTAGTATCACCATCATACGAGGTCTGCTGCTGGGAAATCCTGACACATGAGCCAAGGAACTAACATCTCTCGCCCTGGTTTTAGCATGGCTTCAGCCACTTCAAGAGGCGTTTCTGCTCCGTGTAACTGAAGAAGCCCTGCCATAGGGTCAAGCCCCAGAAGCCCTCAGCCCCAAAGCCCAACAGGAGGCTTCTGTCCCCTCACCAGAGGCACTCCCTGCCCGCTTCCCCTTCTCTGTAGCACCCAGCCTGGCGCCAAGCCCTTGTGGGTGGTCTGACACTGAGTTCCCCGCTCAACTCCAGTCTGGCAGCTCAGCCCAAGCCCATTCTCCACATTGTCAGGGAAGTTGATCTTTCTGAAGAAGACAACACAAAATCATGCCAGTTCCCCCGCTTAACGCCTCTGCGGGCTTGCAGCTATCCGTAGCAGATTCCTAAAGCATGGGGTGCTTGTCCCTGCAGTCAAGTGAGCTGATTGCAGATGGCACATGGACTCTGCACGCTAACACACTGAGACAGAACAAGAAACTTGGGCCCCTTTGGGTTCTCTCACGAGCCTTCTGATTTCTTTATAGAGAAAAATCTCCACGTGGTCCCACGAGGGCTCTGACAACGGTCTACCACTGGCTTCTATCCCTTTTAACAAAAAGAGGGGAAGCCTTGAGCCTGGAACCCTCTACAACAAGCTAGAGCTTTGAGACATTGTTTGGTGTTTGCTGCATTTGTTTTTATGGTCACCTTCTACTATGCAAATGATACCCGTTCTTCACTGACAGTAGTTCTATAAAGTTTTCTTTGGAAATGAATTTGTATAAACACAAAGGTGAGTCTATTTAAAGAAAAACCAAGGCAAAGAACAGGATGTATTTGGATATGGGTGAATCACGTTTGGCAAACAGATTCACAGGATGAAAAGGTGATAGCTCGGCACACGAGGCCCCTCACAGTCCGCCCCTTGATCACTCCTTCAAACCCACCGAGGGGCTTGTGACTCCCATGATGAGTCTCACAAAGTCATACCTCCGAGCCTCTGCCCATGCCGTTCCTTCTGCCTGATGTCCTTTTCTCATACCCTTCTCATCAACCTAGAATAATCCTACTTATTCCTTCTGGGCCAGATGAATGGTACTGTTTTCTGTGGCCCAAGTACTCAAAGGTCTCGAGACCACCTGTGCTCTCTCGGGCCACTTTTTTGCCAGTTGCGGGCACTAAGGCCTTCCCTTCGAGACAGAGAGATCCCAGAAGACCAGAATGGTCTTTCCTCTCCACGTCTGGTGCAGAAGCTCAGTTAGCACAGGTTGTAGAAGGGACTCCCACTGGGGGGATATGGGCCCATCAGATGCAAGCACACCTGCAGACAGCACAAGCCCAGAGCCCAAACAGAGGGAAGGGGAAGATTTCTAAAGAAAGGGAGTGATCTCCAGAGGCAGGTGCCTGGGGCTGGGCCCCATGGCACAGCCTGGGGATTCCCTCAGGAGAGAGGAGGAGGTGAGCATCCCGGGCTACAGGGTCCTGCAGAGGCCAGGAGCAGAGGGCCGGGTAGGCCAAGCTTCTTGACTTTAACTTGCCTTTGGATCATCTTTGAACTTATCATGCCAATTCCTAAGCCACACTTTAAAAGAAATGGCTCCTGTGACACTGAGGGCCACACTCGGAGAAGCACAGGGCCACAGGGGTCAGCGACAAATGGAGACAGGTAAGGGCCCTACAGACAAAGTGCAGAAATGCATCTGAATGGCAAAGATCCTCCAGAACATTGCATCACTGTCTGGACCCCGAGAGCCTGAAGACACAGTCTACCAGAGAATGAGCATTGTCAGCGTTATTTAAAATATGCCCAAAATAATTCAAAGGAGAGGTGTTTAATGAGATAGAGCCACGCACTACCACAGGCAGCGTACAGGCCGAACCCGGAGGGACCCATCCAAGATACAGGATCTCTTGTTCAGAGAGACCTTCTCAACTCGCAATTGTCAGCATGCGGCAACTTAACCCCTCCGAGTCAGGAGTAAGGAGGAGGCCATTTCTGGCCAAAGAAACCCTCCTTTGTTCGAATGACCAGGAAATCAAATTGCTCATAGATGAAATCAAGGCAGACCAGTGAGAGGGAGGTTTCGAGCAGAACTCGCTGCAAATGGATGTGAGGCATCTGCATGAGTTCACTCCCAGAGCCTCCAAGTTGGGTCAGGTCATTACCAACCGCCTTCCTCAGGCGTGAGTTAAAATAGAGAAGTGAAAGCATGTGCACGCGTGGGGTCTTTAAGACCAGTCCGCTGGCTGCTCCCCCTCCCCTTCCAAGCTCTGGCCTTCAGAACCATCCAGGCCGAGTCACTCATCAAATGGAGATTGACTTTTATCTGATTAACCGATGGAGAAACATCCTCCTCCATCTCGCAGGAACATTCTGTGGGAAAGGCGTTTTGCAGTCTGCAGGGAAAGTTGGGCCTTGGCTTCCCTCCTGCTCGGCCAGTGGAAAAATACAAAGGAAGCGAGGCTGTCCTCTGCTCTGCTCCCGGGTCCTTCCCGGGCCCAGAAAACACAAAGAGAACCCCGCGACAAAGCAAACCCCAGAGACGGAGCGAGCCTTTCCTTACCTGGGGCTGAGAGGAGTCTGGGAGGCGGTGGGGGTGGCGGCGGCGGGGGCAGCAAGGGAGGGGGTCGGCACTGGCAGATGTGTGGACAGCTGTCGGCCACCTTGGAGCAGGACTTCTGCGGCTCACCGTGCGTCACCTGCAGAAATGGGTGCAGGTGCGCAAGAGATGACAGTGAGGCCACTGGAGCAGAAACAGGCCCACCCACCCCGACACACCCAGCCAGGCTGCAACTGTGGGTCCTGCCCCCCAGACCCTTGATGGAGGAAGGCAGGAGTCGGGGTGGCTCAAAGGGGAATAATGGTGTGCGAGGCTGGCCTAGCAGGTTTAGAGACCCACGTCTTATCCCCAGCTCTACCAGGGACCTGCTATGAGACGGCGGCAAGTGACTTGGCTTTTAAGAGGGAGACGGGGCAAGAGGAGTGGCTGCCCGAGGTTCCCACGCCCAGGTGGCGACAGGATGCCTATTCTGACTCCTCTGTAACCTGAATCAGCCATTCCTGCAGGCCTCAGGGCTACAGCGCAAGGCCAAGCACGCCCCTCTTCTCCGCCCACAGCTCCCGAAAGCCTTCCTGTGTCCACACAGGGCCAAGGCACCCCCAACCTGAGGGAGGAAGCTTGCCCAGCCAGGCTAAGTGAGCAAAGGTGGCCCAAGTGGTCTTGTGGGAAACACACCCGACCGCACCGTCCACATCCTCCCAATAATCCCTGGGCGCTTGCCCACAGCTCCGGAGCTCACGTGGCCATGAGGCCGTGCTTGAGAGGCCCCTGGCAACATTTCCAGCCCCACCTCACCCATGCTCTTAGCTTCTTTTTTTTTAAGATTTTATTTATTTATTTATTTATTTATTTATTTATTTATTTATTTATTCATTTGAGAGAGAGCGCGCACAAGTTGGGTGCAGAGGGAGAGGGAGAAGCAGGCTCCCTGCTGAGCGGGGAGCTTGATTCAGGACTGGATCCCAGAACCCTGAGATCATGTCCTGAGCCAAAGGCAGACACTTAGCTGACTGAGCCACAAGGAGGCCATGCTCTCAGCTTCTGTTCTGCCTTCAACGCCCTCCTTCCAGGCCCTGGACCCCGGCCACAGCACCCCTCCTTTGCATATGCTTCTCCAGTATCCCACAACATTCTCCTCACACCCTTCTCTGACTTCTTCTATTACTGGCTACAAGCTCCTCAGGGAAGCATCTCTGAGCAGCTCAGATCTCCCTTTATAGGCTCTCCTGGCACCCGTGTGTACTCTGTGGGGCAAAAATCGACATTTGGGTGATTATCTCTTTCCTACCTGTCTTCACCATTGGATCAGAAGCTCTATGGAGGAAGGCGCCCCGCCTTTTTTTTTTTTTTTTCTCTCACTAAGAGAATGCCTGGCATCCAATAAATATTTGGTGAATGAATGAATATTAAAACCTGGCCCAGAATCCATGCCTCTTGACTCCCGATCTGGTGTTTTTTTTTCGACACCAGTCTTTAGTCCTTCACCTGTAAATAAGGATGGGGCTATGCTTGACCAGCAGTTCCCAACCCTGACCACACATGAGAATCTCCCAGGCAGCTTAAAAAATACTCATGCTTGATCCTTTCCCAAGACCAATTAAATCAGAATTTCTGCAGGTGGAGCTGGGCATGGCTATTTTGTTTCATTTTCCCAGGTTAGACTTCTGCTGTACAGCCAGTGTGAGCACTGCTGGTTTAGATGAACCACCAGCACCCCTCCCGAGGGCAGAGTGCCCTAACCCATGAGCCTAGGGTTGTGTGCCTGTCCCAGGGACCAAGCGGATTTAAAGGCATGAAGGAAAGAGTTGGTGGGCATCACCAACCTCAGTGAAGTCCCTAGTAACTTCTCTGGCTCATCTCCGGGGAGTAGAAACCCAGAATCCCAGTTTCTCCGCAACCAGCTACCTGTGGCCTGCCGGGAAGGGCATTCCATAGACTGCCTTTGGAGGTCAAGGCAGCCCTTCCACCTCAAGTGTCCTGGGCCGGCAGAGAGTGCCCCTGGGGCTCCAATGCAAACAGGCTGGGTGATGACCACTGGGTGATGGCGGCTGGAGGTGGGCTGATTTACAGCCTTATCTTAATTTCTAGGAGACCAAGAAGCTGCTGCTCACCACCTTTTAGTGTTCTTAGAGGGCCTTGGACTGTGTTTCAAACTCCAAAGGTGATCTCATCTCCCATTGGGAAGAGCAGATCCTTGGATGGTGAGCCTCTGCTAGTTAGTTACCGGGGATGCCTAACTCCCTACATGGCAGAGGCACCCCCACTGGCTTCTCACCAAGGCACCTGTCAGTTCTCCCGTGCTCATCGAGCCTCCCTCCTCTTGGTTCCGACCTTCTGAGACCTTGGGGGTTGCTCGAAGGCTCCATTCTGCCAATGCCGGCCTCTAAGTCTCTTCTCTGCTGGACTCTACCAGTATGTAAACATCGCGCAATGCCACCGCCAAAACAAGGGGTCCTCCACTCTCCGAGGGGCAATTTATGCGAGAGTTCATGAGGAGCACATCTGCTTAACCTGGCCCAACACGATGACCCATTTTTGTGAGAGGGTACAAGGGTGCAGATGTGTACAAGAGTTTAATGTGACAAAATTAGCTGCAGGGAAGCCGGGGCCAAGTTTCAAGGCTGAAGGGGGAGGCATGACAACAAAGGAGCACATGGCATTTAAACCAATCTATGGTTCCTTGGTCTCTCGGAAAATGGCCCCAGTGAAATGGGAGCAAACACAACTGCTTAGCCAATGGCCCTCACAAAAGTGTCCAGTTTGGGGTGTCTGAACTTCTCTCTGAGCGGCAGGCCCCACTTGGGGCTGTTCACCGGAGTTTGGTCCAGCGCAAGCCTGTGGCCACTGAGCCGCTCTTAACTGACAGTAGGTTACACTGACCTTTATCTACTTGCCAACTTCCCGAACCCCATGTTCCGCACTCCCATCCTTCCCATTAGATCCACCTGCCCAGGGCTGCTGCTTCACCTTGTAATCTCTGGGTGGCGCTCTGCTCACTGTTTCGTAATGTCTGTTCCCCACACTGAGCCAGGGAGCCTCTTGGGGCAGGCAGGTGGGTAGGCCTGTGTTTCCTTAGTCCTATCAGGTGCGCCTTCCTGAGCCCTGCTAGGCGTCAGCCATGGGAACGGGGTTCTGGTTTCCTGGCAAGGATAACTGAGAGAGGCAAGTGGTATCATGGAGGCTTACAGGGGGACAGGGGGAGGCCAGGCCCTGAGAGGCTAAGTCATGTACCAAGATTTCACAGGGCCCTGCATTCAGTTGGTACATAATGAAAAGCTGTGTTGGGGGATGGTCTGCCCATCAGTGGAGAAACACAGGATCTATTCTGCTCCCCAACTCTGGGTCCACTTGGGGGTTCTGTGGATGGGTGGTGTTGTATTTAGACCAGTAGTGGGGAGACCTCAGCATTGAAAGCTTGTCTCAACACCTGGCTTGCTTGGTTTGCATCTTGGGGAGTCCCACAAGGAGAAGGAACTTTCCCTGAAGCCACCAGCTCTTGGCTGGACGTGGCTAAGCAGGAGCAGAGGCTCAGAGAGGTCGATGACTTGCCGAAGGCCCACAGAACCAAAGGTGGCATCATTACTTCCCGCGACCGCTTTTGTTCTAGTCCTGCTGTCCCCTGCCTTCCTGTCCCTGCTCTGTAGCATCTCCCTGGCACCAGGATCTTGTCAATGCTGCAATCATGGAGAGGGGGCTGAGGCACAGGTAAGTCTCGCAGTCACCCTGCTGCTCCATGGCCATCAGTTCCCACTCACTCCTGGCCAGTCCACCCAACTTTCTGGTTCAGGGGATGTTACCTCCCTGCATCCATCATCAATTTCTCCCCATTCCCACCACCACCATCCTAAACCAGGATGCCATCCTTTCTCCCACTGGGCAGCAGCAGCCTCTCACACAGAACCACGAGATAAAATATAGGACACCTTGTTAAATTTTAGACTGAACAACAATTTTTAGTGTAAGTATATCCCAAATATTGGATGGGCTATACTTACACTAAAGCATGAGCTGTTTATTTGAAAGTCAATTTTAACTGCCCTGTATTTTTACCTGCTAGATCTGGCAACCTTCCCCTCCCTAGCGTCTTTGCCCCTTGCCTCACTCCCACCTCCCCCAATCCGTCTTTTCCCTGGGCCTAGACCGAGATTTCGAAAATGCCAGCCTGAGTCTGAGTCATTTCTTGCTTAAAACCTTCCATGGCTCCCATAGGCCTCAGGATCAAGTCCAGGATGTAAGGCACAATGTTAGTGGTTTATAACAGTGGCCTTATCTGGGACTTTCCGCCTCCGTGGTTCTTCCAATGCCCCATTCGCTCCTGTGGACACTTCATTTATGCTGACCATACTCCTGTCTTGTCCTTGTCTATGCTTCAGCCAAAGCACTACATCTGTGAGGCTTCTCGGACTCTTCCACAAGATCTCTCCCCAAGCCATCTGCTCCTGTTGAGTTCTCTTACCTATAATTACTTAATTATCTCTCCAGCATCAGACTGTCGGTGCCATGAGGGCAGGGACCACTAGGTCCTCTGCACTTAACACAGGGCCTGGCAAACAGCAGGTGACCAATAAACGCCACTGACAAGATAACCCAAGCTGTAGTGACTGATCATAGGAGGAGTTCAGCATTGCTGGTGGCTCCTCTTCAGCACAGAGACCTATAGGCCGGGGTCAGAGCCTGTCTCCCTAGAGGAAGTCCACAAAGATGACGGCTCCTGGTATCTTTTATGGAGACAGGCCAGCACCACAGTAACTTGATGAGACACACTCCTGTCACACCTAATAAATTTGCCAGCCTGTCATCCTCTTTGCTTGCAAAAAAAAGGAATCATCTGGAAGTGAACTTACAAGAACCCCAAATCACAAAAGCTTAGAATCTCAATTCTAGACATATTAAAGAAGAAAAGGGAAAGGCTAAGGAATGCCCCCACCAACCTTGCGGCGATTTAAATGTCATCTGACTTTAATGATTACGTTTCTTATCCTCTGGGCAGCAGCCAGGGGCTTCAGGCTGATTCCAAGGTGGGAACCTGGTGCTTTGCTGGGAGGGGTGGGGGTGGGGGGGCGGGGGGGGGACCTGACCACAGGTCTCTTGCTTCACCAATTATCCTATTAATTACAGCTCTTTGCAAATGTTGGTCTCACTCTTGCAAATGTTTACAACTTGGGGGAGTCTTCTGGCAAAATGCTTATGAAAGCACAGAGAGCTCCGAGTTCTTTCTCTATATTCAAGAAATTCCTAGGATGTGACAGATTTCAGTCTCTCCGCTTAGAGGGAAATACATGGCTTCATGCACTTGTAGCTTTCTCTACTCACGTTGGTTCCACTGGATTCAGCTCTTTTGCTTAAAAACCAGACCCATCCATTCGAGAGCCCCTCTGCCCTTGGCTTTCTCAGTGTCTTATCATTTGTAGATTAATTTTTCCAGAGCCTCCTGCCAACATTTTGCCCATTTTACTTGTCTGGAGGACTCCTTTTCTAATTGATTTTCACGAAAATTGATTTGTATTGAGTAACAGCATCTGAAACACATACACACACACACACACACACACACACACACACACTTGGGTAAGCACTGCCTGGCTGAAGGACATTGTTAAAAAACTGAGCTGCTTTCATGACATTATTTCTTTTGGTGGCGACGGTGGGGAGGTAGCGGGTCAGCTGTTTGAATCCTGCTAGTCCATACCACAGAATTTCAGCCTTGGAGGCTGACAACAGCATCATGCTGCTCCCTAAGAGTGTTAGGGAAAACTGTAAACAGATGAATATAAAAATGAAGTGAACTTGTGCTCGCTTCAGCAGCACATATACGAAAAATGAAGTGAACTTAACATTTGAGGCTCAACAAAAACTTGCACAAGGGAAGCTGGTCCCAAGCCGCCCAAGTGTTTAGAAGTGACAAAATCTGGAATCCTGAGGAGGCACAGCTGAGTTTAATAACTGCCGTTTCACACATTAAACAAAGCTGTCAATTACGGAAGGAAAACAATCGTGAGGGAGACAGAGGCAAGCCAGGGATGAGAGCTGAGGATGAAGCCGGGCGCTGGGGCTGGGAGTGGGGACTCCTGGCTGACCCACCCACTCAACCGACATCCTGCTTCCAGCATGAGAGCTCCCGGTGCTCCCGGATGGTCACCCCAGTCACCATCGGAACATCAGAGCAGGGCGCAGGACGGACAGCTGGTTCCCAGCGGGGCCCCATCGTCTGGGGCAGCTCAAGGACTCAGCAGACCGGCAAGTGGTCTCATCCTACCCCCCCTTCTTTGGTGTATCACTCCCTACTCAGGGCAACCATGCGAAAGATCCCCAACGCCCACCCCCTTGGCAAATGCCACCAGAAGAACGCAAAGCCGCAAAACCCCCAGAGTTGGGGATTTCAATGCTCAAACAGTAAAAATGTCCTCCAGTGCCTGCGGAACCGCTGAAAATTCAAAAATGTCCAACAGACTGTGTAGTGATCAAGAGAGTACCTGGCCACCCAGATGGAAGAGCAGCGTGACAATTACTCCATAGATAATGGCAGCCACAGCCACCACTAGTATTCATAATGGTCCAGGCGCTACACTAAGCAATCTTTACTCCCTTGGGGGGCTTAACGACAGCACTGTGAGGACCGAGAAACCAGGGCCCAGAGAGGCATTGCCTGAAGCCCTGAGCCGGTGAGGGGTAGAGCTGGGGCTCAAGATGCAAAGCTGACACCAAAGTCCACTTCACCACTCCATGGCACCACTGATCATGGACATTCTAGGAGGTGCCAGGGGCCATGCTGTCTGACCCTCTCTCTGACCCTAACAGAAGTAACCCCAATTGGTGGCCCCCTGGCCTGTGCCCCGGGGTCTCCCCGGCTCCAGCCCCAGGCAGTCCTTACAGATGGACGATTTCTTCCTACTTCCCCACGAGTGGCCACCATGCACCATCTGTCCACGTCCCCAACTCCACTGCCTGCAGGAAGCACAGCCCTAGGTATGGTAAGTCCAGTTTGAGAACGCCAAGTGGAAGTTTACTAGTGATGCTGGTGGCAAATAAAGAATGTTATCCTTCTTGGGATCATTTTCTTTTTAAGTTTGTAAAAGCTCTAAGGTTTCTTTCCCCCCATTTCTGCAACAGAATGTTATTACCAAGACGGCACTGTTCCAAGGCCCTGTCCTGTAGGCCGTAGCAGGCCAGGGCTGAGCTTTACCTTGGACTTTTCCCGCATCTTTTCAGGGCCCAGTATTGGGGGAGGGGGTGCCTAGGGATAGTGGGAGGGCATGCACCTTTTCTTTGGTAAACTCTCCCCAGGAGCAATCAGAGGGGCGGCTGCAGGAAGCCAGGGTCGTGGGAGTGAAGGGCACCCCTCCCCCAGGTCCTGCCCCGGAGGAGATCCTCCAGCCGTGAAGTCAGCCCACACCGCCCCGCCGCCGCTCACCTGCACGAAGCCCCAGAGCGGGTGGAGCGCGCAGTGCAGCAGCAGTGAAGGCCAGCAGCAGCCACGGCGCAGCACCAAGTCCCGGAGAAGCATCTCGGCCCGTGGCACCAGCGCTCCCGGGGCGAACTGTCAGGGGAGCAAAGCCCGGGTGAGGCGGGCGCCGCGCGGGCACCATCGCCGGCGCGAGCACCCGCACACGCAGCAGTCGGAGGTGCGCCGGCACGCCCCGCACCCTGGGGCACCCTCGTAAATCCAGCTGCCCCTTCAATCCAGCTTGCACACTGGCTGACCCTTCGGGCACATTCACAGAAGCCATGCATCCCAGAACACTCAACCCTGGTGCACACCCCCCAGAACCTTATGTGTATACCTCGGCCCCGTGCACACCCCCAGAATCCTGCGTGCACATTTTGGTTCCGTGCACACCTCCAGAAACAGCCAGGCACTCTTCACCGAGCCCGGTGCATTTCTCCCAGAAACCTCCCCAGTCATGCACAACTCACTCCTACGGTGAGCACACTTCAAACCCGGGGCGGGCACCTCTCACCCTGCCTGCACACCCACAGGAACGGCCGTGCACACCCCCCGGCTCCCGCCCGCACGCTCGCGGACCCTGCATGCACGGCCCCGGGAAACCACACGCTGCGTGCACCCTCTCTGCCCCGCCGGCCCTCACTGCGCACACTGCAACATGGGCACCTCCGTGCGCACCCCGGTTGCCCTCGCGCGCTCTCCCCGGCCTCCCGCTCCGGGGCGCGAGCCTCCCCCCGGTCTCCGTCCCCGCCCGCGCCGCTCCAGGGCCTCACGCCACCTTGCCTGGCGGCGGCCCCGCCGCTCCTCGGCGCGGGGAAGGGAGGTCCACGCTCCCCCCGCGGCGGACTGCTCCCGAGCCGCCGGACGGCCCCCATTTAAAGCCAGCCGCCTCCCCGGTCCCCCGCCCTCTAGGCGGGGCCTCGGTCCTCACCCTGGCGGCTGCGCGGGCGCCCGGGGGCTTCACACGCCGGGAGGAGCGCCGGGCACCGGAGCAAAAGTTTGCGCGCGGCTGGGGCCTCGCGGGCTGCCCAGCGGGGGCCGGGAGCTGTGCGCCCGCACGGGGCGCGGGGCGCGGGGCGCGGGGCGCGGCGGCTCGCGGAGGCTCCCGGCCGCGCCCGGGGCCCGGGCGGGGGGGCGGCCGAGCCGGGGGGGGGGGGCGGGGGGCGGGGAAAGTCTCCTCCGAGCCGCCCGGAGCCGGCGGCGCGAGCCTCCCCGGGTCCCCGCCCTTCCCGGTGGCGCCGCGCGGCTGCCCGGGGCGCGGGGGTGCCCGAGCTCCCCTCTCCGGCCGCGCTGGCCCGCGAGAGGCGCTGCCCCGGGGCGCCCGCTGGGGCAGCAGGGCTGCGGGCGGAGGCGAAATAAATAATGCACGAAAAAGGAAAACAGACGTGAGCCCCGCCGGAGCCTCGCCCGCCTCCCGCCCCGGGCTGCGCTCCCGCCCGCGCTCCCCGCCGCCGCCGCCAGCGCCGCTGCAGTGATTCCTCGTCTCCATCTAGCGAGGCTATTGTGTACTGGGCGCTTAATAATTTATTTATTCACCCGCGAGGAAGAAGACTCCCGGCTCCCGGGGGACTTGCTCCGGGCCTGCCCTGCCCCCAGGTTCTCCGCGGCGGCGGGAAGGGGGCCGGGACCGACTCGAGGAGACCCCTTTCTGCGCTCGGGGCGCGCGGACTGCCTCCCCTCCCCCGCCCATGCGGACCGGCAGGCTCCCCTGGGTGCCGGGGCGGGAAGGTGCGAGGCGCCCCACCCGGGGCGAGGGCCCTTGCCGTCCCTCCTGACTCCCAGCACGGGGACCTCTCCGACCACTCGCTGCGTCTTGGAGGGAGTTGCCCGTGGCCCCGGGGAGGACCTCTCCCTCTCCCCTCTCCGACTCCTCTGTTGGACGCAAGATTATCAACAAGTCGTCGAGAAGTGGCCTGTCACGTTTCTTTGAAACCCGCTGCCCCCGGCCTCCCAGCCCGCAGCGCAGGTGCGCGCAGCTGCCCTGGATGGAAGCGCTTGGGAAGCGCTTGGACTGGTGGACTGGCCTTCCAGAAGGCCCCCAAGGCATGGGCAATCCTATTTTTAGGTTGAGCGAGGGAAGGAACCAGGAGCCCCCGGACCAGGAGTGGAGAGTCAGACACCGTAGCTAATTTCCTAAAGAAACATTTATTTAGTCCTGTTCTCAGTGTCTGTGGGCACCCAGGTCACCCCACATAAACGCACACTCTAAGTATGAATTACCCTGCAGAACAGTTTGCAGACCGGTTTCCTAGGGACCTCTCTCCTGCAGAGTGCTGCCCCAAGACTGTTGTTCTCCATGTCAACTCTTGGGCAAAGACGTGGAGATAGGGGCACCGGGGTGGCTCAGTGGTTGAGTGTCTGCCTTTGGCTCAGGTGGTGATCCCCGGGTCCTGGGATTGAGTCCAGAATCAGGCTCCCCAGGAAGGAGCCTGCTTCTCCCTCTAACTATGTCTCTGCCTCTGTGTGTCTCTTGTAAATAAATAGATAAATAAATAAATAAATAAATAAATAAATAAATAAATAAAATCTTTTTAAAAAAGAGATGTGGTGATACTTGTTCATTCATTCATTCATTCATTCATTCATTCCATGCATAGTATCCGTGAGCACCTACTAAGGGCCAGACAGAGCATTTGAGGCTGGGTATACAACAGAGGACAAGTGAGATGTTGGTGCTGCCTGCAGGGGCCAGCATGGAGGGAGGACGCATGGGAAGAAAATGCTGGAGATGGGACTCCCCGGGGGAATTTTTTTTACCACTAGCTTGAAGCAGTTGAATGAGTCACAAAATTGAGCCACTGTTTTGTCAGCTGAGGTCAAAATAACACTGATTATTGTAATGCCTTTCTACTTAAGCAAGTCAGGGTATTTTGTTCAGTTCACGATATCAATCTTTCCATGTGGCGACACCTGTCATGTTTCTATATGGAGCTCTTTACCACTTAAAAAATGTCCTCGGGATTCCTGGGTAGCTCGGTGGTTAAGCACCCGACTCTTGATTTCAGTTCAGGTCGTATCAGGGTGGTGAGAACAAGGTCTGAGTTGGGCTCCCCACTCCATGGGGAGTCTGCTTGAGATCCTTTCTCTCCCTCTGCCCCTCCCCATTCTCTTTTTCTCTTAAAAAATTTTTTTTCTTAAAGATTTTACTTATTTATTTATGAGAGACACACAGAGAGAGATAGGGACATAGGCAGAGGGAGAAACAGGCTCCCTGTGGGGAGACTCGATCCCAGGACCCCAGAATCACAACCTGAGCCCAAGGCAGATGCTCAACCATTGAGCCATCCAGGTGCCCTCCAAAAGATCTTTTTTTTTTTTTTAAAAGATCTTTTTTAAAAATGTTCTTTATATCACATTTTAACGCAATTCTCACAACTCTGTGAGCCAAAGGTAATTGCTCCACTTGACAGGTTGGGAGACGTGAGGAACTTGCCCAGGATCACACAGCTGCTCACCTGGGATTCAGAGGTACTGACCCCCAGACAGCCGTTCACGTCTTTGGGAGGACCTACGCAGATTTTATATGTTGAAAAGCCTGCATTAAACATTCTGGCCTTCAGTACTCCTGTACTGGATCCAATCTGTGTACCTCTGGAGTGTCACCTGGTCCCATAGCCTCCTGGCCCTCCTAACAAAGTGGAATGTCACAGCATTATGGTGAAGACTAGGCTCTGTCATGGGCCCCCTCAAGCCCTGGCAGGACGGTGGGAGGCTGTGGCTCTTCCCACCGTTTCTGGACTCAGATGGCCACCCACACCACAGGACCTGGGATCTGCTTACAGGGGGCCAGGTAACTCTACTCAGATATGCAGGGGAGTTAAACCTCGGAGTAAATTTTGACCAATGAAAGACGAGAGGACACACCTGGTATCTGGATCATAGTGGTCCCATCTGGCCTTATGGGCTATAGGCATGACAAAGCAACTGGCAGTGTTTCCTTCTGAAGACATGGCCTGCTCAAAAGTGCACAACCTTGTGTTTCCTTCCCACCTGGCCTGCTTCCCTCCCCTTTCCCCCTTATTTTTGTCACCCTCAATAAAATGTCAATGGGCAAGCATTATTGCTTCATGCTCTGTGTCCCCATGAACTACAGACAAGTGATACCACAAGTGGCTCCAAGAAGCAGATTTTCAGGATGGGATGTGGGAGCTGGGTTTCCTGTCTCTCTAAAAGCAATAGGGGCCCCATTACTCATGAAAACCAGGGTCATACATGGCATATAGGAATATTACGATTTCTAAAGCTTCCCCCATGGCTACTTGGAATGAGAGGCAAGTAGAAGGCAAGACTTTGGAAGGTCATGTGGCTGCCACACATGATCAGTGTGAGGGAGATGATCATCATAAGGATTGTGGGGTTTGATGGCTTCTGACAGTACTGGAGGTTTTCTGGAGAGACAAGGACAGGTTCATGGAAACCATTGGCCAACTGAAGGCATGCTTGTGAACTCTTTAAGGTCACTCTTAGCTCTTGACAGCCACAAAACAGACTGTGCTGAAAATCAGGCTGGATCTGATTGTATGGTGGCAGAGCTGAAAAGCAAAACTCAGCTTGCAGCCACACAGGACATGTCCTATGTCCACGTCAGGACTCTGATAGGGAAAAAGTTGGATCCTGTGATCTGGAATAGAGACATTTGGGTGACAAGCCCTGAAAATCTTGGACCTACAAAAGTCCCTAAATCTGTTGGCTGGTAGAAGAACCTCTTTCCTTCTTTGTCAGAATAAAGCAGCTCCTCTTGGCCTAGAGAGCAAGCAATGACCTAATTTGTAGCAGGTGCCTTGCAACATGGTGCTTGTTCTCATGACAATAGCCTATGGGAAATAAGGTGAGATGCCAGAACTTCTTTGGCACACAATTAAAAAAGGAACAGAAGGCACAGAGAGCTGGGAATATTAGAATCATCAGACCCAAGAGCCTACCAGTTGGCTATGTTTCCTGGGATGGCCCTGAGGGCATTCCCTTTATTGTGCCAGAAAGAAAAGCCCTGGTGGGAGTAGGGGAAGAACCAACATCTTTGAGAAGCTCAGTGGTGGCAATCCTCTGAAGGCCGTGTCTGGGACAAGGTGGCGACATAGATTCACTAGTACCAAAAGCTAGCTGGTCTACTTTGTCACAAGAGGCAAAGGGGATGCAATTACCCAGTGGAAAGCAAAGCTGGAGTGGCAATTAGGGTGCCTTGAGCCATAGGTGTCTATGTCAATGGCTAGTAGGTCATGGTGTCGCTAGGGATGAGATCGATAGAGAGCTGACAAGGTTATTGTTCGATGTGTATGAATTTTCCTTAAAATAATCAAAAGCGTTAGAGCAAAAAGATGACATCAGCTACTGCAGTGGAAAATTATCTGAGTTTTTTTCACGAGGCAGAGCCCATTGATTGAAAGGGAGGCTGGGTTCCTCTGAAGGGCATGCAATGCCAATGAGTCCTAAGATCAGTCACCACCAGTGGTGATTTGACTTGTGAAAGGTATGGTACATGGAGGACCAGGCTCCAACAGGTCCAGAAGGAACTGGTAAATTATCTAAACAGGTGCCCTAGATCCTCCTCTCACCCACTTCTATTTAAGTTCTTCTTCCATAATTTGTATCTAGAATCTCAAAGGGGGCTTTCATATGCCAGTCTGCTAGAGGAAGAAAAGGACCAGTTTCTCATCTACACACAGGTCAACACACTCTGTTGGTGCTCATTGGAAATAGCACTGTTGCATTACATCCCCTTTCCAGGGTGGAAGGAGAGGGGGCCGGAAGTTCAGATATACATCTGGATCCTACACTGGGGTAAGTGTTTATGATTAAGGAAAGAATGAGAGAAATCCAAGGGCATAGAGCGCAGGTAAACAATAAAGGCATAAACGCATGGGAGTAGACACAAGGGGTATGGATGTGTCTGCCCTATATTAATACTCACCAGAGAGTATTTACCAAGGAGGCTCTCGGCAATTAGTTGGACAGGATGACACATGCTGTGGAGGTCAACCAGCCTCTCTCTCTGGCCAGCCTAGTGTTTCCCAAATGACGACATGGTCTGCTGAAGGTTCAGCCATGGTATCACCTTGGAGACAGTGGCTTGCTGGGTTGGGGCATTATTCTCCTGGATGAAATGTGAGTCTGTAGACGTGCCTCCAATACCTAGAACATAGAAATTTGGGAGCTGGAGTAAGATTGGCCCCTCTGAGCCCAACTACCACTCTGTGCTTCTATTCCTGCACTGAACACAGTAAGGGTTCCACTAGACCAGAAGCTGTAACTACTACAAAGCACCTTGGGCTCCTCGCACCTGTAGGCAGCAGTCAGAGAGGGGTTGCTGTACTGGTAGGCTGGTTGTCTTTGATTGTCATGAGGATCTAAGCTTGTGGTTACATGGTGGGCACAAGGGCAGAGTTTGACCAGTGCTATGGACTGATTCCAAATTCATATCTTGAAGCCCCATCCTCCATATGACTATATTTGGAGATACGGCTTTTGGGAGAAAATTAAGTTTAAATGAGAACATAAGGATGGGGCCCTAATCCAATAGGATTCATGTCCTTATAAGAAGAGGAAATCAGAGGGTGCAAACGCTCTCTCTTTCTCTCTCTTGCCCTGTTCAGAGGAAAGGCCATGTGAGGATAAGGCAGCCGTCTACAAGTGAGGAAGAGAGCTCTTGCCAGAAACCAACTCTGCTGGACCTGTATCTTGGGACTTCCGGCCTTCAGAACTGTGAGAAAATTAATTTCTGTTCTTTAAGCTACCCAGACTCTGATCTTTTGTTTCGGCAGCCCAAGCTGGTACTTACTGAGGTTTCTCTACTCAGAGATGACCATCAGGGAAGAACACCAGACCAGCTGAAGAGTTGTCCATAGACATCTGAAATGGGAAGTGTGGATGGGGGGAGATGATGAATGTCAATTATGGCCCTAAGACCAGCTCCAGCAGTGGGACTATAGCTTGGTTTGCTAATCCTTTGTGTCTTTAAGGACATTACAATTAACCACTTCAAAACTTGAACTTGTACCTTCACTCTCAGACTGATGGCATTTTGTTCTCAGGTTAGATCCAAGTATCATAGGAATATATGAGCAACTCCGAATAACACGAGGAGCAGACTGTATCGGATCCTGTTTATATAGTATTTGCTTGGCTCCACCTGTCTCATCATGCTGCTCAGTGGAGAAGGTGGCCATTGCTACCAATGGCCCATGTCCTAACACCCTCTATGTCAGCCTCCATCAAGGTAGAGCTGAGCTGCAGTATGGCCTCCACCATGCTCACCTGGCCGGGGGGGGGGGGGGGGGCAGCAGCGGTGGAGGCCAAGCCCAGCCTGACCAGACTCATGGAGGTTTCACTCCTACCTCCAGTCCTATACTCAGATGAAGCTCCACACAGTGAGGAGTGGGACCTGATGCCCCCAGCAGCCGTCAGGAGACACCCAGGCACACGACCTACACATGTGGTAGAGTTAACTTCCTGTGGTATGACTTTGATCAATGAGAGACAAGGGTCTGGAAAAACCTGGTAGATAATCTACCTCCCTTTCCCCGTCCCTGGTTCCATATGGCCCACTCAAATTTATCTTGTATGACTGAGCAGTTGGCTGTATTCCCTGGCAAAGCTGTGGCCGGCTGAGTGAACACAGCTCATTCGATCTCCTTTCCTTCCCTCCCTGCCTGCCTGCCTGCCTGCTTCACTGTTTCTGACTTGGGGTGACACCCCCCCCCAAATGTATTATTATATACTCTTTGCTTCAATCCCTTCTTTTTGGGGTACCTAGGCCTAGGTCTCTGGAAGTTGTGGCCGCATGTATCAAATGAAGCAGCATGCCGTGGCAATCAGGATATTTTCTACCTGGAACATCTATAGAAATGCAGGGAATTAGAAAGGGTGGTTCCTTAAACAAGCAAATGAGTTTCCTCAGGTCACTGTTCTCCTACAAATATAGGCACATTCTAGGTGGGAAGGGCCTGGTGGCAGCCAACGGCACCAGCTCTGGAGTCAGACTGCCTGATTCTCTGTAGCCGTCTGATCTTTGAAGGATTCCCTAACTTTTATTTGTCTATTATTATTATTACTATTTTTTAAAAGTAGATCCCATACCCAGCATGGAACCCAATATGGGGATGAACTCACAACCCTGAGATCAAGACCTAAGCTGAATCCAAGAGCTAGACCCACTTAACCCACTGAGCCACCCAGATGCCCCTTAGAGTATTTCCTAACTCTTAAAGCTCACTCTTTTCCCTTGTCTTTTAGGAATTATAATATCATTCAGATATACAGTTGACCCTTGAGCACCAGGAGGGTTAAGGGTGCCAACCCCTATGCAGCCAAAAATCCCCAAAACTTAACTTCTAATAACCCACTGTGGACCAGAAGCCTTACCAATAACATAAACTGTCAATTAGCATATACTTCATGTGTTATATGCTCTATGCATTATATTCTTACAATGACGTAAGCTAGAGCAAAGCTACAGTACTAGTACTGTATTTATTGAAAAAAATCCGTGTGTAGGTGGGTCCATGCAGTTCAAACCATGTTGTCCAAGGGTCAACTCTAATTAGCTTGCAGGGCTCTTGGAAGAATTAACTGAGATAATTCATAGAAACACTGAGCCTGGCACATAGTAACTGCTCAGAAAAGGCCATCTCTAATTATTTTGAAGGATAGAGGGGCAAAGATGCTGCCCCATTGCCAAGAGTGCTCATTGACATCAGGGATCTTTTTTTGAGTAAAACACAAAGAAAGCAAAGGAAATGCTTTACGAGTACTCATTACCGAACATGAAATCACGCAGGCTAATTATGTTTTGAAAAGCTGCAGATAAACACACAATTATTGAAAAAAGACATTGGGATTGTCCAAATTATTCATTACTTCAGCTTGAATTAAATATGTAATTGTCAGGGTCAGGTTTTATGGGTCAGCTGTGACTCTGTCCAGAAAGGATGTTTTCCTGATTGACCACTGGGGGAGGGGGAAACCCAGTCTCTCCTAGACTTTGTCCAAGACCTCACTGGGCCTTCTGAGGTTGGTCCCACGCCCTACCCAGTCACTTCGTAGCTGAGCAAGATTTATTATTCGGGCTAGGTGGGCAGATTTGCCTTGCCCCAAACTCTGAGTGAACTCAGTTTGAATTCCCCAAGAATATTTTTGTCCAAATCCCTTAAAGCCAGTTGTTTGGACATGGAGGAGAGTTAGAAAGAAGCCCAGATTTTAAACTTTGAAAACCACCTGCATCTCCTCTCCCTTGTCATCTTTTCTTAAACCCTAAGAAAGGACTAAATTTTTGGAAAAAATTATCGAGATTAGAGATGCTTGGAAGCACAGCCTGCGCTGGTGCCATTTCCCTGTGTCAACAGAGGTTCTAAACTGAGAGGACTCAAGATAACATCTGACTGGAATGGTTTGGTGGGCGTCCCCTTTGGTCAGGCTGGTCAAATCGAAATGCCAGCCCAGCCAGGAAAGCTGACTCCATCTCTTCAATTCAGCTGAGCACCAACCTATGCTGGGCTGTGCAGGAGCCAACAGAATGAAGGAGAGAGGTCCTATTGTCCAAGGTCTCACGTTGTGTTAGAGGGAGGAGGAATATACATGTCTTCTAACTACAAGTAGGGGGAATCTCTCCTGCCTGCTTAAAACTCCCTAGAAGAGTCCCTAACACAGCACCTAACCACCCCTAGCCCCTGGCTCTTCCTGCAACCCACCCCCACTCTTTCACCCCTGTGTACTTTGTCTTTGCAGCTCCCTGGGACCCACTCTGCTGTTTCACATCTCCCTGCCCTGCTCACCACGCTGTTTTGTCTCCCCAGAACCCCTCCCCTCTGGTCTGCTTGGCTAATATCCACACCATCACCCCTGTCTCCCTTCTCTCCGTCTTATGTATCCCTCCATCATGGGACCCATCCTACTGGACTCTATTAGGACACATGCAATCAGGGATGGGCTTCATGGAAAGAACTCTGACTTTGGTGTCACTTGAATCTGGATCAAATCTGGAAAGTTCCCTTAACCTCGCTGAGCCTCAGCTTCCCTGACTCTAAAGCAAGGATGCTGCTCTGGCCTTGCTGGGCTGTAGTGGGGAATCCTAGAAATAAAGTATGTAGAGCTTTGGTCCCAGGCCGCTGTGGGCAGGCCTCACAGGAACCCCATCTAGCTGAGGCTGTCTCCTCTCCTCATTCTGTGCACTGTCAGGGGCAGGGGCTCTGTTCTAGTCATCTTTGAGTTCACAGCATGCCACATGTCAAAGGAACTCCATTAATATTTGAGAGTAACTGCACAAACCATGTGCCCCTGGGCCTCACGGGAAGGGTCCCCCCTCACTTCTGGAGCCTTACCTTCTCATTTCTCCTTTGTCCTCCCTTCCTCCGGCTTCGCTATTTCTCAAGCCTTCAGCTCTAAGCTGCTCCAGGGCCTTGGCCTGGCTGTTCCTGCAGCCTGGAATACTCTTTCCCCACATCAGCAGGGCCCACCCCTTTCAAGTCTTTGCTCACATGTCACTTTTTTAACAAGACCCACTATGACCACCCTGCGTAAAATTTTATCCCATGCCTGCTGGCTCTACTCGTTCCCCTTCCTTATTTTTTCTCCCTAGGAGTCACTGCTGCTTCTTTTTTTTAATTTTTATTTTTTTAAGGATTTTATTTATTTATTCATGAGAGACACAGAGAGAGAGAGAGAGGCAGAGACACAGGCAGACAGAAACAGGCTCCATGCAGGGAGCCCGACATGGGACTCGATCCCGGGTTTCCAGGATCAGGCCCTGGGCTGAAGGCAGGCGCTAAACTGCTGAGCCACCAGGGCTGCCCCTTTGGAGACAGTTCTAAGGCTCATTCTGTTTGATGTCCAGGGGGTCCCCAGGGGATGAGGCCCCATCACCCACAGAGTGACTGTCTCGGTTAACAGCTTAACCAGCTCCTCCCTCATTCTGGGCTCACCTCCCAAACCGATCACCTGTGTGAGTCCTTCATCCCATGCTCTGCTTTGGCGGGAACCCCAATTAAGAAACGGCGAGTGACCTCTGGCCTGGTACGTATTTGTTGAGTGAGTGAGTGAATGAAAGAGAAACGATTTACAAAGTTTTATATTTTGGGTCTTGTCTTAGGATGAAATATTTGGGTGACTTTTCATCACGGGGAGAGCTTGCTGAAACTCTGCTTCTGGGTGTTTACACTAGGATTTTCACTGAGTGGCTTCTGACCGGAAACCTGTCTGTCTTTGAGCTTTGTAGATTTTTCAGGGAATGAGGATTTTGCCATTTACTTTAGTCAGAAATGTCAGAAGCCGTCCGGGGAGCTAGAGGAGCTCCTGCTAACACCTGAGCTGACCAGCCCAGCACTCAGCTCCTCGTTGTAACTTTTCTAAGAGCATGCCTACCTCACAGAATGGTGTAGGGGGATTGATTTGGGGGATAGTCCCTGAAATGTGGTTGAGGGTTGAGAGAATCTGTGCCTCTTCGGGCACTCATCCAACACGAATGCAGATGATGTGCCAGGTTTGGGTACTGGACATCAGAATTGCCCAAGACAGAGTCCTTGTCTTCCCTCCAGGAGCCCCAGGCCGGTGGGGAGGTA
Organism: Canis aureus; assembly: GCF_053574225.1. Lineage (NCBI taxonomy): Eukaryota > Metazoa > Chordata > Mammalia > Carnivora > Canidae > Canis > Canis aureus. Next base: position 66,267,411 of record NC_135619.1, read on the forward strand.
GAGGTGATGGCAGACGTGGTACGGGAAGACCTGTGCTGGAGGGAAGCGTAGGCTGCAGATTTGCAGACTTGTGCATCAGTGTCTCGGTACAATTCTACTTTCTGCTTCAGATTCACCAACCCTGTGTTCTGCACACATTTGCTGTTTACGTCTCCTTGCCTTTGCAAGAGTAGTTTCCTCTGTCTGGAAGCTTTCCCTCTGCCTTCCTGGCAAAATCCTCCTCACCCTTCAGATCCCAGCTGATGTCACTTTGCCCAAGGAACATCCCCTCCCCTGTGTCAACTCCCACTGAGCTCACCCATCCTCTGTGCTGTCTGTAGTCTGCATTATAAGGGTCTGTAGAGCTGCCCTTTTACCTCTTGGGTGAGTAATGAGTAACAGGGAGGGTTATGATTTAGGAGGAAAACATACTGACTCTGGAATCAAACAGAGCTGGGTTGGAATCTCAGGACTGTTGTTTCCTGGCTATGTTCTCAGGCCTGGCTGGTGGGAGAGGGGAGAGAACAAGACACGAGGTTGTAGAAGGGAAGGGCTCTAACCGTAGTGGGACTTGTGAGCCCTGCTGAGACATTTGGGATTCACTCTGGGGGCAGTGGGAAGCACGGAATGGTTTTAAAGCAAGAGAATGGCGCTGTGCATATGCATGCAACATTGGGAAGAGGGACGTGGGTATGGGATGGGCAGATGGAAGGCAGGCAAGCCAAGGGTGGGCTGAGAGCCTACACCTAGAGTCACCAGTCTGACATTTGAATAGCAGCTTTGCCTAGCTGTATGATCCTGGGCAATCATCTACAATCTCTGAGCCTCATTTTCCTCATCTGTAAAATGGGAAGAATAATATTTCTTCTTTGCTTGGGAAGATCACAAGAGACTATTATATAAGGGAATGGGTTTCATCAACTCTAAAGTGCCATGCAAGGCTTAAAACTGATCAATAGTCAGAAGAGGCTTAAACATGATAGAAGTTTGTTTCTGGTAAAAGGATGTCTGGAGCCAATATGCTGCCCCACAAAACAGGGTCCAGGCTTTCTCTAGCTGGTTGATCTGCCATTTTCAGCACATAGATTTCTTTTTACCTCATGGTCTAGTGTGGTTGCTCAAACTCCAACCATCAGATTCACATTCCGGCCAGCAGGAAAAAGGCAGAGAAAAAGAAGAAGGGTATTCTCCTCCATTTGAGAGCACCTTCCGGAAATATCAAAAGAGACTTCTTATATCCTACTGACCTGGACATAATCACATGATCACACCTAGCTGTAAGGGAAGCTGGAAAACACATTTCTTATTTACAGCAGCCACATGCCCAGCTAAAAATCAGAAATTCCCTTATGAATGATTAACAAACATTTTAATATTGGGGAACAACTAGACAAAGAACAATTTCACATCTTTTTAATGATTTGCACGATAGAGTTTGATAAGCTAGATTTCTCAGAAGCGGAATATGCATCACCCACAGGACATTGAACAAGAAGCAGCAACCCCAGAAGTAATGTTGCAGGAAGGATGCTTAATTATGTTACATAAGAGGCTCAAAGGCAGGGCACCTGGGTGACTTAGTGGTTGAGTGTCTGCCTTCAGCTCAGGTCATGATCCCGGGGTCCTGGGATCAAGTCTCGCATCAGGCTCCCTGCAAGGAGCCTACTTCTCCCTCTGCCTATGTCTCTGTCTCTGACTCTCACGAATACATAAATAAATAATCTAAAAAATATAAAAAAGAAAGACAGAAGTTCAAAGTTTTCCCTTTCCTCCCATGATGTGGGCCCTTTTTGGGGTCATATTCCAAGCAGAAAGAGACATTTACCTCCTTAGGGGAGGCTTGAGAAGCCCCCTTGCATTGATATAATCATGATGAACACTATAGAGAACAACAGCCTCAGGCCAGGGAGGCAGGGGGCTGAGTGCCCCATGGCAGCAGCTGGCCAGGTGGACAGTTGGTAGAGAAGCAAACCTTTCCTACAAATGACCGATGAAGACTGAGCTTTAAGAGTGGGAAAGAGGACTCTAAACAAGAGGCAGCCAGCCCATGCAGATGGCGTAGGGCCAGACTACCTAGACTGCACAGGGATGTGTCCTCGGAAGACCAGATCCCTGCTCAGCCCCTCTGCACTTCCTTTATGAGTGGAGCAGGGAACTGCAACCAGCTACCACTGGACCTCCTCTAGCACCCATGGTTCATACTTAACTGAAGATAGAGACTATTTTGAAAGAGCCCAGAGTAAATCATTCTTTCAGGCACTTTTATCCTTAGATCCTTAGAATGCATGCATGCTACCAAGATATTAGAATCAAGCTGCTGGTACCAAGTGCAGGTAAACCAGGCAATAAAAATGACATGTTGGTTGTTTACTAAGTGCCAGGCTCTGTTCTGAAGACCTAACAATATTTCTTCCTTATATCCTCATGGCAATCTTACTAATTTTTTCGAAGTAACAACATTTAATGCTAGAAATGCAATGAAAGAAGCACTTAAACATCTTTGATGGTGGTGGGGCATTTGATACAGCTTCTGGAGAAAGCAATTTGATAATACCATTCAGCTTCTGGACATTTTCTAAAATTAGAATTATTTCAGAAACCTTAACGTATTGGTTTAAGCCAAAAGGGGAATCTATTGACTCAAAGAAATAAAAACCCTCCGGGTGTGGTTGGCTCCTGGGTTAAAATGAGGACTCTCTCCACTCCTCACCTCTGCTTTCCTCTACATCATGTATGCTTTCTCCATGGGGAGACTCACTGTTTTCACATACAGGTGTCCCCCCCATATCCCAAAGCAGATCGTTCGTCCCGAGGAAACCTTTTGGAAACTGAAAAGTGATGGATCTGTTGCTTTCTGGAAGTCCTAACATTTCAACATGTTTTTGATGCATGAAGGACCATCCTGGGGACATCACATAGCAATTTGTGTGGTATAAGACTCGTGTCAGGCCGGAGCCATTTGTCATCTGGTAAACGTTCTGGAGGTAGAAAGTCCAGGATCATAGTACCAGCGTGGTCAGCTTCTGAGAGCTCTCTTCAGGGTTACAGACTTCTCATTATAGTCCATGCGGGGGACGGGGGGAGAGTCGTCATTACAACCTCATGTAGGGGGAAGATCCCTTCTTCCCTACCTTAGAAGGTAGCTACTGCTGTTGTCACCATTTTATGAACAAGGAAACAGGTGAAGAATGGTGAGTCAGTATCCATGATTCCACCCCTCATTGCGCCCATACCCGCTGCCCTGGAACTTTGGCACTGCCCTCCCTCTCTGAGTCTCGGCCCCTGGGCCCTGCTCTGGATGCTCTCTTTGCTGGAGAGTGTGCTGCAAGCTGAAGCTTAGAGGGCGCTACGTAACGGGGTCTGCTTGCTTTAGTTTCTCTCCCTATGGCTATGTGAAGAACATGCCCTGCCCAGCCTGCTGCAAGGTAGAAGACCTGTGGAGTGGAGGCAAGTTGCTCAAGCCATTCCAGCTGAGGCCATCCTTGCTTCAGCCAAAATCCAATAACCTCAGGCCTGTGGGCGAGCCCAGCCAAGATCAACAAAGCTCCTTCATGGATCTACAGATCTACAGCTGCCTGCAAGCCCACCTAGATCCGCAAAGCCTGGTCCAGATCAAGGAGTCCCATAGATTCAGGAGCTAAACAAATACTTTGCAGTGTCCGCCACTGAAGTTGAGTGGCCTTCTTATAATGGTAGATAGCAGGTACAAGAGATGACGTAACTTCCCAACTAATCACCGGAACGGCCATCAGTTGAACCCAGGTAGTTTGACTGAGGACCTTACGCTCTGAGATACTGTTCTATGCCAGTTGTCGGCAGACTATGGCCAGATCCAGTCCTCCACCTGTTTTGTGCAGCCTGTGTGCTAAGAATGGTTATTACAGAGGAATATTTTCAATTAGTGTGATGATAGGTAACGTTACCTTTGAACCCCAATTGAACAAACGCTATCCCGTAAAAGGAATTCCATCCTTCTCCTGAATAGACCTAAATTACAAAATACGGTATTTAATTCTTATACTTTGTATTCCATCAGTAATAATTTGTGAAAATGTGTTTCCTCTTACTAAGTAAATATCTATATTACATCCTTGATGTTAACCTCTTGGCCTGCAAAGCCCAAAATATTTACTACCTGGTTCTTTACAAAACGAGTTTCTTGACTCCTGTTCTGTATGATAGTTTGGCAGTGATGTTTGATCTTTGAATTTGGTCCTCAAGAAACAGAAGGAAGCACACTGTTAATAGCACAAAAGGCTCTCCTAGGGCTTCTAATCCAAACTCAGAAACAGAATCAGACTCTGGGTCTCTGGTCTCCTCGCCCTGAGCTCTCCTACTGCTCTCTAGAGAAGCCAATGACAAGAGTTGCATTTGTTTACAGGCCTCCACCTCTCCAGCTGGAACGTTCCTGGGACTCACAGGCTTCTCCAGGCCTCCCACTCTGGCCCTCCCTCCCAAGGGTTCACACTCACTCACGTGGCATGGATGATTCACTCTTTCTCCAGCTCCGCCCTGAGCCATCTAACATGAATTTGTGCTGTGTGCCTCTGTGATAATTAAAAAATTTGAGCATTTAAGACGATTTTTACTGGGGACGATGGAGAAATTCTCTCCCGAAGAGTTTCACAATCTGGCCTTATTACAAAGGAGAAGTAGAATGGGAGAATTGAAGAGAAAACTCATTTCTTCCCTGAGTGTGTTAATGAGCTAAGCCACAGGAGGCCATGTGTAAGTCAGGCTGCGAGCGGCCGTAAATTAAATTTATTATGCGCCAAGGGATTCTAATAAACATTACTTAAAAATAGCAACAGACAGTCATTTGTATTATGTCATGTGACCTGGTTATGGCGACACTTTTGTGCCTTTGCTATTAATCAGAGTTACTTTGAGAGGCAGTTGGTAAATTCTTTTAGAGCTACTGGCGCCTTCCACTTAATTAAGATTGTTCTGGAAAAGAGCAGAGTGAGTCAAAAATAGTCATAGTGTATATCATTGCACCCTGGAGGCCCTCGTTGCTCATTAGGTGATGCTTGTTACGCTTTCAAGAAGGATAAACCTGAAAGAAAATGTCATTGTCCTTAATAAAAATCCTAGACCCTGGAAGGTTAATATGGGAGAAGGCAGTTGCTTGAGGCAGGGGGGGCTGTTGCTTAGCCTTGCTGGGAGCAAGTAGCGCCGGTTCGGGAGGGGAGCCATGTCAATAGCCGATGCCACCCTACTCCAACCCCTAGGGGTGCTGCTTGCCCCTTGCTCCTCTAGGCCCAGTACAAACAAGGGCTTTGCCCTCATACTTTGGAACATGGGATGGAATATTCTAGCAATGCCCAGAATTATCTTTGGAACATCCCAAATAGGATCTCGTCACTCCCTCATTAAAACTCTCAGAGTCTGCTACTGTCTATGATCTAGCCCTTACTCTTCCAGCTTTATTCGCCTTCCCTCCTTCCTCCCAACCTCTGCCACCACCACCCCCGTCCCTCTCCACATCCACCACTGCCTGGAGAGGCAGATGCACTCTGAGCTTAAGACCTTGGGATCCAGGGGATCCCTGGGTGGCTCAGCGGTTTGGCGCCTGCCTTCGGTCCTGGGCGTGATCCTGGAGTCCCGGGATCAAGTCCCACGTCAGGCTCCCTGCATGGAGCCTGCTTCTCCCTCTCCCTGTGTCTCTGCCTCTTTCTCTCTCTCTCTCTCTGTGTGTGTGTCTCTCATGAATAAATAAATAAAATCTTAAAAAAAAAAAAAAGACCTTGGGATCCAGAGTCCTATTGACCTGCATTTGAACTGTAGTTGTGCCATTTACTAGCTGGATAACCATGGTAGAGCTACTTAACCCTTACCTACATTTTTTCGCCTATGAAATGGGGTTAGTTATGCATATGGACACAAAGTTGTAATGAAGATTACATAAAATAATCCATGGAGGACTGGGCATTTGGAAGAACTCTCTGAAAGGGTTCAAACAACAACTAAGAGCTTGAGAAGTAGTGCCTTGACAATGCTGTTCCCTTGTATTTCTCTCAAGCCCTTCCCTTGGCCTCAACCAACCTCACCCATTGCTTTGCATCACTAAAGACTTTTCATCCTCTGTACTTCTCAGCTCAAATATAAATTATCTGAGAAGACTTCCCAGGCCCCTGTCTGATTTAGAGACCCCTCTTCTGGGCTCCTATCACATCCTGAATCACCAGGTCCTTGCCTGGGACACTAGGTCAGTACCCCAATCTTCCATTCCTCTGTCTACTGCCGTGCATGAGGCTGAGGTCTTTCAGGGCTGACATCATGTCTGCTTTTCCTTTGAGTCCCAGAGCCTGGTGCAGACCAAATGCTTAAAAAGTGTCTGATGAATGGGAAAAGCAGCAGAGAACATTCTAAATTTAGAAAATGGGACCTACAAGGATATGAGGTGAACTGACTGTCTTGGTTTGGGTTCCCCTGAAAGCAGAGTCGGGGGACTTGGGCATAAACTTGGGGAAAGGGATAATGATAAACCTGCTTTGGCCTGCTGGACTGGCCCCAAGGACAGATCCTACAAGCCACACTCAGTATCCAGGTATTAGAATGCACCTGGATGCCATATGGGCCAGTGTCCATGCCTAAGAGAATTCAGCTTGGTGGATGGACCTGGGAAATTGACAACTCAGTTCTGAAAGGCAAGTTGGATAAGATCCCAAGTGTTCTGTTAATGATGGTTATACCATCTAGAGTAGGGGTCTCAGGGCCTCCACCAAAGGAACTGGTTTTCTAGGACCAGGTCCTACTCCCCAAACTCATGTAGAGATCAGTCATATAAATATAAATATAATCTTATTTACCCATGTAAAACAAGTTAACAACACTTATAAAGTTGGTTTCCCTTCCATATAAAGAGAATGGTAACAGTTACTCTGTAGGATTGTCATATGGATCAAATAAGCATATAAAGAGCCTGGCACACAGTGGGTGTTTAATGAAGGGTGACACTTAGGCTCATAAGATCTCTCTCTCACAAGAAGCTCTTTCTGATAATGTCATCTGGAGTTGGTTGCCCCTTCTCTGTGCCCTCAATATCTTGGGCTTACCTCTCAACTGCACGTTATTGCAATATCTGCTCATCCCAGATTCCCCTGCTAGCTTGTGAATCCTTCAAAGTAGGGACAGCTTGTGTTCGTTACTGTGTCCCTGGCTCACAGTAGATCCCCAATGCACATCCATTGCACTCAACAGAAGCAGCCCTTCTCTGTGAAGCCAGCAGCAGTTATATAGTCTGTACAACTTATTACCCTTTGTAGCATGTAGGAGGAAGTTGCAATGCTCCAGGAACTCCCCCAGGCAGCAAACCTGGGGTCCCCTGTGCCGCTAGTCCTGTAGAACCATAATTGAAGCTCATGCTGCATTAAGCATTACTTGTATCAGGCCTTGTGGAAGTGCAATTGCACTCTGCCTATAATATGCCACTGACATTCCATTTTTATGGCATCAATGTCTCATTATGACTCACTGCTTCTGCCACAAGATTGTAAAGATTGTAAATACCTGGTATATGCAGGAGGCTTTTCTCCCCATGTGGCACTCGCTTATCTGAAATCATTCCCAATCGTCTCCCCCACTTCTAACTCACATACATGAATGACTCCTGGTCCACTGTTCTTTTCAATGAACTTGGAGACAGATATCAGTGATGGTTAAGATGATAAACAAGATGAGGAAGACTAAAGTTAATGAACTGAGGGATTATTATTTGCTCTAGACACTATGCATGTTATTCTGTTTAATCTTTATCACCCCAGAGGTAGGTGTCGCTGTTCTCATTTAGCAGAAGAGGACTCTGGGGATTTAGGGAAATGATGGACTTGCCTAAGGTCATAGGAAAGCCCAGTCTTGCTGACTCTTTGCCTAGGGCTTCTTTCAGCTGATTGTTCATGGTGCTCAGCTGTCTCTGACCCCATGGACAAGTGCACATATCTGACCCAACCAGTCACACCAAAGTGTTAGGGTTCATAAAGCTCTTAGCAGTGCTATTTTTAAAAGGAATGTGACCATCTTTGATAAGAGTGGATAAATATGGCAGGTGGGGTAACCCGGGTTATCTGGAGGGAATGAGAGCTGACCCACATGAGAATGGTAATGAAAGATGTCACTTGTTGAGGACCAGTTGGAGCCAAAGCACATGCTGAGCAACTGGCCTATATCATCTCCTCTCAGTCCTCACAGCCATCCTGGGGGGGAGGGGGGGAGTTATTATTCCCATTTTACAGATGAAAGAACTAAGGTCCAGAGATATTGATTAATTTGCAGCTGCCCAATGGGCCTGCTAATCCTTATCCCTAGGCCTAGATTTTTCTTCTGCCTCCTTCTCTGCTTGATTCATTCCTGGTCCCACAGATCAAAAGTGGAGGAGATGTGATTTGATTCCCTGTGTGTTGAATAATTAAGAAAAAAAAAAGAACTAAGTAGGAATAGACCCAGAGATACCCAGATGTTAGAATTAGCAGACAAATACATTAGAGAATCTATTATAAATATTTTCAAAGACTAAAAGGAAAAGATGGTCTGATTTAGTAAACAGAGGAGAAATCTCAGCAGACATGGAAATGAAAGAAACATATGAATGTTTTAGAACTGAAAAATACAGTTGGAAGTGATATGACACATTCATATTCACTCTCTATCATCAGATCAGAGTCAGTGAGCTTGAAGTCAGCCCACAAAAATTATCCTATTTGAAAAACAAAGGGGAAAAATTTTAGACAAATGAACAGTACCTCAATGACCTCTGAGCCAGTATCAATTAAGGTAACAAACATCTATGTAGAGTTCCAGAAGGCATGGAGAGAGAAACTAAGGCAGAAAAGTATTTGAAGAAATTAATAGTTGAAAATTCCCAAATTTGATGAAAAACATGAATTAACAGATGCAAGAAGTGCAGCAAGCCTCTGAAAACCACACCTAGAAACATCTTAGTCAAACTTTTGACAATCAAAGACACATTACACACAGAGGAACAACAAAAATCAAGGCTGACTTCTCATTAGAAACAATGGAGACCTAAAGGAAAATGGAATAAGATCCTTAAGGAAGAGAAAGAAAAAAAGTGTCAACATAGAACTCTGTATCTTTCCAAAAGACGGATGAACTGAAAGTAATTGAAAGCAGGGACTCAAATAGATATTTGTATACTCATGTTCACAGCAGCATTATTCATAATAGCCAAAAGGTGGAAAAAACCCAAGTGTCCATTAGGAATGAATGGAGGCACACAATGTGCTATATCCAGACAATGGAATATATTATTCAGCCTTAAAAAGGAATGAAGTACTATACCTGCTATGACAAAGATGATCTTTGAAAATACATGCTAAGTAAAATAAGGCATACAGAAAAAGACAAATACTGTACAGCTTCACTTACATGAGGTACCTAGACTAGGTAAATTCAGAGACAGAAAGTAAACTGGGGAAACTGGCAGACCATGGAAGAAATAGGCAATTATTGCTTAATGGTTACACTTTTTATTTGGGGTGATGAGAAAGTTCTAGAAATAGTGGTGATAGTTGCACAACGTTGTGGATGTAATTAATGCCACTGAATTGTACACTCAAAATGGCCAAAATGGAAAGTTCTATGTTTTTAATTATTGATCAGAGTTTTAAAAATCAATACTGTAATAGACCAAAAAACACTGTACACTTTAAATGGGTGAGTCCTGTGATATGTGAATTAAATATCAATAAAATTGTTTTTTTAAAAAAGGGGAAAATAAAGATATTTTCAGATAAATGAAAGCTGAGAGTTTGTCACCACCAGACCTGTGCTACAAGAAATACTAGAGGAAGTTCTTCAGGCTGAATGGAAATGAATCTACAGGAAAACTTGGATCTGAAGATAGGGATGTGAGCATCAGAAATGACAGAGAGGTAGGGGTGCCTGGGAGGTGCAGTTTGTTGAGTGGCTGACTCTTGGCTTCAGCTTCTGTCATGATCTCAGGGTCACGGGATCAGCACAGAGTCTACTTAAGAATCTTTCTCCCTCTGCCCCTCCCCCCAGCTGTCTCTCTCTCAAATAAATAAATAAAATATTAAAAGAAATAAGATGTAGGCAAATATAATATACTAGCTTTTACTTCTGTTAATTTTTTAAAAGACGTATCACAGTGGAGTCCCTGGTTAACTCAGTCAGTTAAATGTCTGCCTTCAGCTCAGGTCATGATCTTAGAGTCCTAGGATTGAGTCTATGTTGGACTTTCTGCTCTGCAAGGGAGTCTGCTTCTCCCTCTGCCCATCCCTCTCCTGTGCTCGTGCACTCTCTCTCTCTCAAATAAATAAAATCTTTTTTTTTTTTTTATAAAAAAGACACATCACAATTTAGGCAAAAATAATATCTTTGTAATATCAAGTTTATCTATGTCAAAGTATATGGCAATAATATAAAAGAAAAGTAAATATAAGTGGACTCTTGTAATGATTTTAAATTTGAGAAATGTGAAGAGTGAAAGATGAAGTGATGGAATATTGATTCTAAGTGGATTGTGGTAAGTAAAAATTGAATATTAGAATTCACAGAATGGCCATTAACAATAAAGACAAGAAGGATAGCTAAAAATGCAGTAGAAGAATTAAAAGAGAATGTCAATAAATAAAATCAACGCAAAAGAAAGCAGTACAAGAGAAACAGAAAAGTAAAAAACTGTTGAGATAAACAGAAAAAGTAGCAAAATCATAGGCTTAGACTCAACCATAACAAAAATTATACTAAATGTAAATGGATCAGACACTTGAATTAAAAAGCAGAGATTGTCAGGCTGGGCAGAGCAGTAAGCCCCAACTACATGCTATCTATAAGAAATTCACTTTAACTATAGAAACATAGGTTAAAAGTTAAAGGAATGGAAAATATGCACCTCATAGATGTTAATCTAAGGAAAGCTGATACATGACTATCTTAATATTAGACAAAATAAATTTCAGAGCAAAGCACATTATTTGGGAGAAAGAGCGACATTTCATAATGATAAAGTGGGCTATACAACAGAAAGATAGAGCAATCATAAATGTGCTAGCACATGGTGGCTGCATAATGCATGAAGCCAGTACGGAGAACTAAATGGAGAAGTGTTGTATCTGCAGAGTTGGAGATTTTAACATGTGTTTCTCAGTAACTGGTAATACAACCAGATGCCAATCTGTGGCACTGGGGGACCTGGGGGATGTCTAGGTGCTGCCCCTTCAGATGAGCAGGGGATGAGTAAACCATTATGGTTTAGTGGTACCAGGCACTGGGTACCAGGTACTGGGTACCAGGTACTGGGTCAGGGTCAGCCCATTGAATTCTCCCCGAGATCCTGCTAGTTCATGTGTTCTTCCCTCATAATTAATAGTGTCCCACTTCCACTTGAGGAAACTGTACCTAGTAGAAACAAGGCAACTGCACCCCTTTGTACAGCCAGGGAGAAATAGAGACCTGATAGGAACTTAGATCTATCCCTTATCTCCTATTCTTTCTACCTCCTGTGATGTTCTGGGGACCCTGGACCCACAACACTCACTTATCTTCAAAGCTCTAATCATGGCCCCCAGTGATGGCCAGGCAGGGACTTACTAAAGATTTTATAAGTAGAAGCCCAGAAACATTAAGTAAGGAATAACTGCAGGACACAGGGTATTCAAATTTATCAGGATAGCCATCACATTCTTGGGCTGCACCCCAGGCCCCTTCCCCAAAGGGGTCAGAAAGAAACCCTGCTGATGCTGAGGAGGTCAAGGTGAATGGCCTGCTTAGCCTTCCTTTTCAAAGGAACTGCTTCTCCCCTTTATCTTTTGTTTTCTTCAATGATTTGATCCAGTAACATTATGCACCCAGCACTAAGAAACCCAGTTTGGGAAATAAAGGGAAAAAAGGAAGTGATATTCCTTATCTTCTCCCATATTGTCCCCTGCCCTGCTCCTTACTGGTCTCCAATGCATGCCTATTTTTTATTTTAATCTGAATTCTGGATATTTTTATTAAGAATCATCTGTGCAGATAATGAAGAAAGAACTTACAGTCCCACCACCAGAGACCAAAGAAATTAGAACAATGTGCAGAATATGAAGCCAGCAGAGGAATATCTTTCCTGCTCACTCTTTCCTGGATATACGCTTCCCCTCATACACTTGCATACATTCCTATGCACACTCACTCACCCACTTGTTTACACGCAGGCTTCCACTCCCGTTGGCATATGCACAGATGTGTGCACACACACAGGCATGTACACGCACACACAAACATACACCCATGCTCACAAGCTCATTCACACATACATGGAAATACAACCAGGGTTTATCTGAGCTTCAGGGAAACCGTGGGTTAACTTGACTTGTACTCCTGAGTAGTTTTTGATCATGTTTTCCCCAGCAGGAAAATCATGAATTATTTATTGAATTATTCAATAATTAATAAAAGTCATCACAAAAAGCTCAGCTGAGATAGAACCCTGTAAATAATTCCTCACTGTTGTTGGTATGTGTTTGTGTTTGTCTGTGTGTATGTCAGAAGGGAAGAGGCGACAATTTAAACAAAGCCTTTGATTCTAAATTAGCTTTAAAATATGCTGCTTTAGGGCCCTGACTCAGTTTACTGACTTTTTGTTTCTTCACGCTGTCGCAGCTGCCGGGAAAGGAAAAACCACAAACTTGCTCCCTCTGCAAGCTTTGCTCCTGGCTTCACTCCTGATGGGCTGTGTGGCCATTGTTTCACTGAGATTTACCTTGGAGACTCTTTAAATATGCCACGAAAGGGCAATCTGTATAAGAGAAAAGACAAATAGCTAATAAGCTTATGAAAACAGGGTTCATTCCAACATGAATCAAAGGAATGGAAAAGCTCTAAGCACAATAACGAAATACTCCTCTTCCCTATCAAATTAGGAAGGATTTTTTTTTTTTTTAATGACATGCCAGCATTCTGGAATGGTGCATGGGGATAAAAACCCTCTTTCAGGTTGTTGGGGTGGCAAGAGCTGGATCAACTGTTTGGGGAAAGCAAGTTCACAATATGCTTCTGGTGTCATTTTAACACGTTCCTGTGTCTCCATCCACATCCCCTGGGAGGACTCAGTTCTGAGAAACTAGTGCATGCAATATGAAATGTCTTCGTGTGCAAGGATATTCACCCAGCCAAGGCTAGTGATCCGCAACCTGGCTGCTCATCCTAGCCTCTGGGTGTCCTGGTTCCTCCACCCCAGATCCTCCCACCCTCCTCCAGGCTGAGTCAACAATGTCACACTTGCCCTCTGCCCCACGTATTTTCCCCCGGTTCTCTCGCTCAGTGGGTGGACTTGCCTCACCCAGCAATCAAGGAGACACAAACGCCATCACCACCTTGCCCTCTGAGCAGCCCAGCTGTGCTCACTGGACCCAATCTCTTTACCTTCCCGCCAGTGACCACAAAGCAAGGGCCCCTGTCGTGTGCTGGGTCCCCTGCCCTCTCACCTGTCCAGGACTTTGCGAGCATCGCCAAGCTTTAAAATGTCCCCCTCTGACCTCACATCCCCTCCAGGGGACACCCATTTCTCTGTTCCTCTTCAGGGGCAGAAAGTTCTGAAAAGCTTGATTGACCCAGGCCCTGAAGTCAAGTGTCTGACGCCACCAAGTCAGGCACGTTGCGTGCCAAACGCTGTTTGTTTTTAATGAGGAGAAATTCACACAACCTAAAATCTACTTTTTCAAGTGAAAAATTTGGAGCTATTTAGCTGACTTCCAATATTGCACCACAACCTAGTTCTAAAGCATTTTTCTCACCCCACATAAAGCCCCAAACTCATAAAGCAGTCACTCTCCCTCCTGCCCTCTCCCCAGCTCCAGGCAGCCACCAATCTGTTCTCTCCACGGACTGGCCCATTTCGAGTATTTCATATAAGTAGAATCATACCATATGTGACCTTTGGTGCCTGATCTTTTCCAGTCAGTTTCCAAAGTTCATGGCGTTGTAGCAGGCACCCGTATTTCACCCCTTTTTTGGCTAATTAATGTTCTATGTATGGATAGACCACAGTTTCTTTACCCATTTATCCATCTGTGGACATCCGGGCTGTCTCCACCTTTTAGCTGTCATGACTAGTGCTGCTATGAACATGTGTGTATTTGGGTTTTTTTAAAGGTGTATTTATTTCCTTTAGAGAAAGAATGTGTGTGTCAGAGGAGGAGCAGAGGGAGAAAGAGTCCCAAGCCGACTCCCTGTGAACCTGACTCAGCTCCATCTCATGACCCTGAGGTCATGACCTGAGCTGAAATCAGGAGTCTGTAGCTAACTGCCCAGGTGCAGAGAACATGTGTGTATTCACGCTTGCTAGAGTCTCGTTTGCATCCTTTCTGGCGTAAACCTAAGAATGGAGCTGCTGGGTCACATGGAATTCTCTGTTAACCTTCTGAGGCTCCGCAAAACTATTTTTCTGCAGCAGCTACATCGTTTTACGTTCCCACCAGCAATGCACCAGAGTTCCCATTTCTCCAAATCCTCAGGCACACTTGGGGTGACCTCTTACACGTGGTCTAGTTAATCCCTCCAGGAACCCAGTGAGGTCGGCAGCGTGGCAATGACCATCCGACGGAGCAGGGAGGGTAAACTTGCTCACGTCATCCAGCAGGGAGCTGCAGATGCCCACGCAGGCCAGGTCACTTCCCCAGGCTCTGTGGCACCACCCGCCCGCCTGGGCCCCCAAGAAGCCCGCATTACCAGCCCCTTGCGCAGTTTTATCATAACCTTCCAGGCTGCCTTTTCTTTGAGACCTCTGCTTCCAGCTGGCTGGTAAACCCCATGCTGGGGGCAGTAGGGAGGGGGGGCCCTTAGGAACACCCCCAGGTGTGAGTGCATGGCATGGGGTGAGGTGGGAGTTGCTGGCTGGGGCTGGGCCCCCAAGAGTGGAGGAGGGAAGGCCAGCGGCCTGGACTTGGTGTCTGAACGTAGTGGGTTCCAGTCCAGGCTTTGCCACCGCCAGCCGTGTGACCGTGAGCAAGTGCTTTGGACTCACTGAGCTGCGGTAGTGACGGCTCTCCAGTGTGTGCCAGGGACCCTTCTATGCCCTTTATGTCCAAGGGCTCATCTAGTCCTCCCGCCAGCAGGGCCATGGCTGTGATTACTCACCCTTGCTGACAGGGAAACTGAGGCATGGACGGGGGGAGTGGGAAGCCAGACTGAAAATGAGCTGTCAGGACTCTAAGGCTGGCCTCTTGACCACCACCTCGGTACACAGCAGGCACTCAGAAGGTGCTCCAGAGCTGCAAAGGCGGGAGCCAGCACATGAGGGTGGCACTGTGACACTCAGAGGCAGTGGGCAGGGCAGCAGCTTCCCCCCAGCACCTGCTGCAGGCAGGGCTGTGGGGAGGTGGTGACAGCAAGGCAGTTCCTGACTCAGCCACCGTGCAGCCTGTGTGGGAACCCCGGGATGGGGGGGCTCTCAACCCTGTCGGGTGCCCACGGGGGTGGGGCTGTCACGTGGCTGCTCTCTGAGCGCTGCTGATCCAGGGAGCTCACAGAGCTGCCATCCTCACCGGGGCTCGTCAGCATTGGTGTGTGTGTGTGTGGGGGGATGCTTCGTGGGGTCTGAGAGTAGCTCTGTTGGCTTCACACAGGAGCCAACTGACCATCAGGTCATCCCCAGTGAGCAATTTCTGCTGCTTCTTGCATACCTGCTGGGACAGGAGTCTCACTACTGGTTCCACTTGGGGTCAGCCCTGGCGTTTAGTTCTTTCTTGAATTGAGACAGGTTTCCTCTCGTGACTTGTCTCTATCGGATTCAGTTCTGCCCTGGGGAGCCATCCACCTTTTGATTGATTGATTGATTGATTAATTGATTGATTTTAGCAGGCTCCATGCCCAGCATGGAGCCAATTGGGGCTTGAACTCAGTACCCTGAGATCGAGACCTGACCTGAGACCAAGAGTCGGAGCCTCAACTGACTGAGCCACCCAGGCACCCTTTTATTATTATTATTTTTAACTGCAGGGAAGGAGGGTAGCATAGAGGGGAGGGCAGGTCTGCCATTCAAATCTCGCCTCCCTTCCTTACCAGAACTCTGATTTCGGGCCACATCAGAGCCTCTGATTGGTCATCTGTAAAATGAGAGTAAATAGGACTCCCCTTGAGTTTGCTGTGAGGGTCCAATGAGAAGAAGAAGAGCCCCAAGTGCAGGGCTGGGCACGTGGTAGGTGCTCAGTGAGCAGTAACTGTTAACTCAAATTAATTCTAATTTCTAATTTCTTTTCCCACATAACCATCCCCTAAAGTACTTACAGTTCTCAAGTGCCCCCCAAACCTCTGTCCCGGGTTAAATACCTTCCCTCGACATTCCTGGTTTCCAAAGCCTCCCGTGGGGTGCTTGTGAGCGCCCCTGTGTGATGCGTACACAGTGTAAGCGCCTCAGTCCTGCCCTGGGCACTCCGCCGGGTGTGAAGCTCCAGGCACTTCCCTCTTGCACGCCAGGCCTGCACCTGCTTCTACCCACTTTGTTTTGTTTAGTATTTAGCATGGCCTCGGGCTCTGAAAGCGAATTTCATTTCCTTGCAGAAATGACAGCTGGCAGGCCTCTGGAATGCCTTTCTGCTTTGAATTGGATGATACAGAACTCTGAGAAGGGACTCTATCAGCCTCGGAAAGCCGCCCCTGGCTCAGGGGGCATGGCCTGGATCCTTGGCTTGGGTCCTTCCTGGAAGATCATGTTGGGGGGGGGCGGGGTTAGCTCTAAGTCCTGATGGCTTTCCAAATTCCCCACTCCGGCACTGGGGCACTGGGCTGTTTTCACTCGGGCTGTAAACTGGAAGATGCCACATAGGATTTTAAGTACGTCCTGATACTGAGTCGCGTCCCTAAAAGGCCTGGTTGGGGAAATCC
This sequence comes from Canis aureus, assembly GCF_053574225.1. NCBI lineage: Eukaryota > Metazoa > Chordata > Mammalia > Carnivora > Canidae > Canis > Canis aureus. The sequence goes on from NC_135619.1 coordinate 66,284,235, forward strand.
GTCAGTCGGGGAACCGAGCTTGCCTTCCTGCTGACAGTTACAAACTTTGTCACTTTGTCAAGTCAGCTCACCCTCCTGAGCCTCCCTTTTCTTGTCTGGGAAAGGGGAAGAATGATACTTCGCCATAGGGATCCCCAAAGGGCTCCAAGGAGAAAAGCACATGAAAGCGTGTCCTGCAGCAAATATGCATTATGCTGACATTCCTGCTGCCCTGGGTCATGTTCTCTGGGGGGGTTGGGCAGTCTTCAGTGGCCATGGCCCGCGTGGCAGGCTGACCAGAGGCGAGCCGGGGCCAAGGCTTCCTGCTGGGGACATGTGTCAAGATGCTACCTGAGGCCCGTTGTTGCTGCTTGCATCAGAGCTTCAGGAGCGGGGGCAAGTGGGGTGATTACAGATGACAGAAAGCTTCCTGGTGGTTCCAGCAGGTGGGTCTGTCCCCCATCAGATGTCACACTGGGCTTTCTCTGGTCTTGTCAATGGTGCTTCCCTGGCCTTGGGATTTTGTTGGTCATGTAACAGAGATGGATTTCAGGGACCAGGAAGTATTGATTAGATCACATCTCTAAATTACTCTGCTGTTTTCTCCCAAACATTAATGATCATTTTCCAAGAAGGCCCTTGCCAACAGTGAGCTTTTCACTTAGAGACCAGGTCCCGTTCAGAGGCCTGACCATGGTGGTGCTCAGGAAATGCTGCTGGATGCATAAATAGATGGATGAGAGAGAGAGGGCGGGAGGGAGGGAGGGAAAGAGGGAGAGAGAGAATGATGGATGGAAAGAGAGGTGGATGGATGGATGGATGGATGGATGGAGGAGGCCATACTTTCCCTGTGCCTGAGTCTCCAGAAGTAGGCACCGCTCTTTGAGGCCTCAGTCATTATCTTAGCACCTGCTTCCGGGGCATCTACCATGTGCTGGGTAATTGGGGCACAACAATCAAGGAGATACCACTTCTGCCTTCAAGAAGCTTCCAGTTCTATGGAGAAGAGGTCTGTTAGGTTCAAGTATAGATGAGGGTACAGGGTACACAGCCCCAGTGTTGCTCACGGGAGGCACCAGTGCGGCCAGAGGGGAGCCAGGGAAGGCATCCTGGAGGAAGGGGGATCATCTGAACCTCACACAGCACACACTCAAAAACAGACCTTCGTTGTAACTGCTATATTTCTTATTTTTTTAAGTGTTTATTTATTTATTCATGAGAGATACAGGGAGAGAGAGAGAGGCAGAGACACAGGCAGAGGGAGAAGCAGGCTCCATGCAGGGAGCCCGACGTGGGACTCGATCCCGGGTCTCCAGGATCAGGCCCTGGGCTGAAGGTGGCACTAAACTGCTGAGCCACCCAGGCTGCCCTCTTTTTTGTTTATTTCTATGAGTTTTATAAAGACCTTTGAAATCTCATGATTTGATAGCTCCAGAGTTCTTAGGGAATAAACTTGGACTACTGTCCAGAGGAGCACACTGGACTGGTCCCCGCTGTGCCACTGAGTTGCCGGGTGCCCTCGAGTAGGAGGCTCTCCCAGCATGGGCCTCAGCTTTCTCATCTGTAAAATGGCCCAGTGAACCCTCAATTCTTCTCTACTCCGAGAGTCACACTGCAGGGCCAGGCTGATCATTCAACACCAGGCCTGCCCCAGAGTTGCCCCTGGTCTCTGTCTCCCTGTAGGGCTTCCCTTGGAGTCACACGGGGCCTCTCCAGTCATGCAGTCCTCATGGTGCCTCCGTGGCCTGGGGCCCGGGGCTCTGTGGCTGCTGGGCCAAGCCAAGGTGACAAAAGGCCCATTTCCTCCAATTACCTCCTGGCGGTGCTGAGATGGTAAAATGCTGCTGTGTGCAGTCAGTCAGGAAGAGCACTGGGCAGGGAGTCCACATGTAGGGGACATGTTGACAGTGCTTTGATCCTCCAGAAAACTTCTACACATTTCTCATATCCAGACCAGACATCACCTCCCCTGGGAAGCCTTCCAGGATCACTTCTTGTCCACTCACCTTGCCACCCCTGGCAGGGCCTCCATGTTCTCCTCTGCTCAGGTTGACTTCCAGCCTGGCCCTTTCACTCTCCGTGTGATCGCAGCCTCGTGGGGAGCTGGGGCCATTTCTTCTTCTGCCGTGGGTGCCCGCAGTCTGGACTGAAGACTGGAATCTAACAGAGGCTTGGTAAGCCTTTGTTGAAAGAACAAATGACCAAACGATTAGATGAATTAAATAATGATTCCCATGATTTCTAAACAGAAATCCCTCCCTTCTCTGAGCCTTCTCATGTCTTGGACTGGGTGGTCTGAGATCTCTTTCAGGTTTAAGGCTTTGTAATTTGATCTAAACTTGCCCACCTGGGATATCTCCATCCCCTGGGCTTCCCTTACACACACACACACACACACACACACACACACACACACATACACACACCTCACCCGCCTGACACTTGGCCTCTTTGGCGTCTTGGGTTTGATGGGTGACTCTTTTCATGACTATGTTCCTTATTTGACAGATGGCAGGGTGGGTGTGGGCTCCCCAGGAAGCCATCAGCTCTCCCTAGGGGGAGCACCTTTTCCTCATGTTCTCTCTTCCTTGGCTCTGTGTATCATACCCCAGGCCTTGGGATGGGTTCCAGTATGGCCCATGGTATATGACAGGGGTTGTGAAGGGGGCAGTCACCAAGAGTTCAAAAAAATACAATCCGGGGAGGCTTCTGGAGGAGGCAGCATTTGAGATGGGCCTTGAGGCAGGGAGACTATGCAGCCGCAGCACCCTCCCTGGGCTGGGGGACACCTTGACCGGAGCTGCAGTTTGGGAAGACAAATCTGGCACCATACTGACGGTTAAACTGGGGGTGGAGTGAGTCTGGTGGTGGAAGAAATAGCTGGGGGCAGTTGCAGGGGTTCCTTTGAAGCCGCGAGTGGGGGGTGAGCTTGTTTCCCTCATTGTGTGTGTAACAGCACATCTTGCCAGGACCTGTTGACTCAACACCTCCTGCTGAGCTGAAGGTTGACAGGTGGGACCCTGGGCTCAGAGTCCTCTCCCTTTCTGGGGAGGCCCAGCCTATTTAAGCAGACAGGCGGGCGGGCGGTGCTGTGGCTCCGGGGACGTTGGACGGTGCCAAGGCCGGTGGCTGCCAAGCTGCAGAGCGTGTCTCCCGGACCGAGGACTTCATGCCAACATGCTGTGCCCCGACCCCGGATCCCGGGCTCCAGGCTGGGACGTCCTCCTCACTCCCATCTCTCTGGCTGCTTGTCATCTTTGGGGAAACAGAATGACTTTATGATCCCAATGCCATGTGGGCCACGGAGGGGGCGTCTCTGGAACTCTCTCTCAGACTGGATCTGCAGCCAGGCAGCCTTGGTCCAGAAGCCATTCCCAATGAAAGAAGAAATCCTAACCCAGCCTCTTGGACTCCCCCAGGCCCCAGGGGTTTGGAGAAGTTGGAGGGCCAGTTATTATGGGGGGTCATCGCCCACAGAACACTCCCCAAGGGTGTGCAGGTGACACCTACCTCTGACAGCCTGAACTTCACCGTCCTGCCCCTTCCCCGCCCTTCCCCCCTTCCCCTCTGTAATAACTTACTTTACTAGATTTCCCACTCCTTCTCTATTTTAACCCAAAGACGAATGAGATCAGCTCAAACTTGCTTGCTTCTGCTGCAGAGTGGGGCCTCTGCTGGGCTCTGCCTGGCACTGCTGCCCGTTACCCCCTCACGGCCATCCCGGTGCCTGGCAGAGGAGGTGAAGCTTGCAACAGTGAAGTGACTCACCTGGGGCCTGGTGACCTTGACATCGAGAGCTGGGGCCTGAACCCAGAGCCCATGACTTGTCCAACCACATCCCTGCTATTCTCTCCCACGTTTCCACTCTAGGAACTAACGCCAAACTGCTGAGCCCTTCTTCAGAGGAGAACAAAGCTACATTTTTTTTTTTTTTGAGTAGTCACTCTCCTGCTCCAGAACCTTCCATAGCTCCCCGGTGCCTTGATAATTAAGTGTGAAGTCCCCAGCTGGCCTTTTGGAGCCTCCCGAGAAGGTGCACCCTGTCCATAAACAGACCTGGGTTCCTGCCCCACCAGCCATGCCCTGTGTGCTCTGTCTTGGTACAAATGCCCCTCCCTCCATGACGCCTTCAGAACCACCCTGGACCGAGATTCCCCATCTCCGAATCCTTCGTGAGTACTGTTCACATGCCACCGAGAGTAAAGGTCTTGCTAAGCACCTATCATGACCTTCTGTGTGATTCCTCTGAGGCCCACGGGACACAGACAAGTAAGCAGGGCAGAGGGTGAAAACAGTGAGCCTGAGCTGACCCATCTTGGCCCCAAACACTGTAGGATTGTGTCCCACAGAGCCAGCCTTTGCCCGGCCTGCCCTCCCAGCTCTCATCCTACTCCTCTGAGCTTGGGTTCAGACCTGGCTCTCTCACCTGGCCTGGTCTTTGCCTGGGCACCTTGTACCAGGCACCAGCCACTGTGTTTTCCTTGTACAATTGCCATTTCATGTTCATAACAAGCCCAACAAGTGTCTCATTTTGCAGATGAGGAAACTGAGGGCAAGATGGCGATTTGACTTGTCCAATGTGATCTCCCCAAAAGTTCATGGCTCGAAAGACAGAACAAAGACTTATTCATTCATTCATTCATTCATTCATTCATTCAACCAATATTTACTGAGTGCCTAGTGTTTGCTGAGCCAAAATGGTCCCTATTGTCCTGAAACGAGGCTCCAGAGCCTGAGCCTGGACCCCCACAGGAGCTCAAGGCTCCTGAGGCTAGGAGACACAGGAGCCATGTGTCTCCTTGGACCTGACTGGCTTCTTCCCCTGAAATATGGAGATTCATGTTATCTCCCTGTGTTTCAGGCACTCAATCCATCATGCTTTCTGGCATTCAGGGCCGCCAGTGGCTTGGGCTGAAATCCGACGGAGTTATGCTTCCTCCCATTTAATCTTTAAAATGAGAGCCGAAGGGCTGTTGATCACTTTCATGAGCTGCAGGAGATGATGGGAGCCTGATGGGGCTGTAATTTCCCAACCCCTGTCTTCTCTCCTGTCCTGCAAATTGATGGGACAAGGCTGTTTACCTCCAGGGACTGCACTCTGTCATCCCAGCCATGCGTCCTCTGTCGGCTTCCATTTGATTTGCTCTTCGGCTTCTCGAGTCGGAGCCTGTGGGGGCAGGAGCAGAGGCAAGAGATGTCTACTGGTCCATGCAGAAGCCAGCTGGTGCCCATGGCCTGGCCAAGAGCTTCCACTTGTGTGGGCATCACTGAAGCAGTGGTTGGGGGGCAACCAGAGATCAACTCTGCTGGCATCCCGTGGCCAGACTTTCTGAGGGTGGTGCTGGAGTCTGGGAGGGAGAGTTAAGGGATCCCTCAGTCCAGAATCTGTTCCCCATGTTGCTGGAGGAGGGGAGAGAATGAAACAAGATCATGGTGGGTTTATTATGAGTCACATGCTGTGCTAGACCCTTTACAGACTCCATCTCATTTAACCCCCGCAACAGTTGTATGAAGGAGACACCCTTGGCCCAATTTATAGACATGAAAACTGAGACTCACCGAGGTCGAATGCCTTGCCAGAGTCCTACATGGTGGCAGGGCTGCGATTTAGGCCCAGAGCTGAGATTCAGGCCATGATTGTTCCCTGTATGGCTTAGGAGGTCCAATAGGGCTTGAACCACACCTATCAAAGTCATAAAAGACTGATATACAAACCAGAAAGTGAGGTGATTGGTTTGCAGCATGGATATGACTTCTTGGTGTCTGGAATATTCCTGGGCATCATAGCTGAGTTAGTTATTCCCTGGTTTTCTGTACGCACAAAAGCAGAGGAAGCAAACTTATGCAATCTTGGGGGATATTTCACTGAGGCCACAGGAAAGTCTAGTAACGTCTTCCAAATCTGCGCATGGCTCCTGAGTGGGGGAGGTAGGTGGTGGCTTCCACCAGCTGCTAGAGAAACAGATAAATCTTCCCTATTTGGCTTCCCTTTCTTTCTTGCTCTCAATGCCTTTTGGACTATCATCTTGGTTATCTATTGCTTTGTAATAAAACAACCCCAAACTCAGTGACATGAAATACCCACCTTTTCTTTTCTTCTTCTTCTTCTTCTTCTTCTTCTTCTTCTTCTTCTTCTTCTTCTCTTATGCACGAATATCGTGAGTCAAGAACTCACCAGCTCCCCCTCAAGAGGCCTCATTTAAACAGGGCAGAGGGGATGGTTGTCTCCATGATGTCTTCGTAGGGAACCTCACTGGGGAATGCCCAGAGGCTGCAGATGCCTGGGGGTTGGCATCATCTGGAAGCTTCTTTACTCACACCTGTGGTACTTACCCTGGCTAAGATGCCTATTTGGACCTCTCTCTTTCCATGTGGTCTCGGAGATTCACCACATGGTAGCACCACCAGAGCTTCAAGCATCAGGACAGTCAGATTACTAATTAATACTAGCTCTGGGTGAGAAAAGCAGGAGTTTTTGCATACGAGGCAGAGTCAGACTCAGAAGTCACACGGCCGCACTTCTGTTCTGCTCAACTGGTGGAAGGGGTTGCGAGTCCACCCAGATTCAAGGCAAGATGATGCAGGCCCACCTCTTGAAAAGAAGAATGTTGGAGAATTTGCAGGCATGTTTCAAGAACTACCGTAACCACCTGCGTCGTGTGTACCCTTCTTTCTTCAGAAAGCCACAGCTGAATTAATCCATATGTGGCTTTCTTTTTCAAGCTCTGGCTTCACTTCCTCAAGATGATAAGTTCATAAAAAGTAGCAGTTTTCAAGCACTTACTTTGGGCTAACAGCTATGCCAACTACTTCAGGTGAGGAATGTCCCCATTTTACAGATGGGAAACCAAGGCTTCCAGCAGGCCAGGAGGTTGCCCCAATCACCCAGAGAGGAAGCCTCAGAGGAAAGATCCACACCCTGAGTTCCTTGTCTGCAGACCCTCACACCCCCACAAGACCACCTGTGAGCGCACTTGGCCCAGTTTGACTGGCAGGACCTGGTTGCTTCCCACCAAGGAAGAAATCTTCTGGTATCACTCAGGACCTCCATATCTACTGCACATGGGTCCCTCCTTGCCCTCACTCTCAGAGAGGGAAATCTTACCTCCGTGTTCCCAGGGACACCTAGTATTCCTCTTGTTCTGGCCAGGGCTGGTATATATTTGGTGGTTTACTGGATGCTTTCTCTATAAAAATGCTTTATGAAGCTACAGTAATTAAAATTGGGAGCAAGCCAAATTTATGTCCAGCTGGGAAATGGGTAAACTATGACATGACCATACAACAAAATATTGATTATACAATGAAATATTATTATACAACAATAAGAAGGAATGAATGACCTCCTGGACGAGCCTCACATGCATCATGGTGAGTGAGAGAAGCCAGACCCAAAGGGCTGCAGACCATTTGATTCCATTTATATGACATTCTGGAAAAGGCAAAACCCCAGTGACCAAACACATCTGGACCTTGGGGAGGACTAGGAGTTGACACAAAAGCTCACGATAGATATAATGGAATATTATTCAGCCTTGAAAAGAAAGGAAATCTGATAAATGCTACAGCATGGACACACTTGGACGACATTACAGGAAGGGAGATAAGCCAGTCAAAAAAGAGAAATTCTGTATAATCTCATTTGTATGAAGTTGAAGGAGTAAATTCATAGAAATGGAAAACAGAATGACAATGGCTCAGGCTGGCCAGGGGTGAGAGAGTTGCTGTTTAATGGGTCCAGAGTTCCAGTTTTGCAAGGTACAAGATATAAAAGTCCTGGTGATCCACTGGGCAACAAGGTGAATATACTTAACTTTACACTTAAAAATGGTTAAGCTGGGATCCCTGGGTGGCGCAGCGGTTTGGCGCCTGCCTTTGGCCCAGGGCGCGATCCTGGAGACCTGGGATCGAATCCCACATCGGGCTCCCGGTGCATGGAGCCTGCTTCTCCCTCTGCCTGTGTCTCTGCCTCTCTCTCTCTCTGTAACTATCATAAATAAATAAAAATTAAAAAAAAAATGGTTAAGCTAAAAAAAAAAAAAAGGTTAAGCTGTAAAGAGTACACTTATCACAATGGGCACCGAGTAACATATAGAATTGTCCAATCACTATGTTGTACTCCTGAAGCTAATATACCCCTGTATGTTACCTATTGTGAAATTAAAATTTTAAAAACTTAATAAAAAATGATTAAGATGGTACGTTTCATATTATGCAGCTTTTTAAAACCACAATTTAAAATTCAAAAAATAAATTTAATAAAAGGCATGATAGACTTTTTTTTTGAAGTGATGAGACTGTTGTATATCTTGATTATGGTGGTGATTTCCTGACTGTATGTGTGTGTTAAACTCACCAAACTGGACACTAAAAAGGGAGAACTTTACTGTATGTGAGTTATATCTGAGTAAATCTGACTTCAAAACAAAAACAAAACGTGGTCCTGGCATAAAAATAGCCCAGGGGCACCTGGGTGGCTCAGTCAGTTGAGTGTCCGCCTTTGGCTCAGGTCATGATCCTGGGGTCCTGGGTTGACTCCTGCATCAGCTCCCTTGCTCAATGGGGAGACTGCTTCTCCCTCTCGCCCTGCTCCTCCCCTGTGTTCATGCTTTCTCTCTCACTCTCTTTCTCTCAAATGAATAAATAAAATCTTAAAAAAAAAAAAAAAAAGAAACAGTCCATTGAACCAATCAGCATGTATTTCTTGAGAATTTACTGTGTACTGAGCACCATTCTAGGCACTGGTGGTATGGAGGCAACTGCGATGGGGTTTATACTTTTGTGAGAATGTGATACAATGTAATGATTAGATAGATTCCTGGAGTAGAAGGGATAGTTCAGAAATAGATGGAGATTATCTCTATATATTCATATTTACATGGAAATGTGTGCATATATACAAATTTAATAAAGGATAAAAATGACATTTCAAATTATAGAGGAAAATTAATTATTCAATGATTTCTAATTTTATACTATGTCCCCAAATAAATTCCATATAAAAATTGAAATGTAAAACAAAATCTAGATGTTGAAAATGTAGAAACCATAGAGAAAATAGAAGTATCTCTGTAATTTTGGCCTGGGGAAGAGCTTTCTAAGCCTGAAACCAAAGGCAAATGAATGAAAGAAAAGATTAATAGGTCTGACCACATGTAAATTGAAAAGCCTGACACCAAAAATGCTATAAATAAAACTAAATGTCAAAGCACAATGAGAAAATATTCTTTGCAGTGTGTATTGTAGAGCAAGGATTAATAACCGTAATGCAAAAAGTAGTGTTATGAATTGATAAGAAAAAGGCAAATATTGTCATAAAAAAGGGCAAAGGACATAAAATCTGACATTTTCATTATTTTAGCTTTATATTTCAATGATTCATAAAACAAGCAATAAACATGGTGGCCAAAAACATAAGAAATGTATTCAAATCACTGAGAATCAAAGAAATGCAAAAGAAGACAGGCAAGAAATTTTTGAGGTCAAAGCTTTAAATGATAACATTCAGTGTTGCAAAACTTTGAGGACTAGATGTTCCCATGCTCTGCTAGCAGTAACTTATAGGGTAAGTTGATATAAGCTTTCTGAAAGATGATGGAATAGCAAAAGCCTTTAGACCCTTATTTATTTAGAGTTTATCAATTCCATCCCCCTCCCCCATCTCTGCTGTATAATACAAACTATGTTTTCCAGACACCTTGTTGGCTTGCAGTTGGCCAATGGGTGGAACCTGGAAGGCATGAAGAGAAGATACAGGACTGTCTTTTGGTGTCCAGCTGAGGTCTGTATCCCTCCAGAAGCAACCGTGTGGTTTGCACCCCCTGGTGTAGCACCAGCTGGTGGTATGCACATCAGGACCATGGTGATCTGACAGAAAGTAGCTGTGGGCCACCCTTTCAGGAGTCTGGGCCCCCCAGTATGGAGTCATGGGTTGATCTGTGGCCCCCCAAAAGATATGTTAAAGTTGTAACTCTTCAAACAGCAGAGTATGAATGTATTTGGAGGTAGCATCACCGCAGGGGAATTAGCTAAGACAAGGTCATATTGGAGCAGTGTAAATCCTTAATCCAATATGACTGGTGTCATTACAAGAAAAGGAGAAGGGACACAGAGACGCATCAAGGAGACAACCATGGGATGACAGAGGCCGAGATTGGAGTGATGCTGCCACCAGCCAAGGATGCCAAGGATTACCTGCAACCATCAGAATCTAGGAGAGAGGCATACGTGGAACGGATTCTCCCTTTGAACCACCGAGAAGGAATCAACTCTTGATTTTTCACTTCTGGCATCCAGAACTGGGAGATACAGGTCTTTTGTCTCAATCTCCCTGTTGGTGACACTTTGTCAGGGCTGCCCTAAGAAACTCTACCTTCAATGACACTGGTTAAATAACTGAGAGTATCGTCCCAGAGGGGAAACCAGTGCAATGATTAAAATACAAAATCACAAGGTGGAAGAATTAGTAATGATAGGACAAGATGTTCCAGATGTGTTAAATTAAAACAAAATTTTACATAACTTGAGCCTGTTTTTGTAAATTAACAGCGACAACCAAAATGTGTGCGTGGTAAATGACAATCTGTAAAGTAGTACACTAATACAATAACATCAGTTACACACTGGGGGTGGAGGTGGCAGGCAGCATTGTGAGTGGCTTTAAAATAAAAGCCTTTCTTTATCTTGGCTTCTTTCTTTTTTTTTTTTTTTTTTTTTTTTTTTATCTTGGTTTCTAAATATCCTACAATGAGATGCGTCTCACTGTTGAATAAGAAAATGAAGGCTTTAAAAAGAAGTGTTTTCTGTTCCAGCATTTCCTCTGACCCGGGCAAGGGACTCAAAGCAGGGAGTCCCACACTTAATGTTCTATGGGGAAACTGAGGCCCACAGTGGGGGTGGGAATGGGGGGCAGGGAAAGGCATTTCCTTCCGAGGCCACATCCAGGCCACATCGAGAGTTGAAAGAGCACTTATTCCTGGAGGGGTGGGGGGGACATTTCTTCCTCTCCTTGAAACTGAGCTCCTTCCAGGACATCCAGAGACCCAACGGAGTGAATGCGTGCTTCGATGATAAATTATCAAAGATGTCATGTGGAGAAACCAAATAAATCTCTCGGCTATTTTTAGCACCCTCAGTTTCCATCACTAACTCTACAGACAGAACCTGAGGCAGCTTCCCTAGGAGGCTATTTTGCCATTTACTTAGAAATTTGTTTTTCATTTATTTTAAATTTTTATTACAAAATTTCCAAATGCTTAAGAGTAGAGGGGACGGTGGCCTACTGAGCTTTAACCGCCAACAAAATTCAGCCAGACTAGTTGTCTCTCCACCTCTTATTTTAAAGGAATTGGCAAACTTTAGGTCATGTGGCCCATAAATACTCCTATTTGCACCTCAAAAGAAGAGGGGGGTAGGGGACATTTTCTTATAACTTCAGTACCGTTAACACATCTAACAACATGAAATATATTTAATTAATATGGCCTGGTATTGGGATACCTGGGTGGTTCAGTGGTTGAGCGTCTGCCTTTGGCTCAGGTTGTGATCCCAGTTATCCTGGGATCGAGTCCCGCATTGTGGTTCCAGCGAGGAGTGTGCTTCTCCCTCTGCCTGTGTCTCTGCCTCTCTCTGTGTCTCTCATGAATAAATAAATAAAATCTTAAAAATATATATATGGCCTGGTATTTGGCTCCCAATCAGTGTCTCTGGGGCCTTTTGGGGGTTCCCTACAATCCCAGCACAGAGGAAGTACCCACTGTAGGGATGCTTCAAAACCTCCAGCACTAAACAGATGGTCGTGTGATACAAGGAGGTGGTGTTTCCCAAATCTCTGGAACTTTTATCCTGCTTCCATTGCTCCTTCCCTGGCAAGGGGCAGGGTGATGGTGCTGCTTGCTGTTGGAGAGAGAACAGGTACAAGATGGAAACACAGCAGAACTCAGTGGAAAGAAGACTTCAAAAGAAGACTGATCTGGCTCTGCTGTGTGACCTTGAGCATGTTACTTAACCTCTCTGTGTGTCAATTTCTGCTTCTGCCAAGTGCAGAAAATGATCCGAGCCTGTGATCTGCCTGTTTGTCCTCAGAGCCATTGGCTGCCCTTCCTGTCTGGGTCTATAGGGCAGCAGCTTGAGGACGGCCCAGGGGAAGGATGGGAAGAATCAAGGTTCTTGATAACGTTGTGGGGCTACTGAATCAACTGCCCACCCCTGGACAAACGTGTTACAGCTCAGTGAGCGGAATAGGGGTTTGACATCTGGAAGTGGCACTGTTTCCACAGAAGGGTGGTACCTGGCTTTATCAGTCTGGAGTAATTTTTTTAATTGGAGACTTCTAAAAAGAAAGAAAGAACGAAAGAAAGAAAGAAAGAAAGAAAGAAAGAAAGAAAGAAAGAAAGAAAGAAAGAAAGAAAGAAGGAAGGAAGGAAGGAAGGAAGGAAGGAAGGAAGGAAGGAAGGAAAGAAAGAAAGAAAGAAAGAAAGAAAGAAAGAAAGAAAGAAAGAAAGAAAGAAAGAGAGAAATCCACAGGCAGTTAGTTGAGAAAGACTGAACTTCCACAAGAACCAAGTATATCCATATTTAGACATGCTGTTGAGAGAGTTTACTTGAGTGTGATTACGTAGCAAGTTAGAAAGTAATAATCAGATGCAAAGTCATAATCAGAAGATGAATCTATTGTCACCACGAATTCCTTAACCGGAGTTCATTAGCCCAGTCACGTGTTCATCCTAGGAGTATTTATTGAGCACCAGCTGTGTAACAGACACCGTGCTAGTCACTGGAAAGTACAAAGATCATAGGGTGGGGAGACAGATGTGTAACTGGCCAATCCTGCCAGGGGGTGATGAGCACTGGGAGTGGTGATCACATGTCCTGAGTTGCTTGGGACAATCTCATCTTATGCCTGTTCTGGAATTAATCATTCATAGTGGCCCTCTATTACTGTCAAGTGTGTCCTGGGTTGGTTGCTAATTATGTGATTCCCCTAATAATGAGAGAAGAATGAACAAAGTCCGGTAACAAAAAAGAACATGGTGATGCTTCTACATCATCCTGGTGTCATGTTGTTGCTTTGACTCCATCCTGGTCCAGGTGGCCCAGGCACGCAGCAGTGACGCCACTTGTCTACGGACACAGACTTCTTCATGGCATTTCTTCCTTCCTTCCCCCTTCTCCCCCTCCCTCCGTCCCTCCCTTCCTCCTTCTTTCCTTCCCTCCCGTCCTTCTCCTCTCCCTCCTCCTTTTTCTTCCTTGTCATCATTGTCGTTTTCTTTTGATCAAATTTATACCTTGCACACAAAGAGTCAAATGTTGTATTTCATTGAAGGTGATATAGATGGTAAATTACCCCCAAACTTTGCAGCTCCAAGCAACTATGCATGATCTCCCACTGTTTCTGCATTTTGGGAATCTAGGAGTGGCTTAGCTGGGTGGTTCTGGCTCAGGGTCCATCTGGAGGTTGCAGGAAAGCTGTCAGGCAGAGCTGTGGTCACCTGAGGGCCTGTCATGGGGCTGGGGATCCATTGCTGAGATGGGTCTCTCCCATGGCTGTTGACAGAAGACCTTAGTTCTCTGCTGGCTCGGTTCCTTGTCCTAGGAGTCTCTCCTCAGGGCTGCTGAGTGTCCTCATGACACAGCAGCTGGCTTCCCCCAGGGCTTGCGACGACGCAAGAAAGAAAGAGCAAGGGAGAAGCTGCAATATCTTCTATGACTCAGTCTTGAAAGACACATGCCAGCAGTTGTGTGGCTACTTTACGCAGACAGACCCTGATGCAAGGTAGGAGTGGGGAACACCAAGAAATAGGAATCGTGGAGCCATCTTGGGGACTGGTTAGACCAGGAGGCAAGCACCCTGAGCCTTGCGTCTCTAATAGTCTAACTGGCCATACACTGAATGGACAGCTCACTAGCCACATTGTTCTACATTGGGAGTCATTCTTCAGAATCCTGGAGGCTTTCCTTCATTAGTCCCGGTTTCCATTGCTGCTGTTGGGAATTCCGCCAGCATTTGGATTTTTCCATCCTTCTCTCTCTCTCTTTAAAGATGTATCTATTTATTAACTGCAAGAGAGGGAAGGAGTAGAGGGAGAGGGACAAGCAGACGCTCTGCTGAGCACAGAGCCTGACGCGGGACTTGATCTCATGACCGTGAGATCATGACCTGAGCAGAAATCAGGAATCAGGCAGTTAACCGGCCAAGCGACCCAGGCACCCTCATCCTTTACTCTCTTTTCACCTCTTCTCTTTGCCCCCTGCATCCTGAAACTTCACCAGCACGGGTGGGATCTTGGCATGCGTTTACTCCTGCCCCGTTGTCATGGGCACTCCGCAGACCCTGTCGGTTCAGACCCCATGTATCTCACTTCTTCCTTGTTCCACTGTCTCTCCTTTCATTTTCTCTGGCCCCTCTTCCTCTCTTATCATTTGGTTATTGGAACTTGAATCTTCTCATTTTTAATTTCTTTGCCTTTTTCTCTACTTTCTGGGAGATCTTGGCGCCTGGTTTAGGGGTGGGATGGTGTAAGAACAGTAGCACCATCTAGGCACTAGACACTATCCTAAGCACATCATATATATTCATTCACTGCATCCTTACATCACCCCATGGGGAAGTGGGGTCACAAAAGAACAAAGGAGGCTAACTCTCATTGGGTGACGCAGCTAGAGCGGAGTGATGCTGGTACTAGAACCCAGACAGTATGGCCCTAAAGCCCACACTTGTGGTCTCAGCCACCCCGACATCCTGCCAAGTAGTGTGGTCCATATGGAAAAATGGGGGAGACGCAAGCCCTCCAGGGACCACAATGTCCTTACAAATGGGATATTGTTTTAACCTGTAGCCTCCTTATAAACAGCATTTTGAAGACAAATATAAGCACAGAGATATCCTCATGAGCTTGCAGGTGACTAACGGGTCTCCCAAACAAAAGGTGAATGTTTGCTTCCTGTGTATACCTACAGATGGGGAGACATCAAATTCACCCATGGGTGCCTTTGTCGCAGGTGTGCTCCAGGCAACACCACCTCCAGCTACTCTATAAGGCATGCAGGGGTTTGAGGGTGGCTGTCCTGCAGAGGCAATATTGATTGCATCTTTAGCGGCGGGGACCATATCCTCTCTATCTCTAGCACCTAGGAGAGTGCCTGACACATAGTAGGTGCCCCATCAGTATTTGTTGAATGCGGAGATTAATGCTGACCCCTCTCCCACCTCTCTTCTTTCTCCCGGTGGTCCCATAACCAGGCTGACTACCCTCCACCTCTCCCACTCTCTCTTGGAGTGCAAACAAGCCCACCTGACTGGATTCTATCCCATTCCTTGGTTTCTGATCCTTACAGGCCAGCCCTCTGTTTCTGGCTCCAGCTTGCCTCTTGAACACAGTGATGAAGTCAGCTTTCCTGACTGTGGACTCACCCTTTAGATCCTCCTGATTCTGGCTGCACTTGGGCAGGGTTCGCCCTAGGTCTTATGTTAGCATACAGACTGAGCCACTGTAACAAGGTGTCCCCAAAGAAGGTGGCTCACATAGATAGAGGTTTCTTTCTTTCTTGAATCAACGTCTAAATGTGGGCAGGTGTGGTAAATGATGGACCCATCTTATCACCCCTTTCTAGATCTCTTTCTTTGCCACATGTCTTTATATTTTCCCCATTAGAGGTGCCAGGCACTTCCCTGTACCGTCGTGTAAGGCTCAGTGATTTAACTTGCCAGAGCCAGTGGCATGTGGGTGGCAGGGGAAATGTTCTGGCTAAAGTAGGCTATGAGAAGGCTTCCATGCTTCTGCTTGCCTCTCTTGTTCTGCTTTCTGTCATGAGAAGAACAATCCCCAGCTAACCAAGGAAGACGAGAGAAAGTGGAGCCCACTCAGACTCAAACAGAAACTCGGCCACCCAGCTGAGCCCAGACAGGTCTCAGGCAGCCTCCAGACACGTGAGTGAATTACATGTTGGTGGTTGTGGGCCACGCAGACTCTGTGCTTATTACAGTGAAGGCCCAGAATGGGCATGCAGCTGTGCTTCATGAAGTGGTTCATGGGCCCGTGTTAATGGTCAACTCTGCTATCCTAACTTGTGACTCTCATCTGTGTCTGTGGCAGCTGCTCCAGCCAAGGGGAGGAAAAAACCAAAGATGAGAGGGGTGTGTGGCTTGACTTTAGGGAACTGACCTCGAAGCTGTACATAGCATTGCTGCTCGTTAGCTCATAGGACTGAGCCCAGTCACATGGCCCTGCTGAGAGCCTGGGGAATATGGACTTGCTGTGGGCTGATTTATGTTCCCCTAAATCGATATATAGATGTCTTAACCTCAGAATGTGAGTGCTTTTGGAGTTAGGGTCTTTAGAGAGATAATTAAGTTAAAATGAGGTCATATGGGTAGGTCCTAAGCCAATATGACTGCCATTAGGACATAGACACACACCGAGGAAAGACCACGTGAGGACGCGGGAAGATGGCCATCTACAAGCCACAGAGGCAAGTTGCCTCTCCTTCCACATCTTCCCAAGTCCCCAGACATCTATGCATGGGGTTAAGAGGAGTGTGGGTGAGGTGTGGTCAGGCCAGTGCCATCTAAGCCAGAGGCTTTGCTCTATTCCCGGACTTCCCACACTCTTTGACTTCTGCTACAATGTAGTATTTTTTTTAAGATTCTATTTATTTATTCATGAGAGACACATAGAGGCAGAGACATAGGCAGAGGGAGAAACAGCCTCCTTGCATGGACTCAATCCCAGGACCCCAGGATCACGACGTGAACCAAAGGCAGATAGATGCTCAACCACTGAGCTACTCAGGTGTCCCCAATGTAGGTATTCTTAACCGCCTCTGTGTGTGGACCACTACATAGAACATGGTGGAGCCTTTGGACCTCTTCACAGAGTAATGTTTGTAAGTGCATCTGATAAAATACAGAGAATTTTTTAAAAATGAAATTAGAATAATACCAAAATATTGTAAAAACCAATCTTGTGACATAGTACTATGTGTTTTTCTTTTCCAATGCTTTAATCCTAAGATTGGGCAAAGGTATTCTGTTTCTTTCTTTTTTTTTTTAACAATTAGCTTTTTTAAAAAATTTTTTATTTATTTATGATAGTCAAACAGAGAGAGAGAGAGGCAGAGACATAGGCAGAGGGAGAAGCAGGCTCCATGCACCGGGAGCCCGACGGGGATTCGATCCCAGGTCTCCAGGATCGCACCCTGGGCCAAAGGCAGGCGCTAAACCACTGCACCACCTAGGGATCCCAAAGGTATTCTGTTTCTATACATATTTCATAATGGTCATAATATCAAAGTAGTGGTGAGCATAAATATTTTGAGATATCTGTGACAACCATAATATGGCACAAAAATATCTGCAATTATTCGTAGTTTCAAAGTACTACTAACATTACTGAGGTTTGTTGCCTGTGATATAATTTTTCTCATTTAAGTCCACGGGCTCCCCCAGATTCCATCTACACATCACTTGGGGGTCCGTAGACCCAGATTGAGAACTCCTGCTTATTACTGGGTTGATTGCTAGAAGAAGCTGAGCCCTGGATTTTACAGCCCGCCTGCTGTCCCCCACTCCTGAGCATCTGGAAGAGGGTGAGCAGCTATTGCAGTCATCTGGCAAGCCTCGACATGTGGCCTGCGACCGATAATTACTTGTTCATCCATGCATCCATGCACATATGCATGGATCCCTTCCGGCATTTGCTCAACAAATGTTTATAGACATTTTTTCTGGGTTCTGGGTTGGTATCTCAAGGGGTTTCCAGGCGGATGGAAGAGAAACACACGAGTGAACGACAATGTAATATTAATGCTAACAGGAGGTATGAACAAAGAGAGGCAGACACAAAGTTGGGGGCAGAGAGGCATCCCAGATAGAGGGAATGTCGTGAGTGGCATCCTAAAGGTGAGAAAGCGCCCGGTAGGTCTGAGAAACAGTGTGGTGGTGTGGGTCACGTTTGGGAATATGGATTTCATTAGCCACTGAGGTCTCCAGACAAGACAATGCATGATCAACTCTGCAGAGACAGGGATATGGCTTGGAAAGGGCAAAGATTGGAGGCAGGAAGGCCAGTTAGGAATTTTTGGAACAAGCCCAGCATGAGGTGATGATGAGACCTGAGATCAGGTACAGGCCAGTGGCCATGGAAAGAGAAGGTGCATAAGAGAACTTTCTTAAGTGGGACAGACTGGAACTGGTGACCAACAGGGTGGGGGTGGAGGGCTCCTGGCTCTCTGAATTGGGACCTGGGAGCCTACTCATGCATTAACCCAGAATGGGGGGCATGGGGACAGAACGGGGAATGGAAGGAGATCGTGAGTTTGATCTTGAGTTTGCTAAGTCATTCAAGTTCCTGTAGCACATCATGGTGGTCTTGTCAGACAGGAAGTGGCCTCCATGGAGTGGAAGGGTGGACGTCATTCCTGTTTGAGTCCTCTTTGCTCAGGAAAAGAGAAAAAGCAACAGGACCCATCCCAGATACGCCTCTCAGTGTGCATGGGAGTCACTTCAAGAGTTTGTTGGGAAAGATGTTGAGTGTGAGCCGGTCTTGAGTGTGAGGGGCAGAGGAGGGTATAGTTCAGCTGTGGGTTAGAGGGCAGAGCTGGTCAAGCAGAAGGTACTAGTTTCCTACAACTATTGTGACAAAGTATCACAGACTGGTGGCCTTAACAACATAAATGTATGGACTCAAGGTTCTGGAGGCCAAAAGTCCAAACTCAAGATGCTGGATAGGTTGGTTCCATTCCCCTTGTGGAATGTCTTCTCCTTCCTGTGTCTTCCCTCTGTACCTGTCTCTGTCCAAAGTTTTCCTTTCCATAAGGATGATTAGCCCACCCCAGTGACCTCCTTTTACCTTATTTGTCTATAAAGACTCCTCTCCAAATAAGATCACATTCTGAGGTCCTGGGATTTAGCACTTTAACATGTGAATTCTGGGGCATACACAAATCACCCTCTAACACACTGTGGGAAGCCAGTGCAGAAGAAAGATCCAGAGATCCTGTGAGAGCACAGGGGACACCGGCCTCAGGGTGTGTAAGAGAACCATCAGGGCAGAGAAGAAGTCTGTTGGAACATATCCCCAGGGCTGAGCATGATCAGGTGGACAGTGTGGCAGGTGGGAACCGTGAAAGGCATTTGAGCAGGGGAGAAGTCACTCATTCTGGGCTTTGGGAAGACCCCATGAGGAGAAGGGGGCAGAGGTGTGACCACTGTGAGCTATCACCCTTCCAGGCAGCAATGAAGTCTCAGACCGAGCCTTCTGGTACATCTTGCCTGGAACAAGGATACAAATAGATCTGCCATGGCAGGGACATGAGTGTGCCCGGAGAAGTCCCCTAGGACCACTCACTCTTCAGAAGAGGCAGGAATCCCAGGGATTAGAGGGAGCTGCGGCCCTGGGTTGAGTCAGCACTAACACCTGGGATGTGAGGCTCTGAAGTGGCTCGCTTGATTTCCTGACCCAAAGCCCCTGCAAAACCAGAAAATTAAAGGCAAATCATTTAGAAACAGTTCAGTTAACTCTTGGGGATTAATGTCAGCCTTGCCCTCTGGAAGCCAAGCCGGGGCCATGGTGGCAATGAGTGACGCATCGTCTCGGTTTTCTGGAAGCAGAGAGCAGCAGAACGGGGCTCCTTCCGGGGCCTTGGGCTGCTGCCTGGTGTCCTTTCCAGGCCTTCCTCAGAGGGTCACTGGTTCTGTGTTGCTGTGGGTTAAGGAGCGTGTCCTTTGGGATTGGCACACTCTGCTGCGCCTGGGGAGGGAGGCGTACGGACCCAGCGAGGGAGGAGGCCCATCTGCTGGACTCGACACTTCCTCATGAGCAAGAGCTTTTCTGGCTTGGGTTTCAGGGTGGCACCCATGTAGGACAGACGTTAGAGTCCAAAGCTGACCACCAAGAAAGAACTCTTGAGACGGCTTTGGTGCAGCAAGGTGGTTTTATTGAAGTAGGGGACGGGATGGGTGGGCAGAAAGAGCTGCACTGGGGTCATGAGGAGTGGCCCATCCTGTACTTTCAAGTAGGGAGAGGGTCAGGGAGAGCGGAACCCTCCCAGGGATTTTGGCAACAAGGTTCTCAGGATCCCAAGGGGGCTAGCTTTTGTTGGGAAAGGGCATTTATTAAGTAAACCCTCAATCACGAGATCCTCCAGATGTAGATCGGTGGGTCATATGCTTGGAGGGTGATTGCCAACATGAATCTTGGGGAGGGAGGAGGGGGAGGGAATTGAGATAAAGGAAGTTTCCAAAGGAATTTTTTTTTTTTAAGATTTTACTTGTTTATTCATGAGAGACACACAGAGAGAGACAGAGACACAGGCAGAGGGTGAAGCAGGCTCCATGCAGGGAGCCCGATGCGGGACTCGATCCCAGGACCCCGGGGTCACGTCTTGAGCTGAAGGCAGATGCTCAACGACCGAGCCACCCAGGGCCCCCCCAAAGGAATCTTTATATGCTGAAGGAGACTTACAGGGTCCTGGGGGTCGGGCTAAGACTGCCTCATGCCCTTAACAAAGTATCAGCATCCAGGCAGTTGAGTCCCTAGAGGAAGGTCACTCTGCCTGCTTCAAGGACTTGTCAGCGGGCTGTAGGTAGTGAGGAAACGTAATAATTTTCCTTTTGCCTTTGCTTCCCACATCAGCACTGCCAATCCGTTCTCTTTGGGTCTCTGCGGTTCTGCCCCTGTCCCTGCATCCTGCCGCCTGTTCCTGTCTGTCCTCCCTTTGCATTAAGTTCGCCCTCACTCTGTGTGCCTCTGGGCTCTCTGTGTGCCCCAGCCCTCCTTATGTCTGCTCTTGGGGGGCCTGTCTGCCTCTCCCTTCATCTCCGAGCCCTTGTCTCTGTGTCCCTGTTGGCCTCTGAATCTCTCTGTCAGCATATCTCAAAGTGCCAGGTTTTCCTGGGCTGGTCTTTGGTGGCTGCAGCGGGCGGTGGTGACAGAAGCTGGGAACCCCTGCTGTGAATCCTGGACATTCACACCTACATTTGCTTGTCAACAGCACCAACCGGCCTGCAGAAAACCACCTCTCTCGTCCCTGTTTTACTCCGTGCTTTCCACCTGACTGGTTTGACTACAAGGGTCAATTCATCCCCCACAGACACCTGCTAACATCCTGCGGAATAATCTTAGAGTTCTGCTCTATGTCTTGGCCCTGCTCCCTGTTTGTCTACCCAGCTCTCCTCTCTCTCTCTCTCTCTCTCTCTCTCTCTCTCTCCTCTCTCTGTGTCCCTGAGTCTCCGTCTCTCCCTTCCTGAGTCCTAGCCCTCCCGGTAATGATGTGTCTGTCTGTCTGTGTTGGCAAGCCAGGAATGAACACTGAAGGAGGAACTGGTGTCTTCTTAATTAAGAGAGTTATTAAGTACTGGCTCTGGAAAAACCTGGTTTTGATAGAACAGAATGGGATGAAAACCTAAACTCAATATTGCTTATTTTGCCCCCTGAAATAACAGAGTCCTATTCAGACAATCACTTGGCGACAGGAAGGTCAAAGGAGAAAAAGTAGGCAACTCAAGGGTGGGCTATGATTCCTTTAAAGCAGAAGAGCGGCAAGCTTCCCCCCCACCCGATTACCAAATGCCACCTTTGCCTGGGGCCTTTTTTTTTTTTTTGCCTGGGGCCTTTGCAGCAAGCAGCGTCCTGCCCCAGCTCTAGCACCTTTTCATTTTGATAAAGACCTCACTGTCTTTTTACCAACTTACTACTTGAAATGATAATATAGCCTGCGTTTGGTGTTTCAAGGCTGTGATCTATTTTCCTAGTGGTTCAGTTTTAAAAAAAAAAGAAGGTTTAGTTTTTCCTAAAAAAAAAAAAAACCCCAAAAAACAAACAAACAAAAAAAACGGAGGGCCCAGGGAGGTTTTCTCCCTTTCTCCTCTTGCTGACTTGAGTTCTCTGTCTCTCTCTGTCTCTCTCTTTACTGCTTTGTCCTGGGACAGCCTTGGCCTGAGGTCCCAGGAGGGTGGGGGCTCCTTGGCCTTTCCCAGGAGCTGGGGTGCTGGGGGGATGGGGAGCAAATGGTGAGCTTTGTGGATCAGACTGAGGTGCAGTGAGGGCGCTTTTCCAGCAGCAGAAGCCGGGAGCCAGAGGGTCACCAAGCCGCAGATGCTGGGGGTGCTTCCAAGTCCTGGGTGGCAGGTGCAGGCGGTGGGGGGGTGGTGCGAGGCCAGCCTGCTGCAGGACTGGGGCATGTGCCTGAGCCCCACTGGCTTCCCGGGCACTGCCAGAGATCAGCCCGGGGCCACCCACACGCCGAGGACTGACACGAAGTAACTACACGGAGGAGAGGAGGGGGACCTGGGCTTTTGAAAGCGCAACACTACTGTTTCTTCCTGTCCCCACTTTTTCTCCCTGTCTCTCCCGTCCACATGCCCTGTGACTCCTCTCCTTAGCTCGGGCCTGCGGCCTCCTTCCTCTCTCTTGGCCTCTTGAGCAAGCTGTTACCAGTTTCTGCTCTCCGAGGGGGTCCTAAGAGGAAGGCCTGGCGTGTGCCCAATGCTTCAGACCTGAAATGTCACCAAGAACTTTTACACTTGCTGTACAGAGAGAGCAGCCCGGTTTCCATTTCATGGATGAGAAAACCCAGAGAGGGTGAGTGACTTGCCCAACATCACACAGGAAATAAGTGAAACTCAAGTCAGCCAGGGAAGTCCACCTTTCGACCATCCTGTGACTCCCATGGCCTCCTCTGGAGGTTGTGGGGGGTGCTTTTTCCAGGGACACACCATTTCCCTCACCCTCCTTCTGGCTCTGGCCCTCTTTGCTGTGTGGCTCTGGGCAGGACAGCACCACAGGTGACACCAGAGCCCCTCGGGCTTCGCAGGCTCACCCTGCCCGGGTCGGTGACCCCCACACTGTGTTGGAGGCTGGGCACCTCGGCCCTGGCAGGTCTTTTGCTGATCTGTCTTCTTTTCTCCCAACCTCGACTCTGTTGTGCCAGGAGGAGCTGCAAAGAAGGAGCTGGCCCTGATACAAATGATTTTGGCTTCTGGAACACTGACCATCAGCAATGTTGGCAGCAGGTGAATTTCCAGTCCTGTCTTACATAAGGAAACACCAAGTTCATATTTTTAAACATACCAGAAAACTGTTCCTCAACTGTGACCTGCCATCAGGAGGGGCAAAATGAGGACACATGGTGGAGTGAGAGGGGCTGACGAGGAGGGGGCTCAAGGTGGACCTACTAGTAGCAACGGTCCCGAGCGTCTGCGAAGAGCTGGCTCTGTACCAGGCCCGTAGCCATTCCATCTCACTAAATCCCCCCAGGAGCCCTGGAGGCAAGGGCTGCCGGTCCTGATCTGGAGAAGAGGAATCTGAGGCTTATATCCCAAGGTCCCCAAAGCTCCCAAACCAGGAAGGTCAGACTGCAAGCCCCGTTCACCTACCATGAAGTGAGTCTCCCCTGGGAGAGGAGGCATGCTGTTGAAGCAGTGACTTGGTTGCTGTGGAATTGGTAACAAAGCTCAGACAAGTGCTGGACGCAAGGCCTTTGGTCTCAGGCACTGGAAGATTTGGAGCATCCTCAGGCCAGTGGTGTGGCCAGAGAGTAGGCTGCTGCTGTGCACATTGTCTAGAAGGAGCCCAGAGTTTCCCTGGGGCTCCAGCAGGGATCTGGAAAGTGCTCGCCTGCAAAGGGGAATTATCTGACCGGTACCTTCAGTGCCCATCAAGAAGAGTCTAGATAAACAAATCATAGATCAGCAACTAACAAGATCTACAGAGCTCTCTGAGACTTACGAGGGGAGAAGTCCAAAATTCAGCAGCCTGTGGTTAAATGTGGAGTGAACTGCAGAATGGAAAAATCACTTGTGTTAAAAGATCCCCCAATACAAAGCCTAATGTTTCCATGGGTAGTTTTAAGTGTGTGTCCATGCCTGTTAAGAGGCCCCCCCAAATTGCCGATGGGCCTGGGCTCATGAAGGGGGCAGAGGGTGATGGGGAGGGGCAGGGATGGGTGGGTGGGGGAAGCTGGGATTTCTCTGTAGTGCTTGAATGACTTACAGCAAAAAATACAATCATGTGCTTTTTGAGCAAAAATAAAGGCATTAAGAAAATCAAAAGAAAAGGGCAAAGCTGCTTTGTGGATAATAAATATATAGGATGGCAGCTTGGTTTGATGGATCAATTCATTCGTTCACTCAGCCAATAAACATTAAAGAATATGTGTCCTCTGGGACAGGCCCTGTGCTAGGGACTGGGGCTGCAGGGATGACAGACGGAGCCTGTGTCCCCAAGGAGCTTAGGATCCAATGAGGAAGGTCTATGGCAAACCCAGAGTGACAACCAGGATGATAAAGTCATTCCAGGAGCTGCGATTGCCCAGGGGATCACGTCATCTGGCTGGTCCACAAGTATCATGAAATTGTTGTCAAGAGGGTAATATTTAGGTGGGGCTCTCCAGGAAGACCAGGAGCCAGGGAGAAGGTTCCTGACAGAAAGGACAGTGTGAACAAAAGCTGCACAGCAGGGGAGCCCAGAGCCACGCTCTGGTGGGCTGTCACTAGTCTTCCCACACATCTCCCTTCCTCCTGGAGCCAACATAGCTGGGTGACTATGTCCACCATGAAGACACCCAGATTCTAGAGCACCTCTGTCCTCTCGGCCACACAATCTCTCTGATCCTGTTTCTTGTCTGGAAAAGGATTGGGGGTGGGTAGGGGTGTGGGGGGGTGGTGATAATCCCTGTCCTGCCAAGTTTCTAGGATCATCACGAGGACAGGTGGGCTAATGATTGAAAAAGCATTTCAAAAACCAAAATGCACCAAAGACTTGGATTCTAGTCTTGCTTTTAGAGTCGGAGCCATGCACCCATACAGAAAAATTAAAAACAGAAAAAAAAGGACCTGGATTTCTCCCTCTCTTATCCCCAGGCCTCCAACAACCTCAGGTAGACAAGGCCTTCTGAGACCAGCCATCAGACTGAGAAGTTAGGGGCAGAGTGGGGAGGGGTCATGGGGGTAGGGCAAGGGAAGAGATGGCCACATCACAGCGATGGGCTATGAAGACAGTTGTCCTTTCCAGCAGGTTTGTGGTGGGGCCTGGCCAGGCTCAGGCCCAGCTATGAAGTCACCAAATAGGATTTTCTTTGCTCTCAGACTTGGCTGTTTTCCATTTTCTTAACATCTTGCCAAGGAAAATAGCTCTTGGGAAGATTCTGCACCCTTTCTATCCTGCAGAGGAGTGATCTGGCCTTTCTCTTGGTAGTATCCAGGGGCCACCAGGTTAATATGGTCACGGTCACCTCAAGCCCTCTGTAGCCTGGGATGTGAGTGAAAGTGGTGCTTAGAGCTGTCAGGGCCTTGACAGGCTCCTGAAAGAAGCCCTCCTTGACTTTCCCAGGGATCAGGGCAGTGAGGTGAAGGGAGGCAGCTGTCAGTAGTGAGTAGATGAGACTGTATTTACTGGGGATAGTGGTAGGGGCTTCCAGGGCTCTGCTGATCTTGCACAGCTTAGATCATTGTGGATTTCCTAGGGCCAAGGAGTGGTCCCTGAGACCTGTAAATGACATCATTGTCCCAGACAGAATGTCAACAATGGTCTGCAACGGGACTGTCATGTTTGAGTGTGTTGTCCCTCATCTGCAACACTGGCCTGAGAAACCCAGGTTTGTAATTTGTCGAGCAAAAATCAGAAGGCAATCTAGGGAAGGATATGGTAACCTAGAGCCTTGCCTGCTGTATCCAGCTCATGGAACAGGTGACAGCGTGGATGGTAGGAAATTGGGGTGAAACCTGGACACCTGGGATCCTAGCTTACAGTCTGCAGGGGTGGAGGGAATCACACATCTCATGAAACAGGATGGATTCTGTGAGAGCAAGTGTGTTCGAGAGCCCTGAGGCTATGCTTAGGTTTGATGATTTGCTGGAAGGACTAGCAGGACTCAGAGAGCTATTGTACTCACGGTTATGGTTTATAACAGTGAAAAGACACAGGTTAGAATCAGCAAGGGGTGAAGATGCATGAGGCACAGTCCTGGAGACACCGTGCACCAGCTTCTATGTGCCTTTCCCAGGGGATCACAGATTACAGACTGACTGATTTGTGTGGCAATGATGTGTGACAGCCAGAGAAGCTCACCTGAGTCTCAGTATCCAGGTCAGCATGTAGGCATGGCTGTCCACACCGTGGCTGACCTTACTGGGTCTCCAGCTCCTCCAGAGATCAGACTGATGCATGTGGCCCAAAGCTCCCCACCCCCACCCTCTCCCATTATAAGTCTTATTGTTTGTGTGGACTATCTGGCATGGCCCAAAGACACTCCAGTCAGGACGAATAGTCCAAGGACTTAGTTTCTCTCACACTCCTCTTTGGAATCTGCAGGGTGTGGACAACCCAGTCTTGCTGGGACAGTCCTTTATGCACACTAGGATTGACAGAGAACTCAGAGAGTCTGAGTCTTTCCCCTGCTGGGTCAGATCAGACGAGGAGAGGAAGCAGGAGAGTGCCTGGCTTAGCTGGCATGAAGCCCTCAGGGTCATGACTGTCAGGAGAAAGTGGCTACATTACACTGATGGAGGACCAAAGCCATCTATTAAAGGAAGAACCCCCCCACTTGGTCCCCCCAGTGTTCTTATGAAGAATTTATATAAGATGAGGGACAACCCGGAAGGGCTGAGGTGGATGGCAGGGCTGCCATCTGGGGTCCCTGGCACAGCCACTGGTCTCATGTGATGACCTCCAGCACAGAGACCCCCAGCCAGAGACAAAACAAGCTGGAGCAGCTCCTCAGGCAGCTAAGAGTGGCACAAGGAATGGGGGGGCGGGTGTTTAACAAAGGTACAGAGGGTATGTCTCTTATTTTTAAGTGTCCCCTCTTCTTGTTGCTAAGGTCACAGTTCAGAAGTTAAAATAAGACTTTGTCTCTTCCTGAGATAGTAGATGGCAGTGGGGAAGACGGGTACCCTCGGAAGAAACCTGGAGCCCTGCTCCAGAAACCTGGAACCAGATCTGTTGATTCCAGCAGGTCATGGCAGAGGAGCTGACCAGATGGGCTGGTCTCCAGAAGACAGAACCGGAACAAGGGAGTACAACCAGAAGGAAGGTTTTAGCCCACATACAAAAGAATTTGCTAACGACCAGAACTTCCAGAAGCAGGCAGGAACCACTTGGGTGGCAATAAGCTCCCTGTCATTGGAACATGCAAGCAGGAGCTGGGTAGCCACCTGCCAGTGATACTGCAGAAGGGATTCTTGCTCTGAGAGGGAGAAAAAACTGAGATGACCCATTCCCTACTCTCTCCCGTGGTGACCTCTTCCAGACCTGGGCATTAACCACCTTTTATAGTTCAAATTTCCCCCATTTAAAATTCCAGCCCAGACCACTCTCCTTAGCTCTAGCACCACGTCAGTCTTCTCCACTGAATGTCCAGTATGCGGAATACATCCGGCACACAGTGTTCAGTAAGTATTTTTAAACAATTAGATGAATGTCAGCACCCCCATCATCTCCACCCCCCCATTCTTTTCTCCTTTTGGGTTATTTAATCAGCACTTCAGGCATATAACCTTCATGCAAGCTACGGTCCCTTGAATCTTATGGCAGCCATGCCAGCTCCACTCTTGACCTCCTGGGTCATGACTGGCAGGAGAAAGTGGCTACATTACACTGATGGAGGACCAAAGCCATCTATTCAAGGAAGAACACCACCCAGCTGCCAGGACCCCCAGAAGCATAAGTCAGACATTCTATGTTGCTTTCCCTGTCCAGAGCCCTGTCACTGTGTATGCCCTGCCTCCTGCAGCTGCCTCCTCCGAGATGGAGTTACTGGGGGCAGTGCTTGCATCTGCTTCATCATTGCTCACCCAATGTCCAGCCTCAGCACTGGCACAGAACAGGTGCTCAGAGCCCAAGCACTGCACCAAACTGCCATGTTCCCAGCTCCGATCTCAGCCTCGGTAGGCTGGGGCTGCCCGTCCCTCCTCATGGCTTCTTCCAGTAGAGCATGTGTGAAATTAATGGACCAGCTCTTCCCGGGCTAGGAAATCTATTTCACTTTAATGAAATCCAATTAATGCCTTCAGTGCGGAGCCCTGGGCCCTCCTAGGCTAAAGATGTTGAATGAGGGGCCGCCTCTTCCTGTAACCCAGATGTGCCTTCTCGCCTTCATCTCCCTTCCAGGAACAGCTCTGCCAGCAATGATTTCTCAGTCTCTTTCATCTCCAAATGCACATCTGTTGTCCACATATCCCTGTCTCAGGGATCTTTGAGTGTCACTCTGCGGAATAAATGAAGAGGGTACTCTTTCACGCCACCTACTCAGCCACATGCCCATCCTTCAACTTACTCATACTCTTATTTGCCCACACACACATCTACTCAGCCACCCATCTAATTGGAAACTTATTCATTCACCCATCTGCTCCCTCCACTTATCCATCCACTCATCATCCTACCTATCCATCCCCCCATCCGTCCATGCAAACACACCAAATACTCATCTCCTTGAGTGTCTACTTTATCTTAAGTTCTTTGCCTGGCGCTAGGTAAATAAAGTTGAACAAGATTCAGTTACTCCCCTGGAAAGGCTAGCAAGCAACTTCTAGCAACTTTTCCACTAACTGCTAGCTAGCAACTTCTTCAGGTTTAATAAGAGAAAACCAACACAGTGCTGTGGTTAAGAAAAGTATGAGTTCGGGGTTCCTGGGTGGCTCATTCAGGTGAGTGTCCAGTTCTTGGTTTCAGCTCAGGTCACGATCTCAGGGTCGTGGTATTGGGCCCTGAGTCAGGCTCCCCACTCAGCGGGGAGTCTGCTTGTCTCTGGCTCCCTCTGCCCCTCTACCCTGCTTTCTCTTTCAGAGGAAACAAAAATAAAATAAAAAAATAAAAAAGAAGAGCACGGGTTCTTGTGCTAGAAAATTTGGAGTAAAATACCAGGTCAAGTACTCAGTAGCTCAAGAACATGAACAAATTGCTAAAGTTCTTTATGTTTCGATTTTCTCATTGCAATGAGAAATGGAATTGTGGCATGTATTAAGTGATCAACAAGTGATCAATAATACTATTATTTAATGTTGTTGCTCTGATCATTATGGTCTATTCCCTCATATATTAATCACAAGATGTGATTACTTGTGCATTTAATGATTAATTTACACATTCAATGAGTATTTATTATCCTCTGCATATTCCAGCCTGCGCTAAGCTCTGCATACTTCAGAAGTTTAGAATTTTATTGTATAGACAAGGCAGGCACCCCTGGAAATAATAACACCGTAATAACAACCACATGAATGGTTGTAATAATAAAGACAGCTTAATAGCTGTCAAAGGCTTACCATGTAGGCATTGTTCCGAGTATTTTCTGTACATGAACTCATTTCAAATTCATAACAGCTCTGAAGCAGGTCCCAACATGCTCCCCATTTTACAGAGGAGAAGATCAGGACCAGAAGAGGTTAAATGTCTCATCCAGTGTCTTATGGTTGGTGAGTGGAGGACGTGGGATTTGAGCCATCACAATAAAGGGGTCTTAACCGGAATAGGGCCTTGGAGTGTTTGTTCTTGAGGATCAGCCAGAGGCTCAGCCAGAGGCTCAGCCAGAGCCGCTGAATCAAAACCACTGGGTGCAGGGCCCAGGAATCTGCATTTTGAGCATGAGTTACCCCCTCTTTAAAGCTTGAAAATTCCTGCTCTGATGTTGGAAGTAGAAGCCCGCCCTCAACTTCACCACTTACTCCCTGTGTGATGCTTAGCCCCTCTGGGGCTCCGTTTCCCCTTTAGGAAGTGGGGATTGGTACTATTGCCTCTTGACCTATAGCTTAACAAGGTGATCAGAAACATGAGTGCAAGAGTGTGGAGGAAGGGGAGGAATACAATGTTTGGGGGCCAGGTTCTGGGATGCCCTGCAGGTGGAGGGACGTGCAGATGGTAGAAGGGAGGCCAAAGACCAGTGTGGACGCTTCAGAGTCTGAGGATCCCTTGGGAGCTTTGTGTTAGATTCATTAGGATCCTTCTGAGTTTCTAGGCTTTTGAGGTATCTGTTAAAACAGGTCCTTCCTCACCAGGGACACGCCTGACGGCTTGGTTCTTGGAAGCTTCTTCCAGGACCAATCAGGGTGAGTGGCAGAGTGTGCTTGCAATCTGAGGGGAGGTCGTGGCACGTGCCACCCTCGAGCCCACGTGGCATCTGTGGCTGGTCCCCACACATTCCTAGGAAAGCTCTCTCAGCCCTTCCAGCTTTGCAGGCAGCAGACAGGGTGGTTTCAGGACGCAGCACCTGCTTCTGCTGGGTGAGTGACGGGGTCGCCCCGGAAAGGGGGCTCTCTCGGGTCGGCATGACCGGGGGTCACAGTAACAGCTGAGAGATGAAAACTCATCCATCAGTATGCCTGTCACCATGACTGTCACCATGAGCAAACACTCCTGGTGGCCCGTTCATTGACTTTTTGATGCAGACTGCATCACCTTAGGGAGTGAGGGTGGCATCTGGCAGGAATCTGGCCCAGCAACAGTGCCCACGTCACGGCATCCTGAAGTTTGGATCAGTCTGCATTTGGTCAGGAAAACAGCTACTGCCAAGTGGCTCGGGAACAGGGCTGCAGTGGAGGAGGGGAGTTTTGCAGAGCCTGGGGAGAGCTGGGGCCTCTGGAGGCTCTGGTGACACAGTCACCAAACCTCAGCCCAAAGGCCCCAGAGCAGGGGAGCGACTAGGTGTGGGGGTCCCCACAGACAGTGCTCATGAGGTGGTCAGAGAAGCCCTGCATCTAAGGGAGTGGTTGGCCCCAACCTCCACGGCCTCCCAAGAGTAACTGTACCTCCCAGTTGCAAGAGAGCTGGTGACACTGGCAAGCCCCAACCAGAAGCTGCCTCAGTTCTCTGGGCTGTAGGAACAGCACCAGGCTGGCAGCTTAACCAAAAGAAATGTATTGTCCCACAGTCTTGGAGGCCAGAAGTCCAAGATTAAGGTGTCGACGATGGGGCTGGTTCCTTCTGAGGCTGGGGTGAGGGGGTGGGAGTGAAGAACACGCTCCAGGCCTCTCCCCGAGCTGCTGGGGGTTTGCAGGCAATCTCTGGCATCCTTGGCTGTAGAAGCATCACCTCGATCCCTGTCTTTGTCTTCACGATGTGTTCTCCCTGAGTGCATGTCTGTGCCCAAATGTCCCCTTTTTAGAAGGTCATATTGGATTGGGGCCTCCCCTGGTCCAGCATGACCTCATCCTAAGTAATTACATCTGTAAGCCCTCTAATCCCACATAAGGTCACCTTCTGAGATATTGGGGGTTAGGACTTCAACATACAGGTTTGGGGGGAGGGACACAATTTAACCCATGACAGAGAGGAATCTGGGAAACATAGTTCCCAGCCTTAGAGGAATGTGGTGAGAAGATGAGTACGGCCTCACCCACAGAAAGCCGGCAGGGATGCTTCCCCACCCATTCATCCCTTCATGAAACGTTCACTGAGCACCTACCACATGCCAGGCTCTGTTTGGTATTGGAGACCCAGGGGTGAGTTAGGCCTTTCCCCTGTGTTTGTCCTGGGCATGAGTTGACAAGCAAATCGAGAAATTATGATTTTTGACAGAATGCTCACGGGAGGACCAGAGGAAGCCCAGCCCGCCCACTTGGAGACTTGAGGATGAGTTTTGCAAAAGAGGAGGTGGAGCTCAGTGGGGGGTCAGGAGGGGCAGTGAAGTGAGGAAGGCATTCCAGCTGGAGCCACCAACCCATCCCAGCAGGCACAGAGAGAGGGGCCGGGAGGAGCAGCGCCTGAAGGCAGGGTGCCAGAGCTCCTTGGATCCCAGGCAGAGGACTGGGGCGGGGGGGGGGGGGGGGGGGGGGGGGGGGGGGGATGGGCATGGGTACGCGTGCACTCCCACCACCAATCCTGGACTGCTTCCCCATCTCCTCAGGTTAAATATGGGGCAGCCAGGGTGGAAGCAGTGTGAAGGAGGTGGCAGGCAAGTGCAGATGGCCAGGATGAGTCACTTATGCTCCTTAGGGGGCTTTGATCACGCAGAAGCGCTGCTCCTTCGACTTTGTGATATATTTAGAGCCAGCCCCTTCCACCTCCATGTCTGCAAACTCTGTCCTGCCACCCGAGAGTGGGGACTCTGCCTTCCTCGTCGTGGGTCCCCCATAGCTGGTCTGGCACCTGGCCTGGCAAATTGCGGGCTCAGAAATGTTGAACACAACAGCAAAGTGGTTTATTTGACTGTTGCCACCCACCTGGCTGCTGCCAGCAGAGGGCTTATGCCAACGTGTTTGTGTTCAGCAGCCCTCATAAATGTTTTTGGATCTTGATCTCTTATATTTGCACAACTTGAATAAACAAGTTTATACCCATTACCTTATTTCACGTCTGGACAACAGGCAGGGCGGGGAGGAGGTGGTTCTCTCTCTGGTGTGGATGAGGGTGATGAGTCTGCTGAGAAGTTCCTCATTTGAAACAGGTGCGGTGCAGGACTCTGGGGGGAGGTAGCCAGGTGTCCTGTGCTCTGGGGTCAGTGCTGGGGGACAGGCAGGTGGAGGTGGGGGAGAAGCCACGTGTCTGGGTGGCTGGTGCTTTTTGGCTTTTTGATGAATGGCTTAGTCATAAACAGAATCTGAGCCAGAGGCAGGAAGGGAAATGGGCAGTGGCTACAGAGGCCATGGCAGGAGCTCAGGAGAAAAATCCAGGTGGCTCCGATCTTGGAGGAAGCAGTGTGGATGTACGGGTGTGGTGGAGAGCTGGGGGGATGCTCAGGGTAGATGGACCGGGCAGTTCTGGAACACAGAACAGACAAGACTTCCTAGAGGTTGACAATAGGGTGGGAGGGGGCACAGAGATGACCCCGAAGTCTGGCCTGAGCACCTGGATGACCCCGAGGTCTGGCCTGAGCTCACATTTACTGCATGGGGAGGGGCTGGTTAGAGATCTGGAGGGTGCACGGAGGGTTTCATTCTGGATATGCCAAGTCTGAGACCCAAGCCCAGCTTCCTGGTATGACACAAGGTTTCTGTGCAGGGCGGATCCACACGCATTTCTAGGAACGCGGTGGGGCTGGAAATATAGCCTGGGGAATTCCTTTAAGGAAAGAAACAAAATCCTGAATAGAAAATTCGATATGATTATATATGCACTTATTTGGCTGACAAATATTACAAAGGGAAAAGGCTCCGTACAAGTGAGGAAGGGAAGCCCGGGCTCCTGAGAGCCCCGCCCGCGCTCTCCTGCTCCTCCAAGCTTTGCTCAAGCTGTCCCTCTGTCTTCTCTTCCTCCCTGGTGTCTCCTACTCTTCCTTTAAGACCCAGCCTGGATGTCCTGGCCCCCAGCTGCCTTCCCCCACCCTCAGGCCGAGTGACTACCTCTTCTCTGACCCCAGGGCCAGCTGCCCCGTCCTCTTGAGATTGTGAGCTCCTCAAAGGGGGCAGGGCTGCATTCCCCTCCAGGCCATGGCACACATAGATGACACTTAATCGGGGCTATCTGATTGATAATTAATCATCAGTTTTTTAGTGAATGGATGGTTAATTCAAGAGCTCATGCTCTAGGGGATTTGGCAAAACCAAACTTTCCATAGGCAAAGAGCAAGCAAAGGATTCCAGTATTTTAAAGTTCATTAAAACAAACATTTCCTGGGGCACCTGGAGGCTCAGAGCCTTAAGGGTCTGACTCTTGATTTTGGCTCAGGTCGTGAGATAGAGCCCCAGCTGGGCTCTGGGCTCCTTGATGGGTATGGAGCTGGTTTAAGATTCTCTCTCCCTCTGCCCCTCTCCCCCCAAGAACCCCCCCCCCAAAAAAACCCCATTTCCTGTGCGTGCTTGTGTAGAGAGTCTGAGGGCTCTGTACTTTTCAGAAGGGCTCCAACCCGAATCATCTCGCCTGATCCTTCCAGGAGCTCTGGAGGGAAGATGGGACTTGTTCCAACCCCAGAACCCTTTGGTTTGGATTCAGGGTCATAAGGGGTTTTTGTCGGTGCCACGTGGCGGGGGTGGGTGTCTAGCAGGAAGGAGGAGGAGTGATGGTGCAAAGGCCACGGGACACCTGCAGTACAGGGAGAGACCTGTCCTTGCTCTCAGGAGGCTCACACTCCATTCAGAGCGGCGGAGAAGAGGGGAGTAACTAAGCTGCACTCAGGGAAAGAGCAGAGCCCCGGCACTCTGTGTGTCCTCAGGCCCCTGGAGGGCTCTGGGGTAGGAGCAGCAACGACTGGGGGATTGACCTCAGGGCCACCAGGGAGGGTGGCAGGCTCTGCCCATGGAAACGGCGAAGGCCGGAAGACAGAGTGCCAGCCCGGAACCCCTTCTCTGCACATTAGGATTAGGCAGGAATTGTTCCCACTGAAATTCCCCCATCCTAACAGGCCAGCCTAAGCCCCCTTCTCCATGCAGCCTTCCTGGGTTCCCTCTGCTGGCAGAACCCGTGCTTCCTGTAACCCCCGGGGCATGATACCTCTGCCTGTCTTATGGTGGAGTCCATGGGGCCACCGCATCGCTTCCATGTCATTCTCTAAGCTCTAGAGGGATGTGACCTGTGTAACTCAGCACCTCTTCACCTGCACCTCCAGTAACAGAGACGGTTGACATTTGTAGAGCTCGGTGACCCTTATCAGGGGCTTCTCATAGATCTTCTAACCACGGGAGCCCTGACATCCCTGCTGCAGCCAGGCTCTGAGATCAGTCTTGGGTTAAACCTTATCTCCAGGGCTCACAGAGCAGCAGCCTTGCACTGGTTACTGAGCCTCCCCCAGAGCCTGGTCTCCTGGTCTGTAGTAGGGGTGTCACGCCCCCACCCCCAGGACTGGCTGGCCACCAGCGCTAACCATTATCATATAGGAACTGGCCTCAGAGTGGGTGGTAATCAATGTGTATTCAATCAATGGCTGACGGATGTGCAAAAATGTGCCTTGCCCTTGAGCAAACTTTTTTTGCATCTGGAAGGAGGCGGGTGTCAGGGGAAACTTGATGATGTTAATTGGAAGTCAGGTGGTGCTAAACTGCTAGGCTGGAGGAGGCAGCCACGAAGCCATCCGCCTTCTTGTTTAAAGTGAGTTATAATTCCCCAGGGAATGAGGAACCAGGCAGTTTGCTCCAGCAGAGAAAGGGAAGCCGAGCACCCCTACCTCCGGTGCCCCGTTGTGTCCCCAGGCTAATTAGTACTAGGACAGGGACATAGGCAGGCCCTCGAGGGGGTCCAGGAGGAGCCTCGGGAGAGGAGGGACCCAGGCCAGACTGCAGCATCCAGAGGAGGTCCCAGCAGATGCCGCTGAGAGCACTGGCCACCCCTCCCCCCTGGTCACCGGTGACCAGCGTGGACTCAGCGGAAGTTCACTGAGCGATTCCCTTCCACAGAATGACTGATCACCTGTCCTTCGGGGCTACTTGCCTGCATGGGGCGGGGGGGGGGGGGGGGGAGGGGGGAGGTGTGCTCAGTGCGCAGGAATAGAGACCTAATGGGGTAATTCTATGCAGGGTAGAAAGCATCTGGCAGCCACGATCCAGCCCACTCTGCCTTTTCCTGGCTCTGTGACCTCGAGGCAACACTGGAGCCTCAGTTTCCCCAATTCTGGCTGGAGGGGGTGGAATTTGCTCTGCCCTACTCAAACCTTAAAAAAAAAAAAAAAAGGTGCTTCTGGACCAGGGCGTTTCACCTCTTCCCGGCCCCTCGGGGATTCATTTGCATTCTTGGAATAAAATTGTTGACTGTACTTCATGCTCAGTCGCACATTTAAATGCTTCTGTGAGGTTATTTTGGAGAAGTAACTCTCTGGAATGTTGGCAGGGCAGGCACCCCCGCCTCCCCTTGGAGAGGCAATCAGCCCCCTGCCGAGGCTGGAGGCGACTCGGGGCGAGCATCCTGGCCCCGGGGAGGCGCTGTCCAATGAGAACCTCACCCCAGGGGCTGTCTCGAGGCTGTTGGGAAATGTCTCATTTTTATATGTAAATAAATCATTTCCAGAGATTGCTCTGATCGCAGCAGGCTGCTGCTAAAATGTTTTAAGTGGGTCCTTTGCCACTGTAAACTTTGTTAAGCATTATTATCATGTTTGGTTCTGTTTTCCTCTGCCGAGCCCTCTGCTCCCAGCATTCTAGCCCCTTCTGTCATTGTATCCTGGTTGCATACCTCTGGGGACAGAGAG
The DNA here is from genome assembly GCF_053574225.1 of Canis aureus. Classification (NCBI taxonomy): domain Eukaryota; kingdom Metazoa; phylum Chordata; class Mammalia; order Carnivora; family Canidae; genus Canis; species Canis aureus. The sequence continues at coordinate 66,320,262 of NC_135619.1, forward strand.
CTTACTACCTTCAGGACACCCATTCCAGGGTAGGACAGCACTGACTGCTGGAAAAGTCTCAGTGAGCTGGAATTGGAGCTGTCTTCCTATCGTTGGTCACTGCTACCCTCTTGAGCCAGGCCTTGCTCTGGCCTCATAGAACCAGCTTGCGCCCTCTTCCTCGGCTACCTCCTCCCTGTGCCGGACCAGTGCTCTGACCTCCTTGCCACAGCCCATAAAATCCTGATCACCTGGCCCCTTGCTCACCCTTATCTGCTCTCCCCCTTACTTACTATGCTCCAAAGCTGCCGGCATCTGTTCCTCCAAGACACAGAGCACTGTCCCACGCTGGGGCCTTTGCATCTGCTACTCCCTCTGCCAGGATGCTCCTTTCTTGAGTTTCCTTCTCAAGGTTCTCAGCTCAATGTCACTTCCTCAAAGATGCCCTCTCCCTGGCAGTCTTCGCTAAAGTATCCCCTAACCCTCTCACATTTTCCCGTGCGGTTTCCCACTGGACTACCCCATAAGGCAGGACTGTATATACTTATTTCCGTGTTGCTGTCTGCCCAGTTTGAATGTGAGCCCCCTGGGGATAGGTCTGTGTCTTGTTCTTGCTGTAATCCCAGGTCCAGCACACAGTGGATGCCTAATAAATGCTCATTCTGAGAGTGTGATGCTCACTTCCTCGGAGTCGCCTTGCTGCTGGTTCCTCGGTGGCCACTGGCAAAACGCAGGATGGGGAGACTCCCCTTCCTTTTCTCTGGATATGCTTCCTTCTGCATCAAGAAGGCCCAAACTCACTTAGCAGCAGCAGCTGGTCCCCAAACACAATCTTACAGCAAGCTCAGTCTACAGAACAGATAAACAGGGAAGTGGTCTGCCTGAAGCAGTGTCCCCTTCGTATGATGCTTGGCCCCCCTGGCTCCCCGTGCGGACCCTCGGGCACCTGCAGAGATGTGTCTGTCCATACTCACGCCCCCTCGGTCTGGCGTCAGCTCCTCCTTTCCCTCAGGTCCCGGCCTCGCCCATTCTCAGGCAGAGATTCCATCCACCAGGCCTAGCCCATCAGCTGGTGCCACACCCCGGTCACAGGGTTTGGGCTCCAGAAGGACACGTGACCCCTGCTGGTTTGGAGTCTGGCCTTGGAAGTTTTCCTAGAAGCACTGAATAGGAAGTCTGCTCTTTGTGCTGGGGTCACTGGGCTGCTTGAGTGCGAGCCAGGATCTGTGGGCATCCTCAGGGGAGAGCCTTCCTGAAAACAAAGCAAACCAGAGGATTGCAGACTCGAGAGATGGAGAGAAAGTAGGCGAGTGCTCATGATTGTCTGGACTCCTGGATCTGGCTGTACCTGCAACCGTGCACTTTACAGTTACCGAAGCCGACAGATTTCCTCCTCTGCTTACGCCTGTTTGAGCTGGGCTTTTTCTCACTCGTAACTCAGAGAATCCTGACTTTGGCTTTGGGGCCATGCACGTGGCTCCATGTCATCCTTAAAGTCAGGCAGGACGCATTCCATGCTTTGTCTTCCACTGGTTATTTGCGTGGGCAGTAATGATAGCAACAACACCTCTCTCTTCTCGAGTGCTTTTCAGCTTTCACTGTTTCCAGGAGAACACCATGGAAAAATTACTCTGTTTTTGTCTTGCAGATGAGGAAACTGAGTTCAGGAGCTTGAGGGCATTGCACAAAGTCACCTGACTACACGACAGAAATGCCTCTGCAAAGGTTTTCAGGATTTATGACACCTACGACAGAGGTGGATTAATGCTTTATTGATTGATTGATTGATTGGCTCGTATCTGGTCTTTGGGCTTTTAAAGATCATTATTTTAATTACATAAGGAGCTTACATAAATTGGTAAACAAAACAACTGAACTATCCTCTGGCAGATGAGTGAGAATAGGGAATTCACAAAAGAAACAATCCAGGAAGTAAATAAAACGTGGAAAAAATACTCAGGCTTACTAGTAATCTAAGACACCCAAATCAAAACAAGATACCAGGTTTCTTATCTTTAAAATACGCAAAGAGGGACACCCTGGGGCTCAGCAGTTGAGTGTCTGCCTTCGGCTTAGGCTTAGGATGTGATCCTGGGGTCCCAGGATCAAGTCCCACATGGGGCTCCCTGCATGGAGCCTGCTTCTCCCTCTGCCTGTGTCGCTGCCTCTCTCTCTCTCTGTGTCTCCCATGAATAAATAAATAAATCTTTTTTAAAAATGTGCAAAGATTAAAACAAAAAACAAACACTGAGTGCTGTCCTGGATATAGGAAGTTCTTCCGTGATGATTGTTTCGAAAAGAATTTGGCAAAAGCATGTTTAAAACAGAGGCTGGCAAATATTTTCTGAAAAGGGCCGGATAGTAAATATTTTTAGCTCATGGAACCATATGGTCTTTGTTGCAACTACTCAATCCCCTGTCGTAGTTCAAAAGCAGCCATAGACGGTGTATAAATTAATGAGCAAGGCTGTGTTCTGATATACCTTTATTAGTAGGAACAGGTGACAGGCTGGATTTACCCCTCAGGTCATGGTTTGCTCATCCCCTAGTTGTAAACATGTATTATTAAACAATTATTAAAATGATGATTATACAAAAAATGTAGAATGTGAAGCTAAATGGAAAATTCCTGGCTACCCAGTTATATGCCCCAATACATATAATCATAGCCATGCAGAGAAACCTAGGGGGAAAAAATCTTAGAAAAAGAAAATATACCTGAGTTAGTTAGCTATGGTGGCATAAAATATCCCCATTTTAGGAGTTTGAAATAACCATTATTATTTCTCCTCAGGCTATGCGTATGTTGTCTGGGCTCTTCTGTTGGCTGATTTCTGGACAAGTGTCTGGGGATTCTCTGCTGCACAGGGTCACCTATGTGCCTGTGCCATGCAGGCCGGAGGGTGCTGAGAGTGGTCTGAGAGGTAGCCAAAGCACCCAAGACCTCTCGAGGTCTAGGGTCAGAGCTGACACTGTCACATCCACCACAGCCTATTTGGAAGCAAGTCACAGGCCAGTGCAGAGTTGCACTCCTAGGGTGTGGACAGGATGGGGTTGGTAGAGAGTTGACTGAAGCACCAAAATGCTACTTGGGAGGGAAAGACACCAGCCTTCTCCGATGCCAAGCTGAGTCAGAGGCTGCCTCGGAAGTCCCAGAGCCCTGTTGCTTCTGGATCCTTATTGGCAGGTTCCCACTCCACTGACACTGCCAGGAGGCCATGATCTGCAACTCTCAGAGCAGAGAGCAGAAGGGACTCGGTGCCTGCGGTGGCATTCTTAAACAGAGGAGCACAGAGGGTGAGCACCACCCCTGCCACCACCGGCGTGCTGAGGGGAAGATGGGAGGAAGGGAGAACCCAAAGCAAGAACTCCAGAATCTTCCTCTGATGGATCTAAAGCTTCTGTGCAACTGAGCGAACAGCTCATTCCAGGTGCTTGGCTGCTCCCTCCATTTCATTTTGGAAAAGCTTTCCCACTGGGGTGTCTGGGTGGAGCTGTTGGTTGAGCGTTGGGCTCGGCTTTGGCTCAGGTTGTGATCTCAGCTCATGATCTCAGGGTCACGAGATTGTGTCCCAAGTTGGGCTCTGTGCTCAGCAGGGGAGTCTGCTTGAGATTCCCCCTCTCCATCTGCCTCGGCCTATCCTCACTGCACTTTCTCTCTCTCTCAAATAAATAAATAAATCTTTGAAAAAAATCTTTCCCGTTAAAACCACACAAGTTCTGTATCATTCTATCGATGGCGAGCCGCATTCTAGAATGCCAGCCCCATAAAAGCAGAGACTAGGTCTGTGGTGCTGGAGCCACCAGAGCCAGTGCTCCCTGACCTGGTCCAGTCCCTCATTTCCTGCTTCTTTGTGCTTGGATCATTCCCTCCTGATGTCTGCCTCTTAAGCCTAATGTGGTGAGCTGTGTCCAACTCTTACCATCTTACAAAACAGAGTGCTCTTTGAAATTCAGACCCTGTCTACGTAGATCCTGAAAGCCCCCGAGTGTTTAGCCATGGTCTTCCCCTGGGACAGAATCCAGCCCAGCTCCTCCAACAGCCCTACAGCACCCTCAGCAGTTGGCAGGTGTTGGTGACCTTTTGCACATCAGCTCCTGTACCGAGTGCTTGTCCCTCGTCGTCTCATTCAAGCCTCACAGCAGCCCAAGGAGGGAGATATAAATGCACCTCCTTGTTTTTGTAAATGGATTTCATTTTTTTAGAGTGGTTTTGGGTTTACAGAAAATTGAGGAGCTAGTGCAGAGATTTCCCATATGCCTCCCTCACACACACTGTGTCCCCTATTATTAACATCTTGTGGTACATTTGCTGACATTGGTGAGCCAGTTTTGATATGTTACTATGAACTAGAATCTGTAGTTGATATTGGGGTTCGCTCTGTCGTACATTGTATGGGTTTTGACAAGTGTATAGTATCACGTATCCACCATTACGGTATCATACAGAATAGTTTTACTGACCTAAAACACCCCCTCCCTGTTTAGTTTTGTAAGAAACCACCAAACTGTCTTCCAAGGTGTTTGGCATTCACACCGGCAATAAATGAGAGTTCCTCTGCATCCTTGCCAGCATTTGATGTTGTCAGATTTTGATGGTCCTGATTCGAGCTATTCTGAGGAGTGCATGATGGTATCTCATTTTATTTTTTTTATTTTTATTTTTTAAAGATTTTATTTATTTATTCATAGAGACACAGAGAGAGAGAGAGAGAGAGAGAGGCAGAGACACACAGGCAGAGGGAGAAGCAGGCTCCATGCAGGGAGCCCAACGTGGGACTCAATCCCGGGCCCCCAGGATCATGCCCTGGGCTGCAGGCGGCGCTAAACTGCTGCACCACTGGGGCTGCCCTGGTATCTCATTTTAATTTGCATTTCCCTGATGACACATGATGTAAACATCTCTTCACATACTTATTTACTACCTTGTATATCTTCTTTGGAAAGATGTCTGCTCAGACCTTTTGTTCATTTTTAGAATTGGGTTGTTTGTTTTCTTACTGCTGTGTTTTAAGTGTTCTTTATATATAATGGATATAAGTCCTTTATCAGAAACATGTTTTGTAAAAAAGTTAAAAAAAAAAAAAAACATGTTTTGTGAATATTTTCTTCCCATCTGTAGCTTGTGTGTTTGTTCTCTCCACTGTTATTTTCACAGAGAGGTTTTTTATTTAATTTTATTAAATTTTTTTTTTTTTTTTTATGATAGTCACAGAGAGAGAGAGAGGCAGAGACATAGGCAGAGGGAGAAGCAGGCTCCATGCACCGGGAGCCCGATGTGGGATTTGATCCCGGGTCTCCAGGATCGCGCCCTAGGCCAAAGGCAGGCGCCAAACCGCTGCGCCACTTAGGAATCTCAGGTTTTTAATTTTAATGAAGTCCAATTTACTAGTTCTTTTTTCTTTCATGGATTGTGCTTTTGGTGTTGAATTTAAATCTCACGACCTGAGTGAAGGCAGACGCTCAATCACAGAGCCACCCAGGTGCCTCTAGTTTTGTGTTTGATATTAAGTCATGATCCTTTTTTTTTAAAAAAAGATTTTATTTATTTATTCATGAGAGACAGAGAGAGAGAGAGGCAGAGACACAGGCAGAGGGAGAACCAGGCTCCCTGCAGGGAGCCCGATGTGGGACTTGATCCTGGGTTTCCAGGATCACGCCCTGGGCTGAAGGCAGGTGCTAAACCATTGAGCCACCCAGGGATCCCCTCATGATCCATTTTGAGTTAGTGTCTACAGAAAGTGTAAGGTCAGTGTCCAGACCTTTTTTTTTTTCTCATGTGGATGTCCAGTTGTCCTGGAGCCATTTGTTTAAAAGCTTATCCTTTCCCCATTGTATTGCCGCTGCTCCTTTGAAGAACAGGTGACTATACATGTGGGTCTATTTCTGGGATCCTTATGCTGCTCCTCTGATCTATCTATTTTTTCACCAGGATCACACCATCTTGATTGTTGTAGATTTACTGTAAGTCTCAATGTTGGGTAATACCAGTTCTCCGACTTTTTTCTTCTGGAGGGTGTTGTTGGCTCTTCTTGGTCTTTTATCTTTCTGAATAAACCTTAGAACCAGTTTATTGATATCTGCAAGATAACCTGTTGCCATATTGATTGGGATTACATTGAATCTATTGATCAAGCTGGCCAAATATACCTTGTTACAAATGTAACCACAAAGGCCTAGAGAGGCAAATGGACTTGCTTAAGGTCAATGGAATTAAAATTCATATTTCGGGATGCCTGAGTGTCTCAGTGGTTGAGCCTCTGCCTTGGAATTGAGTCCTGCATAGGGGTCCCTGCAGGGAGCCTGCTTCTCCCTCTGTCTGTGTCTCTGCCTCCCCCTCTGTGTCTCTCATGAATAAATAAATACAATCTTTAAAAAATTAATAGATAAATAAAATTCATATTTCATTGATTCTGACAGACACATTGTATCATCTGTGAAATGGGCATGCACTTTACAGTTGATGCTGACAGTTGATAGTCATCGTAGAGTTGGCATTGCCCACATTCGCACACAAGAATTTGCAGAATGTGGGCAGTGGCTTAGGAAAAAAATCCCAGAGACAACAACGGAGCACTTCTTTAAGAAATGTTGCATTGCCAGTGCTCCTGATGGCCCAGAGGTGGTACAATGTGGACAAACAGGGTGTGATGACCTGGAGGCGAGAGTGAGATCTGAGTGCGAAGGGAATACCTTAATACCTTAATTGACTTACTTTGCTTACATTTTCCTTTTAATGCATGTACAAGAGTGATACATTATTTTTAAAAATCCTCCAGGTGCCTGGTGGCTCGGTCAGTTAAACAGGTTTTGGCTCTCTTGGTTTTGGCTCTTGGTTTTGGCTCAGGTCATGATCTGAGGGCCCTGAGATTGAGCACATATGTGGCTCTGAGCTCAGCGGGGAAATCTGCTTGTCCCTCTCCCTCTGCCCCTCCCCTTACTCTTGTATGCTCTCTAGTTCTAAGATAAATAAAATCTTTTTAAAAAAGTCTTAAAAAAAAAAAAGATTCTCCCTCTCCCCTTGCCCCACCTCACCCCTGTACTCTTTTTCTAAATATGTATATAAATAAAAAAATAAAATAAAATGAAATAAAATACCCTCTCAGTCTAAATAAATCTAAAACAGTTTTTAAGATAAATATGGAATTAAAAAGTTTTTTTAAAAGATTTTATTTATTTATTCATGAGAGACACAGAGAAAGAAGCAGAGACACAGGCAGAGGAAGAAGCTGACTCTGATGTAGGGCTCGACCCCAGGACTCTGGGATCATGACCTGAGCCAAAGGCAGACGCTCAACCACTGAGCCACCCAAAGGGTCCCTGGGATTAAAAAGTTTAAAGTGACAGGAAAGTGTCACTGGTTTTTAAAATTTTATTTTATTTATTTATGTTTAAAATTTTTATTTATTCATTTGAGAGAGAGAGAGAGAGAAAGCACAAGGAGAGGGAAAGGCAGAGGGAGAAGCCGGTTCCCCGCTAAGCAGAGAGCCTGACATGGGCTTGATCCCAGGACCCTGGCATCATGACCTAAGCTGAGGCCAGATGCTTAACTGACTGAGCCAGCAGGCGCCCCTGACGTGTCACTGTTTAAGGGTCTCATTTGTGCTACTGTTATGGCAGAGGTTTACTCTTAGTGGGAAATAGAAACAATAGCGCATCTCCAAGTTGATGTTCCTAGGTAGTATGATGCACAGTAACGGTTGCATCGCCAGCATCCTGGGAGAAATCCCAGCACGTGTGAAAGTGGTCACAGGTTTGAGAAAGGGGACATTAGCAAAGTCATGGGCAGGGCTAAGGGAAATCTATAAGGGATAGGGCAGTGTCTCAGGGCTGACAACACCTGGGAGCTATCGTCACCTCTAGGCCTGAGGGGCAAGGATTGCGAGAGGTTACCAAAGCCTGGGTGGAGGCTGTGGGAGAGAGCAGCCTGGCTGGCCCCGCAGTCTTTGGTAGGGAAAGAGCCAGGGAATAAACACCCCAACCTCACTCCCTGGTACCCCGATCCTGTGCATGCACCTACCTTTGCGGGGAAACCACTGAGAAGCAGTGATCACCCTCCCAGGACACAGAACAGCCTGGAGAGTGGGGATGGCTTTGGGGAGGGCTAGTGGCAAGCATCCCGCTGACCGGAGGGCCAGCATGCAGTCTGCCGCTTCTGCTCCACCACCCCTGCTCCTGACCACAGTGCTCCGCACTTAGGCTCCGTGGGCAGAGGCCGCTGACCAGGTGGATGGGTTACTTCGAGCTCCCCCACTGTCGTGGAGGCTCGCTAGTTCTCACCCTCCGTGGGCTGTGGCCGGGTCCTGCCCCCCACTCCCCTCTCCCTGCCCAGCACCTGATTTGCCATGCAGGACTCTGTGGGCGACACGAACTTCTGCTTCTGGGCTGAAACTTGGCTCAGAAACTGTGGACGTCAACTCCCAGGCCCGATGATGGACAGCACGGACTCGGATCGCAGTGTGTTTATAGCTTATAAGGGTGAGTTGTGCGTATTTCCAACTTGGCCCCAACACCTGCTTCCCCAGTTGGCTTGTCAGGCAGGGCCTACTCTGATTTAGAGCTCTAGATCTGGCAACTTGGGTTTTGAGTTGAACCCCTTTGTTTGCCAAATCTGCCCGAGACTTGGGATCAAAGGATCTGTGCGCGTCAGAGCTGGATCACCAACCAGGGCTCCCGTTCTCTGCACAGACGGGGATCCTGGAGAAGAGGGAGGGTGCTGGCCCCAGGCCACAGCACCTGGTGGGGTGACAGAGAATCTGGGGACTGGAGTCTGTTGCCTGCCTTCAAGGTTTAGCTTGGCCGTTAGCTGTGGGATCTTGGATAAGTCCCCTAACCTTCCCGTCCTGTTTCCCACTCTGCAAAATGGGGGTGAGCATAACTCCTGTCTCACTGGGTGACTGTAAGAATTGAGTGAGCTAGGAGCCAGGCAGGCTGAGCACTTCTGAGGAGTGCTGGTTCACGTCCACAGGCCCTGTGAGCTAGCTCAGAGTGGGCCCTCAGTGTTTGCTGAATGACTGAATGAGGGAAAGGAGCTTCATAGACTGAGGTGTGGAGGAAATGCTACTCATTATGTTAATTATGCTCTGTAATGGGGCCAGGTTCCTGCAAAGCAATGAATCCCATCAACCCCATCCGTGGGCTAGAGTCCCCAAGATGAATGTCCTGTTTGTTCTCCTTAGCAGCAAATCCAGATGTTTCACTTATAGATTTATTTATTTTTAAAGATTTTGTTTATTTATTCATGAGAGACACAGAGAAAGAGGCAGAGACACAGACAGAGAGAGAAGCAGGCTCCACGCAGGGAGCCTGAGATGCGGGACTCAATCCCAGGACCCCGGGATCACAGCCTGAGCCCAAGGCCGACGCTCAACTACTGAGCCACCTGGGTGCTCCAACTCTTAGTATTTAAAGGAGATAATGACAGTTTCAGCAAGAATCTCCCCTCCCCCCCCTTAGCTGTCAGGTGCTGCCCTGAGCAACCGCTCAGCCTGGATGCGTGATGCCGGCCTGGCAGCCCAGGCAGTCACGAGGCCCTGGGTCACGGCCACGGCCAGGAGGAAGCAGTCGATGCACAGAATGAGTCCCCTGGGGTTCCCGGGTGTGTGTGGGTTGGATGGAGCCCAGAGGAAGCTCCGTTCTGCAGCTCGGAGGCCCATAGACGCGCCTCGGCTCCCGGGTTGCAGACAGGGGCCAGCCAGGAGAGGCCACGTGGCCCTTTCAGTGTTAGATAGAGTCTGTCGAGGACCCTGGCAGTGGTCATGACCTCTGTATCAGCCATCGGGGAGCTGCTGCATGTTCTCAGAGGTGAGTGGTTCTGCCAGTGTGAACATAGCCACTGGACATGGCCTCGGAGGCCACTCGTCCCAGTTACTTTATGGAGAAAGGGGCAGAGGCCCAGAGAGGGGTCGGTTTTGCCATGTGACACGGCAGGTCACCCTAGAACTCAGGCCCTGGTTTCCTGATTCAGGGCTTTTATATTGTCGTCAATCATATTAGGGAACAGTTTTCAGGATGCTGGGTGTGGCATGTCCGTGGAATAGCCAGGATGCTCTCAGCACACAGCACGGTTCTCTCATACTCTAGTCTAAAGAGATAGCAGTGCCTAGAGTCGTGCAGTGCATAGCCTGTGCAACCGTATGCAGCAGCCCTTGCTGGAACTCATGTGAAATAGACTCTCCAGATGGTGGCAAGGGCATGTCCAGAAGTGATCCATATGCAGTGTAGATGTTCCCATCATTCTTTTTAGTTGGTGTCTTTCTTAAAGAACGAGGATATGCCCTGTTAGACAAGTCTGGAATGTCCTTTTGAGGCCACCTCATCCACTTTTTTTGTTTGTTTGTTTGTTTACTACTACATAAATAAGGAAACTAAGGCTGAGAGAGAAGGGACTTGTCCATAATCATGCAATGAGTCAGTCCCAGTTATGCTTCACGGCCTGCTCTGCTGGCCCCTCTGTGGCCCTGGAGTTTCAGTGAACCTTGCCCTTGGCTTCACTCATTCCCGAGCCACCTGTGCTCCCTGCACTCACTCCCGCCTCCTCGCCTGCTCCTCTCCTGTCCACCCTGCCTGCCACTGCAGAGGACACTGTCCCTGAGACCGGACACCTACCATTAGTCTGGCTCCTCTTGTCAGCCCTTTCCCTGGCCCATTGCTCCACGTTCACCTCCCCATGGGGCTGTCTTGGGGCTCTGGTCACCAAGGCACAAGGCTTCCAAAACAGTCTCTGCACAACTCCCATCCCATCACCCACTGCTGCTGCCTTCTCTCCAGCCCTGTCCAAATATCAGCCTTTTGCAGGCCTCTGTCCCTTTCCCTACACACCCTCTCTTCCTGGAACATCCTCTTGCCTCCTCAAAGACCCAGCTCAAATGCCCTCTTCTTCGAGCGCCATTCCCTAAATCCTGGAAGCACAAAGAATTTATTTTTTTCCACTGTCCCAGGGCAGCATCAGCAGGACACAAGTCTACGCATCGGACCGAGTTCTCTGCATGGTTGTGCTAACTGCACCCCAGGACATTCTAGAAATCCTGATGTTTGTACAGGAATAACTTGACCTCTGCTCTGGGCCATAGCTGGTAACAGTTGCCTTGCTGGGCACCTCACAGCGCTGGGCACACAGCGTGTGCCACGTCCCACTGCGGGCTCGCAGCTTTCCAGGCAGGGGCGTAACAGTTTCCGGGTCCGCCTCCTGCCAGATGGCACTCCCTGGTGCGGCAGGTGTCATGGTGCGTGGGGAGAGCTCTGGGCCAGGGCCGAGGGTCGGGACACCTTTTCCCCCACCAGGATTCCGTGTTGAGATGCCTGCGAGGAGAGAGGGACCTCGCTATAGATTTGCCTGCTCCAAACCTTCTCCCTCCGACTCTGCAGGGGCGGCCCTGAGTTATGCTTATTAACAAGCTCCCAGGGGATCTGATTTGCAGGCTGGCATTTGGAAACTTCTAAACAGTCATTCCCACAGGGCTTAGCATCCATTATCATCATCATAGCTCTACGAAGCAGGTGACTGGTATCGCACCTGCTCGCAGGAGGGTAAGGCAAGGCTCCGAGACAGGAGATGACAGGCTCAGGACGCACGCGGGCCTCTCCCTCCGGCCCCTGGGCTCCTGCACCTCCCAAAAAGCGGAGGCCTGACTTTTCAGTGCTCAGCTGATCAATGAGGGGGGAAAGTGGGGAACACTGAGCATTCTGCACTCTTACTGCCCCTGGGAGTGGAGCCAGGCCATTTGAACCGGGAAGCTGTGGTTGGCGATGCCCGGGGCCACCTGGTGGCGACTCTGGGAATTGCAAGCAGGTACCCAGGACAACACCCCCTCCCCGCCCCCAACCAGCCCCCCCACCTGCAGCCATCCCTGCACCTCCAGGCGGCAAAGGCCCCTCCATTCATTATGGTGATGGGATGGTGCGACAGAGGCACCAATACCCATTTGAGGGGTTTGCTCCTTTTGATTCCGGTTTAGAAATCTAGAGTCTCTGAGTTGGGTCTGGCTTGGCTCCAAGGAAGTTAGGGCTCGGTTTCAGCCTCAGTTTCCCTGCTCATCAGTGAAGAAGAGGCTGGTTGAGATCTCTGGGGAATCTTCTGAGCTCTAAAAAGTCTTCTGCATTATTACTAGGGACAACTGATGACGGGTTGATAGGGCTCACATAATTCTTTTTCAAGACTGGACGTCAGGATTTGGGGGGAGCGATCCCAGACTCCTTGGGCTGGATACGGGCTTTGTGGGCCTCACGGGGACAGAAACAGGACAAGGATGAAACGTGCTCGGTTCTCCTCCTGGACTCTTGTGTTCACCAGGCATTTTTCGAAGATGCTCAAATTAAAGCATAATTGAAAAATGGGGCTGTAAGTGCAGGAGCAGGGGTGGCGGGGCCCTGGGTTGCTGACTTAATCAGGCGGCCTAATGTCGTTGCAGGCCGTGAGGCCGCAGGAGAGGACCCTTCCCCGACACGAGGACACTTTCCAGCTGACAGGGCTTCTCTTCTTCTGCTTTTCACAGCAATCAAATGCCGCTGGGGTCCTTTCTCCGTCCCAGAGAATTCCCTGGAGTGAGATAAGCCTATGGAAGAAGACGGGCTTTCTCTTCTTTCTTCTAAAAGCCTCAAGAGAAGGGAAAAGGTGCATCCTCGTGGGACCTGGGGAGAGGGGAGGTTTTATCCTCAATAGGACTTTGCGTGAGGGGCCCCAAGGCAGGCCCTCCCCGGCCCTGGAGATGGGGTCGCTCACGTGGGGCGCCCCCCTCTCTTCTTTCCTGATTCTGTTCACCCCTCTTTCTGCCTTCCCCTCCCTTTACCAAAAGCAGGCGCTGTCCAGACCCACGAAGCCAGTCGGGGTGGTGGGGCTGCTGGGGGCTCGCCTTCCCCCAAATGCTGGGGTCCTTCAGCTCTGGCCCCCGCCTTTTGCCTCATTTTAATTTGGGGAAATTCGACTAATAGGAAAATGAGAATATCACATGCCTCACCACTCTGAATGAACCACTGTTAATACGGGACATTTTGGCATTTTTGCTTTCAGACTTTTTTTAAGAAAAGCCCTCTTCCTCCTCCCCCTCCTCCTTCTCCTCCTCCCCCCCCCCTCCTTTTTCTTTTTCTTCACCTCCTCCTCCTCCTCTTCTTCTTCCTTCCTAAAAACGATACATGCGGGCAGCCTGGGTGGCTCAGCGGTTTAGCGCCGCCTTTAGCCCAGGGAGTGATCCTGGAGACCCCGGATCAAGTCCCACATCAGGCTCCCTGCATGGAGCCTGTTTCTCCCTCTGCCCCTGTCTCAGCCTCTCTCTCTCTCTCTCATGAATAAGTAAATAAAATCTTAAAAAAAAAAAAAAAAACAAAACAACGATACATGCTTGGGACACCTGAGTGGCTCAGTCGGTTAAGCGTCTGCTTTCGACTCAGCTCATGATGTTGGGGTCCTGGGATGGAGCCCCCTGCTCAGCAGGCAGTCTGCTTCTCCCGTTCCCTCTGCCCTGCCACACCCTCCCCACTTGTGCTCTCTCTGTCTCTCAGATACATAAATATTTTTTTTTAAATGATGATACATGCTCATTTTAAGAATAAAGATGAAACCACTGCCACCACCTATTGCCACTACCCACAACTGGCCGCTGCTACCATTTTGGCATATTGGCTCTCTCAGCCCTCTTGCTCCATGTATGTCAAAGAAGTGAAACAGTATATGCATATACCATCCTTTAAAAAACTAGAACATTCCAGGGGCACTTGGGTGTCTCAGTGGTTGAGCATCTGCCTTTGGCTCAGGTCGTGATCCCGGGGTCCTGGAATCGAGTCCCACATGGGGCTCCCCACAGGGAACCTGCTTCTCCCTCTGCTTATGTCTCTGCCTCTCTCTGTGTGTCTCTCATGAATAGACAAAATCTTAAAAAAAAAAAAAAAAAACAAAACGAAAACAGAACATTCCAGATACAGTTAGAATTCCCTTCATCCACCCCCACCTTTAATTCCAGGGACACCCCCCCCCCCAGCCGCTGCCCACTGTTGGCAGTTTGTCGTGGGTTCTCTGAGTCTATTTTAAATGTATTTACATATAATTTTGAATTCACTGAAAACACATGGCATCGTTTGTGCTTTATTACTTGTCCTCAGCTGGCTTTGCTCTCTGCTTGAACTGTATTCCTTTAGCTTATTCTGTCTCTTCCTCCCCCTCCTGCCTGCCCACCTTCCACCTTTCCTGTCTCTCTCCCCCATCCCCCCAGCCCTCTCCCTTCTTCCATCAGGGCCTGTCCATTCCCTGGCTTTTGTGACTGCCCCTGAGCCATGAACAGGACCATCAGCCCAGACCCACCTCTGAGCCCCCCCATCTAGTGCACTCGCTCTACCCACTCAGAAAGCCTTCCCCAACCACCCTTCTCTCACCCACCTCTGGCTTTGTATTAATCTTTTGTGCTTATCCCCTTCTAGCCTGCGCTCACCACATTTTGAGGCAATTGTGGGGCTTTATTGTTGATCTCCCCTGCGGGCTGTGATCACCTCTGTTCCTGGCGCCCAGCCCAGGAGCGCTCAGTGTGTTCATGCACACGAATTAAGTTCCTTCAGTTGAGTCACTTACAGACCCAGTCTGGCCTTCACAGCTCCCGGGGCAGAGTGCTCGCCACCTAGGATCAGGAACGATGAACCAGAGGACACCGTCACTGAGACCCGCGTGGCTCCCTGCAGCAGTCCGAGACCTCTGGCAGGGGTGCACTGCCCGCCTGGCACATGTCATGTGGCGGCGGTGGACAGGGTGGGGGTTCTGGGGTGGTGGGTTGAGCTGTGTCTCTGAAGAAGGTATGTTAAGCTCTCACCCTCAGTACTGGTGAACGTGACCCTATTCGCCAACAAGGTGTTTGCAGATGTGATCAAGTTCAGACCAGGTCATCCCGGGTGAGGGCGGGCTTTAAGTCCAATTCCTGATGTCTTTATGAAAAAGGAGAGGGAGCTCTGGATACAGAAACATGGCAGAGGCATAGGGAGAAGGCCACGTGAAGACGGAGGCAGATGATATGGCCACAAGGGAAGGGACACCCGGGATATCTGGAGGGCCCCAGAAGCTAGGAGATGGCAAGGAAGGATTGTCCTCCAGAGCTTTCAGGGGCAGTGAGGCCCTGCTGCTACCTTGATGCTGGACATCTGGGCTCCAGAATGGTGAGAGAATACATTTCTGTGGTTTTGGAGCGCGCAGATGGTGGTTCCTCGTCAGAGGGTCCTACGGACACTAAGACTGCTCGTCACACAGCAAAAACTAACTGATACACTCACAGATGCATTAAGTGATCATCATGCAACCTTATGAGAGCTGGTGAGGCTGTACCAATGAGACCAGAACCCCGGCTCCTGCTCCTCCCGTGCAGATGCCCAGCTTGGTGTGGCCGTGGGCCTGGGGCCACGTAACGGAGCAGGAGACGAAAAGATGCTTGCAGCTGCCAGGCCAAGGCTTCAAAATGTGAGTGTTGTCTACCGGTTTTCCTTTTCCCTTCCACTGCCGAGGCTCTAGGGTTGGGGGCAGCCAGCTAAGGCCTGTGGGCCACAGGGGGTCTGTAGGACAGTTTTTGCCTGACCCACAAGCTAAGAATGGGTTTTGCATTTTTTAAAAAAATATTTGTAAAATAAATAAATAAATAAATAAATAAATAAATAAATAAATATTTGTTTGTTTCTTTAATCTCTACACCCAACGTGGGACTCGAACTCACAACCACGAGATCAAGAGTCACATGCACCTCTCTGACTGCGCCAGACTGGCTTTATATTTTTAAAGGGTTGTAAAGAAGAAGGGGGGGGTGGACCAGGAAGGAGAGGAAGAGGAAGAAGAAAAAGGAGAAGAAGACAATGTCTAAGTGACAGATATTCTCAAAGCCTAAAATATTTATCATCTGGCCCCTTACAGAAAAAGTTACAGACTCCTGCCCCAGACTCCTGGTGGAACCCCAGGATGGAAAGAGTCAGAATCCTTTAACAACCTGGTGGGGAAAAGACCAGGAATGTCCACCATGGATATTACACAAAAGAGTGAGATATAGATTTATGGTTTACATAACAAAATTATATTATGTAACATATATGACATGATATACTAATGTAAGATGTATAATAACATAATATAATAGAAAAATTTGGGGGCCTAATTGTCACTGCAGTTTAGCCTTGCCTAACTATTACAAAGTGAGAGTTTCTTTCTTTCTTTTTTTTTTTTATTTTAAAGATTTTATTTGAGAGAATCATGAGCAGGGGGGAAAGGTAGGGGAAGAAGCAGACTCCCCGCTGGGCAGGGAGCCCGATGAGAACTTGATCCCAGAACCCTGAGATCCTGACCTGAGCTGAAGGCAGATGCTTAACCGACTGAGCCACCCCGGCGCCCCAAAGTGAGACCTTCACTTTGATTTCTGGGATAGAGATTCTTATTCTTACTTCCTAGACCTGAAAGCCAAGACGGGGGCAGAACTGGTGTCCATCCTGCTACAAGTGAATCCTGGGGCTCCAGCCTGGAGAGGGGAGGATGTAGAAGAATTAGAGACAAACCTGGTCCCGATGACATGGTCTGAATTCTGGAGCCAGCCATACCTGCAGCTGACCTTCCTCGCTACTTCTCAGCCTACAGGAGCCAGTAAATTTCTCCTTGTATTTAGACAGATTGACACTGTTTCTATTCCACACAACCAGAAGATTCCTAACCTGCTTTGGTATTCTTAGAGCAACAGCGTTACAATTGCTGTCATTCCTTGGGAAAAAGAATGAACTCATTTCGCCAACTCTGGTGCTTTAAGTAGCTCGTAGCTACAATGAACTGATGACACACCTTCCAAGGAGTAGAGTTTCACAGGGGCATTTAAAGACTCCGCCCGAGCAACTGTTCTGGAAGTACAAGTCCGGCTTCAGGTCAGGGAGCCCGGAATTGGGGTACCAGGTAAGGGCCTGTCTTTATGTAACTGATTAAAAAAGAAAAAAAAACCGAGGAGCTCATTTACACACTGGCCTGGACTGGTCCTGTGGTCCCGAGGTCACACACAGTGTGCTATCATCTGCCTACAAATACACACACGATGGGAGGAGTTGGAGACTGTGTCTACACCCAGCAGCCTGGAGTTGCCCGGACCATCTCTGGAAGGACAGCTGCCCCCAGAGAAGGGACCCGGGAAGCTGGAGCAGGGGAGGGGTGCATGTCGCTTTTTACTCTTTGTTCTTTTGCATCTTTGGGGGAATGGGGCTGGGGAGAACGTGTGTGTGTGTGTGTGTGTGTGTGTGTGTGTGTGTGTGTGTGTGATTCCCCTTGGTCATGGGCGCCGACTGAGGCTCCAGAGCCAGGCAGGCCCAGGGACTGGGATCTGAAGCTCACCCTTTGGACCACATGTGCCATGAATAATCCACCCAGGCGTGGACTGGTGCCTCCCTCCTTTCTCACGCATCTTTGCTCATGATGGTGTCTGCCCTGCCGGGGTCGGGGAGACCAGGGCTTCTCACCAAATCAGAGAAGCCGCAGGAAGGACAAACGTCCTTAGTAAAGGAGCTGGAGACAGCTGCTGCAAGTCCTAGCACAAGACAGACATGCCCTACAACCCAGCAGGGCCTCTGTGATGTGTTCCCAGCTCGCCAGTGACCCCTGTTTGGACAGATGGGGCTGCCCTTGGCTTTCACCTCTGGCGTCCAGAGAGCACCTGCTCTGAAGCTGTTGTAAAAGAGGTGCCTACAGGACTCTAGGGGGAGGTGTGGGTTCCATAGTCCCTGCATCTCCGGGATCCTGAGCCCCAGTGGGCTCCTTTCCCGTCTATACCTGGGAGGACAGTGGAGGCCGCCTGGCTCCTGGATTGGGGGACCCAGAGGGCCAGGCTGGCAGGTGAGTGCTGGGTTCCTGACACACCCTAATGGGGCCACGGGAGGAAGCCAAGTAGCCAAGTCCTCAGAGCAGGCACTTTATAGGAGGCAGGGTGTGCGGGGAGGGGGCACAGGGCCCGGCTTCCCTGCCTGCTCTCCCCTCCTGTCCTGTACTCCGTACTCTTGTCCTGGGTGCTGGTGTCTCACCCCACTTGCCAGCCAGAGGGGGGGCCAGCTCCCTTCCCGGCTCAGAGCCCACCCCTTTCCCGAAGGCCAGGCCTCCTTTCTCTCCCCCTCGGGGGGCTGACACCCTGCTGGCAGCCCCAATATGTTGCAGAGACTCATGAGGGCTCTTGCAGAATGACCTCTACTCCTTGCCTACCCTTGAACTTGAAATCCTACACAGGCCAGGCTGGAGGCAGGTAACAGTGAAAACCCCACTGGAGGTGGAGGGGACAGGGGTGGCGGCCCTTTGGCGGGGCCTTCCCATGCTGCCTCTTCTCCAACAGGGGGTGCCTCAGGAGAACCACTGCCTCAGGCCCAGACCGTCAGGGCATCAGATGGCACTGGGCCTGTCTGGGCACCAGGAGCAGTGAGCTGACCCGCAAGCCGCCCACCCTCCACGCCAGGGGAGTGCCAGGGTGCACAGTACGTGCTCCGTGAGTCTGAGCCGCTGTTACGAACCAGCAGTTCATGGGGAGTCAGCACCCACTTCTGCATCCCCCGTGGGGCCTGACAGGCCAGCTCTGAGCCCTGAGTCAAGCCCATGCCTTACTCTAGGGAGGAAGGGCTCTGCCCCAGCGGCCTAGTGACCGCAGGCTGGGTCTCTCTCTCCACCTCGAAGGTATCCTCACCTGTAGGACGAGGGGTTGGGAGGAATGTTCTCTAAGACACACTCAGTCGGGATGTCGGGGTGGCTCAGCGGTTGAGCATCTGCCTTTGGCTCGGGGCGTGGTCCTGGAGTTCCCGGATCGAGTCCCACGTCGGCCTCCCTGCATGGAGCCTGCTTCTCCCTCTGCCTGTCTCTGCCTCTCTCTCTCTCTCTGTGTCTCTCATGAATGAATAAATAAAATATTTTAAAAAAAGACACGCTCAGTCCAGAAAAGGCATTGTCATCACCGTGGTGGTACTGGCATCCCAGACTGCGTGCACCTGAGAATTTACCATGGAAAGACACCGCCCACCCCCCACCCCCTGGGAATCTGGGTGCCAGCTGTTTTGCCACCTGTCAAGTTCCTCCGCCCTAGTGGCGAGGCCCTATTTCTGCCTTAAATACTTGAAAACACTGAGGTCCCAGGTGGGGCTGGGTCAGCAGGATTTGCTCTTGATTTAACTTGCTTCTCCAGGGGGTCCAGGGCCATGGAGGGCTGGGGACAGAAGCAGAGTAAGGGCAGGACCCGGGATTTTGCTGGGGTCGCTGTAGGAGGCGACCCTCCCTGGCCTCCGAGAGAGAGAGCGGAGAGAGCAGACCACCGCAGAACAAAACTCTGGTGGGAGCCCGGACTGTGGGAGCTCCAAAGTGTTCACCAATCCTGGGCTATTGGCGCTTCTGGAAGGCTTGTTGAAGGGGCCGGGGCTGGACGGATGAGCAGGAGTTTGCCAGAAAGTGGAGCGGGTGTAGCTCCAGGTGGAGGGCATGATACGGAGAGTGTGGACTCCAGGGCCCTGGCCATGTCACCCCGGACGGCTTCAGGGAAGCGCGTGGACTGTGTGCGGGCCGTCGGGGAGTCCGGCTGGCCCACCTGCTCCCAGGCCCCAGCTCCAAGCCTCCCTCTGCTCCGGAATCTGTGCACCACCTCCCAGCCGGAGCAGCCGGAGCCCTCCCCGCCTGGCCTCGCACTACTGTCCCCTGCTCAGCGCTCTGCTGTCCTGGCCTGATTCCTGGCCCTGCAGCTCTGACGGGGAACTCGCTCTCTGAAGCCACCCTCCATGTGGCCCCAGGTGACCTCCCTGGTGGCGTCCCTCGCTGGTGAAGTGCCCCTCAAGGGCCCCGCATCACCTCTGGGATACAACTGAGGGACTCGCAGGTGTGTGGCGGGTGGGGGGACCCTGATGCTCCAGGGGGAGTAGGAGCCAGCACTGGGAGGCTCCCAGGGGAGCCCTCACCTGGACCCGAGGCGACCTGGGACCACTGGTGGCGAAGTCACCGGGCACCTCCACGCTTCCTCAGCAGCATTGGCCACGCCTGGTCACTCCTCCGAACTGAATACCTTCCTCCCCGGGACTCCGAGGCACCACGGGGCTCTCCTGGCGTTCGCTCCTCATCATCCCCTTCCTCCTCCTCGCCCTCACATTGTCTGCCCCCAGCCCCTCTCGTCCCTTGTCCCCTGGGCAAATGTCCTCTGTTCTCTTAGGTCCCGTACCTGCCCGCCTGCCATCCGCCAGCCACAGGGCCAGGAGAACAGCAAGGTGGTGTAGGATGCCCTGCGTGCGGCCCGGCTCTGCTGGGGGCGAGGACACCACAGCACAGACCCTCCAACCCCCCCCCCCCCCGGGGCCACACCGCAGCCACTCCCAGAGTAGCTGTCCCCCGCAGCACGCAGCTGCCCGCCTGCCTGCGCGCCAGGCCTGGTACCCGACGGCCGGCCACCGCCCTGTGTGCCGAGCCTGCCCCAACGGTTCAGCCTCTTGCCCGCCTTGCTTCTGGAGGCCTCCCCCAGAGCCTGGTACCCCCCAACCCCCACCCCGGCCCTGCCTGGCGCATGCGGCCTCTGGCTTCTAGAGAGTGACGCTAACACTTTCTTTCAGTGGCATTGGCCTCTCTGGGTCGCCACTCGTCACCTTTATAAATCCAGACAGACAGCACCCTCACCGAGTTCCAGGCCTGGCGTACCTGCCCACCACGGACCCCCTGGTTCGAGCTCTCCCTGAGAACCAAGCTCCTATTTCCAACGGCCTGTGTGCACGTCTAACCCCCATGTCTTCCTACAAACTTAGTTCTTTTTTTTTAAATATTTTATTTATTTATTCATGAGACACACACACACACACACACAGAGGCAGAGGGAGAAGCAGGCTCCATGCAGGGAGCCCGACGTGGGACTCGATCCCGGGTCTCCAGGATCAGGCCCTGGATTGAAGGCAGCGCTAACCCGCTGAGCCACCCTGGCTGCCCTACGAACTCAGTTCTTCCGCCACCTTCCTGTTCTCGGGAAGCAGCCTCGCCGTCGGGCTGGCTGCTCAGGTCAGGAGTCTAGGGGTGACCTGTGATTTGGCCCTCCTCCGTCTTGGAAGCCCCACACTCGTAGCTGCCTCGGGGGCTGGCTCTCTTGAGGACCTTCCTGCTCCCACGTCTGGCTCCACCTGAACATTCAGCTCTCAGTGTGACGGCCTCTCCCCAGAAAGGCCTTGGCCGACCCGTCCCATCCCGGGGCCCCGGTTTGTCTCCTTTGCGGGGCCATCGCTGCCTGAAGCTCCAGGGTGTCTCTGTATGAGGACTGGGCTGGGCCGTCCTGGGCTCCTGCGGTGGCCCAGCGTCCCCAAGAAGAGCAGGGCTCCAGGGGGATTGGCTGGGTGGCAGCGGGAAAGACCTGGGGGCACTCAGGACTGGGAGCCCAGGCTCCAGGAGCAGGGCAGAGAGCTACAAGACAGAGACCGGGGACGTGCCACAGAGTCCCCAGGCCGGTCCAGCCCTCTGCGCCCCGGTCTCTGCTGTCTTTGACACCAGCACCCACTTCCTGGGGCCATAGCTTCCCGTACCACTGGGTACTCACCCTTCTGGAAGTGGACCCTCTTTTTAAACCTGAATGCATACACTTGGAAAGGGAAGCATCATCACCCCTGACATCAGTGGAGTCCTGTGTGGGACAAGGTCAGAGGCCCACGGGCTCCTGGGTGGGACCCACCCCCTCTTCACTGTGTGGGGTCTCTGGTCTGCCCTGCCTGCCTTCAGCATCCAGCCTGGGGTCCTGAGAGCCCAGCATCCTCCACCCCAGGTCTCAGGAAGCCCTGAGACCAACACCTCCAGGAGACCCTAGATCCCACAGTTTAAAGAGGTTCGAGTGTCCCCTGTTGGCAGCTGGCGCCCCTGCACGTCAGGGAGACCACGGTCACCCCGCGGCCCCTGCCCTCGCCCGCCCCTTCTCATGCCCCTCCCTTCCCCCCTGGGGTCCCTCAAATGCGCTAGACGTTCACATCTCCCCTCCAGGAATGCTTCTCCCCGCAGGCCTCCCCCGCTCTCCTCCCACTGATGCATCTGATCCACCCCAGTCATCTCCAAGACATGAAGCACCACTTCCTCCAAGAAGCCGCCCTTGGTTTCACCCAGGGAAGCTGATCACACCTGCTTCCCGTGCCCACTGTCCCTGTGAAAACCCCGTCACAGCTGCTGTCGTGTTGTAATGTCCTTGTCCGTCCGGGAGCCTTTCCCTGTAGAGATGGTGTCTCTGGCCCCCGGGACACAGCTCCAAGATCTGTGGAGCAGAGGCTCACATGCGGAAATGTTTGAGGGTTGAGTGATTTCACTGTCAATCGTATGTGCTCATCGAGAAAAAAATTCCAAGAAAATGTAAGATGATAAACTAAAAAAGTGAAATCCCCTTTAACCCTCTCCCATCCTACAACCTTTCCTAAATCTCCACTCTTAATCAGCTTGGGGGCCCTTCCTCCCAGACTTTCCCCAAGCACTCCCTTTTACTTTATCTTGTTTCCTTTCTTTTTATTGTTTTTGACATAAACGAGGTCACACTAGACACCTAACTTGGACTTTTTTTTTTTTTTTTCATGAAACAACCCATCTTGAGGTCCAGCTAAGTCAGCCCCTGCAGGCTCATGACGTCCTTTCTAGTGGCTACAGACCGTTCTGGGCTACCTACCACGCTGTGTGCATCTCAAGTCTTTGTCTTTTTGTCTTTGTTTTTGTTTGTTCCTTTGCAACTGCAAACATGTTCTGCAAACATCCTCAGGCACAGGTCTTTGGGCCCCTGGGCACCCATTCCTGCAGAATTGACTCTTGGAAGTGGAATGGCTGATCCCAGGGCAGACTTCTTTCACATTTTAATAGATGCTGCCAAAATACTCTCTAAGAAGTCCATACCAAATTAGACTCCTACCAACAGTCCTTGAGGGTCTCTATCCCTCCACATGCGTGACAGCACTGGGTGTTACTAGATAATTCTGACATGCCTGGTGGTCTCAACCTTCAAATACAGCTGGAATCGGGCTAAAATGGGTATTTAGGGCAGCCTCAGAAGAAAGGAGTCTGGCAAGGGAGCATGGTAGGAACGTGAGCCTCCAGCCTCGCCCCTGTAGCGGGCTGCCCCACTCCTTCCCCTTGGCCAGGGAGGGAAAGCTCCACCTTCACCCCCCCTCCACCCCCACCCCAAGCCCTGCTGAGCCCTTGACCCTGGATCCAGGGCCCAGGCCCTGGGGGCAGCGGGGCTCCTGGGCCAACCAGAGCCCCCCAGAGAGGCTTCAGAAGCTGGTTTGTCTTTAGGAAGCAGCAGCTCTGTCCTGTTCTGGAGGAAGAAGAGTGTGCTTGGGAGAGGCGAGGAGGGAATACAAAACGAAGCATATGTCGTGCAAGAACCACAGGTTTGGGAACATAAATGTGCTTTCTGGGGTGTTTAGAACAGTTCACTGAGCCCATGGAGGGGGTGCTGCTGGAGCATGCAGGGGAGTTGCCTCTTACTCCACCCTTGCCCCAGACTGGGAGGACCCTGTTTGGAGAATGAAACTTGGAAATAGCTTGTCATTTGTATTGTCTAAAAAGATGGACAAGGGGCGACCGGGCAGTGCCAACATCCAGACAGTGCTCTTCACCTCAGACTCAGAGATCTTCCCGGCCAGCACCCTCTGAAGTAGGGGAGGTGGGGGGGCAGTGTGCCCACAGCCGCCCCGGGGTCACTTTCGCAGACTTTAATCTTCTAGGAGCTCCGAGATGGCCTCTAGGGTTGCCTGGCTTGCCTTCCTTCTAGCTTTGATTCTAAAGGGCCTTATACAAGGCCCTTAAAATGCCTTATACAAGGCCCTTAAAATGCCTCCTGGAAGACCAAGGTAAGGAAGAGGAAAGGGTGGCCCTGGCAGGGTCAGCAGCAGGGGGAGCCCCCTGGGGACTCTTATTGGTGACCCAGGCACCTGTGGTCTTGCAAATGCATGTGCAAGCAGGTCAAGGGAGGGAGAGTTACAAGCTGCAAGCTCACTGGAGACAGCCAAGGGCCGAGCAAGGCTTGGATAAGACGAAAATGACTGGTGCGGATACACAGGCCCCCGTGTCCACGTGGCATCCCAGTTTCCTGCCTGCTTCCATTTTTCCATTCAGGTGTTGGTTCTTCCATTGTACCAGGTGCTATTCCCATTTATCGATGAGGCAGCTGTGCCCAGCATTGGGCAGCGGGTGCCTCCTTTGGAACTGTAGGCTGTCTTTGTCAGACCAATTCCTTTGCTTCCCTGAGGACTCAGGTCAAGGGCAACAGCCTCCAGAAGCCAACCCTGGGGCTCCCACCCTTAGCCCTTCTGCTTGCTTCCCAGCTAACATGCTAAGGCACGTGGCGTCATCACATCAGGACTACCGCCGTCTCCTCCATGAGGCAGGGGCTGTGTCTGATGGGTCCCCTCGGCCCTCCTCCCATCCAGCAGGTGCTGAGCAGATGTTTGTGGACAGATGGATGGGAGTGTGGGTTGACCTGGAGCCCAATCCTGAAGCCCAGTGTGAACCACCTGCTTGACAGAGATAACACAGGGTTTCCAAGGATTCCACATCCACTCAGGAAGAGGAGGATGGATAACCCTGGGGATGGGGTGTGGAGACAGGGGAGGAGAATGAGCAGGGGCTCTGGAGTACCTTCAGGGTGCTGGGATGGGGAAGGGGCTCTGGTCAGAGATCCTTTTTCCCCTCTTAATTTTATTTGTTTATTCATGAGACCCAGAG
Source organism: Canis aureus (assembly GCF_053574225.1). NCBI lineage: Eukaryota > Metazoa > Chordata > Mammalia > Carnivora > Canidae > Canis > Canis aureus. The sequence goes on from NC_135619.1 coordinate 66,344,905, forward strand.
AGAGAGGCAGAGACACAGGCAGAGGGAGAAGCAGGCTCCCTGCATGGAGCCCCATGCGGGACTCGATCCTAGGACCCTGGGGTCAGGCCCTGAGCCCAAGGCAGACGCCCAACCGCTGAGCCACCCGGGGGCCGTGGTCAGGGTTCCTGACCGGCAGGAGCTCGGGCTGCAGGCCTGGGAGGCCAGGAAGGTTGAGATAGATTGAAAGGCTCCTTCCCTGGGAAACACGGGGGACCCTGAGGAATTCCCCGCGCGCCCTCTTGTGGCCGTTTGAGGCCAAGGACAATTCTGCCTTTTTCTCTGAGCGAGCCAAGGGCTGGCAAGACCCCGTGGGAGCTCTGGCCCCAGTCAGGACTTTTGTCCCGACAGACCACTAACTCCCCAGGTTGCCTGGGCAATCTCACCTCAGTTTCTTCATCTGATAATAAGGGGACCCGTGAAATGAATGGCTCTCGCAAGTGGAAATGCAGACCACAGGTGAGTGGGGTGGGCAGGTGGAGGTGGGAAGCACTCCCGCTTGTCGCGTTGGCCTCCTCTAAGGATTGGGCAGCTGGGTGCTGCCCGACACTGGAGGATGCTGAAGCTCAGAGAGATCAAGTGACCTGTCCTTGGTCACTCAGCGGGTACGTGTCAGCTCTGGAACCTGAAGCCAGGTCTGTGACTCCAAAGTGTGTCCCCTCCTCTGACTTCCTATTGTTTTTCAGGGTCTCTAAGATCCCCACCACCTCTGCGGTGGCTCGGGGGCGGTGGGGGGGTTGCTGCTGGAGAGAAAACACTCCCAGGAGCCATGAGATCCTTGCAGGCGGCCTAGACAGGAAGGAAGGAGTCAGCTGACAGGCATATGGCCAAGAGTGACCCCATCTATAAAATGTAGCCTTTCAAGGGGAATAGGTCACCTCTCAATTAGCCATCAAAACAATGTTCTCCTGGCCAGCTGCCTAAGCAGGAGCAGGAGGCTGACCCCAGAGCTCAGCATTTATCCAGGGCCTCATGCTGCCTCAGTTTACCTGGCACACCTGCCTCTCAGGGGTCAGGTTGAGGCGATGGGGCCCTTGTGGGGTGATTTGGGCATATCTGAGAAGTTCATAAATGTTGCTCTCACTTGTTTCTTGGGCTGACACATCTCTATAGGGCTAGTTCTAGGGAAGAAGCAATGAGAAGAAATAAGGAGCCTCCCAACTCAGACGGGCCTGGATTCAGATCTCAGGCCTGTTCCTAGCTGAGTGAACCTTGAGCACATCATTGTGTGCCTCCGTTTCCTCTGTGAAATGGGGTCACTCAGAGGAGCCCCATAATACGGTTGGAGGATTTGGACAGTGAGCTTGAGCCCCCGTGTGTCTCTTTGCAACATAAAAAGTGCTGGCCAGTGCTTACCAGTCTCAGAGAGCATCTCCCAGTCTCCTGATGGGGGCGTTGGGCAGGAGCTCCTCAGGGCTGGCAAGGGTAGGGCCTGGTGGGAATGAGGAGGGTAGGACGATGCTGTGGCAGGTGCCTGTCTGCCTTGCCCCAGGGTATTCCCCATGGGAGTTAGAAGCCTGTCCCACAATTGAAGTTTTATACTTTTTCTTTTGGACCAGACTTTGGACATTCCCTCCAAGTGAGATGATAATTTAACAGAATTGAAGGGAGAGGGGGAAAGAGTGACTCTCCAATGTTCACTTGTGTCGTCCTGGGAACTGTTCATTAATATTTATTTATTAATTCTTAAAGATTTTGCTTGTTTATTTTATTTTATATTTTATTTTATTTTATTTTATTTTATTTTATTTTATTTTATTTTATTTTATTTTATTTTATTTTATTTTTTTGCTTGTTTATTTTAGAGAGAGAGCCAGAACACATAAGCTGGGTGAGGGGCACACGGAGAGGGAGAGAGAATCTCAAGCCGACTCTGCACTGAGCATGGAGCCTGACCTGGGGCTCGATCTCATGACCATGACCTGAGCTGAAACCAAGAGTCAGATGCTTAACCGACTGAGCGACCCAGGTGCCCTTGTTCATTAATATTTAAATTAACATTATATCCAGGGCAAAGGTTGGCAAACTTTTCTATGTGTGTGGAGGGGAACAAAGAGCCCAGTTAGGAGGCTGGGCAACCATCCAGGTGAGGTGAGAGATGGTGCATGACGGGCCCAGGGTAGAGCCGAGGAGCTGGGGAGAAGAGGTCGGATTCTCGAGGTAGTTGGCAAGCAGAGCCCAGAGGGTGCGCCGATGGGTGAGCACGAGAGGGGGTCAGGGATGACTCCGAGGTCTGGCCTGAGCACCTGGAAGGATACAGCTGCCATTATTGAGATGGAAAAGCTGTGGGAGGAACAGACCTAGGGAGAAAATCCGGAGCTCAGTTTGGGGAGAGGACCTTGAAGATCTCTGGGGAGAGGGCTAAGGAGCTGCTGGAAAGGACCCTGGAGTTTCGGGGAGAGAGAGATCCAGGCAGGAGCCTGAAACAGGAATAATCAGTTCAGAACTGGTCCTGAAGGCTCATGAGATCCACGGGGTTTCCTGGGCAGTGGGCGCAGAAAAGGAGAGAAGGGGCACCCGATCCCGGAGCTGTGGCTCAAGACCCAGCCCCAGGCTTCCCTGGGCACATGCTGAACTCACAACTGGTGCCTTGCTTCCTGCTCTGGACAGGAGGACAGGATTCGCTGGAACTTGCCCGAAAGCCCACATCTGACACTTCTTACCTCTCTCCTCTACCTGCCCTCTCCCCCACTAGAATCCCCTCCACTCCATCCCAACAGAGCCAAAGCCACCCCACTCATCCTTTAGCCTGTGGAGCTGGGGCCCTGTTTCCATCACCCTTATCATCCAGAAGTGCTGGTCCTCATTCAGAGTCTGACTGAACTGTCACTGCCAGCCCCTCACAGACTCCTTTGAACTTGAAACTAGATGTGATCAAGCCCTTGGGCACTATTTGGAGTTCTCTCTCTCCCTCCACCACCCCTTGGCAGATCTTATAGCCTGGTCCGACCCAAGTCTTTCTCCATGGTCCCAGCAAGCCGGCAGGGTAAATAGAATTGCCCCCATCTTACAGATGAGAAAAGTGAGGTCCAGAAGGGAAATTATTTGTCCAGAGTAGCAGAGGCAGGACAGGAATATAGTTGCCTCTTTTTTTGTTGTTTTTGTTTTTTTAAAGATTTTATTTATTTATTCATGAGAGACACACAGAGAGAGAGAGAGAGAGAGAGAGGCAGAGACGCAGGCAGAGGGAGAAGCAGGCTACCTGCAGGGAGCCGGACGTGGGACTCGATCCCAGGATCCCTGGATCATACCCTGGGCCGAACGAAGGTAGATGCTCAACTGCTGAGCCACCCAGGGGTCCCATGGCTGCCTGACTCTTAAGATGCACGCATTACCTCTGCTTCCAGGTGACGAATGTGCTCCAGGGAGTACGTACCATGTGCCAAGCACTGGAAGGCCATCCAAGGGGGTGATGTTCGACGATGTTGACCTGTGGAGTTGAGCCTCTCTGCTCAGCTGGAGGTGAGGGGGCTCCTGAGTTCACTGTAGTGACTCTTCTGACCTGACCAGCACCATGTGGGGGAGCCCGGGAATCGCTGATTGTGCAAATGTCCCTCTCTTGGCAAGACTTTATTCAGATAATTTTTTAAATGTGTGTTTTGGACTGGATTTGGGCTACAGAGAGAATTGTGATCGGAGATCAGGAAATAAAAATTAGATGACAAAAGGTTGCTCCCTGTATCTTACCAAACTGGGACAGGTGATCCAGGGAGTGGGTGGAGGCCGGGCCGTGAGGCCAGAGGGGACAAATCAGAAGCCCTGCCTTCTCTGTGTGATTGGCAACCGGAGCCCCCAAGATAGCTTAGAAACCAATCGGTCATTTTGCTCCATGTGCTGGTTTGTTCGACAAGCATTTATTATGTGCCTCCTGCCTGCAAAAATACACGGAGGATTCAGCCCTTCTTCCTGACTTCATCTGGCCCTTCCCTGTGGTGCCCTCTCCTCTCCAGCATCCTAAACTTCTCACTGCCTCCATTCTCCAAAATTCTCCATTCTCTGGTCTTGGTTTGCTGAACTGAATCAGTGAGCTCTGGTCTGGGAAGTGGGAGGAGCACTTGAGGACTTGGAGGAGTCACTTTTCATTCTCTAGGACTCTGTTCCCTTGATTGAAATCCCAGGGGTTATCAGAAGGCCAAGCTTTGCACCCCTGGCTTTGCAGCCTGTGAGCGGGGAGCTGGACGCAGGGACCCCTGGCACCAGCCAGCCCATCTCCATCCACGCCCACGGAAGACATGACTAGCTGATCAGGCCATTCTAACTGCTGAGTCCCTGGAGCCTCGGAATCTTTCCACAGGGCACCTGCCAGCCATCACCAATCAAACCTGAGTTGGCAGTTGAGATTAAACGGACTTTTCATTCCTGGCTGAGCCCTGGGTGGGGTGAAGAGATAGACCAGGAAGGCTCCTGAAGAGAGAGTCCAGGTGATGGACCTGCGGCCTGGTAGCCGGGACCACGGGGGAGGCGGTGGTTCATGGGGGTGGCCCGAGAGGGGCACGAAGGCACGACTGCTGTGTCATTCTGGCCACATCAGCCCCTCTTTATGGGTGAGACGTGCCCAGGCTGGGGTGCCCTGGGCAGCTGTGGACACAGCGCAGAGGGGAAGAGCTGGGGCAAGGTCACTGACTCCAAGCCAGGCATTGTGCTAGTCTTTGTCACAGATGATTTCTCTTAATCCTCATTGTCCACCCCGCCGGCGAGCTACGATTAGCTCCGCCTTAAAGATGGTCACACTGATGCTTGTCTCTGTCACTGCGGCTGGGCTGTGACCGGGGCGGCGGGGGGTGGGGGTGCGGGTAGTGGTGCAGGGACAGGCCAGCTGAGCTGTGACTTCCTCGGGGCATCATGAGGTCTCCAGCCATGCCGGTGCTCAGCCTTGGTTGTGAGGGGAGGTCACCAGGGCAGAGGAAGCCCCCGGCCTGGCAGCCAAAGGAATTTATTTCACCCCAACGCCTCCCATTCCAAGAGAGTGGAAAGCCTGTCTGTCCTGATTACAGCTGACAGCTTGCCTCGGCAGGTCTTTGATAGAAACACTCCCGTTACGTAAGGGGGTTACATAAGTCATCTTGTGATGTCATGCGTCCACAAAGTGCTGGCCCAGCCTCTGTGCCTCTGCGGTGGCATTCGTGTGTTTCCTGCGTTGAGGTGGTCAGACTTAACTCTCCAGGGCCGGGAGGGGCACATCTGGGTCTCTGGGTTACCAATGCCCCCAGGAGGGAGTTAGGGCCAGCCCGTTGGTTAAAAGGGTCTTTAGGGAGCGGTATCATACGATGGTCACCACCAAGCATCTGGGCCTGGCTGCCCACATCCCATTCCTGGCACTGCCATTTACTGACCGGAGGACCTTGGGCCAATTTTCTCATCCATTGAACAAGTGGCTTAGTACATATTACATACGTTGATCGAGTGGTGAGTGCAGGCCAGGGCTGAGCTCTGAGCTCTCTGCTATTGTGACCAGGTGGCCAGCTGCAGGACAGAGCTGCCATCGTAGTCCTGCTTCCACCTGGCTCTTGGGTGAATCGGCTCCCCAGTCTGGGCCTCGTTTACTTCACGTCTAAAGTGAGAAGATGGCCCATCTTTTGGAACAGAACTCTCTACAGAGGTGTGGAAAGGTAAAGTTTCCTTTCAAAGTTATTTTTGGTGATTGCAAATGTTGCGTTCTAAAAACCGCACTAATAAACACACTCAAATGAGTCAGAGCTCGCAAGCCAACACACTAGGCTGGCGACTGGTGTGGTAAGCTGGGCAGTTACTGGTTAACACCTCAGGGGACTAGATAATGAAGCTTCTTGGGTGGATGGTTTTGACTGGATGATGATCTGAGCTTGTATGGTAGATTTAAAAAGTGATCATTTTAGCTGTTTATGTCTTTCAAGTCGAGATTTTTCTTTCTTTCTTTCTTTCTTTCTTTCTTTCTTTCTTTCTTTCTTTCTTTCTTTCTTTCTTTCTTTCTTTCTTTCTTTCTTTCTTTCTTAGATTTTATTTATTCATGAGAGACAGAGAGAGAGAGAGAGAGGCAGAGACACAGGCAGAGGGAGAAGCAGGCTCCATGCAGGGAACCCGACGTGGGATTCGATCCCGGGTCTCCAGGATCATGCCCTGGGCCAAAGGTGGCGCTAAACTGCTGAGCCACCCAGGGATCCCTAACTTGAGATTTCTATAGGTTCTGGAACCAAAGCAAAAAAATGGCTGGTGGCAGACCGTAATCCGCAGCCCCTGATTTCAAAGTTGTAGGTCATCTTCAGCATCTTCCTCATCTGAATCTGCTGTCTGCAAAATCAGCGGGAAGGATGCATTTGCCTGCGTAAAATAGATCCAACCTCCTAGCCTGTCGCTGTCACTGTTTTATGTATTGGGCACCCATACGAGGCTGTTTAACGGGCTTCTCTGCGTAAACGCAGTTTGAAAGCCCACTGCCCCAGATGACATACCGCGTCCCTTCTGGCTGGGTCGGTGCATGTCATTGTCGACTGTCCCCTCTCACTTTTGGGCACAATCAGCAGCTGTGTTGGCTAAATTCTAGAAGTGGGTTACATCAGATGACAACCAGAGATTCCGGATGGGTGGCCCCTGGTAGTTTGTGTGGGAAACCCAGGAAAGTTAGGGTGTTCCTCTCAGTGGTGTGCGACAGGCACTCATGACAGCAGAGGACCAGGAAGGACTCTCAAGGGCAAGACAGCACCACTCACTTGCCTTTAACAGATACTTGGGTGTCCCTCTCTGGGGCAGGGAGATGCCTTAGAGTCCCAAAGGAGCACAGAGGATTTGTTGTCAAGTGCAGCCACAGCGATCACAAGGGTCCTTGAGTAAGTCCTGCTCTGTGCCAAGGCCATTCTAGTCCATGGAGATACAGCGATGAATGAGAGCGGTTGTGCCCTGTTCTCATGGAGCTCACCCGGGTGGAGGTGGGTGGGGCAAATGGTAAACAAACAAATAAACAAATGCAGGAAGCAGTTGTTTCCAGTCCGCAGGATAAATTCTATTCAGTGGAATGGGCAAAATATTTAATTCATGAAACATTTAGTGAGAAACTATTCTGTGCAGGGCCCGTTTGGGGGTCAGATTACCAGAGGCTTTCTGTGTTAAGCCAAGGAGGATCGACTTCATTTTGAATCTATACACACAGGGATGGGAGAGGGTATCTTTGGCAATGCTGGAAGTTGGTGGAAGGCTTCTTGGAGGAGGGGATGTTTGAGCTGGGCCTTGAAGAATGCCAAGAGGACAGTGCTGGCTAAGTAGTGCTGAGCTGGGTGGCTTGTCTTTGGGCGTGTTACCAAATGTACACAGGGAAAAGAGTCCCACCCCGTCCAGATGCAGGGCCACATGAGAGAAGTGCTGTGAAAGGAAGTCTCCCTAGAACAAGGCAGAGTCAGTATTATGGATGTCTTCCATCTGTCCGTATGACCTACCAGAGAAACCCAGAGGAGCTTCCCCAGCCTGGGTCGCAGGCCTCCGGAGGCCCAGGTGTGGCCAGGTCACGGTAGGGCCACGGATCTGGACCTCAGGCCGCAGTTCTTCACGGCTGCCTTCTTTCCCCTCGACTGATGTCAAAGAGCTGCAGCTTCTGTACTCCTAAAGCAGGTGTCAAGAGTCACAGTCTGACAGAGGACAGAAGAGACGAACCCAGGACTTTCATATAAAATCTGGTTTTCGATGCCGTCAAACCCGACAGCCCAGGACTTAATCAGTGCCTGGTCCCCGGTAGGCGCTCAGGGAAGCAGTGCGCGGTGGGACTGACACGGGCTGTGCACGCAGCTTCAAGTTCAGTTCTGCCACTTGCTGGCTGCGAGGCCTTGGGAAAGCAGCTCCGCCTCCCATTCCTGCTGAGTAAATGGCAACGGTAAATGACGCATTGAGCTGTCATGGAGTCAGGCGGGATCGTCCACGTGTAACCATTGATTGCAGCTCTTGGCACTTATGAGATGCCCCCCAAGTATCCGCTTCCTTCCAACTCTTCGTCCCTTCCATCCTTCCCTCCTCTCTCCCTCCGTCCCTCCCTCCTTCCTCAGCAAGTGGGAAGAACACATGGGTAGAACAGCCCATACTGAGAGCTATGGAATGATTTTTTTTAAGCTATGGACTTGGACCCCACAGAGCTCCCCGACCTTGGGGGTTGGCTATTGTGTGAGCAGCGAGGGGATGACGTCACCAGCAGGAAAGGCCAGGTAGGCTGCAGCACACGAGCTGACACAGAGAATGCAGGAGGCCGCGGTGGGAACGGGCTGGGATGGGGCCAGTGCCCCGGCAGAGGATGACACAGAACGTGGTTAAGTGGGCCAGCGCTGGGTTATGGAGGAATCGGAACACTGGCCGAGCTGTGCACCCTGGCCCCCAAGCAGCGGGCAGCGGGGAGCCCAACCTGGTGACCTTGCGCAGCCCTGTGTAAGGGCTGGTTTGGAGCAAAAAGGATGTTTCCTGCCCCTACCAGTCAGGCTGGGCTAGGTTCTGCTGCGGAGATAACCCCCAAACCTCAGGGGCTGAAAGCCACAGCAATTTAGCTGTCACACTGCTGCAGAGAGGAGTCGCTGTCCAGGGGCCTGTGATGGCCGATGGTCCGGGATGCTCCAGCCCAAGGACACCTCCGTGTCAGCCTGTGCTTCCCCAGCACCCCCAACGAGGAATACCGCAGTGGATCCTAAATGCTTAGACTGAGTTACAGCTCATGGGTGCAGGGCCCTCTCCTCCAAAGCCTTCGTTCTGCTGTAGGGACCCTCAGGCCACAGAGGGAGGTGGCTTGAGACCAGGCCACTGTGTGCTGGCAGCAGCTGCCTATTAGCCAGCAGGAGGAGCTGGGACCATCCTCCTGGGTGAGTCCCCTGGGCCTGCCCAGCTCCTGCTCCCATGACCTCAGAGGGGAGTCCTTGGGATTTTAGATGGTGGCATGGAGGTGTGGTTGGGGTACAGGCCACCAACTGTTCAGCTGACCGGCGGACAGGAGAAGACGGTGGCAGAGGAGGGTGGGAGGGAAGGGAATGGCCGAGGAAGGGAAGGACAGGGAAGAGGAGGCCGAGCATCAGGAGGAAGGCAGGACGTGCGGGCCACCAGCGGCTGGCACGGAGGCCGCGCCCATCAGCATTCCCCAGGCAGCCCCCCTCCGCCCTCCGCCGGCGGCCTCACCTTCCCTCCGGCCAGTCAGTGGGCAGGGCCAGCGGCCGGCTCGGGGCTCCCTTGCTCACTCAGAGCGGCCCGCTTGCGGCCCCGCCGGCGTTGGCACGGTGACAGTAGCCAAGTGTGCAAACTTGTGCCATTGTCCCCAGGCCAGGGGGAGCCATGGAGACTGGCTAATATGACACAGGAAAATGTTTGCTGATGGCAATTCTATGGGCTTTGTCCACCTCTTTCTCCATCATGACGACTCGATTTAAGTCCCTAACTGTTTGACTACAAATGCAAGGGGACCGTGCAACGCCAGCCTTTTGTCCGGCCGCGCTGAATGGGCAATTCAGGCTTTGTGCAGCTCAATTGAGGAAGCAAACATAAAGACAAGATTCCTGAGAGCTCCGGCTCCCTTCCCATGGATATCCCAGCACCTCGTTAGAGTCCCTCCCCGGCTACCTTGCCCGGACACCAGCGTGCTTGCTGCCTGCCCTCCCAGGCTGGTCAGTGCCCGGTGCCTCGGGTGGGGGCCGGGGACAGGGAGAGAGGGACAGACTGAGACCGGGACAGAGAGGGGGAGAGAGAGGGAGAGACATTCAACACTCAAGGACAGAGGGGAAGGCAGCCCGCCCCGGCTTACCCCGTCCGATTGTCTGTCTGCACTGGAGCATGGCAGCTGTAGGCCTGGAGTCTTTGGGGGAGGTATGCAAACCCCACTCTTCTGGGCTCAGCCCCTCCTCACTCCTGGACTTTTTAAACACACACACACACACATACACACACACACATACACACACGCGCGCGCGCGCACACGCACACACACACACACACACACACACACACTGCCCCCTCAAGAAACCAGGGAACCGAGGTCAAGGGGAGGAGGGGCTGAAGGGTAGAAATTTACCGGGAAATGATTGCATTTGGGAGCTGTCTTTTTTGTGACGGTCCCCATGGTGACAATTTGTGACGGCAAAGAATGTGGGAACGGGGCGCTGCCGCCTGATTGGGATGCTTTGTATCTGGAGAGGCGCTCCTGATTGGCCTGAGGGGCCCCCCAGCTCCGGGGACTCGTCCTCCATCCAGCCCACTCGAGGGCTGCACGACCGCTTCCAGCCGGACGCTCGGAGCTCGCCGGCCACGCCGGGCCTGGCCCAGGTCTGCGGCGGGGAACCTGCCAGGCCACGTCGGCGGCGGGGCCCGGGGCCGGCCTGCACCCCCGGTCAGTGTGGAGGTCGGGCGGCTCCAGCCAGCTGGGTGGGGGCGTGGGGCGGGCTGGGGCCTGGGGGAGGGGCGAGGTGCCTCGGGTGGTGGCCCAGGAGGCATGAAATCGCTGCAGATGCTTCTACGGGGGAGTCCCGCTGCCCGCAGTCTGAGATCAGCCCGCCAGGCAGGCCGAGGCTTGAGTGCCAGACAGGGGTCCTGCCTGTCCTGCGTGAGCGCTGGGGGTGGAGCGTGGGGACTGGCAGTGGGGGGGGGGGTGATAGCAGGGCTGGGGGCGGGGGTGGGAGGAGGAGGGCACCGCCAGGGAGAGAGGGGGCTTGGCCTTGCTTGAAAGTGGAGTGGTCGCCCCGGCTCAGAAAATAAAAACCTTGCTGGCAAGTGGTGCACGTTGGCAGCGTGGTGTGTGGGAGCCACGGTGGGCTGGGCCCGCGGAGCCTTGCGCTCGGGCCCCAGCAATGCCACTTGTAGCTGGGCCGCTTTGGGCAAGTCGCCCAGCCTCTCTGAGCATGGGCTGCAAGTAAAGGGCAACGGACTCAGGCCGACTGCTGCTTGCCTGTGCCCTCGCAGATGCTGAGGAAACCCTCAGCGGCCTGAACCGGTGGCCTGCCACCCAGGACTCCGTTTCGGGGTCAAGGGCTCCCGGGGCCGGAGCCACTGTTTGCAGCCCCGCAGCCCGTGGGGAGGGCTGGGTGCGGGTGCTCGCAGGGACCGCCAACGACCTGCGTGTCCCCGCCCCCAGGTCAGCTCTGTGCCCTTCCCCGGAGCTGCCAGCCACCAGCAGAGCCCGCCCTCTTCATGGAAAGCCCCATGCAGTGGTCCCCTGGTGATGGCATCCGACAGTGACGTGAAGATGCTGCTGAACTTTGTGAACCTGGCGTCCAGCGACATCAAGGCAGCCCTGGACAAGTCTGCGCCCTGCCGCCGCTCAGTGGATCACCGCAAGTACCTACAGAAGCAGCTTAAACGCTTCTCCCAGAAGTACTCCCGGCTTCCTCGGGGCCTCCCCGGCAGAGGGGCCGAGCCTCACCTGAAAAGGGGAGCTGAGGACCGGCCCGGGAGGCTGCCCCTCGGTTCTGGCCACGATTCCAGTACCGGTGAGGGTGGGGGCTGCAAGGAGAAAGCTCTGGGGAACCCCTACAGGGAGGAATGTCTCTCTAAGGAGCAGACCCTACAGAGGCAGAACCCAGAAGCTGCCAGGCCTGGCCAGGTGCCCATGAGGAAAAGACAGCTGCCTGCTTCCTTCTGGGAAGAGCCTCGGCCCACCCACAGCTACCCCCTGGGGCTGGAGGGGGGGCTGGGCCCCAGGGAGGGACCTCCCTATGAGAGTAAGAAACACTGCAAAGGCTTGGAGCCCTTGGATCCTGAGACGGCCCCAGTGCCCACATCCCCAAGGGCACCGGCTGAAAAGGAGCCACTCAAGATGTCTGGGGTCTCCCTGGTGGGCCGAGTCAATGCCTGGAGCTGCTGCCCCTTCCAGTACCATGGACAGCCTGTCTACGCAGGTCCTCCAGGGGCCTTGCCTCAGAGCCCGGTCCCCGGCCTGGGCCTGTGGAGGAAAAGCCCCGCTTCCCCCGGGGAGCTGGCCCACTTCTGCAAGCACGTGGATGGGCCGGGGCAGAAAGTGTACAGACCCGTGGTTCTGAAGCCCATCCCGACCAAGCCCGCTGTGCCCCCGCCCATCTTCAATGTCTTCGGCTACCTCTAGCCTGGCTGGCAGGGCCTCGGCTCCCACCTCTGGCCCGCGGGGGTGTTGGGGAGCCCCCCGGGAGCGCTCCATGTGCAGAGCCAGCTGAGCAGTGGTGTGGTCTCTCGGGACCCTTCCTTTGTGTGTGGGTGGGAGGGGGAGGACGCGGCTGGGGCAGCCTCTGCAGCCTTGGGAGCTGTGGGGCTGGGCTCTGCTGGCCTCTCTACCCGACCAGACCAGAGTCCCACTGTCCTTGTGCGGGTCTTGGGCAGTGGGGCTTTGCCCTGGTCTGCTAGCCACTCCAGAAGCCAGAGGTACACATCTGTTCATCTGCCACCCACTGTGTAAGCCACTATCTCAGTTCTGTTCTTTCTGGGTTTTTTGGTAAATATTAAGAAAGTTAAAAGAATAAAGACATTTCTTTTGCAGTTTCCACATCTTGGATGTCATGAAGTTGGATAGTCCCCAGGCTAAGAAATGCTGGCTGGGCCCAGGCAGAGGGCAGCTGAGGGAGGCAGCTGGCTGTGGGGGAGGCCAGGGATGGCCCTGAGACCTCTGTGGTGTCAGAGAATGGGCACTGCGGGCCAGGGGAGGATGCTCGGCTTGTCCGTGTCCGAGAGCAGAGGGTGGCAGAGGCCTGAACGTCCCGAAGGTCCCAAGTGTTCTCGAGACTAGGGAGGCTGGTACTAGGGGAGGCGGAGCTGTAGTCTCAACGGGATGTGGTACAGACCCTTCCTCTTGGGGCCTCCTTGTCCCACCTGCAGCATGAGGGGCGGGACGAGAGTGGTCCCCCTCTCTGTGCCTTCCACTCTGATTATGGCCTCAGAGAAGAGGCTAGGCCTAGGCAGTCATGCCCAACCCTGGGCAGAGGGAAAATCAAGACAAATTGGAGCTTGGCCCCTTGTGGAAAAACCAGAAAAAAAATCTCTAGCTAAGTCAGATTTCTGGCTAACCTGCTGATAGCTCTCTTCTTGGGCCTGGTGCAGTGCCTGGCTCACACCGGTGTTCCATCAATGAGTGATGAGGGCCTCTGTCTGAGACAATGTACAGAGGGGCTGCAGGTGGCAGGGAGTCACCCTGGGGTTTGCCCAGATGCTGCCCAACAGGCACAGCCGTTGGAGAGGTGTGAGCCTCCACACCGGCCTGGGATTTGTTCTGCTTTGTGCAGATGTGGCTCCATGGATGGGAGCACACAGACCTGCCAGGGGTGCCAAGCTGCTTGGGTCATCCAAGCCCGGTTCTCCCCTGGCTGGGGACTACAGGGCCCAACTTAGCAGCATAATGTTGGAAAGTTAATCTCCCTCTGTGCCTTGGTGTCCCCGTCGGTACAGTGGAGGACTAGGTGAGCAACTGCAAACAGATGCGCCTACCAGTTCTGCGCCCAAGTCAAATATCTTCAACTGATTGCAGGCTGTCTCCTTCCAGGGCCAGACATGGCCTCAGAATCCTTCCTAACACAAGGTTCCATGGCTGGTGATTGTTTAAGGGTCCTCCCCCTGCCCCCCACCTGTTTTTACTCTAGGATTCCTGCAGATTGGAGCATCTTCATGCGAGGGCAGGTTGCTCACTGGGAAGCCAGTGGATTTCTGGCAGTTTCTGTCTGATGGTCTTGGAGGACTTGAGAGCCATGGAAGCCAGGTGGCATGGGCAGTGTTGTTCAGAGTAATTATCTAGCACACAGGACCCTCCCCATCAGGCTGCTCTGGTCTGCTACCTCCTCTCCCCCTGCATATCACAAAGGCCCCTCCAGATCCATTCCACTGAGGCCCAGCCCCTCCACCCTGTACAGGAGGGTGTTAAAAGCTCCAAGCAAGGCGTTGCCACCTACCAGCTGTGTGACCTTGGGCAAGTTACTTTAAACCTCTCTGTGCCAAAATTTTCCCATCAGAAAAATGTGGTCGAAAATGGACCTTCACAGGTGGTTGTGGGGATGATGTGTGCACCTGGCACTCTGAGGGCTACACACCTGACAGAGCCGCACCGACCAAAAGTCGCCTCTCCTAGTTATCTGGCCACCTAACTGTACTCCCTGGAGGACCCGAGCTCTGGGAGGCATGTTTTCTCAGAGGGCTGCCCAAGTGCACCATGCCTGGGTCCCTTCACCCCCTCCTGGGCTCCTTTCCCAGGGGACACCTAGTGATGCATGAATTCAAACACAGGGAAGCTTCATCCGGAAGCGGAAATCTTTACTAAGAAGCAGCTGGACAGAAGCACAGGGCAGCATGACTCCCCAGGAAGAAGCAAGTTGGGGAAAAACACATCTAGGAAAGCTGTGATTTGGGGCACCTGGGTGGCTCAGCGGTTGAGCGTCTGCCTTTGGCTCAGGGCGTGATCCTGGTTCCAGGATCGAGTCCCACATCGGGCTCCCTGCAGGGAGCCTATTTCTCCCTCTGCCTATGTCTCTGCCTCACTCTCTGTGTCTCTCATGAATAAAATCTTAAAAAAAAAAAAAAAAAAAGCTGTGGTTAAAAAGAAAAAAGCAGCTGCAGTAGTAGCCGCAGATGACTCTGACCCAAAAATGAGTCAGGCAGGCTCAAAGGGAAACAGAGGGACAAAGTAACCCATCTCCTAGCCTCAGATCTCCAGCACTGTGCTCTTGCCCGTGAAATGGAACCACTTCCAGGATTTTGAGTGTTTGGTGATGCTGTTGAGACTACCCTGAGGCCAAAGTTTGGGGGTGGGGGGAAGGGGTTTCTGCAGAGGGTCACGGCTGCGAAGCCCTGTGGGGAGCGGTGGTGGTCCACAAATGCAACCACCAGCACAGCCTGAGCACCGACCAATCAGAACTGACCCTGGAGAGCAGCTCGCCCCCTCTCTTCCAGGCCAGGCATTAACCCTTCAGCTTCTGGGTTGTGGGGAGGGGGGGGGCCCTGGACCTGAGAAGGCCAAGGGTGGGAAAGACGCTTGAGGAGGAGGGGCCTTGACCAGTGCCTGTGACCTACAGTGTGGACCAGCATCAGTATTCTGAGAACCCAGCGCGATGCTGGTGCATCCCAGCCCTGGGTACCCCACATCCTACATTCAGTGGTGCTAATGAATGCAGAGACTGAGCCTTCCTGCCCCACCCCTCCCACCTACCTTCTCAACCTCCTCTCCTCCAGGGGGGCACCTCCCTCAGACTGGATTCGTCCTTCCCCCCCACCTCCTGCCCCCAGTGGCCACAGCCAGTTAATACTGGTACAGGTGACCTGAGGAATGCTATAGTGCCCCATACCCAGCCCCAGTGCACCCACGCATCTTTCTTCTCTGGTTCATCGTGGACGGCCGACCGCTTCCCCACCACCTGAGAATAAAGGCTCTCCCTCCAGCTGCCAGATGAGCAAGGACAATTTTCTGACAGGGTTTTCCACTGACTGCACTGAGCCCTCTCTGGCCACGTCCCCGGGGCCCCTTGGTAGAACATCTCCAGGGTGGAGGTTTCTGTGGGGAATTCTTGAGGATCTCTTGCAGCAAGGCCACATGGGACCCTGGCCCAGCACTGTCGGGTTAAACCCCAGGGATTTGCGATGTGTGTCCAGGCAAGTCCTCTCCCTTCTTTGGGCCTATTTTCCCATCAGGACCATGAAGGAGTGGGCAAGATGCACTGGGTTCCTCTGATCTGTGGCTGGAAGTGCTGCTTGGCAGACTTTTCCTCCTCATGAAGACACTAGATCTTATTGGTTCCATGGAAAGCCAGTGTGTAGGGGTTGGCAAGGCTGCTGGGGACCGCACGATGGGGAAGCTGAGGCCCCAGAGAAGCATGCCAAGGGCAGAGCCGGGCCTCCAAGCTGTGCTCCCCCACCAGGCAGCTGCTTACTTTGCCAAACCCAGAAACGGACATTGATCGCACCTAAGACTCTTCCAGAATCTGGGGCGGGGCAGGTGCAGGCTCTAGGCAAGGTCACCTCTCCCGTGTCACCGCAGACTGGCCTGGACTCCCATGGCTTTCATCACGCTTCTTTCGGAGGGAATGCTGATGAGTCACTGCAGCTTCATGGAAACGGTTCAGCGGCCTCAGTGCCAGGCCACAGAGCCCAAGAAGGTGCTACGACCATGCCCGTTTGAACCATGGGCTGGCAGCTCCAGAAAATGCCTGGTGCGTCCCACAGAGCCACACGAGGACCCACAGAGGCAAAAGAGGGGACAGGACCCCATGTCCCCGGTTTGATGCCTTTGCAGGAGTTGACGGCGGCCTCTGCTCCAGTGCCGTGGCTCACGGTGGTCAGCATTTAGATTTTTTTTCCTTCCTCATATCTCAACTTCTGTAGCAAAACAAGGGTGGGCAGGACCTGAAGACAGAGTGCCAGGAAGCATGTGTGTGCGAGGCAACCCCAGGTGTCAGGAGACTTGTAGACACCAGGCCCTGTTTGGGATGGAGCTCCGGTTTCCATGGTGATTGAAGCAGGAGCGAGAAAGCAACCCCAGCGGCCAGGCTCCCGGGGCAGGAAGCTGCCCCTCTCCTTGAGCTGCAAGCTCTGTTCTGGCTTTCAAAAGCCCAAAGGGGATACGTCTAGGGATCTGTGCACCCTATCCCAGAACCGGCCCCATGCCCGCTGCCACCAGGAGCGAGGCCGAGGACTCCAGGCCCTGGGCTGGGGTGGGGGGTCTGATGAGAGGGACTTTGCTGGGCAAGGTGTCATCCGTGTAACATTTATTGTACCTATGGTGAACCTCCCACCTATCCCCATCAGACCACATCCCCGGGAAGAAAGCTCAGAAGTCACGTGGAGAGTTTTATGGAGCACAGGCGGAGGGGACTGGGACAGCCCGGCAGCCGGGTTGAACTGGAAAGGCAAACTCATCCCTGAAAGCGTTGGGGTCGGGGCTTCCCTGCTGGCTCCCACCCTCCCCAGGCCACCCCAAGGTCTGCCCTGCCCCCTCTCCCAGCCCCAGGAATGGAGGCTCTGCTGTTCCCAATGGCAGAGAAGGTCTGGGATCCACTCAGCAGTTTGAAAACAAACACGGTTTTTCTCCTACTGGACACATTCTGTTCTCTGGTCCGGGCAAAGCTCTGGCCCAGAGACCCGGCGAGGTCACGGCAGCTGCCCCAGCTGGACAGGGAGGCAGCCCACAGGCTCGGTCTGTCCCCAGGTCCCCCTGGATTTGGGGACACTGCCGTCCTGAGGCTTTAGTGAAACAGTCTGAGGAGCCGCTCCTCCACAAAGCCTTGGCTACTGAGTGTTCTCGTACTTCAGGTACCTAATCAGCCTGCCCGGGAGCGGCAATAGGTCTAGGAGTTTTATGCGGTGCTTCCCGACAGCCTTTCTCACTTGCAGCCGGCACAGGTGAGCCAGAGGTCTGGGAAGTTCTGGGGAGAGAAAGAGAAATCCTGATGTGTTATTTGCAACCAGCAAAGAGTTTGCACCTGTGCCCGCTGGCAGGCAGGAGACACCCAGTCAATGTGACCTAAGACGAGGCTGCTTGTGGAGGGGCGGTGGTGGGCAGCACCTGGGTGGCTCAGGCAGTTAAGCATCCAAATCTTGATCTCAGGTCAGGTCTTGATCTCAGGGTCATGAGTTCAAGCCCTGCATTGGGCTCCACGCTGGGCATGCAGCCTATTTTAAAAAAGAGAGGGAGGGGTGCTTGGACGTCCCCCTCCCCGGGCTCTGTAATCCCAGCCTCTGCCAACTGAAAAGATCTGGCAAAGCGGCTTCCTCCTTGTAGCCCCTCATTGATCTGCACAGCCCAAGGAAGTAGATGGGGCAGGTACAAACCCATTTCACAGGTGAGGACCTAGTGAAGCCCACACCCAGAACCGGAGCTGCCATGCCCCTCTTCTTGTGCTCCTTCCTCTATATACACAGCCCGGACGGCCAACACAGCCTTAGCAAAGGGGTCAGACAGTTCCACCTGTTAAGTGCCCCCATAAATGGAATTAAGCCCTGAGCTCTGGTGGTGCAGAGAGGCCAGGGTGTGGGCAGGGATGGGGAACACCTCCCCACACATCCCAAGATCCCACTGGGCTGCCTCCCCCCAGAAGCCCTCCTGGGATACCTCATACAGTAGAGTTTTCTCATCTCAGGGGGAGGAGGTGTGGTAGGAACAAGGATTGATGTGTCTAGTAATAGGGTAATTTATTTCAGCCTTGGGCTCAGGGTCTAGCACGGGGGGGTGTTTGTTGAATCAACACCATTCATTCACTCAACACACACACATGTTGATCCTTTCACTGCCTGGCCCCGTGTTAGGCCAGAGATACAGAGATGCCTACCCAGGACTTTGGGGAAGGCTTTTACACCAGATGGTGCCACCTGAACAGGGTCTTGACAGGTGGGCAGGTGTTTGCCAGGTGAAGAAGGGAGGCAGGGGCATTCTGAGCAGGGCAAGTGGCTATGCCACGCCAACGAGCCCTTGGCTAATCTGGAAGATTGGGATGCGGAGGGAATGTGGAAGCAATGGCAGGTGGTTGCAGTGCCACCCAGCTGCATTTCTCACTGCTTGGTCTTGCTTAGGACAGACCTCCCATTTGGGAAGCTCAGTCCCTCTCTCAGCCCAAGTGAAGACTAAGCTGGAGAGGAGGAAGGCCAAAGGCCACTGCAGAGCAAAGGGTCATGGAGAGAGCAACCAGTTACTCATGAATGTGGTGAATGTTCACCAAGCCTCTCGGGCTATGCCCCGGGTGAGTGGGCAAGTCCCCACCACCCTCCCCCATCGCGGCCTCAATAACTTTATCAAAGGTCTAACTCAAATGCTTCCCAGGCATTTGTGCAAATGAGAAATCCTATAGTAGGTTTGGGTTCTATGGGGCACAGGGATCAAGGAGGAAGGTGGCAAGTCAGAGTTGGGGCACTGGGGCATGGGCACCTGGATAGTCAGGGGACAGGCAACAGGGTGGCACAGACCCATCTTGGGACAGCAGCAGTGGTGACATAATAGAAACTTGCTGTGGGTCAGTCTCTTGGCTCCATGATTGACAAACACTTGGTCAGAGATGGGCCTGTGCCCCTCAGAGTGTGAGAAACCCTTCGGGTAAATGGATCTCCTCTGGGCAGATGCTTATTTCTCAGTACCAGTGGCAGCACCCAGTTTGATTACTTCCGACACTTTACCTGCCCAGGTGAGCTCCGTAATGCCCAAGAGGGGTTCTCGGCCTGACTCGGCCAGGCTGCCCCATCGACACCACTGTGGATGGTCATCCAGCAAGCCCCTGGCTCCAGAGGTCTGCCTCTCGGCCTAGTGCTGCTCCCGGTGTGTGGTCTGGGGAGCAGCAGCTCGGACACCACCTGGGAGCGTGCTGAAATGCAGACTCTCAGGCCCTGCCCCAGGCCTGCTATATCAGAGTCTGCATTTTTAACAAAATGCCCAGGTGCTCTGTATGCACTTTCCAGTTTGAAATGCCTGAGACCACCATCTCTCCTCTACCCGGTCTCACTACCTCTCAGTGACCCACAGACATAGGCAACTTACTCCAAAAGTCCCAACACCCCTCAGCGAGCTGGAGCCGTTTAAAACACCTGGAAAGATTTGGCAGAGAGACTCCGGGGTTGGTCAAACCTAGGTTCAAATCCCAGCTCTGCCACTAAATAGCAGTGAGACCTTGTCTCCCATGACATCATCTCTTGGAGGGTCAGGCTTCTCATTTACAGCAGTGTCATGGAGACACCGTATGCGACACGTGGCACAGAGCTTGGCACGCAGTAGGTGTTCATCAAATGCTAGTAGGTGGCACGTACTGTGAGTCCTAGGCCTGAATCAGGCAGGGGGACCTGCCAGGAGCAACAGCAACTGCCCCTACCTGCCTTCTCCTTGATGACGGCCCAGTCCTCGAAGCTCTCGATGTGTTCCTTCAGCCGCGAGCACAGCTGCACGTTGCCCACATAGTCCAGGAGGATGTCGATGATGGGCCCTGCCCAGCGGCTCACTTCCGGGGTGGACAGGATCTCGCAGAACTGGAAGAGATCACGCATTGGTGCTGGGGCTCCCCGGACCAAAGGCAATGCCTCAGGGGGCTCGTCTGTCCGGGAACCTGAGGCCCGGGAGGGGAGGGGAGGGATCCAAGGACGGAGGACTGGGCACACTCATGGCAGGATCCAGTTCTACAGATGCACTCACCCCCCCCATCCACATAGCCTCTGCTGCCGAAAGTGGGAGGTGGGCAGCTTGACCATCATCTCTCTAAGCCTCAACTTCCTGTTCTAGAAAATGGGAATATGACAACTGGAGGGTGGTTCTCTCTCTCTCTTTTTTTTTTTCTTCAAATGAGAATTAAGGTAATATATGAACATATAAACCCCTTTGCACGCAACAAATGGCCCCTAAATGATTCCCATTAGCTATTACAGATCCGACCTGTGAAGTCCTCAGCACGGGCAGGTCCGGCCTCTGGGTGGCCCTGCACCTCATCCGACCTTGGCCAATCTGCCCTCACCTCCATCCCTATCCTGGTCATCTTTCAGCGGCATATTCCAGGTGCAGGTTTGCCGCTGGTGACGCACCCCCGCGTCTTACACCTTATACGTCCCCGTTACTCCTCTGCCTCACTGTCAATTCCTGACATTCCCCACCACAGGGCGGCCCCAAAAAGGACGCAATGGGTCCTCGAGCCACTAAGTTCTGCTGCCTCTAAGGCACGCTAGCCATGCGGTTCGGCGGCCTGCAGGTGCGCCCGCTCGGAGGGCGCTGGGCTGGGGCGTGGTGGGGGGGGCGGTGGTGGGCATGAGCCCCGCATCCCCATCGCCCTCCATCCCCCTCCCCTTCCATCCCCGTCCCCCTCTCCCCATCCCTCTCCATCCCCCATCCCCATCCATCCCCCTCCGCTATCCCACTCCATCCCCCATCCCCTCCCCCATCCCCCTCCATCCCTCTCCATCCCCTTTCATCCTTCCATCCCCCATCCCCCTCCATCCCCATCCCTCCATCCCCCATCTCCTCCCCGTCCGCCTCCATCCCCCTCCATCCCGCATCCCCTCCCCGTCCCCCTCCATCCCCCCATCCCTCCATCCCCCATCCCCCTCCATCCCCCATCCCTCCATCCCCCATCCCCCTCCATCCCCCCATCCCTCCATCCCCCATCCCCTCCCCGTCCCCCTCCATCCCCCATCCCCCCATCCCCTCCCCGTCGGCCTCCATCCCCCTCCATCTCCCCTCCCCCTCCATCCCCCCCATCCCCCTCCATCCCCCCCATCCCCCCTCCCCCCTCCCCCGCCCGCCGCCCCGCCCCGCCCCTCCCGGCCCCGCCCCGCGCACCTGGACCTCGGCGGGCTCCTTGTCGGCGGCGGGCGCGTCGCTGAAGCGGCTGGAGCGCGGCGGCGCGGGCGGGTGCGGGCCGGAGCCGAAGCGGCAGGAGAAGCAGGGCTCGCCGTCGCAGCCGAGGTCCATGAGGAACTTGAGCAGCGACAGGTACTTCATGGCGAACATGATGGTGGCGGGGAAGGCGGTGGGGTGCGCGGCGATGCGGGCGTCGAGGTCGGCGCCGTGGTCCAGCAGCAGCCGCACGGTGCGCAGGCAGCCCAGGCGGATGGCCACGAGCAGCGGGCTGATGAGGTCGCGGTTGGGGTCGGCGCCGGCCCGCAGCAGCAGCTCGGTGGCGGGCACGTTGTTGTTGACCACGGCGAAGTAGAGCGCGGAGCTGCGGCGGTCCTCGTACAGGCGCGCGCGCTCGGGGGCCAGCGGCGCGTTCACGTCGAAGCGCGCGCCCAGCAGGGCCTGCAGCACCGCGTCGTGGTTGCGCTCGGCCGCCAGGTGCAGCGGGCTGACCCCGCTCCTGCGCACGCGCGTGCGGCTGGTCACCGGGAGCAGCATCTGCACGATCCTGCGGGCGGGGCGATCAGATCAGGGAAACTGAGGCCCCGGGAGCTCCAGCCGCCTTCCCCAAGCCACGCCGCGCCCGCCCGCAGGGGCTGCAGCTGAGCCCAACCCTCCTCGCCAGCCTCCGAGCCTCCTCCGTGGCCTCCGTGGCCTCCGGGGTCCTAGTTCTGCGGTACTTCGGCGGGACTGGACTGTGGGTGCGAGAATTTCGGGGCCACCTAACTTCAGGCTAAGGAGTGTTGCCTGTTCCCAGCTCAGTGATATGGAGGAATTGACTGGAAGGCCCACACACCCAGTGCAGGAGGCAGCGGGGCCGTGGTGATGTTTGCAGGTAGAAGTTTGGCACCTGCCCTGCCTAAGCGGAGTAGGGGTGGGGGAGCTGGCCATGTGCCAGGAGACACCTCCAGGGTGGAGGGAGCTGGCCATGTGCCAGGAGACACCTCCAGAGTGGAGGAAGCTCCCCATGTGCCAGGAGACACCTCCAGGGTGGAGGGAGCTCCCCATGTGCCAGGAGACACCTCCAGGGTGGAGGAAGCTCCCCATGTGCCAGGAGACACCTCCAGCGTGGAGGGAGCTCCCCATGTGCCAGGAGACACCTCCAGGGTGGGAGGAGCTCGCCATGTGCCAGGAGACACCTCCAGGGTGGGGGGAGCTGGCCATGTGCCAGGAGACACCTCCAGGGTGGGGGGAGCTGGCCATGTGCCAGGAGATACCTCCAGGGTGGGGGGAGCTCCCCATGTGCCAGTAGACACCTCCAGGGGTGGGGGGAGCTTGCTATGTGCCAGGAGACACCTCCAGGGTGGAGGAAGCTCCCCATGTGCCAGGAGACACCTCCAGGGTGGAGGAAGCTCCCCATGTGCCAGGAGACACCTCCAGGGTGGGGGGAGCTGGCTATGTGCCAGGAGACATGTAAAGGATTTACAAACACATTTAAGCTGAATCTTTTCAACAACCAGGAAGTATGTCTCATCATTCCCATTGTGCAGATGAGAAGCTCAAGGCTCAGAGAAGTCGAGGGACTTGTCCAGGCCACGTATCGAGAGAGGCAAACCAAGAAATGTGCCTTCCTCCTACTCCAGGGCTGTGCTGTCCCTCATCTCTGTGGAGCTGCCCAGTCCGGGGAGATAGGAGGGCGCCGATGTATCCGACCCCAACCACTCCTGCTCTAGGCCCCAGGCAGCCCTGGGTGACCACGAAGTGCCCTCCCTTCTCCTGTGAGTCTTGACGCCTCTTTGCCTGAAGGCCGATTCGAGCCTCCCCAGGGTCTCTGCCTTGCCTATGGCCCAGGGAGGCTTGAGCAGCCACTCCTGAGGCTGGAGATGCCTGCAGGCCCTGGCTCTGCGCTCCTGCTCTCAGCACTTGATCCACATTAATCTGTCATGTCCTCCCAGTAGCCCTATGAGGTAGTATTGCGCTGTCCTCGTTTACAGATGAGAAAACATGGGGCCCAGAGACGGTATGTGACTTGTAGGAGGACCGGTAAGTGACGGAGCGAGGGTTTGAACCTCGGCAGCCCGATTCCCCAAGCCACACTCTCAACCACTGTCCTACGTGACAGTTAGGATGACAGCTGAAATGTCACAGGGTTTTGCATTGTAACGCGTTGACTTGCCTGCCCCTTTTAACCTTCCCTGCAGCCCTGTGGGGTGGCCGGAGCAGCTCTGTGGCCTTCCTTTTAACAGACGTTGACTCAGAGAGAGGAAGCAACTCATCAGAGGTAGTAAGCAATTTTAGGGGGCCAGTTCCAGGGGCTCTTAACACCTTGTCTTTGCTCTCTTCCCCTAGACCCCTGCCACTGACGTGACTCCAAACCCTAATCCATCCAATCCTTGCTGACAGGTGACCTTGTGGCCCCATGCAGGCTCAAAGGAGGTGGCCATGGTGGGGCAAGCAGGTGCCACTGGGGCCTGTTCCCACGCCTCTCTGCCTCCTGGCATGCTGGCTTCGCGGCTTCCTGGAAATCTTATGCCAGTGACCTCCTGCTAGGATCTCAGTGGAAAGTCTTATTATTGTTAGTGACGCTATGTTTGCCTAAAATCTGCCTCTAAAACCTCAAAAGGAAATTCACACACCCAGGGGGGCTAATTGCCTCCTAATTTCTATTTGTGCAGACACAGGAGGCCTGACCCCGCTCTGTAGAGGTGCTGGTCAAAGGCAGGGCTGGGGCCTCACCCTGGACCACAGCCATCGCCAACAAATGCTCCCTAACAGCCGTGGCATGCCCGAGCTCTGGAAAGAACAGCGAAAGAGAGACTGCCCTGGGGCTGCTGGCCAGAGGGGGCTGGTATCCCTGGCAGGTCACAACCGGCCTCCAGAGATCCCTTGCCCAACCAGGGCAAAGTGGCACGAATGTGGGAACATGACTGGATGCTGCCTACAGGTCCCAGAAGCATCATCCTACTAACGCAGGAAAATCATCCCATTGTGCACGTCTGTAGGATTTTCCCGACCTGGAAATAAATGTGCCCTGCGGGACAGGATCTGGAGATCAGTCCGTGCAGCCCTCGCATTTTCTAGGGGGGTGAAACTGAGGCCCAGCATGGGGTGGGGAAGAGAGTGAGGTTGGATTGGAGGTGGTTGGCAAAGCGAGGGCAGGGTGTAGGTGTTCAGAACCTACGTGCAGGGCCGGGCCTTTCTGTGATGTTCCACTACCCTGGCCCCAGGGAGGGACCGTGTTGGCCGCCCTGCCACAAATCATCACTTTTTTCCCCAGCCCTTGATGTGGGATGGAAGGTTGGAGGAGGAGAGGGTGACCCCATGAGAAGGGCTGGAGCCTCCCTTACTCCTCCCACCGGCAGGTCCTAGGCCCACAGCACTCAAAGTGTCTCTCATGAAGAGAAACGAAGGTGCCCACTGCCCAGGGGGACCGTTGGTGCCTGCCAGGCTCCCTGCTCCCCCGCCCTTCCCCAGCACAAGGGCCACACCTACCCCCAGACCAGAGCAGGCCCAGCGCAGGGCTCTTCCAGGGAGGCCTCAAGCAGCAGCTGGGCAGGTGACCCTGGCCCCTGCCTTGTGTTTGGGACACACCGGTAACTGAAGCCAACTTTCCCTGTCCCAGGCAGCCTCACTCTCTTTTCTCCAGGCCCCAGGTCCCTACCCAGGATCCTGATTTCCTCAAGGCTGTAGCCCTGGCTCCAGTGTCCTGCCTGCACTCAGCCCAGTGAGAAGGACTAGAGCAGAGCGCTTTGAGTCAAAGGACACTGCTGTCCTGAGCAGTGTGGGGCCCTGCATGGGGCCGCGGACCTGGGTACACCACCAGCACGGTCTCTCAGTGCTGAGCCATCTGAGACATGTCACTCGACCTCTCTGAACCACATCTGTAACAGAGGGGTCGTTATCACAAGAGTGATGATGATGGTGGTGGTGGTGGTGGCCACCCTTTAGGGAGTCCCTGTGAATTGCTGCGAGCACTCCCCGCTCCTGAGTAATATTGCTGAGCGTTTACTCTGTGCCAGGCACCAAAGTGCTTTACACGTTTACCTCATTTATCCTGGAAAGGACCCTGTGAGCTAAGTATTTTATCTCATTCACTCTTCCTAATAGCCCAGCAGCGTGGGGCGGCCTGGCCCAGGTTACAAAATACAATTTAATGATACCTTTCGCCGAGGCTGCTTTTGAGGATAAAATGAGGTCACGCTGCTGGGCACATGGTAGGCACCCAATACGCGGTGGCTGTCGGTGTCTTGACCACCACTGTGACTGCAGCGCGCTTCC
The DNA here is from genome assembly GCF_053574225.1 of Canis aureus. NCBI lineage: Eukaryota > Metazoa > Chordata > Mammalia > Carnivora > Canidae > Canis > Canis aureus. The sequence goes on from NC_135619.1 coordinate 66,370,364, forward strand.
CCTGCTACACCAGACATGCAGGCGTTCTGGGTCACAAGGTCATGGTGGCGTGACCTTTGTCAGCACTGGGTGGAAATTCCATTGCAGACTAGACCTTCACAAGGGAACCAGTCACCCACAGATGGCTCGGTTGCCAAAATCACTGTGTTTGGCCTGCCATGCACATGTGTGTGTGTGCATGTGTGTGCATGTGTGTGTGTATGTGAGAGAGAGAGAGAGAGAGAGAGAGAGAGAGAGACTACCTCTTCTCTGAGCCTGGGTGATGCTCCTGCTGGAGCCAGAAAAGGCTCTACCGTGGAGAATCTGCCTGAGGGCCTTCCCAGGGCTATAGTGGGACTCTTGCCCATGAGGGATCCTTCTAAGGGGAAGTGTGCAGCTTTTCCCAGAGGTCCTAGGAGCTGGAGCAAGGGAGGAGCTTCTCCGTGAAGGAGGAAGAGCCCAAACAGCAGAACTGGGTGCCCTGCTGCATGAACAGGTGCGCCGAGGGCTCTCTGGGCCTTCAGAGACTGGAACCTCGCCAAGGCTGCAAACCGCCAGCTCCGTCACAGCTCAGGACGGCTCAGGGAGGCCCCACAGTGCGGACTCCTGGGCTCTGCCAACCGGAGCCTGATTCAGCAGGTCTGGGGAGGGGGCCCAGGAGGTGTTGCAGGTGACCCGTGTGCCCCCCTTGGGAAACTTGGATGCAGACCTTCATCATTTTCCTCCAGAAGATACAGGCAGTAAACCAGTTTCCTTTGCAGGATGGGCATGGGTAAAGGGTCCTGTGCCCACAATTCCCCCTCTGATTCTCTTGGAGGCCTCAAGCTTTGAGCCTCAGGTTCCCTTTCAGCCAATGGGGAGACTAACTAGCTCGTGAATGTGCTTTGTAAACTGCGTTTTAACTTACTGTGTTTACTGTTCTTTCTTCTCCCTTTCTCCAAAACAAGTGTTAAAGTGGCTTGCAAAGGTGATATAAATTAGAAGTAAAAGAAAAACTATAGTGGAAAACTAGGACGTCAGAAATGAGGCCCAAAAGGCCAGTCAGTCTCTGTTACATGCCAGGCACAAAACAGACTCTAAGATCCTGGTTCTCTATGGGGCTGCCTGGTGAAATCATCTGGGCAGCTTTTAGAGACCCTGAAACCCCAAAACCCCAGCCCCAGCCCAGACTGCTTACATCAGAATCTCTGAAGATGAGTAAGGGCCAAACATTAAGAGTTTTAGAGCCTCTGGCAGTGGTGGTGGGGCTTCCAGTGTGTAGCCAAGGCTAAGAATCCCTGGTCTTGGTGCTATTCTAAATTTAGTTGAAAGGAGTCATGGGGCATCTGGTCTTGTCCAACACAGTTTCTTAACAAATCTATGCTTGATGTTGGGTTTTAATCTCATACTGTGCCTTTGCTAAACTGGAAATGAAGTACAAGGTAAGGTGTGCCTTGGAGGTGACTTGGGTGTCCTCTAGGCTCCCTTCTCAGCCATGCCCGAATGTCACACCCTCTGGTTAAATGTGCTGTAGCGATGGCACCATCTGGTGAACCCTGAGACCAACTGCTGGGCGCTGCTTTCCACGCCCTAGACAGGCAGGGTGTTTTGGCAGGTGGCGGAGTGTGGAACGCCTATGGAATGTCACATCAAATCCCCGAGCAGCCTATGGGAGGTCAGCGTGGACAGGGCCATTAGTGCCACATGCCCGAGGAGTGAAGTGCTCAGGGCTTGCCTGGCCGTGGGCCTTGCCAGGTGGCAGGAGCTGCTGCGAACCCGGCTTTAATCCTTTGTTGGGCAGCCCTCAAAAGTGCAGGCCTGGCCCCTCTCACCCTCTCAGTCTTGGGGAGCAAAGGGAAGTGGGGCCTGGGAATGGAAGGTGAACGACCAGGGAAATCATGTTGAGAGTCATGAATCCAAAGAAGATTTGGAGGAACACAAACTGTCCAGAGAGAACCAGCCTAGCTCCCTGGCCAAGCTTAGGCACACCCAGTGCTCCTTCAGCGTACCCTCCCGCTGGGGCCAGACTGCTAACTTCAGGGGCCATGTGAGGCATCCGGGTGTGACCGAAGGATGCCAAGGGACAGTGCCAGCTCTGCCACTCTGTGGCAAGCCACCTCCCATTTCTCTCCTCTGCAAAATCAGGGCCTGTATTACGTCAGTGATTCCCCCGAAGGTGTGGATGGCTGTATCTGCGTGGCTCAGGGAGCTCTTCACAGGTAGAGGCTTAGGCCCCCTCCCTCCTGGAGATTCTGGTTTAGTGGTTCTGGGATGCGTCGTTTAACAAATAGCCCAGAAAGACGGTGCTGTACAGGCAAGTGTGGGGTTCCAGGGACCCTGGAGACTTCAAGGGCCAGCCCCTTCCCTCTCCTTCATTCTTTGGATCTCTCCCTCTGGGTCATGCCTGAGATAAACCACGTCTGCTGACTGATGCTGGATCTTTCTGGGGCTGAAGAGAAAGAATCCATCTTGCCCAGCACCACTGCCTGACGTGGTGCTTTCTTCCCTCTATTGGCTGAATGGAAAAATGAGGGAACGTGCTCTTCCTACCTAGGAGAGCGTGAGCGCACCGACCTGCGGGGTACCTGCTGTGTGCCGGGCAGTCTGCGGGGTGCTTTACTTCCATTCCTTAGCCGTATATATCCACTTCGCTAACAGTCCTAACAACAACCCCATGAGGCAGGTGTAACTGTCCCCCATTTTGCAGAAGGAGAAACTGAGGCTCAGAAGGGTTTAAGCAATGTGACCAATGGCTTCAAACCAGGGGAAATTCAAACCCAGGTCCGTGTGCCTTGCAGCCTCCTGCTCTAGGGTTCAGGGAAGGCGGGGTCTCCTCTGTGCATGTAACCTCGGGGAGGGCTTGTGGGCAGGGCATCTTGGGTTGGCCATACGTGCAGACAGCCTGCAGAGCGGGGCCTGAGGTTCCGGGGGGTCTTTCTCTTTGTCTCCATTCCTCTCTGCGGGATGCCACTCTCACCCCTATTTCCATCTGCCTTATTAGCAAACACAGCCAACACCCCCTAACGTGTACAATCTGTGTTCTTCCCTCTTCTCTCTACCTGATGGCAGGTAGATGGGCAGGTGTTGCCCAGACTGTGTCATCTGGGGTGCGCTGGATGGAGTTTTATGTGAAAAGCTTTCCTTATTAATCATAAATTGGCAATTGTGGCGATTTAACCGTGTGATGAATATTTCCTTTTGAAACCAAATTCATTTTATGTAAACATATCTTCAAAAGAAAACACCCAGCGGTGAACGTATAGGTGCCTAAAATCAGGAATGAGGTCTGTGAGTGGTCAAAGTCTGGAAAGCACTGGTGGAGTGGCTGTTACAGAGCCCTGTCATCCTTCAAGAGCAGCTGGGGTTCTGCGTCCTTCAGGGAGTCCTCTCTGAGCCCACCAGCTAGTGGCGATGCTGGGGTATGCTTAACAACCAGCTCTTCGGGAGCAAAGGGGACCCTGATATGTTGCACTCACCAATTTCCGTGGCGTGAATACTCTCGCTATGGCCAGCATCAGGCTGCCCTGGTGAACAGTCGGCTCCCGTGAGCTGGGACGAGCCAGCTCCAGCACACCTCTGCTGCCAGGCCCCACTAGTCTCTCTCCTCTAGGACTGCCACAGAGCTCAGCTCTTCACGCTCTTTCATGTCATGAGTTCATGTGCCTGTGTCTCTGTCTCCCTCCCTGCCACCAGATCGCCCCCCAAGATTTAAGCTTCTTTTGTTTTGCTCAAAGTGCCCAGCACATAGTAAGTGCTCAGTAAAGGCTATCTAGCTATTATCATTGGCACTATTTGTGTTATTGTATGGTTGGTACTATTCCTATTATTCTATGTATCCCCTGCATGCTAGCTAATTGCCTGAGTGGTTATCTTTGCATCCCCCCAAAGAAATAGCTGCTAGTCCAGACTCCTTTCTGGCCCCCCTGAGTGCAGTTCCTGTAGATGTGACATTTGTAGCAGGTGAGCTCTTGCCATCTACAAGATGTGGGACCTTGGGCAAGTCACTCACCTCTCTGTGTCTTAGCTTTCTCATTTGAAGGGATGAAGAGAATAGTATCTACCTCCAAAGACTTGTTAAAAGGCTTGTTAACAGTAGAGTGGTCAAGAGGGCGAAGGAAGTTAAGAAGGTAACGTGCTCTAGCTTGCCACCTGCTGGAGAGTCTCCTCCTTTCTACCTGGAAGGTGCCCCTCACCACTCCTGGGCCTCCCTGTGGGAGGGACGCTTGCAGCAACCCCCCCACCCCGGCCGCACCAGCAGTGTAGGTGTGGCGGGGAGCCACGGAGCACAGGTGGCAGCGCCCGGGCTGACCTGTAGTTGCCCTTCTTGGAGGCGATGTGCAGCGGGAGCAAGCCGTCTTTGTTGGCCTTGTTGGCGTCGGCCCCTTGCGAGAGTAGAAACTCCACCACGTCCTCGTGTTCATTCTTGCAAGCCTCGTAGAGGGCCGATGCACTGTCACTGGCTTGCGTGTTGATGTCAGCACCTGGCCAAGGAGAGGCAGATCAAGGAGTGAGTGTGGCGGTCCCCGTCCAGCACTGTGCCAACCACGGTGATGCATCGGATCGCGTAAGAACCACTCCTGTCTGCAACAGCGAGACCCAGGGGGTCTCAGTAAATGCTGCCATTCACTGAGCACTTACTATGTGCCAAGCCAGCACCATGCTTTACGTGGTGCTCTTTGAGTCCACAGGAGAGTTCATGCAGGGATCCCTGGGTGGCTCAGTGGTTTGGCACCTGCCTTGGGCCCAGGGCATGATCCTGGGGTCCTGGGAGTGGGTCCTACATTGGGCTCCTTGCAGGGAGCCTGCTTCTCCCTCTGCCTGTGTCTCTCTGTGTCTCTCTCTCTGTGTCTCTCATGAATAAATAAATAAAATCTTTTAAAAAAACAAAACAAAAACAGAGTTCATGCATTGGTCACAACTCTTGTCTGCGTGTGGCAGACAAGGACACAGAAGCACAGGCGACCTGCACAACTTGCCCCAGACCACCCAGCTCATAAGTGCAGGGCCAAAACTTGAACCCAGATGGCCTGACAGCAGAGGCCCCTGCAGATGGTCTGATGGCAGAGGCTATGATGCTCTTCATCCTTGCTTTCCACGTCAAAGTGATCTGGGGCCTGTCCTGAGGAAGCCCCTGGGCTCTAGGAGCACACAGAGCCCCCTAATAAGGAAGGAAAGGCCCCCAAAACTTTATTAATAGGGATTTGTTCTTCTCTGCCTTCCATGGCAAGGAGTAAGAGAGGGATTGCTTCGGGTCTCCTCCGCAGAGGAGAGCATGAGAGCATGCTGGGAGGTGAGGAATCGACCGGGGACACCCTCCATCAGCCTCGTCTCCTACATCTTCTCCATCTCCTGCTGGTAAGGGAGAGACCCATGGGTTTCTCTGCAAAAAGAGGTACGGTCTCTTCACCAGTCCCTCCTTCTTCTGGAAGGAGATAGAGCTGAGACAGTACCGAAGCGTCAGTAAGAGCTGAGATCACAAAGCATCTTTAACCACAGCTCCGCTCCGCCTGGGCTTTCTGCTTATCTGGTAGCTTTCAATTTTGGTAACTGGCTTCTGGTCTAGTGGAAAGTGCACACAGGCTTTTGCAAGAAACAAGAACTAGTTGAAGTTTCTGTTTCAGGGCTTACAAGCCCTGTGGTCCTCGGGTGGCCCTCAGGGGCCGCAGTTTTCCCATCTGTTGACCTGGAAAAAATAGTACCTTACTTCGAGGAGTAAATAAGATAAAATATGCAAATATCTGCTGTGGGCTGGATGCTTGTGTCCCCTGAAAATCCATATGTTGAAAGCGAATCCCCAGTGCAATGGTGTAAGGAGGTGGGTGCGAAGGTTATGAGGGTGGAGGTGCCATCTGAATGGGATTAATGCCCTTATGAAAGAGACCCCCAAGGGCTGCTTAGCCCCCTTTCACCATGTGAAGACCCAGCGAGAAGGTGGCTGTCTATGAACCAGAGATGGGCTCTCACCAGGCAACAAATCTGCTGGCACCTTGATCTTGGACTTCCCAGCCTCTGGAACTGTAAGGAATAACCATGTGCGGTCTCTAAGCCGCCCAGTGCGTGGTGCTCTGTGACAGCAGCACGAACAGACCAAGACCATCTCCTGCACGGTGCCTGGCATAGAGAAGGTGCTCAGCAAATGCCAGTTCTCCAGGATGGGGGGAGCGGGGCGCAGAGGCTGGCTCTGCTCTCCACCCTGAGGGAAAGTCAGCCACCAGGTCCAAGCTCTTGAGGTCAGGCTCCCTGGAAGCCTGGACCCCACCAGCAAAGCCACCCGCTCTCCCAAGAAAAATATTTGGGTTTGAAAAGGGACTCAGCCCACAGAGGGAGCAGACCTTGACTCGGACTGTCGGCAGGAGAGCCGGACAGATGTTCGGAGCTGGCCCGTGCCCCTTGCTGGCTGAGCATCCTGCCCTCTGCCAACCCTCCTTGCCTGGGCTCCCAGGACCCTGCCTCTGCCCCTTTGTTCTCAAGCTGGTCAGTCCAGATGTGTCCCCGGCTGCTAGGAAGTGCCCTGGGTTTGTTTTCCCATCTGTTAAGGCACGTGCTGAGTAAATGGATGTTTATTCAAGCGGAGTCCCCCGGTGGTGGTTCTCGAGGCCTGCGGTGGACACAAGAAGCATGCAGCCTCGAGTCGGATGCTGTGGTCGCAGTCTAGGCTCTGACTGTGACCGATCATTTAACCTTTCTGAGCCTCAGTCTCCTCATCTCCCGAATGGGATGAGGACACCCCCCCCCCCAACCTCATACAGCTATGGAGAAAATCCCATTGGCTTAGTCCATGTTCATGCTCAACACAGTGTCTGGCACACAGTAGGTCCTCAACAAATCCCTTAAACTCAGCCGGACGGTCTGGTTTACCCCTGGCCTCTCTGTGGCTAGAGAGGGAGGCTCACTCCCCATGGATAGAGAAAGAAAAAATCCAAGGTGTTCTTGGGGAAGAACAGAATAATGATGCTCTTTAGCCAGAAGAATGTCTGCCATTGTCACGGGGTCTCTGCAATGCAGGCAGTAGTATTTTATTTTCTCCCATTAAGTGACTAAGATGTTTTCCCCAGGCAAAGAGTGCCAAGATCCGGGTTCAGATCCCAACTCTTCCGCTACTTCACTGTGTGACCTTAGACAAATCACTTTCCCATCCCCGGTCCCTGGTTTCGTCACCTGTAAAATGAGGAGGGTGACCTAAACGTTGCCTGAGGTTCCTTTTGGCCTTAAAGTGTGACATGGTGGAAGGAGAAGTGTCAGGAGCCTAAGAGTCTGGCTTGTTCCACCACTAATTTGCTACGTGACTGTAAATAAGTCACTTCCCCTTTCTAGGCCTCAGATTCCTCATTTGTAAAATGAGGATGTTGGGCTAGATTAGAGGAGGCAAAAACATATGGCACGTGTGCCACTCCCCCCTCCACCCCAGGTTTGTGCCTAATTGCAGGCGTCGCTGGTGGATCTCAGCACGTCTCCCACTGAGCCTAGACACAGCCTCTGAATCCTCACCCCAGCGCTCCCAGGAGATACTATCACTCGATCAGAGTATGTCCGCAAGGCGACACCTAAACTTGCCTCCCCTGAGACCTCTGTGCCCCTTCCACTCTGCTACACGACCCAGGGACCCTTAGCACTCACCGTACTTGGCCAGGAAGCGTAGGGCGTCCAGCTGCCCACTCTGGGCAGCCACGAACAAGGGGGTGATGCCGTAGGCATTCTTGGATTCTACTTTGGCGCCTCTGCTCACCAGGATCTCCATGACCTCCAGGTCATTGCGAGAAACAGACTCGTGCAGAGCTGTCCAGCCTCGGTTGCAGCGGTGGTTGGTGTCCGCGTTGTACTGCACCAGGATCCTCACTGCCTCCACGTTCTTGCGCTCACAGGCTGTGCCCGGGGAGAAGCCAGATGGTCAGCGGGGCCCTGGCAGGACCTGGGCGGCCGAGACTTCGTTCCTTTATTTGGCCGTTCCCCCATTCATCCACCAGCCACTCATTCAACAAATCCCCACTGGGTCCAGACTGAGGTCCAGTCCCTGCATTTTACCTGGGATATACACCTAAAATAATAGTAATCCTAATAGCAGTAATTGCCGAGGTATATAGCACTGATTGTGGGCCAGGCACTCTGTTCCAAGCACCTTACGTGACCAACTAACAGAATTCTCCCAATCACCCTTAAAGGATGTAGTGTTATCCCTTTTCGCAGAGGAGGAAAATGAGGCAGAGAGAAGTTAAGTGACTCGCCCAAGGTCACACAGCTAGTGTCAGAACAGGGATTGAAGCTCAGGCACTTGGGCCCAGAGTCCTTGTCCCTTGGGAGATTCCAGGGCATCCCTAACTCGTTTCCCTCTGCAGCGCTTCCTGCTTTAGTTCTTCACGTTGCCAGCATCAGAAGAGGAGGAGTGTGGTCATACTCCTGCTCAAAACCCTTCCCCAAAGCCCCCTCACTTAAACTGAAGTCAGGTATGTCTTCTGAGGACAGCTCATCAAGTCTTCTCAACCTGCTCAGACCTCCCTGTTAAGCTCATCGCTTTCGAGAACCTGCTCTGGTCCAGGGTTATCACCAGGGAGGCTGGGCTCTTGTCCAGATGAACCACTTCTTTGGGTTGATCAGGGGTGACTGCGAGAAGGGACCCCAGCAAAGCTCCCTACCCCCCTCGAAGTAGCGGTTTCCTTGTCTGCGAGCCAGAGATCACGAGACCTTCCTGAGAGGACCCTGTGGGAGCACCAGGTGCGTGGGACGCTCTAGCATGGTGCTTGGCACAGGGGAGGAGTGCGTGCAACACCAGGGCCAAAGCTGTGGCTGAGCATTGCCCAGTGTTCTGGGAGCTCTCTCTGGGACACCTGCGTCTCCAGGCGATGGCTCTGGTGCCCAGGCAGATGTGGCTTCAAGAGACACTTCCACCACGGGTGTGCAGCAGACCCAGCTACCGGGTTCCTGCTTCCCATGGAATATTCCAGGTCCTGGATACTAGGCACCTGGGAAATGGGGGCTTTCTGTCGGTTTTCAAAGTGTAAAGGTCCTATCATCTTTGTAAGCCCCAAGGCCGATTGCTTAAGCATGTAGGCGTGATCCGAATGCTTTATAATGTCATAGTTCAGAATGTGCTGTTGGCAACTCGCTCCCTGAGCTTAAATCCTGGGTCTGCCCCTAGCTGGAATATGTGAAATCCTGGGTGCCCCGTTTCGTGTCTCTGTAAAATGGGGATACTTCCTATGTAGTGCCTGTCTCATATGTAGTTGGATATTAGAGTTAAGTTAAAGAACAGTGCTTGGCACATAATAAAAACTCCGTAAATGCCGGCTATTACGATTATTCAGATTTTGACTCTGGGCACTTGCTAGAGATGCCAATGTCCTTGCATGATATATTGAATGAGCAAGGGGTTTCCAGGTTTTTTTAAACATCCCAGAGGTACACATTTTCTTTCATACCTCTTTGCTTCTGCCTCTGCTGTTCCCTCTGCTCGTCCAGCTGATAACTGCCTCCTGTTCCAGCTCAGCTCAGGCATCCCCTTTTGTGGGGGCTCACCCCTAGTGTTAGAGCCCTCCCCCATGCTCCCAGGTGCGTCATGCCAAGCTCTTTGCTGCCATTAGCTGGCTGTTATGTTGTCTATGTGTCTGTGTGCACTGGACTGGGAGAGCGCATGGGCACCAATCATATCTTTTTGCTTCTGGGCCCTCGGCGCTCCTCAGTGGGCCTGGCTCATGGGAGGACTTGGGAAGTATGGCCAGAACAGGTGCATGAAGGAACGACTCAATTATACAAGTTACATGCCTGAACAAGACTGCCCCTTCAGAGGAGACCCCTGGTTGGGATGGGGGGAGCAAGTGCTCCCTACTCTCTGGGCCCTTCCCCAGGGAAACCCACCCTGGCGGGCTCACCTTTGTAGAGCGGTGTCTCTCGGGACTTGTTGGAGATGTCAGGCTCAGCCCCAGCCTGGAGCAGAGATTGGAGGCAGTCCAGGTGTCCCCTGCACGTCGCCAGGTAAAGGGCTGTTTCCTCCTGCAAAGTGCGCTGGTCAATGACTGCCGGGTATGCTGGGGAGAACAGATGGGAAGTTCACAAAGGGGGAAGATACCCCCTCCTCCTGTCCAATTCCAATGACAGACCTGTGTAGCATCCACCAAAATTTACCATCCATCCTCTTGGCCCTGGATTCAGTCGCTTTCACAGGATTGTTTCAGCTTCCCAGTCGTATTAACTCAGCTCAGATGCTGCCTCCTCCGGGAAGCCTTCCCTGGTGGAGGCCCCTCCCTCTGTGAATGACCCTGTCCTTCCCTCACACCCCCAGCAGCCATGGCCAGAAGGTCTCTCTCATACATCTGTGCCTGCCTTAGCGTGTGGTGGGCTATCTGTGGTTCATGCTGCTTCAGGACAGAGCAGAGGTAGCTCCTGTCCGCAGGTGCTACCCTTCCACATCTGGCTTGGGGGAAGCCAAAGCTCAGAGAGGAGGCATGATTTGCCCAGGTTCCCACAGCTGGGGCGGGGTGGGGATGGCCTTGGCGGGGCATAGGCACAGCTGTGGTGTTTTCCACACCAGATCAGCCCCCGGAACATTCTGGAACAAGCTGGCAGTGGGTCTCCCAAAAGAGTGAGCCCTCCCTCATTCCTTTTCTAGGAATTAGGCTCTCCTGTCCCAAGAGGCCTAGAGAGGTGACAGCAGGGTGGGTGGGGACAAGTCACTTCCTTCTCCCAGCTTGGGGTGATATAATCTTGCCTTGTACCCCGCCCTCTAAGAATTTGAGGGGCAAAGAACACAAAGCTCCAGAAGGAAGGAGTTGCTGCCCTCTGAGTCCTGTCCTGCCCCTCACTGCTCCTGCCTGCCGCCTCACCTTGCTGCAGGGTCTTCAGGCAGCTCAGCTGGCCGTAGTAGGCCGCCTCGTGCAGCGGCAGCCAGCCTTCCTTGTTGGGCTCTGCAAGATTCTTCCCCGACTTGATCATGGCCTTCAAGGCCTCTTCATCACCTTCCTTGATGGCCTTCAGCACAGGGTCCACAGGCCTGTGACAGCAAGTGGCAGGTCACTCCTCAGGACCGAAGCAGGGCAGAGGTGGGGCGGGCCAGCCTCTCTCCCAGAGGGGAAGCAGGGCTACAGATGGCCCCGGGGGTGATGCTAGCTGTGGGACCACGTGGTCCTGCTTGTCCCTGCTGGTCTGGAACAGGTGCACAGCCCCCCGCGGCCAGTGTCCTCCTCAATAAGGAAAATAATCCTTCCTAACCCATGTGGGTGTACCCTGGAATTCAGCCCCAACCTTGGCCTTGACCTTGGCCCCTCCAGCTTATCCGTCCATCAGCTATCCATCACTGCTTCCTCAGGCCTGTCAGCCTCAGCCTGCAGGCCCAGGTCAGCCTCTAGCTGCCTCTGATCATAAGGCCCCCTGTAACCTCTGGCCTGTACATGTCCTTGAATGGCTACTTGACTGCTGTCTCCCCACTGGACTGTGAGTTCCAAGAAGACGGGAACAGTGTCTTTATTTCTTTATTTTCTTTCATCTCTCATGATTTCACTCTTAGGGCCCAGCTCAGTGTCTGGTCCATAATAGGTGCTCAATAAATATTTGTTGAAAGAGAGAGAGACAGAGAGAGAGAGAAGAAAGAAGAAAGAAAAGAAAGAAAGAAAAGAAAGAAAGAAAGAAAGAAAGAAAGAAAGAAAGAAGAAAGAAATAGAAAGAAAGAAAGAAAGAAAGAAGAGAAAGGAAAGAAAGAAAGAAAGAAAGAAAGAAAGAAGAAAGAAAGAAAAGAAAGAAAGAAAGAAAGAAAGAAGAGAAAGGAAAGAAAGAAAGAAAGAAAGAAAGAAAGAAGAAAGAAAGAAAGAAAGAAAGAAAGAAAGAAAAGAAAGAAAGAAAGAAAGAAAGAAAGAAAGAAAGAAAGAAAGAAAGAAAGAAAGAAAGAAAGAAAAGAAAAGAAATCATGGGCGAGAGGGAAAAATTCAGAACCTAGGATCCCCAGCAATTATTTCCACTCCTTCATTCCTTCTATTTCTAAAAAGATGGCCTCTCTCCTATTAGCATTTTGCTTGTTTCTTTGGGAGTTTTGAAAAATATCTTGCTCAAAACCTTCTTTGCAATAGCCTCCTTTGAGCATTTGGAGGACACACTGGCCTTTAAAAGCCACCGTGCGGGCCCTGATCCAGCCTTGCCAGTGTTCGGTGCCCCTGTGAACTCCCATGGACCAGGGGTACTTTCATGCCTTTAGCTCCAAGCGGGCACTCTGCAGGGAAAGACTGCAAGAAATGGGGTGAAACACGGCAAGCTCACTCACTTCCACAGATGGAAACTGAGGGTCTCTTTTAGATAGAGCTCCTCGGTGGCCAAAAGAGAATTAGGGAACCCCTCGGTCCCTGCGGCTTTCATCTTCACCCCTAGATGCTTTAGCTGCTGAAGGACTTACATACTTGAAGGATTAATAAATTTGAATTCACAGTTTAAAACTTCTGAATATCAAAAATAAATAAATAAATAAATAAATAAATAAATAAATAAATAAATAACTTCTGAATATTGAAAAGATTTCGGGGCTCATGTGAATGATAGCTTCTTTGCTACTTTGTTCATTCATGCACTGAGCTGCCTCCCCCGCCCCCCCATCCTTGAATCAGTGAGGACCAGGACTGCTGTCGTTCCCAGATCTACTCCTGGCGAATGTGCTGCATGAGTGGTCCCATTTCCCAGATGGAGAAGGTGAGGCTGGAGCAGGTGTCGCTCCCGGGGCTCTCACCCACGTCAGGGGCCAGGATAGGCTCGGAGGGTTTGTCAGGCCAGCCCCTTTACCCTCCCAGCTGCTTCCTCCGTTGTGAGCGGCACTTCCGCCTGACTCTCAGCCTCTCTGGTTATTAATAGCTTCAGAGCACAGAGGCTGGTTAAGTTACAGACCCGCGAGCACCATGGGTAACTACCAGATAAGCCCTGAAGTCCCCATCAACGCCCTCACTACCACCTTGATGAGCTCTTCTCCCGAGCGGCCAGAGCAGCCCCCGCTGGTGTCAGGAAAAGCCCCAGTGGGGTAGGTATCCCGTCTCCCCCAGAAGGTCTCCTGTGGGACCCCCGCTGAAGTGGAAGAGAGGAGGGCTGGACTGAGGGGTGCGCGGGGTCATGAGAACACTCCCAGGACCTGCCGCCCAGCCTGGGTCTGGTCCAGCTGTGGCACAATGACCCTGAAGCTCTCGGGCGCACCCGGGGCCGCTGCTCCCTGAGTTCAGCCAAAGCCCCGCCCTGAGGGCTGGGGAGGCTGCCGGGGGTGTCAGACCCTTGGAGGCCAAGCAGCCGGACGGGACCCGGGAGGCCACTCTGTCCCCTGCGACCCTGTTTCACGGACAGGGGAGATTTAGAGACGGACAGCGATTCACAGGCAGCCACACAGGAGGGGGCAGCGGCGCAGAGACCAGAGCCTGGGGTCCCCCTTTTCAGACCCTCAGAATTTTACCCCCAGCACCAAGGAAGTGGGGGTGACAAGGTTTGAAAAGAGCTGGGAAGAGACGCAAAGCACTGGCCAGTTGCCTCCTTCTCTCTCTAACATAACTGGAGCAAGGAGATGGGGGTTCCTGAAGAGGGGGCCCCTCTTTTTGCTTTTAGCTGCTTTTGGAGTCCATATGGGGGAGCCGGGAAGGGCAAGCACAGATCTCTTTTCCAAGGACGCACCTAGCCCAGCACCCTCGGGCGAGGCAAACAGAACCCCTCCTGCAGCTTGGATTAATTCTGGATTTTACCACCTGGCGTGGAGCAAATAAAAGCAATGAGGCAAAACAAAACCCATGGGTGTGAGCGTTGTGGATATGCCCCGTATCCCCGAGGTGACGCACGGGGGGAAACTGAGATACAGGGAAGGCATGGCTGACTCATCAGCTTCAGCCCCGAGCCCCTCTGGGCCTCTGCGATCCCGGGGCCGTCTCCCCGGGGGGCTGCTCCGTCACCTGGGACCCACTCCGGGGCATGGAGGGGTTAATCACAGACCTTGAGGAACTGAGTCTGTGAGCGCTGAGCCCAGCTCAGCAGGAGCAGCTGGGGCTCAAGGGGACACACCTGGGAGGTCCCTCCAGAACGCCCCCCTTCCTGGGCCCTGCGTGCCTGCGTCCCACTCCCCGCCCCCCACAAACCCTAGTTGGAAGGGTGAACTTGGAAGGTCTCGGGGGGCCGGGCCGGGGGGTCACTTACGCCAGCTGGGAGTTCTTGTATTTCTGCATGACCCCTTGGAACAGCCCCTTGGGGCCCGAGGCGGGCGGGTTCTCGGGAGGTACCGTCGACCTGGAGGGTGCAGGGCAGGAGTGAAAGAGGGAAAAATACTCTGCATATGAGAAGCGGGTCATGGCCGGAGGCAGGATCGGGGATGGAGGGCTAGGAAGGGAGACCAGACAGACACAGGGCTCAGAACCAAAGCAGATGGCCGGGTCCTCTCTGTGTGCTGGACACAGCTGCTGTGTCTCCGGATTATTTTTGGCCCTTGGAGGAAGCCCTGGGAGATTTAAATGACCATATAAGACAACAATGAGGTTAACCTCATCCCCACCCCCAGGCCCCCTCCCCAGCCAACCACGCGGGAGGCAGATACGAAGCAAGGTGACATTCTTCACCCGGGAGGATGTGAGAAGGGGTCAGCAGCAGGTCCCTGGATGAAAGGGGTTTAAAGGGGTTTAGCGTCCGGCCGGCCAGGCTGGGTCCCAACGGGGATGGACAAGAGGTTCTTGGAGGTTGTGGGGGGACAGGGGAGCATAGCTGGGAAGCCAAACCAGGTCTGTACTCCCACCTCCACCTGGCTGGGTCCTCGTCAGAGGGGCCTGCAGTCCCAGAGGCAGGAACTGTAACAGTTCAGAAGTTAGAGCACAAGGCCATTACGGCCAGAACGAGGAATCAGGATGACACGGGTTCAAATCTGAACTCTGGCACTTTCTGGCCACGTGACATCAGACAGGTTGAACTTTTCTGGGCTTTAGTTCCCTGCATGGCCCAGGGTAGGAAGACTGAAGAGGCTGGAGCCAGTGAGCTTAGCTGGGGTCTGGGCACAGGGGTGCGCAGCGCGTGTCCACCATTGACTGGATCGTTGTTTTGCTTCTGTGACCCTGTTTCCCACCCCCTTGGGCTGTGGTAAGGATGGGAGGGGGTGAAAAGAGGTGTGGTGGTCACTCCACGTATCAGACTGATGAGGGTGGCCGTGCAGATGGGACCACACTTCTGGCAGCTCGGGCCCTGGTGCCTTGGACACCCCTGCGGGCCTGCTGTCCTGGTGTCCTGTGCCCCTCCTGCCCTGTGGAATGGAGGAGGACATTGCTACTGGGGACCAGCGCCCTGGCGCTGCTTGGAGGGGCCAGAACCTGCAGGTTTTGTGGCTATGCTCAGCGAGGCCGAGTCGTGGGGAAGGGCTGAGTGGGCAGAGAGCAGGAAAGAACACCGACTGCTTTGCTTCAGCCACCTGGGGGCAGGGGGACCGCCAGGTCACCATCCTTGGCATCGTGTCCTTGCCTTCCTCTGTCCCCCTCTCCGTCCCCTGCCGCTAGCCACCGCCTCCTGAGCACCGTGAGCCTGAACATGCCCTGCATGGGCTCATTTATTAGTCCTCTGGAGTGGGTGCCAGTGTCCCTGCCCTCTATAGATGGGGACACTGAGGCCCCACGAGGTGGGTGGCCACGCTGGGCTCACATGGAGCTGCAGCTGGGAAGGGAGCAGAGCAGAGCACACTCTTGTCGGTCTGCAGAGCTCCTGATGCTGTCCCCTCCTCCACGGGCCTGGGGTCCTCTTGCCTCCTGGTCCTCTTTCTGGCTTATCGAAGGCCTCCCCTCCGGCAGGCCCTGCACCTGTGAACAGGCCCCTGCCCTGCTTTGTGCCTCAGTTTCTCCCTTTGCAGGGCGAGGAGGTAGGACGGGGGGGGGGGGTTTCATCACTGCTGCTGTCACCGTGGAGCCTTTGTTGAAATGAGCTCACGCGAGAACTTTGCGTGTCAAACAGATTTAAGAGACCACATCCTGGGAAGGGGGTGCAAAGCCTGGCCCCAGTGAGGCCCCACTCCTCCACCCAGAAAGGGGAGCATGCTCAGGGTGGTGGAAGGCAGCCTGGGGCCAGGCTCAGCTCGCAGTCCCCACCCTGTGGTCTCGACAAAGCTCTGGGTCTCAGTCCTCACAGGACCCTGGGGTCCCGGCCGCCCACACCATGGCCCATGTGTGTGGCCTCCTGTCACTTACTCTTTTTAGGATATTACTAGCAAGGTGATAAACACCGATAAAAGCCCACCCCACTACCCTAAAACCAGGACTATCTCTGAGGGTAAAATAACAACAGCAAGACCAGGCCAGTGAGGCTGGTAGGGGTGGCAGCCATGGTGCGGGGATGTCCCTCCCGACTGTGCAGGGCATCGCCTCACTTGCATGCTGCCCAGCAGCTGGATGGAGGCAGGGGTTGTATTGTTCTGGCTTCCCAGAGGTGGAAGCAGACACCGAATTGCCCTATGCTAACGCCTGAGATGCAAATCAGTAGGACACTTTGGTTGATCCCCAAGATGTCTGAGGCCAACAGCCAGCCATAGGGCCACCAGGGAAGGGGGGAAGAGAACAGGAGCTCCCCTGAGAGCCCTGCAGTTGGTGGTGAACTTGGCATTAGGGGCAGCCAGGGCGGGTGCCCAGAGCATCCCTAGTGCCGAGCCTGGGCCTGGAGGGGGAGCTAGTCCGGTCCAGGCTGCAGACCCCACTTCCCCTCATCCCCCCAGCCCGAGCAGGGGATTCCCAGCAGAGAAAACCACCACGGCTGAGTCATCAGAGGTGAGAAGAACCTGGCAGGATGTGGGCACAGGTCATGCCCTGGAAGAGGCCCAGGTAGGGCCCTTGTCCTTCATGTGGGCGGGCAGATCGAGGGGGTCAGGTGTGCATCACCGTCACCCAGCTCCCCACAGCCCTGTCCTGGAGTCCCGCTGGCCCCTACTTCAGATGTGGGTCAGGCTCGGTGAACGTGGGGAGTCCCCTCATTTCTCAGTGAGCTGCTGGCCCCTGGAAGGACAGACATTACATGGGGCTGGACCTGGCCGAAGATGGGAGGCAAGCGGGTCTCTCTCTCTCTCTTTTTCTTTTTTAAAGATTTTATTTATTTATTTATGAGAGACACAGAGGGAGAAGCAGGCTCCCTGTTGGGAGCTCAATGCAGGACTCGATCCCAGGACCCCGGGATCATGCCCTGAGCCCAAAGCAGACGCTCCACCACTGGGCCCCCCAGGCATCCCAAGCAAGCCTCTTAATGGGGGATGAGAGCTAAGGGACACGAGTCTACCTCACGCTCGCCACCCTCTATTTGTCCTCTCCTCCGGTCCTCACACTAAGCCTACGTCAATACGGGTGACAGAGAACAGTGCCTGGCACACAGCAGGTGCTGGATACATTGAAATAAATGAAACAGAACAAACAAAAGCCTTCGAAAGGGTAACATCCCAGCTGGTAATCTTGGTGTTGTGGGGTGCCGTGGCAGGACGTCAAATTCCAGGAGAAGCAGCCCCCAGCCCTCCTGGGTAAAGAGAGGGAGAGCTCACATGGTCTAGCCACCTCCACCCCCATTCCCACTGGTCTCTGAAATCAGCCTCCTACCCACGGGCCAATCCATTCTTTCTGGGGCAGCCAGAGAGGAGTCCCATGTAGAGGAGAACGTGAATTCCAAACTGCAGCAACTTCTGCTTCCCACCCATTGCCGAGATTTGTTGAGTGCTTGCTCTGTGTCCAGCCTTGTGACACGGGCACATGGCACAAAGCATCTCATTTCCTCCTCTGTGAGCACTTAGTGAAGGAGAGTTAATCCGGCTCCCTTTTGCAGAAGAGAAAACTGAGGCTCAGAGGTTTGCTTCCTCTAGCTCGTGTAGCGAACTCCTGTTCATCCTGCAAAGCCCACCTGCTCCACTAAGTGAGTCGATCCTCTCTGTGTCCCTCTGAAACTGAAGGCAGGCCTCCCTGCTGCGCCCTTCCTGCTGGGTCATTATGTACATCTGGGACCCCGTTAGACTGCAAATTTGGGGAGGGGAGGGGTGAGGCCTGGTTCACATCCAGGTTATGAGAAGGCAGCGGGCACATCGGAAGAGCACGCTAGGTATGGGTGGCTTAATGTGAATTATTTGCAGCTGTGCACTCACCAACCCAAACAAGTTCCTACTTTGTGCTTTCTTCCTTTGTCTTCTTAGAAATATAACCTTAAAAAAATTCAGAAGTTTAAAGACTGGGAAGACCCAGCTTCCTGGGCCCACTCTGGCTGGTCCATCAATGTACCCTTGGGCTCCCTGTTTCATGACTGCACAAACCCTACTTCTCCTTGGGATGGGAAGCTGGGTCTGCCTTTCAGGGAGCCCTCAGTGTGAGGCCAAGCCTTGTTTCTGACTTCATCCCTTACATTGTGGTAGGAGAGAAGCAAATTGGAAGAAATGGCTTTAAAAGGGCACGTTCTGTTTTCTCCGGGTCGCTGATGGGGCTTTCATTTCTAGGATCCCCAAGGCTTGGTTGACCTTTATGTTCACAGCTGCCATTTTGGTCACGAGATGATAACAATAAGTTGTATTTGTAGAGCATTTTATTGGTTTCAAAAATGCATCTCTTTGCCTAAAAACATTTCTCGGGCACCTACAATGATCCAGGCTCTTTGCCAAGCACTGAGGTTGCAAAAGTGAGCAACATGTGCTCTCTGTCCCCGAAGAGGTCATATAGTATAGTTGGGGACAGTCTCAGGAGGCCAGATAATGCCTCCCTTAGAGTGGCATGAAGGCTTGCCCACGAAACAGGCGGTCATGAGGTGGGCATTCCGGGGGCTCAGGGAGGAGGTGGGGGGAGGCCGATTCAAGCCGTGGGAGGTGAGGAAGGCGCCAACATTTTACTTGCTTTGCAGAACAACACTGCAAGCTGGGCTAGGCAAGGTTTCATCGTGGAGATAAGCCTGCGGTGCTCAGCAAGGCTCAGTAACTTGCCGAGGTCACACAGCCAGTAGGTGACAGTGGAAGGATTCGAACCTCCAAGCCCACTTCTCTTTCCACTCTACTCTGCTGCCTCTTCATTCACTTTATTCACTCATTATTCGCTCACAGACAGCGATTTGATGATGTCTGTGGGGGGCGAGTGCTGTGTGCTAGACAGGAGGCTTCACAGGAAGGAAGATGGGTGAGGCCCTGTCCTCATGGTTAGAACAAATACATAGAAACTTCAAGTAGCAGTCAGGGTGATGAAGAAAACGTCGAGAGCAAGGAAGGGGGCGACCTGCGTGACCTGGGAGGGTGCTCAGGCGGGATTTGCTGAGGAGGTGGTTTTCAATCCGCGACAGTGCTGGGGACATGTGTGATGTCGTGTTCCTAAACCTTGCTCCGGGTCTCTGGATGGAAACAAAGGATCCTACTGGGTCCTGTACTTTCTGAAAGGCCGTGACTGGGAATGTGAGCACGAGCTGGAGTGTCTCTTGTCCCCGGGGACCCTGAAGGTCTGTGGGTACGAGGAGGCTGCAATGAGACCCAAACCCCACTTCAAAGTGGAGGAGGATGGAGAAGAGGCATTTGCAGTATGGGCAGAGCTGGGTACGTGCCTGAACCTGGCTCTGTTCCTGGCCCTGCTGAGTTAGCGGGTGTGTAAGACGGGTACAGAATGTCCTCGTGGGACGCCTGGGTGGCTCAGTGGTTGAGCATCTGCCTTTAGCTCAGGGCATGATCCCGGGGTCCTGGGATCGAGTCCTGCATCGGGCTCCCCACAAGGAGCCTGCTTCTCCCTCTGCCGGTGTCTCTGTCTCTCTCTCTGTGTCTCTCATGAATAAATAAACAAAAGCTAAAAAACAAAAATGTCCTCGTTTCGTGGCTTCTGTAAGGATTAACTGAATGGCTGTGTGCTGGCCACATGGGAAACACTCAGGGTGCATCTGGGGGAGGAAGGATTGGCTTCCCCAGCAGGACCCAAGCCCTTCTTCCAGAGACAGAAGGGAAGGACTGAATCTGGGAGGTTTTAGCTCCCATCCACTGTGAGCGGATGCAGGCTGAACCCTGTCCCCTACATTACTTGTGCTTGGAATTTAGGTGAGGATTGCATGACCCTGGGTAAGTCATTTCCCTTCTCTGTGAGCCTTTTTCTCAGGAGGCTGGATCAGCGTTTGTGTCCCATGGTGGGTCTCTGCTTCCTTACCCACCGGAGGAAGGAGGAGATCAGGACCCGGACCCCATGAGCCAACTCAGTGCTAACGTTTTTGAGTGTCCCCAGAACTCCGCAGAAAGCTCCCACACTAAGGAGAAGGCTGCAGATGCCCCGGGGGTGGGGGGATGCCCTTCTTTCTATCTGATCCCCTCCTGAGAAAGAGGAACTTGTGGTCTGGCGTGGGCTGAACCAGCCGGAACAGGAACCAGGGCCTCCCAGAGCACCGGCCACGAAGAGTCCTTGCTCTGAGTCCTCGCTTCTGTTTCTCAGGCTGGGTTCCAGAATGGGACCCCCTTGGGGCCAACTCCATAATCTGGATTCTTCCTACTTCCTCCAGCCGCCCGAGGGCCGCCTGCCTTCCCCTTTAGAAGGGGCTCCTCAGGGACGCCTCGGTGGCTCAGTGGTTGAGCATCTGCCTTCGACTCATGTTATGATCCTGGGGCCCTGGGATCGAGTCCTGTATCGGGCTCCCCATGGGGAGCCTGCTTCTCCCTCTGCCTGTGTCTCTGCCTCTCTCTGTGTGTGTCTCATGAATAAATAAATAAAATCTTAAAAAAAAAATAAAAGGAAGGGGCTCCTCAGTGTGGGGCATTCCAGATATTTGCCTCATCTGCCTGGCAGAGGAGGTCGAGCCTTAGTGACAGCCAAAGTCACTTGGGGAGCGCCTGGTGGTTATCATCAGGGGACAGGGCTGGGATGCACCACCACCCACTTCATCCCTGCCAGCTGGGACTGGACATTGGAGATGGTCTATCTCTTGTTGCCAGGAAAGCTTAAGAGACTTGCCCAAGGCCTCAAAGCAATCAGCTGGCTGCTGGAGACAATGAGATTTTTTTTTTTTTTTTTTAAGCAGCCCCCAGTGCCCAACCAAGAGCTGGAACTCACAACCCCAAGAACCTCACGCTCCGCTGGCTGAGTCAGCCAGGTACCCCTGGAGACAATGAGATTTGAGGCATGTTCCATGGCCACACAACACCATCATTTCAGCAATGCCCACCCCTTAGCCCACCCACCCCCACATACATACCTGACTTGGACTTAGCGCTGAACAAAAGCATTTTTAAATTTATATATTTCCTTTCTAAGAGCACGTTAATGCATCCAATGCATAATGGCCTCTCTGGCTTCCACCTCCTACAAAGGAGGTACCCTCTGGATCTGTGCTGTCTAGTGTGGTAGCCACTGGCCACGTGTGGCTAGAGAGAGCCGTTGGGATGCACCTAGTCTGAATTGAGATGTTCTGCGAGTGCAAGATACACACTGGCTTCCAAAGACTTGATTTGACAAAAAGAACATAAAATCCTCATTCATAATTTTTATATTGATGACACGCGGAAAATGAGAATAGTTGAGACCTAAATTACTTTCACCTGTTGGTCTTTACTTTTTAGTGTGGCTGTTAGGATATTCAAACTTGCACATATGGAACTCCAGGTATGGCTCGCATCCTATCTTTAGGGGCGCAACACAGGGCTGCCCTAGGTGGTCCTGCCACTGGGAGGATGAGGTCATGCTGAGACAGGGGAGCCAGAGCAAGGAGGTAGGGTGGCTTGCCTGGGCAGATGTCACCTGCTTCTCAGACATGTTTTCCCAGGGAGGCTGCTAGATAGGATTGAGAGCTCTGCTTGGACTCAGAACATCAGCTCCACCGCATTCGAACATAAAGCCAGTGGTACAAAGCAAAGCCGTGGGCGATGCAACCCGATTGTTTCCATCTCTGCAACACCATCTACTAGCTGTGCGATTTGGGACTAGCTCCTAGCCCTGAGCTTTTGTTTCCTTGTCTACAAAATGGGAATATAGCATAGAGGTTCCTGGAAGGTCTTCGAGAGGGTTAAACAAGATGAAGCGAGTAGAGCACCTACTGCGGTGTTTGGCCCACCAAAGCTCAGATGGTTTGGATAAGAAATGTAAGTCATTAAGGTGTAAACATGCACCCTTACAGACCAGGAGACTCTGGTCTTGGATGAGCAGTGTTCAGGATCTACATCTCACAGGTGTCCTAGTTGGCCTCTCCTTGCTCACCTGGTCCATGGGTAGAAATGGGCAGGTTGGCGGTTGACACATGTGGACGCAGTGGCCTCAGCTGTGGTCGGGCCCCAAGTCTTGTCAGCCAGGCTCTGCTCAATGGCCATCTGGACCAGCTCATCCTCGCTCAGGCTGCTATACAGGCTGTATTCCTCATGCCCAATGGCACGCTGCCTGCCCCGAGCACTGATCTCTGTGGTCATCCTCTTCTGCCTCCCACCTCGGCCACCAGAAGAGGCACTCCGTGGGGGTGGGAGGGTGGGGGGCGAGGAAGCGGCAAATCAGAAGGCCCTGCGAGGAGACCAAAACCATCTTGGTCACTGACAGTTTTGTAAGGGAGTTAGGTTTACCATCAGGGAAGGCTGTGCTTTCCTCTGGCAAGCTCACAATCAATTTTTATCCATTCATTTTTGTCATTTGATCCATCCAAATACCTATTTATCTACACATCTATCCATCCACTCATCTACTCATCAATCCATACTCATCTCTCTCACCCTCCATCCAGTTATTCACCCATCTGTCCGTTTAATCATTCTCCCTTGTGTCCATCTGTCTACCCATCCACTCAATCACCCATCCACATTTGTCCATTTATCCAATGACCTGATCATCCATCCATCCAACCCCTGATCTGTCTGCCCATTTACCTGTCCATTTATCCATCCACCCTCCCATCCATCCACTCATACCTCTAACCACCCAACTAACCATCTGCTCATCCACCATTCCTTTTGCCATTCCAGATAGCTTGTCTACACATGTGTTCACGCTTCATTAACTGAGAGATTACCTACTGAACACCTACTATGCGTCAGGCACTCCTCTAAACACTGGTGATACAATAATGATGCCAAAGGACAAAAATCCCATGTCTTCGTGGCGCTTACACAACAATGCTTACATTCCTTTCTCCAGTTATCCAGCAACGTCCTATTCTAGCGTTTCTCCTCATCTCTGTGCTGTGCTAGGGCTAAGAATGTTAGAGATAAATCAGACACGAGCCCGCTGCTTCAGTTTGCACGATCTACTTAAAATCAATTGTTAAAGTAATTTGCCATGTTAATAATGCCAAAGACTCCCTTCTTTAAAAAAAATTTGCCTCAGGGAGAAATGAACTTTGGTTGAATCCGCTGATTTTAGGAAATGAGGTAAACTCAACTAAGCCTGGTTTTTGTTTTGACTGGCTGACACGCACTGTGACTGTAGGTCAATGGTTCTTAGCCCTAGCAGGACATTAGAACCACATGAGGCCATTAAAAAAATACCCAAAATACCAGTGCTATAATTTGGTTTGTTTGGCAAATTTTCACTCCCCATTCCTTGGAGGCAGGGTATCCTCCACTCCCTTTCCCGTTGAGATTGGGCTTAGCCATGTGACTTTCTCTGGCCAGTGAAGGTTGGGGGCACGATAAAGCAGCCCCCTGATATGTGCTTGTGCAGTGAGGCTTGCTCTTCTGCATCGCCAGGAGAAGAGCTCCCCACTGGAACCACTGGGCCTCAGAGTGAACCGACCTGGGGCAGCCTGAGCCCAACCTGCACAGAGGAGCCCCACCTGGCAGACCGTGCAAGCTGAAGCCTACGTCAGCACCCCCACAGTGACCCGCAGACCCAAATCATGACAATAAATGCTTATTTGGGGGTGCTTTGCTACACAGTACCCTTGTGGCTCTAGTTAACCTGTGCCCAAAACGCTAGGCCAGGCACTTCACAGAGGATACCCAAATGGCCGACAACCAAATGTGAGGATGCTTGACTTTTTAACCGTTTAGGAGGACACTCCAATTAAGATCCCAATATGACACCACTGTGTGTCCACTCAACAGATTGGTTCAAGTGGAGGGGCACCTGCGTGGCTCAGCCAGCTGAGCGTCTGACTCCGATTTCGGCTCAGGTCATGGTCTCGGGATCCTGAGATCGAGCCCCAAGTCTGGCTCCTGGCTGGGCGTAGAGCCTGCTTGAGATTCTCTCTCACCCTCTCCTTCTGACCCTGCCTCCATTTGTACTTGCTCTCGGGGGGGAAAAAAAAGAAAAAAAAAAAAAAAAAGAATGGCTCAAGTGGAAAAGACAAGGAATAGCAAGTGTTGGGGAGGATGTGAAACAACTGGAAGACTCACTACCACTGGTAGGAATGTCAAATAGTACAACCACCTTGGAAAATCGATGGCATTTGCTAGAGCTGAACAAACACATCCCGTGACCCTAAAGTTCCACTCAACCCCGTGGCCAAGAGAACCATGTACATGTATTCACCATAAGATGAGTTCAAAAATATTTCACAGCAATGCTATTCATAATAAAACCACGTGGAAACTACCCACATGTCTATCAACGTTTGAATGGATTCCTACATTGTGGTATAGTCACATGACAGATAGTATGCACCAGAGAAACAGACAAACCAGCACTGCTCACAGGATGCATCTCACACACCAGAGTGAGCAAAAGAAGGCGGGTAATAAGGAGCATACACACATGATTCAATTCATATAAAGTTCCAGAACAGGCAGGTGAAGCTAAGGGGGTAGGAGTCAGACCTTAGGTGGTTGCTAACTGGGAGGGGACATGAGGGAGACTTCTGGGGAGCCAGTCATGCTGTATTTCTTGATCTAAGTGGTTACATGATTGGTTGGCTCCCTTTGTAAGGTTGCTCCCAAATCATACATGGTTAGGTATGATTTGTACACTCCTCCACGAGCGCTTTATACTGCAATAACACACCTATTTAAGAAGTAGGAGCGCCTGGCTGGCTCAGTCAGTACAGCAAGTGACTCTTGATCTCGGCGTTGTGAGTTCAAGCCCCACGTTCAGTGTGGAGCCTACTTAGAGATAATAATTTAAAAATTAAAAATAATAATTAAAAACTACATAAAATAGATTCTAAAGGGCATTGATGCTTGGACCCGCTCTCAGACCAATGAAGTCAGAGTCTCTGGGAGTGTGGCCCAGCCTACTACAGCTCTTTGAAAAGCTCCGCAGGTGCCTGGAAACCACCACTTTGAGGAGGATCAATCATAAAGCCAGAGTAGAGGTGGGACACCTGTTGTGTGGGGATGGGGCAAGGGGCAGGACCTGACACCTGGCTAAGTTCTTGGTGGATACTCTTCTAATTCTGGTAACAGCCCTAAGAGCGGCAACTCTTGCTCCATAAGGCACCAGCCGAGTTATTATTAAGCAGATCTGGGCTTTCCAAACACGGCCAGAGGAGGCTGCAGGTCTGAAGACAGCGGATCAGCAGCATGGGGCGTCTGGGACTGGTGATTCTGTGCCCTGCCTGTGCCCAGGCTGGCTCAGGCCTGAACTTCCTCCTGCCCCCCTCAGTGGAGGCCTCCATGCGATGTCCCAGCCCCATCCAACCTCCGTCCCCTCTGTGCCCCACACCGCAGACCTTACCAAGCCCCTCCTCTGCCTGCGCCCATTGTCTGGACCCGCCGGCCCTTTGAATCTGGTTCTCACTCTCGCTTCACCCTCTGCCCCCGCACACCTGATCTTCCAGGTAAGGCGAAGACACACCTTTCCCCCAACCCACCTGGAGCTCCCACCTCAGTGCCCTTGCTTGTCCTATGCCAGCCTGTCTCCTTCCTTTCGACACTCTCAGAATCCCTTCTCATTCCCCAACGCCCAGAGCAAGTTCATCCTCTTCCAGAACATCTTCCAAGAAGTGTTCTGCTGCTACAACTTCTCCCTCTGGGCTGTGGTCAGTAGTTCATATGTGCACTTGACCCTGGGTCCTCTTCCTAAGGCGTAGGGAGGCGAACGCCTGGTTAAAGTTTACCGCACGCCCTGGATCCCCCACCCAACAGCCAAAGACAGTGGAACCTGGCTTTGTTCAGGCAAGACTGTGTCCTCTCCCATGGACGAATCATGATTGTTCCAAACCCATTGGAACAATCTCACCCCTTTGGTCAGTGACTAGTTTAGGGTGGTTATATAACCTAGTTTTGTCCAAAAGGCACATAAAGAAAATTCTGCTGGGGCCTCCTAGAAACAACTGTCCTTTTCCTAATAAAAGAGAACAGTGAAGAAAATAAGTCCTTGCCTACGCCCCTGCTTTGTACTTGGAGGACTTGATGCTTGGCGCAGGGGAACAGTGCTGGTACAATGAGTCTGACAGAGTGAATGGTAGGTCCTCGGAGTCTTTCACGGTATTGTTGATCTGCTGAACCAGAGCTGGTCCACTGACCCTGGCCTGCTTGTTAGGCAGAGACTGAAGATCCTTCTGGTTTAAGCCAGTATTAGTTGGGTTTTCTGACATATGTGGTCAAAATCATCTTAACACATGATTCTCAGGTCTGGTCAAGAATCTTGAGAGCATATCATGTCTATCAGAAGTGCTGGTGTCCAGTGCCTGGCCTGGCATTATGGTGCCCCCATCTGAGTACATCTGTTCCAGGCCAGGGGGTGGGGGGCAAAAGGGGAAGAGCACTGGAGAGAGGCAGAGACCTGGGTTATAGTGTCCACGTTGATGCTAGAGTGCTGTGTGACCTTGGTCAAGTCCATACCCCTCTCTGGGCCTCAGTTGTCCCATTGCAAAAAGAGATTTGGGGTTTCCAAGTGCTCTTCTAGTTCTTTAGCTTCTGTAACTCAGTGAGACATTTGGTTTATCTTTGTGCTATAAAACCTCAAACTCTCTGTTCCCGAGGGCCCTATAGCCACCCTAACAGGTCTACCACATGCAGAGAACTTAGCGTTAGTCATGGGAGAATAAGGAACCAGGTGGGAGTAGAAGGATCTCAGATCTAGGTGTCAGGAGCCCAAGGTCTAGTTTCAATTTGCAACTTACTAGCTACGTGACCTAGGTTAAATCTTTTCCCCTTATTGGGCCTTAGTTCCTTTATCAGTAAAAATGGGAATGAGACAACCCACATGACCAGGTTGCAGAAGCCATATGTGCCCTGAGGCAGTGGCTGGGTAGGAGGTAAAGCAAGCATTTGACAGGAACCCCTCCTGCCCCTCACCCCCAGGAAGCCATTGGCCCTGCAGGCTGGCATGGGCTGATCAGGGGCATAAGGACAGCACTGGCTACCTTGCCCCTTCCCTGACCAGATGCCTGTGGGAGGAACTAGGTAACAGTCAATCTCCTACAATTCCAGACTCAGCAGGCCCTGCCCCACGGGTCTGAGGGCATCCAGAGACTTTCCTGCTTGTCAGTCATTTCATGGCACGGCCCTGACAACAGCTCTAGAAGGTAGGATTGTTTTCTGTTGAATTGACATTAATTCTTCTACACCTCCGCTCCTTCTGAGAGGACCTGATGCCCCTATGTGATTGCTCCCATTTTACAGAGGAGGCAGTTAGGGTTCGAGGAGGGGAAGGGAAAGGTTTGCACATGGACAGAGAGCTGGAAAGCTGGGATTTGGAACCCCAGGGCTCCTTCTGGGAATTCCAGGAAAACAATCCAAGCAACTGGCCCACACCTGGGCTCTGAGCGGGCAGGGGTACCATTGCCATCCTCAGCCAGCCCGGCCACCTGGCCTTCACCTGTGCACTGAGTCCCCATTGAGTCCTACCCAGAGGAAGGTGCACACAGACAGGTGAGGGAGGGAGATGACCTTAGAGAGACCTTGAGGGAGAGGGTCTCTGCCTTGGAGAGGGCGAATTATCCCTCCCTGCTGTGAGACCAGGCATCTCTTGCTTTTCCCACTGAGATCCTCGGCCACTGAGGGTGAGGGTCCTTGGGTGAGTTGTGAATCTTTAGTTCCCACATGTGCAAAATGGAGACACCAGTAAGTAGAATCAAGGACTCAGGTGTGCCCAGGGTGAGCTCCAGGTCCGACCAGTTGTATGTGATACGAGGGGCCTCCCCATCACTGGGCCAGTACACTCACAGGCGGGCACACCTGCCAGGGACACAGGGGCCCAACTCTTGTGGAGGTGGCTGGGGCTGTCTGGTCACAGCCCAAGGGGCAGTTCTAAAGCAGCCTGTGGGGTCAGCTTGACCAAGTTCAAGTCCCAGCTTTGCGGGTTATTCACTCTGTGATCTGGAGAATCTCAGATTGTCCATCTATGAAATGGACATAGTGAGGTTGCCTTTGTCATGTCAGAGGGAGGGGCGGTATCCTGGGCGATGCCCTGTCCTTCCTTTGGCCTCAGTTCCCTCCTCTGCACGCTCTGCACGCTGCCCAGCTTGATTTCTGAGGCCTCTGCCTGGGGCTGGGCCACCTTCTAGGCCAGAGTCCTGGAGAGAGGCCAGCAGTCCCTAGGGACCCTTTAGGAGGCTGAATGGGATAAAAAAGAAAAATAGTCCTTTCCCAGAGAAAGCAGGAGGCCGGTGGCTGTGCCCAGGCAAGCGGGGGGCCTGCAGAGGGAGCAGAGTTCAAGGGCAGCCAGTCCAAGGCCCGCTTGGAATGGGGAGACCAGGGCCACCCCTAGGGCCTCTGGGGGCTCCACCCTTACCTCCTTTGCAGTGTCCCAAGCATTGACTCCAGTGAATCGTCCCCCCAGGGGGCCTCTGTAAAATGGGACAACAGTGACTGTGACAGTTCCTTGAGTTAGCTCGGGCGAAGCACACAGAGCAGTACTGGGTCTATCCAGAGTCAATGCTCCTTTAAGCTGGGCCTCAGTTTCTACATCTGTGAAATGGCCATAGGAAACATGGGCCCTTTGAGGGCTGTGCTGAGGATTAGCACTGGAAAAGTGGTCCTTCCTCCCCCTATTGCCTGGTTCCTTCCCTCCCCACGAGTCCTGGCCAGCTGACAGCCAGGGTCTGCCTGGAAGACGGCAGTGGGGCCAGGCTCCTGTGCATGGATGGGGTGGGGTCTCTAGGGCTCTCTGGGGGCTGTAGGGGGACGAGTGGCTCCCAGAATGTCTTATGGGAAAACTGATGGTGGGGGCATGGCTGGGAGGGCATGGAGGAGGCAAGGAGGAGAAGTGACGGCCATCCTCCGGCACACCGGGCTCCCCCTTAGCCAGGGACCTGGGTCGAGACAGTGAGCCTGGATGAGCCCCTTCCTGTCCTCAGGCTGTGTGTGGACGGAGCGCTGCTCATCTGCTTTCCCATCCCTCTTGCCTGTCACCTGGCTAGTCATTCTTCCAGATGCAGTTCCAGCATCTCCTCCACCAGGAAGCCTCCTTGATCTGATGTCTGAGGCCTGCTCTGGGCCTATCCCCCCCCCCCCACAGAATCCAGAAACTTCTAAGTTGCAGGACTGTGTCACAATCCGTGTCATGAGCCCAGGATACAACCCAAGGCCCCTTACACAGTAGATGTATATTAAATGCTGAATGAATGAATGAGTGAATGAGTGAGCAAATGAATGAATGTCAAACCTTGGAAGCACAGCTGTTATGGAGAAGATCACCATGCCGGGCAGGTGGTGTAGCTCTGGTGTCCCACTGGCTGGGTCTGACCCCGGCTCTGCCCCCTACCGGCTGTGCCTCACTTGGCGCATCTGTAAAATGGGGACGGGAAGATAACGCAGCCCGCGGGACTGTCGCCAGCTGAATGAGGTGACACATTCACAGTGGAGAACAGCCCTCGGCACGTGGCCAGTGGCCCATGACAGTCAGCTAATGTCATGCAACGGCTCTCAAGATACTGTGATTCTCTGCTCTGAGTTACCTCTGCTGGGACCATCCTTGGACCTCGCTCCCAGCCTCCCAGCCTACCAGCCTCCCAGCCTCCCAGCCTCCCAGCCTCCCAGCCTCCCAGCCGGCGGTTTCCCAGGAGGCTCCCTCCTCACGGGTTTGGATTCCCCTACATTCTCCTCCGATTCTCCTACGTTCTCCTCCGTTTGAAAAGAGAGGCAGCAACAGCAAGCTGGCCTTCTCTTGCCGGCTGGGCTCAGGAGGTGAAGCCATGGCTGGGGGTCCCCAGCCTGTCCTGGGGGGGTGCCCTGGGACCCCGCAGACCCCTCTGAGCAGGGGCCAGGAATGGGGTCAGCGCTGGGAGGGAAGGAGGGAGTGAAGGAGGGGGAGGGTGGGAGGGGTCTCCAGGTGTTCCCCAAAGCAGCCTGGGTGCAGGATGGCTTCTGCCCCCTAATGCCACACCTCTGCTCCCCGGGGCCTCCCTCCCCCTCCTCTCTTCCTGCTCACGCCTCCTGCTGTCCTAGGGGCTTGGAAGGAGTGACAACCCATCCGTGCACTGTCCTGGTCTGGATTAGTCCCGGGCTTGAATTATACGTGGGGGGGGGGGCGCCTACGAATGATAGTAGTGGGTGTTCAGTGACACTTAGTTCATTTACCAGCTCCAGGCATGCGGTAGGTGCCACGGAAGTACTCCAGGTAGGGTCCACGTGGGTCTCTCAGGTGTGGGAGGGGAGCGTGGACCATTCAGCTTAGCTCTTACATGATGCACTGCCGTTCGGACCCATCTATCACCATAGGTCCCAATGGGTGTTTGCCGAACACCACACACCGCCGCCTTCCCTCGTGAAGCATTTATGGTCTCACATGCGTTGTTAGTTTGAGGCACGAGACAAATCTTCGGTAGGGGTTTTGGTCCCATTCTACAGATGAGGAAACTGAGCCATACCAGGGGAGAACTGACAAGGAGGAGACTAGGGGCTGCCTCTCTGACTTGATCCCCGTCCTCACACCATGTAACCGACAGCAGAGTCCTGGGCTGGTTCTGTGGGTCTGAGGAAGGGCCCGAGTCCCACTGAAGGCTTGACCCTCCTCCTCGCAAAGTCCAGTACGTTTCTGTCAAAACTTCTCTCTCGGATCTGCCGTTCCCCCAGGCTGCAGAGGGGCCTTAGAAAATCTATGGAAACACGTCTAGCTGGAGGGCTCGTGGCTGTGAACCATTTAAAATGTTCTCTCCCCTTCCTGGGTCTTACTGTTTTAAGATCCCAACCATAAAAACATCTGGCACTTGTGGTCTTTTTCCTGCACTGCACCATTTGACCCTCTCAGTACTGGCGGGGCTGGGGTAGGACTCTTCCCATTGTGCAGATGGAAAGACTGAGTTGCAATTGGCTTGGTGGGTTGAGAATGGGCCTTGGGCCTCTGCCCGTTTTCATCAGACCCTCTGATGAATATTCAGGGCATATTCAGGGCAGTGGCCAGGGGTCACTTACTCCGGAGAAGAGGTGAGCAGCCTCGGGGAGATGGGGAGTGGAATCCAGACCACCTTGCTTGGGCCCCAGGGGGGGCTCAGGTCAAAGCCCCAGGGTAGGTTTTTGCAGTGGGGCAGTGCTGGCAGGCCCGCAGCTGCTGGGAGTCTGGCCCTTTTGTTCAGGCTCTAAAGATTCGAAGAAGCCCCTCCCAGCTCTGCTAATCCCAGACCCTTTGATGCCTGCTTACAAGCTCTTGGCTTCCCTCAGGCCAGGACTTTCAGGCTTCCCAGGTTGGGCCAGGATTGCTGGAAGTTACTGAAGGCGACTGCTCCAAGCAGCAGTCCTCAGCCACCCCCGACCCCCCAATACAGGCACTCTCCCCATTGTATGGAGGGGAACCTGAGGCCCCAGGGAAGTGTCTGGACTGGCTCAGGGTCACCTAGTTGGGAGGTGAGGACGGAGATTTGAACCTGTCCAAAGCTGGCTGTGCTCCCCCTCGGCCCATGCCCCCGGACTCTGCACATGGGATGGGTTGGGGGCGCCTGGGACTGCATCTGTAGTGGAGGTGAGTACCCCCTGCTGACCTGAATCTCTGAATCGTGCATCGCTCCAGGGACCCTGGCAGCGAGTCTCTAGGTAGTTGATGTGTTGGCATCACTGAAGGAGCCACCCAAAACAGGAGGAGAGAGGGTGAGGAGGAGGGAGGTAGGAAAAACAAGGGGAAAAAATCTTTCTTCTGTTTTTTTTTTTTTTTTTAATGTGGAAAAACACTCTTTCCCAGGGAGACACGTCAATCCCACGCAGGCCCAAAGGTCTGCGATCTGAGGCAGTGCCTTGAGCAGCTGCTCCGAGAGGCATCAACAAATACTTCTATTTTATTGCTTTGGGCCCCAAGTGATTGAAACTCCAGGTCTGGGTGCCTCAGCCTCCCAAATGGAGGGTTCTCACCTCCTGCCCAGCCCGCCCCTCCACGCCCCTCCTGACCCTCTCTCCCTGTCCTTCCCCTGCTGTTAGCCAGGCCCATCAACGGGGCTCGGGGCTCAGCCACATACAGGTTGAGGTGCCGGATTCCAGGTCCCAGTTTCTGCCTAGGGCTTGCTGAATGCCAGGGGGTCATCTGTGGGGGCAGCCTGGGGGATGCGTAAGGAGGGGCAGGGCGTCTGGTGCAGGTCTGAGCCTCCACTCCCTTCCCTGGGCACCAGGACAGGTGGGTTCTGGAAGCTCCAGCTCCAGGCTGCAAAGTGGGAAGGTTTAGCAGGACAGAAGAGTCCTTCCGGCCTGGCTCCTCTCACCTGGGCCCAACCTCAGGACTGGCTGGAAATCTCTGAATTGGGATCACACCAACAGCTTTCTCTTTTCTGTTTTTTCCCCCTGTCTCCTGCCTTGATTTCCATCTTTTTCTCCTCCCTCTTTTTCCAACCCTCTCCTTTGTGTCCCTTTCTTTAAAAAAATCAGGCAAATTAGGAGTCAGTTCACTTTTATATCAACACCACTTCTCCAGAACATTTCCCTCAGCTGCAGCACTTGTAAGGGCCTCACTGATATTCCCGGACATTAACTGATATTTGGACATTAATTAGTCCAAAGAAGGGGTTAAGGATAATAAGAAAAACCAGGCCTGTGACCACCACCTCCTCTGGGCAGCCTGACCCCCCTGCAGCTCAGACGTGGGAGGACATTGGGCGGGTCCAGAGATATTTTTGTGCCTCCTTTGGGAAAACTCTCTTGGATGGATCTAGCCTGTCCACAATATGCGGGGACCTTATGATACCCTGACTGTGCCAGGGACAGGTCTGTTTACTGCTGGGCTGGGCCCCAAGGGGGCCATGGCCTTGAGTGTGGACGCTGGAGGCCAAGAGGCCAGGATCTGATCCCCAACTCCCAACACCTCCTAGCTGTCTGGCTCCAGGCAAGACCCTGAACCTCTCAGAAACTCAGTTTTCACATCTGGAAAGTGGGAGTAACGATCACGGCTAACTCAGGATGCCCTTGAGAAGAGTCCACGAGAGCAACCGCCTGAAGCACGGGGCCAGTGCCTGCCTCACAGTCACTGCCCGATGAATGCTCACGGGGACTGATGGCCACGTTATGAATTGTAAGGTCCCCGGGGGCAGAGTATCCCAGGACTCACAGCCGGGTCTGTTTGTGCAAGAGTGGATGATGCAAACAAGAACAGCGCCAGGCGGGGGCCGCTGCCAGCTCCCGGGGGAGGCCGAGCTGTAAACAGGCCTGCCACCAGCTGTCGGGACCCATCCAACTGTTTTGGAAGTGACTGGAGCATCTGCCGCTGGCTGCTGGCTGTGCTCTGCCCCCGGCCTCCGCTGCAGAGGGCAGGGAGTGTGGTTGCTCTGCTGGCCCCAGCTGCCTCTGCCTGTGCCCTGGGGCTCTCTCCACCCCTGTCTCACACCCCAGCTTTCCCTTATGTGAGGAGAGCTGTGCTGTCCTTCCTGCACGGCGGGGGTGGGGGGTGGGGGTGGGATGGGGGGCTTGGCCTCCCCACGCCTCATGTCTCCATCCTTTGTCTGGTTCTCTTCCCCCACCCCCTTCCAGGCCATTCCCCTGGTTTCCGAGGAGCCACCTGAAGTCAGATCCCACCTGCACCCCCTTTGCTCAAAAACAATCCAAAAGTGTTCCATCCTCTTGCCTGGCCTGGTGGGAGCTGCATCTCCCTCTGGCTTCCCTCCTCTCCCTGCCAGTTTTGCCCCCACTTCTCAGCCTCATGACCCTTTGTTATAGCCACTGTGCATTTTCCACTGTCACCCCAGATCCACCCTGACTTGCTGACTTTTGCCCAAGCTGCCCTTCCACCTGGAGGGCCCTTTCTCTGCCACTCCGCCTGGGGACATCCACCCAGCTTTTCAAAAGCTATCTCCTCCCTGGATATGTCCTCATGGACTCTCTGTCTCTCTGTCTCTCTGTCTCTGTCTCTCTCACACACACACACACACACACGCACGCACACATGCACATGCACACACACAGGCACACATGCGCACAGGGGCTGGTCTCCCATCCGGGCCCTCCCGAAGCGCATTGTTACATAACATTGTCTCTCACTCTTTACATTGTGTCACAGTCTCTGCAGACTAATTTCCTCCCCTGAACCCCAAACAGTTGCAGGTACAGCTCACCACGCACCTGGCTGCTCTCGCCCCACAAAACTGTGCACGCAGACGCACTCCAGAAACGCCGCAGCACATTGATGCCCACGTGCATAAACCTAGCTCCCTATTCACCTGACCTAAGAGCCTTCCTGAAACTCACCTGTCCCCCTCAGATACTGCCCAAGGCCCACGGAACCCACAAGAGCTCCACTGCTAAACCCGTCCCGTTTCCATGTTTAGAAGTGCACAGCGGGTGATATTCTGAGGCGAGCGTCCTCCAGGAGAATGCATAAGTGCGTGCGTACCGGCTGATTCTCTGTCCCCCCCAGGTCCAAAGTGTCCCCCCAGCATGCTTCATAACCCAAGAGACAGGAGAGACAGAGAGAGAGAGAGAGAGAGAGAGAAAGGTGCAAGCAAGTAGTCTTGACGATAAGGAGTCACAGACAAGCAGTGCAGTGGTTAAGTCCCAGCCAAACAATCTTTCTCGAAGTCCGTGGAAGAAGGTTGAAAGCATGCATTACCTGTTAGGCTCTGAAACAGGGGCACACAGTTCAGGGGTACTAAAAAGGGTTTTCTTGAGGGTGTCTGAACTCAGAACATGCTCCCTGAGTTTTCCTTCTGCCCTGGCCCTGAGGCTCCTGGCTCCTCTGCCAGGCAGTTCTGAAATGCTTTCCTTTGAAGCAGGGAGTTTATTTCGGGCCCACCGCATGACCCGCGATGGCAAGCCAAACTATAAGATGTTGTGCATCTCGAATGTCCTGTTTGGAGATCGCCCGGGGGAGGCCGCCCGCCGCCCGCAGCCCCTCCACGGTGCGTCAATTAGGGACCTCGCGGCAGAGAGCATCTCGGAGCACGGCCCTCACGTGACGTCCTCATCCGTGATCCTTGACACGGAGGCCATATATGGGTATGTTTCTGGAACTCCCCGGGAGGGAGCGAGAGAGGAGAGAGATGGGAGGGAGAGAGACACAGAGAGGGGGAGGGAGGGTGGGCCGCCGGAGCTGGGAGCCCAGGAGACAGAGCGGGGGATGCTGGGGTGCAGGAGAAGCAGGGTGCGAAGAGGTGATGGAGAGGGAGAAGGAAGGGCAGAGGTGCAGGAGGGGCGGGCGTCGGGCATGCATGCGAGAGGAGAGAAGAGATCATGGGGGAAAAGAGGGCAGCAACGGGAGAGGGACCCTGGGATTATCCCGGGATGGAAAGGGGAGCGTGGGAACGCAGAGACAGAAGAGGGAGGCCAGGGGAAGGTGGGGGGGGCGCAGGGAGGCAGGGGATGGACAGGAGGAGAGGGAAGGAGCCAGAGGGGAGCGTGTCTGGGTTGAGGGTAAGCAGCTTGGGCAGACCCCTGCTGAGTGTGCCCCCCCCCAGAGCCTGCTTGGAGGTTCAGGGATGCCAGGGATGCCAGGGTGGGGCTGCGCTGCAAAAGGCAAGGCGACAGATAAGCAGACAGACAAACCAGCACGTGCACAAGCCCTGGCAGCCTCACCGGCGGAGGGAAGCCTTCCTCCAGGGCCAGGGAAGAAAGCCCCTGTTTCCGGAATAGATCGAATGGCACAAAATGTCACCACGGGGCACAGACAACACCCTCAGACACACTCACTGGGCATCCAGGATGCTCCTGGCACGCTGCCAGACACTTGCAGCCCCACAGGCTGGGGTGAGGGAGGGGGCTGGGAATGCCACCTGGTCTGTTCTTCCAAATGGAAAATAATTTCCATTTTAAAAGCCCAATCCCCGTGGAGGGTATTGGGTTTATGATCCCATAGTGTGATTT
This sequence comes from Canis aureus, assembly GCF_053574225.1. Lineage (NCBI taxonomy): Eukaryota > Metazoa > Chordata > Mammalia > Carnivora > Canidae > Canis > Canis aureus. The sequence goes on from NC_135619.1 coordinate 66,406,314, forward strand.
CTTATCAAGTCCAACTCGGGAGAGCCTTGGGATGCCTTTACAGCCTCTTGGAATATTCCACCTAGAAATAAATCTCAGTGAAGGCAGGGTACCCTGGGTTCTGGTGGAGGTTCTGGACGTCTGACCTGGTGCTGGGGACTGGAGGACACGATCAGTCCCGAGCTGTCTCGGGAGAGAGTTACTTGCTCTGGCACCTGCCAACTTATGCATCATCCCAGCTGCCCCACCCCCCAGGCTGCTGAGGTTGGTGGCCCCTCAAGGTTAGCTCATGCTCAGCCCCTGCCAGACCCCTGTGCCATGGTGAGGGTGTGAGAGAAGGGCAATGAGGGGCCACCCAGTTCTTTCTACCATTTGGGGATTTTCCTCGGCGGTTAGAGGTTCCAGTGGATCCCGTGGAGTGCATCCCTGTGGTCCTGCTGTTTCATGGGCTCCCCGCCGGGGGTGGGGCACAGGTCCCTCTGCTCTCTATCCAGACCCCCTCTCCAGACTTGGCCTGGGAGGGGTGGGCAGTGGGCAGGCACAGCATCCCTTCTCAGGTGGCCCCTTGCCTTACCTCTCCCTCCCAATCCAGACAAACCTCTTATGGTCGAGAGAGCTAGAGAAACTCACAGTCCAAATCCCGTTGCCTTATGCCTTCAATCAGTTTTTGAACATCAAGAGCCTAAATTGTGGGTAGAGAGTCACAGGGAATAGAAAGTGCATTGGGTGTGGCCAGCAGGGGCAGGGGCTGGCCAGGCACGCTTCCACGAATAAATGGCATCACTGCTCGGTGGGGGGATGGGGTAACTGGGTGACGGGCATTAAGGAGGGCACGTGATGTGATGAGCACTGGGTGCTGAAAGCAATGGATGAATCACTGACCTCTACCTCTGAAACTAATGATACACTAGAGGTTAACTCATCAAATTTAAATAAAAATACATTCTTAAAAAAATGGCATCATTTTTCTGTACCCACACAACCTTCCTGGCAGGTGCTGTCATCACCCCCATTTCACAGATGCGGAGACTGAGGCTCAGGGGGTTGGGGAACTTGTCCGTAATCTCATGATGTATAAGAGACGGTTTAGGTCTGAACCGCAACTGCCTGATACAGAAAGCGGTGCCTTTAGCCACAGCCACCCACCGCCCCCGGCCACCCTGCCCCGTGTAACGGGGAATCCGCATGTTGGAGCAGAACAAGGAACTAACTCCACAACGTTACGGAGGTAGGTTGGTGAACATTTGCTTTTACCCTGATCCTGACTCATCCCAGCTGAGAGGCTTGATGCTGTGGTCAAAGTCCACAAAGCCCAAGCCAAAGGCAGGTTGGCCTGTCTGTTGACACCACAGGCTGCTTCTCTGCGGAACAAACAGCCTGGGCTGACGCGACAGCTCCTGCCTGGAGCTGCGTGGTGGAATTCTATTAAACCTGCATCTGCTGGAGTCTACCCTGGAGATTCTTTACTACTATTATTATTATTTTCATTTTTTAGAGAGGAGACAGAGAGAGTGGGGGGAGGGATGGAGGGGGGAGAGAGAGAGAATCTTAAGCAGACTCCCTCTGAGTGCAGAGCCTGGCACGGGGTTCAATCCCACGACCCTGAGATCATGACCTGAACCGAAATCAAGACTCAGATACTCAACGGGCTGAGCCACCCAGGCGCCCCTCTACCCCAGACATTCTTATGAATTCATCTGAGTCAAGGCCTGAACACTACTGATTTCTTAAAACTTTTTATTAGAGCATTACATACACAGAAAAAGTGTACCTATGTGTACAGCTCAGTCGAATTTTGCAAACGGAACACACACACACACACACACACACACACACACACACACACACGGCCTATCCCTTCCAGGCTTCTCTCCTTGTTTATTTTAATCTGAATTCCCATAAATAGAGGTATGTGTACGTGTGTATGCTCGCGGGCATGCACACACGTGTGCGTATACATGTGATGGGGAGGCCGCTCATAGAGCCCTACACCTAGCAGGGCCCAGAGAGGACGCCAATGCCAGCACATTTCCCTATGACAATGACACCTCTTCCAGGAAGGAGAGAAAGAGAGAGTGGGGAGAGGAGGAGTCAGCTAAGTAGGGAGGAGGGAGCTGAGATGTGGGTCAGTGCCAAGTCCTGGGACAGCTCTGACCCAGCGATGGAATATCACCTGCTAAAATAAACACCCCCGTGGCCTTGGCATCCTGGCCCTCCGCCCTGGCTGCCTCTTGATATTAGTTTATTTTGGTTTCAAGAGATGAGGAACAGACAAGAGTCCAGTTCTCAACCTGGACAGCATCCTAAATGGGAGGGGTGGACAAAGGGCAGAGAGCGGTGGGGGGGCGGTGAGGTGGGGGGGCCCACGGAGGCCAAGTCCCGGGAGGGAAGAAGGCAGATCTATGGAAAGGGAAGGAAGGGACCAAGGAGAACGCAGAGCCACATCCCAACTTCTCTTCTTTTCTTTAAAGTGGGCACCGTGTCCTCTGATGTGTGGCAGGTTGTACTTTCCTCTGGACCAATCCGGATCCCCTCACCCTCCCAGGTACATGGGCTCCAGGGAGAGAAGACAGGCCACCTTCCCATTTCTAGAGAGTGGAGTCGGGACAGAGCCCTTACCCCTCAGGAGAAAGGGGCAGGCCAGCCTCATGCCCTATCAACACCCTACACATAGGGGTGACACCCACTAGGATGAGGGCCCCGAGGGACCAGTCAGCGGCTGCCTGGTTCAGCCCTATTCTCTCCAATGCCCCAAATGCATGTAAGGGGAGGAATCGTGGGATCTTACAAGGGTTCCCATCAAAACGAGCGGATCTGTGGTACAAGTCCAGGCCTGGGACACGGTGCTCCTGAAGCCGGCTGGGGCCTACCTGAGTCACAACTGATCCTTCACACGAGAGTGGTCAGGACAGAAAGAAACGGCAGGACCATGGGCTCAGCCAGCCTCACCGCTCCCTGCTCTAAACCCCTCGTGCAAACCAGCGACCATCCCCGGCTGGCGGCGCTGAGCTACCCCTGCTCCGAAGTGCAGAGTAACGGGATCCCTGGGTGGCTCAGTGGTTTACCACTGCCTTCGGCCCAGGGCGTGATCCTGGAGTCCCGGGATCGAGTCCCATATCAGGCTCCCTGCATGGAGCCTGCTTCTCCTTCTGCCTGTGTCTCTGCCTCTCTCTCTCTCTCTCTCTTTCTGTGTGTGTGTGTGTCTAATAAATAAATAAATAGAATCTTTAAAAAAAAAGAAGTGCAGAGTAAGGCCATCTTGCACCCTCCTGGCTTTCAGCTCCTGGGAAAGACCCATCGGCTGCAGAAACCCCGGAGTCCAGGACCATCGAGGTGAGGGTTCTGACTTTCTCCAGTGGATGTCTTGACCCCCAGAGGGTGTCCCGGGCCTGGTAGGAGAGGGTCGGTCCCAAATGGCTGGGATCTGCTTGGCCAACCTTGTGCAGATGGTATCTTCCTTGTTGGGAGATGCCACCCACATGCAATCCCAGTTAGCACCACACCATCCTGTCTCTAGCATGGGAACCAGTACCAGATAATCCCCGCCTATTCCTCACCTGCTGCGGGATCCTGGCCACAGCCCCACACCTCACTGAATCTGTTTCATCTTCTGAGAAAAATGAGAGAGATGACTCCACTTTCCAATGGCTATTAGGGGGTGAGATGAGATCCGGGGCTCAAAGAGCTCACCTGGGGCTCAGGACTCAGGAGATGATGAGTCCTTAGGACTTCTTCCTCTGTACCTGCTACCTGCAGGGGGCTGTGTGGGAGGCGAGGGCATTTCCCATGGCCAGATGAGCTCAGGCAGCCGGTGGGCCTCATTGGGCTGACCCATCCCAGAGGCTGCTGGCCCTATTAGCTGGTCAGGTCACGTGGCCCCCTCCAGAGCCTGGTCTCACTGGGCCTGAGTCGCCCTTGGGAACTCAGAAACAAAGGTAAACCCGAGTGAGCTGCTGGGAGCAGGTGTTTTGTGAACATCACTGTATCCATAGCAGGGCTGGGAGCTTCCTATCGCCCTTTGGTAGGAGAGAAAGGACTCTCCCAAACAAGACCAGCACGCAGACCCTACCACCCATCCTCCTTCCCAGGGATGAGCCACTGGCTGTGTTGGGCGTCATATGCCCTGCTGGCCGCAGCAGCTCCTGGCTGCCCCCTCATCATCTGGCCAGAGCTGAGGCCAGATCTCAGACCCATTCCTTCTATAACTGCAGTGAAGAGGGTAAGGCAAATGCCTCTCAAATGCAGTCCCTGGTGCCGCCACTCTGGAGGCAGAGCTCACGGGGAGTGCGGTGGCTGCTGCACACATGCAGCTGTTACTGATTTGGCTGCTGAAGGGCAGTGGCCTGCTCCCAGGCGTCGGTTTCACCCCGGCCCTGCTCCCTGGGGAATCCAAAGTGGCCAGTGATGTGACATTACAGGGGTGTCAGCCAGCCCCGCTGCTCTGGGGATGTTCCTGGGTTTGCTGTGAGGAGGAGGGCAGGGCTGGTGGGTGTGACGGGTGTGAGCTGGTGGGCAGGGGGTGGACCTGGTGTCCCGCTGCACGGCTGCCCCTGAGGGAAGAGCCAGCATCCCACTGTCACAGGTGGGGGCTCAGAACCCTCCTGGGACTTACCCAAACTCGGTGACGGTGACACCTCCACCTGCTGGCCCCTGTCCCACACAGAACTGAAAGAGAAGAGCAAAGAATGTTGGAACAGGAAGGTCCTAGAAGTTCCTCTGCTCCAGCACCCTTTTCCTGAGGCTAGGAAACCAGAGCTGGAGAGCCATAGGAGCTGCCAAGGCTTTGAGGAGACCACAGCTTCCAGAAACCCACTCCCGGCTTCCGCACACCTCCCTCCCAAGCTGACAGTGGGATCTTAGCGGTTGACGGTCACGTTGTGCTGCAGACACTAGCACCCAAGTTGTTGGGCAAATGGGCAGGAACCCGGCCACAGCGAGGGAGACGAGCCCGGAAGGCAGGCTGGGCCTCCTCATGAGCACATTTAAGCTGCCTGCTGCCCCCTGGAGAATCCCAGAAATGCTCGGGTAGGAGGATGTGGTTTATAATAGACCACAAGCCCCAGTGAACAGCCAGTGGCTTCAAGCACGGGCAGTCTGGGTGTCTGTGTCATTGCGCCTTGTTGTTCCCACTCCAAGGGGTCAGGCTGGGGCCACTCCCAGCACAGAACCACTTGTAAGGTGACTGCCCTAGATCTCCCGGCAGAGCCCAGTGGCCGAGATCCAGACTCTGAAGTCGTCCGCCAGCTCCACCCTTGCTGGCTGTGTGGCCTTGGACAGCTTACTTAAGCTCTCTGCGCCTTGGCTTCCTGATTTATAAAATGAAGGAAAAATGACGGTACAGATATCTTTTTCTTTTTCTTTTTTTACGATTTTATTTATTTATTCATGAGAGACACAAACAGAGAGAGAGAGAGAGAGAGGCAGAGACACAGGCAGAGGGAGAAGCAGGCTTTCTGCGGGGAGCCTGATGTGGGACTCGATCCTGGGTCTCCAGGATCATGCCCTGGGCCGAAAGCAGATGTTCAACCACTGAGCCACCCAGGTGCCCTTCAGTACCCAAATCTCATAAGAAAGTATATCTTTCTTAGAAGAAGACTTATAAATGTTAGTGGTTGTTATTAATTTAAACTTCCTTGTAGAGACAGAGGGGATGGCGGTTGGCTGGAAACAGTGCTTCCTAACTGGGGACAATTTCCTCCCAGGGGACATTTGCTAATTCTTGGAGACATTTTTGGTAGCCACAGTTGAAGGGGCATTGCTACTGGCATCTAGCAGGTAGAGGCCAGGGATGCTTCTAAACATCCTACAAAGCATAAACATTCAAACAAAGAAACAAGCACCCTACACAGCACAGAACAGTCACCCCAATGTAGAGTTAACAGTCCAAATGTCCAGGACGCCTGGGTGGCTCGGTGGCTGAGCGTCTGCCTTCAGCTCAGGGCTTGATCCTGGAGTCCTGGGATGGAGTCCTACTCCTACATTGGACTCCCCCCAGGGAGCCTGCTTCTCCCTCTGCCTGGGTCTCTGCCTCTCTCTGTGTGTCTCTCATGAATAAATAAAATCTTAAAAAAAAAAGAAAACAGTCCAAATGTCCACGGAGCTGTGATGGAGAAAGCCTGATGGAAAAAAAGCCAGTGGGTCTGCACTGAGCAGATGAGGGGAAGAGGCAGGGGGCCCCCCTTTGTTCCTGGGGGTGGCTTTGGATTTCAGGAATAGCTGCCATCAAGAGGGTCGGGGGCTTGGATTTCAAATGCCTTTGACTGTTATGGGAATGGTGCATTAAATGGGCTCGTAAACCAGCCCTGAAGATCACCAGCAGAGGGAAATGCAGTTGCAGCTTGAGTAAAGCAAAAGGAACAGCCTTGGTGATCATGATGAGGTTGGAGTTTCTCCATTTAGCAGGAAAGGGGGAACCCTAGGTGGGTCTCAGCTCTGCCAGCCAGACTCCTGCTGGCGGCTGGTGCCGGCAGACACACGTACGCAGGTGTGCCAACGATGCTCAGCTCACAGGCATGCTACACCCACAGAGCTCACATTCTTTAAGTGAAGAAAAGAGGTGTGCTTAATCCACCCGCTGGCACCTCAGTTGGTAAATGAACTAGTCCTGTAAAAATATTAATTAACTGTTGAACTCTCCTGTTTTCTAAAAATACGGTCCATATCTTTGTTGGTGTGTGTGAGTGTGTATGTGTGGGGCGAGAGGCACCCGACACAGTGAAAAGAGCTCAGACCTAGCCACCAGCATGCTGGGCTTGGCTCTTCTGGAAAGTTCTGTGTGACCCTACACAAATCGTTCCCCTCTCTGGAACCCTAATGGGAGAAAAGGTGCTGTTAAACTACAGGCCCCTCCCAACTCTGGACGGTCTGTGAAACCAGAATGGGCAGCGACAAGTCGGTGCACCCATGTTATCTTTGTTCTCTGGGATCAAGATTTCTACTTGTCACTTGGAATTCAAATCAAGCCTACATTCGGATTTTCAAAACAGGAATAAAAACCGGGATAAGAATGATTTTGGAAGGTCTCTGAGTCCTGGGATTCCTCTCGTCGCACGTAATTTCCAATGACGGCTGTTGGCCAGAGTTTAGTTAATGTGTTTGCTGCTGGTCTTTGCACAAAGGCACATTCCCACTCATGCACACTCACGGTGTTGGACGTGACCCCGCCCCCAGATCCCCTGGGGACCCCTGGCTTGAGCAGACCCTGGGAAGGAGGGTGTGAGTTGTCGCACACCCTGGTTGGGGGGTGACCGTCCCCATTTCACAGCTAAGTAGGTGGAGGCTCAGAGACTTTAAGACACATTCCCACAGTCACTCAGTACAGGGTTCAGATTTTCAAAATTCCTCTCTCTCTCTCTCTCTCCCTTTGTCCCCTACTTCCTGGTTTCCCTGGCACCCCTGATGCCGGCCAGCATCGGCCCCAAACTGCACTGTCATAGCTCCTGGCCTGGCCCCTGCAGAGCGTGTGACCAGGCACACCCCACGGCCGCCGGGGTGGGGGCGGCCTCAGCTACAGGGCACCGCCAGCGCTGGCCGCTGGGCCCGGAGCCGACTTCTCTGTTGACGCAGGGCCTGCTCTGTGGCCCCTGCAGGCGGCCAGCTGGCCCTTCCCTCGGGGCCCCTGGGCCTATATTTAACGGCAGAGCCTGGCCCGACAGGATCGGGTGTCTTGTGCTTTGCGCCCCAGCAGAGAATCTTCTGCGGGCTACGGTGCCCACGGCCGGCCGGGCTCCTCTGGCCGGCTCCCCCTGGGAGAAAGGCAGATCCCGAAGGATCTAAACAGGCCCCAGTTCATGCCTGTTGCTCGGTTGTCTTGATGGGGCCTCTGAGGCCCCAGTGACCAGCCTCGCACACCTTCCTCGGCCGCTCTCCTTGCTCAATGCCCTCAGCCTTGCCCCACCTGTCGGCACACTCGGGCCCCTGGACCCTCTCGGATTGAACGCCCGTTCGCTGGGGGCAGAACAGGAGTGCGGGCGATGCGGGTGGTGCTCTGGAGGCCCCGCTGAGCGTCATGCACACGAGGCAGCCGATTTCCCCTTCTCCCAGCAGGCCCTTCTCACTTGTCCCTTGGGAGTCATTACTAGAACCTTCTTCCGGGGGCAGAAGGCTGACATGAGGGACTCACCAAGAAAGCCTAGGACAGTGGCTGCCCAAGGCAAGTGCTTAGTAACTGTGACTCCTATTTCCATCCTCAAGGCACAAATTAAATGCCACAAGCCCTACTAAGAGCCAGAAGCAGGGTCAGCTGCTGGGATGTACAAGCCCTACCTGTTGGGAGGCACAGACTCAAAGACGGGGCAGGGGGTGGAGAGGAGGAGTGGGGGGAAGAGGCCGGGCAAGGAGGAGAGGTAGAAGGATGAGTGGGGTCAGGGAGAAGCAGTGGGGGAGGGGGAGGGGCAGGGAGGAGGAGTGAGGGGAAAGATGGGATCAGGGAGGAGGGATGGGGCCAGGAGGAGGGGTAGGAAGAGGGATGGATCAAGGAAGAGGAGTGGAAGAGGGATGGGGGCAGGGAGGAGAGGTGAGAGGAGGCATGCATCAGGGAGGAAGGGTGGGAAGAGGGGTGGATCAGGGAGGAGGGATGGGGCAAGGAGGAAGGATGGGAAGAGGGATGGATCAGGGAGGAAGATTGGGAAGAGGGATGGATCAGGGAGGAAGGATGAGGCCAGGAGAAGGGGTGGGAGGAGGGATGGATCAGGGAGGAGGGATGGGAAGAGGGATGGATCAGGGAGGAAGAGTGGGAAGAGGGATGGATCAGGGAGGAGGGATGGGAAGAGGGGTGGATCAGGGAGGAGGGATGGGGCAAGGAGGAAGGATGGGAAGAGGGATGGATCAGGGAGGAAGAGTGGGAAGAGAGATGGATTAGGGAAGAAGAGTGGAGGAGGGATGGGGCAGGGAAGAGAGGGGGAGGAGGGATGGATCGAGGAGGAGGAGTGGAGGAGGGGTGGGGCAGGGAGGAGGGGGTAAGGGAGGCCTTCCAACAAAGGCCATGCCTCTTGTCCTGACTCTTGGCAGATGAAGCGTATGCAGTGCCCAGGTGGGTGCCCGGCACCCAGGCGGAGGGGACCACCTGAGCCAAGGCCTGTGGCACTGAAGCCCGTGGCCAGCTTGGCCACCACGGGAGACGGAAATGGCCACAGTGCGGGCTGTGGGAGAGGGCGAGCGTGGGCTCGAGGCGTTGGCAGGGCTGGAGCAGGAGAGCTTTGTGAGTCATGCCAAGGGCTTGGACTGTATGGGGGGCAGGGGAGAGACAAGTGGAAGTGGGGGTTTGGGGTTTTGTTTTGTTTTGTTCTGCCTACAAAAGACAGACCTTTCCCGCTGGCTCATGTATCAGCCCGAGGTCAGCACACAGGCTGGCGGGCGGCTCAGTGCCCCGGCTCCCAGGTCGCCAGCTGCTCCTTAAAGCCTGTCACTGTCGGTCCGCACATTGGAGGCAGGGTTGCCATGGGTTCCAGAATTCTGTGGGCTGGGAAGACCAAGATCCAGATGCCGGCCGCCCCACATCTAGGGGGCCCCCACTCCTAGCTCGTGGAGGGGTGCTTTTTCGTTTTACCCTCACTTGGCAAGAGCAGGTCGGGGAAGCGGTGCGGAATGAGTGTCTTTCCTTTCATTTCTACAGCCCAGTGCAAGGCAATGGGGGATGGGGGGGTGGGGGCTGAGAAAGGAGGGAGGGGGAGGGATGCAGGGAGTGAGAGAGGGAGAGATGGGGGGACAGGGAGCCAGCTGTCTTTGTTGGGAAATATCTGGGTACAAGTGTGGGGTGGAAGTGACTCCAGCCTTCGGACCTTCGGAGAAGGGAGGGGAGGAGGAGGAGGAGGAGGGGGAGGAGGGGGAGGAGGAGGAAGGGGACCTCTGCAGGACAGAGTGGAGAATTAGGGTGGAGGCAGGAGGGCCACAGGAACAGGTGGTGTGCAGGACCAGCCTGCACAGGTGCCCCTCCACCCGCCTGCACTTCCCAGGAGGGCCAGCTGGGCTCCCGGAGGGACGGTGCTGGGTCTGCTGGGGGCAGGGTCCAGTCAGGTGGAGATGGCAGGGGGCTTGGACGGTGGGAGAGCACGGGCCCCACAGTTGGTAGAAATCTCAGGGGAGGGTTTGGATGCAAGGGTCCCGAGCATCCCATGAGCTTGGAGCCAGTCACGGCCACGCCATGCAGCTGAGAGGCCCCGCGGACATCTGGCCACATGTGCTCGGCCTCCACTCTGCGCCTCTTGCCGGACTCTTAACAGAGCTTCTTGAGGGAGGATTGGGGCCCGTGTGTGGTATCTGTGACTCTGTCCCTGTCCCTGCCCATCTTGGCAAGGAGTGGCCTCTGAAAACATCATCAAGGGGACAAAGCCCAAGGGAGATTAAGAAACCCTAGTTGCCTTTTCTAGACTGAGCTGGCTTCCTCGGTTGCGGTCAGGTCCGCTCTGCCTCCTGTGCCCAGCTCCGTGCCCGGCAGGCTGGCAGCTCTGCCCAAGCGTCCTTGCCCTCTGGCTTTTGACTGAGTCCAGCCAGTGGGAGGCCACGTGGGCAGGACAAGAGACAGAGCGCAGGGTAATCATTTCTCCAGCCCACCCCCCGCCCCCCCGCTTGGCACCACGGTTCTGACAGGGACTCCATCCTGTCCCTGCAGGATGCGGCACCTGTCGAGCTGGACTCCGGGTGCCTTGCTCTGTCCTGGTGTCCTTGACGCTGCACACACCTCACCAGTGGATTCCTTCTCTTTACTTTTTTTTTTTTTTCCTTCTCTTTACTTATCTTACACTTGTGCCTGCGGAGTTTTGCAGTTGGGGTCATCAGCTTCCCTTTGAGTTTCACATAAGCAACAAATACTTTTAGCAGGAGTATGTCCTAAATGCGGCGTGGGACACACTTACGCTACACAATTCCTTGCTGTTTATCAGAAATTCGTATCGAGCTGTATGTACATCTTGTCTTTTTCTTTCCAAAAAATCCTACTTGTAGGGCCCCCTGATTGGTACACTAACATGTCCCTCAGGTCAAGGGGGCATTTCTAGCCCCCCAACTAGAGGAATAAGTGAGTCTGCACCCCTTAGACCCTACCATGCAGAGACGGGACTAGGGGCTGCTTCTTTGTCAAGTTGGGGCAGTAGGAGGCTGCCCTGGGGACCAGAATGTAGCCTAAAGATGAGATCAACCCAGACATCTCCCCACTTGCTGGCATCAGCCCCTAAAACGTCCCCAGGAGCACAGAGAGGCATCCAGGTCCTTGCTCCCAAGAGCAGGTCCTGGCCATTGGCAGTGACATAGCCTGATTCTCAGCAACTTTGAGGTCACAGCAGAGCCCCAAGGAGGTTGGCAACCGGGACAAGGACATTTAGAGGGAGAGAAGCCATTAGAAAGACCTGGAGTCCTCCTGCAAACTGTCGAGTGGGTTTGGAATCAGGGTTTGAACGCCCTTTCTGTGATTCTGGGCCTCAGCTCCCTGGAAATTAAATTAAGAACTTGCTCATGGCCCTCAGACAGCGAAAGACAGGGTCAGGGCCCACCTCCCAGGCCTAGCCTCTCGTCCTCTGAATTAGTCAATAGTTGTTGCCGTAACATATCCCAAAACACACAAAGGCTCACACACAATAGTGTGTTCCCTGCTCTTGAAAATCCACACGCAGCCGCTACTCTTCATCGACATGCGGCTCTCTGCCCAGAGGTGGTTCAGGGACCCAGGGACCCACAGACCCGTGTCTGCAGGTGGCCCGGCCACCACGCGTCCCCGCCGCATGCGCACTGAGATGCAAGCAGAGATGGCATGAAAAGTGACACATGGAACATTCTACCCCTGGACCTGGAAGTGTCAGACACTCCTCCTCACGTGCTGTCCTCTAGCCCTCGGTCCCCGGCCTCTTGTCACTTCAGCCGGGCTGGGAAATGTTTTCTGGCTCTGTTCCCAGGAGGAAGGGGAAACAGTTTCTGTGATAGCCAGCGGCCTCGGCCCCCCACTTCCTGGCCCCGGGAAACCATACAACTGACAACACCGGGGTGGGGGGGCTGCAGGGAGGCCCCAGGAGAAGGTAGCCCCAAAGAAATGAGGCCGTGGTTCTTCCTTTGGATCCCCCTGGTGCCAACTAGGATTCGAGTTTACACGGTGTATGTGGGGAGGGAGGGCACAAAACCTGGCCGGGGGCAGGGGGGGAAGGGGAGCAAAACAGAAAAGGAGGGTCAAGGCGTGTATGGAGTGGCCAGAGAGGGGAGCCCAAGCAGGGTACCCACCGTGTCTGCAACCTCCGCCAGTTTACAAGGGCCATTTCCACTCAAGTGGCCCCTGGACGGGACAGGCAGTGGTCGGCTCCCAACCTGCAGCCTTGTCCATCACCTGCACCCTGGTCCCCTGGCTCCCAGACGTGGTGTGGCCAAGGGGTGAGCACTTGACTCGGAGTCCGCTGACCCAGGTAGGCTGCTTCCTGGCTCGTGGCCTTGGGCAAGAACGTCATCTCTTCTGAGTCCAGTCTATGTTCTGTTTTCACTTAATGACACTCCCGGGGCACCCACTGAACATGTGGCCTTGAGTGTGCTGGACTCTGAGGACACCGCTGAGCCCCCCCACCCCACCCCCATGGCTCACAGGTACTTAACAGCTCCGTGCTGCGGCTGCTTTTTAGGAAAACAGGTGGGTGGGGTCTGAAAAGCAGATAGAACTGCTTGGAGGGCAAGTTGTGTTCCTCTGCAACAGAGCATCTCACCAGAGCCTTGCCTGCGGCTGGGACGGCGTGCATTCCAGCCAGGTCCCCGTGTTGGAGGCGCCCCAGGTTCCGCCGGGAACATGGGTGTGCTCACTGCCTCTCTGCTGAGATTCTGGCGAGGGGAGATAGCTGGGTGCCTCCGTATATTGCCTGGTGCAAAATGAAAATGCAAGCCCTGTGTTCAGAGTCATCAAGATTGCAAGGCAGCAACAGCAGAGCACGAGACTAAGCATCCCTGAGCGTGGGCTCCTGCGCGCCTGCACCTCCGTGACATGTTGCTGCAAAAAAGCATTTGTAAACTGTGAAGTTTGGGGTGGGAGAGGCTCCTGAGGGGAGCAGGAGTCTGAATGAGCACGTGGATTAGTGGCACCCGCCCTAAGTCCGAGCCCCGAGTCCTGGCCCCACTCTGGGGTCAGACTGTCCGTCCTCAAAAATGGCCAGCTGGTCCTCCGACCTTGGCCAAGGCCCAGGCACCCTGTTCCCGGGTCAGAGGGGTTGGCAGCCTCAGGGCTGGGAGGCACAGGCTGTCTGAGAACTGCGGGCTGCGTTCGTGATGCCCGAGGACGCCCGGTACTGGGAAGGCCTCTCAGGGCCTGGGGACCCGCTGCCCAGCCCCGCACCAGCCCCTGCCCCGGGAAAGCGCTGCTCAAATGAGGTGCCTCTGTGCATCCAGAAGCTCCCAGGGCCCCAGCGTGCTCAGCGGGGCTCATGGATGGCCCTCCTCGGAAGCCCCCGGGATTTCATCTGGAAACGCTCTCCAGGCTTTGGGATGCCTGGAATTGGTAGGTTGAATGACGGCCTTGAAACCCACACTGACCTTCCTCCTCATGCCTGGGAGGTCCTGAATGCCCCTCAATCCAGCCTCAAATTCGTATGATGTTTCCTGTCCAGTCCAGAGGTTCCGTAGTTCAGAAGTTGGGGTTCTCGGCATCTCCCAGGGCTGAACTCAAGGCCCAGGCTCTTGTCTGGCGCGGCTGGGGAAGAACCTGCTTCCAGGGTTGTTCAGGTTGCTGGCAGAGTCGGTTCCTGGAAACCACAGGACTGAGGTCCCATCTGCTTGTCACCTGTTTGCCCGGGACTTGTCCGGGCTCCCTGGTCTTTGCTCCATGACCCCTCCATCTCAGCCAGTGAAGACCTCCCTCACTTTGAATCTGTCTCCTATGGCAAATCTCTCGGGATCTTCCTCTAGGGGCCCGAGAAGCTTTCCAGGGCTCCTGTGATTAGATGGGATCCCCCAAGGAGCCTCCCCTGTCTCAAGGGCCACCGATCATAGTCTTAGTTACGTCTGCAAAGTCACGAGGGGGTACCCCATCATAGTCACAGTCCCAGCACTGGGCTGTGGGCCCAGAGCACCATCTGGTCTCCCCCTTCCCTCCCCACCTACCCCCTTTCTTCCTTGCTTTCAGGTCGTGGCACTGTCCTGGCCGCCACCTCCTCCTCTCTCGCTGCTGCTTCTGCTTGGTCTCCTGCACCATGTTCCCCTTCCCCCACCACCGTCAGCACTTTTATGAACATCAAGACTCCCTTAAAAAAAAAGATACGCCCCAGACGGGGACACTCAGTACCCCCATTCCAAGGCAGCTCGTGGCACAGAGGCTTAGGGCCTTGACTCCCAAGCTCAGCAAATGGAGTCACTGCCCTGGGGTCAGGTAACCCCCTGGGGGGACTTTGGAAAGCACTGGGTCTTGTCCACAGGGAGGGTCAGCTCTGATGGCTGGGGGTGAAGATGGGGTGGGTGACCCAAACAGGCTGGCGCCTTTTTCCAGCTTGGCCGGAGCGCATTCAAGAGAGGGCCTGGCCTTCACCAGAAATGGCTGTGGCCCCGAGTAGCACAGAGGCCAGATGTGGGAGTGGCCGGGCCCCAGGCAGAGTGACAGTAGTGGCAGCTGGTGTTTGAGCACCTTCTACGTGCTAAGCTTGTGTGTCTACCGGCTTATTTAGTTCCCACAAGTACCTATGAGGTCGGTACCATTGGTAACCCCATTTTACAGAGGCTCAGCGAAGTTAAGGGACTTGCCCAAAGTCACGCGTAGAGCAGAGCTGGGGCCTTCCTTCAGGCTCCTGACAACCGGCTCCATCTGTCCTCCAATGTTGTTAACGTGGTTGTAAGAGCCAAGGGACTGTGTGGGGAGCGGCTGAAGCAGGACCAAAGGAAGGACGCTGTGGGGCACACATGTGTGCATCCTGCATAAGGAAGAGCGGATGTTCTGGTGGTCAGAGTGGCCCAGAGGTGGACAGGGCTACCTTGGGAGGGGATGAGCTGCTTGTCGTCAGATAGATGCAAGTGAGGAGGCCACTCTCTTTTTGAGGCCCTGATAATAACAGACCCTGTACCGAGTGCCTTCCACTCAGCCATCTTCAGACCCTAATAGCTGTGTCACTTAGGTACTGCTGTCCCCACTTGCAGATGAGGAAACCAAGGCTCCAGGACATTAAGGGACTCCCTGAGGGCTCTGCAGGTGGTTAGTGGGGAGCTCTACCTATACCCACAGGTCTCCTGAGTGCCTGCCAGGTGTCCAGTACTACTCTAGAGCCTGAGGCTCCAGCGGGGACACTTTCCCACCAGTCCTAGCCCCCATGGACATCACACTCCAGGACAGACGATCCAGAGTAATGAGAACTAAAATCGAACTTACCAAGAGTGAGGGGGAGACCAGAGGTCCGCCGGAGTCAGGGTTGTTCGACACAGTCAGGGAAGGTCACTGTGAGATGGTGGCACCTGAGCTAGATCTGAAAGGCAAGGAGGAGAAAGCACTCTCAAGGGCTAGGAGATCAGCGCTATGGGCAGAGAGAACCACAGGTGCAAAGGCCCTGGGGTGAGTCCAATGTGGGAGGACTGGCCACAGGGGACCATTTAGGACCTGGTCAGCCAAGGTTTGAAGTTCATTTGTAGTTGTTGGAGGATTTTTTTTTTTTTTAATATTTATTGGGCAGCCCTGGTGGCCCAGTGGATTAGCACCTGCCTTCAGCCCAGGGCATGATCCTGGAGACCTGGGATCAAGTCCCAGATCAGGCTCCCCCCTTGGAGCCTGCTTCTCCCTCTGCCTATGTCTCTGCCTCTCTTTGTGTCTCTCAGAGCTAAATAAAAATCCTTTAAAAGAAAAAAATATATTTATTTTAGAGAGTGTGTGTGGGTGGGGAGAGGCACAGAGGGAGAGAGGGGAACTTAAGCAGACTCTGCTGAGCGTGGAGCCTGACGCAGGGCTTGATCCTGAGATCATGACCTGAGCCGAAACCAAGAGCCAGATGCTTAACCAACTGCACCACCCAGGTGACCCTGGAGGACTTTAAAGCAGTGGTAGCTTTAAACCAACCCGTAGCAGCTGGAGAGCCACCTGTTAAATCCTCAGGACTCTTGCAAGCAGGACCGTTAACTATTCGCAGCTTAAAATCAGCGGTGGAGGGAGTAGTTTACACCATGGAAATTGGCAAGCAAATGTCCAGCTTTGCCCCCTGGGAGGCTCAGAGTTAAACTTTTGCCTGCATAGCGCTGGTTTGGAGCAGAGAAATGGGGAGGTTAGGTTTGCCTTTGGAGGGGCGCCCTCTACTGGGTGGAGAATGGCCTGCAGGGGACAGAGCCCCGGGATGGCCTGCAAGGAAGGCCTGTGCGTCCATCCACGTTGGAGAGAGGAGAGTGTGGACCAGGGTGGGCCAGCGGATGGGTTCAAATGATTCTGGAGGCAGATCCGATAAGCCTTGCTGACAGGACCCTCATCACCGAAGCTCAGAGCAGGGAGATGGCCCGGCCAGTGGCGCTCCAGGGACGTGGAGGTGTGACTGGATCCGGGTCTGCGGGCCCCAGGCCTACTCCGTCCCCTGCGCCTCAGTGTTTCCCTGCGTTGCCATGAAGATTCTTGCTGGGGGCTGAGAGGACAAGCTAAGGACATCCCTGGCTGCCCGGCAGAGCCAGGTGCCTGAGGCCAAGCAGCCCCTCCCCACACCTCTTCTCGGGAGGGCGGTTCCTCCAAGATGCTGCAGGTGGGAGTGAGGGGAGCCGGGTGTCAGCATCACAGACATTGGAAGGTCCAGCCTCCCCTGGGTACCCAGGGGCCACGGCCAGGGTCTGCGTCCTCCCTCCTCAGAGGGCCCAGCCTTCAGAGAGCTGCCCCAGAGACGGTGTCAGGGGGGTCCCAGGACCTGCTGGGGGTGACCGACCCGCTCAGGGACCTGGGTTCTGCCCTGGTGCTGGGCAAGCAGGAGGGCGGAAGCCGGGCTGGGGGCCTCAGAGGAGGAGCCGTCATAGCACTGCTTCCTGGGCCCTGGGCTACTCTGGTTTTTTCTCTCCTCAGTACCTCGGGTGGGAGGCCGGGGATAGGAATACATCTCGGAGACCCTGTCTCAGTAGGGGAGTGGGACACTGAGCAGAGCCAGGTCTTAGCAAAATTCAGGCAAAACCAATAGGCCACGCTTGTCTTCCTTGCTCCACCCCTATAGCCACGCAGGTTCACGCACACTCCACAGCTTCCCTGAAGCCACTTTGCCAGCCAACCCCGGCCCCAAGGCTCTTAGAAAAGACTACTGTGCTAGGGGGTCGCCACCATTGTCACAACCTGGAGGCAGTGAGAAGGGAAGGACAGGAGCCAAACTAAGGCTGATTGAACACCTACTATGTGCTGTGCAGGCACTGTGCTGCTTGCTGTTCTCAGAGTTACGGTCATAGAAAAATTTCCCCTCACCTCCTGCCCCTAAAATAAGCCCTAAAAATCTTATCTATACCCTCCTAGACTTTCTTCCATGCACACACACATAGGTTGTTTTGACAAAAATGAGATGATGCCAACTGTTCGATGTAGATGATGTCATTTCATTCTAGGTACTATAATTATCTCCACTTTACATTTATTTTTTTTAAAGATTGTATTTATTTATTTATTCATGAGAGACAGAGAGAGAGAGAGAGAGAGAGAGGCAGAGACACAGGCAGAGGGAGAAGCAGGCTCCATGCAGGGAGCCCGACGTGGGACTCGATCCCAGGTCTCCAGGATCACGTCCTGGGCCGAAGGTGGTGCTAAACTGCTGAGCCACCCGGGCTGCCCTTATTTATTTATTTATTTATTTTTAAAGATTTTATTTATTTATTTTGAGAGTGAGGGCACAACGGTGGAGGAGGGGAGAGTCAAGGAAGAGAGAGAGAGAGAATCTCAAGCAGACTCCATGCTAAGCGTGGAGCCCAAGGTGGGGCTCAATCTCAGGACCCTGAGATCATGATCTGAGCTGAAATCAAGAGTCAGATGCTCAACCCCAAGGCGACTCTGCACTTTACATTTAAACCAGAGGCTCCGAGAGGTTGTGTGCTTTTCCTAAGGCCACACAGGTGGTAGCCCTGCTTGGCTGCACAGCCTCAGTCTGCATCCTGAGCATCACCCATGCACGGCTGGGCAAGGGCTGGTCTTGTCCCTACTGGGGGCATTTGGGGCTATAGGGCAGGCAGGGTTGGAATTCTGGGCGGGAGGCCTGATCTGGCCATCCCTTTGGCTGCCCTGGGAGACTCAAGCCCTGGGGTCAAATTCCAGCCGCAGGAGTCCTTGTTAAGGCCTTAAAAATGGGGTTCTATTGCCATTTAATTGTGGTTCTGCCCATAATGCGCACCCCCAGTCCCAAGGTCGTCAGCTATCTGTACAGACAGCCTTGTCTTGGATTTTCCTCCCTACAGCACAGGGGAGAGAGGAGGTGTGTGTGGGGGTCCCTGCCTTTCTCCACCTTGATCCTCTTTTCTGGTTTAAAGTTCTTTGCAGCACCATGAATCTGCCCCTAATCAGGGAACAGTGGGGTCTGCAGCCTGTGGGTGAGCGTAGAGGTGGGGAGGAGAAGAGGAAGAGCCAGAGCCCAGCAGAGGCTGAGGCAGGCTGGGGGTGGAGTTAACTAACAGGTGCTGGAATCTCGAGACATGAGTTCAAATTGTCGCCGAGCGCCTACGCACGGGCCGCGCTCAGAAGAGCCCACCCCTGGTTTTGTGTTCCACCGCTGCTGTCTTGAAGTTCTTACTTTTTTAAAATAAGGAGCCCGTCCCTTTCAGGTCGCACTAGCTCCATGAATCATGTAGCCAGCCCTGCCACCAGGTATTAGCCATGAGCCTGGGCAAGTTCCTTTGCCTCAGAGACCTCAGTGTTGGCCTCTGCAAAATGGAGCCAGGCTGCTAGTGCCTTGGATGATCTTTTTTTTTTTTTTTTTTTTTTTTTTTAGATTTTATTTACTTATTCATGAGGGACACAGAGAGAGAGGCAGAGACACAGGCAGAGGGAGAAGCAGGCTCCATGCAGGGAGCCCGATGTGGGACTCGATCCCAGGACCCTAGGATCACGATCCGAGCCCAAGGCAGATGCTCAACCACTAAGCCACCCAGGTGCCCCCTTGGAGGATCTTTCTGAGAAGTGAGAGGCTCCCAGCAAAGCACCAGGCAGCGGTAAATCCATGATAGTTTTCACTCCCTGGTCATCATGGCAGAGTTGCTCTTTGGGGCCTGACAGGGAGAGAGGTTTCCAGAGCCCCGGCAGTCTGTCTCCCAGCCTCGTGTGGGTGTGGGACATTTGAGGCCAAAAATAAAATCCTTACGGGAAGCAAATTGTTCCATCAAACCCACAACCCCCTGCCTGTGGCCATCTTTGGTCAAGTAGTTTAGAGCCTTAAGTGAGCGGTCCTAAGGGTTTCTGAGCTGGGGGAGAGATGAGGTGGCCAGGCAGCTCCTGCATCTGCTTAGGGCCAGGGGAGGGCAATTGTCACCCTCACAAGTGAAGGCATGGCGCCCAGAGAGAGTTAATGGGGTCCCGTCCCTCTGGGAGCAGCCCCCCTCGCCCCATGTCCTGGCTTGGGGGATCCCCACTGGATCGGTATCCAAGTCCCAGCAACCCAACCTCCCAGACTCTCTGGAGTCCTGCCTTCCTAGCTCAGCAATTTCCCAACAGCGAGGTGGTGGGCAGGTGTCTCTTGGGCCTCAGTTTCCCCACTGTGAAAGAACAGCTCAGGCCTCGTGCCATGCCACATGACATTAGGCCCTGCACGGAAAGCCTTAGGAGTGTCCTGACAGATGTTAGTCTCACCTCCACTGAGCCCGGAGTTGCCTCCAGAACGCCCATCTGACCGTGCCCCTCCTTCCTTCAGCTGTTTGTCGTCTTCAGGATAAAGTCCAAGCTCCCTGGGCTTCCCTGAGCCTCTGTGAGCCAAGCACCTGCTCAGCACCCATTTCCCAGCCTCCCGCCATCCACCGCTGGGGTTTGCTCTGGGCAACTTCCAGCCCCCAGGGCAGCACCTAAGATGTGACTGTCGGTCAAGCCAGGGGGCGGGCACATGACCAGGCTCAGCCAACTGGCTGCCTTCTCTAAGGCCCGGATTCTTGGGGGTAGGGAAGCTGGTTCTGCTGACTCTCCGGGCAAGCCCAGACCCCAGACCTCTGTGCCTATGACCAGCATTTCCCCTGCGTGAAGCCAAGGCCAGAACCAGGCCCCGCTCACCTTCGTCTCTCCGTTGATGCTCATCAGAAGTTTGAGAGGCTCTAGAACCATGGACAACAGACGGACACAGCTCCCTTGAGACCTGCTCGGGGACTCCTGGGCCGGCGGGGCCTGTGTGCCGCTGCATCGGCCCCAATCCCTGCCCCTACCCGGTGCCCTTTCACCTATGACCCCAGCCCCTGTCCAGACTCCTCCCTCCTCCTTTGCCCTCACCCTGGTCCCTCTCTGCCCCAGCCTTCTTCCCAGTGAAACCCCTGCCTCAAGCAATGACTCCCCAGGCTGCCCTCTGTAGGGCCCTGACTGAATGGGGGCCTTTCTGGGGGGGGAGCCTGGACAGCTTATAGTTGGGGCATCAGGGGGTGGGCAGCTCCCCCAAATGCCACAGACCCAGCAGGGGATGGGGCCAAGCCATAAGGCAAGGGCAGGTCCCAAGTTGAGGACCTGAAGCTTCCTTCACCTTGCTCTGCCCCCTGCCCTGGGCCGGATATGGTTCTAGCCATGGGCTGAGCTGAGCCTTTATGGGTTGCTGGGTGTCCTAGCTGGGGAAGGGCATGCGCTGCAGCCACCCACAATCAGGTAGAAGGAGGCAAAAGGGACAGCCCTGGGACATGCCAGTGGGATGTGGGCAGCCCACACAGTGGGGACCTCTACCAGGGCACCTGGGTGGCTCAGTTGGTCAAGTGTCTGCTTTTGATTCAGGTCAGGATCCTGGGGTCCTGGGATCAAGTCCCCTGTTAGGCTCCCAGCTCATCAGGGAGTTCACTTCTCCCTCTCCCTCTGCCCCCACACCCCACTCAAGTGCCCCCCCCTCAAATGAATAAATAAATAAAATCTTAAAAAAAAAGCTCCCTACCTTGCCTATAGTTGACCAGCCTGAAAGAAAGGTCAAAAATAGCCTGAGTCTCCCCTAGGGTCATTGATGCCTTTGCCCCTTGTCCTTGGGAACTGAACCAGGGAGGCCAGGGATAGGCCACAGAGAGGTGGCCCTCCACCCGCAGACAGATCCTGTAATGGACACGTCACAAGGACGGAGGCCAGGATTATGAGGTCACAGCCCAGGGGTAGCTTTGTGCTCCTGGAGCCACTAGTGAGTGCAGTGGGGCCCCTGCTCCTTCCCCGTGCTCGTGTCCCCAGGTCTGATGCTCGGACCCAGAGCTGACCGTGCAGCCCCTCCCTCCTCTCTCTGCTCTGTCCCTGTGCTGGTCTAGCAGGTGGCCAGTGCATGGCAGGCCTAGGGAGACTTTCCTCTCCTTTGGGCCATAACTGGGAACCAGACGTAGGCAAGCGGTCCGGGCGCTCTTTGCCAGGCTGTGCGGAATCCAGCCGTTAGGTAGGCAACCTTCCAGCCGGACCACGAGCTCATTCAAAGCGTCTGTCTCGGCCCCCACGCAGCTTTGCCGAGCTCTGCACACGCGAGTATGTGAGGCTGCTGAATGCACGAATGGGTGGAGGCCGGGGCTAGGACAGGGACGAAGCTCTCCTCCCCACGAGCGCTGCTTTCGGAGCCAGCCCCCAGCCCTGGCCCTGGGACGGTCTCCGGAACACTATTGGAAATCACCTGTTGGAAGTCCTGGGCGTCTTGGCGCCCCTAGGACTTGTGGTGATGGGGTCGTCCCAGTTACAGGGTGGCCAGCGCAATAACGCCACTACAACAAAGGAAAATCCGGCCTCTCCAGGGCTGGGGCCGTAGCTCAAAGACCCCAGACATTGGCCTCAGTGAGCCTCAAGTCCATATATATATGTAAGCTGTATATCCCTGAGCTGGTCACCAGCCCCCTCTGAGCCTCTGTTTCCTTTTCCATGAAGTGGGGATGTGACCTGGCTTCCGGGGGACAACTGCGGAGATCAGGAGAGAAACTGTCGCCCTGCCGGTTGCCACTGCTGTCCCTCCTCTTCCCACCTGGCCCACGTGGGCCTTGTCCTGCAGCGGGACGACGGTGGTGAGGGGCGACGCCGTGGCCATGGACACCAACCAGGGGGCTGGCCCCAGCGCTACCGGCGACAAAGACAGGGACCTGCAGATGCTGTTACAGGAACTCTGGCGGCTCCAGGCAAAGTACGAGACGAGCCAGGCCCCGCTGTGCCCCTGCGCCAGGCCCAGTACCACCCACAGTGGGCTAAGGGGCTGGAACGGAGCAAACGCACCTGGGGGCCAGGCAGGGAGGGGACGACGAGGGGGCGATCCCTGGACATAAACAGGAGGGACAGCGGTGGGGAGGGCAGTGGGCGGCTGGGCTCCTGCCCCTCGAGCTCGGACCCTGTGGGCTTAGTCTCCTGTCACGGAGGCAGGCCTGCCGGTGGCCCTCCCCTGCACCTGTCAGCTCAGCCCCTCTAAAGTCAACCCGCGAGGCTGTCCCCCCTCCACCCCTGGGTCCTCACCCCTCAGGCAGCCTGTCAGCTTCAGGGTCCCCGTGAAAGCCTGAATCAGATACAAAAGGCTGTGTCTCTGAGCAATTTTATGGAGAAAAGGTCCAACTCTGCCATCAGATTCTAGTAGGGCTTCCGACCCCACTGAGGCTTAGCACCGTGGTGTGCAGGGTCCACATGGTATTTGTGGAGCAAGATGGGTTTTCCCGGCCTTCTCCAGGACCGAATGGGTACAGTCCAGTGGGGCCCGAGAGGCAGAGAGGCCTGCCTTGGGGTGCTGAGCAGTCACCCCCCACTTCCCTGGAGGCTCAGCCAGCCGGCCAGGGCGGGTCCTGCTCTGCCTTGGTCCTTGACCGCTGCCCTTGACTGAACTCAGAACAGGTGGCCCAGCGGGGACTCAGCTTGCTCGGGGGCTGGCCTGGGCCTGCACGGCTGGGCAGCAGCACACAGTCGTCCCCCCTCCGGGGGTGCTGGGCCCCCCCACCTCGGATCGAGGGCTCACTATGTCCTGGGCACCCTGTGCATGGTCTGGGCCAGCCTGAGAGGGAGGGGCTCTCCTTACTGTCCTTACAGACCCAAGCACAGGGGTGAGGTCTCTGGCAAGGTCCCACCCGAAGGGCTGAACTCCACCCTCCCCGTGCCCCTTCCTCATGGCCTGACGTTGGCAGCTCTTCCTTCGAACTGTGGCTCAGTTTACTCGGCAGGAAATGGGGTGGAGAGGCTTAGGTCAGCGGTCCACGGCCGGGGGTGAGGGTTAGAGGCCCGGCCAGGGCAGGTCTGCGCAGGCGATCCACGGAGAGTGGCCTTGCAAGAGGTCACGGCCTGGGAGCCCCCAAACCACGTTCCTGGGTCTGCCTCTTGCTGTCACGAGATGTCTCTGCAGGCAGAGGAGGCTGGAGAGAGAGGTGGAGAAGCACAAGCTTTTTGAAGACTACCTGATGAAGGTCCTTGAGAAAATCCCCAAGGGTATGTATGGCCCTTCCTCTCCGCTGCCGCTCCAGCCTTGGGACCAGAGTGAGCCCAGACTCCGTCTGCAGAATGAAGACCCACGGAGGCCGATGCCGCGGGGGTTTGAGGGGCACAGGTGCTGAGCGAGCCACCAGCGCTGCCGGGGGGGGCCTGTGGCGAGTTCCCCAGGTCCCGGTTTCCTGCTCTGTGACTAGGGGAGCAGCACCTGTTGTGCGGGTCGGACGAACTCATCCTTCATAAGTCCGTGCTGTGGATCACGACCCACTGAGTGCAAGCCATGATTGCTATGATTTTGCGTGTCCTTGGTTTTGTTTTTTGTTTTGCCGTTATCGACAAAAATTGCACGGACACCAGAAATGGGCTTTGTGTTTTGTTTTATCTTGATTAGTCCCGGAGCCTGCTGTTGTCAGTGCCAGAAACTTGTTAGGAAAGGGCAGGGGAAAAAATATTATTATTTTTTTAAAGATTTTATTTATTTATTCATGAGAGACACAGAGAGAGAGAGAGGCCGAGATGCAGGCAGAGAAGACGCAGGGAGCCCGACGTGGGACTCGATTCCGGGTCCCCAGGATCACGCCCTGGACTGAAGGTGGCGCTAAACCGCTGAGCCACCCGGGCTGCCCACAAATATTATTTTTATTATCATTATCTCAACATCATCAACAATAACTATTCCTGCTTATTAACTATTTACTTTGTGGCTAAGCTCTTCAGTAAATATTTTTTTACCCCTTTGTATGAGCTTCTGAGCCTTGTGTTATCCAGGCTCAGAGGGGCTAAGGAACTTGCCCCAAATGCCCAGCCAGGAAGTGGTGGCGCTGGGTCTGACTCTGGTCTGACTTCAGAGCCGCTGTGACAAGTGCTATGGAGATGAGAGCCCCCAAAACTCTGTCCTGAAGCTCAGGAAGGCTTCATGGAAGAGGCGGCCTCTCCTGGGGCGCAAGTGAGTTCAGCGAAGGGGAATGGCATTGCGGGCGCAGGGAACAGCACACATGTAGGCCGGAGCCACAGCCCTGCGTGGTGAACTGAGGGATGGCGAGTTCCAGTGGGGCACCAGGGCCTGGCAGGGGTGCTGGGAGATTTGATTAACATCAGGAAGCTTTGAGCACCAAGCCAAGGAGGGGTGAAGGCTCCGGGTCAGCATGGGGCTTGAAGCAGACTCGGCACTCAGGGCTGCTTCTAAGGCAACCTCATAGTACGGGGCAGGGGGCTTCCTAATTTGGCAATTCAACCCTGCTCAACCCATCCAGGATGGGTTTCCTCCAAAGCTGGGGACCCTGCCGCTCACGACAGCAATAATTCCTGTTGCGGGCTCCCGCGGTTAGCACTTTCTCCTTGGGGACCGTGTCACTGGGCATCCTGGCTCTAGAATCTGGGTTCTCCGCTGCCAGGTGGCCTTTCTCTTGAAGAGGCAGGAGGTGGTGATGGTGCTGAACAGCCGCGGACGGGTCCTGCTGTCCTGGGGTAAGGCCTGCATGGGTTGCCTGGCACCTCTCAACTGTGGGCTCCAGCTGGAATTTCAGGACATAGGTCCCATCCACGTCGTGGGCATCACCCCTGCAGGGGGCAGGTGAGGGCTGGGCTGTCTGTCACCACCCATCCCGCCATGGCCCTGTCTCCACAGGTCACTACGAAGGGGAGGAGCCAGATGAGGCGCTGGTGGGGACCATGGTGGAGCATTACGAGAAGCTCTTCATAGTCAGCCAGGACGTCCAGAAGCATCTGGAGGCCCTGTCCGAGATGAAACAGGTCATCTGCCAGAGGCTGGAGTCTCTAGAGGAGAGCCACAGGGCTCTTATCCCGGTAACAGCTCTCCGAAGCCTGGTCCCTTGCCCTGAGGCCATAGAACTGGAGACAGAGGGTGGCCCGTCCCTCTGCACCCCGGGGAGGCCTTGGAGCAGCGGTGGGCTGCTGAGAGGGTCTGGGTGGGGCTGAGAGGTGACACTCCAGAGCCTTGTCCTGTTTCCTTTCCCTGTCTGCTGGCTGGCTCGGGTTTCTCCAGAAGCTTAGCTTGTTTCAAAGGCGTTCTTGGTGGTAGAAAAGCCCCGAGTCCTAGATTCAAACAGACCAGTTCGCGTTCCATTTCGGTCTCCAGCTGCATGATCCTGCGCAAGTGTGGACCCTCTCTGAGCCTCGGTTTCCCTATCTGTCACATGGCAATGCAACCTAGTTAGTAGGTGGCCATGAGCACTGAACACCAGCTGTACCAAGTAGGTGCCCTGAAGTCCCCCCTCTCTCCTTTTTGGTTAATCTTAAAATAAATAGAACTTTTGCCAGGAGGCCTGGGCATTCCAGCCAGGAGAAACTGCCCAGGCAGAGGCCTGGCAGGATGACCCTGCGTGTTGCAACTGGGGCCTGGGACCACCACGGAGGGGAAGGGGACCTGGAGAGGCAGGCTGAGGGTGGCTGGATTCTTGCCAAGGGCCATTTCGTGATGTTTGCGGCGAGTCTCTGCCCCCTGGTGGCCGCACTGAACACCTACAGCACTTTGCACCTGTCTTCCTTGGGAGACCCGGACCCTTTAGGGTTGGGCAGGGCAGGGTGAGATGCACTTTACCTGCTTTTTTGCCTCATTTAAATCTCACCCCAGGGAAGCCTGGGTGGCTCAGCGGTTGAGCGTCTGCCTTTGGCTCAGGGCCTGATCCTGGGGACCCGGAATCGAGTCCCGCGTCGGGCTCCCTGCATGAAGCCTGCTTCTCCCTCTGCCTGTGTCTCTGCCTCTCTCTGTGTCTCTCATGAATAAATAAATAAAATCTTTAAGATAAATAAATAAATAGATAGATAGATAGATAGATAGATAGATAAATCTATCTCACCCCAGCACCTGAAGATAAGTGCTTCAATTCCTAGGGCTGAGACAAGGGGAGACGAGGGGAGCATTCGTTGGATCCCATCTTTATTTAAAATGTTAATATTTTGTCCCTCATGGAATTTTTGTATTAACTATGAGTCTTTAAAAACTATGATTTTTCTATTCATTGGAGAGAGAGAGCGAGAGAGAGCACAAGCAGGGGCAGAGGCAGAGGGAGGAGCAGACTCCCTGCTGAGGAGGGGGCCCAACATGGGGCTTGGTCCCAGGACCGCAGGATCATGACCTGAGCCGAAGGCAGATACTTTACCAACCCAGCCACCCAGGCGACCCTAACTTTGATTTTCTTAAATAAATGTTGGATTAAAATATGATTTATCTTAATTTATCTTCGTTTTAAACATAAGCTGGGTTTTCGATACCACCTTAAATTTCGCATCTTAGACGCAGTTGCACTCTTCTTCCCACTTTCCAGGGGAGGAGACTGAGACGAGGAGAAGTGAGGACACCTGTGTATGTCCCATGTCCAAACCCACCCCACAGGGCCTCGCTGGGGTTGCAGCCAGCACAGCCCAGTGCAGAGCAGGCTGAGCCATGGGAGGCCACCCACAGCCTTGCTCGCTGGTACCCTCCGGGCAGCCCCCCAAGGCCACAAGGGGGGAGACCCTTGAGTCTGGTTATGGGAGGAAAGGGGGGTCTGGGGGAGCGAGTCAACATGCAAACCCCAGTCAGCCTGGATGCCTTGTCGGGTATTTCCTGATGCCTTGAACAGTTGGAAGATCCAGAACTTCCCCTCTGCCCACCCTCACCATGGCTCAGACCTCCCCAGGGCAGTGAGCACCTGGGTGGGGGCGGCGGGACCAGGCCCAGGGCAGATGTCCCAGCTGTGCCCGGGTGACCCAACCTCTCCCATCGCAGAGCCTCAAGATCCAACTGTGTCAGCTGCAGAAGCGGTGTCACCACCAGCAGAAGCAGTGGCTGCAACTGGAACACCGTGTCACCTCCCAGAAAGACATGGGCAGCTACAGTGTGAGTCCAGTCTGCGGGATGGGGGTGGGGCAGGGCTGGGGGCTGCTGTCTCCTCTAGAAGCATCACCCCCACCACACGCAGATCACACACCCCGCTTGCCTCGCCCTGGTGACTGCTTTGAAGGGGCTTCTCTAAGATGGGGCAGAGATTACAGTTAGGAAATCTGAAGGCACAGAGAGTTTAGAGCCAAGCTCTGCCAAGAACCAGAGCTGGGATCCCCCGGCCCAATCCCAGAGCCTGGCGTATGCTGGGTGCTCACCCAGTCCTCCTGTGGTTAATGATAGGACAGTGGCATTTAAGTGAGTGGTTATTATGCACCATCGCCAGTAATGGTTAAGTCTCTGTGCTCATCACCCGGCAGAGCTTAGCCCAGGGCCTACCCTGGGATAGGCACCCCTCAACGTGGGTGGGTTCTTACCTGTTATCTATTTCACAGATGAGAAAAGTAATGTTCACAAAGGGGAAGTCATGGCCAAAGTTCATGACCAGGGGCCAGGATTTCTGGGCTTAAACTCTCCAGCTGCTCCTTCCTGGCCTTCGGAATGGGAACAAGTTACCCTCTGGCCCCTGGGTCCTCACTTAAACCAGAGCCTGTGCCCTCCCAGCCCCAGGGGCTGCTGGGAAGACACCAGGGCCAAGGCCAGGGGTGCACTCCACCGGGACAGAATGTGGGCAGCAAATGCAAGGCCCTCTCAGTCCCCGTGTGATCCTAATTTGGAAGACAAGGGGGTTGGGGTCTACATGTTGCCGACCTCCAGCCAAGGGGCTTAGAGACGGAGTGGATTGGCCACTGTTTATAGAGCCCCTTCTGGATCTTTCTCTTCAAGATGGGAAGCAAGGCCGCCACCACTGAACACAGCCCTGAAGACCTGAAGTCTAGGCCTCCAGTGCTGCCCAGAGTGAGGGGCTCCGGGTTCCTCCATGACCCTTCCCAGCCCCTGCCCCAGGTGTGGACCACAGGTGTCTCCAGCCAGGAGGACCCCCTGGGAAGGTCATTCAATGTCCCTCATGGCTGGGAAGAATGCTCAGGCCCTGACCTGGGAGGGACTCATCCAAGGCCCTTGGGGCGGGGTGGGGGGAGAGCACAGACTGGGATGAGAAGGTGGCTTCTCCTGCCTGAGCAAGCTGGGGGTGAGGGGGATGCTGGGAGAGGACCAGAACCTCCTCTTCCTCCTCCTCCTCTTCCTGCTCCTCTTCTTCTTCCTCTTGCAGAACCAGCTGCTCAACTACGTGCAAATGGCCATCGACAGCATGGTCCGGCAGTGTTCCCCTTCTGCCCGCAGCACGCCCAGGACCATGGGCCTCTTCTCTAAGCTCGACCTGATTCAGGTGAGGACTCCCTGCCGCCCCAGGCTGGCCTCCAACCTCGGCCTATCCTGGGGCTCAGCTCATGGTGCATTCGCATTCAGCCCCCAGGAGCCAGTCCCTCCATGGCTACACGGGCTCCTGGGGCAGTAGCTCTTGAGGTCTCTATTAGTCACTCAACAAACTTGTAGTGAGCTCTCATCTGGTGGAGGATCAAAGGGAGGTGCAAAGGAACTGCTGCCCAGCCTGGCCTTTCTCTGTGGCCACACCCTGCACATCACACACATGGACATTCGTGCACTCTCTGTACACCTAACAATACATGTGAAGCACCTGCAGACAAACATACTGAGATACCACGGGGATGGCCCCACATTTACACTCCCATGTGTGCTCTGGGAGACCGCAGTTCTGTGACTGAGGGAGCCTCTCTCTTGCAGGGTCCTCAGTTGAAGGCTCAGACTCTCGGTTGAGTTCCCTGGGCTTCCCCGTCTCACTGCCCCCCAGGACCAGGCCCCCACCTGCCCTGTATCGATGCTTTGGTACAGGGGACATGTTGTCACACTGGCTTCCACTGACCACAGAGCATGTCTTTCTTTTCTCTTTAATAATGTCTTTACTGGGATACAATCCACATGCCATACCATTTTCCCTTTTATTTTTTATTTTTTTCATTTTCCCTTTTAAAGCATAAACCTCCACGTTTGCGTTTTTGGTTCAGTCAGAACCCGGCAACCATCACTACTACCCAGAACATTTCTTCACCCCAAAAAGGTACATTCTGCATCTGGTTTCTCTCACTTGGCATAATGTTTTCAAGGTCGATCCATGTCATAGTATGAATCAATACTTCATTCCCTTTGGGGGCTGGATAATATTCCACTGTATGGAAACACCACATTTCCTTTATCCATGAGTTGATGGACGTTTGGGTTGTTTGGGGGTGTTTGGCTATTGTGAGTAATGCTGCTGTGATGTTTGTGCCCAGGTTTTAGTGTGGACATAGGAGTTCAGTGGTCTTGGCTAGATACCCAGGAGTAGAATTGCTGAATCGTATGGTAACTGTATATTAAACATGTTGAGGAACTGCCAAACTGTTTTCCAGAGTGGCTGCACGATTTCACAATCCCATGATGAAGTGAGGGTTCCAGTTTCTCTACATCCTGTCCACGCGGGGTATCATCCGTCTTTTGTAATTCAGCCATCCTAGGAGGTGTGAGGTTATATCTCACTGTGATTTCGCTTTGCATTTCCCTGGTGACTAATGTTGTTGAGCATCTTTTTTTTTTTTTTTTTTTTTTTTTTTTTAGTTGAGCATCTTTTATGTGCTGATTGGTTATTTGTATCTCTTCTTTGAAGAAATGTCTGTTCAAATCCTTTGCTCATTTTTAAATTGGATTGTTTTTTTTTAATTGTTGAGTGCTAAGATATATTCTAGATATAAATATTATCAGATATATGTGTTTTCAAATATTTCCTCCCTTTCTGTGGGTTGTCCTTTCATTTGGTGCCCTTTGTAGAACAAGAGGTTTTAATTTCGATGAAATCCAGTTGAGCTGTTTTATCCTTTGGCTACTTGTCTTTAGGCATTGCATCTAAGAAACCATTGCAAAAGCTATAATCCAAAGTCGTGAAGCTATACGCCTAAGTTTTCTAATAAGAAATTTATAGTTCTTGCTTCAATATTTAGGTTTACAATCCATCTTAACTTGTTTGTGGTATGGGATAGGGGTTGGATTTCATTCTTTTGCATAAAGATACTCAGTTGACCCCATACCAACTGCTGAAAAAAAACTATCCTTTATCCCTTGAATTATCTCTGCTGCCTTGTCTAAAATTAATTGACTGCCAATGTGAAGGTAGATTTCTGGACTCTTAATTCTATTGCATAGGTCTAAATGTTTATCCTATGCCAATACCACACTGTCTTGATTACTGGAGCCTTGTAGTAAATCTTGAAATTGGGAGATGTGAGTCCTCCAACTTTGTTCTTTTTTTTTTTTTTTTTTTTTTTGAGGTGGTTCAACTCTTCTATTAAGGTATGTTTGCATCATAAGCAGAAGCTCAGTGGCTGGGTGGGTTTCAGGCATGGTGTGACCCAGGCTCACTGGCTGGCCTGGGACTCATCCTCTCCATACTCTGCTGTTGGTGGACTTCAATATTGGCTTCACATTCTAGGTCTCAATTTGCTCTCCTTACTTGACACAGGCTCAGTGTTGATGTTCAAACACAGGATGTTCGGTTCCTCTGGAACACGCGGGGCTGTGTCCCTGCCCCAGGGTTGTCATAGCAACAGCCAACAGTCAGCAAGCCTGCATCTCTGTTGAGAAGGACTTCTCACGAGCTCTCAGACAGCACCAGGGCTGCTCCGCGGCATGGTTCCAGGGACACCATTCACATCGTTGGCATCCCCTGGGGCACAACTCATGTTATTCATATTCACATTGTGATATGAATGATGTAGTTTTCAATAGGGGCACATTTGTCTAAGTAGTCACAGTGCATTAATTTCATCTTCCTCCCAAGAAAAGGGAAGAAATTACACGGTGATGTCAAGGGGTGCCCTGGGTCTCCTGCAACAATCACGCAACTAAGACGTATTGAGTCGCTCAGCATTGTGCTAGGTAAAGAGTCAGAGATGGAAGGTCCTTATGAAAAGAATGTCTCTCAGAGAGGGAAGCTGAGGGCAGTCAGGGTGGGCTTCCTGGAGGAAGCAGTGAAAAGAGGCAAGCAACCACATTCAGGAAACCACACCAGAACTTGGACTCCGCCATCCAGCTTGGCCACCCGTGGGCTGTGCTGCTCCAGGTAAGTCGCTTAACCTCACTGAGCTTCAATTTGCCCATTGGCCAAGTGTCACTGATACCATACCCTTTGCAGGATGCTTGTGAAAGTTAACCAAGGTGTAGGTCACCTCTGATGGTGCTTTGGTCCTTGGGAAGGGGTGTCAAAGCACCAGCAGGTGAGAGAGATCTCGTTTTCCTCCCAGGAATTTATGTTGGACAAAATGGAGACAATAAGATTTATCTCACTGCTCATGGAACCCAGAGTATGCTGGTCAGGGGACAGTCTCAAGGACCCCAGAAGATACCCCAGATCCTTCGGGAAATGCCCAAGGGATCAAGACTCAGTTCCCAGAACCCCTTTTCCAGGCACCCAGACTTCAGACTGCTCCAGCCTGCACTGACCCAGCTAGTGGCCATGCAAGCCCTGCCAGCATCATGACCATCTTCTTACCTGTCCAACCTTCTTTTCTCATCACAGCACCTCCAAGTGGGCAGGAGTCAGCCTTGGGGGTGGGGGTGGGTGCTGTTCCCTGTCCTGAGGGATTAGCAGGCATGGAGGCTGGGAATGAGGAAGGGGTGTGTGTGTGTGTGTGTGGGGGGGTGTTCCCCGGTTGGACCCAGCAGCCAGGTGGGAGGTCTACTCCTGGGGGCTAAGGTCACATGCTCACAGTGATCAGTGGGTCTAAGAAGAGTTGTAGATAGATGCCCAGATTTTAGGGATATCCAAATCACAGACACTCTCATACAGAGCCACCCAGGGCCGTAGGATGCATGGGAGCTGGCCTTGCCCACAGCAGCCTGGGGAGCACAGTAGATGGGGGACTGAATTTTCTGCTCGGGGTATCTCATCACTGGTTCTCAGAAGCTGAATACTGAGTCAGATCTGCTGCCTTCCTGAGAGTTCCAGAGCTGCCTAAAGTGAATGCTGCTCTCAGGTAGACGTTGGCCAGGCAAAGCCCTTCCCCAGGCTGGTTTTGCCACCTGTAGGATTGGGGGAGAGAGTGTCTAAGGGAGTCCTCTCCCCAGTCTGCATTTTTAGGTCAGTGTCAGAAGAGCTGGGTCTGCATGGAAGGCACTGGTTTGGTTTTATTGTGTCACTGGTGTAAAATCCTCCTAGCAGCACCTGCAGCCCTGGAAAGAAGTTAGCTCTGGAAGTCTGCGTTGGTTTATCGGTTTGGGTAAAAGGGGCCAGTTACGAGCAACTGATGAGCTGCCACAGTGGTCAGCAAATTGACTTTCAAAGAAGAGTTTCAGAAAAGATGCTGCTATGCAGTCAACAAACACAGAAGGTCTCTGTTTCTCAGGGGTTGCTGGGAGAGGGGTCAGGAAGCTCTGAGGGAGGGAAGGTGGGAGCTTGAATGGGTTGTAGCTGCCAAGTCAATCAGGGAAGCTACGTACGTATAATAAGACTGAGTGTGGCCAGGTCTCTACGTGCAGCTTCACCAAAGGAGAGCCGAGGAGGGACCATTGCTTTGAGTTCTGACCTCACAGGCCTTTGGGGTAAAGTGAACGTCTCAGGTCGGGCTCCAGTCAGGTTTGAGAAGGCCAAGGTGGTGGGACGGCTCTGAAGGTCAAGCGAACACAATGGGGAGGGTCTTCCAGTTTGGCCAGAGCATGAAGAGCCTGACTGGTGGTCTGAGAAGGTGGACTGTAGACCCCTCATGGGGTCCATGGACCGGGCTCCAAGGTTGGGGCTTGGGTCTGGAGGCCACATGTAGGGGTGCCTTGGTCCACTCGGGCTGCTATCCCAGAAGCCCGTAGACCAGGGGCTTCACACCACAGACATTTACTTCTCATACTTATGGAGACTGGAAGTCCCAGACCAAGGCACTGGTGGGTTGGTTGCATGGCGAGGGCCCACTCCCTGTTCTCAGATGGCCGTATTCTTGTGTCTTCACGTGGTGGCAGGGTCGAGGCGCTCTATGGGGTCTTTCTTGCAGGGCACTAATCCCACTCATGGGGGCTCCACCTGCAGGACCTACTTACCTCCCAAAGGCTCCACCTCCTAACACACCAGAGGTTGGGATTTCATCACGTGGATTTGGGATGGGAGGACTCGAGTACTCAGTCCCTCGCAGGGAGGCTCCCACCTTCTTAACCTTTCCCGGTTCTCCCTCTGCCACGACAGTCTGCTCACCAAAGAGATCTAAGGCATCCCATCAATCCCCTGTGATGCGGGCATGTGCTAGGTCAATGGTTCTTCGATTCCAACATTCATTGGGAAGACTTGCGAAAACACAGAGCGTGGCCCTACTCCAGGTGCTTCTGATCGAACAACCTGGGGTCTTAGAGGCCTGAGGATTTGCATTTCTAATGTGATTCCCAAGAGATGCTGATGCTGTAGGTGCTGGGATCACTTTGGGAACTGCTGCTTTGGAGGAATAGCAAATCCCAAATGCCTAAGCCAGCTCTGCTCCTCCCCCTGACTGGACTTCAGTGTCCCATCTGCATGACAAGACTGGACCTGGCAGCATGGGAGCACCATCCCCACCCTGTCTAACCTCCCGGGTGGCAGGGGACATATACCTTTTTATAGGCCCAGGGCATGGTTCTCTGGCTTCCTGGCTGTTCCAGGTGTGAGGACACCTGGGGTGGGGGGGCTGTTGTCCTCCTGCCCCCTGCCATCCGCACGCTGGGCACTGGGTGTGCATTTGGAGGTCTACTTCAGGTATTTTGTCACACTCCTCAGGGAGGGAAGAGGATGATCAGAACAGGTGCCTGGGGTGGCAGTGGCCTGGCCATCAATCTACATTTGCAATGGGCAGCCAGGTCTTTCAGGAGCTCCCAGCCTCCACTGAGAGGGGCTTGGGTCATGAAATAGACGGATAGGGTGCTGGGCTTGGCGATGCTGCTGCAGGCAGGTACTAGAACGCCGGGGTTTATCCTTTCTGGTCTTTGTGGTCAAACAGAAAGCTATCTCAGCCCCAACCCTGTACCTTTAAAGTGCTTTTTCTTGGGTTTCATGTTAGCTGGAGAAAGGCCTTCAAGTGCATTTGGAGAAAAAAGCAGGGGTCAGGTACCTGATGAAATGTCATCTCATCTGATTGCCCGATCAGATCCTGAGACCCCAAGACCCCAAGACACCAGGTGGTCCAGGGCTTGGACACTTTGTGACACAGTGAGCTCATTACCTGCCAACGGATTCCAGCTTTAAGTAACTTCAAGTGTGAGAAAAATTCTTCCTCCACACCATCCTGGGAAAGTTGGTTTATTGGCAAATGGTTGGTGCTGAAAAGCTTGGACATTTGGTGGGAAAATAAAATTACGTCCTCTTTCTAGACTATACACAGTGGGACGTTCCAGTTCCTTTGAGTGGTTGCTTTCCAACTTCCACATCATTGAAACTACTACGACAGTCGCTAACCACGGAGATGCCTGGAACCTATTCTGGAAAGTGCTGGTTCTGAGGTGGGGCCCAGAAATTTGCATTCTTAGCCAGGCAGTTGCTATGGCAGTTCCAGGTGGTTCCAGGCAGGAACTGGGCAGTTCCAATGAGATGGCTCTCCCAGCATAGGGTGAGAAATACCGGGTATGCAAATGCCCAAAAAGAAGAAAACCTGGTCTGTGTTGCCCTGCTCTTCGGTCAGGAAGCACTTTGGAAGCATGAAAGCCACAAAATTTTTTTTCTTATCCCTCCAGAATCAAGGGGTTCTTAGGGGTACGTTCCCTCCATAGCAGAGCTCACTGATGATAAACCTGTGGCGGGGGGTGGGGGGTGCCAGGGGGGATCATGTTTTAAGCCTCTGATTATGTCATAACCTACTAATATCCTATTGGCCAAAGCAATTCACATGGCCAACCCATCATCAAGAGATGGAGAGGAAGGCAGCCTGGGTGGCTCAGTGGTTTAGCGCCGCCTTCAGTCCAGGGCATGACCCTGGAGACCTGGGATCAAGTCCCGCATTGGGCTCCCTGCACGGAGCCTGCTTCTCCCTCTGCCCGTGTCTCTGCCTCTCTCTCTCCATCTCTCTCTCTGTCTCTCATGAAGAAATAAAACCTTAAAAAAAAAAGAGAGAGAGAGAGAGAGAGAGAGATGCCCACCAAGAGCCTCCGGCAAGTGCGTGGAAGTGGACACCACCGCGGGACAGTGAAAACTTGGGACCCCTGATTCAATCTGCTGCACTAGGTGGCTATTAACACCTGCCTCCTCCCGAGGATCATGATCCTCTCACCGATAAGCACTGGTTTAGTGCATATCCTTCCACTCTTTTATATAATTTTTCAAATTCCAATATAATTTTTTTTAAAGCTTTTATTTATTTATTCATGAAAGACACAGAGAGAAAGAGGCAGAGACACAGGCAGAGGGAGAAGCAGGCTTACTACGGGGAGCCTGATGTGGGACTCGATTCCAGGACACTGGGGTCACACCCTGAGCCCAAGGCAGACGCTCAACCGCTGAGCCCCCCACTTTGGTGTATCCCTACACTTTGGTGTATTCTCTGGAGTTTCTGCAGTGAGCATGGTGCACTTTTATAACTGGAAAAAGAAAGCTTTATTGAAAAGTTGGGAAGATTAATTGGAAACTAACTCTTCTTGGCATCTCACAGATCCTCCCTTTGGTGTCCCTGAGAAAAAGGCTACCTGCCAATTTATTCACCTGCAGGACCATCTTCAGGACTGAAGCCAGTGTTCTCAGCCCCCTGACTATTGCCTTTTGTCTGCGTTTGGGGACTCTGGCTCTGAATTAGTTTCCACTGGTCTCTAGCCTTAGTTTTCTGGCTCCATGTTACAGAAGGGGAGGCTGCAGCTCCGCGGTTAAGTGGCTGGCCCAAGGCGACACAGCCGCTCAGTGGAGGAGCGGGGACATTAGCCCCAGTCCACGGGCTCCAAATGGAGCTGCCACCTAGAAGATGAACGAGTTTTCATTCTCCTTCAGCAAGTAGTAAGAAGGTAAGAATCATGAGTCGGAAAGCCGGTCCGAGAGGAACATGTCCTCAAAGTCCTTCTGGGAGGGACAGGGTTTTTCTAAGACAACCGAAATGAATACTTTAACTCAGAGAGGTGCAGTAACTGGCTCCAGGTCACACAGCAAACAAGTGGCGGAACTCAAGCCTGGCTGACCTCAAAGCTAGGGCACTTTTCCTAACTCAAGTTTCTAGAACTTTCCCCCAAATTCCTCTAACGGCAGAGGAGAGTGAACCCAGACTTTCGGGAACCTG
Source organism: Canis aureus (assembly GCF_053574225.1). NCBI lineage: Eukaryota > Metazoa > Chordata > Mammalia > Carnivora > Canidae > Canis > Canis aureus. Next base: position 66,442,843 of record NC_135619.1, read on the forward strand.
GTGCTCAGGCCTGAGGGGAACAGAGCAGCTATGCACTTTTGTTTCATCTGAAAAATTTTTAAAAGCTGATTCGCATTGTGTTTCATAATACGTTATTCATATATATATAATCATGTTTTCTACCTACAAAATATCTTTGAGGACAGCAGATGCTCCAGGGAGCTGTTCTGTGTGTTTGCTGTCCTTCCAGTTCTGGCTGATGGAGCTCTGGGTGGGGGGGGGAGGGGCCGGGAGAGTGGGGGAGCCAGCACTTACCCCATACCACCTCCATTATCTGTAAGCACAGGCTCCCCAGAGGCCTAAGGAGTTTCCAGGGATCACAGAGCCCTGAACTTTTCCATTTTTCACGTCCTGGGAGATGGGATTCATGGGATTTGTTCGGGCACCGAGCTCTGCTAACAGCCCGTGCTGTCTCCTGCCGGCTCTCCCACCTGTCCCCTGGGCCAGCAGACCTCGCGTCACCCTGGACCCTCCCTCCTGCCATTCTACACCCAGCCCGCCACCAGGTCCTGTCCATACGGCCTTCTCCCGACACTGCACACTTCCCTGCTCTATGGGCCCTGTCCTAGTCCCTGCACACTCGTCTCCGGCCCGGAGGACCACAGCAACACCTGCCACGAGCCCCCTGCTCAGTGTACTGTGGTCACCTGGTCCCTGCCCTCTGGGACCTTACCCAAGGCAGGCACACAGGAGGAGTCATGCCCTGTGATCAAGGGTGGGCCGGGAGTCATGAAGTGCTGAGAAAGAGACTAATGCTGGGGGCAGGGAAGAGGACAAATGACACCTCCTCCAACCCATCCTTTAGATTTCAGCTCAAAACTCACCTCCAGACAAGGCCAGAGCCCTCAGTTACCTGCTCGCACCATACGCTATCCTCTTTCTTTCCAGCACTTGCCAGAGTTTGCAATTAGACATTGTCTTGTGTGGCTAAAGCAATAGAGAAGACGGTGGGGTGGAAGCCCCACTGGGCCTCCAACCGGGGTCTGAGGAAGTGATGGGGGGGTCACCCACACGGTTCCCCAGAGATACAAGTATCATTAATCTCATTTCATAGAAAAGTGAACTGTGGCTAAGAGCAAGAGAAGCTGTATTAGTCATCAGAGGCTGCGTAACAAGTCACCCCCAAACTCTGCTGAAGATAATGAACATTTATTACCTCCTTATTATTCCTGGGGTCAAGCATCTGGGCGGGGTTGGGTCCTCTGGCTCCAGGTCTCTCCACTAAGCTTCAGTCCAGCTGTCAGCCAGACCTGTGGCTTCGTCTGAAGGCTTGACCAGAAGAGACTCAGCTTCCAGGCTCATGCAAGTAGCCATTGGGAAAAGTTCCTCACAGGCTGTGGGACTGGGGGCCTGAGCTCTTCACTGGCTGCTGGCTGTTGGACCACCAGGTGGCCGATGACAGAGAAGGGGGAGCAAGCAGGACAGAAGCCACAGTCCTACTCTCAGAGGTGGCAACTGGCCACTGAAGTCGAGCCCACGCTTGAGGGGAGAGGGTCACAGTGGTGTGAACACAAGAGGCAGGTTGCTGGAGGCCGTTAGAGGCTGCCTCTCACAGAGGTCACAGACCTGCCACAGGTCTCCTAACTAGGACACGTCCAGGAGGTGGGCTCTCTGCCCCCTCCGAGGATGGTGAGGACAGGGCTGGGACCAGCAGCGCCCACCAAGCCCAGGGCCCCCACCCTGCCCTGGCCTCAGCTTCCTGTGAACCATACCCACTGCTTTCTCCTCCCATGGAAGCAGGGAGCCCTTCCCACCCAGCCCCCCGAGGCTGCGGGGGTACAACACTTGCTGTCTGAGCTGAAGACATGTTAGCTTTCAGAGCCCAGGCCTGGGGAAGCACACGGTGGGCAGCTGGCTGGAAACCTGGCCCATCTACTCCTCTCCGGGGGCTGCAGGCCGTGTTTAATCTGAACAGTGAGCAGAGACTTGGGGGAACCCAGCCTCACAAAAGGATTTCTCTTCTAGATTTCCTTGTCTCACATTTGGGAAGGCAGACCAGCCCGTCGTGGGACTGGCTCCCTGGAACCCTCCTGCAGGGTCCAAGAGAGGCCACATGCTTTTTGTGGTCTAACTCGAGTTAGCTCTCACCGTGGGTCCCCTCTCCCCGGGCTGCCTGGTGGAAAGTTAAATCTCGAACATTTGCGGGGTTCCCTCTCCATCCTCCGCCAACCCTTTGGCGGTTGTGTGGTCCTGCGCAACTGGTTCAGTGCAGAGTCATTGGTGGTGACGTCCCCGTGAGAATGGAGGCTGAGTGAGGGCAGCAAGTTTTGTCATTTTTGTGCACAGATGTGCATAGTCGGTGCCAGTCACGCATCTGCCTGTCAGATGTGCAGTAAATTTTTGCTGAGTGTTGAATGAATGGCCTTGGGTCCTGCACCCTCCCCTGCCCCTGACCTAACATACACAGTGCTTTGAAGGAGGGCACAGAAAGGATCTTTGCCAGGTCGGGATCCTGTGTTCCCTTGGGCGGTGCCAACAGGTGACAGGAGAGTGAAGAGCGCCCCTTGTTCTGGACACCTGCTTCCACCGCTTCCCAGATTCCAGAATGTTCTCTCCCTATTCAGTCAGACCTGCCTACCCATTCTCAACTCTCCCAACTTTCATTGTTTTTCTTAGAAATGCCTTTTCTGAAAAATAAATGGTTCCTCCTCATTCCTGCCCCTGGGAGTGGGAACCAGGGCAACCCACTACCTCCAGGGCTGGCCGGCAGCTCCCAGGGGACAGGCGTGGGGGAGGGGACGGGACTAAGTCCAGCTCTGATATTTCCTGATCTCCCCCATTAGGGAAACAACACACAGGTTTGCACCTCAAGCTTTCCAGCTCAAAGTTACAGGCTCTGCACGATAACGATGGGGTGGGACCAGCCCGGAGGGCAGCGTTGGGTTGTGCAAGGAAGTAAAGAACTTGACAGGTCGCCCGGCGTCCTGGTCCCCCCTGCACAGCGCTGGGGCCGGGGTTCACGGGGCAGGGAGAGTGTGGTCAGTGTAAAGAGCAGCAGAAAAATGGGCTTCTGCCACCAGCTCCTGGCCACACGGTGTAGTCACCTGAGGTCCCAGCTTTGTCTCACTGATCTAGCAGAAGGCAGACACCCCCCTCCCCTTGCAGGTGCACAGGCACAAACAGCCTTGGAACTCCTCCCTGCCACGTGCGAGTTCTTACCTTGTCCCCCTCAGGCTCCATCCCACAAGGATGAATGAGACTCAGGCCCCTGCAAAGCCCACATATTTTGGGTACTTCCTGGATACCAGGCACAGTGTCAAGTGCTTTTCAGGGTCAGCTCATTGAGTCTTTGCAACCGACCTTTGAGGTAGGTACCAACACCCCCACTTTACAAACAAGGAAACAGAGGCACAAGGAGGTGTGGCTTGCTCAAAAGCTATTACATGGGAATCGTGACACAAATACTCTTGATGCCACTGCCCACACCTGTAATTATCATGTCCTACTGCCCCGGCCAAGTCACAGCCACAAGGGAACAGCACCATAGAAGGACAGGGACAGGGGCTCCATGGGGCAGGCCCTGAAAGGACTGTTCACATTTTCAACTCAGACCCCACCTGAAAACCAGCTAGACTCTTTCTTCCTTGGAGAGCTTAGATGGGTTAGGAATCAGGAGATTATAGTTTTCCCTGCTCATTCCAGCTGCAGTAAAGGATAGAGTCCATTACGCATATATGGAGATTCTGGGTAAGATTTTTTGTTTGTTTGTTTAAAAGACACACTACTAAAAATATTTTTTAAGTATTTTTTTAAATTGCTCCAATTGTCCAACCTTCTCAATAAGAGGGGAATCAGAGGCCCAGAGAGGGCCTGGAAGTCGTCTGAGGCCATGCAGCAGTGAGTGGCAGAGTCTAGAGCCGGTCTGGAGCCCAGTGTTCCCTGGGAATTCCAGCCCGACGCTCCTTCCAAACTTGGGATACCAGCTTAGCTTGGAGCTGCTGTGGCCTGGGGAGGGGAGCAAAGTGGACCAAGGGTTCGAGGTCTAGTATGGTTCAACACAGGGCTCCTAGAAGCCTCAGCCCACTCGGGGTCCTCCTCCCGGAGGCCCTCAATGCCTCAGCTGTGAGCTTGATCAGGGCTAAGCCTGTGCCCTCCCTTTCCCAGCAAAGACTTGTCACCCGCTCTCCGTGGAAGTACACCTGGCTCAGGTATTCCCACACAGAGTGAAGCCCAGCACAGCTTTCAGCAAGCACCGGACGAGGAGTCAAAAGTCTGGGGAACCAGCCTGGCTAGGCCACTTTGTCGCTGAGCAGCACTGGGCTGCTTCTCTTACCTCTCTGACTCCCTTGGCTATAAAAAAAACAAGGAGCAGAGCAAGCAAACAGGGGCGTGGTGGTACACACCCTCATCATCACATGCATGGTTCCTCAGCAGAATGAGTTTGGAACCAGCTCCAAAGTCAGGCTGCCTGGGATCGAATCCCACTGTATGGTGGGCGAATTTGGGCAAGTACCTTAAATGTCTCTGTGCCTCAGTTTCCTCATCTGTAAAACAAGGATCATAGGGATGATAATAAGGCAACCTATCCCTGTAAATTAGTTGTCAGAACATTAAGTAGGATGATACAGGTTGAGAGTTGAGGACAGCGCCCAGTACACAGTGAGTGTTCAATAAAAACTCATCTTTGTTGTTCTTGTTCCTCGAGCCACGATTAAAGCCTAAATTCTCCACCTAGTAAATGATGTGCACTTGGAAGACACAGATATTTGTTTATCCAAGAGTCAAGCCTGGTGCCTGGGGCAGGACAGTGAGCATGGGAATGGGCAATTGCTTAACACACGGACCTGGGAGTTTTGACACCTGTAAATTGATGCATGCAATGCACTGGAGCACCCCCTTCCCCAGAAACCCTCCCTCCCCCACTGGAAGCATCTCCTGGGGAAGGGGGGCAGGGCTGGTGAATGAATCTTTGAATGATACATATTCCTGTGTTTGATGTTCCGTAATAATGAGCTTGTATGCAGGCTGAGTCACCAGACCTGATTTACGTCTGTGCCACACTTATGCAGCCTTAGGATTCCAGAGGCACAGCATCAACAATCCTGGAAATTCATTCACTCAACAACCATTAATTGGGTGCCTGCTAACCGACTGATTCATGAGCTGGAAGTGGGTAAAACATTATTTAGAAGCCACACAAGGGCAGGCAGGTAACTTGATGTTATTGGGCACGTGTTCCCCAAGCACCTGTCCTCTGATCTGGAGCAAACTATACTTACGTGGCCTTGTTGAGAAATTAATGAGAGCCGACCAATCTTTCAGGAGGCCTCAATTTGCGGTTTTGGTCAAAAGCCCTTCAGCCTTTACAAATGAAGCCCTGCCTTTCTGGGTCGGGCTAACTCCTTTGCTAGTTAAAAGCTTTCTGTGTCTTTAAAAGGGGGCGGTGCCCTGTCAAATAAACCCTGAAGCATAGGCTGAAGGCGCGTGGAGTCCCACCCACTTTCTGTGACGTCCTGCGTCCCAGCTGCTGATTGCCCGCCTCAGACGTCAATCGCGGGGCGTGCGTCTCGCTGGGACACAGTGGAGGTCTAGCCTGAGGTTTGCGGAGCGGTCGGGTGCATTCTCCGCTCGCCCCCGCGCCCTCGAGGCCCCCGCCGCCCGGCCCAACGGCGGAGCCAGCCGGTGGCTCCCGCGGCGCCCTCCCGCACCGGATCGCTGCCCGCTGCGGCGGGACCTGGCCCGACGGCTGCGGCCACTATGGTCAGTGGTCGCGGAGGGAGGCGGGGGGAGGGGAGCTGGACGGGGGGCGCGGGGGGCGGGCTCGCCGCCGAGGCGCCTGTGCGCTCGCGGGTCGGGGCACGGGCGCCGGGCTCAGCCCCCAGCGCGGGTCCCGGGCGTTCGGACCCCTGGGAACGGGGAGTCGCCGCGACGGGTGCTGGGAGGGGGGGGTCCCCGTCCTCCCCGGGGACGCCCTGCAAGGCCCGAGGCGCGCCCCGCGGTGCCCCATGGACGCCCGGCGCGGGGACCCAGCCTGGGCTCCGGGCCCCGCGTCCGTGGTGCGCTCGCCCCCGTGTCCCCAGGGTGTCGCCCCGACGGCGCAGTGTAGGCGCCCTCGACGGAACGGGAACCGAGAGGCCCCGGGGCTGCGGGTCGCCGTCTTTGTTAAGTAGCTGCGCAGTGGGCAGCTCCCGGCGCCACGCCTCCTCCCCAAGCCCCGCAAGTGACCCAGGAGGTGCAGGAGCCCCGGGGGGCGGGGGGGACGTCCTCTCCATCCCGCGGATCAACAGAGGTGTGTGCTGTTGGGATGCACATGGAGAGGCGCCTCAAGTTGCAAGCACATGAGTTAGGGGGCCGCGGCGGTGGCCAGGGGAACCCTTGATTCAGAGTATGGGTGGAGCAGAAACGGCCCCAGAGCCACCCTGGGCCAGGACGACCCTGGAACTTGCGTGGGAGGGGAAACTGAGGCCCAGATAAGCAAAGGGCGGGGACTGGTTGTGGTAGTAGACCTGGGACTTGAATGCAGGCCTCTGGACTCCCAGTCCAGTGCTCCTTGTGTTACATCAGACCACCTTGCAGGTGGTAGGGGGAGGGGCCGGGCACCTTGCGAGCAACCAAGCAACCTGGTGTGGCGACTGCCTGAAACCCTTTAATCCTTAGCCCCCTGCTCCAGGGAGCCTGTAGAGTGTAAGGGCTGGTGGCCCTTACGGTGGCTTGCAGTCATACAGCTCTGAGTTCAGATGCCATCTCCACCCCTTGGAAAGCCAAGAGGCTTTGGTTGGGCTGGCCCCCACCCCTAGCACTACTTGGCGCATCTGCACAGCAGGCACTGTGAGGGCCACATGAGGTGACACCTGTGGAGCGCCCGGCCTAGGTAACCAGCTACGGCTGCTCCTGTGGTACCAGGGTCCTGGAAGTGGGTGCACACGCATGCCCAGTTCTTCTTGGTCCCCTCCCTCTCCTGTCTGCGCGGGGAGGTGGTCCATCCCTTCAGGACGCTGCTGGGCTGGCGCATGGGTCAAAGCCTGGTCACGGCCTGGCACGTTGAGTGTGGCACGAGCAGCCAGGGCAGCTAAGTCAGGGCTGCCCTGGACAAAGCAGCCGGCTGCTGGGGTGTGGCCCAGGGCCTCTGGGGCATCTGGAAGCATCAGCTTCCTGCTTCTACCCAGTGCCCCAAGGTTTCCCTGGCTCTGCTGCTCCTGGAAGGGGGCCCACGTGTTTCTGCATCTATCACCCACTACGGAGTGGCAGGAGCTGGGGTAATAATGAGTTCAAAACGCCACCCTGGAGCCGGAGGCCACCGTTGGGAAGCTGAGAACAGGGCAAGGACGGTGGTGACGAGGACCTGAACTTTTGGTCTCTGTGCTAGACAGTGAGGCCTCTGATTCCACCTTCCCCACTGCCCTGGACTCTCAAGACCAGAAGTCAGAAGGCAGATGGGGTCAGGGAAGGCTTGGGGGTCTTGGAGAGGGGTGAAGTGGTGAATGCACTGAGGAGGGTGTCTGCCTGGGAATCACGGGGTGGGGCAGGGCTGCACAGGGTCTGCTGGCATTTACTGAGCACCTACTGTTAGCCACACACTGTGCTATGTGGCGATTTTTATGTTCCTGCGTGGTGTGAATGGGGCTATGTGTGCGGGGGCAGCAGAGGAGAGGAACGTCCTTGGGAAATACACCATCTTCTTTCCTCTTCCATTTCAAAGACACTGGGCTAAGCTAGAGGCCTGTGGAGAAGGCACAGGACCCCCTAGGAGGGCAGGGGCTGCCACTGGCTGGGCTGTAGGTAATAAGTGTTCACTCAAAATCCAGTTAACATTTGGTGAATACATGAGTGTGAGAAGTGAATAGTGAAACCACAGGGCCCTTCCGTGCTTTGTTCTTTTGTTTGTCAAACAAGCCCCTAGTCATCAGGCCCCATGATGGGCAGTGATGAGAAAGGTGAGGGGCCTAACCTTGCTTAGGAGCTTGATACCTGTTGGTCAAGACAGAGCTGGATGCAAGCAATCCCTGAGCTACTGATCATGGCCTAAGAGGCCTGACTGAGGGCTTGGGGAGCACAGCAGAAAGCTGGTAGTCGCTGAGGGTGCAGGGAGTATCAGGGAAGGCTTCATGAGGGAGTCTTTTGAATGAGGTTTTGAAGCATATGTAGGAGTATTCAGGAAGGACTTGAGGAAGGGTGCATTCCAGGCAGGGTGGGACAGTGTGCTTAAAGGCCTGGAAACAGGGTCAAGAATGGAATATTCTGGGAAAGGTCTGTGTGGATGCAGGGAGCTCAGAGGAGGGAGGGGAGATGAGTCTAGAAAAGTAGGGAGCGTCAGGATGTGCTGAGAAGGGCTTCAACATGCTGTGTTGTGGGCTTTGAATTTTATCCTGCCGGTGGGGATGGGATAAGGACTGTAACAGACTTCTGACAAGTACAGGGTGGTTGACTTGGATGATCTCCCTGGCAGTTTGGTGGACACAGGGTTGGAGGTGGCCAGGCTGGGTGATGAGACTGGCTCATGCATTTGTTCATTCACCCATCCACTCAGTATGCATTTTTGGAGCATTACTGTGTGCCAAGCACTGGGGATTTGGTCTTGACAGGCATGCACAAATACCTGCCCTCATGTTGTTGACAGTCTAGCAGAGGGACAGAGATTGCAAGGAAATGAGTGAACCTTCATGGCAGCCCATGTGAAGAAATAAAGCAAGTCAAGGTAGTGGGGGAGGGGCAATTTTACACAGGGCACTCGGGGAAGACGTCTCTGAGGAGGTGATGCCACCTGAGTCTTAAGAGGAGCATCCCAGGCAGCAGGAGCAGCATGTGCAAAGGCCCTGAGGTAGAAATGGGCATGTCCTGTTGGAGGAACACAAAGAGGGTCATTGTGGCTGGTGCCCTGGGAGGGTAAGGTAAGCGAGGCTGGATGTCGTAGAACCTGAGAGATTGTCTTCAAAAGGTTGAGTCTTTTCTTTAAGTGAGGGGAGCCACTGGAAGGAATGGAAGAGTTGTGTCTTCCTCTGGCTTATGTGAAGCTGCCTGTGCTGGCTGCTGTGGAGGATGGTGAGGAAGGGGGGCAGGGGTGGAAGCCAGGAGATGGGTTGGGCTGATGCTATTGCAGGCTCCCTGAGGGCAGAGGGTGGCGACTCTGGCCTGACCCAGGAGCAGAGTCGATGGAGAAGAGAGGAGTGCAGGAGGGGTCCTGGGTTTGGCATGAGCTCTGACTGGATGGAGGGGCCTTTTGGGGAGCTGGAGACAGCTGGAGAGGAGGCAGGTGTGGAGCAAGAGAGCAGTTGGGGCATAATAGTTGGGGGGATGCTGCAGACATCCCGGTGGCTATTTAAAAGTGAGAGCTTTAGGGCCAGAGATGAAAATCAGAGGGTCCTTTAGAAGATGCTGTATGAGTCCAGACATCAAATGAGAGGTGGCTGGGATCTGAGTTCAGAGTCTCTGCAAAACTAGCCAATAACTGTGACCCAAAAGGGGTGGAAGCCCAGATGCAGGGACTTCCCGGTTTCCTTAGCTGCACGGCACAGAAGGGGCATGTGGTGGGGAGGGGCAGGCTGATAGCTCCCTGAGGATGTCCACACCTAATCCCCAGAACCTGTGAATAAGGTCCCTTACATGGCAACAAGGGCTTCACTGGTGTGGTGAAGTTAAGGGTTATTGAGATGAGGGCCCTGGATCACCCAGGTGGGCCCAATGATGTAATCACAAAGGTCCTTATAAGGGAGGGGGGGCAGGTGGTGGTGGTGATGGAGGAAGAGGTGGAGGTGGAGAAAGAGAGGGAGGAGGAGGAGGAGGAGGAGAAGGCAGGAGGGTTAAAGTGAGGAGCTGTGATCCTGGAAGGAGAAGGATCATGAAATAAAGAGCACAGGCAGCTTCTAGAAAGTGACAAAAGTAAGGAAAGGGGTTTTCCCCTGGAGCCTCCAGAAATGCAAGGTAACAAATCTGTGTTGTTTTTAAGTCACCGAGTGTGTGCTAACTTGTTATAGCCCCAATAGGAAACCAGTTCAGGGCACTAGGTCTTTGCAAGATCTTTTGCCTCCAAGCATTTTGATCACTCATCAGTAAAAAAAACTGATCATCCTATCCATCCCTGTATTCTATACATCCTCTCCTAATGTAGCCCTCGGCCAGCCTACCTCCCTCTGAGGCAGCTCCACCAGCTAGGCTGACCACAGGCTGAGTCAGCCTCGTTAACCAGGCCCAGTACCCAAGAAGCCACGACTCACCGCGTGGTCTGACCTCAGGCTACCAGCTCCTTCACGGTAGAGTCCAGAGCTTCCAGGGGTCACCCACCGACAGGGCTCAGAACCTGGCCAATCTCCCATCTTCTCTCAGAAGGTCCCTGTCCCTTCCCAAGGCTTCCTGGGGCTCCAGCCCTGGTCTTGCCTGCCTGGAGCCAGAAGGATCTGGGTTGGGTGAGCCTGGCGTTTGGGGGTCTGAGGCTGGTGGAGCAATGCTTGAGGCTACGTGGCCAGGTTACGGGTCTGCAGAGAGACTTTGGAGAGACTACCAGAGGAAATTGGGAATCTGACTCTCCTGCATTTGGAGCAGGTGTGGACTCGAGTTGGGATCAGTTGCAGCACACCAAGTGCTTTGATTCCTGCCCTGGCTCTGAGGCTGTGGTAGGAAAGCAGTCCAGGCTCCCAGCGAGGAGGAGGAGGACACAAACCTGGTCTGAATGCCAAGCCCACCTGCTAGTGCAAGGGGCTAGTTCCCAGGATTGCTAGGGATGGAAGAAAGGCCCTTTTCTCACTTTGAAATATAGGCCTCGACTTAACCTGCTAAATGCCCCTTCCAAGCAGAGTTGCCAGCTGCCTGACTTAATTAGCATCTATTTGCAAACCAGCAATTAAAGACTAAAATCCTTTCAGGTGGCCTGATTAGGGCCAATGGGGCATTGTCAGGCTTGTCCTTTCAACATAACATCCTGGAAATTTTCAGGCACAATTAAAATAAAATAAAACAACACCAATTAGAGTCAGCCAATATCAAACCCAGAAAGCCTTGTACCTGATTTATGGGCCAGTAAACTGAGGCCGTGCCCAGGTTCTCCGTGGAGTTTCAGACCCTCGTTTTCCCCCAGAGCTGTGACCAGGGCTGTGCTGCTGGGGACAGGGACCAGGACAGGGACCTCAAGCTGATTTGGACCATTCTGGAAATCCTGTCCCCCCACCCCTCCCCCAGCCCCATAAGTACACTTGCCACCACTAAGGGGGCCTTGGAACTGCCGGCACCTGGGGTGGAGGAAGCCAACCAGGGGAACCATTTATCAGGAGGGGTAAATCTTAAAGTAGTATTAAGTGAAGCAACATAAAAAGGCCATGATATCTGCAGAATAGTATGTAATGCGCATTTAAAACACGTGCATACGTAAAACAACTCTGTAGTTTTAAGAAGACCAGTACATTCCACGTACATGAGGTCCCTAGGCTAGGCAGATTCAGAGAGAAAATAGAACGGTGGTTGCAGGGTCTGGGAGTGGGGTGGGGAATGCAAAGTTAATGTTTAGCGGGTGGAGTGATGAAAATGCTCTGGGGACAGAAGCTGGGTGATCGTTGCACAACTGTATGTGTACTTAATGCCCCTGGACTGTACACTTACAAGTGGCTATGGGAGTATATTTTATATTTTACCTCAATGAAAAGACAGGTACACACTGAAACATGTACCACAGGGACTACCAATAGAGGGTGGGGCACGGGGACAGGGATGAAGGGAAGCCAGTGTTGACAGCTGGGCTCTCGAACCCCGAGTGTGATGAGCGCCACCCTCAGTGGCTGAGAGGCACCCCGAGCTGCTTTTTAATATTTTTCCTATAAATTTAATAGCCTAAGGAAATTTGCCCCAAATGCCAAGTTTGTATTATGGCAAGTGGAAAACCTAAACTGGCTTTCCTGGTCCAAGGTGGGTGTCCCTGTCTATTAACATTCTCGTTTTGACTGCTAATGGTGCTTTTCTATCATAAGTACTTATCCTTACATCATTCGGGTTAATTCCCTAAACTCCTTTCCACGCCTCCACTATATCCTCTCTGAAGCAACTGAATATACCTAACTACATGTCCTCCCGCCCCACTGTTTGGTTGGGTTTTGTTTGGGGCAGGCCAGGGATAAGCAGCGTTAAATACCAGTTGTACTGCTTTTTAATCCATGTTTAGAGAGACCCAAGCCAACGTTTGCAGTCCACTGTCTATAAAACGAGACTTTTGTTAGTGAGGTGGGTAATGGGACCCTGGAAGGAAGTGAATGTGAGCTAGAGGGTTCTGTAGAGCGGGCGCACCTGCTGTGTTTAAACACACCTGAGTGTCCCCTTGCCTTTCCCTCAAAGCAGCAGAAGTGGATTTTTTATTATGAAACTTATGGGGTCCTGTGGGTAACTGCTTTACTAGCACATAGTAGTAGGAGTGCAAAATTGCACACCAGCAGTTGTTCTGCCGATAATGGAAATCCTCCATGATTTAGCAAAGATCAAAACATGTTAACTTTTCCCTGCTCTTGTCATGTCCAAGCGGAAGTGAGGAAGGAGGCTGACTTAATTTTGCAGAGAAGGCTGAGTATGGAGTGGAAGCTTCCAGAAATGAAATCCAGAATCTCTTCCCCCACCAACAAGCATTTGCATCCCTGTTTCCTCTTTTAGAAAGCCTTTTCCTCCTGTTCTTAGGATGATACATTCATCCTTCTCCACTCAGGTTTTTCTCTGGGAAGTTGGCCTGAATCCCCCAAATTCAGGAGAGGGCATGTTTGGGGCCACCAGAAAGGGAGAAAAGGAATAAAGTGTGAGTTCAGGGGAGAGCCCAAGCCTGACTTGGGTGGGGTGGGGCAAGCAGGGAGTCCTCGTGGATATGGTGGCTTTTGTTTGTTTAACAAATCTCTCACCCTCTGCTCTCTTCCATGCCTTATAATGGGCCCTGGGGCATCAAGTAAATGGAAGGCCACGGTAGTGTGACAAGCTGTAATGCGCCGAGGGAGGCCAGCATGGCTTTGGTGACATTGATGGCAGGGAGCATCCAACCCCCCAGAAATGCCCCCTTCCCAGTCAAAGCTCCTCTCATCTGTCCTGGATGCTGGGCACAGGAATCGGAGCAAAGAAGCTCATTGTCAGATATAAGTTTGAGTCTGTCCAATGTAGAGATGGGCAGCCCTAGAAGTCACTTACACCTCATTGTGTGATCTTGTGGTCCAGCTCTGTGCTTCCAGTGATGAACTTTGGTGAAATCTAATCATAAAAAATCCAGACATTTTTCCAGGTGGAAAGGAGCTTGTAACATCAAGGCTCCTCTGTGAGCCCTCAGCCCTAGCCCTCAGTCTGTGAGGAGGTGGAGAGGCTGCCCAGGAAAGGCCCGTGTGGTCAGAGGCATAAACTGAAAGTGGTGAGCTCTGACAACTCTGTCAAAAATGATAGCAATAGATGGAAAGCTTTTCTATTCATAAAAATCCCAAATAACACCAACCTTACAGCTGTGCAGTGTTGAATAACTGTCTCCTTGGGTTGTGTGCAGACACCAGAGCCACTTCTCTTAAACTAAATGACATGTGGCTTTAATGCCAATTTCTCTTCCATTGCTTTCATGCTGTGATCAGAGCTGTTCTAGGGATGGGTTGGAGGCAGGGGTGCATCTGCCATTTGTCTGGGCACTGGGCAGGAACAGTTTGAGACAGAGAGGAGGCTGGTAGGGAGTTGGCTGTTAGAACAGAGATGTCTCCTGCCCTTTCCCTGGCCCCGAAGCCACCTCCTGCCATGACCTGCTCCTTGTGGATTTCTTCTCAGCCCTCCAGAGCCCTGCCTCTGGGCCAGGAAGCTTATCTCTGGGTTGGAATGGATCCAGGCTCCAGCTGGGCTGCAATATGGACTTTGGCCGGTAGGTGGTACATCCACCAGATGTTCTAACCTCTATTTCCAGATTGTCAAAAGGTGGTTTGTGCAGGCTGGAAGTTTAGGTATTGTTGGCAAATAAAAGAATGAATGAGTGAGACAGGAAGGGCAGGAGACAAGGGGATACCTCATACTCCAGCATGAAGGCTCACTAGGTTCGAGGGGTTTATATCCTAAAGTGAGTCCATTCGGAAGTTACAGGATGACATCCCTAAAGGATGGGGCCAATCCTGACCAGGGAACATGACATCCAAGATAACTGGTAGTGTGACCTTTGTGGATAGGTAACATTCACTATGTCACGTAACTAGCAGTTCAGAGGCTTTCTACTTGGTGGAAGCCCATCAGTTGCTTTGAAATTGTCACACAGCTTTGCTTCCCTTTCTTTCAGAGTGAAACATCTTTCAACCTAATATCAGAAAAATGTGACATTCTATCAATTCTTCGGGATCATCCTGAAAACAGGATATACCAGAGGAAAATCCAGGTGAGATGGAGGTTTGCAGGGGATAGGATCTTGGAGCAAATGTGCTGGAGCTGGGATTGGAGTCAAAGGTACCACTTTGAAGGCAGAGTGGCTTAGCATTGGGGCCAGGCTCCCGGGCAAATTAAAGGGATCCCAAAATATTTTCATGTTGGGTATTTGCCTTAATGAGAAATCTTTTAATTGTCAAAAATATATGTATACCTATATATTTATATAGGATTTTTTTAAAGCTAGGTACTATGCTAAATGCTTCATATACTCACTGAGATCTCATGACAAGGTTGCAAATCAGTACTTTTATATCCACATTTTACAGCTGAGGACACCAAGGCACAGATACTAAATAGCAGGCCCACCATCCTACAGCTAGTGAGCGGACAAGCTGGGGTTTGGAACAGGCAGCCTGATCTCTAAGCTGCATCCAGAACCACAGTGCTAGGGCATCTCTCAGTGGGGAAGAGCCACTCCAGCTGAGCTATGCAAAAGAGGAGTAACAGAAGGGTGCAGGGACAGCTCACAGAACCGGGGCAGCAGGAGGAGCCTGGGCTCTCTCCATCTCTGGGGGCAGCACACCTCTGCTTCCTCTGCTCATTGGCAGGACTATCTCCTGCAGCCACAGGGAGCACTTCCTGGGGCAGGAGCAAAGGCTGGGCCATAGGGACTCGTGTACCCTGGAACCCTCTCAGGAGGTAAGATGGGGTTCCCAAGGAGCATGACCTTCCCTGTTGGCCGGCCTGAGATGGGCCCCATTAACTCCAAGCCTTGTCATTGCTGTGACGGGAGCAGGGACTTCCTGATGCCCATGCTCTGCTCTCAGAACGCTGACGGTAGCCCCATGAGGCAGCCAAGGGGACTCCAGGGCGTTGCAGAGATTGGCAGCTAGGAGCAGAGTGGAGGTGAGTGGCCTGGGGAGGGCCACACCTTTTGAGCAATGTTTGAAAGACTGGCCAGACTACGTGGTTATGTCTGAGGAGTCCTTTTCTAGAGGCTGCAGACTCCTGGCCCACTGCTCAGCCCCACTACCCCTGCGCCATGCACATCACTTTTGCTCCTCTCAGTGCTACTCCTCCTGGAAGCCTTCCTAGACTTCTGATGCCACTGTTCCAAGGCACTCCCATGCTTCCCGTCTTGTCCTAATTGTCTAACGGTCCATTTCCCCAGACTGTAGGCTACCTGAGGGTGAGCCTTGACCTGCTTGTTCAGCACTGGGTGCTGCCACAAGGACAGGCTCGACACAGTTTTACATTTGTGTGATGAAGGATATCTGGGAGACTGTGAAGGGTCAGCCGGCCCAAGAGCAGGGAGCAAGTGCTACCTGGGGGAAGGGTGGGCCCTGGCCCTTACAGGACTTAAGGGGTGATGGTGTTGCGGATATCCACATTTCCTTCTCTGACCTACAGGAACTCAGCAAAAGGTTCACCGGGATCCGCAAGACCAAGGGGGATGGGAACTGCTTCTACCGGGCCTTGGGCTATTCCTACCTGGAATCCCTGCTGGGGAAGAGCAGGGAGGTCCTCAAGTGAGTGGGGGGCATGTGGGACCACCGGGTGGGCTGGCGGGGGGGGGCGGCGGAGTCTCCCAGAGGGGGTTTCCTAGGCACAGCCTGCCAAACCTGGGGAGGGGACAGCCAGGCGGTTGGGGATGGAACCAGTGACCTCATGGATGCCGTTGCCCTGGCCTGAGTGCGCCTAGGTGGGTTGCCTTGGCTGACTTTTTGAAGACTCACTCCAAGGAGAAAAATGAAGCTTTGCCCATTGTGAATAATTTCAGTTGCCCCTGTTCTTGAACGTGTGTAACTGGGCATCTGCCCATCTACCTGAGTCTTGACGTGATGCCGAAGGTTCCTCTCTTTCTAGCCGCTGCTCCCTGGAGCAGTCCTTTAGGCCTCTGCATCTGGGCTTAGGCCAGGGCTTCTCTGGTGTCCCCCTTTGCTCAAACCGCCTGGATCTTGGTGAGGGTGGTCCCGATTCAGTTCCAGGGCAGGCTTTTGTGTCCCTCCCGAGCTCCTGGGAGATGCCGCCACTGCCGGGTCTCAGACCACACTGTGAGCAGCAAGGAGCTGAGATGTGCTTCTTGATCTTGGAGCTCTCATTGCCCTGAGAGGATCTGATGAAGGCCACCGCCCACACATGCGGGAGCAGAGCAGAGTAGCCCAAGCTCCCAGAGCCCTCAGGCTTGATCCTTGGACCCTGGTGCCAGAACTACTCTGCAAGGGCAGCTTTCTCAACAGCGGCACTCCCCACATTCTTGTTGTGGGGCTGTCTGGGGCCTTACAGGGTGGTTAGTAGCATCCCTTGCATCCACGCACTAGATGCCAGGAGCATCCTTCTCCCCAAGTCATGACAATCAAAAATGTCTTCGGACTCAATCAGGTATATCTCCTTGGTTGGGGAGCAAGTCAACCCTGGTTGACAACGGCTAGGTTAAGGCCATTATCTCCTGTTCAAAATGTAGATTCCCTCAAAAGGGACAGAAATTAGGCCACCTGTTCCTTATTTGGAAGGAACCATTCCTGAATGACAAACGGGCTGAGTCTCTTTTGATGGGAGAGTCACCTATCTGTAGTCACCATCCTCCCCCATCTCCCCACAGCTCTGCAGAGTCGAGACCGCACAATCCTGGGCAGGGTTTTTCCCCACTACCCGTATCCCGCAGAGTTGGGCCATGTCGAGGTCTAGGGCTCTAAGCCTGACCTCACTCTCTTGCTTACTTGCTGTGTGACTTTGGGCAAGTCACCCCACCTCTCTGAGCCTCCGTTTCTGTGGAAGGTGGGTGAGTTTGCATACACAAGGTGTTGTTGTGGGTGCTGCTCACAAAGCCCAGCCCATGTGTCTGTACCAGCCCTGCATGCTCATTTCCCTTCACTCCTGCACTCCTTCCAGGGCAGTGTCCCTGCCTGCAGTCCTCACCCAGCAGGGCACCACACAGACTGGCCCCAGGGATGCAGCAGAGAACGAGACAAAACCCCCTGTCTGTGAAGCAGACATGCTAGCAGGAGAAGACAGTATGTGAGGTGTCAGGTGGTGATAAGTGTTGTAGGAAACACCAGGCAGGGAAGGTGGCCAAGTTGTCCAGGGCTGGGGCAGGAGGTGTTGCCCCAGGTGTTTAAGTAGGGGGTTGGAGGTAAGGTCTATAGCTATAAAGACCCTGAATTTCAGCCTGAATGAGACAGAGCCCCTGAGGGTTTGAGCAGAGCATTGCCTGGCCTGCTGGCTGGTCTCCACAGGACAGACTGAGGGGGTGGGCAGAGCAGGGAACATGCTCAGGGAAAGGAGAGAGGATAGTGACCAAAACCCCTCCACTCCCGCCATGAGCAGGTGGGGGTACTGACTGGATTCCAGATTCCTGTAGAGGGGGCATCAACAGGACTCATTCACGGTTAGGCGAGGTTGGCATTACCCCATGCTGCAATTTGAGTACACTGAGCCTCAGGAAGGTGACAAGCCTTGCCCAAGGTCACCCTAAAGCTGGCATACAGGGCAGCCCGGGTGGCTCAGCGGTTTAGCGCCACCTTCAGCCCAGGGTGTGATCCTGGAGACCCTGGATTGAGTCCCACGTCAGTCTCCATGCAGGGAGCCTGTGTCTCTGCCTCTCTTGAATAAATCTTTTTTTTTTTTTTTTTTTTAAAGCTGGCATACAGCAGAGAGCCTTACCCCAAGTCCCAACACCATCCTCCTCCCCTTCACTTGCCTCATCGGCTCAGAGTTCTGGCCTAGGCGTTTGTCTCTCACGTAGCTGGGCCCGCGTGCTGCTCCAGAGCGCCTGGTATAGGGGTCAGCAGTCACTGGGAGGAAGCAGTGTGGGAATGCAGCTGCTGAGGTCCGAGGAGGCCAGGGAGGAGAAGGGGGCCCAAAGTCTGAGAGCAACCGAACAGCAGGGCTGCCAACTGCCGGTGTGGTGTGTTCCCCACACCTGCCCTGGCCAGAGCCAACTTCCACCTCCTGCTTTAGATGTTTGTGCTCCGCATACACCACCCCTCTCCTCACCGGCCCCTCTCCTGCAAGGAGGCACCTGAGCCTTCCCCTCTGGCCTAGAGTTCCTGGTTGAAACCCTCTGCCTGTGCCCCACTGGGAGTCTAGCCTCCCTTCCCAGGGGAGGGACTGCAACTCAGCCAGTGCCAGCTGTCCCCCAGAGCCTCTCTACTTGGTCCTTCTTGCACCAGCTCTTACCCTCCCCTCCACAGACCAGTCACTTATTCTGTCTCTCGTGTCAGCTGCTAACTGTGTCTCGGGGCCAGGGGCTGATAGGACTCCTTGCGGGCCTCCGACTACCATGACTGCTCTTGGAAGGGAGCTGTGCCGTTAGGGGCCTGCCATGGAGGCAGATAGGGCTGAGCCAGCACTGACAAGAGCAAGGGCCATTGGACCAGGTGTGAAAGGAGGTCAGTGCTGGCCAAGGTTTAACGGCTGTGGGACAGGGAGGCCTGACTTGTGTTAGCCCATCCTGTGGTTTAAATACTCCTGTCACAATTGGTTTTTCAAGCCACCATCATGGGGGTCACTGAGCAGGGATCAGGGAAGAGATAAACATATGCTACAGCCCAGTCATCTCTCCACCATCACACATGACAGACATATGTAACCTCAAGAGCAAAGATAATTAGGAAACGGAGTTTTAAATATTTAGCTTTGTGTTGTTGTATAATTCAAGTAATGGTGTTTAACCCCTGACTGGCAAAATCTTGAAAACTGAACAATTAGCTCTTGTGAATAGGTAGAGGGCACTGGTTGAGGGGACAGGGTGCTAAGGAGTGAAACACAGACGGGGAGTAAGTGGCTGTGGGTGGGAGGGAGGCTGAGAAGGGAGAGGAAATTGGGGAGCTAGGCAGGGGCCCTCCCTTGGATGTTTGTGCTGAGAAGCTGTGTCCTGAGGGAGGAGACTGTGCTAGGTCACTCCAGAGGTCCTTGTGGAGAAGGGACTGGGAGCATGGGAAGGCTGAGCATGGCCCTGGCCAGAAATGATGATCACATGGCAAGAACCACGGGGAAAAGGAGGAACAGAGTTCAGAAACCTTTGAAAGGTAGAATCAACGTCTGGGAGGGGATAGTGATTTCCTCAACCTCCTAATCTATGAACTGGGTGTAACACCCCCTTCCTGGGATTGTATACACTGGGGAGGAATAGAAAAGTCCGTGTGTGATCCACAGGGAAGTGCTCTGAAAGGGAGAGCAGTCACCTGGTAGTGGCACAAACCTCAGGTGTGGGGGGCAGTGGGTGTGAGCGGGAGGACACTGACTGTCACAGCAGTGCTCCATCATCATTTCTCCATGAGCCATCAGTCTTCCTTTCCCCTTCAGGTTCAAAGAACGTGTCCTGCAGACCCCAAATGACCTCCTGGCTGCTGGTTTTGAGGAGCACAAGTTCCGAAACTTCTTTAATGCTGTAAGTTAACCTGGGCAGGGTGGCTGAGGGTCCAGGTCCTTTCATGCTGGCAGAGCAGACAGGAATGGGCACTGGCTGGAGCCCCTCACAGCCCATGGTTCTGCTGTTATGCCCTTTTTGTTCCTCCCAGCTGGGGGAAGGACGGACAGCTGCTTCCAGCATGTGGGGACAGGACCCCAGGGCCCTGCCCTCCTATTGGGAAGGGGCACCTCCTTTGGGGCAGCTTTCAGGCTGGAAACATCCCCTAGTTTCCTTCATCCATTTCCTCTCCACCCTGCTCCCCTCCCTTATGAAGCCGGTGGGGTTGGAGGATTCAGTTCTGAATCCCAACAACCAGTGATGGAAGGAGACCCTAAAGTGCTGTGCCCTAGACAGGATTCTGGGCTAAGGTACACATTGCAGAGCATTTCTAACCCTCCTACTTAGCTTTGGTCCCAGATATTTATTTCGGTACCTCAATTAGAGCACTTAAAAGGGAAATACACATGGAGGGGAGGGTCCTGTGGAGAGAGTCCCATGGGGGAGGGGAGAGAAGGGGAGGGGAAGGAGGGGAGGGAGGGGAGGGAAGGTCTTGCCTGTGCCTCCCTCGACTGACACCTGGCGGAGTGCAGTTTTACAGTGTGGTAGAGCTGGTAGAGAAGGATGGCTCAGTGTCCAGCCTGCTGAAGGTGTTCAACGACCAGAGCTCCTCGGACCAAATCGTGCAGTTTTTGCGCCTGCTCACCTCAGCCTTCATCAAGAACCGCGCAGACTTCTTCCGACACTTCATTGATGAGGAGATGGACATCAAAGACTTCTGTACTCATGTAGGTCCTCAGAGTCTCAAGCTTTGGGGACTTAGCTCCCAGCCCTGGGATCTGCTGTATCAATACCCACCTCCTGGGATTGTACACACAGGGGAGGATGGTGTGTGGGCCGTGGGAAGGTGCCAGGAAAGCCCCTCTTCTCTCAGGAGACTTTAACACCATCATCCCTTGCCAGGGAAGTTGAGGTCACGTCTGCATTTGTAATCTGAAGAATAAGATTAGCAAGCCAGAAACTGATCCTACTTGAGCTGCCTGAACTGTGTGGCTGTGGGTGTACATCCATCTGAGAAATGAGGGCCCTGTTTACAAAACTGCAGAGTAGCAGCCCCAGAATCACATCTGTCTTAAGATGTGTTTTATGATGTATGGTAATTATCTGAAACGGAGCTGCCAACATTTAAACCTTGGGTAGCTTTCCTATCTGGATTTCTCTCAGAAGATCCAGCTCTCAGGGCTTTATTCCTGCATGGCAACAAACAGCAGGAGCAGAGTAGCAGCACCCTGGTTATGTGGGACACGCATGCCAGCCTGCCACCATCTCTCTGTTGCCTCTTCAGCTCTCGGACTCACTCATTCGCCTAGCCCTCTGAAATCCCTTTTTGATGTCCTCTTCCATTCTGGGATTCTCTGGTTCTGTGCATTAATAAGTCCAAGCTCAAATATTCCTGCCCCCCCACCCCCGTTTTTGAAAGTAGTGTTGTTCTCTTCTTACATATAGTTAGAGTCGGGAATCAAAGATATCTCGAATCGAGCCTTGCAGTTCTACTGTGTTTCTGGTTGCCCTTCCTCACAGGGTTTCAGTTTCCTCCTCTAGAAAGGGGGATGGAAGTATCTACCTAATGAGTTGTTGTGAAGACTATTTCCCAACATAGATGCTTTAAAAGACCCAGGGCCATGAAAGCCAGAGCTGGGATTCTCCTGTGTCCTCTGCTAGGCCTCCTCCCTAAACTGATTTTTTTTTATTCTGGCCTTGGCAGGAAGTGGAGCCCATGGCCATGGAGTGTGACCACATCCAGATCACAGCCCTGTCTCAGGCACTGAACATCGCCCTGCAGGTGGAGTATGTGGATGAGATGGACACAGCGCTGAACCACCACGTGTTCCCCGAGGCTGCCACCCCTTCCGTTTACCTGCTCTATAAAACATCCCACTACAACATCCTTTATGCAGCCGATAAACGTTGATTAATTTTAGGCCATGCAGTGGAGCCTGTCACCTAACGGGACTGCATTCTAAATGGAACATTCCGGCTTTTCAATTTTTTAAGCAACTTAAACTATAGTTAGAAAATGTACAGCCTTTTGGGCAGAGTCACTGGGAATGAGGCCTACCCATTATGGACTGTGGTAATTTGAGGAGCAAATGCTTTCTAACTCAGGGCTACAAAGCCAGAACCCCTGGCTCTGCCCCCAGTTCCCTGAGGCCCTGGGCAAGTCACCTCCCCTCTCTGGGCCTGTTTCTTCATCTGGAAAAAGTATTTGCCAGTGCTCACGTTCTACTGTAAAAAATAGGCCCTCTGGTTTCCTTTCACCAGGGGCAGAACCTCTGTGGGGGAAGAAAAGCTCAAGGTCAGCTGTCGTCTGTGACTTACCTGTTCTACAAAAAGGAATCCAGTCCAATCAGCTGTTAGACTGGATGTTGGTGGATGGCTGACTGAAGCATTGGCCAGTTGAGGCCAACTTGAATGTGAGGGCTTCATTCAGCGTGGTTCTAAACATTCATGATGATGGGGGTGTTTTCTTACCGTAACTTAAGGACAAAATAGAGACTTTTATGCCAAAGTCTAGAAAGGGGCCTTCAGCACCGAAGCTCAAGTTGTTGTGGCCCCTCTCTACCTCTCTCAGGGCCAGAACTGCTTGCCTTTGGGCAGGCCCTTTAGGATTCTGCTGCTAGCCCCACCTGAACAGAGGCTCAAGGAAGCCTGGGACCAGGAAGCTGTCTCACCATCCCCAACACAGCCTGGAAGTAGAACCCAGGTAATCCTCCAGGTGGAGACATAGCACACGCAGCCACAGACATGGATGGGCAGGGCAGACCAGTTTTGCAAGGTTGTCTGTGGCTTCTTTCCCTTTTCCCCACTTCTGCTTGGTTTTGTGGGATGGCAGGAAATTAGGTGGGAAAGAACAGAGACAAGGCAAGCAAACTGGCAGTGGGGGAGAATTTGGAAACTGCCTGGAAGCCAAGAGTCCTAGCTGGCAGCCTCCTTGTTCATCCACCTGAACGTGCCCCTTAATAACCTTGTTACATTGGTGACCCAGGACATCAAAGAGCACCAGCTGATCTGGGGTACTGCTTGCAAGCTCTCTTCCTCTGTGGGAGGAAATGGAGAATGTAGAAGTGTGGAACTGCCCATGGGATACTTCCCTAACCCAGGGGGTTTTCTCATAGGTTCCATTCTGCAGGGACTTATGACAATCTACCCTGCGATGTCTGCTGCCAGCCAGACTATGCACAGGGACTGAAAGCAGACTGCTGAGGCTTTGTACACAGCACATTTGTATCACTCTTCTGCCTTTGCGAAGACAGGTATTAGAGTGCTTAAATGGCAGGCATAGACTCAGGTTTCCCCACTGCCTTGGGTGGAATTTAAACCCAATGGCTCACAATAATTATGTCACTTTTCCACAGGAATGTAAATGCGACCTTGATTTCTAAATTGGTGACGTCCTACCCTGCTCTGGGTAGGAGTGCTAGGATCTGTAACACACTGGGAGGATGGGGGGAACACTATGTGACTAGTATGTATCAGGATCTCCATTTTCAAACTGAAGGGTATGAACACAGCACGAGGCTGAATGCCCTTGGCTGCTCCAAGGCACTGCAGGATGGCCTGCGCCTCCAGCTGGGCTCTCACACACTGCACAGGCAGCAGGTGCCACTTTTCAGCATGTGTTCACAAAGGCAGATTTCTCTTTGGCAGACTAGCTGGAGAAATTCCATCTCAGACTTCCTTGCTGTGCTTCCAGGTCTGAAGCTCACCAGGGCTCCTAGGATCTCTCCTGGGAGGAGGGCCCCCAGTTTAGGCAAATTATGTGCTTCCCCCTTTTTTCCACAATATCTCTGGTCAAATCCAAGCCATGGCTCTCTGCCCTGATATCTGCCCTCAGATCTGAGGGCAAACACAAATGGAGAAAAGGCAGTGGCCGAATTCAGGAACTTGTTCAAATCAAGTCCTCTGGGGAAGGCACTGAATGCCAGCGGGACTGGCTGCTGTAGCAAGCATACTTCCTGCCT
Source organism: Canis aureus (assembly GCF_053574225.1). NCBI lineage: Eukaryota > Metazoa > Chordata > Mammalia > Carnivora > Canidae > Canis > Canis aureus. Next base: position 66,466,549 of record NC_135619.1, read on the forward strand.
GGATAATTCTCCACCCACCTCACCAAGCCACCCATCTCATTCCAGACCAAAAGCAGGGAGGAGAGATGCTTTTAGAGCCTATCTTTATACCTGCATGTTTATTATTTTCTTTCTAAAGGAAACTTTATAAATAGGACTGTTTAGTGACAACAAACCGTCCATGCTTTTGACTGGGTTCCTATTTTAAACACAAAAGGGAGTTCTGGGGCCAGACTCGCCTAGGTTTGAATCCCACCTTTTTACCTCTTTGAGCCCCAATTCCCACATCAGTGAAATGGAGACAATACCTATGCAGCACAGGATCATTGGTTAAAGTGGAACAAGTTTATGGCTGAGTACTGAGACCTGACACCCAATGCTCTGAATGTGGGGAAACAGAACACTTGCTGCAACATGGGCAAATATCACCTTGGCAGGAAACTGTAGCTTCCCACATGGGGAAGTATCAGGGGCCGTTAGAAAAGTCTAAGAACCATTCTCACACTGTGCAAAATGGGGACAGGAGCTATGGCTCAGTGGGTGGCTGCCCAGGGTCAAGGGGGGGGCCAGGCCCCATTGCTTCTCCCAGCAGTTGGTGGGAACATTTTCCTAGCATTAAAATGGTTTCCATGACAACTTCTGTCCTGGTTTCTTAGTATTTGGTATCCAGTATGCACTGAAAATCAACACTCTCCCACACTGCTTATGTATGTGAATGGATTAGCAGGGGAGAGTGGGCTCTCAGTTAGTGGAAGATTACGTACTCAGGAAGTTCTGCCCATGGGCTGGAGGTACCAAAGAAACCAGAGGAATGACCAAAGCTTTACCTCATCAAGTCAGAGCACAGAACTGCCTGTGAGGCTAACCTCCTTTATTTTTGCTAACCTTATCTTTTAAAACCTATCCCTTTAACACATGACCCCACCAAAAAAGAGAATTTGCTGCTGGAGGACAAGGGTAGGATGTCAGCAGGCATCAGTGGGTCTGTCTGGGCTGTAGCCAGCAGCCTCAGGCTTCTCGTTACTCAGGTACTAAGGTTCTTTAATGCTGCTCAAAGCTCCACTGTATCATTTGGATAATGGTGAGTCTCCTGCCATCTTCTACCAGCTGTCACTCAAGAACTCATCTCACAGATTAGGATTGTTTTCTACTGCATTCTCCCTGGTTCACTGGTGACCCTGGGGAGATACTTCCTGGCAATGATGCTACCCTTTTAAAACTGAAACAGTTTTCTGAACATGCACTGGGCCCACAAGGAAATACCCACAGTTTTAATCCCAGGTCTGCCACTTGGTGGCTCTGTGATCCTGATTAAGTCTTAACTACTCAAGTGTCCGCCTTCTCAACCACAAAAACGTATTAGCACTTGCATCTCAGAGGATTGTTAGAAACTAAATGATAAAATAGATGAAAATGACTAACAGTGCTGGGTATCTGGTCAGCACTCAAGGATACCCGACGCTGAGTTCAGTCAGGCTGTCCTGTTGTGGTTACCCAGAGGGGCTGAAGAACATTGCTGCCATCCTGCCAACCTTGTCAACAATGAAGCCAAGGGGATACCCTTGTAGAAGCCCAGACTTAGCTGTGAAGAAATCTATGCTTCTCTGGCAAATTGTGGCTACTCACCTAGACTAACCTAAACAAAGCTGGGGGGTGGGTGTACTAAGAGGTCACTGGTTCCCTCAGCACATATTTATATCATGCTCTGACGTAAGTTCCAGGGCTGTTAAGGGGTGATTTAAAAGCCTATGCTGTCAAGGAGCTCAGCAGAGACTATACAGTGTGCCAAGTGTTATGGAGAGTTGGTAAGCACAGCTACTATGGGAGCCTACCTGAGGACACTGTCCCCTTCAGGGACCTAGAGAACATGTAGCTGTGCTCAAGGATGGAAAAGGCAAGCAGGCGGAGGGAAAAGCTTATAGAAAGGCTCAGGACAAGGACATGTGGGACTGTGGGCAACAACCACTCTGTCACACAGAGGAGGGGAAGGGAGACAAGGCTGGAGAAATTGTCTAGTGCCAGACCCCAAGTGCCTCACAATGCCAGACTCTGCATACTGTTACTGGCTTCCCCACAAGTGGGTATGATGTTAAGGATGCCTGTGTTCTCTTGGAACCCAAGGATGGCAATCTCTTCCCTGCCCATCTTGCAGTGTGGCTCAGACAAGACAAAAGCTGTGAATAGCAGAGAGATAAAGAGCTATTAGGGTTGTGGAGAAAAGTGGGACCACAAGTGAAGACCTACCACTCCATCCACACTGTCCAGTGGGATCAGATGCACCCCACATGCATCCTGCAGGAGGATTAGGACAGCTATACATTCCAGCCAAAAATTCAAGAATAACATGCTGGTTCTGACTACTGTCTTTAATTGAGGAAAACAAGCTGAACATACTAGAAGTCTGTACACACTGGGACACAGAAATATATAAGCTGCTGCATAGAAATTTTACTCCAAAACAACACAAATATGCATGAAGTCTCTCCTGTGATGGGGGCTGGCATGGAAGAGGGAGATTTTTATAACCAGGGTTGATGATGGAGTGAAAGGCAAAGTGGGAAGATTTCCTGTATAACCAGAGAACACAGAAACAATGTGCAGTCACTAACAGACTGACCTGGAGGGCAGTTAATTTGCACTTGTACTTGGCTGCGGTTGTTCCGGCTGCTGCTCTTTTGGCTTCTTTTTCTTTTTCTTCTTCTGTTTAGCGAGGCAGCTCAAAGCAGACTCACCATTTCGTGGGGTAGACATGAGTGTGGGCAGCTTGCCAGACTGAGTTGGATACTTGGTTTTCAGGTCATCTTTGAACAATGGCTGGGAAAGTAAATGGCGCAGCTCCTTCTTCAGGACCTTCATCTGCTTTTGTCTCCTACGTTCTTCTTGCTGGTCAGTTTTTCTTCCTTAAAACACAATACAAAACAGACCATATTTACTATGATTTGTAGAAATGTTTTGTTTCCCTTGATGGATACTTGTGATGAAAAATGTTTTGGAACTCTTGGGGAATCAAGGCTCAAAAGTTCTCTAAAGACGCTAGTATTGGCTAACTTCTAGCACAGTTTGAGAGGGATACTGGGGGGGGGGGGGCACTGGGTCCTTCACTCTATCTATTTATCTATCTATTTATTTTTATTTATTTATTTACTCCGTGGATCAATAATTTACTATGAGTTATGACAATACTAAATTTGGTCAATTATTCATGGACTATAAAGTATTTATAAATGCTACCTTAATTTAAAGCATTAGCCATTAGAATTCAAATATTAATAAAGCCGGTGCCAACTTAAAGGAGGAAAGGAAGGGCACGGATAACGAGGGCGGCTCGGGGAGGGGGAGGGCTCCTGGCTGTTACTACGATAATTCCGATAACGGGTTGTCCCTGGGAGCCCCACTTCTGGGGCAGGCAGAGGTGTGGGGGCCCCTGGGGTGGCCTGGGGATCCCCTCAGAGCGGGAGCCCGTGCCCTCCGGAGGGCAGGGCAGAGCCCCTGGCTGCCCAGAGCCTGGCTCCCCCTTCTTTTTCCTGCTGAGATATGCGGAGTCTTGCCAGGCCTCGCTGGGCACCTCCTTCTACCAAGTGCAGTGCCCCCATTAGCCTTGTCCACCCGCCACACAGGTGGTTCTCGAAGGGGCCACCCAGAGGCCATGGCGTGGAGGGATCCGGTCCTCAGAACAGCAGGGCCCCCACGGGTGGACCCCGCCTCCTTCACTCCATTAAAAAAAAAAAAAAAAAAAAACCCTCTGAGACAGGAATTCTCTCAATTTTACCATCAAGAGCACTTGCTAAAAGGTCACAGAGCTAGCTAGCTAGCTAGCTGTCAAACTGCAATGAAAACCCAAGGTTCCTGACTTGAAGATCAGTTTTCTTCCTACAATTCACCCATTTGCTACTTGCTAGCTAGATAGGGTGACCTGACAGGTACAAAGCCTCCAGGAGACTGTGAACACCATCCGGCAGCCCAGCTCTCCTATACCTCACTACCAGCACTGTGACTACACCTGTGGAGGTGGGTGTGCCCATAAGGGCTCCATACCAGCTGGTCCTTAGGAAGTGAAGCTCAAGCCCCAAGCCTGAGCTATCAGGAGGAACAGCTAACTGTCACCAAGCCCACTGGTCTGGTTCCCAGCTTCTGTGTTGACAGAAGCAGACAGCTTAAGTCGGCCTCTGAATTTGTTGGCTTTGGCACTCAGATGCCACACTTGTGGGATGGAAAGAACACTGGATCTAACTCTGGTATTGTCAGTTCTAGATTTGGCTCTCACTTCTTAGACTCAAGAGCTTTCTTAGAGCAGGGGCCACACAGATTCATCCGTGAATCCTTAGGCTTTTGCCTATGTTCAGAGTAGGGGCTCAGGAAAGGCTGGTAATGGAGCCATTTCCCTGTGCAAACTGCTGCTCTTCTGTGAGCTTCTGGTTTCCATATATAAAAGGACAGTAATTCCTGCTCTGTTTATGTCACGAGACTACGGAAGTCACATGAGATGATGACTGGTGCAGGAGTAACAATAATGATCATAAATAACAATTTAAGATGTGTCAAATATTATTAGGCACTGGCACAGGCACTTTATTCTCATTAATCAATACATCTTTGCAATAACCCCATGAGGCAGGAATTTATGACCCGTACCTTATAGATGAGGACACCCTAAGTACAGAAGAGAGGTTAAGGGTCTTGAGCTAGTCACACAGCCAGTTAAGGGAATGGACCAACGGTGGTCACAGAGCCTACCCCTCATGTCACTACCTTTCCATATGAGGGAGACAGCTGAAGGCTCCAGACAAATAAGACAGAAGGAACAAAGGCCAAGGGCTGTATGCTTAACTGGGACTACAGCCTGTCACAAAAACAGAAAAGGTATCTTGCTGATTTTAACAGGATCCGTGGTAGTGGCAAAGTTCCAACAGGACAAAAGTTGAAGGAAAAAACAAATACTGAATGTATTCTTCAAGTCCCATCCAGCCCACCACTCACCCTTATACATCTCTTCTTCCAGCTCAATCTCAAGGGCAGCTGCTGCCTGTTCAATCCAAGAGTTGTGTAGACAAGCCTGGAAGTTCCGATACTCTGCTTTCTCAATCTGTCGAGCCAAATGGATTCGTTCCTGGGGAAAAGGAATAGAGTGTTCATTTGACAGAGCATTCAGGCCTCTGGGAAGCAAGGGCTCATATACTTTGTGTCTTTAAAAAAAAAAACTCTGGAGGGCAACCCAGGTGGCTCAGCGGTTTAGCGCCACCTTCAGTCCAGGGCGTGATCCTAGAGACCCGGGATTGAGTCCTACATCAGGCTCCCTGCATGGAGCCTGCTTCTCCCTCTGCCTGTGTCTCTGCCTCTCTCTCTCTCTGTGTCTCATGAATAAATAAATAAAATCTTTAAAAAAAAAAAAAAAGGATTAGCTCCCATCAAAATGAATTTGTTCTGGTTCCTGATAAAAGCAGAGGGCAGTCATCACATGAGTATGCACAAATGAAATCACAAGAGCTAGCTTTCCTAACAACAAATCAGGAGAGCCCCACTTGTTGGAAGCTCACCTTGGCTGGACTGCCAGTCTATAGGTGTCCCAAGGGAACTCTTCCCCAGATACCACAGATAGCTTCCATAGGGACCCTGACACACTCCAACAGCCCTGAGTTAGGGCCCCACTGTGACTGATCAGAGGGACTACAAACTCACAGAACTGCCTTCCCTTTCTTCCATGTTGTTCTTGCCAAAAACACTTCAACTCCGCTCATGGGTGATGGAGTCAGACCACAATGACAGTAAACACAGAAAAAATGGAAGAGATCTTGTAGTGTGAGGGAAAGGAGCCATGGGAAGAGTGGCTCTCAACCCTAATGGGAATTCTGTCACCTTCATCCTTCCAAGCTCATCTCCCACCATATTTCCCCACACAGCTAACATTCCTTCTGAGCCACAGGAGCCAAAAGTCCCTGAATTCTTCTGTGCTTTTGCTCCCCCACTCCTGGAATTCTATTTTCCTCTCTACCACTCCATATGCAAGAGGCTTGGAAGAAACCTCCTCTCCTACCCATATAACCATAATGCCCACCAGACCCATGGTGCTCCATTTATACCTGAACTTCAGCATGGGCTTGGTCTACATCACAAGCCAGTGGACCTCCATGGAGAAAATCCACCTGGTTTTGGTACCTAACACACGGTGCCCATAGTCAGCAGCACCTATTCCGCTGAATGCTTGCTGAGTTAAAATAAAACCAGCAATGGTAGGAATTCCTGGCATTTGCTTTACAGATGTGACAAAACTTAGTATCTGCCTCAGCAAGACAAGTTGACCTTACTTCCCTACAACTACCAGGTAGCCACACTCACTGTCCTTGTCCAGCGGAGGGAAGGATGGTGGTGGTGGTGGAGGCAGTGAAGGGCTCAGGAAGAAAATTCCTCATGTTTTTGGCCACTCAAAAAAACCTTTACCCTTCTGCCATGTATAGTACCCCTATTCCTTTTTTTTTCTTTTTCTTGTTTTTATGACCTCCCTATTCAGCTGTTGGCAGAATCATTAGTTTTCAAGGGTCCTGCTGCCAGGGCCTCACAGCAAGGCAAAAGTGCAGCGGCATTCCTTCCCTCATCAGTACTAGGTTTCTAAGTTTTCTTTTTACCTTGACCGCGTCCATGTACTTTGTTTGCACAGGGAACAGTGGGATGTCCTCATCTTTCTTGAGGGTTTTGTAAATCTTCTTAAAGTTGATCGCATCCTCAGGCCCAATCAGCATCAGGCTGAGGCCTTCATTGGTGGCACGAGCAGTACGACCACTTCGGTGGACATATATCTCTGAAGTACGAGGGACCTGCCAGAGGAACAGGGAAATCAAATGCATGGTTATCAGCCAGCATTGCTCTTCTCCTTAGGGCCAGCAACACAATGCTGGGTCTCTCTCCCTCCCTGCCAGGTAGCCAGAAACCTCTCCAGCACTGTGGACATATCCAACCCTTTTCCCTTAGCCCTCATGTTTCAGGCCTGTTCACTATGGTCACTAGGTCTACCCTCCACGCCCCCCGGTCCTGGCTTCAGGCCCTCATGACTACTCAAGAGAACAATGAGAGTCACTTATTTTGTCTCTAGGCCTCCCCACTCCCCTTGACCCAGCCCAAAGCTGCCACTGTAATCTTCCTGAGTCAAAGCTCTGATCTTAATTCCCACTCTAACTAAAGAAACTCCACTGATTCTTCATTAACTCTACATGAATGATTGACCATGGTAATCATAACCAACATTTACTATGTAATTACAACGGGCCAAGCAATTCCAGCACTTTACATGTATTATCCCACTTACTCCTCACAAACAAGAACGTGAAATACTTTCATGACTATCCATATTATAGACCAGAAAACTGACAGAGATGTTAAGCAATTCCTCCTAGGTGAAGAATTAAATACTGGAGCCAGTATCCGAACTGAAGCAGTCTAGCTCCAAAGACCATGCTTACCCCTAGGCTCCATTGCTTCTACTCTAATACATACTGGATATTATTCACAGATATGATATAGGTGCTGACAATGCCTCCCTCCCGTGCACCCATGGCAAATACCACTAATCTAGCAGTTTTCTCCACTGAACCCAGATAACACTACCAATTCCAATGAAGCTCTAAGTACTGCTCTAAACTGTTCATAATGGTGCTAGAAATGCAGTTTCTTAGACATTCTTCACTTTCTTTCCCCAACATAACCCCTACTTGTAGCCAACTGCCCACTTCCACACCATTCTTTCTCCTTCCCTTCTACCTCTATACGCCCAGATCTTCCTCATCCTTAAATGCAAAGCATCTTTTAGAAAGCCCTTTCCAACTTCCCAAACTAGAAGCTACCATTCTCCCCCATATTTTGCAACCTTCTAGTATCTCCTGCCTTAATTTATGGTTGTAGTCATCTCCTCTCCTTTAGTGGGTCTGAGATTTCTCAGGGGACAAAACTGTGTCTTGTTCATCTGGATATTTCCCACAAAGACTGGCCCAGTCTCTTCCCCAAAAACGAAGAAGAAAGATCTGCTAAATTGAATTGGCACCCTGAAAGATTTTATTTGAGAGAAAGAGGAGAGAGTGCATCTGCATGCATGTGGGAGTGAGCAAAGGGAGAGAATCTTCAAGCAGACCCCCAGTGAGCTCAGAGCCCAACACAGGGCTTGATCTCACTATCCATGGGATCATGACCTGAGCTGAAATCAAGAGTCATATGCCCAGCCAACTGAGGTACCCTGGTGCCCATACACCCTGAAAGATTTTTTAAACCATGAAGAATCAGAAGGAAGAAATAATAATATTTCTTATAATAATAAGATAATAATAACCACAATAGCTACCACTTCCTAAGTAATTAACACTGTGCGAGGGGTTTCATCAGCAGGAACTCATTTAATTCTCATGGTAACCCAAGAGGTTAGGCTGCATCATCACTTCCAGTTTACAAATAATGACAAGTGAAACCAGAGATGTTAAGTAACATAACATCTGGGTTAAGATGTTAGCCCAGCCCAAGCTAACAGACTATGAAGCAGGCTATAAGCATTTGAACCTTACAAGGGTAGCCCTGAAGCCTAGACTCCTAACCACCACTCTATGTTAGGATTTGCCAGGTGCATACACTAATATTGTCAGTATTAAGAGCAGCTAACATTTAATAAGTGCTCAGTGCTCAGGATGTGCCTGGTGTCTAAGCTGTTCACCCATTAACTTATTTTACCTTAATAAGAACTTAAAAAGGGACGCCTGGGTGGCTCAATCAGTTGTGTCTCCTTCAGCTCAGATCATGATCTTGGGAGTCGTGAGATCAGGCCCCACAATGGGCTCCCTGCTCACTGGGGAGTCTGCTTCTCCCTCTCCCTCTGCCTTTCCCCACCCTGCTCATGCTCACTCTCAACCTCTCTCTCAAATTGTAAAAAAAAAAACAAAAACAAAAACAAAAAAAAACTTAAAGTAGACACTGTAATAACTTCCATTAAACAAAGACTGAGGCAGAAAGAGATTAAACAGCTTGCTCAAGGTTACACAACAGGGATTTAAGTCTAGGCAGGTCCTATCACCACACTCTTCTATTTCTCTCTACCAGGGTAACCAGTTCACATGCTACTATGCCCATTCCATAAAGAAAGTAAGACTCTAACCTGCCAATATCAATTAGTTTGCCCAAATCAAAGAGAGAGGGGCTATGTGGTATCAGAAGTGCCAAGGGGTTTTTTGAGAATAAATCTCTTGAGCTTTCCAAAAATGACAGCAGCTAATCAGTCACGAGATGACGACAGTGGTACTCTGCTGCATTAGGCCTTGAGGCCAACAATTCCTCCTCCCTCTCTTTCCTCCCTTCCCAAACCTTTGCTTAAAACATTTCCCATTCAATGCAAAAAAATCCCTAATGCCCCCACCTGGTAATGAATGACATGCTGGACTTTAGGAATATCCAGGCCCCGAGCTGCCACATCTGTTGCCAGAAGAACACAACTGTGATAGAGAGACAAAGCTCGTTAATAATAACTAATAGCTATCATTAATCAGATTCTTAACACCTACTGAGTATTTGATCCTGATCAAATAAAACATAGAGGTAAACAGACTTGAAAAATGAACTATACAGAGTCCACGCTACCATGTGGCTAAATACAGACAGACCTATCAGGTGACCCCACCCCAACATACCCATAGGCTCTAAGTGACCAACAGACTACTTACAAGTAGGCACAGTTACTGAAAAAGGGAGAATGCCGTAGATGGCCATACTTCCTCATCTCCCTTTAAAAACATCCCCACTTACTGCCTCATTGCAGACAGCCTCTCCTCTGCTGGCCTGCCCACCCACTCCCTTGTGGTGTATTCAATAAACTCCTATCGCCTTTGTTCTCCCTCAGGTGAATTCTTTCATCACCTGCACCATTGGTTTCCCCCCGATTGTTGCCCCACATTTGGGGGCCCCCACCTAATCAGACAGATGCCCCACTTAGACACCACATAAACCATTAACTTCTACCTAGCAACATTCCCAGGGAGATAAACCTGATACTTGTTCTAGAAACTAATCACCCTGTAACTTGACATTATACTGGACAAAAGTCAACTTAGGCTTAACCTCCAATTCTCAGGCCCTAATCCTGAAAACATGCACACTGACCCTGGTCATCAGTCTGACCCAAAAGGAGATGCACAATGACAGCATGGTAGGACAAAGCATGAGCTCTGGGTCTGACTGCTTTGTCTGAGGCCCAGCTCTGTCACTTTCAGGATGAGAAACTGTGGGCAAGCTGATCCGCTTATCAATTTATAAAATGAGAATAATGACAATAAATGATAAGTGGTATTAAAGCTAACATTCAGCAAATACATACCTTGGGCCAGACACTGTTCTAAATGCTTTATATGTATAAATTCCTTTAATCTTCCTAACAACCCTCTCCATTAGCTTCTACCAATATACTATTATGCCAATTATGAGAAACTGAAACACACTGAGGTAATTTGGCCAGCTAGAAGTAGCACAGCCATGGCCCTGATCTTAAGCAGTCTGGTGCCTATCTGTATTCTTAACCATCAATCTATTTTACTTCTCAAGGATGTTAGAACTGAATGAATGTGGTACTGTATCTAAAATGACAGTATGATACTTAATCAATTGTTAAATGTTCCACAAAAGTAGGTACTATTATCATCATTACTTATAGGTAGGAAAGTTTCTGTTGAGCATTATCAGCAACCAAACGCATTAGATGAGAGTAAGCCTGCTTCATGATGTGTAAAAAAGAGCTATCTTCTATAGCTTCCCACCATCTCACCACCATCCTGGCAACCTTGACCTAATGGCTAGAACCTGGGTTCTGGGTACAGGCCTGACTTACTCTTCCAGACGAGCAAACTGCTCCAGGTTTCTCAACCTCTGCTTCTGGTGCATGCAGGCATGTAGGGTCAGTGGCATGATATCCAGGACTTTGAGGAGCCCAGAGAGGCGTTTGATACATGAGATACTGTTGGCAAACACTAAGGTGCGGCCTGGATACTGCATCAGGAAGTAGTACAGATATAAATCTTTCTCATCAGTCTCACAATGAATCTTGGTCTCTGTCAGTGTCTCCACCGTGGCCTCATTTCTGGTCAGGTCAATGACCTTGGGCTTGCCCCGCATACCAATCTTCTGCACAAAGAGGTCAAGTTTGGCAGTTTTGTCAATTTTCTTAGTGTGTTTCTTGTGAAGGATTCGAGCAGGAGCTTGATGTACCAGGGTCAATGTGGCAGAAAAAATAAGCGTCTGTCTCTTTGGGTTGTACTGGGAGTCACCAAGCATCTCTAGCAGCTGTGAGAGCTCAGCAAAGTGGCCTTTCTCAACCATCCGATCAGCCTCATCGACCACCAGGCACCTACAGATCCAGAGAGATCCACATAACTTGAGGAGTCATTTATATAGCACACTTAACTACCATCTCCACCCTCAACACAGAAATACACAAACACCACCACCACCACCAGGGGCTCAATTAATCTCCCTCATGCAAGGTATTCTGAAGGCCAAACTCTGGCTGGTACTACACCATGGCACTTAGTGATAGGGAGAAGGCAGTGCATACACAATCATGTTACCTCAGGCCCACAATAGAAAAGGGAGTGAAAGAGAAGGGGAGGTATTGTCACTTACCTGAGCTGCCTAAGGTTGCTCAAATGAGGGTGCTTTTCTTTAATTAGCTCCCAGAGCCGGCCCGGAGTGGCGACTACAATCTCTGGCTGGCGGTTCAGCATCCTCTGCTGTTTCTGGGTAGACATTCCACCAACCAAAATAGCAGTTTTAATTCCTATAGTACACAAAATATAAGACCCTGTTATTCAGTTTGGCTGCCTATTTTCTGCCATGGCTGACACAGGCAACCCCAGATTAACAGAGACAATCAATCACCAGAATAGCTCTCCTCTCTTTGGGAGGTGTGGGGGATGGTGAGCCAAAAGAGCGAGCCTGGCCTGCCTCTTGGTACCACTCCTAGAAGGCATAATCAAATCTTCTATGGTCTAGGCCTTGCCTAGTTCCCAAACTTCATTTCTTTATATTCTCTCCCCTTTATCAACAATAGAAGAGCTGGATTTGAACCCAGGCATATATACATCCAAAGTTCCAGGAAAACAGTAGTGTACCACAATGCTGGAAATGATGTCACTCTCAGCTGTGACACATATCCCTAGAAAGTCCTGCCCATCTCCCTCAATTCGAACTAATATGAGCCTCCTCTAATGCCTATTGTCTGTTCTGTTCTGTTCTCTGGGATGACTTCTTAAGGTATCCAAAGAGGAAAGAAAACACAGGATCATGTAGGCAAAATACTTAGTAAAGTGCCTGGCACATAATAAGAGCTTGGTAAGTCACTGTTGCTTACTATAAAGTTGCAACTGTTGCTGCTTTAAAGTTAAAATTCTTATGGAGCAGCTTTTCCAGAAAGGAATTCCACGAGAAGATATATGTTAGTGCCTAAGACAGATGTCCGGCAAACTTTTTCTTAAAGGGTCAACAGTAAGCATTTTGGCCTTGTGAGCTAAACCTGTCAGAACTACTAACTTTACTTCATTCCTCCATCGTAATGCAATAGCCATAGACACTATGTAAATAAATGGGTGTGGCTGCACTTTACAAAAAAAAAAGGTACTTTGCCAACTCCTGCCCTAAGCATCCACCACATCCAATGAACTAACTTCTTTGCATCTAGAATGGCACAGAAATGTGTCATCCTTGGGAGAATGGAGAAAGTGTCACTCAAACAGTTTTCTATAAGGCTTAATTCTCTGGCAGGTAAGAGAGATTTCCCCTTAAGGGAGGAGCCACAGCTCATTCATCTTTGCCACCCCAGCATCTAGGATCCTCTCAGGAAGTATTTATTAAATCGAATTAAACCTCACCTGTAAACTTGGCCACAGCATCAATGTGTTGCTTGACCTGGACAGCGAGCTCCCTAGTAGGAGTCAGAACCAGTCCAAGGAGAGGGCGCTTTGGATGTACTTTACAAGTGGTCATTTTGCCACCCAACTCTTGCTTCAACCTTCCAGTCTCTTCTTCATCTAGCTTTTCCTCTTTGTCTTCATCCTGTTTGGGGATGGTATTCTTGATTAGGGAAGAAGGTCCTTCACCAGCATCATCATCACAGAAGGGTAGCATCTGGTCTGAGACAGCAGCTGAAGTCTTGACCTTGCTGGGTGTTGCTCTAGCCTTCACTCCAGCTTCACTGGGCAGGGCTTCACCCTCTATTCCAATCTCATCAGGCAAAACTTCAGACTCAGTTCTAGCCTCCGTTCTGGTCTCACCAGGTAATGCTCCTGTGTTACTTACAGCTGGAGTACGTTTATTTTTCACCTGCCACTGGAGTACTGTATGGATCATTGGAATGGCAAAGGCAAGAGTTTTTCCACTTCCTTAGAAGTAAAACAAAAACAAAAAAGTGTGAATCGATAAACACACTTACTTTTTGTCTAGGCATCTTTCTTTTACACAGAATAAGGGAACCTGATAGCCAAGTGCCACCATGACCAACCCAAAGCTCCTCCACTCAGCACAGGTTCCCCAACAGCACTGCAAGCAGAAGGCATCTGGAATTAAAAGCCTGAGAAAAAGTCTAGCAGACTAACACTGAGGCTTGAGGTCACCAATGTGCATTATACACAAAGTCCAAGCACCAAAAATCTAAACAAGTTTTGTCATTATTTTGAAAAAAACACCACCACATTAGGGTGTGGGGAATGGAAATCTATGTATAGTTTCCTAAGACCTTTGGTGGAGAAAATGGGAGTAGAAGACAATTTTCTTAGTTTTTGAGAAAATTTAAAATGACCACACTTCTTTCTATGCCTTAACATTTTCAAACTGATTTTTGAATGTGTATGAAGCCCAAATTCACATCCTCTGGGTGGTTAATACAAACAAGACAGCTCAAGTTGAGAATTTAAAGTAGTTACAAAGTTATAATCTCCCGGCTAAAGCAAATAAATGATCTCTGGTGGAAGAACCTTTATCATAGGCCTAAAAGAATTCTCACAAGAGGCACATGGGTGACTCAACTCCTGGTTTCAGCTTGGGTCATGATCTCAGTCATGAAATTGAGCCTCAAGTCAGACTCTACACTCAGCGCAGTCTGCTGGAGGTATTCTCTCTCTGCTCCTCCCCTAGCTGGTGTGTGCTCTCCCAAATTAATAAATCTTAAAAAAACAAAACACCTATTGAAAAAAGAATTCTCACAAGTAATTTTCAAAGGAAAATGAGCAGCACTCAGTAAAAAAATAACCCACAAGACACTATAAACAAGAATTATAAGAAATAAAAAGATCAAAGGCCCTTAACACTTCAGATAAAACAGTACTTTTCATCAGAAACCAAAACTAGAAGACAGTATCTTTATTTGAAGACATAAAAAAAGAACTGGACAACCTAGAGCTCTAAACTTAGCAAAAAATTCCTTTCGAAATAAATGCAAAATAAAGACGTTTAGGGCCACACAAAAGCTGAATCACTTATCATCAGCAAACCTGAACTACAAGAAGTAGTACTAAAGCAAGTCTTCCAAGCAGAGGATGCTACTGGATGAACTTCCATGTCTGTACAAAGGAAGAGTACCAGAAACAGTAATAGTGACATGGGTAAATATGAAAGATGTCTTTTTCTTAAATATATTATTAAGTTTAAACTTTTTTAACCTTGGAACTATTAAACATAAAAATGTATTTTGGATTTCTAACACATAAAGTGTAGAACAAAAAGCATAATGTAAAGGAGAAGGGAGATATAGTCTTGTAAGATTCTTGTACTATATGTAATATAACACATTACTATTTGAAGATGGACTATGACACGTTGAAGATCTGTACTATGAATCTAAAAAGCAAACACTAAAAGGATGTAACAGTTACAACTAAGAAGATCAATAAAGGAAATAAAATTCCATCATAAAAAACATTCAGTCCAAAGAAGAGGAAAAACAGAATAGCAAAATAACAAATTACAACTCAATTATTATCAATAATCACATTAAATAGAAACGACCTCAACAAATAATAAACAGCCAGAATCATGAGACAGCAAGACGCAACCTATGCTCTCTCCACAAACACCATTTTATTTTATTTTTTACTAGGCTCAGTTTAA
Organism: Canis aureus; assembly: GCF_053574225.1. Classification (NCBI taxonomy): domain Eukaryota; kingdom Metazoa; phylum Chordata; class Mammalia; order Carnivora; family Canidae; genus Canis; species Canis aureus. The sequence goes on from NC_135619.1 coordinate 66,481,639, forward strand.
TATAAAGCATATGATAAAGGATACAAATGAAAAGCCAAATGAAGAGGCACATAAGACAAGGTCTGGGAAGGTCCCAAGGGCTTCTGTCCCTGTGGAACTGGGGGTACACCACCCTCTCAGCACAAAGATGTGTTTACCAACCTAGAAGCTTCAAGAAACCCACTTTAAATACAATGACGTAAGTTAAAAGTATAAGTGGCATCAGCAGGCTCAGTTGATAGAGCTTGTGACTCCTGATCTTGGGATTGTTAAATTCGAGCCCGATGCTGGGTGTGGTGATTACTTAAAAATAAAATCTGAAAAAATACAAGTATGCAAAACACACCATGCTAACATTAATCAAAATAATACTAGAAAAGGTACATTAAGGGGATGCCTGGGTGGCTCAGTGCTTGAGCATCTGCCTTCAGCTCAGGGTGTGATTTCGGAGTCCTGGGATCGAGTCCCACATTGGGCTCCTTGCATGGAGCCTGCTTCTCCCTCTGCCTGTGTCTCTGCGCCTCTCTGTCTCTCATGAATAAATAAATAAAATCTTTAAAAAAAAGGTACATTAATATCAGATTGAGAAGATTTTAGAAATACTATGGGGATAAAGAGGGCCATTTAGTAATCAAAGGAATAAATTAATTTACAGGATATAATAGTCCTCAACATTTATACACCTAAATATAACAGAGCTTCAAAACACAGGAAACAAAAACTAATGAACTGCAATGAAATCTATCACGCAAGAAAAATTAAGTAATACAAATATTTCTAATACATTAAGGCAATTAAATTCGTAGTTAAAGCCCATCCTACAAATTCATCTGTGCAGGCACAAATGAATTCTACCAAATATTTAAGGAAGAAAAAAAAAATACCAATTCTGTACAAACTCTTTCAGAAAACGAGAATACTTCAAAAGTCATTACAAGGCCTGCATTACTCTGATTCCAAAACCAAAGACATTACTAGAAAACTACAAACTAATATCCCATGAACAGAAACTCAAAAATTATCAACAAAATTTTAGCAAATCAAATCCAATATATAAGTGGAAAAATACACTGTGACCAAATATGGTTTATCCCAGGAATATAAGTTTAGTATTTGAAAATCAGTGTAATTTACCATATTGACAGACTAAATGAAAAACCACTTCTCTTAATAAATGCAGAAAGAGCATTTCAAAAAATCCAACAACTGTTCCTGATAAAAATGTTCAGCAAACTAGGAACTGAAGAGAATTTTCTCAATCTGATAAAGGGTCATCTATGAAAAACCTAGAATTAACATTATACTTAATGATGAAAGACTAAGTACTGTCCCCCAAAGATCAGGAACAAAATAATGGTGCCTGTCCCCATACCACTTCAATTCAAAATTGTACTGGAGGCTTTAGTGCAGTAAGACAAAAACAAGAGGCATCTAGACTGGATAAAAACTATAGAACATCTGATGTACTCTTTAAGAAACTACTAGATGGGAGGCACCTGGGTAGTTCAGTTGGTTAAGCATCTGACTCTTGATTTTGGTGCAGGCCATGATCTCAGGGTTGTGAGATTGAGATCTGTGTTGCACAGAGTTGGCTTGGGATTCTCTCTCTCTTTCTCCTCCTGTCCTTGCATTTTTTCTCTCTCTAAAATGGATGAATAAATAAAATCTTAAAAAAAAAGGAAAAAAAAACCTACTTGATGGTACCAAGTTGCAGGAAATAAGGTCAATATACAAAGCTATCACATTTCTATTTTTTAAAAAAAAGATTTATTTATTTATTTATTCACATGATAGAGAGGAGAGAGAGAGGCAGAGGGAGAAGCAGGCTCCACGCCGGGAGCCCGACAAAGGACTTAATCCTGGGACTCCAGGATTGCGCCCTGGGCCAAAGGCAGATGCTCAACGTTAAGCCACCCAGATGCTCCACATTTCTATTTGTTAGCAACAATCTGAAATAGAAAAATTTAAGTTGCCATTTACAATAGCATCAAAAATACGAAATATTTAAGGACAAATCTAATAACCAATGTGCATATACTAAAAACCACAAAACAAAAGACCCCCCCAAAAAATGGATATACTACATTCATGGATAGAAAGATTCTGTATGGTCCAGACGTCATTTGTCCTCAGTTTGCTTTATAATCAATGCAATCTCAATCCAAATACCACCTGGCTCTCTGTAGAAACTGACAAGTTGACTTGATACAAAGGCAATTTAGTGGAGAAAAAGATACTTTTTTAAATAACAATGCTGGATATCCATATTCAGGGGAAAAAAAGGAACTGTGATCCACACTTCTCACTGTAAACAAAAGTTTACCCAATAAAGATCACAGACTGAAACATAAAACTTAAAACTAGTAACACTTCTAGAAGAAAACACTGGAGAAAATCTTTGTGATCTTGGGTTAGGCAAAAGGTTTGTAGATAATAAGCACATTCGTAAAAAGGAAAGTGATAGAACTTCATCAAAATAAAGAACTGTTCTTTTGAAAGGTACTGTAAAGAAAATAAAGACAAAGACACTGGGAGAAAAAAATCCTAAATCACATATCTGATAAAGGGGTATATCCAGCATATATCATGAATTCAGTAATAAGAAAACAACAATCCAATTAAAAAATGGGCAAGATAAGAGTGCCTGGGTGACTCAGTCATCAAGCATCTACTTTGGCTCAGTTCATGTGATCCCAAGGTCCTGGGATCAAGCTCTAAGTCAGGCTCTCTGCTTATGGGGAAGCGTGCTTCTCCCTCTCCTCATAACTCTCTCTCACAATCTCTAACATACCCAGTATTGGCAAGGACAGGGACCAATTCAAACTCATGACTTGGTGGGTATGGAAAACGGTATAATCTCTTGGAAAAATTCCTAGAAAGTAACATTTATTATAAAACCTAGTTCTTACACAGGTGTTTACCAAACAGAAATTAAAGCATATACCCAAAGACTAACACACCAATATTTATGATAGTTTTTTAAAAGACTTTATTTATCTATCTATCTATCTATCTATTTATTTATTTATGGGGTGGGGAGCGAGCACACACATGCACAGGGGGTGGGGGAGAGAGGGGAAAGGAGAGAGAATATCAAGCAGACTCCATGCTGTGTGGAGTCTGATGTGGGGATCATTCTCACCACCATGAAATCATAACCTGAGCTGAAACCAAGAGTTAGATGCTTAACCAACTGAGCCACCACGTGCCCCTATTTATGATAGTTTTATTTGCAGAGCCCAAAACTAGAAAGAACAAAAATATCTATTAACAGATAGGTAAACTGTGCTATATCCTTACACTAGAATATTACTAATAAAAAGGAATGAACTATTAGCACTTGCAATAATATGGCTGAATCTCAAAGTATGCTGAGTGACGCAGCCAAACACCGACCCCCTCCCAAAAGTACATAGTGTATGATTCCATTATATAAAATTCTGGAAAATGCAAATTAATCTGGTGACAGAAAGTATATCAGAGGTTGTCCTGGGGATGGACAAGGAGTAGGGCCCAGGAGAGACTACAAAAGGGGCCCAAAGCATCTTTTGGGGGTGATGGATATTCATGATCTGTTTGCACAGCAATTTGTCCACAGCCCCAAAAGTCCTTGTGAATCTTGGACCTGCAGATTCACAGCAGTCTATGGGGATACCCAGTAACAACTGCAGTATGAATCCAAATGTCAGGCTCTAGCCACAGTGGCTGATACAACTTTGCCTCTGCCTCCAGACACCCATTTCCAGGCTTCTGCAGAAACCAAAGCAGTGTAGCAAAATGCTTAAGAGCACACAGACCTAGTCTAGAATTCAGGTACCACTACCTTCAGCTGCGGTTTTAGGGATATTGTCTTTTGTGAGGCTGAGTTTCCTCATCAGTAAGATGAGAATGATGCAACCTCTCTCAGGGTGATTTTGAGAACTGAGTTCATCAATATAATGTACTTAACACAGTGCATGATACATTTTAAATGCTAAAAAAGAGTTCTAATTTATTATTATTACTTCCATCCCCTGGGGCTTCCTCACTCTTCCACTTATGTGACTCTTCTACAAGACCTCACCGAGCGTTTTCTGACCACTCTTTCCAGAAACCCAAGGCACAAAGTGTCTAGATGGTCTAGTTCTATACCATACCATCTAACAGTCACTAGCCATGTATGGCTATCAAGCATGTAAAATGTGGTTACTCTAAATCGATGAGCATCAAGTTCGAAATATATGCTAGATTTTGAAAACAGTATCAAAATAAGAATTAAAATACCTCAATTTTAATTAACTACATACTGATATTTTTATATAATTGATTATATACATCATTAAAATTAACTTTTACCTGTTTTTTTACCTTTTTAAAATATGGCTCCTAGAAAATTTAAAATCATGTACGTAGCTCATGTTATATATTTATTTCTATCAGTTACTGCTGGTCTAGTTGGACTTAGTTACAAGCAGTACAAGCTCCTCCCTTCAGTTAGTAATTCAGTCTATCGAGGTCTAGTCAACCCATCATTGCTTTATAAAGTGTTAGGTGGCCCAGGGAATGAGGGAACTTTAAATACTGCCTAGACCCAACAGTCACCTCGTGCCAACATCTACCTACAAAATCCACCTAATGGTTTTCTATCACACAAACCCTTCCAATAACAATAAACTCACCAATTCCCAAAGCAGCCCTTTTATCTCTGGACAACTCTTTGAGAATCAGACATTTATTCTTTATACTAATGAAGATCTACCTCTCTAGATGGCTAATCTTAACCCTACTTTACCCCGAGCCATTTAAGGTGGCTCAAGAATACTAAAAAACCAAACCAAACCAAACCAAAACAAACAAAAAACTACCATTTGCAAGTCACTTACAATGTACTGTGTAAACTTTACTTTGGCATTTACATTTAACCCACAAGGCTAAATAAAAATAAATAAATAAATAAGCAAGCAAGCAAGCAAGCAGGTACCGGCATTATCTCCATTTTATAATAGGAACTACAGGGATCAGAGAGGTAAAGGGATCTATCTGTCCAGGGTACCAATCAGAAAGTGGCAGATTTCAATCCAGAGCTGCCTGACTTCTGAACACCTTCATTCAACATTGCTTTTGTGGTTATGTCTCCAAGCTCCTCTCTCCCCAAGCTACCCAACCCATTAGCAGCCGTAAGTTTGACCCAGAAGCAATCTTACCCCAGGCAGCTAAGGATGCCCTTACCCGTCTCAGCAGCCCCAAGGATGTCCAGTTTGTCACGGATGGCAGGTGCCAAGGTCAGAGCTTGGATTGGCGTGGGTGCAGAGAAGCCTAGAAAGCTGAGTGCTCGGAGAACTGGCTTGGGTACAAATAGATCTTTCCAAGCTGTTACATCTGCCTTATGGTCATGCATTTCAGGCATCCATGTCTTTGCTTTTTTGGGCACCTTTGGAGCAGTACCCTGGGAAGGCTCCAATTTTTTTTTTCCTTTCTTTTTTTTCTTTTTTGGCACAGTCGGAGCTGAGCCTTCCGATACCACCTCCTCTATCTCTGGATCAGGATAAACTGTGCCATCTCCCTGGGGCTGTGGCCCAGCATCTCTGACTTCAAACTCTTTCTGCACACTGGTTCCTTCAGTTTCCGTGTCTTTATTCTTCTTCAACTTTATCTTTTTCTTTGAGGAGCTAGACTCTCCTTCCTCCCCTCCTGAAACAGCTTGTGCCTTTCTCTTCTTGGGCTCCTCCTTGGAAAAGAGACTGGAGGAATTTTTGGCAGGGGAGACCAACTGGTAATCTGTCAGTTCCTCAAAGCACACCAAGTCATCCATCTGTCCATCTGCAAACATATTTGGGTCAATCTCCACCTGTTTCCATTTTCCCACAACTTTGATCCCCTTTGTCTGAAATCTGCCATAGCTTGGTGGCTTTGGCCTTGATTTTGTCTCCTTCAACTTCATGGTTGCTGAAAAGAAAAGGAGAGAAGTGTCCCATTAGGTCGGCAACTGCAGAACACAGGGTTTTGAGGCAACACATATTTTGTGAACAGCCTACAGAGTTATCAGGCCCTACAAAGAAGTGAAGACACAGAGATACAGAAAGAAGATCAGAGAGAAGAGAGATACCAACAGAGCAGGCAAGTTGGCCTGAAACAGAGGATACGCGGGCAGCCCTGGTGGCTCAGCGGTTTAGCGCCGCCTGCAGCCTGGAGTGTGATCCTGGAGACCAGGGATCGAGTCCCACACCGGGCTCCCTGCATGGAGCCCGCTTCTCCCTCTGCCTGTGTCTCTGCCTCTGAATGAATTAAAAAAACAAAAAACAAAAAACAGAGGATACTCACGAGATGGAGGAGCACAGATGCGAGCGCCAGATCTGGTTTGGATTCCAGATCCAATACCTACCGCTTGTGTGCCACTGGACAGTGGTGCTTGTTCCTCCCTGAACCTCAGTGTTCTCATCTTTTTTTTTTTTTTTTTTTAAAGACTTTTTTTTAATTTATGATAGTCACAGAGAGAGAGAGAGAGAGAGAGAAGCAGAGACATAGGCAGAGGGAGAAGCAGGCTCCATGCACCGGGAGCCTGATGTGGGATTCGATCCCGGGTCTCCAGGATCGCGCCCTGGGCCAAAGGCAGGCGCCAAACCGCTGCGCCACCCAGGGATCCCTGTTCTCATCTTTTTAAAAGGGAGAGGGATCCCTGGGTGGCTCAGCGGTTTAGCGCCTGCCTTTGGCCCAGGGCCCGATCCTGGAGTCCCAGGATCGAGTCCCTCGTCGGGCTCCTGGCATGGAGCCTTCTTCTTCCTCCTCCTGTGTCTCTGCCCCCTCCCTCCTTTCCTCCCTATCAGAAATAAATAAATATTAAATAAATAAATAAATAAATAATAAATAAATAAATAAATAAATAAATAAAAGGGAGAGGGAGCACCTGGGTGGCTCCGTGGTTGAGCGTCTGCTTTCAGCTCAAGGCGTGACCTCGGGGTCTCGGGATTGAGTCCGGCATCGGGCTCCCCTCATGGAGCCTGCTTCTCCCCCTGCCTGTGTCTCTGCCTCTCTCTCTCTGTCTCCCTCATGAATAAATAAATAAAATCTTAAAAAAAATAAAAAAGAAGAACGTGGGGAGTTAAGGGGGGGTGAGGGGGGTCTGGGGAGGCCGGCTTCACTTAGAAGGGCTCCAGCCTGGCCCCCAAGAAGGCAAATGCCTATTCCCGCCATTCTGGCCTTCGCCCGTCCGGCTTTCTCGTGACACTGTCAGTGATCTGCAACACATTTCAACAGAGAGGCCCCTCGAACGGAACCGCATCCACGGTCTCTCCCCTTCCAGAAAGACCAAGGGGCGGCGGGGACAAAGGTAAACGGCAGTGCACACCCGGACCGGCTCTGGGGCTGCGGAGGGCGTCTCCATCTGTGTGGGCCTCAGTCTCCCCGCCTGTCAAATGGGGATGACGACGGTATCCTTCCCACGGGGGGTCGTTCCACACACGCACAAAGAAGTGACGCACGTCAGCAGCCGCCGGGCATGGCGCCTCGCGGGCTCGGCACGTCGGCGCGCAGGGAGGCTTCACCCACCGCCGCGGCCCCGCAGCGACCGCACGGCACCGGCTTCCACCACGGCGGGGGCGGTCAGGCGCCCGGGGGCGAGCGGCCGGGCCCGCGCCTCACCGCCTCACGCACGACGCTGACAGGCCTGACAGGCCGACGCCGCCGGGCCCGGACGCTCAGGGCAGGGACCCCCGGCGCCGAGGCCGGCTGCCGCCCTCTCCGGGCTCGAGGACCCCACAGGGCCCCCGGGAGCCCGCCCCCGGCCCCGCTCGGGCCCCGGTACTCACCGCGCGGAGACCCCGCCGCGGCTCCCTCACGCGCCGGCCAACCGCCGCGCACGCTCCCACCCCTCTCCTCGGCGGCGGCGTCCACCGCAGTTCCGGGGCGGGGCTTGCGCTCACGCACGCGTGCGCCCTGGGGCCGGAAGTCCCGCCGCTTCCGGCTAGACCCCGCCGCGTCCCTCTCCGCGGGCGGCGCGTTTCTGCAGTGCGGCTTGGGAGGCGGAGCGGGGAGAGCCGCCGTGCGGCCTGCACGGGCCCACCTGGGGGCGCCGCTGTGCCCGCCGTGCGGCCTCCGCCTCGGAGCCGGTGCTGCGCCCCAACGCGCTTCCTTCTATTTATTTTTAGTGCATTGGCTGTCCGCGAATGCGGCACCTGCTGTGTGCCTGGAGCCTTGCAGATGTTTTAGCATCTAATTTACAACCCACCCAGCCTATATCAGAGGTGCTGTTTTCTTCGTTGTTTTTTTTTTATATTTATTTATTTGTTTGTTTATTTATTTATGCATGAGAGACACAGAGAGAAAGAGAGGCAGAAACACAGGCAGAGGGAGAAGCAGGCTCCATGCAGGGAGCCCGATGCAGGACTCGATCTGGGGGTCACCAGGGTCACGCCCTGGGCCAAACGCAGGAGCTAAACCGCTGAGCCACCCAGGCTGCCCCGTGTTGTGTTTTGTGTGGTTTTTGTTTTTTTTTTTTTTTTTCATTCTGTTTTCTCCGGTATTTTCTCTGTTTTTTTTTTTTTTTTTTTTTTTCATTGCTCTCTGATGGTTATTAGGCTAGGCCGGCCCGACTCCAAAATGCCAAGCTGAGCTGGCTGCTCTGTTAAATGCAGAGACATCAGCTTCACGCTAGACAACCACCTTTTCCATGTGGGCATCACCATCCCATGTGGGAAACCTTTCCCATAGGCTGTCTCTGGCTGGTGACCTTGGGAAGTCCTAAAGGAATTCATGAAGTTTAGGTCTAGTGAGCCTCCCCACCCGGCCATGGAGCCACTGTATGACCGAATTTAACTCATTGGAGGGCACTCGGGCAGCTCAGTGGTTGAGCATCTATCTGTCTTTGACTCAGGGCGTGACCATGGGGTCCTGGGATGGAGTCCCCCAAGAGACTCCCTGCAGGGAGCCTGCTTCTCCCTCTGCCTGTGTCTCTTTGCCTCTCTCAAGAATAAATAAATAAAAATCTTAAAAAAAAAAAAAAAGAATTTAACTCCTTTCTTGAGGGAACTTGGCAGTGTGCCCCTAAGAGCGTGGGTGCATAAAGCCTTTGCTCCAGCAGTGGTCTGAAGCTGTCCAAATGGCAGAGGGAGGAGGAAGGGCTGCATATCTCTACCTGGCAAGACAAAGGTTCCTGTCCCATCCAAGCTAGTGACACACCTTGGAGGACTATAGTGTTGTCCTGACGGAACTTTGCCTTAACAAGGCTATTTGGTGGGGAAAGGGTCTTCAGCAGAGACTGGCTAGAAATAGGGCCCTTGAGGTGGAACTTGAGGTCAAAATGGGTCATGGCGGAGATCCTCAGTGGAGGTCTCTGGAAAATTGACAAAAGCATCTGTATTAGAGTTTTTCAGCGGAACAGGGATAACAGGATTTGTGTATATAGAGAGGACTTTAAGAAATTGGGTCACTGTGATTGTGGAGTCTTGGCATATCCAAACTCGATGAGGTAGGCCAGCAGGCTGAAAACTCAGGGAAGGGTCCAAAGACAGTCAACTAACAGAATTCCTCCTTGCTCAGTCTTTGTTTTATTAAGGCCTTCAACTGGTTGGATGGGGCCCACCCACACTGTGGGAGGTAATCTGCTTTACTCAAAGTCCACAGATTTAAATATTACTCTCACCCAAAAAACACCTTCATGGAAATGTCTAGAATAATGTTTGACCGAATTTCCAGGCACAGTGGCCCAGTCTGGTTGATGCATAAAGTTAACCATCACAGCATTCTAGGAGAGAAAAGAGTAGCTTTTGTTTGGACACCCTCCATCTTGGAGGAGACAATTCTATGGACAGCCAAGAAAGATTTGCAAACAGCACCAGCTAAGGTAAAGTAGCTTTTTCCCCCTCCATCTCTTATGGCTTTGTTCACTTGACCTTGCAAAGGCACGAAAAGCAGCCATATGAGGAGGAAGTAGACAAAAGAGAGGTGAGCAGGGGCAGCCCGGGTGGCTCAGCTGTTAAGCATCTGCTTCCAGCCCAGGGTGTGATCCTGGAGACCTGTGATCGAGTCCCACATCAGGCTCCCTGCATGGAGCCTGCCTCTCCCTCTGCCTGGGTGTCTCTCTCTCTCTGTGCGTCTTTCATGAAAAAAATAAATAAAATCTTAAAAAAAAAAAAAAAAGAGGTGAGCAGATTACCTCCGCTCTTCCCAAGTCTGTATTTCAGAGCCTGAATCAGACCTAAGCTGGGGAAAAGGGAGAAGTTATAAATTTGCACGTGAGAGGGAAATTTTGACATCAGAATAGTTGGTGTTTTGTATTCACCATTTTTTCCACATTATAAGAGGGGTTTTCCCCCTGATTATTACAGTCAGATATTAAAATGGCATTCTCTGAGTCAGTTTTAGTGGAACCACAAAGAGAAGAAAACAGTAAGTGCACAGTTTCCTTGCTCTCCAAAGCAGGTTCCCTGGAGAGTGTCAGACCTGACAAGGAAATCGTCTCCAAACCAGTGTCATGATACTTAGCTCAGTACCTAGTTCAAAGTATTAAAGGATTGAAATTGAAGAGGCCGAGAGACAGAATTTCCTTGCAGAAGAACATTGCTTACAATTTGTGGCTGAGGTTAAATAATGTATAATTCGACTTAATTTATTTCAACAAGCATCTTCTTCTTCCGGATTCCCAGAATGTACTCTGTGAAGTAGAGCACTTTCAACTCTGCAGTAGATTGGGAAATTTATTTTCTTGTCCTATTTCTCCTAGATTACATGCCCCTCAAAGAATTTCCCTCAGCATCCTCTTGGTATTCCCTAACATGCCTAGCCAGTGTCTGGGTGACATAGCGAATCATAGCTGTTTGTTGAATGAATGAGTGAGTGAGAAACCCATTGACCTTAGCTCGAGGACAGTTCTAACTTTTGCAGTTGAACCCATTACCAAAAGTGACAATGAGCACTGACTTTGGCATATAGCATCTGCTCAAAGTTCATAGCAGCTTTGTTACAGCCCCATACTAGGAACAACTAAAATGTCCTATGACAGGTGGATGGTTAAACTGTGGTATGTGCTAATCACTTTGTAATATATACATATATTAGGTCATTACGTGGTACACCCTAAACTTACAGAAAGTTGTACGCCAATTATATCTTAATAATTCCTATGGGACATTTATTCAACAACAGAAAGGAATGAATTAGTGGCACACACAGCTTGGATGGATCTAAAGGGTATTATTTTGAGTTAAAAAAGCCCTGTCTGCTGGGCATAGATAGAAGAGTCTGAAAAAGACAAAATCTGGGGGACCTGGGTGGCTCAGTCGGTCAAACATCTGCCTTCAGCTCAGGTCATGATCCCAAGGTCCTGGGATCAAGGCCTACATTGGGCTCCCCACCTCGTGATCAGCGGAGAGCCTGCTTCTCCCTCTCTGACTCCCCCTGCTTCTGTTCTCACTCACTCTCTCTGTCAAATAAAGAAATAAAAATCTTTTTTAAAAAAGAAAATAAAAAATTCTAGGATGGAGAACAGATTCATGGCTTTCAGAGGTTAGGAAAGAGGGGATAGTTAGAGGTTGAACATGTGGAGTATCTTACCTAGGCTCCTAAATCCTTCAAAATTTCCTAGGTGACAGGTACATCTTTTTTCCTAATGGGATGATTATTAGTGAGCCCTTGGGTGGGGGCTGGTCACCAGAAACACCAAGTCATGATTAGAAGCTTGAAGCTTTAAGCCCCAATCTTCCAGGGAGGGGAAAAGCACAGAAGACTGCATTGATCATGCTTACTTGAGGAAGCCTCCATGAAGTCCCTAAAATGTGGGGGTTCCTAGAGCTTCTGGGTTAATAAACAGGAATGCATCCATGCTTGTCCTGGAAGGATGGTGCACCCAAACCATGGAACAGAGGCTCCTGTGCTGAGGACCCCATCTTATATAACTTTTCATCCAATTGTTCATTTGTACCCTTTAATAGCCTTTGTAGTAAGTCAGTAATAGTAAGTCAAGCATTTTCCTAAGTTCCGTGAGCCTTTCTAGGGAATTGTCCAACCCAAGGAGGGGATCATGGGAACCCCCAGTGTGTAGCCAAGATGGACAGAAGTTGTGAGTAACCTGGAACCCATTTCTTAAAATTAACATCTAAGGGAGCCAGTCTTGTGGGCCAGAGCCCTTAACCTGTGGGGTTAATGGCAGTTAGTATTATAATTAAGTTAAATTGCAGGACACTGAACTGCTGTCCATACAGAAATGGAGCATTGCTTCATATGAAAAACCCACGTGTCTGGTGTCTGATGGTTGAGTAACTGCAGTACAGAAACTGTTTCCAGGTGCCTGCGTGGCTCAGTTGGTTAAGCATCTGCCTTTGGCTTGGGTCACGATCCCAGGGTCCTAGGACAGAGCCCTGCACCCGCTCTGGTCTTCCTCCTCAGCGGTGTGTCTGCTCCTCCGTCTCCCTCTGTCCCTGCTGGAGTGCTCACTCTCTTTCTGTAGTAAATAAATAGAATCTTTTTTAAAAATTAAAAAAAAAAAAGAACTCTGTTTCCAAATGCTCAACATCACTCTTGGCATCAGGCAAGTACAAATCAAAACCACATTGGGATACTACCTCACACCAGTCAAAATGGCTAAAATTGACAAGTCAGGAAATAACAGATGTTGGTGAGGATGCGGAGAGAGGGGAACCCTCTTACACTGTTGGTGGGGATGGAAGCTGGTGCAGCCACTCCAGAAAACAGTATGGAGGTTCCTCAAAGAGTTGAAAATAGAGCTACCTATGACCCAGCAATTATACTTCTAGGTATTTACCCCAAAGATACAAATGTAGTGATCCGAAGAGGCACCTGCATCCCACTGTTTATAGCAACAATGTCCACAATAGCCACACTATGGAAAGAGCCCAGATAGCTATCGACAGATGAGTGGATAAAGAAGATGTGGTATATATGTATTATATATATGGAATATTACATATATGGTATATATTCAGCCATCAAAAAAAAAAAAAGAAATCTTGTCATTTGCAACGACCTAGATGGTATTATGCTAAGTGAAATAAGTCAATCAGAGAAAGAAATTTTTTTTAATTCTTTTTGTTTATTTATGATAGTCACACAGAGAGAGAGAGAGAGAGGCAGACACACAGGCAGAGGGAGAAGCAGGCTCCATGCACCGGGAGCCCGACGTGGGATTCGATCCCGGGTCTCCAGGATCGCGCCCTGGGCCAAAGGCAGGCGCTAAACCGCTGCGCCACCCAGGGATCCCCGAGAAAGAAATTAACATGATTTCACTCATGTAGAATTTAAGAAACAAAACAGAATCATAGGGGAAGGGAGGGAAAAATAAAATTAGATGAAATCAGAGCAGGATACAAACCATAAGAAACTCTTAATCATAGGAAACAAACAGGGTAGCTGAAGAGGAGGTGGGTAGGGGGAGAGGGTAACTGGGTGATGGGCATTAAGGATGTGATGTGATGAGCACTGGGTGTGCTATAAGACAGATGAACCACTGACTTCTACCTCTGAAACTCATAAGACACTATATGTTAATTGAATTTAAATTGAAAAAAATAATTTAAAAACGAAACTGTTTCTCACTCAGATGGTAAAAGTAACTTACACATGAGTCTTCATAATTCATCCAGCACCTTGCCCAGACCTCTGAAGAAGCTTCATGCACCATGCATTAAAAAGTAGAAAACATACACAAGTACATACACATAAACACAGTATTTGGGTGTCCCTTTACCACCATTTGGTAAGTTGCCTTTTTTACTCAACAATACCTAATGAACAATTCCCCATGTCAAAAAATGTAAATCCACAACTGTGGAGGTACAACATTTTATTTACTTGATTTCTTCTTGTTTCAAACATTTGCTGTCATCAGCAACACCATGATAACCATTCATGTGCTGGTATCTTTGTATGCGTGTCTGATTCTTTCCTTTTTTTAAAGATTTTATTATTTATTCGAGAGAGAGAGAGAGAGAGAGAGCCATAGACACAGGCAGGGGGAGAAGTAGAGGGAGAAGCAGGTTCCATGCAGGGAGCCTGATGTGGGACTTGATTCCAGGACTCTGGGATCACACCCTGGGCTGAAGGTGGCGCTATACCACTGAGCCACCAAGGGATCCCTGTGTCTGATTCTTAAATGAATTCTATAAAGCAAAATTTCTGAGTCAAATGGAGTGGAAGTTTTTACTACATGTTTCCGTGTCATTAAGCAGAAAGTACATATCAGAATACACACCACCCAGTAGGGTAGGAGGGTTCACCTCTCAGCCTAGGCTAACGCTGATTGTTATCAGTCATTTACTTTCTGGAGCAGATTTTGAGGATGTACTCAATCATGTCTGTCTTGTCCCCCGTCCCAGACTCTATGACAGAAAGCTAACCACCGTGTCCTGCATAACACCAGTTCTGCAAATGACCTGGATTGTGCCACACTGGCTCCCCTGTGGCAGAGCTGGAAAGTAGAGGGGAGCAGGGGCAGGATGCACAGGGCTGTGCTTCCACTGCTTTTGCTGCCAAGCACAGTCTCAGGATCCGGTTCTCATCAAGATGCAGCATTTTTCTGGCATACATGACATGTGAGGCAGTTGGGTCACAGAGCCAACAGGTGATCACGGTAGTGGCTGCTGCACTGTTGGTGGTCCAGGTCTTCAGTGTCATTCTGAGGAGCATGTCCTTCCTGGATGTTCAACCTAGAACCTCCTTCTCCTCCAGTCTTGGAGCAATTTTGAAGGCAACTAATTCCCTGGGTTAAAAGCCATTCTGCTTAAGTTAGCTGGAGTGATTTCTGTTACCTGTGACCAGATCCTGACTAATGGACTCATAGGTGCCGAAACACCCACACACTGTTACACTTTTAGAAAATTGTTTTTCTCTTAGTGAGATTGAACATCTTTTCAAATATTTATTGGCCGTATGTAATTCTCTCCTTGGGAACCACCTCTTCTAGTCTCAGAGTCTCTCTTTAAAAATAGTTGTTGTTTTGTTTTGTTTTTAACAAAAAATTGATTAATAAGAACTTTTTGACAATGGGATACTAACCGTGCAGAGATTTAGGTTTTTTCCCCCTTTGGTAGGTCACTTGTCTCTTAACCTTGCTCATGGTGTTTTTAGTACCACATGTGGTCTAATGGTACCATCTTTTTTTTCTGCCCCACACATTGGCTTTGCAGTTATCTTCTAGTGATGGAAAACTCAAAGAAACCAATCTGCTGTTTCTCCCAGTGAGGAATGTTCTTGATGCCTTAAATTCTGCCTGGAAGGTAGAGCCAATACTGATCCTATGGCTGCTCCCACAATCCATCCCTGCAAACCTCTCTGCTGCTCATCCCAAAGACAGTGGTCATGCAGGATCCCAGTGAAGTTGGAGCACTTTGGGGGTTGTACCAAAGCTAAATGGGACTGGAGGCTATGAGTTGCACAGGGCCCTGGGTCTGGCCACCTCCTTTCTCATCTTGCACAGGAGGCAAAGCTCGGGACATTCAAGGGTATCTCAAGAGAGGCCTCAATTGCCTCCTGATTCTACCACTTGTTTTATTTCCTGCCTCTCCTTTTCCCCCCAACTTCACATCGAGATGCTCGTTTTCCTGTCTCTCCTTCATTCTTTCATTCAAAACACATTTACCGAGCTCCTGAGTACTGACCCAAGAGAAAAAGACAGAAAAATCTATGCTTTCGTGGGACTTATTCCATCAGGGACAAGAAACAGTAAATGTAATAACAGGCATATTTTCTGAGTGCCTGTGTGTCACCCGACTAAGGCACATCAAGCTTAATGAACTTGCCCAAGGTCACAGCTAGTAAGGATTCCAACCCAGGCGGGTGGCCAGAGATCATGCTCTTCACCACCAACCCATGCTGCCATATGGGAGTAGGGCTAAGTTCCTTTTGGTTCTGAGTTGTGTTCTCTTTGCATTGAGCTTCCCCATCGAATCGGCTCTCCAGTCTTGGGTTTAGCTTGAGGACAATTTGGCCTGGAACCTGAGTCCCTAGCCCATGGTTCAGTTCACAATTCCCTGGTGATTGGGGATTCCTTCCCAGCTCCAGTCTGCAGTCCGCGTTTACTTGTCTGCTGGGTTAGTCCAGGCTGAGAATTGCTGGTGGTGTGCCTGGCCTTCTCTTGGCCAGTGGCAGTAACTTTTCCTGGGGACTGCTGGTATGTTGAGGCACACAGATTTATCTCACTTTATGTAGACAAAGGCTATTGCTAACAGGGATCTCCAAAGCCAGAAAGCCACAAAAATTGGTGGGCATGGGTTAAGAACCTAAGACCTATCACCACCACACCCAAAGACTCCTGTGTTAGGATAAGTTGGTCATGGAACAGATGAAACTGACACCACATCGCACAACAGCCTCACGAGAATTTCCATGAAACAGGGTACACTATAAAAACACTAAAACACCAACCCAGCAGTACATCCTTTTAAGGTATTAGTTTTGGCCCCGAGAAACCCAAACGCTTAGTCAAAAAGATCCTTAAACTCTAAAGAGTAAAATGCTCCACTTTCTGGCACACTTGCTCATTTTATGTCTAAGAACTAGAGTCCCGGAAGCTTTAAGTTTCTACAAAAATAGCAAAATCTTGCTATGCTCATTTTGTACTCTGAGAACTTGTCCTGGTAACCATCAGGTTGGGGGCCCCAAGCTATGACCAGATTGAAATGCGGGTTGTACCTCATTTTCAGCTGAGATCCTAGCAAACTGCTGCTAGCCCTTGGGGGGACATTACAATGGTCATCATGAGAAATGTTCCAGTTAGATAAGATCATTTAAGAAGTGGACTTAAAAGTCCCCAAATTAAACAAACAGAATGGGATACATATTTTAATGGTTATACAAATCCTCCAAAATTCCAAAATAGCTTTATTGAAAGATGTGTTGCAAAAACTTAATGAAAAATTGGGGGCTCCTGGGTGGCTCAGTTGGTTAAGTGTCTGATTTTTTTAAAAAAGATTTTATTTATTCATGAGAGACAGGCAGAGACATAGGCAGAGGGAGAAGCAGGCTCCCAGCAAGGAACCCAATGTGGGACTTGATCTTGGACCCCAGGATCCCCCCTGAGCTGAAGGCAGACACTCAACCACTGAGCCACCCAGTCGTCCCGAGCATCTGATTCTGATTTTAGCTCAGGTTATGATCCACTCCTGTGCATGGAGCCTGCTTGAGATTCTCTCTCTCCCTCTGCCCCTCTCTGCATCCCCCCAACTCATGCACGCTCTCTCCCTCTAAAATAAAACCTTTTAAAAAGTTAATGAAAAATTAAAGACGAAGTAGGAAAATCTTAAAAAAAAAAAAAGGTGTGTGTGGGGGGGGGGGAGCGCTGCGTGGCTCAGCAGTTTAGTGCCTGCCTTTGGCCCAGGGCGTGATCCTGGAGACCCTGGATTGAGTCCCGCGTCGGGCTCCCTGCATGAAGCCTGCTTCTCCCTCTGCCTGTATCTCTGCCTCTCTCTCTCTCTCTCTCTCTCTCTGTCTGTGTCTATCATGAATAAATAAATTTTTAAAATCTTTAAAAAAATAAAATAAAGACGAAGTAGGTACTAGAAAGAAAAGACAGTAAGACCCACATAACTCCTACTGCTCCTTCCTCAGTCTAGTGTTACAGAACAAAATTAACTGAGGAAACTTGAAGATCGAATTGGCTTTATTCAAATATTCCTGACTAGGGTAGCATCCCATCTCGCAAGCAGAAAGGGTCTCTGAGGAGCTATATAGGTATGGGAGATGTTTACAGGCAGAAATGGGTGGGACAAGGAAACTGTTAGTAAAAGGAAACAAAAGATTGTTTCAGGCCTGGTCACCTTCCTTTGGGGTTGCAGGGGCAAGTGGCTCCATTAGGATCTTATTGTTTTTTTCTCTCTCTTTTTTTAAAGAATTGAGGAGAGAGGGTGGATAGTTGTAAGATCAACGTTTGATCTTTCTGAGTAGTCAAGAGGGGGTGAAATCCGCAGCAACTGAAATAGTTCATCCACAGCATTGGAGGGAAGACAGAGTATATGGATACAGATGCTGGGGGTTGGTGGAGCTGACATGGGGCAGAGAATTATTTTCTGATTGCATCTAACTCCTTCATGAAATAATAAGTAATCATCTGAGTGTCAGTTGGGAGAAGACAGTGGGAGACGCTTTAGGAGAAGTTGAATTTACTGTTGGAATTTTGTAGAATTGCTGGATAAAACAATGCCGACTACTGACCATCTGTCTTTCCACCCAGAAATGACTTAAGCCTCAGTACCTGTTGTGAACACCCCTGAGGAATCCAGTTGGACTCCCCAACCCCAAATGTTGTTAGAATGGTGAGACTGATGACACTGCATGCATGCAGGAATGCACACATATGATCATACAGACACACACACATTCTTTATGTGAATTAGCAAATTTGCTGGTGTCGAATGTAGCTGATGGGGAGTGAATGGGTTCCTGAACAGGGCTACGGCTTGCCATCAGAGTGTAGCTGAAGCTAAGAAAAATAACACGTTTATATCACACCACCCACGTTGAATATTTGAATTTAAAGCACAGAAATTTCTTTTCCATCTATTCTCAACACAAGAGCTATAGTGAACCTGATGGTGCCATTTCTCTGTAAGCTTCTGAAATAACTTCCCATTTTATTCAGAGACTAAGACCAAGTCCTTGCAATGGCTTATGAGGCCTCACATGGCTTGGCTCCCTGTCAGCCTCTGACTTTAGCTCCCAACTCTCTCCTTCAACTGCCTGCTGTAGCCACACTGGCCTCCTCCCTGCTCTTCTCATGCCTGGCTCTTTCCCATCTCTGTTCCTTCTACCTGGAAGAGGGGTTTATCTTGTTTCATCTCTCCCGGGCCCTCCTTGCTGGCTTATAAACTGAGGACAGGTACTTTGATCTTGTTTGGGTCTTGCTCTATCTCAGTGCCTGGATCGGTGTCTGGTATGATGGGCCTTCCATATAGACTTTCTGAATAGCTGAATGTCTGGTCACTGCAAGGATTACTATTATTCTTAAAACCACCTTCTTGTCTTTTTTAGAAATCAATGTTTATCCTTTTGTTGTATATAACTGATCAGATTTCTTATGAACTTATTATGCAAAGAGTACATCCTATTCCCAAATTAAATGACAAAGCATTTTATATTCGCTGATGGTGGTGGATACATTGAGCAAATCTCATCTCTATCATAACTAGATTTTTCCCTTGACTGGTGTAGGGGCCAAAGGCAGGCTACTGCAAAATGTACCACTTGGGTATATTGATTATTTTAAATAAAAGTTACTTAGGAAAAAGTAACTGTACCCCTGAAAGTATTACTGAACCCACAATCGATCTGTCCACCTCACGACCATTCAATAAGTTGAGTGACAAGTTGTTGAAGCAAGGTATACAATTTATTTGAGAAAGCCCACTGGATGAGAAGATGGTGGGCTAATGTTCCAAATAACATCTTACCACCTCCATACAGGGAAGGGATTTTTAAGGTGAAAGGAAGAAGAGGTAAGCCTCAAAGTTTAAGCAGATAAAACAAAGGTTAATTAAAATTCTTTAAAGGAAATTGTAGGCTCCAGTTGCACGGTTATCTGTCTATCTTGAACAGGTTCCTGGTTGTGGTTGCTTGGTTGTCACCTGCTTTTGAGCTGGTGACAGTTGCATTTTTAAAGTTCCTTATAGAGCATTAAATATTGTTGATTGATTACTGGTTATTACCTTGATTACAATTTAAGCTTTAGATTGTGTTTGAGAGTTACATGCAGGAACGTTAACATAGTTTGCTCCATGTTGTAGGTCAAGATTTCTCCTGTATAGATTATCTTACTTTCAAACAATTTGAGGCAGAAGGGGGTGGGGGTGCCTTCAAAGTAGTGGTGGTTTTGAGACAGAGCAAGGACTGGACTTGGATCCCCTCAATCCTGACACCCAGTGTTCCTTGATAGTGGAAACCCTCTGCCCTTTGAGTAGCATATCCTGTAGGAATGTGGAAGCAGGATGCTTACCAAAGAGGGAACTCACTATGAAGCCTGGAGAAGACCCAGCCAAACCAGTCTGCACTGAGGTAGACCCCAATGCTGACTTTTCACCAACTTTTTCCTTCATTATAATGCTAAAAATCATACCCAAGAATGGAGATTTAACATAGTAATGAGACATGCAATGCATGACAAATCTGTTCTATCCACTGCACCTGCATACCCAACTCCTTGTATCTCTTCGCCTACATGCATAGATGTCACTTCTTTCCCACCTTGGCCTCCTTAAACACTTTCCCTGGATTTTGTTCAGGGAGCCAGCCTGAAGGACCCTTTCCTTTGTACTATCTCCTTGATACTTGAACAGAAGCCCCAATAAAAGCCTTGCCTAGAGGGACACCTGGGTGGCTCAGTGGTTGAGTGTCTGTCTGCCTTTGGCTCAGGTCATGGGATTGAGTCCCGCATCGGGCTTCCTGCAGGGAGCCTGCTTCTCCCTCTGCCTGTGTCTCTGCCTCTCTCTCTGTGTCTCTCATGAATAAACAAATAAAATTAAGGGGGGAAAAAGGATCTCTGAGCAGAGCCCCTTCCCCATCCCAGCACCCTGAAGGTACTCCAGAGCCCCTGCTCATTCTCCTCCCTTGTCTCCACACCCCATCCCCAGGGTTATCCATCCTCCTCTTCCTGAGTGGATGTGGAATCCTTGGAAACCCTGTGTTATCTCTGTCAAGCAGGTGGTTCACACTGGGCTTCAGGATTGGGCTCCAGGTCAACCCACACCCCCATCCATCTGTCCACAAACATCTGCTCAGCACCTGCTGGATGGGAGGAGGGCCGAGGGGACCCATCAGACACAGCCCCTGCCTCATGGAGGAGACGGTGGTAGTCCTGATGTGATGACGCCACGTGCCTTAGCATGTTAGCTGAGAAGCAAGCAGAAGGGCTAAGGGTGGGAGCCCCAGGGTTGGCTTCTGGAGGCTGTTGCCCTTGACCAGAGTCCTCAGGGAAGCAAAGGAATTGGTCTGACAAAGACAGCCTACAGTTCCAAAGAAGGCACCTCCTGCCCAATGCTGGGCACAGCTGCCTCATCGATAAATGGGAATAGCACCTGGTACAATGGAAGAACCAACACCTGAATGGAAAAATGGAAGCAGGCAGGAAACTGGGATGCCACGTGGACACGGGGGCTGTGTATCCGCACCAGTCATTTTTGTCTTATCCAAGTCTTGCTCGGCCCTTGGCTGTCTCCAGTGAGCTTGCAGCTTGTAACTCTCCCTCCCTTGACCTGCTTGCACATGCATTTGCAAGACCACAGGTGCCTGGGTCACCAATAAGAGTCCCCAGGGGGCTTCCCCCGCTGCTGACCCTGCCAGGGCCACCCTCTCCTCTTCCTTACCTTGGTCTTCCAGGAGGCATTTTAAGGGCCTTGTATAAGGCCCTTTAGAATCAAAGCTAGAAGGAAGGCAAGCCAGGAAACCCTAGAGGCCATCTCGGAGCTCCTAGAAGATTAAAGTCTGCGAAAGTGACCCCGGGGCGGCTGTGGGCACACTGCCCCCCCACCTCCCCTTCTTCAGAGGGTGCTGGCCGGGAAGATCTCTGAGTCTGAGGTGAAGAGCACTGTCTGGATGTTGACACTGCCCGGTCGCCCCTTGTCCATCTTTTTAGACAATACAAATGACAAGCTATTTCCAAGTTTCATTCTCTAAACAGGGTCCTCCCGGTCTGGGGCAAGGGTGGAGTAAGAGGCAACTCCCCTGCATGCTCCAGCAGCACCCCCTCCATGGGCTCAGTGAACTGTTCTAAACACCCCAGAAAGCACATTTATGTTCCCAAACCTGTGGTTCTTGCACGACATATACTTCGTTTTGTATTCCCTCCTCGCCTCTCCCAAGCACACTCTTCTTCCTCCAGAACAGGACAGAGCTGCTGCTTCCTAAAGACAAACCAGCTTCTGAAGCCTCTCTGGGGGGCTCTGGTTGGCCCAGGAGCCCCGCTGCCCCCAGGGCCTGGGCCCTGGATCCAGGGTCAAGGGCTCAGCAGGGCTTGGGGTGGGGGTGGAGGGGGGGTGGAGGTGGAGCTTTCCCTCCCTGGCCAAGGGGAAGGAGTGGGGCAGCCCGCTACAGGGGCGAGGCTGGAGGCTCACGTTCCTACCATGCTCCCTTGCCAGACTCCTTTCTTCTGAGGCTGCCCTAAATACCCATTTTAGCCCGATTCCAGCTGTATTTGAAGGTTGAGACCACCAGGCATGTCAGAATTATCTAGTAACACCCAGTGCTGTCACGCATGTGGAGGGATAGAGACCCTCAAGGACTGTTGGTAGGAGTCTAATTTGGTATGGACTTCTTAGAGAGTATTTTGGCAGCATCTATTAAAATGTGAAAGAAGTCTGTCCTGGGATCAGCCATTCCACTTCCAAGAGTCAATTCTGCAGGAATGGGTGCCCAGGGGCCCAAAGACCTGTGCCTGAGGATGTTTGCAGAACATGTTTGCAGTTGCAAAGGAACAAACAAAAACAAAGACAAAAAGGCAAAGACTTGAGATGCACACAGCGTGGTAGGTAGCCCAGAACGGTCTGTAGCCACTAGAAAGGACGTCATGAACCTGCAGGGGCTGACTTAGCTGGACCTCAAGATGGGTTGTTTCATGAAAAAAAAAAAAAAAAAAGTCCAAGTTAGGTGTCTAGTGTGACCTCGTTTATGTCAAAAACAATAAAAAGAAAGGAAACAAGATAAAGTAAAAGGGAGTGCTTGGGGAGAGTCTGGGAGGAAGGGCCCCCAAGCTGATTAACAGTGGAGATTTAGGAAAGGTTGTAGGATGGGAGAGGGTTAAAGGGGATTTCACTTTTTTAGTTTATCATCTTACATTTTCTTGGAAGTTTTTTCTCGATGAGCACATACGATTGACAGTGAAATCACTCAACCCTCAAACATTTCCGCATGTGAGCCTCTGCTAAATAAAATAAATAAATAAAATCTTAAAAAAAAAAAGCCTTGCCTAGAACTTTCATGTCACAAGTACACCATGAAGCAGCACATGTGAGTGTGTCTTTTCACAATATCAACTTTATTCAATCACAAATCAAAGTTAATGCAATTATAAAGCAGGTTCAGGATTCTGAACTCAATGAATTTCACTCTGTGCTTAACTTGGCTCCTTTCGTGGCACATAAAGTACAAGACACAAACAAGATACAACAAGAGATAAGAAGTTAATGAACAAGGGGCACCTGGGTGGCTAAGTGGGTTGAGCGTCCAACTCTTGGTTTCAGTTTAGGTCATGATCTCAGAGTCATGGGATCGAGCCCCATGTCAAACCCCCCAGGTTGAGCCCGGTGTCCGTGTTGGGCTTCAGGCTCAGCAGGGAATCTACTTGAAGATTCTTTGTCCCTCTCCCTCTACCCCTCCCTGCGCTTGCCCTCTTGAGCTCTCATGCTCTCTCTCTTTCTCAAATAAATAAATCTTAAGAAAAAAAAAAGGGGGAAGAGAAAAAGAAGCTAATGAACCAAATGTGAAGTCAATCCGTAAACACACAATTGAGATGAGGCCTCTGTCTGGTCCTTACTGCTTGGTATGTCCTAGCAGAGGAGGATCTCTGTTATGTTCAGAGATCAACCAGGCGGAGCCTTTGACAGCAGTTGCCTTTTTGAGATGGTCAGACATGAAAGGACGGGCGTCTGAGAAGTCTCCTGGTTTGCAACAAAAATCCTCTCCTTTTAAAGAGATTTAATCAGTCTTGAACCTTGGCCAACCTCTGGCTCTGCTGGTTCTCAGTTCTGAGTGTGTCATCAGGCTGTGCCGGGTGACGTTGATAACTGATATTAGCGGCAGCACCCTTGGCTGACTACATCACTGCATGATGTGAGTCATTCCATCTTGCTCTCTACATCCAGTTGCCAAAACCTGAGTAACAATTCTTCTACAGTTTTGATTTCCAGTTTCCAGTAAACGAAACCTATCCCATTGGCTGTGCTCTAGCCAAGAGGAGGTTGTTATAAACATCCAGTCAGATCTTCGGAAACGCATTTAAGCTCAGACCTTGGGGTCTGTTACCCCCAAAATTTGCTTCTGGGTAAGACAGGGAGGGGTGGGCAGGGGCTGCTCTTTCCTGTGGCCTCCAACCTCTGGTAGGTGGTGAGTGGTGGGTGGTGGGTGGTGGGCCCATGAGTGCAAGGGAAGCCTCTGTGGAACCACTCCCAGAACTAGGTCGGTCAAGAGTCTACACCTGCCCCTTGGCTCTGAGACACTGGGACAGTGAGCCTTGTTCAAGCCTGGATGCAAGTGGCCTAGCAGGGGAAAAAGACAAGTGTTAGGAAGAACCAAATTGGAGTCATTCCAAGCCCAGGCTTTGGAAGCAGCTGGACTTGGGGCAAGTGGTTATTTCCTCATCTATAAAATGGGGAGAGTAAGCTCTTTATTCTCGTTATCTTAAGTGAGGATGACATGGGATTGTTGAGCCCAAAGGTCAAGAAAGAATTCTTGAGACGTTTTACTGTATAAAAAGGTGGGGTTTTTTTTGTTTTTGTATTTTGTTTGTTTGTTTTTTAATAGCGCAGGGACAGGACCTGTAGGCAGAAAGAGCTGCACTGGGGTTGTGACAAGTGACTGATTCTAGGTGTTTTTAATTAGTGGGGGAGATAAATAGTGTAAGTCTCTAAGGAATTTGGAAGTGGAGCTTCCAGGACCTTGAGGAGCCAGCTGCTCTTAGGATAGGGTTACCTGTGGTCCTTAAGAAACCGTAAACACCAAGGCATAAGGCAGTCATGAAGTCCTTGAGGAATATGATGCTGTACACGTTTCAGGGATCTATCAGCGGGCTATAAGCTGTAAAGAGATTTAGTTTAAGCTACCTTTTTCTCACCTTTGTTTTCTCATCAAGGGGGTGGCATGAGAAAAGGAGCCCGGAGCAGCTTGACTATAGGATATATCTCAAAACATAACTGGCTCTTATTACCTAATTCTGGTGCCTTTGAAACTCCCTGCAGAATTTTTAAAAAGATTTTATTTATTTATTCATGAGAGGCACACAGAGAGAGGCAGAGACATAGACAGAGGGAGAAGCAGGCCCCCTGAGGGAAGCCCAATGCAGGACCCGATCCCAGGACCCCAGGATCACGCCCTGAGCCGAAGGCAGACGCACAACCACTGAGCCACACAGGCGTCCCCATTTCCAGGTTTACATATAAGGAAAATGTGGGACAAGGTCAGTTTGTAGTGCAGATGGGCAGTGAAGGTCATTGTCTTGGGGCCAGTCTCAGGGTCTTAACTGCTGGGGGTGGGAGGTCATTTCGGTTCCCACCGTGGGATGCTTTGCCCATCCAGGCTTCACCTGAGTTAAAAGATAAGCTGTAAGAGAACTTACTGCGTTCAGGTGTTCAACAGTGCTCACCCTGACTTGCCAGGCAGCGCCAAACAAAGCACATCTCTCTCCATGAGGATTTATTGCTCTCTGGAAAGATTTGCTGGACAATAGGAGAAAGTTCCATAATCTCCCACTAAGAAAACATTGACCCTGAACTAACAGCCATATTCAGGGAGCGTGGCACCTGGTTCCTTTCCTTGGACCACACCACCAAGCCCTAAAGCACCAAAGAAGGGGTGTGGCGGCAGCATGCCTGCTTTCCCACATCTGTAGGGGCGTGTTTGTTTTTTGTCTGTTTTTTAAAGATTTTATGTATTTATTCATGAGACACACACACATACACACACACACAGAGGCACAGACACAGGCAGAGGGAGAAGCAGGCTCCATGCAGGGGGCCAACATGGGACTCAATCCCAGGACCCTGGGATCACGCCCTGAGCTGAAGGCAGTCAACTGCTGAGCCACCGAGGTGTCCCTTGTTGTTGTTGTTGTTGTTTTTAAACAAATCAGACTTGGAAGATAGAGACAAAGAGAGAATTTCTCATCTCCCCCAAACAGCCCCCACCACCCAATCTGCAGAAGGTTTGAAAAAACAAAGCAAACACTGTGTGTGATAACCGGGTTTTCTAGAACAAGGACTTCAAACCCTGTCTCCAGATAACTGGAGGTCAAGGCACGCAAATCCATTTGGGGCAGGTCATTTGCATCTGGAATCAGATTCCCCAAGCAATCCTCACTGGGATCAGGGCTGCGGGGCTCCCTCCCCCCCAAATCCCCCTTGTCTGAATGAAGCAGAGAGGCATCAGGTGAGGTCATTTCTTCCCATCTCCCAACATGGGCAATGCCCTCCCGTAGGTGGGCTGTAGGCTCAGGGAACCAAGGGGAGGCCAGTGTGGAAGCACTCACAGAATGTTCTTTTGGTTTCTAGCCAAGATTGCGGCAGCTGTGTTAGGAGGAGGTGAGTCTCTCCAGAGAAGGGGTTCAAGTTCTCATCTGACCCCTGAACCTGGGACCTGGGGGGGCAACCATCCTCATCCAGGCCCAGGTCTGCCCCGGACTCATGTAGATGATGGGAAAGAGGTGGATGGATGGAGATGGGCAGGAAGCCAGAAACTGGAAACAGACAAGACGCTTGGAACGAGGAGTGTCATGGAAACTCCACATGGAGGAGTCCCTGTAGGGACCCCATCCGTCTTTGCAGGGCGTTCACTCTGTGACCTCGTGTGTGTCTTTGAACTCTTTTGAGCTCCTGTTTCCTCCCGTGAAAAATGGGCCAATATTGCCCATTCAGTGTTAATTGCGAATGTTGCATAAGATGAGACGCGCATGGAGTTTGAACATAGTAGATGCACGGAAGAGACACCGCTGACTCAGTGCCCCCGGGTCTGGTGGCTTCTGTGCTCTGTGGTGACACCACGGAGCCCCAGAGTTGGGATGCAAGCAGAGTTTGGAATGTGCCCCTTACTTACACTAGTCCCCTGGTATTAAGCCCAGAAGCTTACACGCCTCTCCTTGATCCTGCGGAGTCTCACTAAGACAAATCTGAGCCCCAGGAGACAAGCGACTTTCCCAAGGAAGGTCCTGTGGCAGCAGATCAGAGCCCACGGAGCCCACAGGCCCTGTTCCTACTGACCTCACAGGCCCTTCCCTCCACCTTCCCCACCTAGTTATTCTCCTCTTATTTTTTAAAAAAGATTTTTATGTATTTATTCATGAGAGATACAGAGAGAAAGAGAGAGTGAGAGAGAGAGAGAGAGAGGCAGAGAGGCAGAGGGAAAAGCAGGCTCCATGCAGGGAGCCCGATGTGGGACTCGATCCTGGAACCCCGGGATCACGCCCTGGGCCGAAGGAAGGTGCTAAACCGCTGAGCCACCCAGGGATCCCCTAGTTATTCTCTCTTGACTCATGGCATGCCCAGAGTCTCTCCTTAGTTCAGAGTTCACCCCCAGGTCTAGGCACCCCCAAACCTGACAGTGGGGGGCTCCTTTTCCCTGAGCCCTCCTCTTAACCCAGCTCCTCCCTGTCCACAGCCTGCCCGTGGTGGCTGTGCCCACGGTGTTGGGCTCCATGGGCTTCCCCGGGCAGGAATCGCCGCCTCCTCGCTGGTGGCCAAGATGAAGTCCTCAGCTGCCATTGCCAAAGGGGGTGGAGTCGCCACCGGCAGCCTGGTGGCTACGCTGCAGTCCGTGGGTAAGTGTCCCTGGCAGGCCTTGCTGTGCAGGGCCAGGAGGACAGGAGTCTCAGGACCTAGCCCAGATCTGAGCCTCACTGACCTTCAGTCTCTGCTCCTTTGTGTCACCCTCCCTGTGCTCTCTGGGAGGTGTAGGGGGCAGGGAAGGAGCCCTGGCCCCGGGTATGCTGGCTTCAGGTTGGCTACCAGAGCGGGTTGGCTGGGTTCCTTGAGGATCCCCCCTACTCCCCCACCCCCAAACCCCCACCGCAGCTCAGCTTTCTTGCTCAAAGAGTGACAACTCCCAGCTCCCAGTTCTGGGTTTCTCCTTTGGAGTGAGCGCCACAGGGCTGCAGGCAGCTGCCCTCCTAAAGCAGGGCTTTGGGGGAATAGCAGGGTGCCGGCTGAGGTCTCTGGGCCTCAGATCTTCCTGAGGGGCCTTGGGGTCTTTGACCTCATGGTTTTGTCCCATGGAGCTTCTCCGGTTCTGCCCTTCCCATTCTGCTCACCCTCTGCTTCTCCCCCAGGAGCAGCTGGCCTCTCACTGTCATCCAAGGTCATCCTGAGCATCGCTGGATCTGTCCTCATGTCCCGCATGGTGGGCTTGTACTAGTTTCCCACCTCTCCACCTGCAGAGAAGAGGGCCAGGTGGAGCCCCGCCCACCAGGCAGATGCAGGGAGGGACCAGTCCCTGGGTGACACTGCACCCCTGGAGGAAAATAAAGAATAAAAATTGTTGTTGCAACCCCTCCTGAGTTCTTTCCTTCCTGCTCGAAGTCAGGGGGTTGGTTCACTCCTTTTTCCTAGTCTTGTGGTCACAGAGCAACATGGTGCAGGGGTGTGGTCCCTGCCCAAACAGGGGCCCAGTTTATGACTCTGTGCGTGACTCTGGGCAGGCCACCTCCTTTCTGACCCTCAATTTGTCTCTCTTGGGGTGGGAAGTTGGTCTAAATGACCTCACAGATCTCACCCAGGGTAGGTATTTGGCTCAGTTCCTGGGCAGAGTCAGGAACAGAGTTGGGGCAGAGGGGATCTTATCTTTGGAGCCACTACCTCAAAGCTTCATCTGCACATTTGTCTCACCCCTACCTGCTGTAGGGCTGATGGCTCTGTTCTAAGTGGCCTGGCTTTTTGAGTCACTGCTCCATCCTGAAGTCAAAGTCCACACTGCCCAGCCCTTGCCTTCTCTCTTCAACAGCTAGAAGGGAAATCTAGTTTTTCAGGGACTCTGACGTTTCAACTTTAGGGCCCTAATCTCTAAATGTCCTCCTCCCAGAACAAGATTTAATAGAAACTTCTCTTTGCCAGGATGAGTTCAAATGCAGAGCATCAGATTTGCTACGTGCTGATTTGTTCCTCCTTCCCACAACTCTGAGCACCTGCTCTGGGTCCAGCACTGGCAAGGTGCCAGGGAACTTGGGCTTTTCCTAGACAGCGCTTGTGGTCTGCTGGGGACATGGACCAACAGGGAGACAGCATCGATGCCGTGCTCTGGTAAATGCCAGGCCAGAGGCCAGCCCGGGGCTCCGGGGCCCAGCAGAAGGTATAGAGAGTCTGCTATAACAAAAAACCCATAAACTGGGTGGTTTGTAAAGAACAGAAATTTATTTCCCACAGTTCTAGAAGCTGGGAAGTCAGAGATCAAACACTGGCAGCCCTAGGTTGCTGGTGAGAAGTTCTTTCCTAGATGGGTGCCTTTTTGCTGTGTCCTCACATAATGGAAGGGCCAGAGCTCTCTCTGGCCTCCTTTGTAAGGAAACTAATCCCACCTGGGAGGGCTCCACCCTCATCATCTAAGCACCTCCCACAGGTCCCACCTCCTAATATCATCATCCTGGGAGTTAGGATTGCAACCTGAGGTTTGGGGTATACAAACATTCAGACCACAGCAGGCGTGCTGGGGAAGAGAAGTTTGGGTTCTATCCTGAGGGTTGTGGAGAGACAAGGGTTTCCAATGTGACATGGATCCAATCACAGACCTATACCACTGCACACTCTGATCTAGGTGCTGTCAGCAGCCTGACAAGATCTCGGTTTCCAGCAAGAACCAAACTTATGAATGTAAGGCTCTGGACATTGAAAAAAAGTTGACTCATCCATGTCCACAGGTGGTACTTAGCTAGGTCACTGAAGCACACTGCTACCTAGCCATAGGAATAGGGTATTAATTCAATGCTCAGTTCTTTTTCTTTCTTTCTTTTTTTTCTTTAATGCCTTGGAGAATCTAATAAAGGTTGTAAATCCTCTCCCCCCACAAAATGCACACATTCCCAAAATAATGCCTCCAAATGTAAGACCTTTATTAGAACTTCTGAAGGCCATCCTTGGAGCTGAAGCACTCGGGTCTGCCCTGGATCTGGAGAGTTGGACAGGTCGGTCTCACTCCCTGCTGAGGCCCAGCTGACTGCTATTTGAGGCCACCCCAGACCACACATTGTTCTGAACTCTGTGCCCTGACCTCCTTTGCCCCACAGCAGTTCCCAGAGGCCTATTTCTGGGCTCACCTGGTTCTTCACCTTTGGCTGTCAGGTTTGGCCTCTGTAGTAGGTGGATTTCTAAGCATGGTGCCCAGTGATGCTCACTCTCACATACTCCCCAGCCCTTGGGGCGTCGGTGAGTCCTGTGGACATAAGATACAGCTTCCAGAATTCTGTTGACAGAAAGAGATTATGGGCAGATGTGTCTAAACTAGTCCTAGGAGCCTTTTGAAAGCAGAGAATGGGGACACATGGGTGGCTTAGCGGTTGGGCACCTGCCTTTGGCTCAGGTCGTGATCCCAGGATCCGGGATCAAGTCCCGCATCAGGTTTCCTGCGAGGAGCCTGCTTCTCCCTCTGCCTGTGTCTCTGACTCTCTCTCTCAGTCTGTGTCTCTCATGAATAAATAAATATACCTTAAAAAAAAAAAAAAGCAGAGAATGTTCTCCACTCATCACAGAGGAGGAATCAGAGATTTGGAGCAGGAGGGGGATTTGAAGATTCTTACCACAGGCTCCAAATGAGAGCCCCATCAGACAGCACATAGGATTTTGCTCTTGTAAAACCCTAAGCAGAGAGCTCAGTGAAGCTGGGCTGGACTTCTGGCCTACACTATAGCATAATAAATGGGTGTTACTTTAAACTTCTGGCTTTGTGGTCATTTCGTAAGGCAGGACTAGAAAATGAACACAGGCTTGATACCTTCTCCCTTAACCAGCCTGTGGGTTGTTCACTCAGGAGCTGAATGAACAGATTCTGGCAGCCGCAGGGTTCCTGAAATTCCTGGCTTCTGTTGGTCCCCAACTCCAGGTCCTGCCTCTGTGACATTCCTCGTTTGCCTGCAGGAGGCCCAGGGTCAGGGGAAGCCAGACACATTCCCTGCTAACCATGTCCCGGCACACAGTGGCTAGCGTGCTGCAGGGAAGAGCATTGGGAGGCATATTCTCACTATGGGGATCTAGGATGGCTTCCTGGCAAGTCGGGCATCTTCATCAACTCCTTTGCCTTCAACTTCATCATCAACTCCAACATTTCATCAACTCCTTCCTTCTGCTCACATGAAGAGAGCATGCTCCACAGGGAAGGACTGCATTTCTGGTCTATCTTGCAGCTAGATGTGCTGACTGGACTGGGTTCTGGCCAGTGGGAGACGAATAGAATGCAGTATGTTATTCCCTGGGCATGCAGTTAAAGGGAGCAGGTGGGCCCACCTTTGCCCCTTGTTTCCTTCCCATGAGTTCTGCTGCAGGCAGGGTCATGACCATCTTGAATCTGCAGATGAAGTTTCAAGAACAGCACATTATCAGGAAGGCAGAACAAGACTGAGGGTCTGGGGAGTCTGGGCCTCCATGAACAGAGCCACCCCTACCCCACCCTCCCATCCTCAGCTGAGAATCATAGACTCAGTAACAGAAAGAAACGAAGAAACTTCTTCTGCTTAAGCCAAGAGGGTTTCTTTTGCAGCAAAGGTGCATATTCTAGTGAATATGCCTACGCAACATATTCTAATGAACACAGTAGGGAACCTTGATGGCAAGCAATAGAGGAATCAGCCCAACAAAGGGTTGCATTTACTTGTTCCTTCTCCATTCACCACTAAAATAAGAGTAATGGGCTACAGAAACTTAGAACCGTGTGGGCAAAGAGAAGGAGAGAGATGACAGGAATACCACTTTGGAGGCCAGAAATCACATGGACACATGGTTTCACTTAGTCCCAAGAAAGCTGAATCTTAAGTTGTGAGTGGAGACAGGGAGAAAGAGGCCCCTCTCTTCCGTGGAGGACCCCCCAAAGGCTCAGCTTCTGGAGCGTGGCTTTGGGGTAGACCAGCATAAGTCTGATGGATGTCTGTTAGGAATGAGGCTAATCCCCAGGGCTCCCCTCCAGTAGACAACTGACACTTTATTTTTGGCAAGTTTGGGTCTCTGGGACCAGGGGCATGAAGTGAGGCTGATGAACAGGAGCTTCATATTCACGAATGTTGAGACCCCTTGTCTTCATCAATAGGCACCCAGAACACTGGCAGCCAGGTTACTATGGCCAGAACAAAGGAAGAAGGATTCTTCTCGGGAATTTTACCCACCCGAGAAAAGAAATGTTCACATTTGACAGATGGGGAGAGGGGTGCTCAATGAAAGGCTCAGCCGGGGGCATCTGGGGGGCTCTGGTGGTTAAGCAGTTGACTCTTGATTTTGGCTCAGATCATGATCTCAGGGTTGTAAGATGAAGGCTTAAGATTTGCTCTCTGCCTCTTGCCTACCTCTAAAAAAAATGTTAAGAAAGAAAAAAAAGAGAGAAAGAGAGAGAGAGAGAGAGAGAGACTCAGGCAGATCATTAGTACAGTCATAGGTTTGACATAGAGCCACTACCGCAGCAGAGCCCGACATCAGACATCTATGAAGGCTCAGACACAAAAGGGAAACAATGTCGCTGGCCCTTTATCCCCTTTCACCCCCAACCTTCCAACAGAAACACAGTTTCATCACTGATTTCCCCACTGAGAGCAGAGGGACCCAAGGGGGACCACAGTGGCTGGTCTGAAAATACAGAAGACAGTGGGTGCAGGAAGAGGCCCTGCGGTAAGGGGAGTATAGCCGGCCTAGGAGAGATGCTCCACTCTATGACTTCCATTAGCACCCAGTCTGGGTGAGAGAAGAAAGGGAGCCCCGCCACCATCCTGAGTCCCCACGGCCACTTCGGAGAAACCTCTACAGCCCCCTGAAGACCCACAGAGCAATTCTAAAAGTGCTAGAACAGGAGGATCAAAATGAGTAACATTAAAAACACATCTACCGTGGCCAACATTCTTTTTTTTTAATAAATTTATTTTTATTGGTGTTTAATTTGCCAACATACAGAATAACACCCAGTGCTCATCCCGTCAAGTGCCCCCCTCAGTGCCCGTCACCCATTCACCCCCACCCCCCGCCCTCCTCCCCTTCCACCACCCCTAGTTCATTTCCCAGAGTTAGGAGTCTTTATGTTCTGTCTCCCTTTCTGATATTTCCCACACATTTCTTCTCCCTTCCCTTATATTCCCTTTCACTATTATTTATATTCCCCAAATGAATGAGAACATATAATGTTTGTCCTTCTCCGACTGACTTACTTCACTCAGCATAATACCCTCCAGTTCCATTCACATTGAAGCAAATGGTGGGTATTTGTCGTTTCTAATGGCTGAGGAATATTCCATTGTATACATAAATGTGGCCAACATTCTAAGAAGGGTGATGCTGCTGCCTCTCTTTTATAGATCTTGTTAAGAGAACTAGTTAAGAGGCACCTGGGTGGCTCAGTCAGCTAAGTGTCTGGCTTGGGCTCAGGTCATGATCCTAGGATCCTGGGATCCAACTCCAAGTCCCGCTCCTTGCTCAGCAGGGAGTCTGCTTCTCCCTCTCCTTTGGCCCCTCCCCTGGGTCATGCTTGCTCGCTCTCTCAAATAAATAAATAAAATGTCAAAAAAAAAAAAAAAAAAAGAACCCATTAAGAAATGATTCAAAGATCCCAACTCCTGCTGCTATTAAGATGGGCATCTTCCCACAGGCTGAGAATGGCTGGCTTTATGGGTTATTTCCAGATTTGTAGTCTTACTCTGGCTCCTTGCCCACCAACGCCCTACCACCTGCCTCCTTGAACAGCCTGTCTGTATTCAGGGAGATAAAATTATTTTTGAAATGGATCAATTCAATTGATGAAGAGGTAGGGTAGGGGGTGGGGAGGTAGGAGAGTTGAACAGTTTCAGCCACCTTCCGGCCGGCCCCAGCCAGAATTTCTGGAGTGCCTTTGGTAATAGGGATTTTCTAGAGAAGGAAATTGAGAAGAGACATTTTTTTTTTCAAACAGAAATTGTGCCAGGCTTTTTCCTGACAATTGCAAAGACTTAGGGGGCAGTCCACTGGTTTGAGTGATTTACCCCTTGAGTCCTTACCCAGCCTCAGAGCTGAGCTGTTTTCTCTGCTGGAATGCCCACATTCCTGTGGCATTGGCTGGCTGTGGCGAGACAGACCATAAAGCCTCTTGTCTGAGCCTCATTCTGAGGCGGGGAGAAGGATAAGGCCTGAACACAGCCAAGTTTCAGAAGCAATCTAATATGGCACTGCAGTCGTCCTGGGCTCAGCCCTGTAGGCCCCTGAGCTGGCCTGAGGAGAGGGCGGGAAGTTGTCTTGGGCTGAGGCTCCACCAGGAGGACTGGAGTCCAAGTGCTTTGTTTGGGATGTGACCCCAGGGGGCACCAGCCAGGAATGAAAGATGAGGTGGGGAAAGACACAGCCAAGAAAGGGCCCATTCATGGGTTGGCTCTGTGGCCAACTGAGGCTTGATCTCAATAGCCCTGTCCCGTCCCCAAGGGTAGGAGTTTCTCTCTGAGCCCTGGAAGGTTTGGCATTCCAACCTTAGGGGGAAACGTGTTCTTCCTCCCACCCTCCCCCATCCATAGGGATTGTCATCAGTGCTCTGGTGGTTTAAAGGTTTACTGCCCTACCCCCAGCAATGTGAGGCTTTTGCTCCCAGGGGGAGCAGGAGCGTGGGGCTGTAGCTCCTTCCCTATTTCTTCTCCGCGAGGGAAGTTTTCTTCAGGGTTTCTGCCTGCCGTGTCTTTCTCAGTGGAGCACCCAGCAGGCCTGCTGCTTCAGCTTTTAGGGGTTCAAGAAAAGGTAATTTTCCTATATATTTTATATTCATTTTAAAAATTATTTTTTGTATGTTGTCTGGATTTTTCTCGTTGCAGGTTGGGAGTGATAATGCTAGCAGCCCTTCCTGTTGATAGGCACACAAGTGGTCTATAAAATGCAGAGGGTGCCCCTGGACACCTCAAGACTACTGGGGTGGGGGCAGCCTGGGTGTCTCGGCGGTTTAGCGCTGCCTTCAGTCCAGGGCCTGATCCTGGAGACCCAGGATTGAGTCCCACGTCAGGCTCCCTGTATGGAGCCTGCTTCTCCCTCTGCCTGTGTCTCTGCCTCTCTCTCTCTCTCTCTCTCTGTGTTTCTCATGAATAAATAAATAAAATATTTAAAAAAAGACTACTGGGGTGTAAGCAGAAGTTTTAGAATTTCTATTTATGTTATATCTCATCCTCAAAAACGAAGCCAAACCAAAACAACAAACAAGTACACAAAAAACAACTGCAGAGAATGAGACCTCTCTGGCAAGAGGTAAGCTGTCACCCGGACATGAGTGGAGACAGGGGACACCAAGAACACTTATCACAATTGGAACTGGAGGATTTTTCCCAACACAGTGAGGTGACCATTCCTGATTCAGTCTCTTGCCCGGAAGCTCCACTGTGACATTCAGCATACTATGTTGGCCTGGTGGCTTGCTTGTCAGCCTCCCCACTGGACTTTGAGGTCGGGTGGGGAAAGGCCTGTGTCTGGCTCATCTCAGGATGTAGGGTTCATGCATGAGGAAGGGCGAAGTGTTTTGGGGTCAGCGGCTCATTAGGTATCCTGGCTACCCTTCACCCTGGCTGCCTAACTGGAACGTTTGTCAACGTCAACCCCATCGTGGAACTGAGGCCCACAGAAGGTCTAAGAATGGCCCTGGGTATATACAGCCCATCCCTTGTAAGACTAGGACTAACCAAAGCCTCCTGCCAACTTGATTCTGTGCTAAGTCAGCCCTGTCCTGGCCCCCTCCTTGATGCAGGTTGGGAGGATGGGGGATTCCATCCCCCTACTCCCCTCCCCCAGCAGGGCTGCAAGAGGCAAAGACAGGGAGACGTGTCTGCACATGACCTTTCTTTGTTTTGTTTTAAGATACTATTTATTTATTCATGAGAGACACAGAAAGAGAGGCAGAGACACAGGCAGAGGGAGAAGCAGGCCCCCTCCCATGCGGGACTCTATCCCAGGACCCCAGGATCACAACGACCTAGACAGAAGGCAAATGCTCAACCACTGAGCCACCCAGGTGTCCCTGTGCATGATCTTTATTTCTCATGCTTCTCTGACCCGACTGGGGGGTTTGGAGGTTCAGCTTGGGATTCAGTTTCTTCTTGCTGTTCCCCTTCAGCCCTGGGTTCTTCTGGGGGAGAGGAAGATTCCTTTTTTGGTTTTCCAAGGTAGGCTCCTAAACCTGACCCAAGAGAGGCCAGGAGGACTTTGGTTGACGTGCAGAGCCCAGCTGCCCCTGAAGAAGAGACCGAGGGTGAGCAGGGAAACATGCAGCGGCCAGTGGCCCCCCATCCCCGCTGGAGGTGTGAGGCCCAGACACCTGGATCCCTCCTCTAAGGTTCTGAAAACCCCCAGGGCTTGGCCTTGGGCAGAGGTCGCTGGAGGTGGCTGCCAAGTGAGGAAGTGGGACGCAGAGGAGTCAGCCACAGAGCCTGAGAGCGACAGGTCCCCTTACGGTCACACAGGAAGCCACTGAGGCCCAGAGGGGAAGGGACCCTGCCGGTCCACCCAGGTGTCAGGTCCTGGTAGGGCTGCACCCAGAGCCCTGGGCTCCTTCTCCCTCCTGGAGCTCCCTATCCCTCCACTGCTATGGAACCTCACTCAGAAGGAGCCAGAGACAGGACAGTGAGGGAGGCAAAGGGCCAAGAAGGAGGAGGATGTCGCAGGCCTGGGGGGAGAGGACAGGCCGTGCCTCGGGGCTCGCCTCTGGCCCGAGTCCACTCCTGGCTCTGCTCGCGTCCCTCCCATTGCCCCCTCCTCTCCTCCCCGCTCCCCCTCCCTCCCCGTCCCCCCTCCTCCCCCCTCCCCCCCAGCCCCCAACAAACCCACGGACTGCAGCGTAGCCACCAGGCTGCCGGCGGCGACTCCACCCCCGTTGGCGACAGCGGCCGCGGACATCATCTTGGCCGCCAGCGAGGAGGCGGCGATTCCGGCCCCGGTGAAGCCCGCGGCGCCCAGGGCCACCGGCACCGCCGCCACCGCCGCGACTGCGGGCACGCGGAGCTGGTCAGGGCGCGGCCGGGCCGGGGACCCCCCCCGGGACCCCTGGGCGGTGTCGGGGCCTGTCTGCGCCGCGCGGAGGGGGTCCCGGGGCGGAGACAGGGGTGGGGGTGGGGGTGGGCGAAGGGGTCTCTAACCCCGCCTCGGCCCGGGTCTCTAACGTGGCTGTGCGACCCGGGGGGGGGGGGCACTGGCCGCGCGGGGCCCCGTGTGCGGACGTGTGGGCGCTGAAATACCCCAGAGCGGGGTTTCGCAGCAATCACCCCTCCCCCTCCCCCGCCCCGCCCCCATCAATGGAAATCTCCACCTGCCGGTTCGTAGGCGGCCGGGAGGGGCGCGCCGCCGGACAGGTGTCCTCTGGGGCGCAGGGCTGCACCCCGGGCCTCCCTCCGTCCCTACCCTGCCACGGCCGCGAGGCTACAGGCCACTCACCTCCTCCCACTACAGCAAAGGCCGCCTGTTCTGGGGAGACGAAAATGGGGAGAGAGAGAAGGCGTCAGCTGGGTAGGAGGGGGAGGGGCCGGGGCAAGGAGCGAGGGTGCAGCGCCGCGTGGGGCTCGGGGTCCCGGGGTCCCGGCGCCCCGGGGGGGAGACTCACTCATCATCGCGGAGAGCCCCGCCTTCTCCCCGAGCAGCTCTGCAAACGCCTCAGCTGCACCGGGTGTTATTTCCTGGGCCAACCAATGGGGACACCCCCATCCCCCCCAGGGCGGGCCCTTTCGCGGATGTCAGCCCCAGCAAAACCCGGGGCGGTCCTCCCCACCCGCACCCCAGCTCCACCCACTTCTCGCGGCTGCTCCCCCCCTCGGCTGGCCTCCCTGCGCAGCGCTGGTGGCCCCCCTGCCTGGTGCCCCCACCCAAGAGGGAAGCTCCCTAAAGCATCTGAACAACGGAAGAATTGTTTCCAGCAAAAAAAAAAAAAACAAAAACAAACAAAAAAAAACCCAAATTTAAAGAAAACACCCAATACAGATTACTGCTGCACAGCAAGGGTTTGAACTCTGGGGGGTCCACTTTTGTACTGATTTTTTTTTATAGTACAGTACTGTGAATATATTTTCTCTTATGATTTTTTAAACATCACATTCTTTTCTCTAGCTTATTTTATTGTAAGAATACAGTGTATAAAACATGTAACTCAAAAGATGTGTGAATTGACTTTATATGAGTGGTAAGGGAGAAGCAGGCTCCCCTAGGGCAGGGATCCCCCCGCCCCATGCGGGACTGGGTCCCAGGACCCTGGAATCGTGACCTGAGCTGAAGGCAGATGCTTAACCGACTGAGCCACCTAGGCACCCCCCAGTTTTATTTTTAAAGTTAACAGAAGCTAATTATTTTCGGGTTTACTAGGCTTATGCAATCCTTATGTTATGAATTATCTTCGCACATTCTTGGGTTTTTTTTTTTTTTAACATGGAGATGTTATTTTTTCCCTTACAATGTATAGGAAATATATATATATATTTCATTATATATATCTCTTAATTCACTCTCACAAATGTTGCAGAACTTTGTTTTGAGTTCAGCACCTTTTTGCTTTTCTTAACACAGAAAACTTTAATACCTATATAAATTTGTCAATATTTTACTTCTTTATTTTTGTCTTTGTTGCCTCAAAAAGTTGTTCCCGTCAGCTATCAGACATCATCACTTGCATTTTCTTTGGGTTCTTCTGGGGCTTCACTTTTTAAAATTAACTTTTTATTCCATCTAGAATTCAGGTTGCTACATATACGGTGATTTGCATACCTATATATGTCCTGGTTTTTCCCGTGTCATTAATTAATCATCTTTCCTTTCCTCTTTGATTTGAAATTCTGTCTTTATATTCAAAATGCGCATACTGGCATATACACCAGTATAGGTGATTTGGAATTTCTCTTTTCTAATGAACTATCATTTCCTTTTGGCAACACAATCACACTGTTTCAATGTTTATAAATGTATGTTTGACTCCCATATTTTTGAGATAGAGATATTTTAGAGATAATATCTAAATTGGGCCTTAATATTTCTATTTTTTGGATAAGCACATGCTACACAAGGGGATACAGTGAAAAGTCTCCCTTGCCTTGCCATTTGTCCTTGAACTACCCAGTTCCATCCTTGAAAGCAATCAGCAATCAGTTTCTTATGTATCCTTCCAGAGATAACTTATGTTTATATAGTAAGATGTTTTTTTCCTTTTTTTCCTTTCTTGACACATATGATATCACCTTTACACATTATTCTGTACTTTGCTGTTTTTCCTTTATCAGTGTGATAAAGCAGCTATGTAGTTTCTATTGTATGGTTACACCATGATTCATTTAGTAAATTCTCTCTTGATTGACTTTAAAAAAAATGTATGTTTGATTTAATATCTGCTCGTTTTGGTTGAGGTTTTAAAAATATTCTGACTCTTCCTATTAATTCTTCAGATGAACTTTAAAAATATTTTTTTCAATTTCAAAAACAATCTTTCCTATTTTTATTGAAATTGAGCTAAGTTTTAAAATAAATATTCAGGAGAAAAGCTTTACAGAAACTATTTTTTACATCCAGGAACATGATAAACCTTTCCACTTATTCAAGTGGTTTTTTAAAAAAGTATTCCTTAATAAAATTTTATAATTGTTTTTATATAAGGACTAGATATTTTTAAGTAAACTTTATTTTTAAAGGAAGTTTTAGATTTACAGAAAAATTATAAAGATAGTGCAGAGAGTTCAAACATACTCCACACCCATTTCCCCATCATTGATGTCTCATATGGTAGGGTACCTTTGTTAGAATCAATGAGCCAATGTTGGCACATTATTGTGAATTAAAGTCCATATTTTACAAGCTATCAACCTGGCTTACATGGTTGAGGTTAACCTTGAGCACCTGGCTGACCTTGAGACCTGGCTGAAGGAGTGTGTGTCAGGTTTCTCCACTGTGAAGTCACTTGTATCCATTCCTTTCCATACTGTCCTCTTGGGAAGAAAGTCAGTGCAACCCACACTTAAAGATTGGGAAGTTAACCCCAAGACTGCTAGAACTCATACAGCAATTTGGCAGTGTGGTAGGATACAAAATCAATGCCCAGAAGTCAGTGGCATTTCTATACACTAACAATGAGACTGAAGAAAGAGAAATTAAGGAGTCAATCCCATTTACAATTGCACCCAAAAGCATAAGATACCTAGGAATAAACCTAACCAAAGAGGTAAAGGATCTATACCCTGAAAACTACAGAACACTTCTGAAAGAAATTGAGGAAGACACAAAGAGATGGAAAAATAGTCCATGCTCATGGATTGCCAGAATTAATATTGTGAAAATGTCAATGCTACCCAGGGCAATTTACACATTTAATGCAATCCCTATCAAAATACCATGGACTTTCTTCAGAGAGTTAGAAAAAATTATCTTAAGATTTGTGTGGAATCAGAAAAGACCCCGAATAGCCAGGGGAATTTTAAAAAAGAAAACCATAGCTGGGGGCATCACAATGCCAGATTTCAGGTTGTACTACAAAGCTGTGGTCATCAAGACAGTATTGTACTGGCACAAAAACAGGCACATAGATCAATGGAACAGAATAGAGAATCCAGAAATGGACCCTCAACTTTATGGTCAACTAATATTTGACAAAGGAGGAAAGACTATCCATTGGAAGAAAGACAGTCTCTTCAATAAATGGTGTTGGGAAAATTGGACAGCCACGTGTAGAAGAATGAAACTAGACCCTTCTCTTACACCATACACAAAGATAAACTCAAAATGGATGAAAGATCTAAATGTGAGACAAGATTCCGTCAAAATCCTAGAGGAGAACACAGGCAACACCCTTTTTGAACTTGGCCACAGTAACTTCTTACAAGATACATCCATGAAGGCAAGAGAAACAAAAGCAAAAATGAACTATTGGGACTTCATCAAGATAAGAAGCTTTTGCACAGCAAAAGAAACAGTCAACAAAACTAAAAGACAACCTACCAGAATAGGAGAAGATATTTGCAAATGACGTATCAGATAAAGGACTAGTATCCAAGATCTATAAAGAAAGAACTTATTAAACTCAACTCCCAAGAAACAAACAATCCAATCATGAAATGGGCAAAAGACATGAAGAGAAATCTCACAGAGGAAGACCTAGACATGGCCAACCGGCACATGAGAAAATGTTCTGCTTCCCTTGCCGTTAGGGAAATACAAATCAAAACCACAACGAGATACTACCTCACACCGGTGAGAATGGGGAAAATTAGCAAGGTAGGAAACCACAAATGTTGGAGAGGATGTGGAGAAAGGGGAACCCTCTTGCACTGTTGGTGGGAATGTGAACTGGTGCAGCCACTCTGGAAAACTGTGTGGAGGTTCCTCAAAGAGTTAAAAATAGATCTGCCCTACGACCCAGCAATTGCACTGTTGGGGATTTACCCCAAAGATACAGATGCAGTGAAATACCGGGACACCTGCACCCCGATGTTTCTAGCAGCAATGTCCACAATAGCCAAACTGTGGAAGGAGCCTCGGTGTCCATCGAAAGATGAATGGATAAAGCAGCTGTGGTCTATGTATACAATGGAATATTCCTCAGCCATTAGAAACGACAAATACCCACCATTTGCTTCGACGTGGATGGAACTGGAGGGTATTGTGCTGAGTGAAGTAAGTCAATTGGAGAAGGACAAACATTATATGGTCTCATTCATTTGGGGAATATAAAAAATAGTGAAAGGGAATAAAGGGGAAAGGAGAAAAAATGAGTGGGAAATATCAGAAAGGGAGACAGAACATGAGAGACACCTAACTCTGGGAAACGAACAAGGGGTGGTGGAAAGGGAGGTGGGCGGGGGGTGGGGGTGACTGGGTGACGGGCACTGAGGGGGGCACTTGATGTGATGAGCACTGGGTGTTATGCCATATGTTGGCAAATTGAACTGCAATAAAAAATAAAAAATAAAAAATAAAAGATTGGGGAGTTACACTCCACCTTTTGGAGGAATGAGTATCCTCATAAATTATTTGTAATTCATCTGCACAGATTTGTCTCTTCTTCCCTTATTATTAATTTGATCATTTGTTTATATCAGTATGGACTCACTGATATTTGTTTTATACTTTTTTGCATAATCCAACACTGTTTTGTTGCTCAAGTTTTTCCAGCTTTGGCCACTGGCAGTCTTTCCATTGGCTCCTGTGTCTCTTTGACATATCTCCATCATTGTGGAGTGCATACGTGTGTGTGTGTGTGTGTGTGTGTGTAGTGCTTCATCACTTTTTGGCATTACAAGATGCTCCAGGCTCATTTTGTATATTGCTTGTTCCAATCCTAGTATTGGAGTCCTGTTTTTTTTTTCTTCTGATTGGAGCATGGTATTAGCAACATCTGCAAGCTAGGTGTGATCATTGCTACTGGGGTATCATTGCTTCTAGGCCCTCTTATTTACAGAGCAAAGAAATATAGGTGTATATACTAATCCATGCATGTACACATATCTATACATATTTCTGTTTGTAACCACCTGGATCAATGTTGAGCTAAACAGGAGTTCATAATGATACCTCAAACTCCAACTCCAATG
This sequence comes from Canis aureus, assembly GCF_053574225.1. Taxonomy (NCBI): domain Eukaryota; kingdom Metazoa; phylum Chordata; class Mammalia; order Carnivora; family Canidae; genus Canis; species Canis aureus. Next base: position 66,523,955 of record NC_135619.1, read on the forward strand.
CATTACCTGTGGATCATTTTTGCTTCCTCTCTTTTCTTATCTTTTAATTCCCACTCCAGTGGGGAGAAACATTGCTCCTTTCTTCTATCATCCACTTACTTAAATGTTCAGTTCCACTATACAATAGCAGTATTAGAGCTGTTGATCCTAGACTACATATGTTTTTAAATTGTTTTTAAATATTTTATTTGTTTATTCATGAGAGATACAGAGAGAGAAAGGCAGAAGCACAGGCAGAGGGAGAAGCAGGTTCCATGCAGGGAGCCCGACATGGGACTCGATCCCTGGTCTCCTGGATCACACCCTGGGCTGAAGGCGGCGCTAAAATACTTTGAAACGTTTGCTACTATCCTGAAATGAAATTCATAGATAATATCATCCAGTTACATCCAATATATTTCCCAAACTTCAATATGAAAGAGAAATAAAAGGAAGTTACTTATATTAAACTAGTGTATATTTCAATATTTATGTGCTTAAGCAGTATTATACCAGAAAATATAATGAATAAGGTGCTTGCATCTATCTAAGTTTTGAATGGACTTAATATTCAGCTGAAAATTATAGAACACTTTTTTATATTTTTATAATTTGAAACAAATGCTTAAGAAATATCTCCACATGTCTTTATCCAGTGATCTATATCTAATCATCAGAGATATGACAACTGCCAATACAGACTGATTCCAGTACCGTGAGTAACATTGCTACCAGCAACACGATTTTCCAAATGGTATCATTCTGGCACCAGTTATAACGTGTGGGGAATTTCACCCCACACCACCAAGTAATTCTCTGTACTAGTTGGGTGTCCTACAATTCAACTCCATTCTGACACTATCTCCCTAGAGATAGTGTCAAATCCCATGAGCTAAGGGCTCAGAAAGCCCCCCACTTCAGATGCCACTCCTAAGTCCGGGTTGTTAACTTTGTGTTATTGACCAAGTGGAATCAGAGGTTCCCAATTAAATTGGATTAATTTTCTAGAGTAGCCTAGAGGACTCGGGAAACCAGATTGCCAGTTTATTACAAAAGATATTCAAAGATATGAATCAACTGTCAGGTCAAGAGATACATAGGGCAAGAACCCCACCCAAGGAGCTTCTGTCCTCGTGGAGTTTGGGGCTGGCATACCAGCAGGTGGAAGCATTTTGGCTCACCAACCTGGAAGCTCTCTGTACCCTCTCCTTTTGGGTTTTTATAAAGGCTTCATTACTTAGGCATGATTGGTGAGATCATTGACCATAGGTGACTGATTCACCTTGCAGCTCATCACCATTGCCTGGAAATGAAGGGGTGGAGCTAGAGTTCCAATCCCATGTTCCATTGTTGCTTCCTCTGAAACCAGCGCCCCCACCTTCGGAGGATTTCCAAACGTCACCACATTAACAAAAGCTTAGTAGTGTTTGAAAGGGGTTTGTTGTGAATAACAAGACACGTATTTCACCTCCACAACTCTGAAGTGACTCCAGGGATTGAGCACAAGAGACCAAATATTATGACAAAAGATACTCCTCATTGCTCTTATTGCTCAGGAAATCCCAGGAGTTTGGGGAAATGTGAGTCAGGAAACTTGTTCTAAGACCAAAATATATATTTAATATAAATCACAATTGTCACCAGTTATGAATAACTCTTGGTAATGTTCAGAACAAATCAAAGTACAATCTCGCTCTGGTTTGCAAGATAATTGCAATTACTGAAAATTCAAACTGTTATAACTATACAAAAAATACATGTAAAATTTGGTGACATTCTAGGCTCAGATAATTATGAGTTTTCTGCTTGTGTGAAAGGACTTTTGACATTTCTACAGGATGACTTTCAGTTGTGTGAGACAGTCCTGCATATTTCAGGATGTCAGGCATTCCTGGCCCCTATGTACTATTGGTAACATACTTCCATCAGTGGGACTACTTAAAAAAACAACAAAACCCCCAAATTTCCCAAATGTCCCCTAGAGGGCAGTACCATCTTATTAAAAACTATCTTCTTAGCTGGTAACTAAATAACGTAGGGATCTAGGGATGTTTATAATTATTTAAAGAAAAAATAAAGCAAACAAATGACAATATTACTTTTGGTACTAATTTTAAGAATACTCTGTGCATACTGAGTATTTAACTTGTGCATAAGAACTTGGTATATGTGACAGATCAGAATTATGATTTAGATTTTAATGGTACATACTTCAGTAAGAATTTAATACTGGGATTATAAAGTTGAAAATGATCCCATTTTTCAACCAATTTTGAAAATTTTGCTTAAGAATACTTGAAATTAAAAATTGTATAAGCTGGGATGCCTGGGTGGCTCAGTGGTTGAGTGTCTTTGGTTCAGGGCATGATCCCAGTTTAGGGATCGAGTCCCACATCAGGAGTCCCGTGAGGAGCCTGCTTCTCCCTCTGCCTATGCTCTGCCTCTCTCTGTTCCTCTCATGAATAAATAAATAAATCTTTTTAAAAATCGTATAAGCTTATTTGATTAGATTTCTATGATTCACCAATGTTTGCAGGCAGATTTTAAAGAAAGAAAATTTCTTTAAAAAGGCAATTGACTGTACATGCTAAAACCACAAGACAACAGGCTCCAATGGAGTCACTTATGCTAAGCCCCATGACACCAAACTGTGATTTAACTTAATTACAGTTTTGGCTCCTCCAGAAACAGAATCCTAACAGGAAATGGCTGTTAACCCTAGTTAAGTCATCCGCCTGATAGGTTCCTGACATGCCCTAAAGCAAAGTAACCTTGTGTTAATCATCCTGTTTTTTTGCATAGTATATCTTCCTTGTTCCTGCTCCCCTCTGCCTAGAAAAGTCTTTCATTTTATGCAGTTCACCAGAGCTCCTTTCTATCTGCTGGACTGGGTGGGTACTGTCCAATTTGAATCAATTCTTGTCCAGATCAATGCTTACAATTTTTAATATGTCTCAGTTTATCTTCATACACACACAGAAACTTTAAAAATTGATTACATTAATATATATGCAGCATTTGGTTAAGTTGTAAAGTCCTCTTAGATTTATATGTAGAATATTAAGTTTTTAATTAGACCTACTTAAGGAATATTAGCTTTTAATTCGTTTTTCAGTAAATTGAGTATTAACCTAAAAATCCAAGTCACAACTAGACTTTATTGTCTCTAGAAGCTGCTTCCAAAGATAACCTAAAGCTCACACGTGTACCAGTTACCTTCTCTGTTTCCCCTGAGCCTTTACTAATTTACTCCAAATTGCAGATAAAGACTATAAGCTTAAACCAAACACAAACAAGTATTTAATCACTAAGAGAAAAGATGATTAATTTTAATTTTTTTTTGAGAGAGAGAGAGACTGCACACACATGCACATGTGAGTGGGGAGGGGCAGAGGGAGAGGGAGAAAGAGAATCCCAAGCAGACTCCATGCTCAGCCTGGAGCCTGGGCAGAGACTCCATCTCATGACCCTGAGATCATGACCTGAGCTGAAATCAAGAGTCGGCTGCTTAACTAACTGAGCCACCCAGGCACCTATTAATTTGAAGACATTAAAATTTAGAAGCTCTATCCAACAAAAGGCACCAAGAGAAGAAAGAAAATCCAAGCCACAAGGTGGGAGAAAATATTTGCCGTACATGTAAGTAACAGTTGATAACCAGGATACATAAATTATTCCTACAAATGAATAGAAAGACTTCAGTTAAAAATCCTAAGCAATTTAGAAATAAAAGGAAGCTTCTACAATCTTACAAAAGTTTTCTATGAAGAAAATTAACAACAAATGTAATTCTCTATGCCTGCATATTGAGTGCATCCCCCTTTTGATTGGGAGGAGGCAAGGATGTGCACTTTGTCCACTTCCCTCCAGTATTGAACTGGAGGTCCTACCTAGCACAAGGAAGAAAGTCAGGGTTCATGGGGAAGATTGGAAAGAAAGCGTAAAACTTTCTTCATGTACAACTTTATGTTTATGTAGAAAGTTCTTAAGAAGTCCACAAAAAAAAAAAATCCTGCTAAAACTAACAAGTGAACTCAACAATATTGCCCAAATCAGTTGTATTAATAAATGCTAGTAACAAAAGTCAAAATGATACTTTGTAACACCAAAGGGGTTTCAAATGACATGATAGCATTGAAACTGGGAAACACTTAGGAATGTATTATCAAAGGATGTGCAAGACGTGTACGTCGAAACCAGAAAATAATTGCGGAGAGAAATTAAATGGGACTTCCCCTCCCCCAAATGGAGAGAGTCACCATACTGCATACTCATGGGTTAGAAGACTGAATTTTAAGTGCAATACTTCACACACTGACCTATAGATTCAGGGCAATCCATCAACTCCATGCCAAGTGTTTATTCAGGAGAAATGAAGACATCTGTCCCCACTTACAGACTTGCACACAATGTCCCAAACAGCTTTATTCAGAATAGCCCTCTGGCTGAAAAAAACAAACAAACAAACCCAAAATGTACATTAATAAGTGAATTATACAAGCAATTATACAAGCATTAGAACACTTAGATGTTCTAGATTTACAACGTGGGGGGAAAATCAAAGCCGTCTGGTTTCCTACCACTAACCCTGTTCATGCTTTTGATGCAGAGCCAGCCTGCAATGTAGTCCTTAAGCCTCTACTATGGCCTCTACCTGAGGCCTCCTGCCTCTGTAGTTCTGGAAATTATATTGAGGTGTGAGTAAATCATCCAACTCCTAATAAAGTGAATGAATTCACCTGGGAGGTGTCATCCTTCAAGAGATGTGACAGCGGTGGGCGCCGTGCCAAGATTTCTGAGATCCTGGGTCCTCTGCTCTCACCAATACCTGCAGCCATCCCAGTATGGCCTCAGAGATCCCTTCTGACAGGGGACTTGGGGACAGCTGTCACTTCTGAGGAGTTGGTTTGGAGGGCCCTCTTGTGGCAGCGCCTCAAACTGAAGCCCAATTGCAGGTACACAGGGTAGCACACCTACAAGGCTGGCTCCACTGGGATGGAGATTTGTTTTGAGGCTGGAGCAGGCTTGTCAGGAATCTCAGGGTGAGCGGGCTGCTGGGGTAGCTTTTACTGGAGCAAAAGTTTGTACTGTGCGAGCAGAAGTCTCACAGTGACAGAGGTTTTCCAATACCATCGTTTTAGGACGGCTCCTCAACTCTCAGCCATGCCATTAAATGCTATTTCTTCCTCATTCACGGGGTGGGCTCCTGGAATCTATGTTTGTGAACATGGGCTCCCTTCCTGGACCACAGCAGTAGGACCTGGATGGGCACTTGGCACATCTGGACCAAGCAGGGTTGTTTTCCTGGAAACTTGGAAGGAGAGCAATACAGAGATACTAACCGGATAGCTGAGTCTCTGATAACATGGGGAATGTGGGGCAGCTGTTTGTTTAGTTCTACTTTGATATCTCCATGTGGGTTGAGTAAGAGAGAGAGCTGGGGAAATGGAGCAAACGTGCAGAAAGAAGCCAGGTGCCTACATGCACGTGAGAGCCTTCCCTGTGTTCTCCTTTCTGGAAGCTTCTGAGGTCAGGCTGCATCCAGCTTTTGGGCTCTGAGATGCTCCTAGAACTTATCGGGCATTCTTCCTTATGTCTTAAGCTACCTGAAGCTACATCTGACCTTGGTGCTTATCTCTAGTCTGTTCATTCAATCACACATTCATTTATTCATTCAGCAAGTAATTATTGACCATATCAAATAATACTGCTATAGAAACTGGGGAAAGAGAAGTGAACAAAATGATTTCTTTTTTACTGTCATGTAGGGGAGACGAACACAAAAAAAGCAAACCAATAAGTACATCACACATCAGATGGTGTGAAGGCTATGAAGAAAAGTGAAGTAGAGTAAGAGGAACAGTGGATGTAGACAAAGCAGTCAATAAAGGCTTCTCTGCTTAGGTGGGACTTGAGCAAAGACCTAAAAGAACCAAAGAAGCAGAGGGAGCCATGTAGCAACTTAAGGAAGAACATCGGGTAGAGAGAACAGTAGTCAAAGGTCCTGGGACAGGGCGTGTTTGAAGAACATCAAGGAAGTAACTTTGACTAATGGAGTGAGTGAGGGCTGAAGATGAGGCCAGAGGGGTGGAGGGAACTTGAGGGGGTAGGCCGTGTGGGTATTGTCGGGTGGTGATACGGGGCCTACAAGGACTTTGGAAGGACTTTGGCTCTTGTTCTCAGTTGGATAGGGAACAATCCTATTGTTTTCAGTACATGTTATGATCCTACTACATTTTTAAAGTTAATAATCAGAATTTGGTTTTTATTTTGGGAGTCGAGGGAGATCCATTCAACATTATGGAATTGCAAAAATTACCATAGGCCTGGTGGGTAACAACCCCTGGAAGGTGCAGGTCTGGGTCCTTGGGAGCAATTGGGATGTATTTGTAGGAAGAATGAGGGCTCACCCTAAAATGGGCTGGATTTCGGTTTTGTCCACTTGATATCTCTAGGCTTTCACACACTTGATTTGTTCTCTTTTAGGGGCTTTCATTTGTTTTCTCCCATGAGACAGAGCTGAAGGATGGGCCAGGTCTGATGTCCTCTTACTTGGGAGGAGAGACCCTTCACCCTGCCCAGTCTCCCTCCATGGCCAAGGGGGAGGGAACTGAGGGGTTATGGGGGGGGAGTTGGGGAGACAGCCTTACATTAGGACAGCACCAGAATCCATAGCAACAACCACACCATGTCCAACACAGTCTTGGGTAGGTCCAACCGCAAACCAGACCTGGGCTCCAGGCTTGGGGCAGGAGGGCTTTCCTCCACCCCAGTCCCCAGTGGTCTTTCTCTTTGATGCCCCACGGAGCCCGGCTTGTGTCCTCCAGGAATGGCCCACTTTCATCTCTTCTACGTGGAGGGGACTAGCTTATTTTATGGTCCCCTTGGTCAGTTCCTTGCCATCCTGGATTGTTAGGTAGAACCCCTACTGGTCTGTGGGCTGAAGCCTCATGGCCCCAAAGTGGGTTAGTAGAGCCTGTGTGGAAGTAGAGTTCATTTATTTATTTAGTGACTATGTATTTACATATTCTACACGTCAGACTTTGTCCCCAAAGTGGATTTAAGGGAGACTTGATCAAGAGCCTTTCTATGAGCAGTGGGGTAAAATACCACACATGCTGGATGCAAGGGAACCCTGAATCCCCCAATCTTCACTGATGCTCCACTGATGCTTCACTGATGCTGTCACGGGAAGATGAATGCCAAGACCATAGGTCCTCATTTGTACGATACTGAAACGTTTCCTCTTGAAGTGTCTATAATCTCACTATATAACCACTCAAAGAAGACTTTCAAAGTCTTGTTACCTGATACCTAGGACTTGAATGGTGAGACCACGCCTCCAGGAAAAATTCTTTAAAATTTTTTTTTTTTAAGATTTATTTATTCATGAGACACAGAGAGAGAGAGGCAGAGCCACAGGCAGAGGGAGAAGCAGGCTCCCTGTGGGGAGCCTGATGCTAGACTGGATCCCAGGACCCCGGGATCACACCCTGAGCCGAAGGCAGACGCTCAACCACTGAGCCACCCAGGGGCCCCTAGTTTTTCAATTCTATCACATGCTGCATTGATTTGCTACAACCACCAGAATGCTGCAGAATAAGCTGTCCCTAACTATAGGGGCTTAAAACAACAAATTTTTTTTTTTTTTCCTGTGGCTCTGTAGGCTGGCTGGGGCTGTTCTGTTGATTTAGGCTTGGCTGGGCTGGGTGACTCTGCTTCAAGCTGTGATAGAAACATCTCTGCTTTTCCCTGATTGCCTGCGTATTAGCAGGGGCAGCTCTGTTCCAGGTTTGTCCCTTCTGGCAGCTACCCAAAAGTGTTTTTTTTTTTTTTTTTTTTTTTTTAGGGTAATGGTAGAAATATGTGAGGCCACTTAAAACACGTGTGCTTGCAACTGGCTTCCTGTTGCTTCCATTCCCTTCCATTGGTCAAAGCAAGACACGAGGTCAGGCCCAAATCTAGAAGAATGGGATTACTCTGCCCCAAATGAGGCCATGGAAAGGGTGTGGATACAGGGTGGGGTAAGAGTCAGGCCAGTAATTCAATCTCACACCTGGTCAGTGCTCAATATGAACTGTTCGTCCCATGTGTTGACTTGTATATTCTCTAGGTTTTGAATGTGCACCCAGGAGAATTTAAAACTACTGTCTCCGGGGACTTTAAGTTAAGGATGTTAAGTCCCTTGGTTTCCTCAAGGGACTGCTGTTAGCTGCCGAAAGCACAAGGGGCCAGTCTGCCAGTGGTACTCGAGAAAGACAGAGAAGCTCTTTCTGAAATATAAAAACTGAAAAGCCTCCACCAGCCATGACTTGGGGCTTTTAAGATCTGGGTCTGGAGCTCCATCACTATGGACCCAAAACATCCATTAACAGGGCCATTAGCATGCGGCTGCCAGGGACAAGGCCAAGGACGAGGCCTCTGGGCCAGAGGGAAGCATTCGATTCCTCTACAAGACTGCAGGGAAGACTAATAAGAGGCCTGTGCCAAGGGCGGGCCACACATTATCTCATTTAATGCTGGCCGCAGCCCTGGAAAGTGGTATTTTTAAACCCACGAAATGGAGCTCTTATATCTGTGCCGTTATAATGCCTCTCCCTGGGTAATTACTTGAATGGGATTTTGTTGACTGAGATGCACTCCATTTCCCAGCATTGCTGGAAAATTTTGAAACACAGGTCAAGTACCCTTACCTTCAAGTTATATCAGGAAGCTTGCTTCATAGGAAATCCAGTGTCATGAGAATATCTCCATTAAGTGAGCACACAATGCCTCTGAGACAGGCTGCAAGACCTCCTCATCTGCCCCCTTTGGAATCTGGAGGATGGGGCTGCTTCACACTTCTCCCATTCCCTTGCTGACCTCAATCTTGGGTCTTTAAATTTTTTTTTTTTAATTTTTTTATTTATGATAGGCACACAGTGAGAGAGAGAGAGGCAGAGACACAGGCAGAGGGAGAAGCAGGCTCCATGCACCGGGAGCCTGACGTGGGATTCAATCCCAGATCTCCAGGATCGCGCCCTGGGCCAAAGGCAGGCGCCAAACCGCTGCGCCACCCAGGGATCCCAATCTTGGGTCTTTAGGTGCCATGCACAGGATGCTCTGTGGTCTGGAAATAGGCTGAACGGGACCCGCCCCACCCCCCTAGCCCTCCTGGAGGTGTTGGAGGCCCTCACAGCCCTGAGCCTTGGGACATCTCCTTCCATCTGTGTTGGTTGTTACCTTTGGTTATCTGCTGTCTACTCTTCAGCTGCCTTTGTTCAACAGCTAATTTGAAGGTCCGTGTCGAGTGGCTTTGGTGGCTGGGGAAGAGATGGGGTGGAGGTGACAGAGGCCAGGCAGAAGGAAGCACTGAGCTATTTCCTGCTCTTCTGCATCTTTTATCTTTTTAGATTTTATTTATTCATCCATTATGAGACACACACACACACACACACACAAAGACGCACACAGAGGCAGAGACACAGGCAGAGGGAGAAGCAGGCTCCCTGCGGGGAGCCCGATGCGGGACTCGATCCCAGGACCCGGGGATCACGCCCTGAGCCAAAGGCAGATGCTCAACCACTGAGCCACCCAGGGGCCCCACATCTTTTATCTTCTTCTCCAACTCCCATCTGAGCCGTTCCCTGACTCCTCACTTAATTGCCCCCATGCCTGGAAAGTGCTCTCTGCCATTCCACCCTCTGCGTGCTCCCCTCTTCATTCCACATTCTCCTAAGACAGCAGTGAGGACAAGAGCCTCCAGCCATTTCCCAAGGCCACAAAGGCAGCCCGGGGCAGAGCTGCATCCCAGTTAAGGGGATCCAGGCTCCTACACACGTATCTCCCCATACCACTCACATAGTTGCCTATCGCAATGCTCCTCACATAAATCATCAGGAAGGGGGTGCGGGGGGTGGGTGGGAATTTGCTCCATAAAAATCAGATTCTGACTCAGCAGGTGGGGGGGGTCTGCATTTCTAACGAGCTTCCAGGCGCTGCTGGTGCTGCTGGCCCATGGACCACCCTTTGAGTAGCCAGAGTATATGGTGTTTTACGAAGAACTTCTATAAATATTATTCCTCTTGTTCGTTGCCACAACCCAGAAGTGCTGGCAGGGCAGGAGCTAGTGCATTTATATTTCATGGGTGAGGAGGCTTAAGATCGGAGAGCTGGCAGGCAGGACGTGTTGGAGGCCGTCTGGGTAGCATCAAGGAATTGGACCCCAGGCTTTCGATTAGCAACTCGATCCCTGGTTTATTCTGCTCAACGGTGAGGACACCGCGGCGTGGAGCTGTGGGCTCCAGCCTGCCCGGCACGGCTCTGCAGCTGCTACAGCCGCTGATGTGTTTGAGGTCACCCACAGCCCTGCCTCTGAAAGCAGCCTTGAAACTGCGGTGACTGTCCTATTATTCCGAGGTCCCGTTGTTCCTGGCCTACTGAGGTGCCCCAGTAAAACGTAAGACTTCGGGAAAAGTGGTGTGTGGCCATAGGTTGAGAACACGCACATCTCAGAGGGCCAAGAGCTCCCGGTTTCCCTGTATGAGATCAGGTGTGCTTCGTGAACTGTTCTTGGCTGTGGAAATGGGCCATATAAATTATACATCGACATAGCATACATCCCGCTGCAATCTGCCCGAAGGCCTTGCGATGGTGGAGATGACGGATCGCCTCACTGGGGAAGGGTGGGCTGTGCCGAGGCACCTGAGAGCATCAGAGAAAGACACCAGTTCGACAGGATGTTACCCCCTTTGATCCTTTTTTCTTGAGCCACTGTTCAGCTGGCATTTGCACCTGCCTCGCATTAGGGTATGTCATTTGTCCGTCGGTCCCTCTGGAAATGCCATCCATCCAACGAGTGGATGAGCTGAGTGCTCAGGCCATTCCTCCCTACAGCTCCTCTGTTTCTTCCCCGAGAAACCTGATGTTACATCTCGTCTCCACCAGCCTAACATGCATGCGACTGTGTTCTAGAGGGGCGCTACTCAGAGTGCCTGTCCGCTTCCACAAAAGCAGCTTGCACCATGCTGTAAACTAACACACCTATCACACCACTGAGAGTCTAGCAAAGTGGCTGACTTATCCTCTAGCATGGGGTTTTATCATCTCATGGACCCAAAGATAATTGTGGACTGCTGACCTGTGGGCCACATGCCGGGAGTCCTGTTCTAGAACACTTTCTGTGCATCAGGCACACAATTAAATGCTGTGTGTGTGTGTGTATAGTATATACATATACATATATACATATGTATATATATTTACATCTATGTGTGTATTAATTTCATTCATTAAATTATGCCATAAAATTAACTTTTTCTCCTTTTTGGTGTATAGTTCTATGAGTTTGAACACTTGTATGAGTTCATGTAACCCTGACTATAATCAAGATACAGAACAGATCTCTAACTCCAACAAACTTGCTCCTCCTATGCCTTTGTAGTCACCTTCCTGACCCATCCAGAACTCCTGGCAACCCCTGGAAGGTAGACATTTAGGTGGTGAGCCAACTTGGACCATGCAGAGGAGGGTACTATCCTAGGGAAAGAAGGAGCATAGGGCTCTGAGACTGCACTGAGCAGAACTCAATAAGAATCAACTCCTACGATCAGGTCCCTTTCCTTACAGGCAGGACCTCAAAACTCTGCCCACATCTAACTGCAAAGGGCCTGGGAAATAGCACCTTTGCTCTGGACCATCACTGTCTCGAACCTATCCTACAAAATAGGAGGGGTGACAATTATAGCCTCTGCCACAACAATGAAGTTCAGGAACTGTCTTGTTTCTTTGTTATTTTTTGCTTTTTGGAAACAAATCAAGTGTGAGGCTCCCTGCAGCACGCCCTGGCTCGACTGTCCAGAACCATGTGGAGAGAGACCCCTGGAGTTTTGCATTGTTCCCTTGATGCTTAGCCCAGCTGACAAGGGTGGCTCTTCATTCTCTGTGGCTCTGAGGAGGGGATAGAAGATACTTTTTCTCCCCGAAGGCCCAGCCACGGGACTCTGCCCTGCTCCCACCCCTGCCGTGAAGGCCACCGCCTTCATAGGATTGGCCTGTTCAGCATCTCCTCAGCCACCTGCATCCAGGGCGTTATAAGGCATTCTTGAGGAACACCCCAAATCTCAGGGGTTCCTGACATCGTCTCCGGAGCCTCAAGATTAAATATTTAAAATCAGTATGAATTCCTAAATTCACACTAATAATGATCTTAAACATCCATATATATTTAAAATAGTCTTAAAAAAAATAAATTGGACAGAGCCTTGGGGAAACTGACCAGCCTCTGACATTTAACTGAATCGAACATGGTTCCTGCAGATATTTACAAAGCAGATGTCTCGGTCAGGAGCCTGGCAAGAAGCAGAGTCAATTTGGGTAATTTCAGGAGAATTTAATACGGAAATCGCACTGTGCTTTGGAGGTAGTAGTAACATCAGGCGGGGGGGCGGGGGCTGTTCCCAGCACACAGAATTGTCCTGAGGGCTTTTCCCAGGGTCAATGATTTAATCCTGGGGAGGGGGGGGGCAGGAGCAAAGGACCAGCAAAACCGCGGTGAGGACGGGGAGGCGTTCCAAGCCACTTTTGATCAAAGCTACAAGGAAGTGGATCCGAGCCAGTCCCTGCAGCGTGGAGTTGCTTGAAGACGACACGTTTATGTGAAACGCCCAGATGGAGGCCCGAAGCGGGAGGTAAATAACACTCCTGGATCAAAATGCACAATTTATGTGAGGAGCCAACAGTGGTGAGTGGCATTTCCCCGAGTGGGCGGGAGGGTGAGGAGGGGGGAGAAAGAGGGAGGAGGGGGGAGGAGGTAGAGAAGGGGAGGAGGGAGAGGAGGGGGGAGGAGGGAGAGGAGAGGGAAGGGAGAGGAGGGAGGAGGAAGTAGGAGGGGGAGGAGAGGAGGGGGGAAGAGGGAGAGGAGGGGGTGGAGGGAGAGGAGGGGAAAGGTGGGGGAAGGGGAGAGGCGGAGAGGAGGGGGAGAGGAGGGGGTAGGGTTGTGCATGTTCAGACAGGATCCGGATCAGCAGGAAGTCTGCCTTCCTGCCCTTGCTGGAAGAGAGAGAGAGAGAGAGAGAGAGAGCGCGAGCAGCGGGGAGGGGCAGAGAGAGAGTCTTAAGTAGACTCCACGCTCAGTGCAGAGCCTGAAGTGGGGCTCAGTCTCATGACCCGGAGCAGAAACCAAGAGTTGGGGGCTCAGGCCTGACTGAGCCCTCAGTGTGCACCAGCCAGCTCTCTTTAATCACCCCCTTCGAGAAAGGCCAGAAGAGGGAGGCCTCCGAGGTCAGTAAGGTCAGCGGTGGTCACCGTTTGCCAGGTCCCTCAATATGCACCACTATCCTGCAAAGTAGGCGTTGTTGTCCTTTTCTTATAGATGAGGAAACGGGAGGTGCAGAGAGGTTAAGTAACTCGCCCAAAGTCACACAGCTGGTTCTGGCAGAGCTGAGGCTCAATTTCAACCCGGTGAACTTCCTGTTCCACTATGTTGCCTTCCACAGCTGGAACAGAGACAAAAAACACGGGAGTGCCGGGGACTGGAACAGACCTCGGGCATATGTAATGGGAGGACACACGCTGAGGAGGGGAGGAGCATTAGGGCTATCTGAGAGTTCCAGGAGGAAAGCAGACATAAATTGAACTTTGCAGGGCAAGGTGAGTTGCTATTAATGGGGCAAAGGGGAAAAGCATTCATGGTGGGGGAACAGCATAGCCAAGTGCACGGAGGCAGGGAGGAACACGGTGTCTACCACAAGCAGAGGCAACGATCCTGGTGAGAGCAGGAGGCTCAATTGAGAGGGACTTGCCTTAAAAAATATGGGGGCCGGGATCCCTGGGTGGCGCAGCGGTTTGGCGCCTGCCTTTGGCCCAGGGCGCGATCCTGGAGACCCGGGATCGAATCCCACATCAGGCTCCCGGTGCATGGAGCCTGCTTCTCCCTCTGCCTATGTCTCTGCCTCTCTCTCTCTCTCTCTCTGGGACTATCATAAATAAATAAAAATTAAAAAAAAAAATATGGGGGCCAAGACAGTGGACTGGCCTCTGTGGTACTTAGGCATCGGCTCAAGTTCTTAATAGAAAGGCAAAGGGATGGAAACAGTGATTAAGGAAGACTAAAATCCGAGGTGCACAGCTGACCTGCCGCAGATGGGGCTCTGAAGAGTGCAGGTGATACAGCTCTATAAATTAGATATTGATAATAAACAATTTTCAAACCCAGTCATCATATGTTTTGCTTCTAGCATCAGGTCTATCTTAAAAAGGGCTGTATTAAAAAATGTAGCTAACATATAAAGTAGGTGTTTTTCCCTTTTTTCTGACTTAATTAATTTTTTAAAAAATTTATTTATGATAGTCACAGAGAGAGAGAGAGAGGCAGAGACACAGGCAGAGGGAGAAGCAGGCCCCATGCACCGGGAGCCTGATGTGGGATTCGATCCCGGGTCTCCAGGATTAAGCCCTGGGCCAAAAGCAGGCGCTAAACCACTGCGCCACCCAGGGATCCCCTGACTTAATTAATTTTATTTAATTGCCACTTACATTGCTTTTCTGGAAAACTACTCTTACCCTCTGTCCCCTCCCCACCGTGAAACCCATTGTGCCGACACAGCCATGAGATGAGCCCCGTTGCTTTGACAATGGACATGGTGAGCACCTGTAGCTAACACCCTGCCGTCTGCCCCTGGACTGGCCTGAACCCCCAGCAGGTGCTGGAAAGGAAGGCTTGGTCTGGGGAGCCCCAGGGCGCTGATGCCTACAGTGGGCCCCAGGGTGTCAGTCTCTGCTTAAACCCACAGTGGAAGAGCTCCTCTTCCAAGAAATAGTGAGAGCCTGGAAGCTGCTTTTATTTGATTTTTATAATATTGTTAAATCAAAGTTAAACAAGCATAAACGAACTTTCCTCAGGGCTCTAGAAATGAGCAGGCTAGAGAGGGGTGGAAGCAGTGGCTGGGATAGTGAGGGGTCATCTGAGATGTGTGAGGGGGTGATAGTCCGAGACCATGGCCAGTCCATGTCCACGGAGAGTGAGGCTCTGTGCTAGGCAGGGGTAGATGCAAAGGTCAGTGAGGCCAAGTCTGTTCTTGAGTGGAGAAGCCACAGTTTGAGTCTTTAGTTGTCACCTTTTCAAGGGTCCCTTCTCTGCCACACACATACCTGTCCGCCTCAGGAATAGGTGCCTAATCTGGGGGCCCTACAACCCCATGTGTTCTATTGATTGTGTTGTTCCCCATACTGGATTGTCATCTGCTAACTTACATGTCTTCTGTGCTCTTGTCACTGCTCATACACCATTGCTTGGATCAACGTTTTAAAAAATTGATGGACCAGTGAAACAGGGTAAGGGAATTTAAATCCATGGAGGGAGTGAATGGCTGATGTTGAGTTATCTTAAGGACCATTGGCTTTCCTAAGAGAAGCAATTTAGGAAATTTCCTCTAGAAACTCAGAAAGAAACCATCTTGTGTGTTTGGGGGCTCAGGGTGGTTGTGGAATTCTAAGAAACTGCAGCCACTGACGGGCTAATGGATGCCTGGCCACCTGGCAGGCTGGCTGGTGGGACAGAGCCACTAGGAGGAAGCACCAATCACCTTTGACCCTCTTACTCCTGGGGAGGAGAACGCATCATGTACCCATCAGGCTTCATTCTCCAATGACCGGGAGAGGGAATGGCTTAGGGTGACATGACCACAGCCAGGGGAATGTTGCCCCTCTCTCTTCTGGTCTACTGACATAATGATGTCAAGCCATAGGTGACCATGCTCGACCAGCATGATAGTACAGTATTTGAAAGGGAAAGAGAGGTGACCTGCTGCCACCCAGTTGGTAGGCATTTGTAGATTGTCATGTGAAGAATCTTTTGTCCTTTCCCCACATGATCCCGATTCTTCCTTGACCTCTCTTTTCTTTTACTGGTTCTGGAAAAGATTTCTTAGGCCTTGGGACAATAGTAGGCAGACTATAGGTGATGAAAATGCATTGCCACATTCCATTCTCCAATGTGACGTTCACTCCAATTATGTGGGCATAATGAGTTGACACAAGACACAGAGTGGTCATACACTCATACCAGGCGGTTATGGTTTCTTAGCAACAAACTAGAAACTGTTAAGTAGATTTTGTTTGTGTCTGGGCTCGTGTGTATCAGTAGCTGTGTAGTCACTGCTGAATGTAGATGGGCATTTTGTGCGTGTGTTGTTTTCTTCTCTAGATTCCTTTGCAATGCACTCACCTAACGAAGAGTTTGAAAGGTCGTAGTGTTTCTGAAATTGTTTCATGGGTCTGGAGCTAATTTTAAGGGAAGCTAATCTTACCTGCTTATGTTTACCATTTAATGCGTGCTATGCTGTGAGTTAAAACAATTTACCTGGAGTAGCAGAGAGTAGCTATTCCTAAGAACTGCCTTAGTTTCTAAATCCAACAGTCCCCCCCTATTTTCTCTTGCTCAAATTATCTTCGAGGACGTACTTTATTTCTATTTTACCTCCTGCAATAGAGGTTCAGAGAGGAGAAGTCCCAGATCCCTTGGCTAGGATTAGGACTCAGACCCAGATCAGGAGGTTTCTCGTGTGAAACTTGAACCGCTATATATAGTGCGATTCCTCAAACATGATGGCCAGAATGATCTTGGGTGTCTGTGACACGTGTTATCACTAGGGCCCAGCATCAGGTGGTCATTGTTTTGGCAGACCCTACCTCTGGGTCAAGATGTGGGAGGGAATAAAGCCAGGCTCTAGACCCCATAGGCCACCCGGCCGGCCGCATCACTGGTAATCTATTGGTGTTGCTAAGTGAATGAATGCATACACGAATGAATGAGTGAGTGATTCCAATTCCATTCACAGCCAAGGTTCACACTCGCCCTGCACACTGAAGCAAAACATAATGGTTTCCATTACCCAATACTTGGGAGATAATTTTGCTGTAAACAATGGTACTTTTGCATGTTACCGGAGAATTGTAAGTTCTCATTGTTCAAATTATTGTTCTCAATAATTATTGTGGTGACACAGGGAGAGAAACGGAGCTGCCCCCTCTTATGAAACAGTGAGCCAGCATGAGTCAGGAATGAGCATTAGTGAGTATTGTTGCAAACAGGTGGCAACGGACTGCCTCGCTCTGTTTGCCAAGACAAATGCTATCGCAGTGCGCAGCGTTACAGATCCTTGCATGGTCTTGCTGAGAAATTGTGTAGAAGCATTTGATATCAGCCGAATCCATTTTATCCTGAATGTGAGCCATTCTGACATAGGCTTACTACCAAGGTGCTTTGAGTCTTTTGGGCCACAGCATCTATTTATAGCTGGGGCTCCGAGTATAAAGGAACAAAAGCCCAGCTTCGCCTCCTCATCCAACCTACACCCTCTGGAAGCACCTCATTGTGCACTCTTTATCTCCAACTTGCGCCTAGATGTGAGGTCTAGAGAGACCTTTGTGCTAGAGGACCATTATTCACTCTTTCATTTGTTTCCATTCATTAAACATGCCTATGTGTTCTCTCTTATAGTAAATGCTCATCAATTTTTTGCCAAGTGCCAGACACATTGGGAGATGCAAAAATGAATGTCATTCTTCACGGTGAAGAAGTCCCACTCATGGGACACAGTGCCTTTGGCAGTGGGGCAGATTTTATTTAAGATTTATTGGCAGAGAAGGGGTCGTTCCAACTCAGCAATGCCAACAACTCAACATTGAATATTGAACATCACTGTCTTTATTTTTTTTAAGATTTATTTACTTTTCATGAGAGACCCACAGACAGAGAGGCAGAGACAGGTAGAGGGAAAAGCAGACTCCCCACAGGGAGCCCGATGTGGGACTTGATCCTGGATCCTGGGATCACGCCCTGAGCTGAAGGCAGATGCTCAATCCCTGAGCCACCCAGGAGTCCCGAGCATCCACTGTCTTTAAAAGTCTTCCTACTCCCATGGCTTGTGTTCCGGCTATTCCCACTCTCCCTTCTCTCTCAGCTGGGGATACTTGCATTCCTGCCTCCCGAAATAATTCAAGGAATACCTTTGATGGCTAAAGTTTCATTGATAGAATCCTCTTGAGTGTTACTCCCTCTCCTCCCTGTCCTTTTAAGGGAAAGGAATGAGAAGTATAAAGATTTGCTTTGGAAATAGCTATTTTTTTTTAAGCTCTTGAGTAACTACCATCAGTTTTGGTTTTATTTTTTTTAATTATTATTTTAAAAGATTTTATTTATTTATTCATGAGACACACACACACACACACACACACACACAAAGGGGCAGAGACACAGGCAGAGGGAGAAGCAGGCTCCATGCAGGGACCCCGATGTGGGACTTTATCCCGGGACTCCAGGATCACGCCCTGGGCCAAAGGCAGGCGCCAAACCGCCGAGCCACCCAGGGATCCCCCAGTTTTGGTTTTAAAGCACTGTCATGGTCACTACATGAACCTGTACTTGTGAACAGCTTGCATATCTTCTTTCTCTTCTTAGATCGTAAGCTCATACAGGCAGAGACTTCATCATTTTGTATCCCTTTTCTTCTCTTAGCACCAAACATGGTGCTACGCAAGTATGGTGATGCTTTATCCATGTTCTTATTAGATCAAACAAGTTTTCATATTGGGGTTGAATAAAGGAGTCACTTCCTTTATACAACAGGATAAAGGATGTGCATGTGGGGCAGGAACCCAAACCAGCTTTCAACTCTGTTGTTGAAGGAATCGATGAATAAATCCAAGGTAAAAACGTAGCCTAGTGTGATCCTAGAGTCCTGGGATTGAGTCCTACATTGGGCTCTCTGCATGGAGCCTGCTTCTCCTCCCTCTGCCTATGTCTCTGCCTCTTTCTCTGGGTCTCTTGTGGATAAATAAGTAAAATCTTAAAAAACAAAAACAAAAACAAAAACAACGTAGCCCAGGAACAAATGTGTAATGTGGCCAGGTATATGCTAACAGAGAATGGTGAGGCTGGAAGCAACTGGCTGGCACTGCTTCCCTTCATTGCTTTGAAACCCAATTTACAAAACAAGACAAAATTTTGTGCTAACAAACATAGAATCCCAACCTCAGAAACTAATGAATGAGGGAAGCTCGCCTTCATAGACATATTGTGCTAATCTGCTCTGCTTGTGTGCGTGCTCTAGTGTCCCATTGGACTTGGCTTACAAAACACAGGTTCAAGGATAAAGTTAAGGACTTCAAGAATGTGACAGGAGAGCACGAACCTCAAGTCAGGGGCCCATCTGTGTTCCAGGCCCTCTCTGTGAGACTGTCCAGGCTGCAGGCCCACGAAGCTGGCCCTACCTGGCATATAGTAAGTACTCAATAAATATTTGGTTGATGAATGAACAGATGTCATCTTAAGCACAGGCCTCACTAACCAAAGCTCAATTATTGAAGTTAATCTAGAACCCAGTTACAATGGTGGAGGTGAGGGGCTTCCCTTACATGTCTGCCAAGCAATTCTCCATGACACCAGCTGGGTGTCCTACAATTTAGCTTAGTTCTGACACCATCTAACTGGAGGCAGCATCAGATCCTGTCCCATCCCACAAGACTGCTCCTCATTCAGATGGCAATCCCAAATCTGAGTTGTCACTGAGCTTCTGATCAATCAGCTACAAATCAGAGGTTCCCACAAGCCCTTCTTCAGGTTCAAGTAATTTGCTGGAGAGTCACAGAACTCAGGAAAAAAAGTTTACTTCTGTTTATGGGTTTCTCGTAAAAGCATGTGATAAAGGATACAGACCAACAGCCAGGTGGGAGAGATGAGTAGAGCAAGGTATATGGACGGGGGGCTTAGAGCTTCTGGCTCTGTCTGGCTATGCCTCCCTTCCCACACCTCCCACCTGTTCACCAAGCTGGAAGCTCTCCGAACCCCCTGCTGTTGGGATCTTAGAGATGTTTTCTTACTTAGGCAAGGTCAATTGTAAACTCCATTTCTATCCTTCTTCCCTCTCTGGAGGATGGGGCTAAAAATTCCAAGCTTCTATCCATGGCTTGGTGTTCCTGGGGACCAGCTCCCCTCCATGAGCGCTCCCAGAGTCTCCTCAATAGAACAAAAGAAGCTCCTAGTGCTCTAATCACCTAGGAATTTACAAAGCTTTTAGAAACTCTATGCCAGGAACCAGGGGCAGAGAGACCAAGGTATATATTCTCTGTTATCTCACAATTGTCTCTTAACGGCAGACACAATAGAAATATTGGTCTCAGATAATTTTTAAAAAGAACTTCTGAGCCAAGAGTTTTAATCTTTTTCTTATATGAGTTTTGTTCATTAGCTGCAATACTGAGCAGATTTGTTTAATCAATTCTGTCCTTTGCTAGAGAGAAGAGGTCCTCAAGAGAGAGGAGGACAGAAATGGATGGGACATGAAAAATTCATAGTTGGGGGAAGCAAGTCCCTGCAAAGGAAAGATAAATTTTCGTGGTGTATAGAATTTGATCTATTAATAACCACTGTGCTGTGTATTACAGCCTCACCCCAGCTGATTGTCACACGGTTGCGAACAAATTTGTTGAGTCAATGCTTCTTCCAAACTTTGAGGGGCTGGTGAGTTGTACCTGTGTGCCCTGGGCTTTCATGCCTATTCACGTTTTGATGCCAAGGCAAATAAACACCACAGAGAGAGGTGGGGATGTAGTTTTCTCAAAGGGATAGAGGGGAAGACCCCAAATGGCAGACACCTGAAGTCCTAGTTTTATTTTGCCTATCTCCGAAATGAAGCTCATTGCTGATAGTCAAGAGAATCAGATTTATATCACATTTATTTATTCATTCAACCACTAGTTGTCGAGTGTGTACTGTATGCCAGGCATTGTGTTAGGTCCCAGGGCTTTAAAGTGAAATTTGGCTAAGTCCTAGTTATCAGTCTATCCTCAAATGACAATGTGGTGGTGGGGATGGGGTGGGTGTGGGGCCCTCCCATGTCCTGGCACCTTGGTGAAATGACGGTTCCCAGCAGGAGCCCCCAGGTGCTGGAGGAAGTCATTGGACCCCACAGAGGTTGGTAAGCACAGGTCATCATGGCAACAGATGAGCCAGAGCTGGGACTGGGTGTGAGCGCCCCAGCTACGAGTATATGTCTCCTCCTCCTCCTCCCCCTCCTCCTCCTCCTCCTCTTCCTCCTCTGCCTGGGTCCTCACCTGATGAGTCCTTGCTTCTGTAGGATCAGTATCCTGGTAGTGGGATTTGGCTGGAGAAGAACAAGCAGATGGAAGGGGGCTTCCAGGGCAGGGGAGAGGACACTAGAGACACTACATATTTGGATAAAATGAAAAGTGAAAAGCCTACCACTCATTGGCTCCTCATCGTGTGCCAGGCACTGTGCTATATACATTCCAGCTGCATCTCAGCTGATTCTCAGCATAACACTGTGTCCTTCCCCCATCAAAGAGGCAAGGAGACAGGTTCAGATGGGCTGAGCTAAGGTGGGAATCTGGGTCTGTCTGATTCCCACACCTGTGGGAGAAACGCCCATGTTGAGAAATGCCGTGTTTCCCACGTTGAAAAACATTGAATGGCAGTGGTTCTGAACTGCAGGTGTAGTGTACCTGGGGGTATGGCCAAAATCCAGATTCCTAGGCATGGCCCCAGACCTGCTGGATCAAGATGTCTGGAGATGGAGTCCAGGAATCAGAGCACCAAGGGATATTGGAGACTGCCTGGTCTGAGTGAGGCCTGGAGAGGAAGTGACTTGCCCCATGTCCCAGGGCTAGTTAGGACCAGGATCTGGGTCTTCTAAGAGGTGTGAAGGGGGTGTGTTCACAGAGAACCAGAAGAGGGTATGGTGGGCCCAACCACTGAAAATTGTTCTTCACTTATGATGCTAAGGCTCCATCTAACTAGTGCTCCAATCAAGAAAAAGAAAAGAGAGAAGAGCCCCAACTGGTGCTTTATTATATTTTCTCTTCAGCATTTCTGCCTGCAAGGCCAACCCACTTCCTAGCCTGGTCACCAGGGTAACCATCACTCCCACCTTGACATTCAAGTGCATACACAGCTTCTTGCACCCACATCCAGGGCCGTAGGACCCAGCCCTATAATCAGCCTCCTGCTGCCTCTATAGACAGCCAGCAGCATCAGCTCCCTGCTTTCTGGGCCCATCACCCCATCGCAGTTCTGCAGACACTCCCCCCCCACGCTCACACACTGAGTTCTGCTTCCCTCGCCCACTGCCTCCCAGGAGACAAATGTGCAATCTGCTCTCAGCGTGTATCATCACCTCTGGAGGGAGGAATCTGCCCTCGAGTTGGGACACAACCCAACACACACGGCCCACACATGAGGAAAAACACCCCCTCCCTGAGGAAGGGAGCGGTGGCAGTGAACGCCCTCTTTCCCTCCAGAGACAGCTGAGGGGGCAGCTGGAGTTTAGGAATGATTTGTGAAGTGATGATCAGGAGAGGGGCTGCAGAGACTAGGGAGGAGGACTGGGGGGAGGCTGGGGGCCAGATCCCATTGCTAAGGTAGTAGCTCCCTGCCTGCTGAGCCAAAGGGCTCCCTGCTCCGGACATCAGAGTCCCTCTGTCACTACAGACACCTGGCGTCTGACCCTGTAGATGATGAGTCTGGGTGCCCTTCTTCAAAGACCCCATCAGAACAGTTCCATGAAGCTGGGCTGCTGGGGCCTTGGGGTCCCCATCAGGACTTCAAAGGACCAATTCCATCCAGCTCCTGGACTCAGGGGCCCACCCAAGGGCCCTGCCAGCCAGACTGTGCTCTTCTGAACTCCTGCCTCAACTGTTGGGGCTCATTAGAGCTCCCCACTAGCTCTCTCCTGCCTCTGTGCCACACACTCCAGCTGTTTCCCTCTTCTCTTATTCCTTCCCTTGGCCCTCCTGTCTCCTTTGTCTCCTAGGCGCTGAGCCACTTGCTGAGCCCTGGGGACCAAGGATTGGTTACCCTCCTTTCTCCTTTCCTTGCAGCCTCAGGCCGGCCCCTTCAGACACCTGCCCCATTTCCTGACTGGGCTAAAGCCTTCCTCCTGAGGGCTTGGGCTCCGGCTTCCCCAGAGGCTGCTGAAGGAACCCGCTGAGACCATTAAAGTGCAAGAGAGTTGACTCCCCAGGAGCCAACTTTGACCAGTGGGAAGCAAAAGGCAAGAGGAAGCCTTACTGGTTCCCAAGCCTGGGCTTCCTCACAGCCTGCTTGGAGATGTCCTGTATGGGACCTGGCTGGGCCGCTGCCTGGGTTGGGGGCCCGCCTGGTAGTCCGAGTATTTGCTTCCCCTTCTGTCCTACCTCACCTCACTGTCCCTCACTCCGGCTGCCCTGGGATCTTACCTCTTATGGAAGTGTTAGCGCTCTAGCGTGCCCTCAGACTTTTCTAGAGAATCTGGGCTAAGTTGGCACTAAGATTCAATTAGAGCAGAATTCTCATTCCGTATCAGCTGGCCTAACTCCCTCATTCATTGGTGGGAGCTGAGGCCCAGAGAAGTTAAGTGATTTCACCAAGTTGACAGCCAGTTAGTGGAGATTCATTACTCCATTATTCATTACTTTCTGCCAATTCATTACTTTAACAAATAACTAATGAGCACCTGTTAGGCACCAGGCATGATTCTAGGCACTGGGAAGGCGGTGGGGGTGGGGGTGGGGGTGGGGGTGAATAAAATAGACAAAAATCTCTGCCTTTGTGGAACCCAACGTCCGAATGGAGGATTGGAGGAGAAAAACGACTATAACTGAGATGATTAGGTGAAATATTCAGAATGTTAGACTAATAAGTGCTGTTGGTGGTGCTGGGAGGTGTTATGGGCTGAATGGTGTCCCCCCCCATTCATATGTTGAAGCCGTCACCCCCAGGTCCTCACCATGGGACTGTATTTGGACATAGGGCTATTAGAGATGCTTAGGTTAGAGTGGGATCTAATCCGAGATGACTGGTGTCCTTATAAAAAGAGAAAATTGGGGGGACACCTGAGTGGCTCAATGGTTGAGCATTTGCCTTTGGCTCAGGTCATGATCCTGCGGTCCTGGGATGGAGTCCCCACATTGGGCTCCCCACAGGGAGCCTGCTTCTCCCTCTGCCTATGTCTCTGCCTCACTTCCTGTGTCTTTCATGAGTAAATTTAAAAAATGTTTTTAAAAAAAGAGGATATTTGGACACACAGAGAGACACCAGGGATGCACACAGAAAGGAAAGACCATGTGAGGACATAGCAGGAGGGCAGCCACCTGCCAGCGTCAGGAGAAACCAGCCCTGTCTACACCTTGATCTTGGAATTCCAGCCTCCAGAACTGTGAGACAATAAATCTCCATTGCTTAAGTCACTGAATCTGTGGTATTTTGTGATGGCAGCCCGAGCAGACTAATATAGTGGGATTTTAATTTCATAAAAGGCATCCGGAGCTGGCCTCACCAAGAAGGTGACACTTGAGGAACATCCTGAAGGATGTGATAGCGGGAGTTCCCTGACAATCCGATGGAAGAGCATTCCAGGCAGAGGGAATTGCAGGCTCCGTGGCTCTGACTCGGATCAGACCTCGAGTGTTTTGAGGACTAGCAAGGAGGCCAGTGTGCCTGACAAGAGCAGCAGGGGTGGGGGAGAAAATGGGAGGATGAGGCAAGAGAGGTGAGAGGGGCAGGGGGGGACATCCTCTGTGTGAGATGGGGAGTTATTACAGAGTTTAGAGCAGTGGTTCTCAACTGGGAGGAAAGGGCATTTTGCTCTCAGTGGACATTTGGCAATGTCTGAAGACATTTCCATTTTTCACTTGGGCCGGGGGTAGGTGAGGAAAGGTCAGGATAGGATGCTGGCATCCAGTGAGTAGGGGCCAGGGGTGTTGCTAAATATCCTACCCTGCACAAGACAGCATTTCTCTCCCCTTCCCCAACTAAGAATTGCCAGGGCCCATGGAGTCACAAGGTTGAGAAGCCCTGTTGTTGACAGCATGAAGTGACTGAGTCTGACTTTCATGTTCATAGGATCACTCTGGCTGTGATTAATGGTACACTATGTTTTTCATGTTTTTTTTTTCTTAAATATTTTATTTGTTTGAAAAAGAGAGAGAGAGAATGAGCAGGAGGGGTAGAAGGAAAAAGAGAGAGAGAGAGAGAGAGAGAGAATCTCAAGCAGCCTCCATGCTGAGTGCGGAGCCTGACATGGGGCTCGATCTCACAACCCTGAGATCATGACCTGAGTGGAAAGCAAGAGTCGGATGCTTAACCGACTGAGCCCCCCAGGCACTCCAACAATACACTACATTTTTGTGTTGGTCATCTCCTTTTCTTTTCTTGGTCATTTTAACTACATAGGGATATTAGATGTGTATTACTGTTTTTGAACATTATGTAAGAGTTTCATACTGTAGGTAACTTTGCATTTATTGTTCAACACGTTCATGAGATTTATCTTTATTGAATTATGTACCTGCGGTTCATTTCACCATCATAGTTTTCCATCGATTTGAGTATAAAATAATTGATCTATTCTCCTGTAGAGAGGCATTTGAGTTGCTACCAGGATTTTGCTGTCACAGTTTGTACTGCTGTGAACCCTCTCATGCAGATCTCTTTGTGCAGGTGTGCTAGAGTAAATGCCCTGAAGAGATTTGTTCCATTCAAGAAGTTAACGCCAAGTTATTTTCCAATGTGGTTTCCAATGTGGTTTCCACCGATCGGCATGACCACCAACGCTCTGCAAGAGTTCTTCTTGCTCTACATCCTTCCAATATTTGATGAGTTCAGACTTAAAAATTTTTGCCCATTTGGTGGGTGTGTCCATTTATCATCCTCTGATTATTAAGATAAGGTTGAGCTTCTTTTCACAGGTTTATTGGTGATTCCCCTTCTCTAAGGTGGTTGTTTGCCTATTTTGCCCATTTTCCTACTTAGTTGTCTTCTCTCACTGATTTTTTTTTTTTTGGGAGTTCTTTCTGGACAGCAATCCTTTGATGAATTTGCCATGACTATCTTTTCCCAGCTGATTGTCTTGTCACACTGTCTTTGTGGTGTCTTTTGATGAATACCAGTTCTTAATTTTAAAGCAGTTAGGTTCATCAATCTTGTATTTTATAGCCTGTGCCTTTTGTTTTAAGAAAATGCTCCCTATTCGGACGTTGTAAAACTATCCTCGTGTATTTTCTTTTTTTTTTTATTTTTTTATTTATGATAGTCACAGAGAGAGAGAGAGGCAGAGACATAGGCAGAGGGAGAAGCAGGCTCCATGCACCAGGAGCCTGATGTGGGATTCGATCCCGGGTCTCCAGGATCGCGCCCTGGGCCAAAGGCAGGCGCCAAACCGCTGCGCCACCCAGGGATCCCAATCCTCGTGTATTTTCTTGGAAGAGTTTGGAAGATCTTTCATGTTTAGATTTTGCTGTTGCTGTCATGGTGACATAAATGGACTCGTCTAGGCTAGCAACGTTTCCAGTGGTGGAGCTTCAACTGGTCTTGCAACTGGTCAGGTCTCTGTGACGGTAGAAGAGGTGTGATAGGGTTCTTGTGGCACCGACTAGAGTCTTCATGCAGGAACCACAGTGCCAGATCCTCACAGCTCATCTCTCCATCTTGGTTTTGCCACAGAAGGAAAGAAAGCACTTGATGTGCTGGTTCATTTCTATTTTCTTTAGCACTTTCCCGAGGAAGGTACCCTAATGGGTCCTGAATTTACTGACCTTCTTAGAGAATTTAGCCACGTCCCTACCTATAGGTTCAAGCCCAGAGAGCTGCATTTAGGTTTTTAATTCACCTGACATTAATTTTTATGGATAGTCTGAGGTAGTCATCTAACTTAACCATTTTTGTCATATAGATAATTGCATAGTTTTAGTTTTGCTCTTGTAGCAAATTACCACCCATCTAGTGGCTTAAAAGCACACAAACAGTAACTTTATTATCTAACTTCTGGAAGTTATATCTGGGTTTCAGTGGGCTAACAGCAAGGTGTCATCAGGGCTACATTCCCATCTAAGGATCCTAGGAGAGTTTATTTCTTGTATTCCTTTTCCAGTTTCTAAAGGCTGTCCTCTCAGGTTCTGTTTTCAAAGCTCACCACGGCTGGTCAAGTTTCTCTTGTATCACGTCACTCTGATGCCAACCTTTCTGCCTCCCTCTTTCACTCATGAGGACCCTTATGATTGCATTGGGTTTAATCCAAGATAATCTCTCCATCTCAAAATACTTACATTAGGTACATCTTCGAAACCCCTTTTGCCAAGTAAGGTTACATAGTTGCAGGTTGGGGAGATGAGGACCTGGACTTCTTTTGGAGTATTTAATTCTAGAATCACAGATGGAACAGATTCAACCACAAGAATCAACAGATTCAGCACACAATTTATTATTATTTTTTTGATCCTGGGGATAGGGAACTGGTCTGATGGTAATAATGCTTGCTATGTGCTTGGAATTCCTCTAACCATTGTGTGCATAGTATCTCATTTAATTCATACAAGACTTTGTGCTGAGTACTACTGTTATTCTGATCTTAGAGATGAATAGAGTGGGGGATGGCATCGTTAAGTACCTTGCCCAGAGTAGGAAGGAGCAGAGTCAGGATTCTAGGCAGTTGGCCAGAGCCAATCCAGGCAGTTGGACTCCAAAGTCCATGCACTTAACTACTGTGCTTTTGTCGAATGAATACATGAAATGAATAAGTCTAGCTTCTCTTAGCTGTGTGCTCATGCCTAAAGTCATGTAGCTTCTCTGAGTCTAAATTTCATTACCTATAAAATTGGAATAATGGTGCAGCTCATCTGTACTTCACAGGATTGCTTCTAGGACATATTGAGATAAGTTGTAAGAAAGCGGTTCAGGTCAGAAAAACAGGGCTCCAAGACTCCTTCACTGCATGTCACTGGCAGAGCTGGGACTGGGACTAAGGTTTCCTGGCAGTCAGGCTGGGGCAGGGTATTTCTACCACTGGGTAATAAGCACAGCAGTTACTGATTCTAGTCACCAAGCTGACTTCGTCTCCTGCCCTGTAACAACAGCTAACATCAAAGCTATGTCTGTGGATTCAATCAGCTTTTCATTTAAGAATATTGTCAAGTCTCAGATCATGGTGTTGCAAAATATAGACATGAGGTAATACTTCTTAGGTGAAACAGGGTAAAGTTTAAAAATATTATTTAATATCAGTTACAAACCAAAGGGAAAAGAGAACAATTTCAGAAACTGGCAGAAAAGGGAGGTTCAGGGTATTGTTAAGGAAAACCATCTCCCCCTCGTCTCGGCCTCTTCTCCATCCTAATCTCTCCAAGCTTCCACCATCTTCTACTTTTTCCTTAATGTGGAGCAAAAATAAGAATACCTGGATTTTAGCCGTGGGGTCACCCACTGACCATTTTTGCTTTGAACTTCAGAGGCAATACTGAATTAAAAAGAGAGCAGAGTGGCAGAGCACTCACAGTACCAGATTTCAGGACATACAACAAAGGCATAGCAATAAAATCAGTGCAGAATTGGTATAGGAAGAGCTCTAGATAAACAGAGCAGTAGTGAGAGCCCAGAAATAGGGACATTTATCTATTAAGACTTGGCAAAGGACAGAGACGCTGTCACATATCTGTGGGGAAAAGATGGATCATTTGGTGGGTACTGCTTGGCAAATTGGCTCACTACGTAGAGAACATAATATTGTGTTCCTGGTCATACCATATGCCAGGTGAACTGCAGATGAATTAAGACCTAACTGTGGGGGTGGAGGGCACCTGAGCAGCTCAGGGGTTGAGCATCTGCTTTTGGTTCAAGCCATGATACTGGGGTCCTGGGATCGAGTCACAACTGGCTCCCTGCAGGGAGCCTGGTTCTCCCTCTGCCTATGTCTCTGCCTCTCTCTGTCTCTCTCATAAATAAATAAATACATAAATACATAAATACATAAATAAATAAATATTTAAAAAGACCTGTGATAGGTAAAAGCATGAAGTTATTAAATATGGGAAAGTGTAGGAGGAGATTTTGAGTAGGAAAAGATTCAACGAGACCCAAAGAAATCTACTTCACCAGGCTAAAATTAGATGCATTTGTCTACATTAGAATAAGGATTTCCCCTATACTGTTGGAAAGCAGAGGTCAAGCTATCACGGTGCGTGAAAGATTGGGAGAAATACTTGCATTTTCCAAGGTATGAGATTAGTATTTAGAATATATAGGAAACTCCTTCAATTCACTCAGAAAATAATGGCAGAAAAATAGGCAGAGGATGCAAATAGTTAATTCTTTTTTTTAGAAATGTAAATACACAATTTAAAAAAGTTTATATTTTAATTCAATTTGCCAACATATAGTATAACACCCAGTGCTCATCCCATCATGTGCCCTCCTTAATGCCTGTGACCCAGTTACCCCATCCCCCCACCAACCTCCCCTTCGCAAACCCTTTGATTCCCAGAGTTACAAGTTTCTCATGGTTTCTCTTCCTCTCTAATTTTTCGCCACTCAGTTCCCCCTCCTTCCCTCCTTCGCTTATGGACCCTTTCGCCATAAATAGTTAATTCACAGAAGGAAACAAATTTCAATGGTTCTTCAGTATACAAAAAAATGGGTCACATCACTTATCAATAAAAAAAAATTAAAAGAAATTACAATGTGATACTGCATTACTGATATCAGATTTCTGTAAATTAGGACACCAGATAATACCAAATGTTAGCATATGAAGTGGAAAACGGGAACCTCTCCGTCTTCATAGGCCACTGGTGGGAGTGCAAACGGGCGAAGCAACTTGGCAGAGTGAAAACAAGCATTGTAGACTCCAAGACCTGGCAATTCCATTTCTTTCTTATGGTCCATCAGGGACACGTGTAGTACCATTCCCGTATTGTCTGTGGTACAAGGAACTGCTGGCAACCTAACTATCCATTTTTAAGGAATTTTAAGTAAAATGTGTTAGATGCACAAACTGAATGCTTTTAGTGGTCAGGGCTAATGAGCACCTAGAATATATAGATAGCCCCACGGATAAATCTCCAAGAGATTACGTTAAGGGAAAAACAAGAAACAGAATGAGTTCTTGGCACGATACCTCTCATGCATTTAAAAAAAAATACAAAAAAATACAGAAACTAACAGTATCTTTGGAGGATATACACATGCGCCGGGACGTAGCTTACACATACAAGAAAGGGTGCGCATGCAGCTTAGAGAAATGGGACTGCAGAGAGGGAACGTGTGGGAAATAATAAAACAGCTCTCGCTGGAGCTGAAGAGTATGATCAACATAACTTTTGCCCCTGACATCCAAAAAAAAATCGCTCCAGTCCCCTTCCCATTGCTTGATTCCATTCCATGGAATCAAACGTAGGCGACTCAGCGCGGCTGCCCAGAGCAGGGCTTTTCTCCATAAAGGACCTGCCCCTCCCTTGCACGCCCCTTGCCCAGCGCTCGCTTCCCTGCACCCCTGCACGCCTAGCTGCGCGTCACACAGTCAAAGCAAGCTCAGATTCCAGTTCGAAGGGGCTTCCTCTGACTTCACTAGCCAAGTCTCACTGATGGTTTAAGATTGGGTGCTTCCCCTCCGGGAGTCCTTTTCTGGCCGCCGCCCCGCCCCGAGTGCTCGCCTCATCCAGGACAGCATTCCCTGCACCCTTGCTCCCATCACCCGCTCGCACACACCACGTCGTAATTGCTGATTTGGGGTACACATCCCTCCCCCAGGGCCACAGCTGAGTTAGGGACGTCTCCTAACGCCCACAGCTGGCCTGCTGGGGTGGGCGACCGCGCGAACTAGCGGAAGGTCTCTCCCGCAGGTTGAAGACCACAGCAGCCCACCTCCCTCTGCTTTGCTCCTCCAGCCATTGGCTCAGCCTCGCCACTCCCGGCCCCCGCCCCCAGCCCGCCTCCGCAGGCTGCAGGAGGCGGGGGCTCTGCGCACGCGCCAAGGGGCGGGGCGCGCTCGGCCGGGGGCGGGGCGAGGGGGGGGCCGGAGGGCGACGCGCGGCGGTGCGGGCAGCCACGGCCCAGCGCGGCAGTTGCGTCGGGCTCGC
Source organism: Canis aureus (assembly GCF_053574225.1). Taxonomy (NCBI): domain Eukaryota; kingdom Metazoa; phylum Chordata; class Mammalia; order Carnivora; family Canidae; genus Canis; species Canis aureus. The sequence goes on from NC_135619.1 coordinate 66,554,816, forward strand.
GTGCGCGCGGCGCCGGGGGGCGGGGCCGAGGCGGGCCCGTGGCCCCGCCCCCGCCCGTGGCCCCGCCCCCGCAGCCCGCCCGCGCGCCTCGCCCCGCCCCCCCGCCTGGGCCGCCCCGCCCCCGCCCCTTCCCCCCCGCAACCCCGGCGGCGGCGCTCCCTCTCCCGCCGCCAGCTATAGCCTCCCGCCCGGCTCCCGCGGCCGAGAGCGGGAGAAAGTCCTGCCGGGGGGCGGCCGCGGGGCTGCTCCGGCCCGGGCGGCGAGGGGCCCCGGCGGTCCATGCATCCGCCGCCGCCCGCCGCTGCCGCTGCCGCGATGGATTTCGGTCAAAACAGCCTGTTCGGCTACATGGAGGACCTGCAGGAGCTCACCATCATCGAGAGGCCGGTCCGCCGGAGCCTCAAGGTGCGCCCCGGGGAGGAGGAACCGCCCGCAGGGCGCCCGGCGACGGGCCCGCGCCCCGACCCGACCCCGACCCCATCCCCTTCCCGAGGCGGCCCGGGACCCTCTCGGAGTGCGGCTGCCCCCCGTCCCCCTGCGGCCGCAGTGTCACCCCGACCCGGCCGCCGCCGGGGCTCGCAGCCCGGACCCCATCCCCGGGGGAATGGCCCTTCGGAGCCCCGGGCCCCGACCCGACCCGACCCGACCCCGACCCCATCCCCATCCCCTTCCCGAGGCGGCCCGGGACCCTCTCGGAGTGCGGCTGCCCCCCGTCCCCCTGCGGCCGCAGTGTCGCCCCGACCCGGCCGCCGCCGGGGCTCGCAGCCCGGACCCCATCCCCGGGGGAATGGCCCTTCGGAGCCCCGGGCCCCGACCCAACCCGACCCCATCCCCATCCCCTTCCCGAGGCGGCCCGGGACCCTCTCGGAGTGCGGCTGCCCCCCGTCCCCCTGCGGCCGCAGTGTCGCCCCGACCCGGCCGCCGCCGGGGCTCGCAGCCCGGACCCCATCCCCGGGGGACGGCCCTTCGGAGCCCCGGGCCCCAGCCCGCCCCCGGAGCGGACGGCCCAGCGTGGTCCCGGGCGCCCCCCGCCAGGCCCGGCCCCGCCCCCCTCCCGTCCACGCGGGATCCCCTTCCCCCAGCTCAGCCGGGCCTCCCTCCGCGGCTCCCCGCACCCGTGCCGCGGGCGTCCTGCCGCCGACCTCGGGAGCCCCCTGGACCCCCCGCCCCCGTCCTGGGTCTGCACACGTCGGTCCTCCGGGACTCCGGCTGGGACCCCGGTCCGCCCTCCCTGGGCTCCCCTCCCCCCGCAGAGTCATCTGCATCCCAGCCCCCAGCCCCCGGCTGCTGGCAAACCCGGTTTCCCGACCGCCCCCTCCCCCAGCCGCCCTCCGCTGCTCCCTGGAGCTTTTCTCACTCCCACCTGCCGCAACGTCGCGAATCTTTGATTTCCTTCCAGCCCCAGAGTTTATTCCCTTCCCTTCCCCCACTCCACGTTTCGTCTTTCTTCATTCTCTCCCGGCTGCAGTTTGCCTCCATCCCCTTTGTAGCATTTCCTGGGGGTGGAAAATGCTGGAGAAATAGCCTCGGGGCATTAGGGATTTTCAAAGTACGTGTGTATTTTATGCATGCATGTAAAATCGAGTTCGGCAATGTCCTGAAGCCACACTGTAATTCTCAAGATAGAACAGTTAAAAAAAAAAAAAAAAAAAGCAACGAACCCATACCCCCAACCCCCAAACTCCAAACTCCCCCCCCCCCCCTCCACCCCACAACCCAACGCTTCCTTAGAGACCTCTGTGGTTGAGGTCCGCACCTGGAGTCCGCAGACTCTTGATTAGTTTTCAAGGATGATGCTTAATTGTGAAACTTTTCCATTAGTCTGTACGTATATGGGGTTCGCGGAGGGTCACTGGGGTGGGGGGCAGGACTAACCCACGTGTGTGTGCATAATTTGTGTTTTGCACTTGACAGACACCAGAAGAAATAGAAAGATTGACCGTCGACGAAGACCTCAGCGATATTGAAAGGGCTGTTTATCTGCTCAGGTATTGGCCCCAAGTCTTTCCTGTGAATTTGTTGCTCGTTCCCTGTGGCAGCAGGGATGAACGCGTTGTGGTGTGTTCAGATGTAGTGTGAACCGCTTGAACAGAGTACTTTGGCATGCACAGCACGTAATTATGTTTTAAGTTAAGATTTTGAAAAAAAAAAAAGATTTTGGTATGGGCTTAACGTTTGACAACTGAAATCAATTAAGACAACCAACTTCTAGACTATTTCTTGGAGGAGGAGGAGAAACAGAACAGCTAAGGATTTGAATTGGATCTCGTTCTATTTTATTTTATTTTATTTTATTTTATTTTATTTTATTTTATTTTATTTCATTTCATTATTTTATTTTATTTTATTTTATTTTATTTTATTTTATTTTATTTATTTTAATTTATTTTAATTTATTTTATTTTATTTTTTTTTTTTTGGCTTTTATTTTCCAGCTTTGGTTGTTCTCCCACAGATCCAGTAAGTTGAGATGAGTCTTAAAGAATGTTCAGTGATTAATTTTAAGTTAATCATAGAGTATGAACTTATATGCTATTTACTAAGTAGAAAAAACCCACACACAAAGAGTAGTTCAATTTGTTGCTCAGCATAGCCTGTTTATATTACTTCTGCTACGTAAGCTTTGTAATTTTGTCTGAAAGAGTTTAAAATTTAATTGAGCCTCTCTTATGCAAGTGTGATCTCCCAAGCTCTGCGCAATTGCTTAATCCAAGTGGTTATTGCAAATATTTATAAAATTTCTCTTAGCTGCTTAAGAAACTTTGGATTTAGCTTCTTAAAAGCTAATGCAGTGAACATTAATGAAATTATCTGTGAAAATACTTCAGAAGCAGAATTTTTTCCTAAGGTATTTTGTGTATGTTTGTTTTGAAATTTCTCTTTGACTTACAGCCACTTGTTTTTCGCTTTGGCAAGTTAGTTTTCACTTTTGTATTTTAGAACGGATTTTGAAAACTGGTGTTATTTACCTCCTGAGATATTTATCATCCTTGTTTCCTTAGCTTAGGTCAGGTTTGCCAGTTTCAGGTGCTGGCAAGTTTCTTGTTCTCCTTTCTAATTTATAGGTCATACTTCTAGTTCCATGTAATTCATGTAATTCAGTGGAGGGTCCTGTAAAAAGAAATCCCTCTCCATGACTTCCCTTTCCATGACTTCTCTTAATTATTCTTTAGCCTATTCATGGCCTCTTGGGTTTCTCTTCTTAGTCAGAATTGTAGCATGCTTATCATTTAGGCCATTCTCTCTAATAATTCTACCACTTGAAAATGTTTCTGGTCATTAGACCTTATGTTGGTGTTATTTCCCCTACTTTGGTGATCTTTGGTAGTATGCTGTCATTATTTCTCCCCATTTATTTAAAAGAAAACTTTTATTTATTTATGAATTAACAGTATGTGTTTCTGGTGTTTACACAGAGAATAGTTCAATGCTTAACCTTTTTTGATACTTTATTGTGTTGTATTTGAATACTTTATTCTTTAGTAATTAACATGCTCAGCAGGGTGAACAATAGTTGTAAACTTCCACCTTTTCCCAGAGTTCTTTTGTTTGGAGTAGATAGACCATTGTTGAGAGTTTGGATAAGTTTTTAAACCTACAGCAGTTAATGATTTGTAATAAGTTCCTACTTATTCCTACTGGATTCTCTTTTTTTTTGCATAAACTCTGGCTTACAATTAGGAAATGGAGAGTCTTGCTCTACTTACTTGTGACAGCAGATACCTTATTCAGATATCAGTGACAAGGCTTCTTTTTTAGGAGAGCTTACTTGTTTTCTATTTTGCTTTTATTGTTAGTGAACCGGGTCATCTAAGTTGTCTGTATTTCTCAGACACAGAACATAAGTTTTATCTAGTTCTGGAATTTACAAAGCCCTTCAGAGACAAATGGGTCCTCTCATTCTTATTTTTAAAGATTTATTTATTTATTCATGAGAGACACTGACAGAGAGAGAGAGAGGCAGAGACATAGGCAGAGGGAGAAGCAGGCTCCTCACAGGGAGCCTGATGTGGGATTCGATCCTGGATCTCAGGATCATGACCTGAGCTGAAGGCAGGCACCTAACAACCGCTGAGCCACCGGGGTGTCCCAGGTCCTCTCATTCTTAGACAAGATTTTTTTTTTTTTTAAAGAGATCTGATATTTTCTTTAGTTTCTTGTGGCTGGTCTGCCTTGAAGGAGGTTTGGAAGGTGACTCAGAAGGCAAACACTAATTTGGTTGTGTATAGGTTCTCCAGCAGAGTTTTTAGTATTTATACTACCTCACCGCCTCCTGGGGGAAAGTGGGATTTCACCTGTAGGCCAGCTTCTCAGCTTCTAAAAGCACACTGCCTGAACCGTTCTTTCTCCCTGGGATTCGGGGAGGGTGTGGGGATTGTCTTATAGATGAGTCCCGACTTTGTCTCTGTTACAGCCTCTTCTGCTATCTTATACTAGGCCTTTTATTTTAAACGTACTCTATTTTTTCCTTTAAATAAAATATTTAAATAAAATAAAAAGGTTTTATTTATTTATAAGAGAGAGCTCACATGCTGCATATGTGTGGGGTTTGGGGGGAAGGAGCAGAATGAGGGACAAGCTAACTCTACTGAGCATGGAGCTCATGGGGCTTGATCCTAGGACCCTGAGATCATGACCTGAGCTGGAACCAAGAGTCAGATGCTCAACCAACCGAGCCACACAGGTGCCCCTTCTTTTTTTTTTGTTGTTGTTTGTTTGTTTTTCATCTGATTTTCAGATTTTTGAGTGCTCTACCTTTTTCTTTGTATGGGATATTTAATATCCAGATTCCCCCCGCCTCTGTCTTTGAATGTCAGGTTTGTCTCTTTAGTTCTCTTATTTTGTATATTAAAACTCTTTCGGAATCTTAGGTTAAATTAGAATTCATGCAAATGTGTTTTCATCACACATGCTTTTATGTCAGTAGAGGTTCTGATAGCATTTAAATTGAATCTAATATCTAAAACATTATCTGTAGAGTACTGTCATCCAATGCAAAGCAAATTACATGGTTCATTATCTCACCCTAAAATATGGCAGATCAATTGTTAATGCAGTTTTCATAATTAAGCTTAGAACATTACGGTATTTGAAGACATGACACAGATGAATTTGTGGTTTTGCATAAATACGATGCTGATACATCCATCTGTGGCATTTAGTGCTGAAGCAGAACAGCTTTCCTAATAGTCACAGCTTGTGGCTTCGTCAAAATCATATCGCATCATCTTTTTCCTGTTCTCTGTCTTCTTTGCGATTTTGGCATACATTTTAGGAATGTACTTAAAATATGTGGATAATTTTGTTGAAGAGCCCTAAGTTTGTATACTGTGCTTCATTAGGTAGGTCTTTACTTACATATCTGTAATTGCCTACCAATTATTGTTTCCACTCAGTCCTTTACTTTTTGAAGCAGTCCTGCTGGCCTCTTCACTGTTATTCATATTCATTGTGTTCATCCTTAGCTCTGCTTTTTCTTATCCTGGAGGACCTTTCATTATACCTGTTCAACATTTTCCATCTCCCGGATCCAGCTATGATCTTGCATCTTTCATAAAGCCTTTCTTAACTGCTGAAACCACATGGAGCCCAGACTTCTTTGAGCTCCCATATCACTTATTGATGCCTTCCCTCAAGTAGTGATGAATCACTACACAGTATTCCTTAACCTGTCTGTGCGTGAACATTTTCTTTCATTGTAAGCTCCCAGAGGGCAAGCCATCTGTTATGTTGTTGCTGTTTTGGTCTTTCTCGTTCTGTGCTGTGATATAAATATATACTTCCTAAGGTGTTTTTATCAATTTAAGATGACCAAATGGATTAAGATACTTCTGATTTTTTAAAAAAATATTGTAGGCAATAGAATCAATCAGAGTTAGGTTATAGCCTATTCTACTGTTTATTATCTGTGTGACCATGAACATGTTATTTATGGTTGTTATGCTCTCTTTTCTCATCTGTAAAATGGAAATAGCAATTCCTGTTTCCCAAGCTTGTATTATGTATGGAGCCCTGACACGGAACAGGTACCCAATTAATGTTAATTTCGTTCTGTGTCTTTCCCCCATCCCTACTTCCTTGTTACTTAAGTTCTCAGGTTACATTTCAAAGTTCTAAAAGAGGCTACGATATTAATTTTGCCTTCCAATAATTTAGTAAAGTAACTGGCAAATAAAGTATGTCAACTGAAGTTTATGATCGATACTATTAACTTCTTTGGCTAATAGTCTTTATCAGAAGCCAGAATCTTCATGAATTATAATTAAACATTTTTAAGCCTGAGTGATAAGGCCAGCCTGTTTTAAAGATTTGTATTTTCTTACCAAATGACTTTATCTTAAGCAATATTTGCTCTTAACATATTGGATGCATTGTGTGGATTGGTTAGTGTTAACCTCATTTTTATGTTGGTTGTTTTTACAGTCACTGTAACACTGCAAATTAAAAAAAAGAGATTATTTATTTTAGAGAGAGAGAGCACGCTGGAGAGGGAGCATGCACATGGGCAGGGTGAGGGACAGAGGGAGAAGCAGAGGGAAAGACAGAGAATCCCATGCAGACTGCCTGCTGAGGGCAGAGCCTGGAGCAGGGCTTGATCCTAGGACCCTGAGACCATGACCTGTGTCCAAATCAAGAGTTGCCTGGGTTACCAACTGTCCCCCCATCCCAGGCCCCTATGCAGTGAGTTTTAGATCATTTTGCACTTTGCCTTCCAGGGACAGCCAGGTAAAGTGCATCTTTAATTAGGAACTTTTCCCCTCTGCCCCGCCTCTGTCCCCTGTTTGAGGAGTAAGTGCTCCCCCTAGTGAAATCGTAGAGGGAGCTTTCTGCAGCCAAGTCTGAAAAGGAACCAAAGTCCTATAAACTTGGCTACTGAGATACATATACAGTCACCTCTGGAGACTCTTGGCATTCAGGACTAGAACAGGACAGCAGTAAGATAGTGGGGAAGAACTTGAGGGATAAACTTGGCTACCTGGCTAGGTTTTGATAGTTTTATCTTTAAAAATACCTATTGTATTTGTTCTGCAAATGTGAAAAGTTGTGTGAAAAACTCCTTTGTATGGCCTTATTTCTAAGATCTTCTGTATCCCCACACTTCTTTTATTTTCACTAATGTCTTGATTTCTTTTTTTGATGCCTTCTGCCTTTTAGTACAGTTTCAGTAAAACGGATATATAAGGGATGTGTGTGTGTGTGTATATGTATGTGAGACAGAGGGAGACTGTGTATGTGTGTGTATGGGGGTGCTTGACTGTCTAGTATTACTTTGCCAAGTTTTCTTGAGTGATGTACAGAAGAGCATTTTTAATGCCTCACAAGTAGAATGGATAGTTGGTTACTTAATCCAAAAAAAATGGTCAGTGTAGGAAACCATAGAAATGATACCTACGTTCAACATTTTATTTTAATATAAAAATATGTTTTTGTTTGCCAGTCTTTTGTTGTAGGTCCACTGCCTTTTCTTTGAGCATAGGTCTGCTGATTATAGTTCAGGATCTGCTTTATTGCATTGATTACCCCCATGAAGCACTTTTAATGTCAAGTTTATGTTTCTTTAAAGCTAGGTGAGAATTGGAAGGTGGCTTAGGAAGCGTTTGGAAAGCATGGTCCTAGAGTTTTGTGATTTTCTACTCATCTTTTGCAAGTTGTCTTGTTTTTCCTAATTCAGTAGCAATTTTCTTTGGCAAGTTATCTTTACTGAGTGTTTCTAAAACTTTCAATTTAATTTTCATAGAAATGATTGTTTTTGCATCTCATGTTTCTGCAATATTTAATTAAATTATGTAATTGTAACAGCCAGTAAAATTGGGATAAACTGGTCTGAGAACAAATACAGGCAACTCTTGGTTACAAATCAACTAGAGCAGAAGCCTGTGAATATTCTAGAAAGTAGCCTATTAGCTATGACTTTCAGCCTGTCTTTGGCAAGGAAGTGGAAAGTGTTGTTTAGTTGGAAGAGTCTTTTAACACCATGCAGAGAGAGATACTGTTTTCAAAGTGTGCACTGTGATGACCTCCCTTCATCCTTGGTTATCCATGATATTTCTCTCTTGTTTCTGCATTGATTTTAGGCTGTGGTGTGGTCTGTTATTCATTTACGTTTGTATACTAAAAAAGAAAAAGAATTAGAAATCTTAAAGAGTTTCCTTCCTTCCTTCCTTCCTTCCTTCCTTCCTTCCTTCCTTCCTTCCTTCCTTCCTTCCAGGTGGAGAGGAAAGTGAAGGGGCAAAGGGGGAGGGAGAGAGAGAATCTTAAGCAGGCTTCATGCCCAGCAGATCATGACCAATCTCACGATCCTGAGATCATGACTTGAGCCAAAATCAAGAGTTAGATGCTTAACTGATTGAGCCGCTCAGGTGCTCCACAAAGATACTTTCATGGACATATGTTTTTGTCTTGTTTTTTAAAACAAGCTTTTTGAATATCTGCAGAAATGTGCATAAATCCTGAATATATAGCTTGTTGAATTTGCATGAATGAACACACCCATGTAACCAGCATACAGAACACAATCTACTATATATTAGCCTAGCACCTCTCTTGTACTTCTGTCCAGTTCCTTCTGTTCCTTGCAAAGGGTAACTACCATCCTGACTTTTAACATCATAGATTAGTTTGCCTGATTTTGAACTTAATATAGTAGGAACCATGTTTTATGCTTAGCTTTTACTGAACCTTTTCAAAAAGAGATTTGTCCATGTTGTTGCATGGATAGATTGTTCATTTTTCATTACTGTATAGCATTCCATTATATGCCACAATTTATTCATATAATATTCACATACAAGTCTCTTGGTGAATAGATGTGTGCTTTTCTTTTAGTTATTTTCATAGAAGTAGAATTACTGGTCATTCATGTATGCATATGATCAGTTTAAAAGATACTGCTAAACAGTTTTCCAAATTGTGTCAATTTAAACTTATACCAGCAGTGTATGAGTGACCCCAACCCTTAGTGTTTAGGAAACAAAGTGACAAACTTTCTAGTATATAAATTTTCTAGCATATTGATAATGAACTGCCTACTTAATCACCTGAAGAGGTTTTTGTTGGTTTTTGTTTTCCTGTGCCTGATTTTACTTATACCATTGAACATTTTTCTTTTCCTACAAGAATGTTCCCTGTAAGAGGTCCCATTTAAAGAAAATTGCCCAAATTATCATCCTCTGTGAAGATGATGCTCGAATAACTTGCCTTTCTACATTGAAGTAGGAAGCACTTTCATTTTTGTGTTTTAAGATAGACGGACCAGTGTTTCACATATTAAGAGGAGTATATAATGGATTCCGGTTGTATATCTTATTATTACTCAGGCCAAATTACTTAAGCCCTTGGCAAACCTTGAATTCCCTGTTTCGGAAAAGTACTAGGTCACTGAACGTAGGGGGTTTGGCGATTATTTCCATCTCCTTTGCCTTGCCTTTTGTTATGAGCATAACAATGACATGTTTCTTTTTTCCTATTTACTGAAGCTTCAGAAGGCTGTCTCTGTGACATCAGGAGAAAGCAGAATGCTCTCAAGGGATCTGTAGGAAAAGCTTAACAAAAAACTATTTTCATCAGTGAAAAGTGACCTATATCGTGTCATTGGAAAGATCTGGAGCTTACTAACATGATGCAATTATGAGAGATTTGGGAAGTTTTTATCTTAAGTATAGTCAGATATTAGTAATAGAAGAGATTTGTAATGTAACTATTACTTTAGAATAAATCTTATGAGTTAAGGTAAAAGATAGAGAATATTTATTGAGTACTTGTTAGGTGTTGGGCATCACCTGGGGAATGATAACATTACGCAGCAAATAACTTGTGTTCAGGAAGTAGTTGTTTAAGGGAGTGAATGCATTTTTCTTAGAGCTCAGTAGAAGAGAGGGCATCCCCAGTTAAAGTGTGTTGGGTGTTAAGAAGGCAGGACGTTGTGTCAGAAATACTTTATATTAAGACAGACCCAGATTGATTCTTAGAGGCTGGGGCTCACTCATTTACTTATGGAGAAACCTTGGGTAAGTCGCTTAGCTTCTCTGAGTCCAAGCCTCCTATTCTAAAATGAGAATAATAATACCTATACTGTAGGATTATTAAGATTAGAGGAAATGTATGTAGAGGGCACAGTGCTGGGTTCAGAGTTGTATTTAGAGAAGGGTAGTTTTTTATTTTATTTTATTTATTTATTCATTCATGAGACATACACACACACACACACACAGATGCAGAGACACAGAGAGAGAAGAGGGAGAAGCAGTCCCGTGGGGAGCCCGATGCGGGACTCAATCCTGGCACCACAGGATCATGCCCTGAGCCAAAGGCAGAGGCTCAACCGCTGAGCCACCCAGGTGTCCCAAGGGTAGTTGTTGTTGGTCTTTTTAATCACCTGTTTGCAATTCAGTACATGATTTATAGATGTATGTATAGGGTATATGGAAAAATCCCATCTGGAAACTTCCTTTAGTTATAAAGTTTCTCTTCAGATGGTACCCCTTTGCAGTCAATCTTCCACTGTGACCCTGGGCAACCAGTGATCTGCTTTTTGTCATAGATTGATTTTTAGACGTATGTTCTAGAATGTAGACGTATGTTTTCATATCTCTTGGATGAATTCCTAAAATGGAACGCTGGGTTATGTGGTGAATATATGTGTGTTTTCATTTTTTATAGTTTTATGAGGTATAGTTGATATCCAATAAATTGCACATATTTTAGCTGTACGATTTGATGAACTTATATATATACATTTAAATATATTAAATAAACATAAATATGCATATATTTATATAAATTTATGGGTGTGTGTATATGTGTGTATATACATATATATAAAATGTATATATGTATATATATACACACTCATAAAGCTATCATCACAACTAAGGTAATGAACATATCCATCACTCTCCACAGTAACTTTTTTTAATATTCTCTCCCATTCCTCTGATCTCCCACTCTAGGCAACCATTGATTAACTTTCTGTCACTATAGATTAGTTAGCAATTTCTAGAATTTTATAGAAATTAATTGGAGTATCTACTTTTTTGTCTGACTTCTTTTACTCAATTGTTGTGAAGTTCATGTATACTGTTGCATGTGTCATTAGTTTATTTCTGTTTGGTGTTGATAATTATTCCATTTTAAGAATATAACATTTTGCTTATCTATTCATCTGCTAATGGACATTTGGGTAATTTCCAGTTTTTGGCTACTACAGACTTAAGTGGCTATAAATATTCAAGTACAAATCTTTGGTGGGTACGTGCTTTTTCTTCCTTCTCTGGTATACAGCTAGGAGTATGATGACTGGGTCATGTAGTTGATATTTACATTTATAAGAAACTGCTAAACTGTTTCCAATGTGAACTTATAATTTTACATTTCCAGGCAGTGTATGAGTTTGAGTTGCTCCATGTACTCATTAACATTTGGTATGATCAGTCTTTTTAGTTTTAAGCCATTTAATGGTGTTTCATTGTGTTTGTAATTTGGATTTCCCAAATGACCAGTGGCCCGTGAGCACCTTTACATGTGTTTATAAGCCAGCCATATATCTTGTTTGGTGAAGTATCTGTTCAAAACTTTTGCCCATTGGTTGGATATATGTTTTGCAGATATTTTTCCCAGTCTGTAGCTTTTTAATTTTTATAGAAGTATTTTTCCAAGAGCAAAGACTTTTTGCTTTGTTGCAGTCTAATTTTGATGGTCTAATTTATTGATTTTTTCCCCTTTATAATTAGTATTTTTTTGAATTATATTGAAGAGATTTTTATCAACTTCTAAGCAGTTTTAAGGTGTTAGCTCTTAATTTTAGGTCTGTGATCCATTTCCAGGCAAATGGTAAAGATAAGGTTCGAGGTTAATTTTTTTGCCCTTGGCTGTAATGTGAAATGGAAAGGGCCAGTTTGCTAGTGTAAAAATCAGGGGACATAGCATCTTTGTCTGTGATCACATTTAAGTCACTTAAGTTCTTCAGGCACCGTTCCCCCCTCTTTCCTCCATATAATATAATGGGTTGTGCCTGACAGAATTTAAGGTTCCATCTTGCTTGAGCAGGGTATCTTCAATTGTAGGATAAAGATGTTGAATCCCAGTTTATTATTTCATCCATTGAGTGGTGCCATTGGTCATCCCTTTGGGCAGAAGGTCCTTGGAGAGGTGAATGGTTTCACAGCTTTTTAAAAAAGTGTCATTTGTAAGGTAAAGAGTCATAATTCAGAAGGTGCCTGTGTTTCATTAAGGATTGGATACAATAATATGATTAAAGAAAAAATACTGCTCATTTTGCTGAACTAGAAAATATCAGAAAATAGTTTTTCTTTCAAGAGTTCTACATATTATAGATTTGGTGTGGAGATGTTTGGGGCAGAATGAGAGTTATATGGCCTGCATAAAAATATTTTACATGTTCATGTATGAAAAATCAGACTTTAAAGTCTGACTGACTTAGAATTGTCATAGAAATTCTCTTGGTAATAAGTTTACAAACTTGTCTGCTTGGACATTCTCTTGGTAATAAAATTAAACTAATTTGCTTGAAAAGTAGGTAATCTTGAAGAGGGAAGGGATTCACAAAAGTACATACAACCTGGCCATATGGGGAAAAGGACACCTCTCCTTGAGGGTCTGATAATGGTGGGAAAGCGCGGGGTGGGGGGTTGGTTTATACATGTGGATGGTGTATATGTGTAACTCACATAATTTTCTAGTCATATGGAGGATTTTCCCAGAACTTTTCTGTTATTGGTTTCTAGTTTAATTCTGTAATAGTCACAGAACGTTCTCTACTTTGCTTGACTTCTGAGGTTTTATGACCCAGAACATGATTGATCTTGGTGAATTTTCCATGCATACTTGAAAAGCGTGTGCATTCTGTTGTTGGGTATAATGTTCTATAAGTGTGAATTAGGTCAAGTGGGTTGATGGTATTTTTCAGGTCTTCTATATCTCCAATGTTATTTTCTATGTACTTATTCTATTAATTACAAAGATTGGAGTATTGAAGTCTCTATACATGCAGATTTGTCTACTTCTTTCAAATCTGTCAGTTTTAGTAGTTGTTCACATGTTTTGGTTTCTGTATTTAGGTACATATACAGTTAGGATTGTTTTCTTGGTGACATAACTCCTTTATAGTTATGTAATATTTATCTTTATCCTTAGAAATATTTTTTGTTTTGAAATATAGTTTATCTGATATTAATATACTCTAGCTTTTTTTTTTTTGTTTAGTGTTTACCCAGTATATCTTTTACTTTTTTTTTTTAAAGTAACTTTGGAAGGAATTATTTTAGGTTTCTAGAACACTCACAAAAATAGTTCAGAGAGTTTCCATATACTTTTCATCAGTTTCCTCTAAAGCTAATATCTTATATAACCTTGGTACTTTTGCCAAAACTAAGAAATTAACATAGGCACATCACTATTAACTGAACTATAGATTATTTTGATTTCATCAGTTTTTTCACTAATGTTCTTTTCCTCCAGGAAACCACATTGCATGTAGTTGCCATATCTCCTTAGTCTCCTCTTGGCTGTGATGCTTTCCTAGTCTTCCCTTGCTTTTCAAGATTTTGATAGTTTAAAGAGTAGAATGTCTCTCAAGTTGTATTTGTCTAATGTTTTTCACATTATTATATTGGGGTTTATGGGCTTTTGGGAAGACTACCATGGAGGTGAAATACCTTTCTCATCCCATCATTTTAGGGGATACATGCTATCACTACAATTTATCACTGGTGATGATAATCTTGAGTACTTGGTTAAAATAGTATTTGCCAGGTTCCTCCAAGGTAGAAGTGGTGAGAGAGGACCTCTCTTGTTTCTGATCTTAGGGGGAAGGCATTCAGTCTCTCACCATTAAGTATGATGTAAGTAGTCCTAATTTGCTGACAGTTTTTATTAGGAATGGATGGTGAATCTTGTTGAATATTTTTCTGAATCTAATTGGTATGATATATGGCTTTTCTAACTTAGTTTTTTTAATATGCTGAATTACACTGATCAGTTTTCAAATGATGAACCAGCCTTGCATTCTTGGGATGAAATCTACTTGGTATGAGTCTTTTAAAATATTTCAGGGCTCTATTTGCTACTATATTTTGGAGGATTTTTGCAACTAATGTAATGAGAGATATTGACCTACAGTTTTCTTATAATATCTGTGCCTAGTTTTGGTTTTAGGAGAATGCTCATGAAATGATTTGGGAAGTGGTTTCCTATCTTCTGGAAGAGGTTGTGTAGAACTGGTAGGATTTCTCCCTTAAATGTTAATTTTTAATTTTTTTTAAGTAATCTCTACTCCCAACATGGGGCTTGAACTCACAACCCTGAGATCAAGAGTCCCATGCTTCATTAGCTGAATCAGCCAGGTGCCCCATATTTCTTCCTTAAATGTTAGGTAGAATTCACCAATGAAACCATCTGGGCTTGGGATTTTCTTTTTTGAAAAGTGTTTAACTAAAAATTCAATTATTTAATAGATATAGGGCTATTTGGGTTGTCTGTTTCTTCTTAAGTGGGTTTTGGTAGTTTTTTTCTTTCAAGTCCTTAATTGTATTCCATCTAAGTTATTGAATTTATGGGCATTGAATTCTCTATGCTAGTATTTCCTTTTATTTTTATTTTATTTTTTAAGATTTTATTTATTTTTTCATGACAGACAGAGAGAGGCAGAGACGCAGGCAGAGGGAGAAGCAGGCTCCATGCAGGGAGCCCAATGTGGGACTCGATCCCTGGTCTCCAGGATCACACCCCGGGCCAAAGGTGGTACCAAACCGCTGGGCCACCGGGGCTGCCCTAGTATTTCTTTTTAATGTTTGTGGGATCTGTACTGATATCCCCTCTTTGATTATCGATATTGGTAATTTGTGTTTTCTTTTTTTAAACTTTTTTCTTGTTTACATTTGATGTTTATCAATTTTATTGATCTTTTAAAAGAGCCAGCATTTGATTTCATTTTTCTGTTAATATTTTTTTGTATTGTAATGTTTTCTGTATGTTTCATTGATTTTTATTCTGTATTTAATATTTCTTTCATTCTCCTTACTTTGCTTTTAGTTTTCCCTTCTTTAATTTCCTAAGGTGGA
The DNA here is from genome assembly GCF_053574225.1 of Canis aureus. Taxonomy (NCBI): domain Eukaryota; kingdom Metazoa; phylum Chordata; class Mammalia; order Carnivora; family Canidae; genus Canis; species Canis aureus. The sequence continues at coordinate 66,569,893 of NC_135619.1, forward strand.
ATCCTACTTTATTGATTTTAAATCTTCTGTTGTATTACATGCACTTTAATGCTATGTATTTTCCTCTAGGCCCTGCTTTAACTGCATTCCACAAATTTTGATTTTTTTATGTCTTCATTGTCATTTAGTTGAAATAAAAAAAACTTTCTTTCAGGGGTGTCTGGGTGGTTAAGCTTTCATTTCTGACTCTTGATTTCAGCTCAGATCATGACTTCAGGGTGGTGAAATCCAGCCCCATCTCAGGCTCTATACCCGCCCACCCGGAGTCTACTTGAGATTCTTTCTCCCTTTCCCTCTGCCCCTCCCCCTGCTCTTGCATGCTCTCCCCCACCCCCCTAAGTAAATAAAATGAAAAAAACCAGCAAAACCAGGGACACCTGTGTGGTTCAGTAGGTTAAGTGGCTGCCTTTGGTTCAGGTTGTGATCTCAGGGTCCTGGGATGGAGCCCAGCATTGAGCTCCCTGCTCAGCAAGGAGTCTGCTTCTCCCTCTCTCTGCCCCTTTACCCCCAGTCACACCTTTCCTTGTGCTCTTTCTCTCAAATAAATAAATAAAATCTTAAAGAAAACAAAGTTTCTTTCAAGACTTCTTTGACTCATGAGTCATTTAGAAGTTTATTAATTCCCACATATTGGAGGATTTTCCAGGTATCTTTCTGTTACTGATTTCTCATTTAGTTCCATTACAGTTTGAGAATGTACTTTGCCTGATTTCTGTGACTATCTCTTCTTTGCCCATAGCAGCTCTGATTTAATTTCTTAGGATTACCTTCTTTGCTTGGTGTGTACTCTAGCCATCCTATTCATTAAACATAACAGGTACACATCTACCTTGGATTTTGCTCTTGTTGTTCCTTTTGCTTTTAATATGTTTTCCCCAGAAATTTGCATTGCTAGGTCTATTATTTCCTTGACATCTTTATTCATATGTGGATTGCTTGTCCATCTCAGATAAATGGCACCATCATCTGCTCACAGGTTAAAAACCTGGGAGTGTCCTCAATCTTTCCTGTTCTTCATCTCTGATATTTAAGCAGATTAAGTCTTTCTATTACAAAATATGAATGCTTATAAGGTTTCTGTAGTTTTCTTGTATAGGCATTAAAAAGCCCCTGCATTTCTTTATTCAAGATGGTTTTTAAATATTGTATTAGCAGAAACCTGCTGAAGGGTCAGAATTCCAATGTTTTAGTCATTTCTTTTGATATATTAGTGGGTAAATAGATGTGACCTCTTATTTGCTTTTTTAGGAAAAATTTTCTTAATGTTCAAAAAAAGTATATATTTTATTAGTTTAGCTCTAGTTTCTTACTTATTATAGGAATATATATGTTTATATGTATGTATTTACATACATATGTAAAATTAGTTGAGACTAATTTTGTTTCTTTTTTTAGGCAACAAGAGCTACAAAACTTGTGTTTTTCTTTTAATCCTTGTTGCTAAGAGACAGCACAGCCACTAACCAGCTGTGTGACCTTGGGAACATCATTTGGCATCTCTATTTTGTTAAGTGAGAAAGATGTACGTAGTCATGCTGTTAAGACCTTTTCTTACACTATGACTATACACTTAATTCAGTGCTCACTGCAGCTATCAGCTAACCTCCATTTCTCTATTCCTTCAAAAATATTTACTTATCTGTAGTTTTAAAAAAAGCTCACAATAGGAGCACCTGGGTGGCTTAGTCGATAAAGCGTTAGATTCTTGGTTATGGCTCAGGTCATGATCTCAGGGTGCTGAGATCAAGCGTCTGGCTTGGTGCTCAGAGCAGAGTCTGCTTGTCCTTGCCCTCTGTTTCTCTCCCTTCCCCATAAATAAATAAAATCTTTAAAAAAACAAAAAAAGCCCAGGGTATATGTGTCAGCTATAATTCTTTTGACTTGTATTTTAAAAATATTAAAATGTTCAATATTTTCCATGTTTAAATGTGTGCTTCTCTAAATTCTTTTGTGCAGGTAAATAGTTATAAAAATAGAATGACTTGTTATTTCATCAAATCATTATTTTATAAAAATAATTACATATTGTGATTTATAAGTCCATTTACTGCTTAGTATTTTTATAATTCCCACATAAGTAGCACGTGAACCTAGTCTTCTGGACAAGATACTAGAATAATTTAAGTAAGCTATATGTCATTTTTTATTCATATATAAGTAATACATTACTCATGTATTCCTATTTACTCACTGAATTTACTCACTGAATTATGTGGTATAATTAGCAACTGTATTTCCTTCAACACTATATTTCTTTTAAAATAATTAGAGGACTGGTAATTCATTTATTGCTGGAAGTAATAATAGGAATGTCTAAAATAATTCTTTAAGGGACAGAAGGGAGAAAATTGACTTTATTTCTCTTAAGAAAATATATGCATGAAATTAGTTAATTACTTAAAAATCTTAAAACATAAAAAAAAAAATCAAAGTCTTAAAACAGACTTTAATTTTAAGTAATCTCTACACTCAACATGGGGCATGAACTTAAAATCCCAAGATCAAGAGTCACATGTTCCACTGACTGAGCTAGCCAGATGCCCCTGAAATTAAATTAAGAGTTATTTAGGAACTCATAAGAAATACCATAGGACCAATAATTTTGTTTTATATAAATTAGATTCTTGCTTTACGGGGATATTGTTCTGACCCTGACTTGAACAACTTCCATAGTCTATAGGTGTTGATTTCTTCATTGTCACAATGTGAGCAGGTGAATTATGTTTTCACAGATTTGGAAATCATGTCATGGAGATGGTCACTGCTTCAGTCCCTCTTTAACACACTGCCTTCTATCCTATCATTAGCTTTAGAGAAGAGGAAGCTTTTCAAGCAAATTTTGCATATTGATTTTGGGTTGACCAATGAGCTTTTTTACATTTTATAATTGACTTTGTTTGTGTTACATTTCTTCTGATTTGGTGCTTCATTTGCAGTGCTAATGAAGACAGGAACCCCTGTATGTTGTTTGGGACTCTTTCTGGGTCATATTATCCACCCCTAGATTTCAATGACTATCTCCATGACATACTTTCCAAATTTGTGGTGATAGCCTTTGGTTTTGCTCATGAACTTTGGGCCAGATCTGCCTGCTGAGTGTCTCCACGAGGATGTCTCTGCTAGTATGGCTTGCTGGCTTTTCAAACTTAGTATGCCCAAAACTGAATTCACCACTTTTTATCTAATTGTGCCTTCCCTAGTCATGGAGCCTGACCATCCTTTCAAATCATCCTGGAGGGAAACCTGGGAATGAGTTTTACTCTTCCTTTTTCCTCCAGTAATTGGTTTTATATCAAGTCCTATTGATTTTACTTCTGCAAGAAGCCATTTCTTCTCTTTCTACTCTAATTCAGACACATAGAATCAGAATGCTTTGTTTTTATTGTTTTCTTTTTTTTATTTCCAGAGCACAGTGACTGGCAAATCATAAGCGTTCAGTACATCCTTATAAAACGATTGAATGATTCCCATCTAGCATGGAACTTTTGAACATACTGTTCCTTTGACTCTTTTTTTTCATCTATTTCTGCTCATTTTTCAGGTCTCAGCTCTTCAGGGAAGCCCTCCTGTGGCCTCCAAATTAAGTGATGTTCTCAATAGTGCTCTGTACTGTTCCTTGATAGGTCCTTGCACACTTGAGATGATTTACTTGATTGTCATTTAATACTTGTCTTCTCTGACTGTGAACTCTAATCAGGCAAGGGCTGTGTCTGTTACCACCATATCCCTGCCAAGGCTTAGTTCACTGTCCAGTATAGAGTAGGCGCTTAGTCTTTGCTAGCTAACAGGGTCTATGGCCAGGTATAAAGCAGCATTAGATTATGATGGAAAATCCAGAACCAGTGCCTGGCATCCAACAGGTCCTGATTAAGTACTTCCTGACTTATTAAACATATCAGTCCTCCTGTGTTCTGTAGGTCAAGTAATCAGGTCTCTTCCCCTTCCTGTGGTAGCAGTTTATCATCTTTTCTTCCTGTAAGTACCAGGGATTTGGCCTGCTTTTATCTCTTTTTTACTCTTCTATTTTCCCTCCTGGGTTTCTCTCTTACTAGGTTGGCAGCTATGTAAATGGAATCCTTCTTAGCTATCCCTTTTTCCCTGCTTTGTTCTAATATGTCAAAATAGTCTTTAAAAATATTTTTAAAGAGATTTTTACTACTGTGTTAATGGAGAAATGGAAAGACTGATTAAAAAAAACCAAAAAGCAGATTACAGTGTTCCTGGAAATTTTCTGAGTTTGTATAGTTACTCCTGACCTTATATTTTGCATACCTTTCAACATTTCTGCTGTAGCTTATTTATGTAGGGCAGACCTTGGTAATTTTTCCTTTTACTCTTTGCAAAACACTGTGGAACAATGATCTTTTACTTTTTTTTTTTTTTTTTTACCACGACCTACAATAAGAAATACATTTACATTGTGACCTGACATGTACACACAAGTTTGTGTGTGTGTGTGTGTGTATATAACTAAAACTAAGTTTTAATAATTCTTCTTCTATGTATAATAAGATAATATATCAAAGTTAACATGAAATAGTCTTGATATGGTTAATAATTGCCCCTTAATATGTTCATTCCACACCAGGACAAGTGAGGATAATAATGCTCATCTTATAAACTGCTTTGAGATTTAATGTGGGGCACGAGGGAGAAAGGGAAGGTGAAAGTAATTCCAAGATGTATACCTGGAGAGTCAGAGGGCTGTTTGTCCCTGTGTTGGTAGACTGAGGGGAAAGGAGCTCATTAGTTGATATATGAAGTTGGAGAGCCACTCAAAAGGGAATGCTCTCGGTATAACTGGTGATACTTGGTTCCATCAAGAGAGGAGTTTGTTCTTCGCAATGAACATGCACCTTCTGCATATTCTATTAACGTGGCACCGTAATATAGAGTGGAAATTGTCAACTAAAGAATTTATTGTAACATGAATATTACTAAATCATGTGCTAATTTTTCTCTTGCAGTATTGTCAACTTAGACACATTTTTATTTAGGCTACGGGTTTAGCTACTTCTTATAATGTGATGTTATCCTGGGTATAGTGGCCCCAGGTTAGGTTAGGTATGGGCTAGAAGTCATAGGTTGGAGTCCTATCTGGCTCTAATCTTTAGTAGTTGGTTGGCTTTGGGTAAGTTGCATTTTTTTTTTCTGGGCCTCAGTTTCTTCAATTGCAAAGTATGGATAGAATATATTACTCTTATATTGTGAACATTAATGTGATTACATGAAGGGTCTTGACTGGTACATTGTAGATCCTTAAATGTTAATTTTTCCTTTACCCTTCCTTTGGTACTATAAAAAAAGTATAATACATTTCTCTATGATTCTAAGCATAATGACTAAGCAGGGTAGAATGGTTCCCTAACTATATATAAAGTTGGTACTTTGAAGATTTAACATTATTCAGAATTTGATTTTATAGTACTAACATAGGAAAGTATGCCACATTTGAAAGATGACTGCTATTGTGGGTTGGTACTCTGTATCTTCTGCTTTAGATTCCTGAGTCATCTTTGTCTTAAAAGAAGGTTTTGTCTTTCTTGGAAGTTTTTATTTTCTGAGGTAATCATTTAATTTATTTTGCTCTAGTCATTAAAATAAACTGTTTAATAATTTACTTGGAATAAAGAAATAACGTCAACTATGTGAAGTTTACTTTCTTGTTGGGAACTCAAAACAAGGCCTTCTGGCATCTGCTTCATTGTTACAAATTCAAACAGCATCAGTAGCTTCTGTGTTATATTTTTGAGTGTGAAATGAGAGCTGCTAGGATTAGGATCACAGACTGTGTATATACAAATCATAGTTTAACAGTAGCAAAGCTAGAGTTTTCAGATTAATTTCTCTGGTAGTGACTGATCATGATATGTCCTCATTTTTGCATAACATCTGTTCCTTCCCCTCTCCCTTTCCCCATGGTTTAAGATTCAATAAAAGGTGATGGTTGCTCTGCTAGGAAAAGAGATAGGACTTTTCCCTATACAGTCAGAATTCTTAGTGTCTGCATCTGTCCTCCTCATTAGAGTTTGAGCTCTTTGAAGGTTGAAGCAAGGTGCAAGGATAGAGAAAGGCAGTATTGTTAGTCTCCAGATGTGTTCTAACACTTGGCTCTAGTCTTCTTTGTGGGAAGGGCATGGGTTTCATAAACTAGCACAGATAGCCTCATTTTTGGAGACCCAAGATCATGTTTCTGAAAGTGCTTTGGGCAGTATGATACACTAAGCATTTCTGGTCCTTTTCTTGATTTCCCATGAATTATCATTCTGTTTCCCTCTGGCATCATTGAGGACCAGCTGTTTTTGAAATCATATGTTTTTAGAAGCATTACATAGCATAGTTATACAGTTTTCTCTAGTAATTCTCTATAGCTTAGGAGCAGGAGTAGGATAGAAAGCACAGATGGATGGGTTTGGTATTGGCCAGGTGCACAGGTTGAAAGAGAGGCAGTGTGGTACCTGGGTTTTGGAGTTATATAGTCTGGATAACTCTGCGCAGGCATCTTTCTAAGCTCTACTTTACTTCATCTATAAAATGGAGCTAATAAAAGTGTCTACCTCATAAGATTGTGAGCATTGAGTAATGTGACCACAAGCAAGGTGCTCATTTAGCATAATGCCTGACATACAGTGTGTCAGATACTATTTTTGTTGCTGTTGCTGTCAAGGAGGAGGAGAATTGAAGGAGGAGGTGATTGGTGAAGAGTGGCTGGAGGAAACAGCTGGGGAGATTCAGGTTGTGGAGAAAGAAAGTAAGGCATTATAGGAGGAGTATTAGAAACTGGAGAGTAAGAAGGAATTGACAGGTGGGATCTGGGTTAAAAAAATGGATTTAGTGATAGAGAAGTAGATGAGAATTATGGTCAGCAAGTGAGATCACAGGGTTTGAGACTCTAGAGATGAGCATTTCCAGGTAAAGGGAAGATCCAGCCTGTGACAGTGGTTGCTGATGTGAATTAGAGACAAATTCAGTTTAAATCAACAAAATATTTATGGAGCTTTTCCTGTGTGCTAGATATTGCACTAAGCGTTGGGGAATGGAAAATTTGGGCAACGCATCACTGGATTAGAAGGGGTCAAGAGCTAGCTAGCTATTTGCCATTCACCTGAATGCTGAAGTTACCCATGACAATGGCAGGAGCTCAGGTGACAAGGAAGACTGGAACTTCGTTACAGCGGAAAATGCTTGAGTGGATTGACTTGTTTTTCATTGGTTTAAGATATTACTATAAATGGCTCTTTAAAATAGGTGCATCTCCCAATGGGAGTAAAATAATTAGTAACGTTAATTTAGAATTTAGAAGATAGCTGTCCTAAATTCATTTATTTAACTAGTCTTTTTTTTCCCTTCCTCTTTCCTTTTTAGCCACTAGTGTACATATTAGATGATTAACCCAGTTCTTTTTGGTTTTAGAGGAGTGGTTTGCTGAGTGGGCTTGTGTCCTTTTTGTTTCTGAGTGAGTATCCTTGAAAGGGAACATGTCCCAAAGAATAGCGCAACAGAGACAAAAAGGAACAGCATATCTTGTAGCCAGAATGATGGTTCCCTGTGCCTTTCAGCTGAAAGGTGTAGGTTTTGAAGTTTAGGAACCTTACTTTTTTGTTGTTGTTTTTTGAAGTATGACACTGAATCAACATTTATTTTAAAATTACGTATATTTTATCAAATAGCAATAAAATGAATTTATACTGTCGATTTAAACCTATGCTGATTGTTTTTGGGTTCATGCCAATCAGTGGCACTCACATACTTCCACACGTGTTTGATTTATTTACCCAACAGGAGATAGCAGCAGGGCCATAGCACCCAGGAACTTCACAGGCATGCAGGCTCAGTATCCCACTTTACTCTGGCCAGGTCTATCTTGTCCGTGTCTCTCTTGTCTGAGGCACAGCCCCTTCCCACGTTCCTCCTCCTGCTCTTCTCTGATGTGCATTTGAGATGACATGTTACTATACCCCTGCAAAACTGTTTTTGGCCACATTACTGTGAACATTGTTATGGAGAAGAGGAACCCCATTGCCATGACTAACAGCAGTAGCGCACAAATGCATTCAACATCAGATGGACCTTCTGCTTCATTTGGGCAAACTGCTACTGTGCACTTGGCTTGTTTCCCACATGTAGTCTAAAAAATGTGAAGAATTTTGCAGTCTCTTAAAAAAATTTTTTTTTTTTTTAAGTTCTTTTTCCATCATGGTGGCTCTCATACTATTGTCTCCAGACATGCAGCATCGGTATCACCTGGGGACTTGTTACAAATCAGGTGCTCAGGCCTCACCAAGATCTCCTGAACCTGACTCTTTCAAAGTAGGGCCTCGTTTTAAAGGTGCTCTTGGGGGATTCTGGTACCTGGTAAAGCTTGAGAACCAGCACATGGTGGTTACCAGCCTGTGTACATTTCCTTGAAATCTTGGACTTAATATATTTCTGCTAAGCTCAGGGTGTAAGTTGAAACTATGAAATGGTCATTGTAGGTCAACAATTATTGGATGTTGGCAATCTCACATGGTTCAGCTAATAGTTACTTTGTGTAAACCAGGGTTTCTTAGATATTTTTTGTTGAGTCGTGGGTATTCTTAGTTGTGGACAGCATTGTAGGATGTTTAGCAACATCCCTGGATTCTACCTACTGGATCACAGTAGCGTCTGTGAAGTTGTGATGATCAAAACTGTTTCCAGATGTTGTCATATGTGCCCTGGTGCTCTGTAGGTAGGGGGTCGCTCCCAATTGAGAATCACTAGCTAACCCAGTTGCTTTCCTTTTCTAAGCAATAATAGCCAACGTGGTACCCATAATATATACATTTTTCTCCTTGAGTGGGAGAAGGGCTGGACATAAATTAACTATAGAAATTAGATTTTATGTTTAGTAGAGATTATGGTGATTACAGTTTAGCTTCACTTTTTTTTGTATGTTTCTTCATGTCCTGTTTATGGTGATGTTACCAGTAGACTGTTAACTTGGTTCTCTAACATCTTACTGCTGTCAAAGTCTAATGGCATTCTGATTTTGTTTCTGAATAATTTGCTGATTTTGCTGAAGGATTTTTCTTTTTCTATACAGTCCAGTATTTCTCAGTGTTGGTTATGCTTGATTGATTTTCTCAGGGATATGGTGTGCTCTTTTAAATTCTTTTAAATTTAAAGGAAGTTTTCATTTTATAACTTTTTCTTTTTTAAATACCTCCCTTGCTTTGGATTTTTTTCTTTGGGGACTCCTTATTAAAAGTAGGAGCTGGTCTTTTTTCCTTACCTTTTATATTACTTTCTCTCAAATTTTTAAAATCTTTTTGTTTTAAAATTTCCCTTCTTTTCACCTTTCATTTTTCTTAAAGCATTATTTATTGTATTCATTTACCCTTATGTTCTTTCTAGTTTAGTGGTTTTTGAAATATTTTCTTCATTTCTTTCCTGAGTTCTATCACCTTATTTCTGAGTTTTCATAATTATGATTGATGTGGTTTTTTTCAATATCTTAAAACGTTTTCTTTCTTTTCCTTTTTTGCTTGGGGAGAAATAGTAGTTACAGTTAGCTGTTTTGTGGGCATGTCTGTCTTTCACGGTCTTTAGGGATATTAGCCCAATCTTTATTCTCTTTTTCTTTTGGTAGCTCTATATGGAGTTAGATTATGATCCTCTGTGTTTCTCCTTTTTATGTGAAACTAGTTTTATAAACCTTAGAAGGAAGTGTGGTTCAGGGTAGCTTATCTAATTTCAGGATTCTAGAGCCCCTATATATTTATTTCTTTATTTTTACCTCATGTTTAAAATATGATGCTTTACTTTCTGAGGCTTCTGGGTTCTATTTCTCTACATTTATTTGGACCTCGTCTTCTTCCCTTTGTTGTCTTTTGTTTGTATCCTGTTCAGTTCAGATTCTGTTTCCTAGAATTTTTTTTTCAGTGTGGGCCTTTGTTCTAGATATTTTGAGAATTCATAGAAGACTACGATGTAACTCTTTGAATTATTAGTATTATGGATGCATTGAACCCATCAGGTATTGGAGTGCACAAAATCATTCATAGTTTTAGCTGCTGTCTATACATGCAGGATCTTGGGTTTATGTGGGAAGTCTCACCATTTGGTTATGTTGTTGTGCATGAGTTTTTTATTTTACTCTCCTGGTTGCTCTTTTTTTTTATGGGAAATTCAGGAAATTTCAAAAACGGTGTCTACTATTGCCACCTTCCTAGATACCCTTCTACCAGTCTTTTTTTTTTTTTTGTATTCATTTATTTTTTATCTTATACAGATTTATTGAGGTATTATTGAAATACAGAGAACCTGCATATTTAAAATGCAGTCTGATGAGTTTTGACATAGGTATATGCCCATGAAATCCTCACTGTGATCAAGATAATAAACCTGTCAGTCACCCCTGAAACTTTTCTTATGCATCTTGGCAATCCTAACTTCATTTTTTTTTCTTCTTCTCCAGGCAATGGCTGATCTGCTGTTACTGTAGTGAATTGTGCATTGCCTGTAAATTTAGATGAATGGACCCATACAGTAGTATGGCTTCTTTCACTCAGCACACTAATTTTGAAATTCATCCACGTTGTTGTATATCAATAGTTCATTCCTGGGATCCCTGGGTGGCGCAGCGGTTTGGCGCCTGCCTTTGGCCCAGGGTGCGATCCTGGAGACCCGGGATCGAATCCCACGCTGGGCTCCCGGTGCATGGAGCCTGCTTCTTCCTCTGCCTATGTCTCTGCCTCTCTCTCTCTGTGACTATCATAAATAAATAAATTAAAAAAAAATAGTTCATTCCTTTTTATTGCTGATAGTATTCTGCTGTATAAATATATCAGAACTTGGTTATCTACCCACCTGTTAGTGAACATTTGGGTTGTTTCACTTTTTGTCTATTACAAAACTATGATAAATATTAATGTTCAGGTGTTTCTGTGAACATAGGCTTTTGTTTCTTTTCAGTGAATATCTAAGAGTGGAATTTCTAGGTTGTTTGGTACGTGTGTTTGTAAGCTTTTAAGAGATTGTCAGACTTTTTAAAAATATGTACCATTTTCTATTTCCATCAGTAGTATATGAGAGTGTCTTCTCTTCCTTGCCAACTTTTGGTTTGTTCAGTCTATAAATTCAGTCATTCCTAGTGGATGTGTAGCAGTTATCTTATTGTAGCTGTAATTTACCTAGTGATTAATTTTGTTGAGCACCTTTTTCATGTGTTTGTTTGCCATTTGTATATTTTCTTTGAAGTATTGAAATCTTTTGTCCATTATTATTGGATTTTCTTATTATTTAGTTTGAGTGCTTTATATATTCTAGATATAAGTTGTGTGTTGAGTATATATCTTGCAAATATTTTATGCCAGTCTAGCTTGCCTTTTTGTTTTTGTAGCAGTGCCTTTGGAAAGCAAATATTTTATCATTTTTTTTAAATGTGCTCATCACAAGTACCCTCCTTAATACCCAGCAAATGTTTTTAGTTTTGATGAGGTTCTTTTTGTTACATTTTTTCTTTTATTATTTATGTTTTTTGTGTCCTATTTAAGAAATATTTGTCAAACCCAGGTCACTGGGATTTTCTGCTAAGTGTTCCTTTGGAAATTTTATAGTATTAGCTCTTACATTCAAGTCTGTAATCTACTTTGAGTTAATTTTTTGTATATGCTTCAGCCTGGGGAGAGGTTTATTATGTTTTGCATATGGCTATCCATTTGTTCCAGCATCATTTGTTTAAAAGATGATCATTTCCTCATTGAATTGTCTTGTCACCTTTGTCAAAAATCAATCACGTATTTATGTTTGAGTCTATGTCCTGGACACTCAGTTCTTTTCTACTGATCTAAAGGATTATCTTTGTACTGGTGCCGAACTATCTTTTTATTGTAGCTTTATAATAAGTTGTGAAATAAGATGGTATTAGCTCTACTATTACCTTGTTTATATTTAAATTTGTTTTGGCTTTTCTAGATCTTTTGCATTTCCATATAAATTTTATTTTTGCTGTAGACAATTATGTTGTCTGTGAATAAAGCCGATTTGACTTTTTTTCTCTGCAATCCATAAGCCTTTAATTTCTTTTTATTGCTTATTGCCCTGGCTCAAACCAAACCTCTAACACAGTGTTGAATAAAAGTGGTAATGAAGAAAAAAGAAGAACATCTTTTTCTTGTTACTGATTAGGGAGAAAGCATCATTCTTTTACCATGAAATACAAAGTAAGTTGTAAGTTTTTCAAAGGAGCCCTTTTATGAAGGGCATTCTTTATCTAGGAATTTTTGGTTTAATGACAGTTTTAAATCATGAATGAATGCTAAATTTGTCAGATTTCTACATCTGTTGGAGATGCTCATATGTTTTTTTTAAAATTCTGTCGATTTTTTAAAATGAAACTTTTTATTTTGAGATAATTATAGATTCACATATAGTAGTAAGAACTAATAGAGATATCCACATATACTGTTTAGCTAATTTCTCTCTATAGTAACATCTTGAAAAACTATAGTACAATATCACAACCAGAATATTGATACAATCAAGTAAGATTTCTGTCACTGCCTACTCATGTTCATATCCCTCCTACTCTACACCTACCTATCTTCTTATAACAAACCCTGGAAACCACTAATCTGGTTCTCCATTTGTATAACTTGTGTCTGCAAGAATTCTAGTTACTTTGCCTTTCCATATAAATTTTAGAAAAATCTTGTCTGGGTCTCCCAAAATTCTTGTTTAGATTTTTGATATGAATTGCGTTAAATCTAATTTTTGTAGTTCATTTTTCAAGTAGTATTGTATTTGTAATTTCAATGTTAATTGTATTCAATTTGGTCAAATGTTTTTTCTGCATTGATTGATATGATCAAGGATATTTTTCTTCTTTAACTTGTTAATATGATGGATTACACCGATTCTGATTAATGAACCAGCCTCTCATCCCTGGAGTAAACCCCATTTGGTCATGGTGTGTAACTTTTCCTTTTACAAATCACTGTATTTTACTTGCTAATATTTTGTTAAGAATTTTTGCATCTGGGACACCTGGGTGGCTCAGCAGTTGAAGCAGCTGCCTTTGCTCAGGGCGTGATCCCGGGATCCCGCAATGGGCTCCCTACGTGGGAGCCTGCTTCTCCCTCTGCCTATGTCTCTGCCTCCCTCTGTGTGTCTCATCAATAAATAAACAAATCTTAAAAAAAAGAATTTTTGCATCTGTATTTATGAATAATATTTCTCTGTAGTTTTTCTTTTTGGTCTTTGCCTGGTTTTGGTATTTCTGTAGTAATAGGTTCATAAAATAATTTAGGAAGTGTTTCCTCCTCTTTGTTTTCTGAAAAAGATTGTGTAGAATGGTGCTAATTCTTCCTTAAGTGTTTAGTAGAATTTTCCAGTGAAATTATCTGGACCTGGAGATTTCCTTAGGGAGTTTTGACATAAGAATTCAGTGTCCTTAATGATTGTAGGACTATTCAAATGATCTATTTCATATTGGATGAGTTATGATGGTTTGTGTGTGTGTGTGTTTTAAAGGAACTGGTCCAAAAAAAAAAAAAAAAAAGGAACTGGTCCATTTGGTCTAACTTGTCAAATTTATGTGTTGAATTATTTGTAGCAATCTCTTATTAATTTTTTGGTGTCTGTAAGGTTTGTAGTGATACCCCTTCCAACCTTGATATTGATAATTTGTGTCTTTTCTCATTTTTAATTTGCCAGTCTTACTAGAAGGTAGTCAATTTTATTATTTTATTGATCTTTTATTCCCTTTTTTTTTTCTTGATAGAGAGCATGAATGGTGGGGGAGAGAAAATCTTAAGCAGGCTCCATGCCCAGTATTGGAGCCTGATGTAGGGCTTGATCTCATGACCCTGAGATCATGACCTGAACTAAATTCAAGAGTCAGATGCTTAACTGATGAGCCATCCAGGTGCCTTGATTTTATTGATCCTTTAGAAGGATGAAGTTTTTGTTTAATTTGCTTTCTGTATTTATGTCATTACTTTTTCTGTTTACTATTTCCTCCTGTTTGTATTGTGATTCCTTTGTTGTTCTAGGTTCTTGTGGTAGAAATTATTGTATATTTTTCCTGTTTTCTAATTTATGCATTTAGTATTATAAATTTCCCTCTATGCACTGCTTTGACTGTGTCCACAAATTTTGATACATTGTACTTTCATTCTCATTCAGGTAGATGTATTTTTTTTATTTTCCTGGGACTCCTTCATTGACCCATACATCATGTAGAAGTGTGTTAGTTTCCAAGAATTTTAGATTTTTAAATGATCTATTATTGATTTCTAGTTTGATTCCATTGTAGTCATAGAAGAATATGTATGATTTCAATTTTTGGCAACATATGTAGTAAAATATGAGACAGAGAGCATGAGAGACAGAGCATGAGCAGGAGGAGGGGCAGAGGGCAGGGAGAAGCAGACTCCCCACTGAGAGGGAGCCCACCACAGTGCTGGATCCCAGGACTCTGAGATCATGACCTGAGCCAAAGGCAGATGCTTAATTGGCTGAGCCACCCAGGCACTTCTTGATTTCAAGTTTTAAATATTTGTTGTGGCTTGGGATGTGGTCTTTTTAGACCTATTATCCTTTGGGCACTTGAATGTGCAATCTGTTGTTGGATAGGGTGTTCTAAAAATATCAGATCTTGTTGGCTGATGCTGTTGTTAAGTTCTCTTGTGTCCATGATAATTTTGTTTCCTTGTTTGATCAGTTGTTGAGAGAGGATTATGGAAATCTCCGTCTACCTGTGTATGTGTCTATTTCTCCTTTTGGTTATATAGGCTTTTGTTTCACATATTTTGCAACTCTGTTTGGTGTATACACATTTAGGATTGCTGTGTCTTCCTGGTAGATGGTCTCTCTTATCATTATATGATAATGTTTCTGGTGATTTTCTTTCCTCTGAGGTTTACTTTATCTGGTACTAATCTAGCCATTCCTACTTTCTTTTGATTTGTGTTTCTGTGCTTTATTTTCAATCTGCTGCTATTATTCTATTCACGATTAGTTTCCTGTAGGCTGCATTTAGTTGAGTCATATTTTAAAATCCACCATGCCAATTCCTGTCCTTTAATTGATGTATTTAGACTATTTTACATTTTATGTAATTAATGCTATTTAAAAAATTAATGCTATTTTAGGCTTAAATGTGCCATTTACTTTTTGTTTTCTGTTTGTTTTTATGTTCCTTCAATGCAGCGTTTTGTCTTCAGATCTATTAGATTTCTAATACTATATTGTTTTTTGCTTAATTGCAAAATTAGTGAACAAAATTCACCAGTGTTCTGTGCAATATTAAATATTCCTGACATCGGTTCATTTCATGAGTCATCCATTCATGCATCCTTTTAAGAGACACTTACTGTATCTCTGCTCTGGGCCAGGAGTTGTCTTATGACACATTACTTTCTCAGATGTTTCTCTTCTCCTTTCTCAGATATTTCTCTTCTGTCCCAGTTCTTTAGTGGCGTGTTTCCTGTGGCTGCCATAGGAAATCACCACTACCTGGATGGCCTAAAACAACAGAAATTTATTCCCTCATGGGTTTGGAGGCAAGAAGTCTGAAATCGGTATCACAAAGTCTAAATGAACGTGACAGCAGGACTCTAAGGGGGAATCTGTTCTCTGCCTCTTCCATCTTCTGGTGGTTGTTGGCATTCCTTGATTAGTAGCAGCATTGTTCCCATCTCTGCTCTGTGATCAGATTCCCTTCTCCTGTTCGGTCTGTCTTCTTCTCTGAGTGTGTCTTTTAAGGACACTTGGTATTGGGTGTATAGCCTACTTGAATAATCCAGGACGATCTCTTGGTCTCAAGATTCTTTTTCAAATTAAGATAACATTCATAGGTTCCAGGATTAGGATGCAGATGAATTTTATGGAGGGCCAACAGTTGACCCACTAGAAGTACAGTTGACCGTTGAACAACATGGATTTGAACTGTGCATGTTGGCTTACATGCACATTTTTTCGGTAAATACATGACAGTATTGTAGATGTATTTTTCTCTTATGAATTTATTCATAACATTTTATTATCTCTAGCTTGCTTTATTTGTAAGATTATAGTATATGATATGTATACAAAATATGTGTTAATCGACTATTTAGGTTATTAGTAAGGCTTTTGGCCAGCAGTAGTTATGTTTTGGGGAAGTTGAAAGTTATATGCAGATTTTAGACTATATAGGGGGGATGGCACCCCTAACTTCCATGTTGTTCAAGGGTCATCTAGAGTATATGTAACTTTAATTTCCCTTTTTGATCTTCTTCCCATCTTGGCATGGGTCCCTTCTTTTACTCTCTTCTCATTTCCTTTTTGGTTTTGTCGTCTTAAGTATTCACTTGGAGAGTGTCAAGGATGTCAAACAATTGTACTGACCTATATTTCACTGCCATATTGCAACGGGAAAAAGCCTTTCTTCACAACAGGCAGCTCCATTTAGAGTCAGAATATACTTCTTATTAACAGAATTTATTAAACTGAAGCCAATAAATGTAGTACTTTAAGAAATTATTTTTTTAATGTATGTTGCAAGTATGTGCACATGTCGCTTGACTAATGCTTTAAGAACAAAGACTTTTCTGTGTGGAAGTAGTTTCTCAGAGGAGTCCAAACACCTTTTCCAAGGTACTTAGGCCCCTAGAGTGTCACTGAGATTATTTTGGGAAAGCCTTAGTGACCTAATGAATGTTATATCAAAAAGGTACTGAATAAATATACCTCACTGACCTTTAAGGATAATTAATATATCTTTAAGAAATTTCTGGCAACTTTAGAGTCTAACTAAGTGCAACAGTGATTTTGTTGTACTAGAAGAAAGTTGTGTGATTCTGTGGTAGTCGATTTTGTTGCTGTGTGTGCTGTTGCCATAGTTATTAATATTTTACCATAATGAACCTTTACAACATCTCTATATGTTTTTTGTAAAGTTCAGTAAGTTGGCAGATCACAGGAAAAAATGAGGTAGAGTTTTAAAGGAAGTGTTTAAAAATCTCATCAAGACTTTCTGGACTTAAGACATGTATATAGAGAATCTGGTTTTAGCATAAGCATAATTAATATCATCATGCCTTTGTTACAAGATTTACTTGATGAAATTTCAGGTCTGGTTTTATTTTTATATCTAAATGATGTGTTGAAGGTTTAAAACTTTGTCAGATGTCTGCATATTTATTATTAAAAGCAGATCAATCCCTGCTTTTTATATATAGTCGTGAGCTAGGCCTTCGGCTTGTAATCACGAATCTTAAATCTGTGTTTTCTCTGTAAGTGCTGGCCAAGATGTCCAAGGAACGAGTGTGATTGCAAACCTTCCATTCCTCATGCGGCAGAACCCTGCTGAGACGCTTCGGAGAGTCTTGCCAAAAGTCAGAGTAAGTTGGTGCCAAATAAGATTCGCATTTACCATTTTTCCAGTAGTGTGTTGCCATGGTCAGGAGGAGGTTTCAGAGTTTTGGATGGCTGATATTTTGTGCTTAATTGTGGAGCGGAGGAAGTATTATGATACATATTTTGAATCATAATGAAAATATTTAGGAAAATTAGCTGATGAAAATGGGAAAAATCCAGATCTCAAGTTGTGAATGTTTCTTTGTCGTATTCTCATGAGAGATATTTTATTTTCTTCAAAAAGACTGTTTATTTCAGAGAGGGGGGCTGTGGATTTGCGTGGTGGGGGTAGGGACAGGGAGAGAGGGAAAGAGAATCTCAAGCAGACTCTGTGCCAAGCATGGAGCCCAACATGGGGCTTGATCTTACCTTGAGGTAAGATCATGGACCCTGAGGCCATGACCTGAACCTAAACCAAGAGTCAGAATGCTTGACTGACTGTACTACCCAGGTGCCCTGAGATGTTTTATTTAAAAGTTAGCTTCTCAGTAGCTCAAAACAAAATCCTAATTAGTCTTAAGAAATCATAGCTATCTTAATTTGGTATTCTGTTGACTTAAATTTATATTAATAGTATTTCTACAACACTGATAATGAAATTTAACTAATATTACTAATAATCACCCTCTGGTAACTTCTAGAGAATCACTGAAATAAAGAGTGAATTGCGGTCATCATAGTTTTAGTTTTATATTTACTTATTGCATCCTAAATTCTTTCAGAATTAGTTTTCTTGCTTTAAATGGAAATCTTTGATTTATTAGAACATTCTTTTCTCTGACTATTTAATATTTACTGATTATTAATATATAATATTAAGTTTTTGATAGTACTTGTTATTTATCTGTGGCTGTGTGCAAAGTGGTGTTCTTGTTTGTAAGAACCTGAGTGAGCAAAACAGATAACAGCCTGTGTGTCCTCAGGGAGCTCTACCTGCTATTTAGGGCCAGGGAGGTTATATACTAATGGGGACTATGTTTGTTGATAGGGAATTTTGTATATTTTGCTTTGGCTTTCTGGTTGGCTATAGCTTATTCGTAATTTTTTATTAATTTATATGCATTTAAAATATTATAATTATTAATGTGTTCTTGAGTTTCATTTTGAGGCCTCTGTAACATGGTTCTAGTTGCTGTGATTTAGGTCAAGGATATAGCATGTTATTTTTATAATGCCCACATTTCCATATAGGCATTGTGAGTGTTGTTGTTGTTGTTGTTGTTTTTTTACTAGTTACAATGTTGAAATGAGAAAATGTTTATTTTGGATTTGCATGTGATTCAAAAGTGAATCAAGGTTTTTCATAGCTATTTCCCCCAGAATCATGCCATAATTTCAATGGAATTAAGTTTACACTATCCAGGTTTAATTTCATGTTCATTTTCAGTGATGGTAACTGGCTTAAGCTTCTTAGCATGAGACCTGGAAGTGCTAGTTAAATCATAGTAGAAGGGAACAAGTGGGTAGGTCCCCTTGACAAGGAAATATTGTAGATAAGTGAATTCGATGTAAAGCTAAAGACATAAAGCTTGCTATAACTCTGTGTTGAGCAGGCGAAATCTGGTCCATGGACAGCATACTGAGCAGCCACGGTTTCTTAAAGCAAGAATAAAAGATGAAGGGTGGAGAATAGTGGCTTTTAGAGGTTTCTAAATTATTTTGAAAAAATCCTTTTGTTAATGAGTTCACAATAAAGTTAGTTAAGTAATAACTCCTGAAAAATCTTAATTTCATGGGAACGGTATAAAGAATATTTTACATTCATATATGTGGCATATTTATACAGAGAATCAAATGTATATGCTAAAACCATATAACTGAGTTATAGAAGATAAGATTTTAATAAGCTTTTAAGGTAACTAAAGTTAATCCATAATATAGAAGGTTAACTGAATAAACGGATATAAAGAAAACGTATACTAATGAATATGTGCTAAGAAAGCCTTTACTTAGTGCTGAAAGATTTTATTCATTTCTCTAGTTAATCAACAAACAGCCATTTATTTACGATTCTCATTTATCCTGTCTTGTCCTAAAAACATACCAAAAGGGTAGAAGATAGTCCCAGATTAGATTCCATGTCAGGATGGCCTAAAGACTATGGAAAACAAAGAACAATCATAGGAGAATATTTACTTGAGTGATTCTGACTTTGTTTGAAGATACTAAAGAACTAAGTATTGAAAAGACTTAGTGGGGCAATAATAGTGACTTTTATAGAGGGTTTAGTATATAATGCAGGCGATTAAACATTTAAGCAACTCCATTTCAAGTTATAAAACCTGTATTATGTGCAAACCGTCACCATATTCAGATATTGTTAAGATTTATTGGTACTCACTGTTAGCATCTTCTTCAGTTCTACCTTGCTTCTGAAAGTGGTTACATTTCAAATGATAAAACTGTGACAGAAATCACACATAGCCACTTTATTCTCTTTTGCCATGGCCATAACTCCTTTGTTGATTTTATAAAAAAAATAATCTTGTATCCCAATGTGAGCATTTAGAAATAATGGTATCTCATTCATTCACAAATATTGACTGAGTACCTCCCATGTGCTGGACACTGTTGTAAGCACTGAGAAAACAGAGGTGAAAAAAAGAGAGAACTTGCCCTCAAGGAAGGTACAGTCCAGAGTCGGGGAAACAGACATTAAACAAGTAACTGTGAAGAACAGGATAAACAGACAGGATTGCCTGCTGTGCACTGGGAGGTCAAGGAAAGCCTCATTGAGGAGCTCAAAACCAAAGGCATAGGAGGAAGCAGCCATTTGAAGAGTCAAGAATGAATGGTCCAGGCAGAGGAAGCAGCAGATAGCCCTAAGATGAGAAAGCTGGTTGGAATTGGAAGAGGCACAGGTGGTTGAGATGCAGTGGGCAGGGGTGGGATATAACTTGAAAAGAGGTTAGAGAGACAGTCAGTGAGAGAGCACGCAAGAGGTGTTCTTTCTGAGGACAGCAAAAAGCCATTGAGCAGAACAGTGGCCTATCCCATTTACAGTTTATGATTATCATTTTGATAATTATGTGGTGAATGGCTTGGAGTGGAAGAATTAGGAAGGTACAGCACTAGTCCTTGTGATACGTGAAGGTGGCTTGGATTGGGCCAGCTAGCTGGGACAGAGGGGAGTAGTGGCTGTATTTGAGATATAATTACTGAGGTAAAATAAACAGAACTTCCTCATGAATTGGATGTAGGAAGTAGGAGATACCTTCCAGATTTCTGGCTTGAGCACCTGTATGGTTCTCAGTGTCTTTGCTGGATATTTATTAAATCCACGGGGAGCAATAGTTTGCATACTTACTAACACTGGTCTTCTATGAATGATTTACTTGTAGAGAATTTAAAGATGCAAACAATAAATATTTTGTATAAGAAACTAATCATTCCCAAAATTGTTAGCACATTCACAGCAGTAGGATAAGCAGCTTTTAGAGCTCACCCTTTGCTTTATCTTAAGAGCATCAGATGCAGTGATGGGGAAGCTCTTTCTGGCCTTATGTAGTGTAAAACGTCACCAATGATATTTTTATTGATTTTTTTTCTCGTATTGCATTTGCATTTCATCCTTATAATACTATATTAACTGAACAATGGTTTTAAAAATAGGTTGCTATTTTCACTGTCTTAGAGATGAAGGAATTTAAGGTTAAAAATGGCAGAAACAAAATCAGGATTAGAATTGAGCTAATCCATAGTATTTTTACAATTCACTTTGTAAATTTTATCCGAAGTGTACAATGAATGATAATGCTATCAGGTCACTCATCTCAAGGTTAAGTTTAAATAAGACTCCAGAAAGGAAATATTTTGACCTCCAATTTAAATTTCTTAGATTGGAGATACTTTTAAATATAGTTGTTATAATGTATTCATGTTCTATGATTTAATCATACAGTATTTTTTGAAAAAGAAATAACTTTTTTCTATAGTCTATTGATTAAGTTTGAATTCTTTTCCACAATATAATCAATCAGGATCTTAGATGTTAGATTTCAATATTTGACTTGAATATCTCGTTATCAGGAAGGGAAAGAATTTGACTATCAAGATACATTTCTAAAATACTATGGTCCTTTATAAAATTTGAAGTGGTAGTGATATAATTATACCATGTAACATTAATGACTCCTTTTATAATGAATTGCAAAAAATGTCTCTGCCTGTTGAGTTATTGAATTCTTTTAATTGTTTTTATACTTATTTTGGGAACCCAAAATCTGTGGCATAAATTATATATTAGAAAATGCGCAATGCCAGGAACAGATAGAAATAAATATAGCTAACATTTGTTGAGGTCTTACTATGGGTCAGGCACTGTACTCTGTCAGACACTTTATGCATTTTTATTTTTTTATTATTATTTTTTTAATAATAAATTTATTTTTTATTGGTGTTCAATTTACCAACATACAGAATAACACCCAGTGCTCATCCTGTCAAGTGCCCCCCTCAGTGTCCGTCACCCATTCACCCCCACCCCCTGCCCTCGTCCCCTTCCACCACCCCTAGTTCGTTTCCCAGAGTTAGGAGTCTTTATATCAGAAAGGGAGACAGAACATTTTTATTTTTTGAATGGTTACAGCAGTTCTGTAAGGGGCACTGGATAGAGGAAGAAACAACTTAGTTGAGTAACCTGCCAAAAGTCTCAAAGCTAGCAAGTGGCATAATCGGGTTTGAACAGGAAGTCTGGCTCCTGAGTCCTCCCTCTTAACCATTATACAACCTCCTCATTAGCTGATCATGACTGCCGCAGATATATAATGTATAATTTTACTTCTCAAGCCTTAGTCTTCTCTCATCTGGTTATACAACAGCCTTCTTGCTGGACCTATCCTTTCTACTTTGGCACCTAGGGCCCACTCAGCCAGAGAAATCTTTTATTTATTTATTTATGTAGGAACAATCTACATTTTTTTGTGTATAAAGTAAAATTGTGTATAAAGTGTACAGCATAATGATTTAATATGTGTATACGTTGTGAAATGATTACCACTATCAAAACAGCCATCATCTCACATAGTTACCTTTTATTAAAACAGCCATCATCTCACATAGTTACCTTTTTTTCTTCAGATAGATCTTTTTAAAAGCATCAATCATATCTTCCTGCATGAAAATTACCGAAGTGGTGTGGTGGGCAGAGTACAGCCTCCCAAAGAGATCAGGTCCTAATTCCTGCGACCTTTAAATGTTCCCTTATTTAGAAAGTTTTTGTGACATAGTTAAGGATCTGGAGATGGGGGGGATTATCCTGGTTTGTCTGGGTAGGCCCTAAATGTCATTGCATGTATCCTTCTAAGAGGAAAGCAGAGGTAGATTTGACCCAGGCATAGAGGAGGGAGGAGAAGGCCATGTGAAGAAGGAGGCAGAGATTGGAGTGATGTGGCTGCAAGCCAAAGAATACCAGCAGTGACTAGAAGCCGAAAAAGGCCAGGAACAGATTCTACCCCAGGACCTCCAGAAAGCAGAACATTTTGATTTTGGCTAAATAATAGTGATTTAGGACTTATGGCCTTCAGAACTAAGAGAGGATACATTTCTTTTGTTTTAAGCCACTTGGTTTATTGTAATTTGTAATACCAGCCACAAGAAACCAATAAAAGTACCTTCCCATTTTAGGTAGAATAAAACTCCTCACCATGCCCTTAAAGGACCCCGTCTAGCTTTCTGAGCTCATCCTCTACCATTCTTTTCTCTTTCTTCCTTAAGGGTAAAATCTTTGAGAGTTGATTTGCCATAGTATTCCCAGAATCTAGAACCGTGCTTGACAAATAATAGACCCTAAACAATGACTTAAAAATGAATATCGAATGAATTTAATATTCTGAGACAGTAAATGTCTGCCTGAAAGACCAGTGGCACATTGGCCTGATCCACTGATGTCATTCTTGGATGGGAAGTAAAAAGAGGGTATCAGTAGAGTGATATGCTGATTTATGGTCCTAGAGAGACCTTTGTTTTGGGGAGTGGGAAAAAGATGTGTAATAAGGAAAGGATAAAAGAGACATAATCATCATGAGATTTAGTCATTTGAGATTAGCAGATGTAGTCTACCAGTCTGATTCTGAAAAAGATTCATTAGTTTTATTAATTTTACGTGGCATTATTTTCATTAATGGGAATAATAGAAAGAATATCATAAGTTTCTGCAAGTATGGTTATTTATTAGAGTATTTTATATCTACTGAGTGTAGGTAGATATTTTTTTAAAAAATACTTCATTTTAAAATTTTTAAAGAAAACCTTTACTGTGTAAATGTAGATATATGTGAGTTAAAAATTTAGCTCTACTTACTTTTAAAATCTTATTTCAAGTGGCACAGATGTGTGGATAACCAATAATAATATAAGGAGCAACTTTCTGTGGGCCAGGCACTGTGCTTACTGTTTTAGACTCACCCTTTTAAACGTCTTACAACAACTCTATATGATGTGTTTATTCTCCTTTGGAGAAAATAAAGGCTTAAAATATTCAATGTTTGACTATAAATATTTTGTTAGGAGCTTTCTAGGAAGCATGAAATTATGTTTGTACAGTTCACCAAGAAAAAGAGAGATGGTTTTGACTAAAAGTATTAAAGAGCATAAACAGATGATACAAATTGCTTTTATCTTTGGCTTGCAGCTCAAAAGTGGAAGTACCTGTCTTCCTTAATGTAGGTGATGTTGCCTGAGATAAGTTAAAAGTTATGTTCTGAGATAACTCAAAAGTTACATCCTTAGAAAAGCAAAAGGATTTTGTGAAAGCAATACACTTATACATATATATAGCAAACAGAACATGGTGTTCCAGACACCACAGATCCTAAAAAGTCCACAGTGTGGTACTCTGTTGACAGGCTAAGCATTTAGAGACACTCTAATGTGAAGGAAGAAAATGAAATAATGCCCATTAATGTAAGCTAATGGAAAACAACCATCAGGGTTAGAATTGACCTTACTAGGAGGTTTTATGGGCTAGGAAGCATAAAATTATATAACATTTTTTTCTAGTTCACTTAAAAAGAAAAAAAAAGAGGCTATATTAACCAAAGGAATTAGGGAAGATGAACAGATGATACAAATTACTCTTTCTTGTGCAGTTCATAGTTCAAAAATAAAAGTACATTCACCCCTATGCATTTTGAAAATGTTTGTGTTGTATCTTTTTACCTATTTGTACTTAAGGATAAGGTAGAGTAACATCATTAATTACATTGCAGCAATTAAATTCAATGGAAACATTTACCAAGTATATAGTTTTTCTGGGCATATATAAAATATTACCTAATATTCCTAATAAACCTAAAAATATTGCCTTTCAGTAAATTCTGTTGGAGACCAGTGTTTTCACATGAATTTCTTAGTCATGAATGACCTGTTATGTTTACCTTGCTTACCATAAAAATGAACTGGAACTTTTGAAATTCTTAATTAGGATATCCTTTAGTTCTGTGATAGTGGGACCATTATTACTATTTGAATATTGTTTCTGACATGAGGCACTTGAGTGATATGAAGGAGCAAATGTAAATATTTTTATTTACAATCCTTGCAGAATTATAAAATAAAATATTTATATAGTGTACTGTAATAAAGATCTATAATGTTTGATATATAACTTGATGGATTAACTAACTTGTTGGCAGTGGTGAACCAAATATCCTAGAAATTTCTCAAATCAGAAACTCAAATCTAGAAACTCTAGATGCAATACAGCAAGCATTCTTTTAAATGTTTAGTGAAGCTTATAAGAGAGGAAGGACTATTCAGGGCTCAAAAACAAAGCACCCAGTTCCATATCTACTTAGGGTGTGGAAATGTGCAAGAAAACATTGCTCCTGTCCTAATAACAATAGGTTAGTCACAGAATCTATATAGTCATCACTTCTCTTGGCAACCAAGAAAGCTGAATTCACAATAGCAACACCCTTCTGAGGAAAGATGGGACACAGGGACACTGACTTTTGACAGAGTATAGAAGGAAGAAGTGGCTATCACATAAGGTTGTTAGAAAAAAATCACTAAAATACTGGAAAGTTTTTAAAGGTTGATTATGGGCTAGCACATCAGTTTAGAATAACTTGGAGCTCCAGACACAATTTTGCACCAACTAGCAGGCTCTTTTCCACAAGCCTCCTTGCCTTGTAGGACGTGAGACTTGAGAGACTCTCCCTTGCTGATGCAGCTGTGGCGATGAATGGGAGGTGTTTGGGGATGGGAACACAGTACTGTCCATTTCCTCAGACTGATCAACATGAACGTACAGGGAATTTCAGCAGAGAGATGAAAGCTACAAAATGATCAACTGAAAATGCTAGAAATAAAATGGATGATATCAGAGATGAAACATTCTTTCAATGGGCTTAGCAGGAGTTTAGACACATATGGAGAAAGAGTCAGTGAACTTGAAGGTAGAAATGATCCAAACTGAAACACAAAGATAGAACAGAGTGAAAAAAATAGGAGAGAGCATCAAATGGCTTTGAGACAGTGTCAAGTGATGATCTAATATATGTGCAATTGGTGTCTCAGAATGAGAAAAGAGAGAATAGGGAAGAACTATTTGAAGAAATAATGGCCAAGACTTTTCTGAAGTTAATGAACAACAGCAAACCAAAGATCCAAAAGCCCAGAGAATCTGAAGCCAAATACACACACACACACACACACACACACGCATCATCCCTAGGCATATCATGATCAAACTGCTGATATTAAAAAATAAGATAGAATCTTGGGAGCAGCCAGAGATGAAAGAGACATTACAAACAGAGGAACAAAGGTGAGAGTAAAGCAGACTTCTGGTCAGAAATAATGCAGATTAGAGCACAATGGAATGTTAGAATTACTAAAAGCAAGGAAAAATATCAACAAGAAATCTGTACCCAGTGAAAATATCTTTCAAGGATGAAAGCAAAATGCTATTTTCTTTAGATAAACAGAAATTGAAAGGATTCTTTGTACCAGACTTATCCTACAAGAAATGCTAATGGGGGAGGGTTTCTTTTTTTTTTTTTTAAATGAATTTTATTTTATTTTTTTTTAAATTTTATTTATTTATTTATTTATGATAGTCACAGAGAGAGAGAGAGAGAGAGAGGCAGAGACACAGGCAGAGGGAGAAGCAGGCTCCATGCACCGGGAGCCCGATGTGGGATTCGATCCCGGGTCTCCAGGATCGCGCCCCGGGCCAAAGGCAGGCGCCAAACCACTGCGCCACCCAGGGATCCCATGGGGGAGGGTTTCTAGGTAGAATTAATGTGATAAGAGATGGACGTTGGGTTTACATGAAGAAATAAAGATCACCAGCAATGGTAAAAATTAAGGTAAATGTAAATGAAATGACAATTCTACACAAATTCTTCCAAAGAATAGAGGAAGAATTTTTGTACATGGTGTGAGGTGTGGACTCTTCCCCCATTAATCTATGTACAAAAATTTAAGTCAAAAGTAAGTGTAAGTCATCCTATGAGGCCAACATTGCCCTGATACCCAAATAAGACATAGACATTACAAAAACAAAAAAACTATAGGTGCATATCCCTCATGAACTTACATGCAAACATTTGAAAAAACAGCAAAGCAAATTCAGCAACATATAAAAAGGATAATACATCATGACCAGTTGGGGTTTATCTCAGGAATTTAGAGTTGGGTCAAAATTCAAAAACAAATCAATATGAGTTATCATATCAACAAACTGAAAAAAAGGAAAAAGAAAAAAATACACTACCATTTAGTCATCTCAGTAGATTTAGGAAAAGCATTTGACAAAAGTCTAACAGTCATTCCTGAAAAACAAAACAAAACTCAGCAAACTAGGGATAGAGAGGAGCTTCCTCTGAAAAATTTATAGATAACATTGTACTTAAAAGGTGAAAGACCGAATGCTTTCCCCTAAGATCAGGAACTAGCCAAGAGTGTCTACTCTTACCACTTCGTTCAACATTCTACAGGACATTATAGCCAGTGTAGTATGGCAACAAAATTAGTGAAGGCACTCACATTGCAAAGAAAGTAATTATAGTCTTTAAAAAATATATAACATTATTATTTATGGCGGAAACTACAAAAGAAAAATAGAACTACTTAGTAAGTATAGAAAGGTTGGAGGATACAAGATCAAAATACAAATCAGTTGTATTTCTACACTAGCAAATTCAAATAACTGAACAACTGAACACTGAAGTTTTCTTAAACCATCATAGTAAGGTATAATAATACCTGGGGCTCAATCTGATAAACGATATGTAAGACCTGTATACTGAAAACTGTAGAACGTTACTGAGAGAAATAATGTAAGAACTAAGTGAATGGAAAGATGTACCATGTTCATGGACCAGAAGACTCTATATTATTGTCAGTTCTTCCCATATCAATCTATATATTTAGTGTAAAATAATAAAAATTCCAGCAGGTTATGTTTTTATTTTATTTATTTTTTATTTCTGGTAGGAAATGACAAGCTAATTCTAAGATTCATATGAAAACACACAGGACCAAAAATAGTCAAAACAACTTTGAAAAAGAGAAGCAAAGTTGGAGGGCTTTAACTGCCTGATTTCAAAATATAATATACACCTACAGCAACTAAGACTATGTAATAATTATACAAAGACAAATCTGTGGGATGCATACAGAAGAAATATAAATCCCACATTGCTAGTGGATTTCAGCACAGGTGCAAGGGCAGTTTGGCACAGAGATGATAGTCTTTTCAAAAAATGGCACTGGATTAATGGGGAAAAAAATCCACACCTCACACCGTGTACAAAAATTTAACTCAAAGTAGATCATAAATTTAAACACTAAAATTATTAAAAAATTCTAGGAGAAAACAAGAAAATCTTTGTGTCTTTGGGTCGGTCAGAGATTTCATACATATGACACTAAAAGCATGATCCATAGAAGAAAAAGTTGATATATTTGATCTCATGAAAAATTTAAGCTTCTGCTCTTCAGAAGACACTGTCAAGAGAATGAAAAGAGAAGACCGTAGGATGGGAGAAAATACTGAGGGATCACATATCTGATAAAGGACATGTGTTCAGAATACATAAACAACTCTCCAAACTCAGGAAAAAGGGGGAGGGGTAACCAATTTTTAAAAATGGGCAAAAATTTGAACAGATATTTCACTAATAGTGAAATATCTGTTCAAAGAAGATTTGTGGATGGCCACTATGCATAAGCAAAGGTGCTCAGTCTCATTAGTCTTTAGATACATGCAAATAAATCTATATACTTGTTAGAATATTTGCACTAAAAATCCCTGACCATTATCATTTCACACATTTTTCTAATATCCTGCCTAACTCTCTCTCTGCTCTTCTTCTATGACTCAAATTTCGCTTATATTAGACCTTTCATGGTATCTTCTATGTCTTTTACCTTCTTTTTCCATTGTTTTCTTTTTGTGACTCAGTCTGATTTATCCTGACCCATAGTTCAATTCACCAATTCATTTGTGTCTAAACTGATTTTGATTATTATACTTTTCCAATATAGAATTTCTGATTAGCTCTTTTAAAAATCTCCCACGTCCACTTGAGCCACATATACGTCAGATAACACCAATACCCACAGAATTTTTTGGTGCATTTCTGTTTTCCGTGGCTTCTTCTGGTTCTCATTCATCTTACCTTATCTCTTCGTGTGCCTGCAGTCATTATTAATTATGTGTTTGATCTTGTGCTTGATAAATTGTTTGTAGAAATAGATTGAGTCCTAGAGTGATATCTTTCTCTAGAAAGGAATGTATTTTCTTCTGGGAGCCACTTAATTGCACTAACAATGAAGTCTCCGCTAATCCAGGGTCAGGCATTGGATGTTTTGAAGCTGGGCTGCCTATCCTGCAAATGCCAGTCAGCTTCAGGATCACCCTTGTCTTATCCCAGGATTCTTACTGGGGCCTCCATGAGACTCAAGCAGTCGCTTAACCTCTCAGCCTCTCAGGAACCTTTTCTAGAATTAGCAAGTGGCCCCAGAGGAAAAACAGCTTCCAAATTACATGCTTACCTTCCTAGAGTGCCATTGTCTCTTAGGTCTTGGATGGGTAATTATCCCAGTGATAAGTAATCTAGGATGGATAGTTTTGGCTGGGTAACCTTGTTAGTTTCCATATGCCTTTATGCAGATGAATTTTGTATTTTGTCCAGTTTTTTTGCATACTATCCTCATCAGGAGAGCTGATTAGATTGATCTAGTCTGTCATTACAAAGTTCCCTTTCATTTTACTCTTCTTGGTTTAATCTTGGAATAGTAACCCAAAATGTTTCTGTTTGTATATCTGCAATATACCCTGCACCATGACCTGCCTTCACCCTTACCCCCACAGAGAACAATTGATTGTTTTCTAATGATGTGTTAGGAATAACCTAGCACTTTAAATATTCTGCTAAAGCATTTGTGATGGATCTCTTTATTTAAACTTTGAGTTCTTCAACTAAGTTCTTTTGTTGGGGTGAAATTGTGTTAACAGTAGCAGATCTCCACTTAAGTCTGTTTCTGTATGGGCCGTCTCATTGCCACCCAAGTCTTTATATATTGTCCACATAAATTGCATCTATTCTATGTAAATTCTCTATTTACAGAAACCTTTCCGAGCATCAGATCTGTAAGTGATAATGTTCTCTTTGTAAGCTCGACTTGGATGGCTCAGAGGCCTCTTAGAGTTGACAAGCTCAAAACTCAGCTCTGGCTGTGTCCCTGTGCCACATGGGGCTCCTCCAGTGTCCCCTGTCCTAGTATGTAACACTGCTAACCCCCTGGTTTTCAAGGTGGAATTTTGGGAGTCACTCTTGATACTGTCTCTTCTTTTATCACTCGCTTATGCAGTCCTGTTTATGTTATGCCTTAAATATTCTGTGGAATCATTCCACCTCTCCAACCACACCACCTCCATCCTCAACCAAGCTGCTTTGAGGGTTCGCTCGATTGAGGGGGATAGCTTTGCAAGTGATCCCTGCCCACCACCTCCCTCCACTTCCATCTTACCTCACTACTTGCTGACTCACTTTCATCTTTATAGTCAACATTGCTATTTCAAAGCATTTAAGACTACCATTTGAGTATTCTCTTGCTGAATGCATCTAAAGTCTTGCATAATTGGGGCTCTTTCTACTTTAGTAGCCTCAGCCCTTCCTCTCAGTCTGCTCTAGGCATACTGATCTTTCAGTTTCTGAATCCACCAAGCTCCTTCTTACTTCTCATTGCTGAGAGTGCTTGCTTTTTCACTCTTCTTGCTTTCCGACCTGTCTTTATCCCAGCTTTTGTCTAATTATCTCTTTCTCTTTGCACAGGTCAGTTGTCACTTCTCAGTGATCCCATCTCCCTAGAAGAAATCAGGTCACCTGTTAGATGTCCTTACACTGTCTGTGCTTCTCATCCTTAGCTCTTTTCACAGTTTTAACTATAGTAGTAACAGGTATATTAACATGCTAGTCCAGCTCATGGCTAAGTCTCCAGTGCCTGGCATGGTGCCTTGGATGTCACTAAATATTTGTTAAATGTTTGAATGTATAGAAGCAACAGGAGTCTCTCAAAGGTAGGGGCACAACGTTTTGGCTTGTCTCCAGTTTCCCAGAAAACTTAGTGTGATGCTTAATAAACAGTTGTGAATAAAATTAAAATTATATTATCAGAATTAGATCTTCATGGGGCTACTTTAAAGAAAGATCAGAAGGGACTAAATTAGGATAGACTGACAAGAAAGAAAACCCTATTTCTACCTGCTTATAGACGTTTGCCACTTCCCAGTGCAGCTTCCTCCCTCCAAGAAAACAGTTCATATTTTTATCAAAATATATTCAATTAATTAAATATAGTTACAGTGGATCTTTTGACATTGTTACTGACAGTACTGTATCCAGTAAATGAATATTTCTTTGATAAGTACATCTTTTCTTTGCAGTAGTATATAGATCTTTATTTACATTCTAGGCCTAAATTGTGAGATTACATGATTCTAATTTATTCTATGTAAAAATGGCTTGGCAGAGTGGTCCAATTAGAAGATCAGTTTTAAAACCATTGTTGTGAAATATATTTCTTTGTTTGGTGTTGTCATAATTTTCCACGGAAGGATACTTCATCTGAAGCATGTCTATAGTAGTGATATGAGAGTTACTGCTGGCATTGATATTTCCTTTATGGAAAGAGATTTTTGGGATATTGTTATGTG
Organism: Canis aureus; assembly: GCF_053574225.1. Classification (NCBI taxonomy): domain Eukaryota; kingdom Metazoa; phylum Chordata; class Mammalia; order Carnivora; family Canidae; genus Canis; species Canis aureus. Next base: position 66,601,430 of record NC_135619.1, read on the forward strand.
TACCTCCTCATGAACCTTGCTAATCACTGAAAAACAGATTTCAAGAAGGGTGAAACACATCCCTTTTATTCCTGTTCCTGTCTCCACTTTATTTTACCATTTTCTCTCTCAGATTTTGACTTTCAGGGTTCTTAACTAGTTTTCCCCACCCTTTATTTTAGTGTAGAGCATGGCAGTCAGTGATAGAAAAAAAAAAAGACGTATAGTGCATTGTTAAAGGTATCTGAATTGGCATGTTCCAATTATTCGTATTTAACTCAGTTTTAAAGTCCTATAAATATTACCATTTTATAGTGAAAAGAGCTGTTTACTGTTAGTCACTAAAAGTTCTCATGATTATGACCCTCAAAACCCCAGATATTTTAAATGTCCAAGTCTTCAGTGTTTTACCATTTAAATTCCTATTATTTAACTTCAAAACAATTGATGACATTCTCTCTAGAAATATACAGAGACTTTGTAATGTTGGGCTCCTTTACCTTTAGCCAGCATCATTTGTTGTAAATATATTTCCAAATATGTGAATCCAAAATATTTGTTCTTGTAGAATACACCAGTGATTTATTTAATGCTTCTCTATGTTGGTATTGTAAAAAGAAATATCTTCCTGATGTATACAATGTGAGTTTATTGGAGACAGAGTAGTTGCCCTCTAGGCAAGGACTGTATTATGTTGTTTCACAAAACGCTCTCTTGTGCTATTCATGCTAACTACAGAATGAATTTAAAGAGAAGTGTCTAGGACATTCTCCTTCCTTGAGTGGGAGTCATTTTTTAAATTTGTGAAGATGTACCATGTACTCATTTATAAAATGTCTCATTTCATTTTTGAGGAATTCAGGTTGGAATGCCAGCCATACAATAGTATGAGGAGCATAACTGGCATTAAGGCATGCACTTAAGCAATAGAAGAATTTCCTTTTCAGTGTCTTCCAAGGTCCATGAGGATGCACACTTATTTACCCAGAGAGTATGGATCTCACTATGTTTGTCCAGAGGGTGTGACTCTGTGGAGGAGAACACTTACTGGTAAGTGTCAAACTCTTATCATACTATTTTTCAGAAAAATATGTTTAGAAATCAGTTGATTTTTAGCAGTGATAAAATCTCTTAGTCTGTGCTGGTTTCTTAACAGTGGACAGTCCCAGATGTTGAAGTCAGCACAACAGGAGAAAAACCCAAATCCTGATAAGACTTGAGGATTTTTCGAAAATTAAATGCAAAATAGTTGGGGCAAATGTTGCTGCGGGAGTCAAGACTAAGTAATGCAGTAAGAAGATATGAAGTTGGAGAGCTTCTCATGTTCTTCTTTTGCATAAAGTTTGCATACGTACAAAACCCAAGACTCTAATGACTTAAAAGGGGGCAGAATTACATCTCTTGGAACTTAAAACAGCAGACTCATGTGAACCGGAATGTACACTGTGGCCCTCACAATATATTTTAATATTTCCTGCAAAGTACTTTCTGTTTCTAAATAAAAGCTGTGTGTTCTACAACCCGTAAGTGATGTATATTGGCCACATCAAATCTTTTAAGAGTGTTTTCCAAATCCAGAATGGTTAGTGTGGAAGAGATGTTTGCTTTTAAAACAGGGAGATATGGGAAGGCTGATTTCAGAGATTATTTGTTGCTTTTGCTTTACACCTATCATTCCTTCTCTTTTTCTTTCAGCCAAGAACTCTTAAGATATGTAATTGACTGTTGGTTGAAAAACTTTGTAAAAGTACACTTGTGTGTGTGATACAAAAGTCTGAACATGTGGTAGGGGTTTCTGGGAATTAACCATGCTGCTTAAACATTTGCTACAGTGAAGCCACCATCTGATCTCCCGTACTACCACATGAAGGATTGGGATTGCTTTAAGCCATGCCTTAATAAATGATGAATGGAAGTACAGAATCCACGAGGAAGAATTCAGTACTTAGCTCTGGCATCAGGCAGAAAGTTTTAAGAGTTGCCAGTCACTGGCTTGCTGACCTTCAGCAGAATATCGACAACTCCAAGTCTGTTTCTTTAGCTATAGAATAATAAACATGTTATCTCCTGGAATAATGACTGGTCATGGTGCCACCATATGAATCAAGAAGTCTGGGTACTTGGTATGCATCATGGTTGCAGAGATGCTGGGGAAGAAGATAGCAGGAACATCTTATTGACATGACAGAGGATTGAGTGCATTTGTATGGATCCATTTTTGTTTTGCCTTGCGTCTAATTCTACCAATCCCTAATCTTTAGGACTCAATTCAAAATCTCTTGAGGCCACCTTTTAGGAGATGTGGAAAATATATGTGAAGGGAGAGAGCATCAAGAGCAGAACGTTTAGGTGAAAGGATGAGAGATAGTCATCTGGCAGTTACTTACTGAATGCCTGCTGTGTGCTAGGAGGCAGGGTACAGCTGTGAGCACAACAGCCAGGAACTCTTGCAGTCCTGAAGTTCATGTTTAGATGTGGGAGATGGACCATAAGCACATGATCATGTTGGATGGTGGAGATAATACACCTATGATATAAAGGAGCTAGTGAGAGCTGGAGCCAGGGAGTGGCTTTCAGTATAAAATCAGGTCATCAAGGAGGAGCTCCTTGGAAAGGTAATGCTTGAATAGAGGCTTGGGAGAAATCAGGGAGCCAATCATGTGGAAATCTGGGAAAAGTGGAAAGTGGCAACAGATCTGGGAAGTCATTGAAAGGACTGGCTTTTACTGTGTGTGGGATGGAAAGACCCTGGAGGGTGTTGAGCTGAAAAGTGCTGTGATCTGATTTATTTTTATAAGAATATCTCTGGCTACTCTCTAGGAACTAGTCAGTAGAGAGGAAGATATGGCGACTAGTTAACAAGTTACTGGGATAATTCAGGCTGGTGGTGATGGTGGCTTGGAACAGGGTGGTGGTGGTGGAGGTGGCAAGTGGTCAGACTCTGTCGCAGGATCGGTTGGCCATCTGTGGTGAGTGAGGGTCTGAGAGGAGCTAAAGACTGGCCTCAAAGTTTTGGGGCCAGTGACTGAAAGGAGAAGGTTGTTGTTCAGCATTTACTGAGGTGAAGATTGGAAGAGGAGCAGGTTTTGGGGAAAGGTTGGTTCAAGTGTGGACAGGATGAGATTCCTATTAGATGGTCTCATGTAGAGGAGACCGGTGGATCCGGCCAGTGGTCATTATTTAAATGCTGAGTTTGCACAAGTTACTAAGTCGTAAAAGTTCTGCTTAAATGGTTTAAATCTCTGAGAAGATGGTATTACAAGTAACATTTTATAGAAGAGGAAAAAATACAGAGAGATTAATTTTCTTAAGGTCACAGATACGAAACTTTGTTTTATGGCTGCAAGTTTCATGTTCTACCAACTTTATTATGTTAGTTACAAAATAAGCATTAAAGGGAATTCCCCTAATTGACATAACTGATTAAGCAAGGTAATGCTTTTAGCTACCTTTATGTTACAAACACACACACACACACACACACACACATATATACATACACTCTCCTAGAGAAGTCGAGGTAATATCTTTGATGAGGTTTATATGAAAGATTTTCTTTTTTACTTTTTGATGTGTTGAAAACTAATCTCATGTAGTTTTTAACTTTGAGTATATGTTAAATTTTTTAAAAAGTGAATGGAGATGGCTATGAATATAATTTTTAGAAACATTCTTATATTTTAAAAATTTCTTTTAAGAAGTTTACTGCATGGTAATTTACGTGCTCATCATGGTTTCAAGGGGAAAATACATTTGCACAATCTTAAGTGTATTCCTTTTTTATAGTAGAATGCATATGTTTATATTTTGAATCAGAAATACAAGTAATGAAAATACATGTGATTGTCTGACCTTGCTCTAGGTATGGTGGCAAACTGTACAATACAAATAGCAAAAATAGAAATAGAAATCTATCAAAAATCTTTACTGTATTATTTAGAGGTTTATCTATATTTATAATTTTCATTTTAAAAAGCAATGGAATCTTATTTTATTTCATAAATGCCTAAGACATTTAAACTTTTCTGTGGTGTAACAAATTAATAAGGAACAGATTAATATAGTTTTCTTAAGGTAATAATAGAAAGTACATATCCTTAAAGGTCATATAGAGATATTTTGTGAAATATAACTTTGTTTGGTTTCTCTGACCTTGGATTTTTAAAAGCTTAAGAGTTTCTGATCTCTCATCTCAGTAATAGCAAACTCTTTCTGATTATGCAGGAAGTCCTGCATGTTGCAGGAGTGGAAATGCAGTTAACAGCTGCAGTGTCGTTCCTGACCATTCTACAGGAAGAATCAGTGTCAGTTCATACATATGCCCACTCCTTTCTCCAAGTCATCCTGCTACATCTGGAGCACAGGGACACAGGTCAGCAGCCTGGTGTGCTTCATTCTTTACCTATTCATTGTGTCTTGGATGTGGCTGTGATGTTTTTTGAATCTTGTTAGCCTGATGAGGATTACTGACTGAGGCCATGCTGCCCAAGAGTTAATCATTAGTGTGACTTAAATCAGCCATGGCTCTTTCCTTACAAAACCCGCAAAGTTCAGTGTCCTTAAAAGCGGAAGACTCATCTCATTAATTCGTCTTATGATCTATACTTTCTTCTTAGAATTTTTGAATTTTACAATATTTGTGTGTATAGTATTATTCTACAGCAAAAAATACACATTTTGGCTGAAAGGTACCCTCCCCCATATTATTTTTAAAGATATAAATGTTTTCTAGATGTTGGCTAAGGAAAAAAAAATAGGGGAACTTCTTCAAATACTGATAAAAATAATAATCCCATTTTATCATTAAATATTGTTGTAACTTAATGACTGAGTTGAAACAAAATTTGTGGGCATTTAATTTGGCACTTTTTTTTTTCTGTGTCAATCAGGTGTCAGCAATGCATGGCTTGAGACTCTTCTGTCTGTGATAGAAGTATTGCCCAAAGAAACCCTAAGACATGAGGTAATACTTTTAATTTTTTTTTTTAGTAGATACTATTAAGTGAGTCACTCTAAGGTTTTTTGTTTTCTTTAAAAAAATATTTAAAAAGAAAATAAGTTTATTTTCTACTCTGAAAGCAATGCATGTTCATTATAAAAATATGAGTAATACAGAAAATAGTAGGAAGAAAAATCATGGTTCCGGACTTAACCTAAAATCTGAAATATCATTTCAGATTTTTACCCTACACACCTTTTTTGTTTGCCATATTAGTAATCATGTTGAATTTGCATATGGTAATTTTTCACTTAGCATTATTTTTCTGTTATTTTAAACTCCTTAGTAGTATATATAAAATATTTTACTTGTTAAACATTTAAGCCTGTTTTCAGTATTTTGTTATAAATAAGGCATTAATGAGCATCTCAGTAGAGCTTTTTAAGTTTTTTGGATGATTTTCTTAATTGTAGATTCCAGAAAAGTAGAATTAGTAGAGGATTTTCATATTCTTAAGACTCTTACTAGCAATATGTGAAAATTCCTGTTTCCCTAGACCTTAACAATAGTGTTCCAATTTTATTTACTTATTTAGATTTTTTTTTTTTTTTACTTATTCATTTGAGAGAGACAAAGTGAGAGCATAGGCAAGGGTGAGGGTCAGAGGGAGAAAGTCAGAGAGAGGGAGAAGCAGACTCCCCACTGATCAGGGAGCCAGACACAGGGCTTGATCCCAGGACCCCAGGATCATGTGCTGAGACAAAGGCAGACACTTAACTGATTGAGCTACCCAGGTGCCCCAGTAGTGTTCCAATTTAGTTTTTCTGGGCCAAAAAATTGAATTATATTTTAATTGGAATTTTTTTATTATTATGCTGTTGAACATTTTTTCATATATTTATGTCAATTCTATTCTTTTGGAATTGTCTGATCATATCCTTTGATCACTGTTTATACATGGTGTTTGTCAAGGTTGTCAATCTTTTGTTATGTTTGTTGCCAGTATTTTTACTAATTTATTGTTTGTTCTTAAACTTTTAACACAGTTCATTATACCTATCGCTAAAAGTTTTAGTAAATTAAAATGAAGGAATGAGAAAATTAGAAAGGAAATTTCTTCTCTAATGAAATGATTTTTCATTCTTTGAACAGCATCCCAATATTCTTTTCAAATATATCATGGTTGAAAAAAGTAGTTAATTGTCAGTGAAATGTCCTCTATATACTTCGTACAGTGTTTTTGTCCTACTTTGCCCACATATGGTTTGTGGTCCTATCTTAGTGCCAGAATACTTGTTTGAAAATGGAAGATTGGGATCCCTGGGTGGCGCAGCGGTTTGGCGCCTGCCTTTGGCCCGGGGCGCGATCCTGGAGACCCGGGATCGAATCCCACGTCGGGCTCCCGGTGCATGGAGCCTGCTTCTCCCTCTGCCTGTGTCTCTGCCTCTCTCTCTCTCTGTATGACTATCATAAATAAACAAAAATAAATTAAAAAAAAAAAAAAAAAGAAAATGGAAGATTTACCCAGCTATGAGACTGTTTGTAAACTTAATGCCAAACATCTAGATGATTACACATATTTAAGTGTTGTATTTAATGTTGACATAGTTATTTATATTTTTTGAAGAGTGCTATATAGTAGATTGCAGTTTTTACTCTAGAATGCCATATATTATTTTATGTGATTTTTAATGCACAGTTTATTTCACATCTTCAAGTTTTAAATTACAGTTATCATTATGTATTCAGCATTTCTGGCTACTTTTTTGAGAGGTAAAAAACCAGTTGACTTTTTTATTAGAGTCCTAGAGTTTTAGAACTTGGAAGGTTCTTGGTGTGACATATTATTATTAAAATTGTATTTGTTATTTAAATTCAGTTAATTAGCATATAATGCATTATTGGTTTCAGAGGTAGATGTCAGTGATTCATCAGTCTTATATAACACCCAGTGCTGGTACAGCATATTCTAATTTCCATTTTCATAGATGAGCAGCATGGGACCAGAAATAGCAAGATTACATGGACAGATTAAAGAATGGAGGCCAGAATCAGGATTGGATCTTCATAGTTCTTCACAGTCTGTCATGCCGTTGCATTTTTTAGTGCCCAGCATTGCATAATACAGTATCAGAACTGCATCCAAATGACAGAAGTACTTAGTAGAATCTATTTGAAGCTATATTGTTTTGTATCCATTTAGGATCAATATAAAAAATTTGTATGGAATAAAAATAAATTTCAGACTATGTGATAATTTGCTTTTTTTCTTTTGAAAATGTACATTTCCCAACAATACTTTACATGCATACAGATCACTGCCGAATTCACCATAAGCTTTAATTCAGTTTTTATGTGCCTGATTGGTATTTAATTATGTAATTTATCATCACCTTTACCTTAACAAGCCAGAGGCAAACAAGGTGATTCAGGTTATGAGCAACCTTACATTTTAATTCAGGTTCCTTAAAAACATTTGGGACCTTAAAATATTCCTTGAGGAAAATAGCTGACATTAGTGGTAAGAATATATAAAACTTTGTGAATTTGTTCTCTAAATCTTTTCTCTTTAGATTTTGAACCCACTTGTTTCCAAGGCACAGCTTTCCCAAACAGTCCAGTCTCGTTTAGTTAGTTGTAAAATTTTAGGAAAATTGACCAACAAATTTGATGCCCATACGTGAGTATTTGTATATAATTTTTGTCTACTTTATTCAATTAAATTGATTTAAAATGTATGATGGTCATATGATTAACAATTATATTAGACTTCTATCGTTCCATACTGCATACAAGCTTAGCTATTTTAACTTTATAGAATTCTTGGAAGTCTACTTGTTCAGGTGCATTTCCTCTGATCTCATGGTGTTTCAAAATCAATATGGTTAAATTTTTTTCTATTTCTCATCTTAGTCTTATCTGTCACACACCTAGTGTAGTTTTGAGCATAAAATGAGCATTCTATATATAGAATATATATATATATATTATATAGACTTCAAAAATTGTTCAAAGCTGACCTAAAGATGGACTTTCTGATTTCTTCCATTATTGTTATGAATTTATTATTTTGAATAACTTACCTATTTTGAGATTTCTATGGAGAAGCTATTCTCTGCCCAGATGATAAATACCAAGTGGAAAGAAAGGAATGTTGTATAATTATGACATAAGAGTAAAATATAAAATTGAAGCATATTTTGGTTGATGGTTGTTAGTCATTCCATTTGCCTATAACCTTTCATCTTAGCTGTTTAACTGTCAATCCAAAATTAACCATTACTTTAAAAAGACCCAGACATATATATAATTTACAAGTAACAAAAGATAACATCCAAATGGGATGACATATGTAAAAATACCTTGTAAACTATAAAGCTTTCTATTAAGGTATATTTGTTGTTATTAAGCTAAGATTTTGATGATAATTATTTGAAAATTTTAAGTATTCTAAAACACCCATTTGCATATTCCTTTTCTTCCCTTCTAAGCATTAAAAGAGAAATACTTCCTCTGGTAAAATCACTGTGTCAAGATGTAGAATATGAAGTTCGGTCTTGTATGTGTCGGCAATTAGAAAACATAGCTCAGGGCATTGGGTAAGTATACTTTCAATTCCTTATGTCATATTCTTATTTCTGGATTTTCATATGCATATTCTGTTCCTGTGTTCCATGAGAGTGTGCTGTTGAAAGGCTAAACTTTATATGATCTTTAAAAGTGATCGTAACAAGTACCTACTAATGTGTCTGGATTAAAAGAGATTAAAGTAAAATGCTTATTAGATTTACTTCACGTTAATTTCTTTTTCACCTTAAGTTGTTTAGTAAACATCCCAGATTCAGGAAGGGAAAATGTCCTGATATAAAGCATGTTTGCACTATTACAGTAGCTCTTCTTTGGGCTAGCAGCATATTATTGGGTAATCTCAGATGGGATTACTCAGTGGAAGTCTTTGTTTCCTGTACAACTCTCGATTCCACTGCCTATTATGTTGCTTTTCTTGTCTTTTGGATATGTGAAGCTCGGGGAAGAGACACATAGGGCAGATAGTCTTTTCTCTTCATCCATAAAAACTGATCTTGTGTCAAAGTAGATTAAAGGAAATTTTATCTAAGAAACATTTTGGGAAATGGTTTCTTTTAAAAGAACCTAAATTGATACAAAAAACATCAGACCTCTCATTTTTAGTAGAAGTTGCGCTGTTTTCACCTGGTTCTTTGTTTCACAAGCAAGGACAATCAGGTTGTTGCCATTTGCACAATTGTTAATAAAAATTGGGGACCAGCATTTAAGGCTTTAGAATGGCTTCAGAATGTCACACAGATTCAGGTCCTCTGTCTTGTCCAATTTGCTGAGTTGGATTTAAGTGTGCAGGAAGCTTAACATTTCAACAGAGTAATCATTTCTTTAATTTTGATTTCAGAACCAGCTTCTTTCTGATAAATCTTCAAAGGCTAGGGTGACTCTGGATCATTGTGGACCATAAATAATTCAGTTTTGCCCAATTCTGTGTTCCTTAACCAGGATCAGAACCTATCAGGAGAATATGCTGTTGTCTTTTGGTATTCCATTTTTTGTCATCTGACATTTTACCACTGTTAAAAACAGCCTGATCAGTGGGGTGCCTGGGTGGCTCAGTCGGTTGTGTCCGACTCTTGATTTCAGACCAGGTCATGATCTTAGAGTCCTGAGATTAAGCCCTTCATCAGGCTCCATGCTCAGTGGGGAGTCTGCTTGGGATTCACTCGCTCCCTCTGTTCTTCCTCCAGCTCACACTCTCTATATTGCCCTAAAATAAAGAAATAAAATCTTTAAAAACAAAAAACCCTAAAAAGCTCAGCCTGGTCAAGTGTGTTTCAGTTAGTCTTCTGAATAATATAGCATTATTGCTTAAAGATTAATTTACAAAAAGCAAAACTACAATCTACCTGGCTTGTTAACTTAGAATTCATTTAAGAAACTAATTTACCTGATTAAATGCATATTCATTCACTTTTGAATTCTCACATACTATTAGAACATAATCATAGGACTTTCATGGTATATTGGCTGAATACGACTAAGATCTAATTCATATTCTTTATTATCCCTTTGATAAATACATAAAACTAAAGATAGGTACACTGTTCTGTTTTTTTTTTTCTTTTGGCATTGGAAATCAGGACTGTTGATAAGATCTGATAACCACAAACAAGAATTTCCTAATTCAAGGATAGAAGAATCCCTGAGATGGGTAAAAGGAGGTGGGAAGAGATATTTCAGAGATGGCTACTGATTTAAGAGAGAGGCTGCTCACTACTGCACTGGAAATTGTGTTCTACGGCAAAACCTTCCTTGGGAAGAGGCCCAAGAACAGTACAGATCTGGGTTTGTAATTCTCTATTTGCTGTGGCTGGCAAGGGAACAATTACTGACCACTTTAATCAGCAATGAGCACCAGAAACTGTTATTCATTAATAAGATAATCAGGAAGCAAAATTATGAGATTCTTGTCAAGCTAGCATAGCCATATGAAATAAAGGCTGCACAACACTAGAAGGCTAGCTATGGGTTGTGCACAGCTTAGGGTCAAAGAGGACAGTTTTCAGAATAGTATAATGAATAGTATAATGAAGAGGTCACGCACATTTGTTTATAGAAAAACAACTGTATGGAATGGACCTAGTACAGGGGTGACTAAAGAGAAAAAAACCCACAAATGTGGGATCTACAAAAAGATCCTTTAGTGTTAGAGGGGAAGAACCTTCCCTCAGCATCCAGATTGGAAAGGAAGAACATACTTTTGAAGAAGTCGATCAGCACTTCTAATTCTGGTGATACAGCAAATAAGATAACCTGAAAAATGGCCCCATTATGAATATCTGACAAAATTCAATATCCATTCAAGATAAAAACTTTCAGGAAGCTAGGAGTGAAGTGAACTTCCTCAATCTGATATACGGCATATGTGAAAACCCTATGGCTAACATTATAGTTCATGGTAGGTATTGAATGCTTTTCCTTTAAGGTAAGAACTAGTCAAGGATAGTTTTTTCAATTCTATTCCACACTGTACTGGAGGTTTTAGCTATTGAAATAAGGCAAGAGAACAAAAACCTTAAAGATTTAAAGATCTGAAAGGAAGAAGTAAAAGGATGACTACTTACAGATGACATCATCATTTACGTAGAAAGTTCTCAGTAATTTACAAAATGGTTAGGACTAATAAATGGATTTAAAGATGTTTTAGGATATATACAAAAATTTAGATCAATGGAATGGAAAAGAGTCCAGAAATAAACCCACATATATGTAGCCAGTTGACTTTCAGCAGAGTGCCAGAGCAGTTCAGGGAGGAAAATCTTTTTGAAACCCAGTAGTGGGATAACTGGATATTCATGAAACAGTGAATATTGATCCTCACCTCACACCATATACATAAAGACTGATTTGAAAATTATCAATTCCTGAATATAATCAAATCAACAGCTTTCCAATCTGACATGATGTAATATTGCTGATTGGCATTTACTTAAAAGTTAAACATCTCCTTTATGACCTAGCCATTCTACTTTTAATTATTTATGCAAAGAAGTGAAAATACATGTCCTCAACAAGAATTAGATTATATATACATGTTTATTGCAGTTTTGTTTATAATAGCCCAAACTGGAACAATCTAAATGTCTAACAATAGGTGAAGGGAAAAATAAAATGTGGTTATGTTCATACAGTGAACATATTTAGCAAGAAAAAGAAATGTACTACTGATACATGCAATATAACATCATGGGTACATCTCAAAATCAGTATGTTAAGGGAAATAAACCAGCATATGCTATATGATAAATACAAACTGAGTGATAAAAAGCAGACCCACAATTTACCTTTGTCAGAAGCAGATTGTAGAATTCAGATATAATGGGATTGATGATTGGCTCTTGTCCTCTGCCCATAATTTTTGTCTTTGGTCAGATTAGAAGGTCATTGGGATCCCTGGGTGGAGCAGCGGTTTGGCGCCTGCCTTTGGCCCAGGGCGCGATCCTGGAGACCCGGGATCGAATCCCACGTCGGGCTCCCGGTGCATGGAGCCTGCTTCTCCCTCTGCCTGTGTCTCTGCCTCTCTCTCTCTCTCTCTCTCTCTCTGTATGACTATCATAAATAAATAAAAAATAAAAAAAAAAAAAGATTAGAAGGTCATTGATGAAGGGGAGCCATGTAGAGGTGGGCTAAGCAAGAACACTAGAGGCAACTTCATCTTCTTAACAAAGAGATGGGGATGATTAGGTTCCCCAGTATTTCTTTAAGCCTAGGCTTCTTAATATAGGCCAGTGGAAAAGGAACAAACAAATGAGAAGTTTCCTTAAATTGCTGTTGCTGTCCTGGCCAACCATTGAACTCAGTCAGGATCATCTTCATCAGTATCTAGCTTGAGGAGATAAACCACCATCAGATGACATAGCCAGCACCTGGGTAGATTTGTTATCACTCAGCAAGACTCCAGAATTGCGGGTTGGCTCTCTGGGCAAGCTTGCTTATTTCATCCGTCTTGTTATCCCTCACCCTGTATTTTACACACCTCTCCCCTTCTGACATCATGAAAAGGTTATATTGTAACTGGAGGTTATATTTATTGACTAATAAAACTGGACTTCTACGCAAATAATAGGATCAGGCTGTCCTGATTTTTGTTCCGAACACTTAAATGCCAGAAGAGTTTTTAGTAGAAAGGATAATGACCTAGAATTCTGCCCAAACCGGGCTGGAGTTTACATGTAAGGTTAAGAAAAAGATACTCTCGGGATCCCTGGGTGGCGTAGCGGTTTGGTGCCTGCCTTTGGCCCAGGGCGCGATCCTGGAGACCCGGGATCGAATCCCACATCGGGCTCCCGGTGCATGGAGCCTGCTTCTCCCTCTGACTGTGTCTCTGCCCCTCTCTCTCTCTCTCTCTCTCTCTCTCTCTCTATCATAAATAAATAAAAATAAAAAAAAAAAGAAAAAGATACTCTCATAAATATATCATCATAGGCAGTGTACAACCCGTATCTATTTCCTGAAAGAGTTACTCAGCTATAATCCAGTTTGTTTAGAGGAACTGAGAGAGAATATTTGTAATTTACATGTGTGGGTCTGCCATGATGCCTTATTTCCACATAACTTTTATAATGTGACAAATGGGCAAAGAAAACAAATATATACTTCATAAAGAAGAAATACAAATGTCTAATAAACAGATTCAACTTCATTATTCAACCTCATTAGTTGTGGAGAGATGTACTTATTGAATGCATATATATAGAGCGTCTATCGTAAGCACTGGATTAAATATGGGGGATGTAGGGACACCTGGGTGGCTCAGTGGCTGAGCTTCTGCCTTCAGCTCAGGGCATGATCTGGGGTCCCGGGATCGAGTCCCTTGTTGGGGTCCTTGTGGAGAGCCTGCTTTCTGCTCTGCCTATGTCTCTGCCTCTCTCTGTGTGTCTCTCATGAATAAATAAAGATCTTAAAATATCTATGTCTATGTCTATATCTATCTATATATGTAATAGTGAAAAAGCACCTGTCTTCCAGGTGCTTAGTTTGATAAGAGATGTAGTCAAGTAGACAACTATTGAATAGTATGTGATATTTACAAAAACAATAGGGATGCTACTTTTGCCAATGAAATTTGAAAAGTTAATGATAAATGTTTAAGTGTTAGCAAAGGCCTACAGAACATCTTCACCTCCTACTGGGAGAAACATAAACTTAGAGTCCTTTTGAGTTCTACAACATAGGAAAAAAGTTTGCTTATCTTTTACCTATATTCCATTTTTAGAGATGAGTCTAAGGAACTAGTTTATATTAAAGTTTATAAATAACAAGTATACACTTAGATAATATTTACTCTGTGTGAGATATTGTTCTAAGTGTTTCACATAGATGAACTTTATTTATATCCTCACAACCATCTGTTGGATGGATAGTATCGTTATTCCTTTTTTACAGATGGGGAAGCTGAAGCCCAAAGAGGATGTTATATAATATGAACAGGATTGAAGTCTGGAAGGCCATACATTATCAGAAACTTTCAAAGTTTCTCGAAGTAGAGGGCTATAGGTCATTTTAATTTTTATACTGCTTATGTTTTTAAATTTTTGATAATGAACATAAAATATGCTATTTTAATACATAGTACAGTAGTTTTTAGTGGCTTTATCAGAGTTGGAAATGAGAAATCCTCATCTGTGTTGGTAGGTTGAAATTGAAATGTCCCTGTTAACCACTAATGCAATACAGATTTGATTTTATTCTCTTTGCCTTTTTAGCATCAAGAAATCATTATACAGTTTATTAAAGACCTCTTGCTTCTGATTATCTTTAACACTTAGATAGTTGGGATTGCATCAGTGTACCACTTTTGGGGAGAAAAGAAAAGTCTGTTGAAAGATTGAATGGAAATAATTAAATGGAAATAATGGAATGAAATCTTAAACGACTGTCTTTCATTCTTAATAAATTCAAGGTTTTCAGTGGTATACAAACACTTTTGAGGAAGATTTGTATGAAATAAATTTTTGTGACCTTTGGGCCAGAATGTATTCTTATCTTTTCTCCTTCTTCACCTCCTCTGTCTACTTCCTCCTATGTTTGATAAATGTTGAACTACTGGTCATGCTAACACCTGTATTTGTGATCTAGATCCACTTCTTTTTCTTCCCCTTCTCTTAGCCTATTGCTAAAGAAATGGGTATTGGTGATTTTCCTGGCAATTTACTCAAAATCTCGCATGAGTATTTTATATTGAAGAATAAGTACTATTTAGAAGAAAATTTTTTTTGAGGTATAATTGACATATTAGTTTCACGTGCATAAAGATTTGATATTTGTACACATTGTAAAATGATTATCATAGTTAAGTCTAGTCATCACCTATCACATAGTTACAGAATAGTTTTTTCTTATGGTGAGGACTTTCAAGATTTATTGTTTTAGGAACTTTCAAATATGCAACACAGTATTGTTAACTCTAGTCACTATGCTATACATTTCATTCCCATGCCTTATTAGTAACTGAAAGTTTGTACCTTTTGACCATGTTACCTCCTTTCATAGATTAATTTCTTAAAAACAGTTTTTGGCCCTCTGCTCACTCAAGTCCTTAGAGCTCTGCTGTCCAGTGTGGTAGCCACTAGCCATGTTTGGCTATTTAAATTAAGTATAATAAAATTAAAACTTCAGTTCCTCAGTTATACTGACCTTATTTTAAATGCTCAGGAGCCACATGTAGCTACTCTACAGATTATAAACATTTCCATCATCACAGAAACTTCTGCTTGGCAGGGATGTCTTAGAGTCTTTGTGCTCTGCCCTGAATTTAAGGTTTTCTGCAGCTCCTATTGACTTTCTTGTACTCTATCAAATTATAATTCATACCATCTTCAATCAAGTGGTCAAGAAAGCTGGCTACCTTATATGCGTCTCCTCTATCAGTGTATGTCATTGTAATAATGTCTTATCATGGTGAATAAGCAGAATCTTAAAGTCTTGAATAAGAACCATTTGTGACTGTATTATAAATGTTGTATATCCCCTGAAAGCATGTACATTGTGTCTTGTTCTTTTAGAGGAAGCATCTGGTATCATATATCATTCTGCTATATAGAAATTAGTTCCTGTAATAATATATTTGGAGTGAATGAAAAAATTCTTTAACCCTTTAAATCTAGATAAAAAGATTTTATTAAGGTTTCTATAATCACTGCTGTAAAGTTTTTCTAATTAGTCCAGATCATTGACTGGTTGCTTAAAATGGAAAACCATGTTAAAATTTATAAAGTTTAATATACTTCTAGTCATTAGGATCTCTGTAGGTAATAATATTATCCTGGTGGAGCTAGAATTGTTTAAGTAATTATACAATTACTGTTAATGTTTCTTATCATGCTTTTTATCCAGATTGGAAGCTTCTGGGGAGCAGGAGCTATGTCTTTATGATTTTTCCTATTTTCTACAGCACCTGGCACCATGATTTGTTCTTAATAAGTTCTTGTTATAGTTTACTGAATTGATTTATTTTCTTCTGTTGCTCACTGTGCAGGACAGAACTTACAAAAAGCGTGGTGCTCCCTGAACTAATAGAACTCTCTAGGGATGAAGGCAGCAGTGTACGGCTTGCAGCTTTTGAAACTTTGGTTAATCTACTTGACGTATTTGATACAGGTACATCTTCATGTGGACACATCTTTGCTTCTGGGTTGTGAATTCAAGCCTGCATTGGGCTCTATGCTGGGTATGGAGCCTAATTTAAAAAAAAATCAATTAACTTCTTAAGGAAGGGTCTTCTAAGAAGTCAAGGTGAAGAAATTCAGTAAACAGGCTCACCGAAAGTCTGAGCCCCTCCATCTGGCATTAAAATTTTTGATGATCTCAACTCTCTTCTCAGTGCTGCTTCTCCCACACCTCCCCCACCAATGCTGGCAGATATTTTCTGTTACTGTATGGCTAACAGAGTAATTTTTCTTTCTGGAATCTGTGTATGTCTTAATTCTACTTGTGTGGGTAACTAGATCTAAAGTCTTTTGTTTTGTTTTCCAGATGACAGGAGTCAAACCATACTTCCCTTAGTGAAATCATTTTGTGAAAAATCTTTCAAAGCAGATGAATCAATTCTTATTTCCTTATCTTTCCATTTAGGAAAACTATGCCATGGACTATATGGTATGATATATATTAAGAATTTTAAGATTATAGATATTTTTTTTCCTTTTTGGGGGCACCTGGGTAGCTCAGTGGTTGTACATCTGCCTTTGGCTCAGGTCATAATCTCAGGGTCCTGGGAACATCAAGTTCCCTGCAGGGAGCCTGCTACTCCCTCTGCCTATGTCTCTACTTCTCTCTGTGTGTCTCTCATGAATAAATAAATGAAATCTTTTAAAAAATATTTTTTCCTTTTTATTTTACCCCAGCCATTAAATTTCAGCTCTCTAGTTATAAAACCTATCCTTTAAGTGTGTGAAATCATAAGAGGCCTTAGATTTTTGATAGCATAATTTAGAACACATTTAAGAATGACTTTTCCTCTAATAGAACCTATTTGAAAGAATAGCGACAGAATGAAGTAGGCCTGGCCTTTTAAATTTCTGAATATTTTATATTTATGTATCAGTTGACATATGATAAAAGCTCAATTGACTATTGGTACATAGTAAATATACCCTTATTAACTATTTGTTGAATAATTAATATATCATGTGAGCAGTTCAGCTTAGAATTTAACATAATACTCACAACCTGGCATCTTGAACATATTACCCAGTTCTTAGCTTACTATAATAATGTAAGCATAAATTAAGTTACAACCATCTGGCATAGTAAAACATTTTAAAAAATGTATGTTGTAGACTTTTAACAGGCTGTTGAAAATAAGTACTGCAATATATGGTGAGTTCCCAGCTCCCTAACATAGTTTATGAATGTGGAATCAGTCCATTGATAAAAATATTTCAAGTTTACTTTGCCATCTTTTAAATCAAGTTTTTAAGTACCTTCTTTGCAGAAACATATGTATGTCTTTTCTACAAACAATTTTAGAATATTTATGATAAGTAAATAGCATTAATGACCCTGATATATTGTAGTGGCTTGTTAGTGGTCTGTGGTATGATACATCCTGCAGAAATTAATGTAGTTGTAATTTTTGCATTGCATAGTTTATACTATCAAAATTAAGTTATTGTGAAAATTGACATGAAGTGAAACAATAGATCCATTAGATTTCTTCATAATAGGTAGTCTTTCCTCATTGTTGCTTTTATTTATGACCTTTAGCCATTTATTTGAATATGTGGTTCCAATTATATATGTATTGTACCTTGCTTTTCTCTTTGTTTTTGTTCTCAATTAGAATGTTGAACACAAGTTTTACATTTTTTTAGGAATCTTTACTCCAGATCAACACTTGAGATTTTTGGAGTTTTATAAGAAACTCTGTACATTGGGTTTGCAACAAGAAAATGGACACAATGAAAATCAGATTCCACCCCAAATCCTGGAGCAGGAGAAGAAATATATTTCAGTACGGAAGAACTGTGCTTATAACTTCCCGGTAATAAATTATGTATTTGAATTGACTAAACATTTTGATTATAACTTTAAAATATATGAATAGATAATATTTAAAAATGTGGCCATATTTGACACCTGCTGCTTAATTAGCCTTATATCTGGCATATACAGGAGGTACTAAGTAATATTGGTGTAATTTATGTTTGTCTTTATGTATAAATTAGAACTATATGCATGCATCTGGACCTTCTAAATATGATCTCTATCTGAATTATTATTCAGAGGACATGATTTCAATATAAATGAAATATTTATAATATTGGGTATTGATGCATGTTTTTCTCTCCTTCCCATTCATCTTCTCCCTTCCACCTCCACCAGGCCATGATTGTTTTTGTTGATCCTAAAAACTTCCACCTGGAACTCTATTCTACATTCTTCTGCCTTTGTCACGACCCTGAAGTACCAGTCAGATACACTATTGCTATTTGTTTTTATGAAGTAAGTCTGAAAAAGTGATACTACTTTACGTTTGTTGTTAATTCCACCCATATATGCTAGATGATTTTTTTTGATATTGTGTACACTTCCATTTATAAAGGTTTATTACAAGATATTGGCTCCATATGTCTTTAGTATTGTAGTCCTGAATGTTAAGATTCCCATAATTCTCTAAATATGTTTATGGAATTCATTTACATAAGCATATTATAATCATTTATCATGTATTAGTCCATTCACTCCATATATCTATACTAAGTGCTTACTTTAAGTCAGAGATTGTGGTGTAAATATGGGTGTTGCAGCTTTGGAAGTAAAATGACTTTTTATATGCTTTGCAATATTTATTCTTGACTTTGCATCTAAACTCAAGACCTTAAGAATAAATGGAAAATTGAGAGATTATTTAAATTTATTATTTTTACTGCACATGGATCATGTTTCATGAACATAGCTGTTAGGTTCAGCTATTACAACAACTCTCTGTAATGTAAGAGCCAAAAGTGAATTTAAACTTTTATGACAGATTAACTGTGTAACACTTGAGGTTGAAATTTGGATATGTGTCTTAGATGATCCCAGTAAGCATATGTATGCTCTAGTGCAGTAAACATGTATAAAGTATAACTTACCAACTTTAAAATGTAAATATATCTTTATAAATAGCATAATAAGTTATTTCCTTTCTTTATAAGAAATATCTATTCTTAGTCTCAGTGAGAAGATTTCAGCCACTTCCTTGCTGTGCTCCTACAGCAGAGCATTATGAGATTAGGTGAAAGTGTACAAGGTATCTATAGCATCATTATTATGTTGCTTAAGACTAGGAAATATTTCCTTAAAAGATGTAGTTAATTAAAATAATTCCAATGTTGCACAATTAACTCATCTTTGTAAATATACCTATAGAAATATGTTTTTGGAGAAGGGGAAACAACAGAGGGCACTGACTAGCTGAGTGAAATATCTGTTTCCATTCTACATTAAGTGGGCATTTAGCCTTGGTTGTTGTGTGTGCTTGTATTTGTTAGATGAATGGTCTCTAGAGATGGTTTCATAAGGTTAGTGTCTGAGAACACAATATTAATACAATATTAGAATTTTTACTTATGTTTATCTCATCCCCTTAATATTTCATTTCTATTTGTGTTTTATAGTGGACATAATATGTTAACACCCTATACATAAACATCTTGAAATGTGTACTTAAAAATACTTCACTGTTAGAAGTGAGTTTGGAGATTGTTGATATAGTTCCTTGCTGGGTGGCCAGTTGCCATATTCTCTCAATCAGGCCATGTAGGTAGGCTATTATTGATACAAAATAGATTGTTAGTCTAGGTTTATCCTCTAGAATAGTGAAAATTCGCTAGTGGGTTTAAATTTTTCTCACAGTGTTACTATAAAATTCTGATACTTACATTACTATGTTCTAACTTTATTCTTGTTTTTCAGAAATATATTATTTTGAAAATATTTTGAAAAAGTCAGAAACAACCCTGTAGAACAAAGGTTTTTTTAAAACTCTGTCTTTATCCAGGAAGCCTTCCCCCCCTCAAATAAAAACTTACCCAGAGGCCCAGTATGTAAAACAAAACAAAGCCCAAAACCCTAAAACAAATTCCCCCCCAAAAAAACAAAAAAAGAAAGGGAAATAAAAAAGTGAAGTAGAAACTGGTGAATTTACAATTGTGGGTTCTGAGTTTACTTGAGGAAATAAAACAAACCTGTTCACAGGGGAGCTAAACAAGACAGTTCCAGCTCCTCTTGTGCTGATTAAAGTCTTTGATGGGAAAAATCTTGGATGTCTTGCTTGCTCAGGAGTGTCCCCCCCCCCCCCAGCCCGTCCCTGTGTCACACAGATCTTCTGTAGTGCTTCCCCTCTTTAGGAGGCACTGAACCGAGATGAATGCTTATATGCCTGCAATGTCCTGTAAGACCCTCTTGGCTGCTGTTAAGACTTTAAAATATGAGCTAGAGATGTCCTTGGACTTATTGCTTGTGATATGAAAATTGTGACTCAGATAAATCCATCTTGTTCTTTATACACCCACGTGGGCACTTACTTTCCCACCCTGTGTGTCCATGCTCCAGAGTATTAAAAAGCTGTTTTTCTGTGCACTGTTTTTTTAGAAATCTAATTTTCATATTTATGTTGTAACCTAGTTTCCTTTTAGAGGAAGCATCTAACAGGCATGTATTTTATAAAATTATTATAACCTTTAGATGTCTAATAGTTTTAGATCTGAGAGACTTTATTGCTCCTTTTTAGGTATCTAAACTTCTGAATTCTGGAGTATATTTAATACATAAAGAACTAATAACATTATTACAAGATGAATCACTGGAGGTAATATCTTCTTACTCTTCGGTTTTCACTTCTTTATGTTAAGTCTGAATGTATCAATGCCTCCCCCCCCTTCTTAGGAATTGCATTAGGTCTGTCAGCAGACTAGCCCCCAAACCATCAAGACAATGTATCATTGTATCATAGACTGGAAATTGATATAATACCATATATATGTTTAAATACATGTATTTAATATATGTCTTTAAACATTATATGTATTTACATACATAGAAACATACATAAAATACCATATATGTATGTTTGTTTATTAAGAAAAATTTAGGGGGTGCCTGGGGGTGCTCAGTCATTTAAGTGTTCTGCCTTCAGCTCATGTCATGATCTCCGGGTCCTGGGATCAAGCCCTATGGTGGACTCCTTGTTCAGTGCGAAATCTGATTCTCCCTCTCCCTTTGACCCTCCCCATGTTGTGCTCTCTCTCTCCCTCAAATAAATTATAAAAACCTTTAAAAAAAGAGAAAAATTTAGGAAATGCCAAAAAGTAGACAAAAAAGGACACCTTTAGTTCCAATTACTGTTTGTTTGTTATATTTTTAAAAATCTTTTTGCTATGGAAAGATTTTTGTTTTATACAATTGCAGTCATATTTTATATCACATTTTATGCCTTTTTTCTCTCCTAGCGTTATTTGGGGAGTATATTTGGGGAGTTTGTGGAAACTTTGAAATACTTTATTATGATGCTGCATTTAGTATATCCTATTCATCCAAATGACTACTAGCTTGCCAAAGCTCAACTCATCAATATTTACACATTGCTGAGGGTGTTATCCAACATAAATTGCTTTTTAAAAGTTGAGAGGCAGTTTCTCAGCATATTGGTTGTATAGAAGTAGCTGTCTAAGATCTAAAATGAACAATATCAAGAGGCGTATCTACTAACCTCTTTTCAAAGGTAGTTTTGATCAAGGCAGTTGATGATATTTCTGAGATGTTCTAGTAAGAAGATGGCAATGTAGGAAAATAGAAACTCCCCAAATGTTGTTTGGTAAATAATACTATTTCTGCACAGAAATTGACATATGAGGCTAATCTAAAATTAGAAAAACAGTAGTTGCTGTAACAATAATCAATATCTCTATTAAAAGGTACTAGATGCTCTTATAGATCATCTTCCAGAAATCCTTGAACTTATGTCTACTGGTGGAGAAAGCAGTGTACAAGAAAATAAGGTAAATCCCATTATCAAAGAAATTCCTGAATGTTATAAGTATGATCTTACTTTACAGAGTTGTGGGGAATCAATGAGAGAACGTACGGGAAACATTTAAAGTAGTTCTTGCCCTGTAATAGCAGGTGCTTAGTAAATGTCTGTTTGAGCTTCAACAGTGTGAATTCCCCTACAATTCTTCCATTACCATGGTTCTTATTTATTGTCCTTGGAGTTTACATTCATATTTTCAGTTTTTATTAGCATTAATTATTATTCCAAGAATAGCATCTGGTGTGGACAGAAGAGTAGGAAACTAGAAGGTCAAAATTTTCCAACAGTGAAATAGAACCAATTTTACTGTAGTTCAAAGGATTGAGTCCTATTCTCTCTTTCAAAATTTTGTTTTCTGTAAACATGAATTTTACTTACACATTTTTTAAAACATTTGATTTTGCCAGATAATTACCTCCTTGGGGCAGCTGAGATCCTCCTAGGTTCTCAAGTGAGTGAGAATATTCCTCTCCTCAGGTTGTAAGACTGAATAGTTTGGCTGAATGTTGCAGTTGATTTATTATCATCAATCCTCTGATGTGCTTTCTTTTTCAGTTATCATCTCTGCCTGACTTGATCCCAGCCCTCACAGCCGCTGAGCAGCGAGCTGCAGCCTCCTTGAAATGGAGAACTCATGAGAAGCTCCTACAGAAATATGCCTGTCTGCCGCATATCATATCAAGTGATCAGATTTATTACCGTTTCTTACAAAGAATGTTCACGATCATGATGACAAATGTGAGCCCAGTACCTTTTATCTCCTTCTTTTGAACTCACATCTGATTTTGGAATTATCAAATTCTTCCCATTCTCAAGATAGTACAACAAACTCTGTTTATTCCATTTTGCCCTAGAAGGATGTTATCCTAGAAGGATGTTATCTCCCCAGGTCCTCAAGGGGGAAATCAAGTTTCCCTGTGCTTCTCCACTAATGCTTGTTTTTGAACATTGTCTGTATAGCTGGATTGAAGAATGAACAAGTGTTATCCTTACTTACCCTTTTGCCATATGTTGCCAACAAGAGTGTGAACAGACTCACTTCAAACTCAATATAGTTCTTCTCAGGAGACAGGTTGGCAGGAGTCTGTGATCTCTACTGCTAAGTCCCTTTTGCTCTGACATACACCTTTTATGTGGCGTGGTCTCAGAGCCTACCTCAGCTATGCCATATTGTCAAGATATCCCGTAAGCCCCTAAATCTTAGTGGAGTTGCTTTTTCTTTTAAAGTACCTCTAAAAAGTGGCTGTGTAATAGGGAAAGCTTATATTAAAAGCATGATAACCTGCTATGGATAGCCTTAAAATTAGAGTGAAAAGCAGGAAGAAAAAAAAGTTTGTACTCAGAAATCCCCCAGAGAGTAAGTTGTTTATCTTTTCACAAAAATTTCCAGAGGTTTATTTAACCCACAGCTCACTGTACATTTAATATGATGTCTTCCTACCCTTTTAAAGATTAAAAAAATCTTTAAGAAAATTTTTATTTATTTATTTGAGATAGAAAGAGCAGTGAGAGCGAGCGAGCTAGAGAGTGCATGAGCAGGGGAAGGAGCAGATGGAGAGGGAGAAGCAGACTCCCCACTGAGCAGGGAGCCTGATTCTAGGCTTGATCCCAGGACCTGAGCTAAAGGCAGACGCTTAACCCACTGAGCCACCCAGGTGCCCCCTTATCATTTTTGAAATATAAAAAAGTTCTGTGTATTGTGTATGTTTTAGAAGCTGTTAAAAATCACTTTATATTCTCATTGTTCTAAATAAGAGGGAGGTAATGAAATCTAATAGACATCTCAGAAACCCAAAATCAGCTTTTGCTTCAAAGATGAAAAAGAAATAAAAAAAATAACATTATTGGTGTCATTTACAACTTAAGTAAAAAAAAAATAGGCCTACATTTCATGAGCTAACACTTCTACAAGTTAATTTCATTCATCAAAGCCTAGAGGACTAAGGTTACATTATATAGGCTTACATTATAGGTATAACAGTCTTAAGAAATGATTTTGACAACAATGACTCCCTTATTGGAGGACAGTGCATGAGTGTACCACATAGGAAATTTCACATAAAATTGAGCAGAATTGATGGATTATTTTACTCAGAAATGACCTATTTGAATGTCTTCTATGTGTCAGGGACTGTTTAAGGACTTAGGGATATAGGAGTGAATAAGACAGACTCCTGCTCTTAACAGAGCTTGTGTTCTGAAGGGGTGGTGGCAGGATAGATAATAAAACAGGGTCAGGGAATATATTAACAGCTGCTAGTAAGTGCTATGAAGTTTGATCTTAATTGTTTATCTCAGCCTGATGATTTAGTACTGCTGTACTTACAAAGCTAAGAAGACATAATTATGCCATATTTTTAACTTCACTTATCAAGAAAGAAATGATTTACAACATAGAGTATGAACAAAGTACTTGCAAGCCTAAGAGATTTGTTTTACCTTCTTTTACAAGACAGTGATTCCACACTTAAAAGGAGATACATGGTTATTATAGCATGTTTTCCATGATCAAAGAGGATACTTTATTCTGCTTCAATATTCTCTGGAGGAAAGAAAGATTTATATTTTCCATTCCATACTTAATGGCTAGAAGACTCATGCATTCATTCAGCAAAATTTATTGAGTGCTTACTATGTGCCAAGCACTATATCTAGGGTACCTAAAAGAGACAAAGGAAATATTATCCTGGAATCTGAAATTTCACTGGAGACAGACAGTAAGCCAACATATGTAGATAGTATGTCAGGGAAGAACAACAGTGAAGAACAGTAAAGCAGGGTAGAGAATGAGGAACGTGACAGTGGGTAGTAGGATGCTCTTGTGGAGAGATAGTGGTCAGGAAGGAGTCCTCTCTGATCAAGTACACTTCATGCAGAGGTTTGAACCAAATAAAGGAGTTACCGTGTGGATGTCTGAAGGACAGGTGGCCTGGGCAAAGGGAATAGTGTGGTTGCGTGAGGAGCAAGGAAGCTGGTGTGGTGAGTGGCAGAGAGATGAGGCAGGGGGTGGTGGGGCCCGCAGCACAGTGCACTTTCAGGGCCTTGACATGGAATCAAGCTTGTATGCTCTGAAACATGGAAAATCTTTGGAAGGTTTTGAGTAATGATTTTTTTTCTACTTTTTCTACTTTTGTAAAGATACAGAAAGGCAGAGAAAATGATGAACCCCCATGTAGAACTCAGCTAGACTGAATAGTTATTAACATTTTGCCATATCCACTTTTTCTGTTTCATTGTGCTGAGGAATTTTAAATTCTAAGTATCATTATATTTTATCTCTGAACATTTCAGTGTTCGTCTCTAACAAAGGACATCCTCCTATATAATCACAATATAGCCATTGCATTTTACAAAGCAGACAATTATTCTTCAATGTTGTTTCATATCTCTGCAGTCCACATTGGCCCCCTAAGTATATTTTATAATTGTTTTATTCCATATAGGATCCAATGCATATCCATATAGGATCTACATTGCCTTTGGCTGTTACAACTCTTAATTGTCTTTTAATTCAGAACAGGCTCCCACTTCTCCCTTTTGCCACTTTTTCATGACATTGAATTGTGGAAGAGACTTTGTTGTCCTGTAGAATATTCTGTCAGAGTGCTGCTTCATGGTTCACCTATTCTCAATATTTCTTGTAAATGGGAAATTAGATCTAATAGAAAATTAACCTAAAGCTCACTGAATTTTAGGTTACACATTTTTGGTGAGAATACTTCTTGGACACCAATTTACATTTTATATTGCATCCTATCCAGACATGTGTTTCTCTGTCAGTGAGCTCAGAGTGTTTGTCCAGGTGGGGACAGCTTTATCAGTCTGGTGCAAAATTATGTTTTCTCTTGCAAGGTACACTGTACCCTGAAGCTGATGGTTGGAACACTCTGAACACCATTTTTCCATCAACCTTAACACTCATTAGGCAACCACTGGTGATCCTTCCTGAATCTGTTTTCATTAGAACTTGCAGGAGAGTGATTTTTAAAAATTCTATCACTTCTACATTTTTCATGACATTCTTCCATGAAGAGATATTCTTCTTTATCCATTTGGGTAATTTGATTACACTGAAATATATTTCCTCATGTAATCCTTAGTTTTTTCCTCCTGCTGTCAGTTTTTAGAGTTAGGAGCTGGTGCAGTAACCACTCCCAGTGGTGACAACTGAGTTTTGTTTTGGTTTTGTCTCCCTTTCAGGCTTATTCTCTAATATTAGATATTGTTTTAATCAAATGCAGTCATTGTTTGTGTACTCAGATTGTCACAATTTACTCAGGCAGGGCCTAACATGTTTTTGATACGATTACCTTCATCTTTGATTTCTGGCCCAAAAGATAGCTTATGTTATACTGTGAGGTAAAAAAAAAAAAATTTTTTTTCATGTGACTAGTATTGATGTGTTTGAAATTCTATTAGTATACACAAATTGAAGAAGAGAGTAACATGTTTTTATTCAGTTCATTTATCTAAAATTCATTTTTAAAATGCCAGTGATGCTTCTCTTTATGTACCTTTCTTAAATTTTCTGTTCTAATTCATAGGGAATACTCTCCTTTTACGTTTAACACATCAAAAATACCACACAGAATAGTACTCTAGAGAAAAAGAGCTTGTATAAAACATGAGAGGAGGTAGTAGGCTACTCCCCGCAGTGTAGTAAGTTTTATTCTACTTGAATTTCAAGGATCCCCACTATAATACTCTGAATCTTTGAATATTAAATATGATGGTATTTATATGTAAGCCAAGGTGGTAAATACGAATTTTTTACTGGTTGAGAGATTTTTTTTCTAATATATAATTTGAACCCAGTAAAGATAGATAATTGAATTCATTTACAGTTGACAAATTCTGCCCAGTGATAAGATGGAAAGTCAGAAGACAAAGGATTATAGAACACTAGTCAGAGTCACTGACATGGTGTCCCTTGGATTCTAAATTTTATCTGTGATATAGGCCAGGGATCTCGATGAATGGTCGAAGAGGCAGAAGCAAGCGGAAGGATTGAAGGGTACACTTGATCATATGATTTCTAGATTTCAATTTAGAAGTGGCACATTTTTGGTGATTAGGTCTAAGGCAGGGCATGTTCTTGCAATATTTGTTGAATAAATGAATGACAAGGTCCAGGGAATGGCTAAGAGAATGGATGGCTGAGATGTTTTTGGGGAGAATGCCACTTAACGATGAAGTGGCAGAGAAAGGAGAGTCAACTAAAAATCAGATCTGGATGATTTGGAAATGACTGTGCCAAACTAAATTAACTTTGTAATGTGATGCATTAGTTGATCTGCCTGAGTGATATTCACACTGAATTAGGAAGACACTTCCTAGGTGATTTGAGAGGCAGACAAAATTGCTCTTACTTTTAGCCAAAACTGAAAATTGATCTGTGGAGCAAAACTATGCTATAAGATTAGTCTAATTGTCTTTCCTACCTGTTTCTTTAAGAATGTCTTACCTGTCCAAAAGGCAGCTTCACGAACTCTATGCATTTTTCTACGTTATAATCGTAAACAAGAACAGAGACATGAGGTCATTCAGAAGTTAATTGAACGTAAGTAATCATTGCCTTTTATTTGGAAAAGCAGAAAGTAAACTGGCCTTAGTTATCTTGGGCCGACATTATGTATCATTTTTCCGTGATGTTGATAAATATCTAGAGTGTGTATTTGAGTTTTGTAGGTTATTTATTTTTTTTTGCTTTAGAAATTTAAATGACAGGATCGGTCTGTGATTGAATGGGAGAAATATTTACTCTGGGCCTTCTTTAGTGAGTTTCTACACTTGAGAAATTAAAATAATGTATATATATATTTTTTTAATTTATTTTTTATTGGTTTTCAATTTGCCAACAGATAGAATAACACCTAGTGCTCATCCCGTCAAGTGCCCCCCTCAGTGCCTGTCACCCAGTCACCCCCACCCCCCCCGCCCTCCTCCCCTTCCACCACCCCTAGTTCATTTCCCAGAGGAGTCTCTCATGTTCTGTCTCCCTCCCTAATATTTCCCACTTGTTTTCTCTCCTTCCCCTTTATTCCCTTTCACTATTTTTTATATTCCCCAAATGAATGAGACCATATAATGTTTGTCCTTCTCCGATTGACTTATTTCACTCAGCATAATACCCTCCAGTTCCATCCATGTCGAAGCAAATGGTGGGTATTTGTCATTTCTAATGGCTGAGGAATATTCCATTGTATACATAGACCTCAGCTTCTTTATCCATTCCTCTGTCGATGGACACCGAGGCTCCTTCCACAGTTTGGCTATTGTGGACATTGCTGCTATAAACATCGGGGTGCAGGTGTCCCGGTATTTCATTGCATCTGTATCTTTGGGGTAAATCCCTAGCAGTGCAATTGCTGGGTCGTAGGGCAGGTCTATTTTTAACTCTTTGAGGAACCTCCACACCGTTTCCCAGAGTGGCTGCACCAGTTCACATTCCCACCGACAGTGTAAGAGGGTTCCCTTTTCTCCGCATCCTCTCCAACATTTGTGGTCTCCTGCCTTGTTAATTTTCCCCATTCTCACTGGTGTGAGGTGGTATCTCATTGTGGTTTTGATTTGTATTTGTCACATATAATTTCATGCAGGAAAGATTAAACTTATCTTTTTTGTTGTTGTTTCTAGAACTGGGCCAAGGAAAAAGTTATTGGAATAGACTTCGATTTTTGGATACCTGTGAATTTATTATAGAGATCTTTTCCAAATCATTTTTCTGTAAATATTTCTTTCTACCTGCTATTGAACTGACACATGATCCGGTGGCAAATGTAAGGTATGCTACTAATCCAAAGAAATACTTGAAAATATTGTACATTTAACTTTATCTACTATAATTCATCTTCTGATCTACTATAATGTACTTACACTTTGAAATTCCTGGTAGTCTTAATTCATGAGCCTCAATAGGACTTGGAGGCATAATCTTTTTAAACAGTGCCTCATGTCTTTGATTTATTGGGTTAAGAGAGTAGTAGTCAAAGCCAGACTGGCAGGCTTCTCCTGCCACTTGGATAAATACATACATTGGTGTCAGGAGAAGGTTGAGTAGATATTCTTAATTTATGGATTTTCTGAGACTAAAGAAAATAACTTAAAGTTGGCTTGGCCAAGTTCTGTCCATTTTTAGAGGCAATCAGGATTGGATTTTGTTTCGTATTTTTAGTGTAAGAAAATACAGAAAATGCTACTGCATTGGCTTCAGTATTTTTACATCTATGTTGTTAATATTTTGCAAATTGAAGTTGTGACTCTAGAAAATCAGCTCCCGGTGTGATGAATTATCATTTATCAAGCAATTGACAAAGATTATTTGAAAGGAAATGAAATCATCTCTACTCTGGTCAATATGACTAAATGCATAGCATTGACCCTAAGAGATAGCAACCTGACAATTCAAAAACCAAATGAAGATTAATTGAACATTGCTCCATAAATATTGGTTATTTTTGGAGGGTAAGAGATCATTGCATAGCAATTTGTCTTGGTTTCAGTTTTCTTCTTTTTTTTTTTTTTTTAAGATTTTATTTATTCATGAGAGACACAGAGAGAGAGGCAGAGACACAGGCAGAGGGAGAAGCAGGCTCCCCTCGGGAAGCCTAATGTGGGACTCAATCCTAGGACTCTGGGATCACGACCTGAGCCAAAGGCAGACACTCAACCTTTGAGCCACCCAAGTTTCAGTCTTCTACCTGGGCAGCTGCCAGCCAAACAAATGGATTCAGCAACACAGTATGCTAATTGGCTTTTGGATACAAAGCATTTGCCCAACTCTGTAGAGATGTTATTTAGAATGAAAGCCATCACAGGCAAGAGTGGTGGGATCATGCACTTAGTAGGAGGGTTTCTGGAGCTATACCACCTGGCCTGATTTCCAGCTATATACTAGCTGTGGTCTTTGGGCAAGTTACATAATCTCTCCGTGCACTAATTTCCTTAATTACCCAATTCATAGGGTGTTCTGAGGAATAAATACCTGAGATAATGTATATAACAAAGTTAGCTTACCAGAAAGATGTGATATCTAATCTTAAAATCTTTATAATCTCACGGGTCCAGGAATCTCACAGAGATAACTCACCGCTGTGGCTTCTTCTTCTGTACCTTCTGTTGAATATATGTTTTCTAGACCTACTTTGAGTTATGAAGAATGAAGTATGCATAATAGTCTGTTGTTTCTGTTTTTCCTTAAGTGAATGTTTAAAATTTGAATTCATTGATTATAGACAATATGAAGCCTGGAAAGACCATTGGTATTCCAAAGGAACCTTCCCCTTTGCCAGAAATGCAAAAAATTCTCTTTGGGGCAACTCGGGCCTCTTAATTTAAAGAAAGCATCACCAGGATCCGTGGTGAGCTCTGAGTGAGTTTAAGACCATTATTGCTATGAACAGAGCTGAAAATTCTGGAGGAAGAGCCTATTTAGCCTTTTTGCTTGAATAAAAAGCCAATTTTTTTTTTTTTTTTTTTTTTTTTTTTTTTTATATGAAGATTCCTCAACTGTGAGCTTAGCTGACAAAGTGTCCTGGAAACTCTGGGAATGGAACTTGGTTGTCTCAAATTGGCATAAGGAGTAAAAAAAATAGTATTTGGAGAGCACTAAGATGAATGAATTGATACAGCAGCTAAAACATAGGCAACCACCTAGCATCCCTCTTTAAAGCCAGCCCTGGCAGAGTGGTAGGGTAGTAGCTTAGCAAAGCAGAGAATTTTTTTTGTACTGCTTCTTCCTAGGAAGCTTTCTGTACTTCCCTGGATTGCTTCTTTCCTCTTTGGCATTCTTCAGCCTGCGTGTTGCTTCCTTATCCATGTGGTATAGACTGGGATGGCACCTAGACTCTGTCCTTTTATCTTTTCTTGAACTGTACCTACAGCCTTGGTGATCTGTCCAGTCTCATGACTTGCATATCATCTGTGTGCTAAAGATTCCTGACTATATGGATATCCCTCCTGGACGGGAGCCACGTTGAGCTAGCTGCCCACCTAGCATTTCCATGGCATGTCCAACAGGTGCCTCAGACTCAGTCTGTCCCAAAGTAAATCCTCATCTCCTGCACCTGCACACACCCTTGCTCCTTCTGCAGTGTTCTCCCTCTGAGCAAATGACCATCGCACCTTAGCACCCACTCAGGTCAAAACCTTAACCTCTTTTCTGCCAACCCACTGCAGTCCCTCAGCACATCCTGCTGCTTGCAAAATATACTGAGTCCAACTGCTTCTCCCCACCTGACTGCTAGCACTGTAATTCAGGCGGCCACCATCTACTGCCTGAATTACTGCCAGAGCTTCCCTATCGTTTCCCTTCCATCCCCAAACACCTACAGTCTCCTCTCTCTTAGACTCAGTAGTCAGATGGTCCTTCCTGCATGTTAAGTCGGATCACTTCATTCCTCGGTGCAAAATTCTCCATGACTTCCTATGGTGCTCAAAGGAAAAGCCAGTCTTCAAGCAGTGGTCTACAAGGCCCTGCAGGAGCTGGCCTCCTGCTGACAGTTTGGGCCAATTTGCCGATTTGGAGTAATACCCTAGGCAAGCTCCCCCTGTAGAGCATTTGCACATACTGCAGGCCCCTGCCTGTCCTGTTCCTCTCCAGATGGTCACATTACTTCCTAATTTTCTTTAAGTCTTTGCTTAAATATTCTCTTTTCAGTGAAACCTTTGCTGAAACCCTCTGTGACCACGTGTTTTAAAAATGTAATGCCTCTCTGGTACTCTCTCATCTTTTCCTGCTTTATTTTTCTCCACAGCCCTTAGTACTATCTGATGGACATTTTACTGATTTCCTTATTCTTTCTTCCCTGCCCCATACTACAGTGTAAGCTCCCTGAGAGCAGAGAAATTGTTGGTTTTATTCAGTTGTATTTCTGCACCCACAATGAGTGCTTGACTCATCACAGATACTCCATAAACATTTGCGACATGATAAAACAACAACAACAACAACAACAAAAACTCCCAGGCTATCCAGAGTGTGAATTTTCTCTCAATTTCATGTTACTATTATTTTTTAGTTATTAAATGTATTCAAAAGCAAATACTGTTTAATTTATTGTAGAATGAAACTTTGCTACTTGTTACCCAAAGTGAAATCTACCCTGAAGATCCCTGCAGATAAGCATCTACTGCAGCAGTTAGAAATGTGTGTGAGAAAACTCCTCTGTCAAGAAAAAGATAAGGATGTTCTGGCTATTGTGAAAAGAGTAAGTATCACTCTTACCACCACATCTGTGTGTCTTGCATGTAGATAGTGTCAATCATGGCTTCCCTGTTTTAGCTTGACAAGATAGCAATATGTTAAAATATTCATATCGTTGCTAGAGGAGTATCAGTAACTGACTTGGCTGATGGGTGCTACAGCTAGTAAAGTTCCTACCAAGG
This sequence comes from Canis aureus, assembly GCF_053574225.1. Taxonomy (NCBI): domain Eukaryota; kingdom Metazoa; phylum Chordata; class Mammalia; order Carnivora; family Canidae; genus Canis; species Canis aureus. The sequence goes on from NC_135619.1 coordinate 66,633,835, forward strand.
GGCACTCATTCAACTTCCATTACTAGTAAGACAAGCACCATGAGAGGGAAGCTGGCACATTTGAGGCACTTCAATAGATACTGTTCAACCAAATACTTCATCCACCAGACTTGATTTATAAGGGATTATAATCCAGGAGAACTTTATTGGTAAAATTAGGAAAGTCACACTTCATGGAAATTAGCCCTGGAAGGGCCTTCATGATCTCTTTGATTTTGCAAAAGCTTTAGGCCTAGAGGTAGTAAACGTCTGCTTGAGATCTCATTATCAAGTGGCAGAGCTGGAGCCAGAATATGGATCTCTTACCCTGAGTACATTTCTTTTTCAGTAATGTAGCGTTGTGTCTTACAGGTTTGTTGTTTGTTTTGTTTTACATTGGATTTTATATGGATTGTTTGGAAATATTAGAAACTAAAACAGGAAAAGTTCGGGTTATTGAAGTCAAACCTGAAAATACTTTATAGTCTTCAAAAACTTCTTGCTTAAAATGTGTAACTTATTAAGTCAAATTAATAGTGGTTGCTTCTATGAATCTGAATGTGAACTTCAGCTTTCTGATTTGTACTGAGAGGAATGAATTTATTAATGTCTTTAACTTAGCATCAGTGATGAGGAAAAAAAAAGAATCCTTTGATTTTTTTCCCCCTTTGGTTTCTAGAGATCATTACCAGATGTCACACAAGGAACTTTTTAATAAAGTGATTTGACAACTTAGTATTAATTAGTATACTCTTGTTTAACTGAAATATGAATTCCTCTTTTACCAACTAAACTAACCAGAAATACCCAGAGTCTGGATATGTAGCTACATCTAAAAACATACATAATATGTGTGTATTACATGTATTTGTTTCTATCAGCTATTTCTGTCCTTACCATTTAATTACAGAAGTTTAGGCAATAGTTAACTTTTAAAATAATAAACATACGAGGGTTAGTTACTTTTTTGAAAGAATTTATTAACTCAAAAGATATATAAACTAACCCTTTAAGTAGGGACAAAAATGATGGAATTAATAGATTATTAATATGCAATAGATTATTCTGGACTAGAGCTCTTTAAGTATATGTCATGTGAGGAAGTCAGATCAATCCCATGAAAGTTCTATAGTATAATGTTTATCAAACAAGTCTTGGCATGGGAACCTCTGACTTCAGTATAAAAATGGCATGGCTTATGCTACTCAGTTTTTTAAGATGGGAAGTAATTTCATTTAAAAGGGATATTTCATGGCATAAATTGTAATATTTTCACAAATTTCGGCATAAAAATAGGCTTCAAATAAATACTGCATTTGTAATGGTTATCTTTGGGCATAAGAATATACGAATGTACTTTATTTAGGCCATGAGAGTTACTCCTGGAGAGAAGTATTGTCCTCTGTCACAGTCAGAATCTTGGGTTAGATGGACCATTGTTTGGTTGAACAGTTTGTTTTAGACTAACGTGTTCTGAAAGAGAAATAGTAAGTTGAGAAATACTTTTAGGGCAAAGTCTTTCTTTATGGTTAGAATGTCATAATGGTCAAAAGTTTCTGTAGAAAGGAACTAAGGATTTTCAGCCAAATGAGAGTTTGCTTTATTATATAGTTAGCTAAAATTTTCAAAAATTCAAAAATTATCTTGTATTCTAAAATTCAGAGAAGAGTGGCCCTGGGAGTTATTAGAAGTTTGTTAATTTACACGTGTTTTGTGTGTTCAGTGTCCCTTGAGACTTGCTCATCTTAAGGTCAAAGTCTTTTACGAGTGTAAATGGATCCTGGCATTAGGAGACTAATTAAAAATACAGTGCAAAATTGGAAAGAACCTCAGAGATTTTCTAATTTAGTCTTCCACAGAGTAGAGAAGTCTTCTCTTTGTACCTCCCTCTTGGAGAGGAATCTTTCCGAGAAATGATTGGTTGGTTTAATTTAATTACTGCTGAATAATTTTCACAACTTTGCTTGCAGACTGTGTTAGAGCTGGACAGAATGGAAATGTCAATGGATGCGGTAAGTATACACTTTACCTTAGCCTGAAAGAATATCTTAAAATTGGCAGAAACTCATCATAATGTTTCATAATTTCATTTTAAACTTTAAACTTAGTTTCAGAAAAAGTTTTATGAAAAAGATTTGTTGGATCAAGAGAAAGAAAGAGAAGAACTACTTCTTATGGAAATGGTATGTTGTTTTCACATGCGCACACACACATACTTATTTCTGACCACTATGAGCTGTGCTTTGTTATGGAACCTAATAAGTAATTTCCTGCAATTTCACACTGCAGTTTTTCTTTCTAAATGACTAAAGACGAGTCCTGATCTTTTGAAATCTCTTTTATGAACTACATAAACAAATGTAGGAAAACTACACTTGAGAGTTTTTAAAAAAACAACTACTTTACTGAAGCATATAATTGGCATACAATTAAACTGCATATATTGGGGATCCCTGGGTGGCTCAGCAGTTTAGCACCTGCCTTCAGCCCAGGGTGTGATGCTGGAGTCCCAGGATCGGGTCCCGCGTCGGTCTCCCTGCGTGGAGCCTTCTTCTCCCTCTGCCTGTGTCTCTGCCTCTCTCTCTCTCTCTCTCTGTGTCTATCATGAATAAATAAATAAAAGCTTTTAAAAAAACTGCATATATTTAAAGTGTACAATTTGATGAATATTGACATATAGGTAATCCATGAAACCATTGCCACAATTAAAATGCCAAACATTTTCATTCCTTCAGAAGTTCCTTTGAGCCCCTTTATAATCCATATCTTCTACTCTGGTCCCTAAGGACCGCTAATCTAGTTTCTGTCACTAAATTAGCTTGCAACTAGAATTTATATAAATTTATTCATATGTAACATTTTCTGTTCATGCTTCTTCTCACCACAATAATTGTTTTGACATTCATCCATGCTGTTGTATGTATTGATAGGTCATTCCTTTTTATTTCTGAGTAGTATTCCATATTATAGACATACCACAGTATTTACCCACCCCTTAATGAGCACTTGGGTTACATTTAGTTTGGAGATGTTAGAAATAAAGCTGCTATGACCATTTATGAAGAAGTCTTTGGATGGACATATGTTTTTGTTTCTTTTGGGGAAATACTTAAGAATGGAATGGCTAGATCATATGGTAGGACACGTTTGACTTAAAAACAAACAAAAACTGCCATTTTACATATCCGTCCACTTGGTGGATGGCTTCAGTTACCCCATATCCCCTCAGCTCGATAGGGTGATTATGTAATCGTGTCTCATTGTACTTTCAAATTGTGTATCTCTGACGCCTAATGAGATCGGATGTCTTTTTGTTTGTTTATTGGCCATCCTTATCTCTTATTTGATAAAGTCTGTTTTCAGATTTTTAATGGGTTATCTTCAATTCTTGAGATGTAAGAGTTCTTTATACACTCTCAATACTATTTGTCAGATATACATTTTATGAGTGTTTTCTTGGAGTCTATGGTTTATCTTTCATTTACTTAATGCTGTTTTTTGAAGAGTAGTTTTTAATTTTGATGAGGTCAACTTATCAGTATTTTCTCTTATTGTTTATGCTTGTTTGTTACAAGAATCCTTTGTCTATCCCAAAGCTACCAAGAATTTTTCCAATGTTTTCTTGTAGAAATTTTAGTTTTAGGTTTTACGTGTTATGTATGAATTATATATATAATTCTGTTCAGTTTTATATATTTTTCCCATCTAAATATTCAGTTACTCTAGCATCATTTGTTAAAAATTTCCCTTATTGAATTGCCTTAGCACCTTTAAAAAAAAAAAAAAACCGATTGTCCATATATGTATGTGTTTATTTCTTGACTCCCTATTCTGTTCCACTGATTTATATATTTATACTTTTGGTAATTGTAAACTGTATAGCCATAACATTATAGTAATTCTTGAAATCAGGTAAGTTAAGTTTTTCAACTTAGTTCTTTTTAATTGCTTTGGCCAATCTAGGCTCTTTGCATTTTTTTTTTTTTTTTTTTTAATTTATTTTTTTATTGGTGTTCAATTTACTATCATACAGAATAACACCCAGTGCCCGTCACCCATTCACTCCCACCCCCCGCCCTCCTCCCCTTCTACCACCCCTAGTTCGTTTCCCAGAGTTAGCAGTCTTTATGTTCTGTCTCCCTTTCTGATATTTCCCACACATTTCTTCTCCCTTCCCTTATTTTCCCTTTCACTATTATTTATATTCCCCAAATGAATGAGAACAACTGGAGGGTATTATGCTGAGTGCATTTTGATAGAAAGTTTAGAATCAGTTGTCCATTTACATAGAAAGCCTGCTAGAATTTTTGTTAGGGTTGTGTTAATTAATTAGGATTGATCTATAGATCATTTCGAATAATTGCCATCTTAACAATGAATTTTCTAGTCCATGAACATTGTCTACCCATTCCATTCATTTAATCTTTACTTTTTTTCTATGTAATTTTGGTAATTGTTAAGTGTGAGTTTAAGGAAGTCTTTTGTTAGATTTATTTCTAAGTATATTATCTTCTTTGGCATTATAAATGGAATTATAATTTTTAATTTCACTTTCTAGAATTTTGTTGCTGTCAATTACTGTTGATTTTTGTAAATTAGTCTTATATTTGTTCTAGAGTTTTTTTTGATTTAATAGGATTTTATACATGAGCCATTACAACTTCTTCAAGTGTAGCAAGATTCCTTCTCTCTAATTCAAGTGTTTATGCCTTTTATTTCTTATGTCTAGTTGCAGGGTCTAGGACATCTCATAAAATAAACCACTTCCAGTTGAATAAAAGTAATGGAAGCAGTCATCCTTGTCATTTTACTGATTTTAGGGAGAAATATCTAATTTTTCACCATTAAGTATGATGTTACCAAGAGGTTTTATGTGGATGTCCTTTATCAAATTGTGGAAGTTCCCTCATATTCCTAGTCTACTAAGAGTTTTTATGAATGTTTATTGGTTTTTGTCAAATGCTCTTTCTGCATATTTAGAAATGATACTTGTTTTTTCTACTTCATCCTGTTAAAACATTGAATTACATTGATTTTTTCGGTGCTAAATCAATCATATATTTTAGGGATGAACTCCACCTAGTGATATGGTGTTCTTTCCTATTTTGTTGGATTCTTGGCTAATTTTTAATATTCATCTATATTCATAGTGAAATTGGTCTATAATTTCCTTTTTTTGTCATTTTGGGGTCTTTTAAATTTGATAGTAGAATTATTCTGGCCTTATAAAATGAAATGTGTAGTATTTAACCACTTCCTCTGTTTTCTGATGGAATTTGTATAAAATTGGTCTTATTTTTTTCCTTGAGTGTTTGATAGAATTCACTGGTGAAACAATCAAGGATTGGAAAGGATTTTGATAATTGATTCAACTACTTTAATAGATATAAAACTCTTCAGACTTTCTATTTCTTCTTTTTTAAATTTGATGATGTTGCTTCCCACACCCAAAATTCTCTATATCATTTAAGCTGTCAAATTTGTTGTCTAAAGTTGTTTATTCTTATAGTCTTCTTCTAATGTATAACAGACCCATGGTGATAACCCTTGTTTGATTCTTCCCTTAGTGGTTCTATCTCTCTTTCCCCTTCTTTCTCTTTTTCTCTTTCTCTCTTGGAGTTATTTTTTGGTGGTTTCTCTAGAGTTTACAATATACTTAACTTTTCAAAGTCAACTTATTATTAATGTTATACCACTTCGTTTAATAATGATGCAGATCTCTACCCTTTCTTTATGTTAAAATTTTTATGTGAATTATATTTGTGTTGAAAACCCCACGAGTCAGTTATCTCATGACCACTGGATCTAAACTTTGCTCTAAGTTGTAATATATATCTTTGAAGCATTTAAGAGAGTGAACTTCTGTGTTTACTTTCTTATTTTTACCATTTCTAGTACTCTCATTCATTACTGAGGATCCAAAAGTCCCTCTGTTATTTTTTTTCCTTCAGCCTGAAGAACTATCTTTAGTTGTTCTTGGGGTGTAGGTATTTTGTGACATATTTCCTTAGTTTTCCCTAATCTGAAATATTTTGTTATCTCCCTTTGTCCCTGAAGGATATTTTCACTAGATATGGAATTCAGGGTTGATAGCCTTTTTCTTTCTGTACTTTATATATGTGTTCTTGTCTCCAGAGCATCTGATAAAATATTAGCTCTAATTCAGATTATTGTTGCGTGTATTGTGGCTTTTCTCTGGCTACTTTAAAGATTTTTTCTTTTTATCCTTTGTTTTTAGCAGTTTGCTTTTGATGTGTTTAGGCATAATTGAGTTCAAATTTATCTGTTTTGGGATTTGTGTAGCTTCCTCAATCTATAAATGTGTATTATTTCCCAAATTTGGAAAGGTTTGAGCCATTATTTATTTAAACTTATGTTTACTCTTCAGGGTGCTTAGGTGGCTCAGTTGGTTGAGCATCCAACTCTTGATTTCAGCTCAGGTCATGATCTCAGGGTTGTAAAATTGAGCTCTGTGTTGGACTCCTCATGCAGCAACAAGTCTACTTGAAGATTCTGTCGCTCTGCTTCTCCCCCAACCTGCACATGAGCTCTCTCTCCCTCTGTCTCTCAAATAAATAAATAAATAAATCTTTAAAAAAATAAGTAAATATGTATTCACTCCTACTTCTGGGTCTTTGATGTTAGATCTTTTGATATTGCCCCACAGGTCCATGAGATTTTGTTCTTTTCTTTTTTTTCCTTAAACTTTGTTACTCAGAGTGAATAATCTGTTGATCTGTCTTCAGTGTCACTCTTTCCTGTCCTCTCCATTTCAGCTGCCAGGCTTATTCAGTGTTTTTATTCCCAGTGCTGTATTTTTCAGTTCTCAAATTCCCATTTATTTCTTCTTTATATGTTCTATCTCTTCATGGAGAATTGTATGGTAAGATTAAACACTTATGTGGAAATCTTCTGAAAACGATCACATTGCTTTAGCAGCCTTCTGAGACAAAGATCGAAGTTCAGGATTCCTAGTGATAGAGGTTGTAGAACATAAGCAGGCTCTACAAATTTTTAGGACTCAAATGACCTAAACCCAAGACAAAAATCAGGTAATAGAAAAAGACCTACAGATGATCCTGGTTTTGGAGTTAGCAGATAAGGACTTTAAGACAACTCTGATTAATATGATCAAAATAGAGGAAAAGGTGGACAAAATAGATAACACTACTTGTGAGCTCACTTAATGACATTTTATTTTTCAATTTTACATGTTTTCAGTGTTAGAGATTCCATTTGATTCTTTTTTATGCAGACCAGTTCTGTGTGGAAGACTTTTTAATCTATCGTCTATTTTCTTCCTGTTTTTCTTTACATGTGGAATCAAAACGCATGCATGTTCTCCAAGTTGTTGAGTATAGTGGAGTTTTTGTTTGTTTGTTTGTTCTTAAATTTTAAGTAGGCTCCATGGCCAATATAGGGCTTGAACTCATGACCCTGAGATCAAGAGTTGCATGCTCCACCAACTGAGCCAGCCAGGTGCTCTGAATGTAGTGTTTTATATGTGTCAGTTATGCTACATTTGCTCAGAACTTGGTATGTTTATTGATGTTCTTGCCTACTTGTTCTGTTTTTTGGGATAAAGGACTTCTCTGAGTTTTGGTAACATTTTGTTTCTGGATCTGGAAGCTGGTTATGTAGGTATGTTCATTTTGGGAAAATTCATTGAGCTGTGTGCACTTATAATTTGTACACTTGAGTGTGTTATACTTCAGTAAAATGTTTAAAAAATACCGAAAAGACCATTTCTTTTTTCCTCTGTCCTTTTAGAGAAGGACAATTGGTAATTGCCACTTACCAATCAGAAGTGAAAAAGACTCCTAGTAAATAGTTTGATGATGAGAATTGGCAAATGTCTTCTAGAATATAAAGGCGAATTACAACAATGATACTAAACTCATTGTTTTAACTTGACAAAACCCCCAGGGTACAATTCAGTGGATGTTGAAAGCACACAAATCCAAAAGAACCTTGACTTCTTTTGACAGTAATTTATATTAAAAAATTCTTTTCTAAGGCATTTTTGTAAACTGTATTTGTAAAGCTTAGAGTACTTTCTCATTAGAAGAGTTTTCTAAATCTATGCTTACTTTTAATGCTAGCATACTGTTTTAATAATAGGAACAATTAGAGAAAGAGAAGCAACAGAATGATGGGAGGCCCGTGAGTGATAAGACCTTTGAAAAGAAACGTAAGTAGTTTTCTTGTGTCTTCACCACTAAATCGTACAATTAATGTTGCATCCTGGCATTTGGAAAGTCTGTGCTGATTTTCAGATTTGATGTGGAAGATTGCTTCATTTTCTTTCATTTTCTAAAAAGTTGTTTTAAAAAATTGGCTACTTCATATGGTACTGATTGAAGAATACATGAATAAATAGTGGGAGTCAGTGTGGAGATTGAGATCCTTCAGAGGAAAACTTAAAGTCTGATAACAGACTTTATGAGTCTGTGAAATTGGTCACTGAATGGCTAAGATTGAAATATGTAAATATATAAAGTAAGAATATTCGGGAAAGAGCATGCTGCCTAACTAGGGACAGTGACTCATGTTCTCTGTGTTTTCTTGGTTTATGGAGATTAGGAGCTCAGAGGAAATTACAGCATTTAAAATAGAGTTTGTTTTAGGTAGAGACACTAAGACACCAACAACTCTGCCCAAGAGCATCCCTATTGCTGTTCCTGGACCCTCTGGAACAAGCACCCCATCGACAAGTAAGAAACAACTTCTTTTTATGTCTCCTTTTTCCCTTTTTGTAAAAATTAATTACAGGGAAAATCACTCCACTAGATGAGATTCTCAAATGCCTTTTACCTGTATCATTCATTGTTTTGGGAGTTCTTGACAGGCAGTAGGGGTAAGAGATACTCCAGTTAGCTCCCTAAAGAAAGGAAGCTGGGCCACCTGTATCTAATGAAAGAGGCGGGGAGTTGGTGAGGGGTTGGGGCAGCTAAGGATGAAATGAACAGCTGCATTTTCCTTCTGCTTATTGCTCTAGGCAAAGAAATCAAGAAATCCAAACTGATTCGAAGCCAGTCTTTTAATAATCAAGCCTTCCATGCAAAATATGGCAACTTAGACAAGTGTGCTAGGTATGGTCTGTCAGCTATTCACGTTTTAACCCAATTTTTATTTTGTAGTTGCACATCTTTATTATGTGAAATATTTACATTATGTAAAATCAGGATTAATTTGGGGTTTTGTTTATGTCAATAAATTGTAAATTTTTTTCCATAAAGATTCTCTATGAAAAAAATTGGACTCTACCAATTTGTATAAGAACAGGTTTTATGGCATTCTAGGAAGACTATTGCCATGATGCTATATAATAATGTCATGGGATCCATATATTGTTTTATGGGGGAGGTGGTGCTCTATCACACAGGTCACTCAACCTCTAAGTGTATATGGACATGCCCCATTTGCTAAGTGGATGTGAATATCCACATACTGTTGATATTGTTTCTATATAGAGAAGCCACAGGTATGTTTCTGTAGTAAAGTGATCACAACAATTCTTAAAATAGTTGAATGTCTGGTTTCTCCTTTGGCCCCACAGACTGAATTATAAACAGCTAAGATTAGGAGAGAATTAGCATAAATTCAATGACAACTTTTTATAAATGTTGTAAATATATAACAGGTGTATATCAATCAACAAAGGTAATATTAAGTAAACATAATTGTCCTTGAAAGTATTTATTGAGAAAAAAAATGATGTGGGAAAAATAGGTTTTTCTTTTGTTAAAGATAGCTGGCTCTAGATTGTTAGCTGTATTTTGGGACATTCTCAATATATCTATCTGGAGTTCTAGTCAATAGGGTGATCTTGCAATGGACAAAAGAGATGAGAACTGAAGATAAGTTATTTCTAGGAAAATTTTATCCATATCATCTGTCTTAGCTGACTGAGCACCAAGAGAAAAACTTTGATTCTGATGTAGCAAGTTTAAGGAAATTAAATTTGTCTTTTAAACTTTGTCTTTTAAATTAAAGACAAAGGAATTGTCAGGAGGCATGGCATGTAAACAATAAATGAGAAGTGAAAGTAGCATGTGTGCTTCATCATAAGTAGAAGAGAGCATTTAAAAAAGATTAGAAAAGACCAAGCGCCTGATGACTGAAGTGAAAGAAGAATGTTCTTGTATTTTAAACTAAATCATGTTCTTTTCTAGTAAAAGTTCTACAGCAGGATATACATCTTCTGTCTCAGGGTTAGGAAAGACTTCTGTGATTTCACTACCTGGTAAGTAGAAATCTGAGTTCTTCAAAAAAAAATGCTAAATGTAATGAAATATTATTTTTTTAAGGACCAATTTCTTTATTTCTAGATATAGTGTTTTCCTGAAACTTACATCTTTATCAAATGCCCAAATAATTGAACTTTTCCCTAGCAACTGCGAAAATACTTGACTGTGCCATTTTGTTTTTATTGTGAAGACTCCGTATTTAATACTTTTGAAAGAGAGAAAGGACAGTAATAGGGTAGGTTGTTCCATAGTCTGAGGGCCTCTTGGGGCACAGATTAAAAGTTTTTGTAGTAATTTTTAGGGAAGTTAAGAATACTAGGGCTTCATGGTAGATCACATGCAGCCGAACATTTACAATATTATATATTTGAAAGTTTATACCAGGGATCAGCAAGCCTCCTGTAAAGGGCAAGATAAGTAAATATTTTAGGCCTTGTTGGCCAAATTGGTTTCTGTCACAATTATTCAACTCTGCTGTTGAGCAAAAAGCTGCCATAAACTGTACATAATGAATAGGTATGGTTGCATTCCAATAAGATTTTATTTACAAAACCAGCAGCAAGCAAGAGTTGGCTCACGGACTTATAGTTTGCTGACCTCTGGCTTATATAATAGAACCCAGAATTATACTATGAATAAGGGGAAATATATTGCTAAAAATTACTAGTGGCTCCTAAGTATATTTTTAAGTTTTTGCCTTAGCATATTGGCTGAAAATTATAGTACTGATCTTTGGTAAGTTTTTAGTGTAAAGAATAGCAAATCTACTCAAAGGTCAGAAACTTTTTAAAGTTTGGTCACATTTCCTTCCCAGGTTATGTTTTGAGTATTTTGTCTTCCTCTTACCTCTTATTATATTCTTATATTATAAGAATATATAATAGATATACACTATCTGTGTAAGAATAGATATACACTCACTGGCTGTTCTATAAACAGTATATTTTCATTTGTCAGATCAGAAAAATCTTTCTAATAAAGCATTGACATTCATATGCCGTATATAGAGTGGTTTTACAAGGTAGACTAGGAGTAGCTTAAAAAACCTGGAAGAATTTGATAATGGGAAGTTTTTGAGCTAAAAGTTATCAACATTTCTTGAAGTGGGGGTTATAAATAATAAAATTATTGATTACTTTTATCATAGCAAATTAGTGAATTCTTTAGGAAATACTAAGAGAACATTCGGGATTTGTGAAGTTTATAATACAGTGTCTAAGAATTTCATATATATGAGTCAGTTTGAATTAGCTCAGATTGGAGCTAAATGGTGCAGATGATTCTTGATAGCCTTAAGTAGTTCTTCAGACTTGCATGGATCCAATCTGGCCTCTTGGAGATGACTTCATATGAGCATATTTATTCATGAACTTGTAACAAGTCTTGCCAAGAAATTTCTTTGCTTAAGTCATTAAGAATATTGATTTGGAATAGGTTTTTTTTTTCAAGTTTTAATTATGTGCACTAATTTCTTCAGTTTTGACTTTGCTTGTTCTTAAGTCACTTTGAGAATCAAGAGTGATCAACTGATCCTAAAACTTATCCAGAATCTTAAGTAAAATAATTTTATAAGGGTAAATCTTTTATTAAAATATTAGAAAAATATTCTGTCTTAAGGGTTCAATGTTATTTTGGGGAGAGGGAATATTGGCTGAATGAATGAAATCTCTTCCAGGTTATTATGTATTACTTAATATATATATTATATATTGCTTTATGAAGTACAGACTGAGGAAAAATTATATACCTGATCTACAAAGAGAAAAAGGGAGCAAAATGTCTTAACAAATGCATTAGGTGTTCACAAGAGAAGAGATTTTACAGACTTTGGGACTTAAGGCAGGTTTTAAGATACTTATATCATTTGGGATGAAGCCTGAGGCATGCTAGGATTTCTGATAGGCAGAGATGGGTCTGGAGTAACATCCTACTCAGAGTGCCTGTAATAAAGAAGACATGTCAATGTCTTGAGGAAGCAGCAGTAGGCCAGTCTGACTGGAGCACAGAGTTGAGTGTGAGAGAGTGGGATAAATAGAGCTGAAATGAAAGGTCAGTTACTGCTTGGAAGGCCAAATTGAGGACTTTTTACTTACCACGAGCCCATCGTTAATATTTTGGTGACTTTTGCCTGTTGTCAATTCCAACATTTATCTAAGGCTATGTGAGCACAACAGACTGGGAGAAATACATGGAGAATGCCAGTAAGGAGTCAGGGAAACCAACTGTAATGTATCCATTATTAGTGGGTATGAAAATCTGTGGAGCCCTTTTGGAAAACAGTTTGGTGAAGTTCATCAAGAATCCTAGTTTTAAAAACTAGTCTTTGATGCACGCAATCCCATTTCTAGTGACCCATCATGAAACAGTGGGATAAAATACATAAAATGTGATAAAAAATATCATAGCATATGGTATGATGTGATGAAAATGACACTTTACCTCTGTCACCCTTCCTTAAACCTATAACCTTAGTCTAATTCTAAGAAGAGCATCTGATAAATTCTAATAGAGGGGCATCCTGCAAAACGTTTGGCCAGTACCTCTCAAAGCTGGTAAGGTCACCAAAAACAAGGAAAAGCTCAGGAGGGCCAACAAGTAAAGGTAATGTCGTGTACTGGATGGGACCCTGAGACAGAAGCAGACATTAGGCAAAAACTAAGGCAATCTGGACGCACTGTGGATTTTAATTAGTAATAATGTCTCATTACTGGCTCATTCACTGTAACAAGTGCAGCATACTAGAGTGAAGTGTTAGTAGAGGAAACTGAGTGAGGGGGTGGATGAAAATTCTCAGCGTTATCTTCTCAATTTTTCTGTAAATCTAAACATTTACATAATAAAGCCTATTTAAAAAAATCACTTTTATAGTAACTCCAAAAACATTAAGTCTTCAGGAATAAATTTAACAAAATGTATATTCTGTATACACTAAAAAATTCAAAACATTGCTGGATAAAATTAAAGAAGACCTAAACAAATGGAGACATATACTGTGTTTGTGAATGGGAAAGCTTAATATTGTTAGGATGTCAATTCCTTTTAAATTGATCCAGAGATTTAATGCAATCCTGATCAGAATTCTAGTAGTCTTTTTGTAGAAATGCATAAGCTGATTCTAAACTCTCAATTGAAATGCACAGAACTGTGGATAGCTAAAACCATTTTGAAAAAGCAAACCAAATTGAGAGAGCTTAAACTGCCTCATTGCAGCACTTACTAGAAAGCTCCAGTAGTCAAGACTATGTGCCTACACTGACATACATGTGCAGCTGAGTTTCCATAAAGGCTCCAGGATAAATCAGCAGTAATGGGATAGTATTTTCAAAAAATGAAGCTGGAACAATTGGATACCTATATCTTCTTATTAGTTTCAGAGGTAGAATTTAATGATTCATCAATTGCATGTAACACCCAGTGCTCATTGCATCAGGTGACCTCCTTAATGCCCATCACCCAGTTACCCCATCCCCCCATCCCCCTTTCCTCCAGTGCCCCTCAGTATGTTTCCTAGGTTCAGCATCTCTTAGGGTTTGTCCCTCTCAATTTTCATTTTATTTTATTTTTCTTTCCCTTCCCTATGGTCATCTGTTTTGTATTTAAATTCCACATGAGTGAAATCATATGATATTTGTCTTTCTCTGACCAACATTTTGCTTAGCATCATACTCTCTAGTTCCATCCACATTGTTACAAATGGCAAGATTTCATTCTTTTTGGATGGAATAATATTCCATCCAAGTATATTCCATCCATTCCAATATTCCATTCCAATATATTCCATATAATATTCCATCCAATGGAATAATAATCCATTATATAGTTTATACACCACATCTTCATTCATCTGTCGATGGACATCTGGGCTCTTTTCATGGTTTGGCTATTGTGGACATTGCTGCTATGAACACTGGGATGCAGGTGCCCCTCAAATTACTGTTTGTATCTTTTTATATCTATAATAAAAAAAAAAAAACAAAATGAACCTCAATCCTTATCTCACACTACACATAAAATTCTCTTAAAATGCATAATAAACTTAAGCATAAAAGCTAAAACTATGACATTTCTGAAGAAAATGTTACAGAAGGAAGTCTTTGTGGTTTTGGAATAGATTTCTCCAGACCATGAAAGAAAAAGTTAACATATTGGACTTAGTGAAAATTTAAAACTCTGCTCTTTGAAATAAAGCATACAAAAATAAAAGGCAGGACACAGATGAGAAGAAAATAATCATATTACATATACCTGACCAAAGGACTTACAGTCAGGATATACAAAACAAATCTTTAGAACTAATTAGTCAACTAATTCTAAAATGGAGGAAAAATCGTGTATCATCATCTTCACAGAAGAAGAAGAAGATACACAAATAAGTACATGAAAAATGCTTGACATCAGCAATCTTTAGAGAAATGCAACTTAAAAGGAACAAGAGAGGCATAAATAGAACTGAGGGTTGCCAGGGGTGGAGAATGGACAAGATGTGTGAAGGTGGGTAGGAGATGCAGGCTTTCAGTTAGGGAATGAGTAAGTCACAGGGAAGAAAGTCACAGCGTAGGGAGCACAGTCAATGATATTGTAGTAGCTTTCCCTGATGACAGATGGTGGCTACCCTCATGGTAAGCACAGCATAACCTATAGTGAAATCACCGTTGTGTACTTGAAACTAGTGTGCTGTTGCATGTCAACTATGCTTTAAAAAAAAATTAGTTTTAAAGATGGAATTCTATGCATTCCTTAAAATGTTTAAGAGGAAAAAAAGTGTTGACTACATAGAAAAGTAGTCATGAATGGCTAAATCACAAAGTATGTTATAAAATAGAATGCACAGTAGGTCTTTATAATTTAGATGCATAGGTGTGCATATACATAGCCCGCTTAGGAAGAGAGATTGAAACAATTTATATTAGAATGATTAAAGACTGTGGCTTTAGTTGCTAGAATTATGGTATTATAGAGGATTTTAATTTTTATACTGTTTTTGTGTTCCATTTTTAAAAATTATAGGTTATTCTTGTAATGAAAAAATATGTGATTGCTTAATGCTGTAATTCGTTTCATGATGTCAGACAGATATGTTACTATATGTCCATCTTTTGGAAGATTTGGTAGACAGAAGATCCAGACAAATATATTAAATCAAGAAAATGCTAATTTAAAAATTTTTTAAAGTTCCAAATTAAAAAAAGCAACGGGAAAAAACACGAGGAGATAACACTTTACGGCCACTAGAATGCCTAAAATTAAAGACATAGTATTAAATGTCTGTAAGGATATAGAGAGCAACTCTCCAGAATGCTTATTTGTTGCTAGTGGGCATGTAAAATGGTACAACTGCTTTGGACAACAATTCAACTGTTTCTTTTTTTCTTTTCTTTTTAAATGTGTTTCATATTTTTTAAAGATTTTTTAATTTATTCATTTGAGAGAATGTGAGCATGTGAGTGAGAGCATGAGCAGTGGGGAAAGTCAGCGTGAGAGGGAGAAGCAGACTCTCCGCTGAGCAGGGAGCCTGACACGGGGTCTTGATCCCAGAAGCTCAGGATCATGACCTGAGTGGAAGGCAGACTCTTAACAATTGAGCCACTCAGGCGCCACTTGGCAGTTTCTTATGGAGTTGAATGTACACTTATTATGTGATCAGCAATTCCACTCCTTGGCTTTTATTTACAAGAAATTAAAACATGTATCTATACACAGACTTGTACACAATCGTTCATAGCAGCTTTCTTTGTGAAAGTTAAAAACTGGAAAAAATCCATATGTCTGTTGACCGGAGCCATGTATAAATGAGTTTTGGCATATCCGTACAATGCATATCAGTCAGCAATAAAAGGGAATGAAGTATTGATATACACAAACAATAACGAGAATGAACCTCAAACTGATTTTGCCAAGTGAAAGAAGACAGACACACTGTGTGATTCCGTTTACATAAAACTCTAGAAAATGCAAACTAATTTTTAGTGAATGAGACAGATTGCCTGGAGTGTAGGGGAGGGATTGCCAGGGTGCAGGAGGTACAGGGGTGGGTGCATTTTTACTCTTGATGGTGGTGATGGCTTCATAGGCATGTTATGCATCTGTCAGACCTTAAATTTGTGCAATTTCTTGTACCTAGGCTGCACCTTAATACAATCTATCTTAAGAAAAGTCAGCTATCATTAACTTTACTTCTCTTAGGTTAACATTTCTTAGCGCATTCAGCATGTCTGACTGTACTTGAATTCCTTTCAGATGATTCATTCCGCACTCGCAATGCCAGTAGCACTCCGACTTCCTTTCCCTCCAATCCTTCCCTACCGAGCACCTCCCGGGGGACAGGTAACTCAGTTGATCCAAAGAGCAGTGGAAGTAAAGACACACAACCACGAAAGGCTACCTTGTAAGTAATCCAGTGATGTGCCAAGTGTATCATTCTGCTCTTTAAGTACTTTCCAAAGAAGAGACAAAGTCTGTAATGAGGAAAAGGGTATAAATTAAAAGGAATTCTTTTCACCCATGCCTCTTTTATGTCTGATACTTTACATAAGATGTTACAGATATGGCAAAGACACTGAAACCCTAGGGGATCAACAGGAAACTTGAAATGGCTGCCATTCAAATCTGAGGTCCATTTATTTTTTTGTGAAGTGTTTGCATTCAGGGCATTTATCTCTGAGAAGACACTGGGTATAATTGCATCCCTTTTGAACACCCAGCTCAGATACACAGTATGTAATCAGCCAGTGCTTAGAAAGGTCGGTACAGCTAATGCTCCTGAAGAAATATGACTGCAGCCTTATAATCTAGGATTGTGGCTCTGGCAAACTGAAGATTTCTACAGACCAAATTTATGCTTTCATGTTATGGTTATAAAGGGCCTCTACTCAGCTTTTCCCTTGTGGTTCCTTTTTGTGAACTATTTGTATCTTGTTTGAATTGTTGAAGCCTTTGGTACTTGCAGTTGAAACATTGAACAGGGCAGACTATAAAAATCCCCAGGGTGAGAGAGGAGCTCAAGGTAGAACTGATTCAGCCAGGATGTCCAAACCATTGTTAGGGTTTATACTTTCATACAGAACTCCCAAACCTTCTGATTAGCATGGAGTTTAAACAGGACTCAGGCTTTCTTTGAAGCATATTTCACTGAATGCATGAGTATTTTCTTATGTAATTTCTCAAATGCCTCTTTTTTTTTTTTCAGAAACTACATGCTATTACTCCCTTTTAGGAACTGAATTTCATAATTCTAAATTTTAATTGGCTGTTGGTATATAAAAATACAGATGTATTCAAAATTCATTCAAAGATTAGGAAAAAATGTATTGAATGGAGCTCAAGGAGAGAGTAGGAGGATATGATAGAGAAAAGCAATAGTAACTAGCAAAGGTGATATTGATAGTACGGATTAGTAGCATTTAATACAAAGGGTACTTTCATTTGCAGAGAATGTTCTTTGCCCCCCTACAATTACTGCTCAAACGATGACACTTTGAAGTTCTGTTTATAAGTCCTGCGGAGAGAGGCAGGACAGGACAGTGGTGTGTGGAGGTATGGAGTAGCAGCCCTGTGCCCTGGCTTCAGTGGCCACTCAGAGCTCCGTGTGGTTCAGTAAGATGGAGTCTCCCTTCCGGAGCCTTCCAGGCCGGGCACCCTGGTCCTTCCTGTCTGTCACCCTATGCTTTCTTCCTCTCAAAAGCCTGCCCTGGAATCCTTCTATTGAAAAGCATAGTTAATAACATCAGAATGTCATCCATTCTATTCTCATTTTTCTAAATGCCAGAGGCATTTGTAAAGTAAGGATAGCTGAAACCTAATATTTACACCAGTTCTCCTTTATTTAGATTACCATCTTCATCTGTTCTTGCTTTGCTGTGTTTTTCCTTTTATAGACTGAATTTTCTCTTGCTCAGTATACACCCTATGTAAAATATCCATATGGATATTACATATCCATAGAATTGTATACTCGATTACATATAATTGAGGGTTACAAAAAAGAATCTAGAAACACTCTAAAAAAATCACATCATTTGTTTATTCTTTTGTGAATGTTCTGAAGGAGGAGGAATGTTGGTTTTTTAACAGGAGACTGGATATCAAGTCCATAACTATTTCTATATAACATGGTTCTAGTCTAGACTTTCTCATGAATGCACACTTGCTGCACAACTGGAATAGCTGAGTGAGATGTGCATTGGTCTGGTTTCTATGAAGTATTATACACAGTTCGGTGATGTGCCATATTGAAATGAAAATAAGCTTATGAAGTGATTTCAGAAAGTATTAGTTATTTCAGTATTGCTTCTTCAAAAAATTCCATGTGATACATTCTCCCACTTTTGGGTGTTATAGAGATGACCCATTTGGTATTTAGGGGTATCGGAGTCTTAAAGTAGGTAAAGGAAGGCATCATATCTTATGTCCTTTAAGGCCAAACAGTTGATATATTTGGGTCTATGTTCATTTCCATTGTTGTTATACAAAAAAAGTGGGGAAATTGTATGAACTGAATTGAATGCTATATTAAATGTACGTAGGATTTGGTAATTAAAGAGTTCCAGGTAATCCTTAATGCGTGATTTCTTTTTCACTTAATCAAAATTAACCAGAATCCTCATATTTTCAGTTTATTTGAAGTAGATTATATTTCTTACTTACTTTGTAAGCATTATATGTACCAAATTTTTCATGTTTTGTTTTTTCTTTTTCTCTTCTTTTTCCTTCCCTCCTCCCACTCCTCCCTCTCTCCCTCCCTTATTTTCTTGACAAAGAAAATCGAGAAAATCCAATCCTTAAATCATCCACTTGATGAAGGAAGCAAAACAAAGACAACTGGAGATAATGTGATTGATGGACAGAACCTAAAGCAATGGCTGGGCTTTTTCTTTCTTTCTTTCTTGTCTTTTCTTTTTTTTTTTTCTTCTTTTTTTTTTTTTTTTTTTTTTGGTTAATGAATGGAAAAGAGAAACATAGTGGCAGCTGATGTTGATAAACTTTCCATGTTTGAAATTAGATTCCCTAGCAGGTATACTATGTATTTCTCAAGTAATAATGTGGTTACAGAATTCCAATGTCATAGTGAAGTGCAATGAAAAACAACTTTAGGTATGCGCTTTTAGCACGGCTACAGAAGAGACCAGTCTGCATTTATCTGTGCAGGAAACCATCTATTTAACTGTCCTAGAGTTTTAGCACTCAAAAGTTATATGAAAGTCCAAATCAACTGAAATTGCTCTAGCTAATCACTTGGAAAGGCCTTGGAAGTAAGAAAGACATTGCATCTTCTGGAAAATCTCCAAGCCCAATTGAAAAGTCACATTGAAAAGGGTACGAACAGCTGTCAGCAACTTTATCATTCCTGCCGGTGAGGCGACAGTGTTGTACCTGGACATTCTGAAATTTCAATTTGGCAATGAAAATTCTACCAAGATTTCTGATAACTTTTAGCTACGACTACCTTAAAAATAATAGATTGATGATTTAATTTCCTAGAAGACTTTATTTTATAAATACTTTGTTTACATTTTAGATTGTATTTGTCCTTAATTTAAAAATGATGAATCTAGTTTGAATCAGCTGTTATTCCAAGCTATCATGCTTAAGCTATGTCAACAGCATTTATTTGTACTAATGCTAGTATTTCCATCAATAGTTGCCTGTGGAACATATACAATTCTTAATTTTAAAATGTCAGTTCTTGAGATATACTGTATGAAGCTATTGTCAGCTTCTCGATTTCAAAATGCAATCAGCATATAACTATATTGATATTAGAGAGTGTTTGTTTTTTAAAATATATTGATGTATGATAAAGATGATCTAATTTGTGAATGCATATGCGTGTGTGGTTACTTTTTATAATGTGAAATAATGAATAATGAGTTTACTCAAAATAAAACATAGGTTACTGAGATACCAGTGTTCGTGAAAAAAGTTTTAAATCTTTCCTGCAGTTTTTATTCTACAATTAAAGAGTAAGACAGTTCATTTTTCAGTAATGAATGAGAAGCGCACCAACATCAACTATAAATTAATTATTCAGGGGACAGCTACTCAGTGTGAGACTTCTCCAAGACATTCGTTTCCCCTTTTTCTTTCGTATGGCCTCTTCAGGGCTATTTTTAGCAAATCTTAGTGTCTTTTCATTTAAAGATAGTCAGGTAAATGGAATTGTCAAACTACTCATTTTGTCAGTAATTAAAACTAGGGTAGATTTTTGAGAGACTGGACAATATGGGCTCAGTGAATCCCCTCTTCTTTGTGGCTTTCATGTCACTGTCAGCACCTGTCACATGGAATGGAGTGCATGATTAGGAGAGAATGGAGAGAATGCATGTGTGCATAGCAGCACATCCAGCACTTTGCTTCATACTCATCATTGTGTTGCTTTAAATAAAATGGAGAATTTCAGTTTGCTTGTTCAATAATAACTAATAATAATAAAAGAGTTAGGGGCTTTATTTCCCAGCATGCACGCAGGAGAACAGTGAAGTGTTTGGCCAGGGGAAGTCACCACTGTGTGTAAAGTTCAGGAGTATGCCCAAGTCAGCTGCAGTCTTGTTCCTACTTAACTAAACTGTCAATTAAGACGGTGATTTTAATCAGTGTTACTTTCGGATTTTTTTTTTTTTTTTAAGAAAAAAGAGCACAATTTTTAAAACCATTGACCTATTCGCTAAGATTATACTTCCAAGGTTGGATATATATAAAAACAGTAAAAACCAATTGGTGACAGTTATGAATATCCACATATATCTCGATTTATACCAGAAGCAAGATTGATAGTCTTGTTAAAAGTTCTCAGTGTAACAACTCACCAAATAGATCCTTTAAACTAATTGTGTAACATCTGTCACTCCAGAGAAATAGGGATGGCTGGCTCCTGTATCTTCCTGTTAATTATGAAAACTCGCATTTTAAGGACAGGTTCTAGGATGTCCCTAGTTCACATTACAAGTGAGGTAACAGACCCATAGAACTCTGTCTTACTGGCAGATCCAGAGATCAGACTAAAAGGGATTTTGCTTGTGAAAGAGGAGCATAGGGAGTCTTTCTGACATAACCTCATACACATTTAAAAATCATTTCCATTATTTGACTTCCTGAGTTCAGACATCTTATCCTGGAAGGTGGATCCATTAGCCCTGCAGTTAGTGGGCATATGTGAGATACACAAACTGAAGTAGGACAGACTCTTCAGCTTGAGTAGGAATCTTGCCATGAAGATAAAATGAATTGCAGCAACCCAGTAATCTGTTCTCAGTTGTTACAGTGTGTGTGACAGTGGGTGAGTGTGGGTGAGTGTGTATGTGTCTGTGCCAGGGTAGTTTTTAAACCTGACACTTAAATATAATGAAGACTTGTTGCAATGTTCAGATTTCCCCCCTCAGTTGAAAACTTGAATTTTCTTGGTAAGATCTATTATATTTTTCATTGGCCTGCATTTTTTCACCACACAGAGATACTTGGAAAAGCTGAAACCTAGTGTCTTAGGGACTTCATCAAGTAAATGGAGGGGATTTTTTTTTTTTTAAGTTTTTTAAAGCAGGGTATAGGGCCATTTTCTGCCTCCAAGTATAATGTGTTAGATATAATTTTACACTGTCGTTGTTTTGCCATGCATATGATGGGCGAATTTGACTTGCACGTTCTAGGAGTCTTTCGATAGCAATGAAGCTTCTTATAACTGGGTTTGGCCATATTTATTTCAGAGGATATTATATTTCCATAGACTTTCTTTTTTAGATTTCATCCCTTAAAGGTGGGTAATTTGAACTCTTATTTCTTTTTCCCACCATCTTTTCACAAACACACTTGACTATTAGAATACCAACAAGTCAGTTAAGAATGTCAGTTGGAGTTAGTCCTCTCTGTTTGCCTCGTCCTAGGTCCTAGCACTGCCTGGCCATTCCCAGGTGTCAGTGCTCATGGAAGGAATATAGGAATGAAGTGATGTACACACGTTAATATGATGAAAAGTCCATCTCTAAACTGCTTAATAGTATTTCCTGAGATACGGTTCACGTTACTCTGATTTATATTTATAACCAAGATGACAAATAAATCCATTTTAGGTACATTTAAACATGGGATAGCAAACAGATGGAAATCCAGTTAGGCATTTAGTCTACACATTTGACACTCCACAAATTAGCTAGCTCAACCCATGGTTTTCTGAATTTGCTCCTGAAATATTTTCTTATCTCTGTAACAGAAAATGAGCAAGAGAATTTTAGAGGTATTTGCTAGTCTCCTTTAACCCCCGGACAAAGCCCATGCTCATGTTCTATTTGAGCAAAGTGGGTAATAGAGGGGAGTATGTGTGGCCTGTATATTTAGATTCAATGTTTTCAGTCGAGGGAGGAAGAGTGAAATGGGCCAGAGGGTTGGGGTCAGGAGAAGCAGATCTCCAGCTATCACACCACGCCACATGGGGTGACCTTGGGCAAGGGTTCTTCTTTCTCTGAGATGAGATCGTTGCCATGAAGCCAGAAGTGCCTGGGACAGTGACCGTCCTTGGACCTGTGACCCAGTGTGTGTCCCCCAGTTCCTGCCTGTGTGAAATGAAGGAACTGAAGTCCATCTGTAGCTCGGCTAATGCCTCTGTCAAAGAATCTGTCACACCGCAGAATAGCCAGGGCTGCACAGAGTCTGCGGCCCCGGTCAGGGATGCCTACAGCTGTTTTCTTCTCCTTTTAGTTCCCAAGAAATGATTCCATAATGGATTAAAATAAAATGCTTCCTTTGCTCCAGAGAGAGGTAAAGAGAGCAAAGCTCATGACTCCTAGAGAACGTGTCTTTCTCCCAAAGGCTTGGTCTTGAAATGGGGTTCTGGTCTACCATTTTTTAAAAGTCCAGATACGTGAGTAACAGAGAGGGGTAAAGATCTCCTACCAACCTAGTCTTGAGCCAGTAACAAGGGCTCTGAGAAACAGGCTTAAAATTCCAGACAGACGGTACAGACCTCTCCTTAAGAGTGAATGTAATAGTCGGGTTTATCTGAGAATGGCCCAGACTAGTAGGGGACAAGGGAGACACTCTCTTCCTCACCACCCCGTGCCACCAGCTGCACCAGACTCCACCTCTGCTGAGCACTTAGTACTTAGCATGTCTTAAATCATAAGAGAGAGTCCCCACCCTGCCCAGAAATAAAAGAATTCTAGAGGTTTCTTCATAGATCATGAAGTGAAATGGCTGGTCCACCCTGATGAGGGGAGGCATGGAATAAGCAATAATTCCCTAAAGGCTTCCCACACTGCCTCAGTTCTCTTCTCATCCACTTCCATCACTGTTCTTTGTAAGACCTAGAAAAGGAAATAATGTGGCAGACCATTCCTGTGGCAGTGGTGAGGAGGGAACTAATTGAGCCCCTTGATATGTTCGGCTATGGTCCTACCCATGGGGCCATCCACGCTCCTGAGATTGAGTGGTTCAGGCTCATCTGTGCTGAGAGGACTGGTTTGAGGTTGTACCAGGGACTGCCTTGGAAGCCCGAAATAATACCAGGGGACCCCAGACCACAGTGCGGGTGTGGATCAGGGGACACCGCCTAGCCAATTTGTGCATGCATGCATCAAGTCAGCAAATACTTAGTGACCATATACTTTGTGCTACTGATTCTTGAATGAGCTGATGCTCGTCCCAGAAGGTTTTCATGCTGCCCGGTGCTCCTGGATGGCAGGCGAAGTGGGAGTAGGGGCATGGTTACTTTTCCATAGAAGCTTTCCCAGTCCCTAGTACTGCTGTGAGGCAGTCCCTGGGGACCCTGAAGTCTCCCTGGACTCCAGTTGCCTGGACTCAGGCTGCTTGTCACGTTTGGGAGGCCCTTTTGTCCAGAAACCTCATGTAATATAAATGATGGTACCCACATAATTTTTTTAAAGAGGAGATCAAGCAAACTTCTGTGTCCCAACACCTGGAAATTCTCTCATTTCTGGAGTGGAATTTACTTTTCAGATTAAATGGGGGGTGAGGGGTGGAATATTAAACGGTTTGCAAATTAAACTGTAAAATAGCATATTTCTTCATTTTTAACTGTGTTTATAGCAGAAATTCTTTCAGGTGCTGGTGTGCAGGATGGTCCTGTTTGTTTACCTTATTTTCCCTGAGCTGGTAAAGCCTGATGGGGAAAAAGGCAATCAGATTCCGTATCCCTGGAAAGCCTGTAGTAAGATATCGCTGCCATCTGTACTGTCTGTCGGAATAGTTTCTTGGTTGTAATCATGATTGGGGGTTACTGCTGGCTCCTTCGTGCATACGGACCAGGCATGTTCGCTCAGCAGTTCCCCAGGATGCACGGAACTGCCCTGGACAGCAGATGACTGCTTCTCCAAACCAGTAGCGCTTGCATTGAGAAAATGGATTAGCTGGGGCAGGGTTTGGGGGGGATTCCATGTGGAAGAATGACTGACCTTGCTCTCCATGGCTTCAGAGGCAGAACTAAGGTGAAAGAATCTGAGTTAGCTAGTGTGTGTGTGTGTGTGTGTGTGTGTAACAAAAACAATTTTAGCCATTTGTGGATTGAACTGCTTTTCAAAGAACTGGCAGTTTCTCTCTCATTGGAAGCATTGAAAGAAAGAGAGCGAGGGGGCTGTTTTGTAGGGCTATTCTAGAAGGACTTCCACAAAGGGGTGGGAAATTGGCCTGAGTGACCCCTGGGGGATGCTTTCATCTTGAAAGTGGTGTCATCTCATGCAATTTTAATGAATCTGTGACCCAATTCCATTTCGGGGGTAAATCTTGAGCATTGAGAGAGAAGAAGGAGAAGTCCACATAAGAGAAGTCACATGAGTTAAATGTGTTAATAAAGTAGCTTAAAATTATAAAAACATCCAACCTAGGTGCTATTTCAAGTTTTTTGGAGTTTTAAGTCCAATTTTCTACTACAGCTTTTCTACTACACCATGGTATTTTATCAATGTTAAATGGTTTGAAAAATATGTTGGTTTTGGCCACATTTCATACTTAGGGATTAGGCCTAAATGAAGGATTTTGACTTATTTTGGGTATTTTGGGGTTTCTTGAAGAAACTAGGGCTTGCTGAGGTCAGCCCGGGGCAAGAACATTTCTCTGATTCCCATCTACTGAAGCAGTTCACACATCTCATACTTCTGATCTAGCTGGAACTTTGGGAAGAAAACTTCGATGTTTCTGCAGTAAAGCTCATACAATGGTGAAATGTAGACAAAAGCCATAGACTCTGAACACCAAAAAGGGTTACACTTCCTTCCTTTTTGCTTTGGTCCTAAATTATTACCATGATGGAATTCCCTCAGTTGACTGTACGTGTAGCTCATCCCATTCTTTTGTAATGGTCTCGCTTGGAGAAGAGTTCTGAAGCACATTGCTTCAGCTTCGGTGAATCTATTTCCCAGCCAATGACTCCCCCCTCTTTAGCAGAGAGTGGCACACTTTGTGTCCATTCCTCTGATTAGAAGACGGCCCAAACCAACCAGGTAGCTGCTTCCCACCATCCCGCAGACCCCAGGATGGTGGCTGTGTGCAGTCTCTAGATTCTGCAGATCGACCAGATTCCAGGAGAGCCTTAGGAGGCAGGATGGACAGCAGGAGGGGCATGAAGGAGACACTTCAACCTCCACCCAACTTTAGCCCAAGAAACTCTGATGTTACCTACTTTATATATTGGTGTTTCTCCTTTGAAAATATTTTGTTTGAAAAAACGAGTTCAGTGGCTCAGAAATAAAAAGCTTGAAAATACTAATTGATACTAGATCAGTCGTAAGGGAGTCCCGATGTCTTAACCTGTGATGTGTAGCCCAAGATACCAACACCAATTTCACTAGGCTGTTCGGAGAATTACATGAAATTATGCACGTGAAGTCCCCAGAACAATGCCTGGTGGATAGCAGGGGCTTAACAAATAGGATTGCCTTCTGTTCTCTCTATCCCCTTCATCATCTCCTGCATGTGGCATTGGGCCAGGCTGTCAGACGAGAATATAACCACCAAGGACGTGACCTGCTTGGAAGATTGAGTTATAAATTGATTTGGTCAGTCCAACATTCGTTGAGGGCTTATCCCGTGGGAGGTCCCATGTTAGGCACAAAGGATCTGAAGCTAATACTGAGGACCAGCGGGAGGGCTCGTCTGTGTCCCACTGTGGACTGACCAGACGCAGAAGGCGCCTCCACGGGATCCTCTCTGCCTTGTGCCCCAGTGGCAGGTAATCAGCTCGCTCGACAAACATTGAGGGCCTTGCCTGTGCTTCCGACCCTCCTCTGGGCTCCTGGCCCCTCCCCAGGTCACCTGCTGCAGTGTCACAGTTCCCACTGCGCTGATGGGCTGGTGACTTGTGCACATGGGCATCCAGCCGGGACCTCACCCTCAGCTCCAGAGCAGCTGCCCCTGCCACCTCCACCTGGACGTCCACAGACCTTCCTGATACCTGTGCTTCATATGGAACCTATGAACTCATGCCCTGATCTGTTCCTCTCACGGTCTCCCCGTTTCAGTCAGTGGCAAGCCCACCCTCCCCATTGCGAAGGCCAAGCCCCTGGCCATCATCTCCGACTCCCCTCTTTCTGTCTCTCACCTGCATCCACTCCATAGCTAACCACGCCACCTCTACTTCCCGACTGGCCCAGGATCCACCAGCTCCCCTGTCCCCTGCTGCCACCCCCATGCCCAAGTGTTACAGTGACCTCCTGAGGGCCCTCGCTTCCTCCCTCATCCCCTCCCCCCCAAGTCTTTTCTCCGTGTAGGAGCTTGTGAGACCCTTTCACACCCAAGTCACACCATGTTGCTCCTCTGTTCCAACCCCTCCAGGGCCTTCCCATCTCTGCCAAGACTCTTCCAGGGCCTGTAATGTAGCTCCTGGATGACTGGGGCCCTGACCTCATCTCTGTGTTAAGTGCAGGCTGAGTGGGTGACACAGTCCAGGGAACACAGTGGACAACGGGACAGATGCAGCCCCTGGCCTCAGGGAGGCCACCTACCCACAGGGGAGATGGGCTCTGGGCAATCTTCAACCCTGTCTGGGCCTCTGGCACCTGGGGGAGGAGGCTGAACCAGGCACCAGCCACATCTCAGCCAGGAGGCAGGGGCGCGGGAGGCTCAGCGCGGCCTTCCTCTGGGCAGCAGGGAGGCCACGGGAGCACCTCCATTCAGCAGCGAGCCTTCCTCAGGGGAAAAGAGGGAACAGATTGCATTTAATGCCCAGTACCTGTCTCCTCTCGGTGTCAGGGTGCAGTCCCACCACTGACCCCACTTTCTTCCTGGGTGGGGTGGTTGGGCTCGCATCCCCTCAGGGAGCTCCAGAGCGAGTAGGGGTTCACATTTGCCCACCCCGGGAGCAGCACTATTTCGCAGAGCAAAACCTCCTCTGGTTCCCATTCCTGGCCAGGCCCCAGGCAGCTCAGGGGCCCCTCCAGCTTTGCCCCCCTCTGCCCACTGCCTCCCAGAGGGCAGAGGGGTTAACGAGAGTGAGGGTGAGGGTCAAGTCTGGGCAAGTGAGGGTCCCAGCAGAACTGGGATTGATCCGCTTCATCCGTTGCCTTTGACCGGTGGGCAGGCTGTGGGGACCAGTCTGGGGCACGTTTGGCTGGGGGTTTGGAGGGTCTGGGGGTGGCCGGGGAAGGAAAAGCAGAAGTGCTGAGTGCGCCTGCTTTTGTGATCCAGATTCTCTCCCTGCTCATCTCCTCCAGCCTCCCATGCAGCCCTGCGCCCAGCTACGCGGCCCTGCCTTCATTGCACCCGGAGCGCCCCACGACGGAAGCGGGTGACTCACCGGCCTGGGCTAAGCTCCCCTGGGACGCTTGCAGCCGATTCCCATCACACATTCTGGTGGAGCTGGCCTTCCAGCAAGGGGAGCGGATCCCCAAACCCCACACTCCCCATCACTAGCTGCCTCCACCCCCACCTCTCCTGCTCCCCTGGGCTCCAGAGCACCTGCACGGTTCCCATTTGAATAAATGCCTGTGGGCCGGAGGGTGCCACCTGGCTGTCTCCGCACTCAGTTCCCGGGTGTCACTGACACGCACCCCTTCTCTCTTGTGGGACCCCTCGGTAGGGAGCGGGGAGGCTGCGGTTCCCATCGGCAGAGACCCTCATTCTGAACCAGGCCACCTGTAGAAACTGTGACTGAGTGAGGTTCTCAGGCCTCTCCTGCCTGATGCAGGGGGCTGTGTCCGCTTCTGTGCCCCAAAGAAGACAACACCCAGCCCTGGGACTCGGTCCGTGGCTCCTTGCTGATTCTAAGCTGTACCTTTAGGACTCAGGGCCCCACTCCTCCTGCGGCCTCTGGGTCACTCCCTTCTTCTGTTGTGCTTGCTAAAGGTCTGTGTTTGGGGAAGCCTGTCTGGTTCTAAATGGCAAGCCTGTGTTCGGTGGGTCGCTCCTGAACTATAAGCACCGGGCAAGGCTTCCTGGGGTGTACTAAACGTACTCCAGGTTCACACCTTCATTATATGACAGTATTAGCACTACCTTGTAAAGTAATACAGAGTCACTTCTGGTGACAGGCATCAGGAAACGATCCCGGCACACCCAGCAGATGTCACTCCTTGCTGATTGTTTAGTCTTGCCTTGAAGCTCCTCCTCTGGTCTGGAGGGGCAGTCCAGGAATACATGGGGGGCCCTGCATGCTGCTGACTGGACCGTCCCATGTAACCCCTAAAGCACGTGTTTATCAGCTGAGCAGAAGAGAATGTCTGCAGGGGCGCCTCCCCTCTCTAGGCACCAGGCTGCCATCAAGCATCCTAAGGATGCACCAACCCAGATAGAACCTGAGATCTGAGAAACCAACTGCTCACCTGCCACCCCTCAGCCCTGCATTGCTTAGAGCAGCGGCCCTGCCACAGCATCCTGCTCCCAGTCCTGGAAGGGGTGGGCCAGCTCCCTGGGCAGGAGGGTCCCTGGGAAGAAAGCCAGGGACTTGATTGAGTGTGGTTTGCACAGTGAGTGTGATGGGCATACGATCTCAAACCCTAAAGCCTCTTCCTCTGGCCACCATCCTGCAAAGGAAAGCCCTTGGGTCTATAACACACCTCCTGCCCCATCCAGTGTCGGGGGGGGGGGGGCTCGGCACTGCCCGGACACCCACCCACCCCCTCCCCTTGTCACCCACCCAGAGCCAATGAGGGCATCTCTCCCCCACCCTGTCCTGGTTGGACTCTAAAGGTCTCCTTTAATCTGCTGGCTCTTACCAGCGAGTGGCCCCTTGGTGCCTGGGAAGGTCCTTCACTTGGAGAAAAGACAGGGAAGGTTAGGGTTTGCAGCAAATATTTGCTATTCCAAAGTATGCTCCCCAAGGGACTGTTACTGATTAACATCCTGCTCAGAGATGGTGGTTTTTCTGGAAAAGCAAAGACAGAGAGACAGGCTTCCATCTTTCCCAGCTGTTTCTCCAACCTGGAATGTGACTGGAACCCCACTGTGAGAGCTTCTGCTTTTCAGTCCAAGGTGTTGTTGCTCTGGTGGGATCCAGCGCCTTGTGGGATGGACTTGCTCCAGGGGCTGAGTTCCTCATATGAAGGAAGGCGATGTGGGTCCCATGGAGGCCCCCCTGGGTCCCCAGGGCTGGGCACCATGTGAGGAGCGAGGGCAGAGATGATTAAGACACCCCCCCCAGCTCAGCCATAAGGTTTGCTGCAATGTGAGTCATACTTGGTAGAGTTCCAAAAACCAAAATACGAACCTTCCTCTGATTTACATAGTAGTTGTCTTCACAGAAAATTCAGTGAGAATGAAAATCCTGGGGGAAATTGGCGTTTTCATATGAAATCAAACCTCCATGGGACTGTGAGGGTCTGGGCTCAGATGACTTGTGGACAGGATCTTCACCCATGCGGACTTGCAGTGAAACATCTTTCATGTGGGACACCTGAAGTGGCACCAAGGGTCACTTCACCGAGAGGGGCGGTCCTGCGAGTTCCAGACGTCTGGCACCTCTGATCCTCGTGCACTAAATACCAATCGTGTTTCCCCAAACCCATGTGAAAATCAAGGCGCCCCAACATGTCTCTAGAATGTTCCTTTGGGGCAGTATCTACTCTACTGAGTACTCGATGAGGTCAAGGTGAGGGGTGCAGGTGGGCTTCTCGGCTCGGTGCAGGAGCCGGCCTTGACCTTCCCATCTGTGTTGTCCTGTAGGGGATGGAGGAGGGTCTCCTTCCTGGATATAGTTGGGGGAGTCAGCTTGGCCGTATGTCTGAGAGGAACCAGCAGGCCCAACGCTGTGGAGCCTGGTGTCCACGGAGCCCTACAGAAGCATCGTAGAAGTCACTGTGCTGCCCTTGACCTTCTTTGAGGCTCTTACAATGCCCGCCAGGAATTCAGGATGGATCTTTCTAAGGGAAGGCAGCGGAATATAGTAGGAGGGCTCCACCGGCCACCCCCGGGTCCCCCACTCTATTCACTGGGGAATGCAACTCAGCCTCTCGTGGTCGCTTGCCCCCTGCACATAATGGCCAGAACAGAGCCTCTGGCCTCTGAATATCTCAGCAGCACCCAGAAGGCCGGCGCTGGCCCCCAGGAAGTGTGGCTCAGCAGCTCTGTGCCCTCAGCAGGGACCTGAGTCCTGCACTGCCTGCAGCAGGCCACACTCAGGGCTACCCCTGTAGCCGGGGCTCCTTCCCAGCTGTGCGCCCTCAACCAGCTCCCCAACCTCACCCTGCCTCAGTTTCCCCATCTGTAGAATGGGCTCCCGAGGCCAAGCTGCTGGCACTGCCGTGAGGATCACACAGGGTGGTGCTGGGAAAGAGCTTGATGTCTGGTCGGACGCACCAATGAACGGTGGTCGTCGTGTGACATTAGAGCCAGAACGAACATCAGAGGTAACGCACCCCCCAGATCTGGACTCTAAGGCCTTTCCTGCCAGTGTCAGAGCCAGAATAGACGCGGGCCATCTGCCTCTCTGATGTCGGCTTGTCCTGGCCTCCGTAGAGACAGAGCTGGCGGGAAGGCTTCTGGGGACGATGAGATCGGTGGAGACGCTCCCCTCAGGCAGGAGGCGTTGTCCGAAGGCCACCCCGCAGGGTCAGATCGAGGGGGCCTCCGAAGCAAGAGCATCCTCACACCCAAGGGGCTAAATGTCTGCAAAACAAGGCAGGCCAGTCATTGGCGTAACCAGGCTCCGGGACAACAGTGAGAGACCACAAGTGAGTGTGCACTCTGTGCACCAGATCGAAAACAGAGCTTGGGCACGGGGGTAGCGCCTTGTAGACAAGAAGAGGCTTCCCAGCCTCCACGTCCACGTCCTCGTCCACGTCCACGTCCGCCTCCAGCCTGGGCCCAGGAGAGCCGCTCCCACCGCCCGTGCCAGAAAGGCAGGCCCGACGCTGGGAGCCCGCACGGCTTAGCCCTGGGTGTAAGGGCCACGCCTGTGACCAGCATCAGCCCAGCGGCCAGCCTGGCCATGGGGACCACTGTCGGCATGACTGAGGGATGGCCCGACAGCCTGCCCAGGATCCCAGGGGTCTGGGGGGCAGTGAGGATGGAAGGAACGGTTGCCTAGTTACCGAAAGATCTTAAGGGAGCTCGCCCAGCAGGACCTCACAGGAGCCTGCCCCGGGGCGCTGGAGGGTCCCTGTCCAACCATGTGGCCCCTGCCCAGCCTTCAGCGCCCAGGACACGGGGGCCAGAGCTGGATCCTGGGCTGCGGAGGAAGGAGCTTTGAGGTGGGTCGGGAGCTCAACTGCCTGCAAGGAGGACACTTGTAGGGTGCCACCAAGCATCTGATGTCTCTCCACTCCTACCGCACACGCATGCACACACACACAGGCATACACATACACGTGCACGTATACACATACACACACGCAGGCATGCACGCACACCCACACCACGTATGTGTGCACACACCTGTTCTTAACTGTAGTCCATCTGGGTTATATCCTTCCCCTCTTTTTCTTTTATGCTGCTGGTCATTACTTATTTATCTCCATTTTAACTTGAAAAATTTATTTTTAAGTGATTTCAAACTTTCTTTTCAAAGATTTTATTTATTCATGAGAAACACACAGAGAAAGGCAGAGACACAGGCAAGAGGGGAGAAGCAGGCTCCCTGCGGGGAGCTTGATGTGGGACTCGATCCCAGGATCCCAGGATCACGATCTGAACCGAAGGCAGACGCTCAACCAGTGAGCCACCTGGAAGACCCATAATTTCAAACTTTAAGTAAAGTTGCAAGGATAGCTACAAAGAATTTTTATAACCCCTTACCCATAATCACTTTCTTTTAAACCTTTTCCACGTGTTTTACAATTCTCTCCTCTATGTTTATATCCGCATGCACCCCTCCCCACCCACCCCGCATTGTCTTATTCTGAACCATTTGAAAGGGTTAGGTATCCTGGGGGATAAGAATACTATTTTATGTAAATGGCAGAAAATGATCAAATCCAAAAATTTAGTATTGTTACGATACCTGAAGCTACAATCATCCTCTAGTTTTGCCAGTTGCCCCAGAAGTGTTCTTTGTGGCATTTCTATTTGCTATTTAGGAACCGTCTACGGCTCTCTGTTGCATTTGGTGCCATGTCCCCTTGGTCTCCTTGAACCTGAGATGCTTCTCCAGCTCATCCTGTGCTTTTCATCATGTTAATATTTTGAAAGGCTCGGTCAGCTATTTTATCGGTTCTCAGTTTGGGTTGGTCTAATGTATCTTGATTAGCTTCTGATTATACATTTTTGGTATCAGAAATATGAAAAAAATATTGGGTCCTCAGAATATCACCTTCAGAGGCACCTGATGTCTGTTTGTCCCTAATTGATGATGTATATTTTAACGACTTGGTTAAGGGGATATCCATTTCTCCAAGATACACTTACCATGTCTCCTGCAATAAGTCATTTGTGAGGGGATACTTGGAAACAAACTTAAATATCCTGTTTTTCATCAAACTCCTCATGCCTCCCTGATGTATATCCATGGAATGCTCTTGCCTGAACCAGTTTTTAAGATGATGGTCTAAATCCCTATTCCTTTTATATTTATTGACATTCTCAGTAAAGATTCATGGGCTCAATTTTATTTAGTGCATTTTAATCCATTACTGATCTTATTATCAATGTACATGTATCCATGTTTGCATTTATTAGATGTTTAAATCATCCCAGGCATACCTAGATATTAGGAATGTATTAGAAACCATGCTTATACCTTCAGTTATAATTTTTTAAAAGATTTTATTTCTTTTATTAGAGAGAGAGGGAGAGAGCAGGAACAGGGGGAGGGGTAAAAGGGAGAGGGAGAGAGAATCTCAAGCAGACTCCACACTGAGGGCAGAGCCTGATGCGGAGCTTGATCCCAAGACCCTGAGATCACAACCTGAGCTGAAACCAAGAGCCAGATGCTTAACTGACTGAGCGACTCAGGAGCCCCTTATGCCTCTAATTCACACCCTACCCTACAGGATTCTTTCTTGCTTCCTTATTCTGTATGTCACCTTTCCTCTTGCTTAGCCCTACAAAAGATACAAATAATGTCATGTTTGCTATACCTACTCCACTTTGAAAAACAAACCTGAAAAAAAGCCTTCAAGGTTTGTTTGTGGTCTTTTACTCTTCAAACTGGGGGTATATCGTCCAAATACTGTGTTCAAAGTTCCTTGGGTTAATCCTTTTTCTTCCCTGCAGTGTGGTTAGGTTATCTTAAAAAAAAATTTTTTTTTTAATTTAAATTCAATTTGCCAACACATAGTATAACACCCAGTGCTCATCCCACCTAGTGCCCTCCTTAGGTTATCTATTTGAAATACATTTGAATTCCTTTGTTCTTCTTTTCATTTGCTTTTAGGGTTCTCCTCATCTTGTTCATTTAATTTTATTTTTGAATATATAGAACATTAACATTATTCCAAGAGTCCAAACCACAGGAAGAGGTCCCCGAAGAGACATGTCATTCCTCCCATCCCTTCTGCTCTGTACCCCACCCAGTCCCTTGCAGGGAGGTGCACACGTGCTTTATTTCTTTTTCAGTTTGCAGAAGTCCTCCTTATTACTATTACTTTTTACAACTTCATAGTGCTCTATTGTTTGCTCAACCAGTTGCCAATATTTGCTCATTTAAGTAGTTTTTCGTAGTTTGTAATTACAAATAATGCTCCAATGAATAACCTTGTGCAGATTATTTTTAAAAATTGGAGGAAGTTTTTCTTTAGGTTAAATTCCTAGAATTCCTGGATCAAAAGTAAACATGTCTGAATTTTTGTTATATGTGTTGGGTTGAATCCTGGTCCCCGAAAAAGCTACAACCAGGTCCTAACTCCGGGTTAGGACTGTGAATTGTGACCTTATTTAGAAAGAGCGTCTTTGCTGCTGGAATTAGGGCAAGGACTAGCAGATCACCCTGGATCTAGGGCCTAACTCCAGTGCCAGCTGACCTTCCAAGAGCAAGGCCTTCCCGATGCCTTCAAGAGACCCTGTGAAGACAGGGGCGGGGACCAGAATGTGGGATGCCGAGGACGGTGGCAGCCACCAGAGCTAGGAGACAGGTGCAGAACGGATTGTGTCTCCCAGCCTCGTGCTTGAACAGACCCTGCTGACACCTTGCGCTCCCACTTTTGCCCTCCGGAACTGTGGATGGACTCACTGCTGCGTCTGAAGCCATCCCCCGTGCTCTGATTTGTCGCATCAGTTGGCTTTTAGCCTTCCCACCAGGGATGCGTGCACCACGGTCTCTGCGCCCTTGGCGGGGGTGGTGTGACGCTCTCACGACTTTGCCAATCCGACAGTCAGGGAGTGGCACCTCCGTGGAGTTTTAATTTGTATTTTTAAAACTAGGCATGAAGCTGAGCATGTTTTCATATGTTCAAGCAGCACGCAGGAGGGACGTCTGCTTTTCCCCAGTGACGGACCTTGCACGTGTGTTCTCTCCAGGTTTCAGTTTTGTTGACTTTGCTTATGGGTTTTTGACCAGGCAGTTAAAAAAAATACTTTTTATGGAGTCCAATTTGCCAGTCTTTTCTTTAATTTCATCTGGGCTGTGAGTCATGCTCAGAAAACCTTGTCCTACGCCTAAATTGTAGAGGAATTGACTGGTGCTTTCTTGTGTTCTCTCTAGCTTCTTTTTTTTTTTTTTTCCACGTAAATCTCTGACTCCTAGTTTATTCTTTTTTTTTTTTTTCCTAGTTTATTCTTACATATGGTATGAAGACTAGGTCTACTTTTATCCTTTCCTCCCTCTGGGGACTGTCCAGTTGTCCTAATACCATTTATTTAAAAGTCTTTCTTTTTCGAATATTAAATTTCCATGTGTACTGGTATCTATTTCCAGTCTCACAAACCTGTGCCATTGGGCTGCCCACGGATTTATGTACCAGGGCCACAGAATTAATTAGAGGATCTGTGTGGTTTGCTTTAAATGTCTGCTCATGCTGGTCCTCTATCCTCCCTACCTCGCCCCTGCCCCTCCCTCCACACCCCTGTTTTTCCTCATTAGTGTTTCCTGGCTTCTTGCATGTCTGTCTTTCTGTACGGACTTCAGGATCATCTTGTCTGTCTCCAGAAAAAAAAATTGCTAGTATTTTTTATTGGAATACCATCAAATTGTTAAATTAACCCAGAGAAGATGGCTATCCAGGTGATACTGAGGCGTCTTATGTAAGAAGGAGTATCTTCCCATTTGTTCAAGTCTAATTTTGCTTCTTTAAGGAGTCATGTCATAATTGTCTCAATGTAGATTTTGAAAATTTCTTGTTTCTTTTTTTAAATAAATATTTATTTATTCATGAGAGACACACAGAGAGAGAGGCAGAGACACAGGCAGAGGGAGAAGCAGGCTTCCTGCGGGGAGCCCGACGTGGGACTCGATCCCAGGATCCCGGAATCACTACCCAAGCAAAGGCAGATGCTCAACCACTGAGCCCCGAGGCGTCCCAATTTCTAAGTGGTGTGTGTGTGTGTGTGTGTGTGTGTGTGTGTGTGTGTGTATACATATATATTTGGTTGCTACTGGGTTTTCTCCTCCATTAGTTACCTGGTTGTGATTTGTGTGGATGAAGGCTGTTGGTTTTCCATGTTGATGCTATAGCCTGACGGCTTGCTGAATTCTTTTGTTACATGAGTTTGTTTTATCACTAATTTGTGAGAGTTATACAGCTATGTGACAGGCCATCTGCGTGTAGTGTTGTACTTCACTTTTTTCCAATTCCATCCCTCTGTTTTCTCTTGTCTAATTGTATTGCCTAATACCCCCAGCACGATGTGACATGGTGGTGGATATAACCAGCCCTGTCTTACTCTTGACCTTAGTGGGAATGCATTTAGTGTTTTCTTATTAAGTAAGTTGATATATATATACTATCTATATAATGTGTGTGTGTGTGTATATATATATATATACATATATATATACTCTATATATTTTTACTATATATACTCTATATATTT
The DNA here is from genome assembly GCF_053574225.1 of Canis aureus. Taxonomy (NCBI): domain Eukaryota; kingdom Metazoa; phylum Chordata; class Mammalia; order Carnivora; family Canidae; genus Canis; species Canis aureus. Next base: position 66,670,398 of record NC_135619.1, read on the forward strand.
ATATTTTTATATATATAAAATCAGTCATCTTCCCAGCTATCTATAAATTTAATAATTATTTATCTATTAATATCTATCTATCTATCTATCATCTATCTATCTATCATCTATCTATCTATCATCTAATTCTTCCTTCTCTCATTTAATGCTATTTGCCCTAAACCAGGAGGGTAAGCCTCCTCCTCAGGCAACGTTTCTCTTGCGCCCTCTATTGACAAAGCTTAACATCATGTCCAGATCAGGTTTTGCAGGGCAGGGATAAAGGGAGCACAGGAGCTTGAAGCAACAAACTGTTAACTACTTTTGCTTTAGACAGTTAATTATACTTTACATTTTCTATTTGTTCACATATTTACCCTTTCCAGGTAAATTCATTCTTCATTCTTTTGTGTGGGTCCAAATTTTCACTTCGAATCATCTTGTTTCAGGGACCCCTGGGTGGCTCAGCAGTTGAGTGTCTGCCTTTGGTTCAGATTGTGATCCTGGGGTCCCGGGATCGAGTCCTGCGTCGGGCTCCCTGCATGGAGCCTGCTTCTCCCTCAGCCTGTGTCTCTGCCTCTCTCTGTGTGTCTCTCATGAATAAATAAATAAAATAATAATAAAAAAGAGAATCATCTTGTTTCAGCCTGAAGAGCTACTTAAAATTTTTCTTATAGTAGGATGGTGACAAACTTTCTCAGCTTTGGTTTGTCTGGAAAAAAAAAACACGTTTTTTTGCCTTTGTGTTTGAAGGATTGCTTTGTTTCCTTCTTTTTCTTTTTTGAAGATGTTACATCATTCTCCCCCAGCACATCAGAGATGTCTTTCTGTTGGGCCTTGCGTGATTTCTCCTTTTAAATTAAAAGATTAATTTTAATTAAAAGATTTAATTAATTAAAATATTAAAGAATAATCTCAGACTTCGCAAAAATTTACAAAAGCAATTGTGTTTCTGTTACACCCTTCACCCGGCTTCCACACATTACACACCCACAGCACAAGGATCAAGACCAGGAAATTCTATCCCCTTGCGATATCGCATTTCTATCATTCCGAGTTTGCCAACTGCCCCACTCCATCCGCACCTGCCAGCGGTTGCAGTGATGGTTATTTATTTGGACAGAAGAACCTGGAGAAGACGGTGCGGGGGGGGGGGGCACTGCTGCTCCTCAGAGCATTTCTGTGGGGTCCCTGGTGCACAGGCTCGGCTGGGGCTGCGGCTTCCCGGGGTGGGGGGTGCACCCTTAGGTCGGATTCACAACCTTTCCCAGGAAAAGGCTGCTCCATGTGAAGTGGTCGAAGATCATGACAATGAAGGGCCGGTTGAAGTGGAAGGCGAGAGGCTCAGACTTCACGTTTGGCATGACCCCGGCGGGGCCAGCTGCCTCCAAGCCCTTCTCGTGGAGTTGCAGCACAGCCTTATGGACCACCTGGTGGAGGCCGAAGGTGAGGTCGGAGGTGAGGGCTGAGCACCTGCTGCGTGTGGGACCTTGCCACCCTCCCACCCTCGCCTTCATGGGGGGCAGAGCCGAAGCTCAGGGAGGGTCACTTGCTGGCTCCATGTCTAAGTGGCAGCCCTGGGACTAGGGCCAAGGCCTGTCCACCTCCAGAACCAGGTCACACCTAGGAAGTGGGCGGACGGGGCCCACCACGGGGAGACCGGGGGTCTCAGGGTGCTAACTGGACGTCAGCATCCACACCAGGCACTCCTAACTGGGTCCCGGGGGGAGGGTGAGCTTGGCTCCTTTTGCACCCTGCTAGCCAAATGGGAGGGACCCCTTTAGGCAGAGCGCCCGCACCTGCTCAGAACCGAGTGGGGCTGTGGAGCAGCCTCTCGCTGTGACCACAATTAGGAGCAGTTCTGAGACCAGCTCTGCAAACCCTGGAGGAGCTTGCGTCAAAGGCCTTCCGTGGATCAGAACTGGCTGATTATCACCGTCCTATGGGGGGGGGCACCCTCCTTGACTGTACAGTGAGGAGCCACAGGCTCTAAGAAGCTCCATAAGCAGGTGCAGGAAGAAGCCGAGCTGGGATGGGGAGCCCTGCAGTTTGTCTTGGGAAATGAGGCTTTGAGTCAAATAGACCCTAAGCTGAACGTCAGGGTGTCACTTACTACCTGTGTGGCCGGGGCGAGTGGTCTACCTTTGCCAAGCCAGAGGCTCCTCCTTGAAGAAGTTATGCTCCCCCTATGAGGAGGCGGCTGTTTGCCTCAATCCTTCGCATACCATGTGTTTTATTGAGCATGTACTGTGTGCACCGCGATGGTCCATGTCTGTGCGCTCACGGGAAGGGCTGCTGCCACGATGGCTTTCTCCTGTCCCCTCTCTTGTTTTGTCACCCACATGACCATGAGAACCCGCGAGGGCAGGGCCATGTCTCAGTATTGGAGGAATACCCAGTGCCTCGCAGTGTGGGGTGCAGAGTGGGTGTCAATAAACGTTTGCTGAGTGACTGAGTGACCGACAGAGCATGAAGCTAAAGACTGAAGGTAAAGAATGTAGTGGGTAGACGGTGTGATATGACTTCATTCTGACATTTCCCATGTTCCTGGATCCTTTCTGGTGGGGGCCACACACGGTCCTGCCATGACCACTCTGTTTTCCACGCTGCACGCTCTGTATGACCTGACACAATGGGTAAATGGGCTTAGAGACCTATTCATGAGTGAGCTCCATGTTGCTTATTATTATGCATAATAAGGGCGGGGGAGATGAGAGGGGAAAGGATGGGCTCTACGGATGGACACTTACCTTTGACAACTTCGGCTGGGCCTCTCGGGTCATGCCGGAGAAATCTGCCCCATTGTCCAGCAAGTCTGCAATGCCCATGTCCCTCAGGATGGCCCTGAGGTCGTAGGCTCCAGAGAGGGACACCTTTGGGATGTACAGGTTTACCTGGCTGCTCGGGGGTAAGCAGACAGGGTTAGATTTTCCTGGGTCTGGGCCTAGCCAGCCAACTTCTGTTACCTCTGTGATCCCTCCAGACCCTGCCTCACAGCCAGACACCATGATCTTTGGGGAAAAGGGGAAAGGACAGAACGAGAGGCAGGATTTACCTCTCTCTACATCACTCAGGCAGCTTCCTCTCGGGGCCTCTTTCATTGAGCAGATTCCACTGTGGTCTAGCTGGACCACTGGACATTGAAGAAAAGCAATCCTACAGAAACCCCTGGGGTACCCCAGGCACCCCCCGGGCAGAAGCAGAGGAGTGGAGGGAACTCCCGCTGGGAACAGGGTCCTGGCCCCAGCCTTGCCACGAATGCTGTGTGGCTTTAACCAAGTTTTGTCCCTCTCTGTGCTCATCCTCATTTACACAGCAAGGCAACGCAGGGCAACAAGGGCACTTCTCAAAAAACAAAACAAAACAAAACAAAACAAAAAAAAAACAAGGGCACTTCTCCTCTAGATGGAGAAGAGCAAATGGCAGTTGGGGATCCTGGCCGATACCAAACACCAGCTGGGTTCCTTTAGCTTCTGTATCACAGTCTAATGCACACATGCACACTCAGCCCTGGGAAGTTGGGACCAGTATCCTCAATGTCCAGACAGAGAGAACTCAAGAGGAGCTGAGGGATTCCCCCAAAGTCACACCACTGGGAAGCAGCAGAATTGTGAAGAGGCCACAGACCCTTTGCTTCAAAGCTCCATTGCCTTGTGGGAAAAGGTAGAGGGAGGGAGGGAGGGAGGAGGGAGAGGGAAGGAGGAAGGAGACAGAGAGAATGAGGGAGGGAGGGGGAGGAGGGAGGGAGTAGGGAGGGAGGGCGCCCACCAGCTCTGTGTGAGGGCAAGGAGACTTCCATAGGAGGTGAGCTAGCTGGACCCTGAGGGATGACACTTCAGGGCGGGGAGGAAGGAGGTGATCCCAGGAGGGGTGAGGCGGGAGGAGGGGTGACAGACCGGAGGTGAGGAGCACAGGGTCTGCCTTCTGGGGCTAGGAGAGCGTCATTTGGATAGAGTATTCATCTCCAATCATATATGACGCCTAAAGGTACAAGAATCTGCCTTGGATGGATTATTTTTTAAATCTAGATGAAAATGGCATGTGTTATTGATGTTTTTTAAGCTAAAGTGTTTTAGTGAAAATATCATTTTTGGTGTAAAAAGAAAAGATGATCCTTGTCATTTACAACAGAATAGGAGCCCGAGAGGCACATAATTACCCCCCTGGCAGCACTGTTCTGGAATCACAGGCTCCCTTGGAAGGGCAGGGGTGTAGGGGGGACGGGGCAGTTGCAGTGGTGAGGAGCCAGCCAGGGATCCCTCACGTGGCCTAAACTAGGCCCACGTGCACGCCTCCCCACCCGACCCCCACCCCCATGCTCAAGGTTAGGTGCGGTGGCTCCAGGACTCTAACGACACCGCTGGGTCCCCACGTGGCTGCGGCCAGTTTCTAGGAAACACGGAGCTGACCGCTCAGCTCGACCCTGCAGGGGTGAAGTCCAACTCCTGGCTCCTCCCTGCAGGGGTGAGGTCCAACTCGCAGGCGCCTCGGCCTCTACTCATGGAATTGGACCAACCTCTCCAGAAGCTCCAGCTGAGCAGCAATCTGAGGCTGCCACTCAAAATAAAAATAACTGGAAACCGTAAAACACAAAACCTGCATGTGAATTAAAGTAGAAGAGCTTCTTTCTAGATTTTTTTTGCCTGCAAAACTCTTGGATGACGAATTGCATTCAAGTAGAATTTGCCTCGTTCTTGGCAGCTGCTGCCCGGCCCTGCTGGTGCTCTGGGTGCAGCCTCCCGTGTTTGGTTTGTGCCCTCTCCTCCTCCGTGGGCGCTCGTGGCTAGGCCTCCCCACCTTCCTCCCGCATCACACTTCCTCTCCTGCTCTGACACAGCTGACGTCACTGCACACCATCAGCTCCACCAGAATCTGGTTTTCTGCTCTGGAGTGAAATATAGTCCGCTCGGGAGGCCTTCCTGAGCCACTGCACATCCAGATGCCCGCTTCTCCTCCTGTGTCCTCTCCGCCCTTTGGGTCTCCACCACCACAGCCACCACCAGGTCCCACCCTGATGGCACTGCTCTGATTGCTTGGGCACAAGCAATCTCACAAGAGTGAGGATCACGTTCACGAACACCTGGCCCCTCCTCCAAGGAGTGGGCTGGGGCTGTGCACATGCTCTACCATAATTTCAATCGCTGTCTGGCTCAGGGGTGCCTGGGGGCAATGGGTTCAATCACTCATTCATTCATCATTCATGCCAGGACTCCCTGCGTGTGTGCTCGGAACCTGCCCTTGGTGTGGGCTTGAGGTTGGGCATTCACGGGCTGGTTCTCCTCCCGACCACCAGCCCCTCTGCATTTACACTCCTCGCTCCCTTTCTTTTACTCATTTATTACCTACTTATGCCTTTCCTTTCTTACGTATTTACTGATGGATTGACAGATTGAAGAAGGGCTACCCCCTGAGTGACTTGAGAATCATTCATAGGCTTTGTGCTCTTTCCGTCATGGACGTGACTGCCATTTCGTTAGATTTTGGCCTCTGCCGGGAGTCCTACCCATCCAGGTAAGCAAGATAATAAAAAAACAGATAAGCGAGGGGCTGGGGGGTTGGGGAACTTAATTTAAGCCAATGATGCAAAAATGTGATAACGCAGAGGGGTCTCTTAGCCTTCCAGGAAAGGGGGACCTCCCCTTGTGGATGCCCCAAAGCATCTCAGTGACAATGGACAGGCGGGTAAACCGAGGTGACCTCTTGGTCAGAGAGCTTCTGCCCTTGGGGACCCTCAGAAGAAAACATATGAGCCCTGCAGGGTGAGTCGGCGGGGACAAGGAGAAGGACTTACCTCCTGGTAAAGGACTCAGACCACCTCTGAATGGTGTCCCTGCTCAGCGCGGCGATGACTGTGTCCATCTTCCCCTCCTCTGGGAGGATGAAGAAGACGGTCCCGTTGCCCATATACTCCAGCTGGACCAGCTGGCAGGGGAGCACCTGGTCGTTAAGGTGCTTGATGGTGCTCGACTGGAACATCGTGGGCACTCTCACCACGGTGGTCTCGTTCACGTAGAAGTCCTCCTCCCTGGTGCTTTCCGGGTCAAAGGGGTGTTCCCAGGTGCCTGGAGAGGAAGGAGTGGGTGGCAGGAGACAGGCCCGTGAGAGCCCCAGGAGAATGCGGTTTGGGTGGTGGCAGAGTGCTAAGCAGGTGTCACGGTGGCTGCTCCCTGCGAGGTCCCCACCAGAGTGGCTAGGATTTCCTCGAAAGTTGTGAGATGCCCAGAACTTTAAAGTCACCTCTGTCCTCCATTCTCTGAAATGGATTGAGGATTAATTCTGTGTCTGAGCCTCTAAAAATGGAAGAAGGGCGACAAAGGAGAATGCAGGCCCTTAGATTTGGGGGTACGATTCAATAAACCAGACTTTGCCTCTCCCTTCGCCCACAACTGCCTGGAGTGGATCCTGGGCAGGAAGGCCCTGGACGGAAATGGTGCCAAATGGAGCTTGGGCTGCAGATTCAAGGTCGGGGTGGGAGAGGTTTGGAGAAACAGACCACGCATTTCATGCCCACGCCTTGACGTCTGGCCGCAGAAGCCCAGCTGCCTGATAGGTTGTGTCCCCTCTCCCGAGGGAGGCTCCTGACCTCCCGTGGGGCCCCAGGGGCCACACTACATTTCCTGGAGGCAAAGTCAGGGTGAGAAGACGCCTTCAAGGTCACAGCCTCCTCCCCACAGCTGGGCTTGAATCCCTCTATTGTGTTCTGGGGTGGCATCACACAGCCTCTTTGTCTGCCTCGTGATGGGGAGCTCACTACCTTCACAGACTAGACTTTCGGCTACTGGTCAGCTCTAATGGGAGAAAAATTGCTCCTTAGAGCCAAAGCCTGCCTGATTGCGAGGCCCATCTGCTGAGCCTCTTCGGCCCCTCTGGGTTTATTCCAAGCAACTGTGAGTCCTCTGGTGATAGGACTCTGAATATTTGAAGACATGAGTTGACCTCACCAGGGCCTTTGGTGCTCCAGGTTTAACACCTCAACTCTGGAGGTGAGTGAGAACCATGTGTCCAGGGGCTCTTGGCTGTTTTGACCTCAGAGCCCTTGGCAGCTGTTTCCCAACTGATGCTGGTTGAGGGGGCTGGTGCAGAGCTCCAGGCAGACTCTTCTCCATCACACTGCCTGGGATTTAGGGACCCCAGGGTCAGAACTCTTATTCTGAGCCCGCCTCAATCCCCTTAAGGGCCGCTAAGGGAGGCAGTAGGGAGAGGCAGGAGGATGGAGAATGGAGGGAAAGGCTGTGGATGCAGAACCTGGAGGCCCAGGAGCTGTGTCTGCCCCGTTCCTGATCACTGATGTGATGTCATAGTCTGGCTGCCTCATAGCAGGTGACATAATTTGAAGGTTCTCAAACCATCCTCCAGAGGTCTGGGATCTCCTAGGCTGAAGGCTGGTGGTCAGTTTTGGCTAACTTGTCCAATTCACAGCAAAAAAAAAAAAAAAAAAAAAAAAAAAAAAAAAAAAGAAGAAGAGTATTTTTCAGTGTTAAGTTTTTCATCCTTAAAAATTTGCTGTTTGCTTTATGCTGAGTATTCCTTTTCTAGAAGAAAGTGTACCATATCTGGTTTGGCACAAAACAAAATGCAGGATGGGGCCTAACCTCTCCTTTAAGTGATTTCTTCTTGAAAATTCGCCTTCGCCCAGGAGAACTCATGGTAGGGAAGCTTAAGAATTTATGGAGGCAAATTGGAGACAGCAAGGATGATTCCTGTGGAAAATCTTTCAATTGTATTTTTCATGTTCTCCAAAAAAAAAAAAAAAAAAAAGTCAAGATAGTTCACTAAGTAAGGAAGGAACATGCCAGGGATGCTTTACATGTCTGAGGCTGAGTGATGATAGCTATGTCACTCCTTATTGCTATTTGCTTTGCTGGCTTGCTGGAAACATGGTAGGGGATCCCCAGCTTAAGGACAGGCCTGCCAGTTAGCTTTTCTGCGTCCTAGAAAATCCGTGTACAGCAAAGCAGCACAGAGCCTGGTTGGCGGCTGGTCCTGCCTCCAGAAGTCCAAAGCCTCTCTGATTTTCTTACTGGGAGCGATCATTTCCTATCAACTCAGCCCTAGTGTAGTCATGAGAATGCTGGCAACCTGTGAGAGGAAAGCCCTGTGCCAAATGACACCACAAATGATGTGCTGGCACTTGGTCCACAAACCCCCTCTCAGGCTCAGGAGTACCTTCCCTTCGTACCTGGGTTTACTGTCCTTCTCTATGCCAGAATCTCTATGAAGACACTATGGAGCTCCTTCCCCATCCCATGCATTGTGCAAAAGCACTGGGATCTTGAAAGAGACAAGGATATTGTGCATGAGCACATAGTCTGTGGGAGAGATGACGTGTGGAATTTGTGGAAGCACCCAGGAACATTTCTGGGCACACATTCCCAGGCTCCTTGACCCTCCTGTGGTCAAGGGTAAAGAATGTTGCCTTTTGTATGGAAATATAAAAGAACTGAGTACTCAAAGCAATTTTGAGAAAGAGCAAAGCTAGAGGCATCATGCTTCTGATTTCAAACTACATTATAAAGCTATAGTAATCAAAAGGGTATGGTACTCACATGAAAGCAGACACAGAAACCAATGGAGCAGCATTGAAAGCCAAGAGATAAACCTTGCACATACAGTCAACTTATATTTGACAAGGGAGCCAAGACTACTCAATGGGGAAAAAAATAGTCTCTTCAATAAACAGTGTTAGGAAAACTGGATACTCATGCAGAAGAATAAAATTGGACCATATCTTACCTGACTTGCAAATGTTAGCTCAAAATGGATTAAAGACTTAAACACAAGGTGTGAAACCACAAAGCTCCTAGAAGCAAACGTAGGGAAAAAGAAGCTCCTCAACATTGGTTTTGGTGTTGAGTTTTTGGATGTGACTCCAAAAGCAACAAAAGAAGATATAAATAAGAGGGACTACATCAAATCAAAAGCTTCTGCACAGGAAAAGACACAATCAACAAAATGAAAGGCACCCCACAGAATGGGAGAAAATATTTGCAGACTGTCTACTGGATAAAGGGTTAAGGAACTCATGTAACTCAATAGCAAAAAATCCCAAATAATTGAATTAAAAATGGGCTGAGAACTTGCATAGACATTTTCTTTTTCCAAATAAGACATGCAAATGGCCAACAGGTACATGAAAAGGTGCTCAACATCACTAGTCATCAGGGAAATAAAATCAAAACCACAATGATTTATCACTTCACACCTATGCACATGGCTCGTATCAAAAAGTAGAGAGATAACAAGGGTTGGTGAGGATGTGGAGAGAAGGGAACCCTCCTGCAGTGTTGGTAGGAATGTAAACTGGTGCAGCCAACTGTACTTGGAAAATACTGTGGAGGTTCTTAAAAAAATTAAACATAGAAATTCCATATGATCTAACAATTCCGCTCATTGGAACATATCAGAAGGAAATGCACACACTGTTTCATAGAGACATCTGTTCTCCTCTGTCCATCACAGCCTTATGAACAATATTCAAGATGTGGAAGTAACCCAAATGTCCACTGATGCATGATGGATAAAGAAAACATGGTGTGTGAGTACACACACATACACACACACAGTGGAATATTATTAAGCCACAAACAAGAAGGGAAACCTGCCATTTGTGTTGATATGGATGAACCTTGAAGGTATTATTGTAAGTGAAATGACCCAGGCAGAGAAAGACAAATACTGAGTGATCTCACTTATAAGTAGAATGTGAACTCTGGAACTCGTAAAAACAGAGTAGAATGATGGTTTGTCAGGAGCAGGAGGTTGGGAGAAATAGGTAAAGTGGTCAAAGTTATAAAGTTCTGGTTATAAGATGAACTAGTTCTGGGGATCTAACGTAGGTGTGGGAACTACAGTCAACAACACTGTATCATATCCTCAAAGTCGCTGAGAGCACATCTGATGGATTCTCACCACACACACACACACACACACACACAAAGGTAACTATGGGAGGGGGTGCATATGTTAACTCCAAATGATTTTGGTAATCATTGTGCAATTATGCATATATCAGATCATCACATTGTACATCTTAAACTTATGCAGTGTTATAAGTCTATTATGTCTTAGTGAAGGTGAAGGAAAAAAAATGATGCCTTTGTTTTGTCAGCTTCACACCCTCCAAGGTCAGCATCATGCCTGCCTCCGCCAGGTGGGTTCCCAAACTTGTGCAGAGGTTGGAGGATGGAAGGAGGGGGGCATACCAGGATGGTAAGTCTGACAGGTAACAAATAGCTGCAGGGCACTGCTGGCTCATGGGAGGCCTCTTTTAAGAGAAGCCACCATGTTTGTAGTAATTTGTTACAGCAGCCATAGGGAACTAATTCAGGCTTCCATGAGGACAGTCATGATTAAGGACCTGGAAGAAATTTGGTGTGGTGGAAGCTGGGGAGAAAAGGAGGGTGTGTAGAGATTCTTTCTGGAGACTGTGCTCTGGATGAGCTTAAATGCTGTTGAGAGATACACGTTAAATGTGGTCATTACATTTTTTTTTCCTCTTTCACATTCATTTCTTTGAATATGACTATGTAATTGAAACCAAACCACGTTGGTCCAGGGTTACAAGGTCTAACAAGATGATTGTTAAGATGAGGTGTGGGAAGACTGTAAGGGGTATGGATGAGAACCCAGGATTTGACTGAGGGAATCAGGGAAGCTTCATGGATGAGGTAACTTTAAGGCCAAGACTTGAAGACTGGGAAGAAGTTTTAGGAATAGACTAGTTGAGGGAGGGCTCAGGCGACAGAGTAAAGGATTTGTGGCAGCAGAATGGCCCTCCGAATATGCCCATTTCCTAATTCGTGGAAGCTTTGACTATGTTATGTTACATGGCAATAAGACACTGAGGTTCCTAATCAAATGATCTGGAGATGAGGAGATTATTCTGGATTATCCACATGGGCCCAGTATCATCATAAGGGTCTCCTTAAAAGTGAAAGAGGAGGGGCAGGGTCAGAGGAGAGGTCATGGGGATATGATTACTGGCTTCAAGAGGAAAGGGGCCACATGTCAAGGAACACAGGTGGCTTCCAGAAGCTGGGGAAGGCAAGGAACAGGTTCCCCCTTAGAGCCTCCAGAAGGAACACACCCTGCCAACACTTTAACTTTATCCCAACGTGACCCATTTTTGGATTTCTAACCTCTGTAATTGTAAGATAAGCCACCATGTTTGCAGTAATTTGTTACAGCAACCATAGGGAACTAACTCAGGCTTCCATGAGGACAGTTATGCTCAAGGACCTGGAAGAAATTTGGTGTGGTTCCACACTATGCGTGTGTGTGTGTGTGTGTGTGTGTGCGCACGCGCACTGTGTGTTGGGAACTGGAGGAGAGAAAGTGTTGAGACACGAGGCTGGAGAGGACAGAGAAGCAGATGACTCTAGGCCAGGGTTTCTCAGCCTTGGGATGATAGCCATTCTGGAGCAGATATCATTGTGGGGTGCTGTCCAGCTCACTAGGAGGTTTGGCAGCCTCCCTGGCCTCTACTTACTAGGTGTCAGGAACACACCCCACCTCACCCTCAATCGTGACAACGTCAAGTATCTGTAGACATTGCCAAGCGTCTCTGAGGCTAGAAGGGGGGGACTATCACCCTGGGTTGAGAACCAGTGCTATAGACTAAGGGGTGTAGATTTTCTTCTCAAGGACAATGTATCCCCAAATTGTCTGATCATAAAAATGATTGGGGGAGGGGCCTTGTTAAAAATACAAATTCTAGGACTTGCTTGCAGGAGCTTTGCCTTAGTAGTTATGGCATGGGCTCTGGAATCTTTAATTTTAACAAGTTGAAATGGTAATTCTATGAACAAGAACTTTGGAAAACCCTACTCCAAATTGGTGAGGAAGGGCTGGAGTTTGGAACTTGGTCAGAGCTGGTTGTGAGCGCTGGGGAAGTGTGTGGCATAGGGGCAATCTAGGGGAGTTCCTGGGGGGGGGCAGGAGCTGTGTCTGTCTGGGTGGGCTGTGTCTGTCTGCTTCTATGCTGGGCTTCCAGCCCCTGACTGACTCACAGCCAGAACTCAGCCAATATTTGTAGACCATGAGGCAGTCAGTCTATTCATGATTACATAGTTGAGCTTCAAATGAACCTACATGAGCTTGGGCAAGTTGGTCAATTCTTTTGGGTGTCACTTTGATCACATGTAAGAGGATATAGTCTACCTTCCAAATAGGATTATGGTAAAGATGGAGATTCACAGATGAAAACATGCTTTGTAAAATCAAAGGCTTTGCCCAAGAATGCACCCTGGGTTTTGATGACTCTTATTATTCTTGGCAATGAGATGGGTAGAAGGGTACCTTTGAAGAAGATGTAGTTGACCAGGATGACCATGGCTGAACTATCCAGCTTCGATAACAAGTCTACAATTTTCCCTTGTGTCTTATTTTTGATGTACTCATTGATTTGTCTGCTGGCTCCAGTCCCATCCTGGAAATCTGTAGCCCAGGCCTCCAAATCATAGTAGTGCTTGGTGTCTGCAGAGAATGGCTCCAGGAGCTCCAGGCTGCGGTCAAGGAACAAGGCATTACCCATAGTCATTTCCAACATGGTGTCTGACTTCTCGAGGAGGTGGCGGAGGTGCCGAAAGCCCTGGTGGATCTCAGCTTCAGACATCTTGGTGAGGTTGAAGCCCAAGCCCTGGAGAAGCTGGACCCGGGTATAGCCACAGGCACCCAGAGACAGCATAGCTAAGGCCATGGAGATGCTCACAGGGGAGATAAAAACATTCTTGTCAGGAGATGAAGCCACTAGATGCCTATACAGGTTAAAGGCAAAGTCAACATTCTTTGGAGCCAAGTCCCGGTGAGAGCTACTTGTGCTCACGTCAGTGTCTGGGTCCTTCGCCTGGACAGTCAAGAGGTCACTGGTAGACAGCCAGAGGAAATAGGTGCACAGAGCAAGCAGCATTGTCCAGGATGATCAGGCCCTGGAAAATCAGGAATGCTCATTAGGTAATGTAGGGCCTCTGAGGCAGTGGGGGCATGGTGAAATGGTAGGCAAAAGACCCTATGGAGGATCTTATTCAAGTCTCAGTTCCTTCCTCCACATTGGCTATGTGACCTGGGACAGGTCAGGACCCTGGACCTCAAATTCCTCATCTGAAAGTATTATTATACTGCTATGATTTATCAGGTACCTCCCAGATGCCCAACACCGACTTATGTGTTTTGCCTATATTTTCTCATCTAATCCTCATCAATAGGCTAATAAAGTAGGTATTATTATTATGAATTGAGGTAGGCAGAAATGGAGACCCAGAAAGGTTATATATGCAACAAATTGAAATATTCAAAGGACTGAAAGAAAAAAGAAACCTGTCAACCAAGAATCCTGGATCAGGCAAAACCATCCTTAAAAAATGAGGGAGAAATCTAGACATTTCCATATAAACAAAAGCTGCGGGAGTTCATTACCACTAAACTCACCCTACAAGAGATGCTAAAGGGAGTCCTTCTGGCTGAAATGAAAAGGACACTAGAGAGTAAATACAGTCTATAGGAAGAAATAAAAATCCCTGGTAAAGGTAAACACATGAACAATTAGAAAAAGTCATATTATTGTAATTTTGCCTGGTAACTCCACTTTTAATTTTTGATATATTTAAAAGACTAATCCATGAAAAGCAATTATTAGTCTATGTTTTTGGATACACAATGAATAAAGATGCAATTTGTGACTTAAATAACTAAAAGGAAGTGTATGTGGATGGAGCTACATAGGAGAGGGGCTTTTGTGTGCTATTGAAGTTAAGCTGGCATAAATTCAAATTAAAGTGTTATAGCTTTAGGATGTTAAATATAATTTCTGTGATACCCAGAAAGAAAATAGGTATAGAGTGTTCATAAAAGGAAGTGAGAAGGGAATTAAGATGTTTCACTACAAAAAAAAAAAAATAGACTAAACCTAAAAGAAGATAGTAATGCAGGAAATGAGGGACAAAAAATATGTAAGAGAACAAATAGGAAATGGTAGAAGCTCTTCTTTATCAGCAATTACTAAATGTAAATTAATAATTACTAAATGTAAATGAATAAAATTCCCCAATCAAAAGACAGAGATCAGCAGAATGGATTTATTTTTTATTTATTTATTTATTTATTTATTTATTTATTTATTTATTTATTTATTTTTAAAGATTTATTTGTATTTATTTTTGATAGACATAGAGAGAGAGAGATAGAGAAGCAGAGACACAGACAGAGGGAGAAGCAGGCTCCATGCCGGGAGCCTGACAAGAGACTCGATCCTGGAACTCCAGGATCGCACCCTGGGCCAAAGGCAGGCGCGAAACTGCCGAGCCACCCAGGGATCCCCAGCAGAATGGATTTAAAAAGTGATCCAACTATGTACTGACTATAGAAGACACATTCTAGATCCAAAGACATAAATATGAAAGTGGAAAGATGGAAAAAGATATTCCAATTAAATAGTCACCGAAAGAGAATGGGGTAGCAGAAGGAAACAATAAAGATTAAAGCAGAGACATATAAAATAGAGAATAGGAAGACTAGAAATATCAATAAAACCAAAATCTACCTAATCATTATAGTATAATATAGTATGATGATATACAATATAATATGGTCTTCAAAAAGATGAACAAAATTTACAAACTTTTAGCTAAATTGAGTAAGAAAAAAAGAAAAGTCTCAAACTACTAAAACCAGAAATGAAAATGGGAACTAAAACTAACAATTCTACAAAAATTAAAAGAATTATAAGGGAGGCACCTGGGTGGCTCAGTCAGTTAAATGCCCAACTCTTGATTTTGGCTTAGGTCATGATCTCAGGGTTCCTGGATCAAGCCCAGCACCGGGCTCTGTGCTCAGCAGGGGGTCTGCTTGAGATTCTCTCTTTCTCTTCCTCTGCCCCTCCCCCCAACTCTATCTCTAAAGTAAAAATAAATAAACTCTAAAAAGAGGATTATAAGAGAGTATTATGGAAAAAATTACATACCAACAAACTGGATAGCCTAGATAACATGAAAAAAACATTCTGGAATCACAAAACATACCAAGACTGAATCACAAGAAATGGAAAATCTGAATAGATCTATACACAGTAAAAAAAAAAAAAAAAGAATCATTAATTGAAAATCCACTAACAAAGAAAGCCCTGGACCATATGGCCTCACTGTTGAACTCCACCAAATGTTTAAAGAATTCACATGAATCCCCCTTCCAAAAAGATCAAAGTGGAGAGAACACTTCCTAACTTGTTCATTGCCCTGATAGCAAAATCAGAGAAAGAGCATATAAGCAAAGAAAAGTACAGATGAATATTGCTTATGAACATTGATGCAAAAATTCTCAACAAAATACTATCAAATAGAATTCATCAGCATATTAAAGGGATGATTATACAACATGACCAAATGGGATTTGTTTCTGGAATACAAGGATGGTTCTACATACAAAACTCAACCAATGTGCTATACTACATTAACAGGATGAAGAAAAAAAGAAGATGATCATCTCATTTGATGCAGAAAAAGCATTTGGCATAATTCAACACATCCTTCCAAGATAAAAACACTCAACAAACTAAGGGTAAAAGGAAACTACTTCAATATAATAAAAAATAATATGTGAAAAGCCCATAGCTAATGTAACAGTGAAAGATTGAAAGCTTTCATCTAAGATTCAGAACAGGGCAGGATGCTTACTTTTGCCTCTTGCTTAACACAGCACTGGAAGTTCTAGCCAGAGAGAGTAGGCAGAAAAAAGAAATAAAAGGCATCCAAACTGGACAGGAAGGAATAAAATGATCTCTGCTCATAGGCAACCTGATCAGCATCACAGCAACATGTAGAAAACCCTAAAGTTTCCACAAAAACCATGCAAGAGCTAAGAAATGAATTCAGAAAAGTAGCGGGCTACAAAATCAGCACACACATACAAATCAGTTCTGTTTTCATATACCAACAATTGAACAAACTGTAAAAGGAAATTTACAAAGCAATTCCATTTACAATAGCACCGAAAAGAATAAAATACTTAGGAGTTAACTTAGCAGGTACAAGGCTTGTGCTCTAAAAACTACAAAACATTGCTGAAAGAAATTAAGAGATTAATACATGGACAGGCATGCTGTGTTCATGCATTGGAATACTTAAGATGTCAGTGTCACCCTAAGAAATCTACTAATTCGATGCAGTCGAAATCCCAATGAAGCATTTTGCAGAAATAGGAAAATCCACTCTAGAACTCATACAGAATCTCAAGGGACCCTGAATTTCCAAAATAGTCTCGAGAAAGAAGAATAGAGTTGGAGATCTCACACTTCCTGATTTTTAAATTCAATATAAAACTACAATAACCAAAACAGGGTGGTACTGGCGTGAAGGCAGATATGGGAACCAATGGAATAGAATGGAGATCCCAGAAATAAACCCTTGTATATATGGTCAAATGATTTTTGACGATGGTGCTAAGACTATTCAGTGGGAGAAAAAAAATAGTCTTTTCAACAAATGATGGGAAACTGGATTATCCACATGCACAAGAATGAAGCTAGACCTTTACCTTACATCACATGCAAAAATGAACCCAAAGTGGATCAAAGACCTAAATGTAAGGACGAAATAAAACTCAGAAGAAAACATAGAGGGAAAGCTTTATGACAGTAGATTTAGTGATGATTTCTTGGAACACAACACTAAAGTTATGAGCAACAAAAGGAAAATTAGACACATCGGACTCTTTAAAATTAAAAACTCTTGTTCACTAAAGGACACTATCAACAGAGCGGCAACCCACAAAATGGGAGACAATATTTGCAAAGTCCATATCTGATAACGGATTAACATCCAGAATATGTAAAACTCAAGTCCAAAAGATTGATCATTTTAATCATTTTTAAGTGTATAGTCAGTGGCATTAAGTACATTCCCATTGACATGAAGCCACCACCACCATCCATCTCCAGAACTTCATCATCTCAACCAGAAGTCTACCCATTAAACACTAACTCCAGGAGGGGTTGGTCCTCACTAATGTGGCCTATGGGGTCTGCATGACTCCATGCCTGGTGACAGCCCCACCTCAGCCTCTAATTTGGCCCCTTGAGGGCTGAGGCACAGCACTGCCAGGTGTGTTGAGGTTTCTTCCAGCACACACCAGATTATCATCCCACTGCCAAGGTCAGGGCAGGGCAGGTCATCTCAGTTCCTTGCTTATGGAGCTTGGCTCTGACCCGGGAGCTAGGGACAAAGATGGACATGCCCCCATCCTGTCCCTGTGACTCCACTCTGTAGGGCCATCCCTTCCCTGTCTTGCCCTGCTCACTGCCTTGTGTCCTTGGAGACACAGGTCCCAGCTCTCCTCCAACAGCCCTGCTCTCTGTGCTTCCCTGTGGCGGTCCCTCTTCCCCCCGTCACACTGCAGTGAGATTTCTGCTAGCCCTGTCCCCTTCACAGCTGTCTGGAGCCCTTTTGGGCAAGGACCTGGTCCAGCGTGCAGCCCCAAGCCGGGTGCAATTGCCCCATTACGAGTTCTGCTTTCCCCTCCTCTTCCTGCTGTCTCTGGGATTTCGTGCCTCATCCCCTTTTGTGTCAACCCCCCAAGGTAAGGATGAAAACTCCATCCAGCTCCCGAGATTGTCATGAACATCAGGCACGGTGGTTATGAGTACTTTCCTATGTGGCCTCGCTCAGCGGGTCATCCTGGGCCCACTTTACAGATGAGAAGACTGGGGCCCAGGGAGGTAGAGGGTAACCTGTTGAGAGCTGAGATTCTAAGCCCTGCAGCCTGGCCTCAGGGCCTGTGCCATGCTGTTCTACCGTTCTCTAGAGAAAGCAAAGCAACAAGAGTCAAGCAGATCTCCACAAAGTACCCAGCAAAATTACAATGCAAAATACTGATATTCTTCATGAGTTTCACTTATGTCCTCTTGTCTCTCATTTTTGAAATGAGGCTCCAAGTAAATGTCCACTGGGTTCTTTCTTTTCTTTTCTTTTTTAAAGATTCTATACATTTATTCATGAGAGACACAGAGAGAGAGGTTAGAGACACAGACAGAGGGAGAAGCAGGCTCCATGCAGGGAGCCCGATGTGGGACTCGATCCCGGGACTCCAGGATCATGCCCTGGGCTGAAGGCAGGCACTCACCCGCTGAGCCACCCAGGGATCCCCTGTGTTCTTTATTTTCACGAACACCCCTAGGGGCCGGGTAGAGTCTTGGGCCTTCTGCACTTAAGCCTCAGGACATGTGGTGTGATGCAAGGCATCCTGTTCCATCTGCAGTATCCTCGCCCCAGGTGGACCAGTGAGGAGCAGGCGTGTGCGAGGCTGAGGCACGCACAGTCCACTGTGCCAGTGGGCACACTGTCCCTGCCTGCACCCCCCAGCAGGGGTGCTGCCCTGCGGCCATCCCGCCCAGCTGTCAGTCTCGCTTGTGTTACTTGGCTGGGCTTTGGAGCATCAGTGGAGCAACGGATGGGAATGGCTCTTAGCTCAGTGCCAACCCCTGCAAGGCTGCAGGCCGGGGAGAATCAAACCCCCAGGGGTGACCCGCGGACTGTGAGACCCTCTGCATGTCACTGCTCATACACCCGGCCTCAGGTCACTGCTGGCTGCCCTACTGCTCAGTGCCCATTAACAAAATGAAATGAGCAAGAGGTACATGGCTTCATTCTGGCAGCCGGGCAGCAGCAGGAGGGATGGACAGTGTCCAGGTGCTACTCACGGTCTGCAGAGGGCTCAGGCTGCAACCGCTGGCTCGCCCGGCTGTCCTGGGTCCTAGTATGTGTACAGTAGGCCTGCGGGGCACCACCGCTAAATCTTGTTTGCCGGCTTCCCTGCTGGTTAATGGTTAGAGGGGGGCCAGTGGCCTTCACCATTTGGTGGTCCCCTCCCCCCAGACATTAACCAATGGGAGTCTTTTCCAGGACATTTGAGCAAACACAGCAATGCTGCAAGTTAACTTTCCTCTGCGTTCAGTTCCCTGAAGTTGTATTTTTAATATCAAAATGAGCCTGAAGTTGCGTCACTGTTTGTGGTTGCCTGGCGGCAGTTGGCACGGAAGCCACAGGTGCCCTTAACTGGCCCAGTGGCACAGACACCTGTGAAGAACCCAGTGCTAAGCGTGGGCTGGGGATGAGTCTAGCGAGGTCCTGCCTCCAGTGGGACCTCCTTCTGGTAGGAAAGAGACACGGAAGAAAAGCAACCAAGTGCTTCCCACGGATTATCTCATCTAATCTTCCAACGACATTACAAAGTAGATACTGTTATTATCACTTCTGTGTAGATAAGAAAACTGAGGCACACGGAGCTCAAGTGAGAGCTTCCCTTGAGATTCAAATCCAAGACCGTTCTACTCGAAAGTCTAGCACCTTCCCTCTTTCTGCATTTTTATTAGTTGTCTTGATTGGAAGTGGCAGACAACAAACTTTTTTAAAGCGAAAAAGAATATATATTGGGTCTCATGGAGGAGATTTCTGAAGGGTGGGGAGGGCTTCAGGCTTGGCTGGATCCAGGGTTCCAAGTTGGGTGCCATGTCGCTCTCTTTTTAAAAAAACTTCTTTTTAAGCTCTTTATTCGGCTTTCCTGCTTTAGCCATATAGGTGGAGACAAAGGTGGCCACTGCAGCTCCAGGTTATTTGGTTCTGACTGGTTATGTGATATCAGAAGGAGAGAAACTCACTTTTTCTCCTTGTTCATATCAGTCTCCCAAAGGACTCCGGGCAGGATGGCTCATCACAGGCCTGATCACAGCATGCAGAATATGGCCTCGCGTGAATGCCCAGGGTCCTGTGCCCTCTGCTGGTTGATGACATTATTACTTCCTTCCAGGGATGAGGGGCGCTGTTTCCAGGAATAAAGAGAAGTTCCATCCAGAGCTGGTGTAGAGTTTTGGGGGCACTTCAGTTTTATCAGTCCTTATCAATCTTTTGAAGTTTTTTTATTTATTGAGCCGATTTTGGAATTTATAACTAGAAATTTATTATTTTTAAATCTCTGCCATAACAGTATTTTTTTTGGTTTCTATATTTTATTTACGTATTTTCTCTCTCCTTTTTTCCCCTTGGTGAGTCTTATTAGGGAGATCTGTCCAGTTAATTAATCTTTTCAAAGGGTTAGCTTTTAGTTTTTAGTTTTATTAATCCTTACTGGTTTTTTTAAAATCTATTTTTTAAATGGATTTCTTCATTTATTTTTATTTTTTTACCATCCTTTCAAATTTCTTGTTTTTTAATATGTTCTTTTTCTATTTTCTTGAGTTAAATGGTTACCTAGCTTTCTTACTTTTAACATTTCCAGTCTCCCTATAAATGTATTTAAAATTAAGTCTTCATCTAATTTTTGATGCCCCTCAAGTTTTTGATATTGACTGTTATCATTGTCATGTTCTGGTATGTTTCTTAATACTCTTTATGGTTTTATTTTTAACGCCAGGGTAACTTAGCAATAAGTCATTTAGTGTATTTAGAACCTTAGGCTACTCTTTTGTCATTTACTTTTAAAAAAAAGGATTATTTATTTATTTGAGAGAGAGAGAGAGAGAGAATGGGGAAGAGGCAGAGGAGAGGGAGAAGCAGACCCCCTACCCTGTGCAGAGGGCCCGATGCAGGACTTGATCCCAGGGCCCCGAGATCATGACCTGAGCCGAAGGCAGATGCCTAACCAACTGAGTCACTCAGGCGCCCCTCTTGTTATTTACTTTTATTTCATTATGGGCAAAAAATATTACCTACAAGGCATACCTAATAGATGTGGTTGGTTTGGTCCCAGACCACCACAATAAAGTGCATATCACAATTAGATGAGTCAAGTAAAGGTTTTGGCTTCCCAGTGTATACGAAAGTTATGTTTATACCTCACTACAGTCTATTAAGTGTCCGACAGCATTATGTCTAAAACAATGTATATACCTTAATTAAAAAGTACTTTATTGCTAAAAAATGCTGAACATCATCTGAGCTTTCTGCATGTCATACTCACTGATCAGATATGACCCTACAAAATATAATAATAGTGAAAACGTTTGAAATATTGTGAGAATGACCAAAATGTGACACTGAGACATGAAATGAGAAAATGTTGTTAGGAAAATGGTGCCAACAGACTTGCTTGATTCAGGATTGCCAGAAACCTTCAATTTGAAAAAAACACAGTATCTGTGAAGCATGTAAAGTGAAGCACAATAAAACGAGTTATGTCCATATATGATATTGAACATGTGGAACTTATTTATGATGTTTTGCCGTCATATATGCTTTATCTTTATAAATGCTTGATGTTTTCTTAAAAAATAATGGGTAGTATCTGTTCAGTATGCATAAATGTGTATACATACGTGTATATGTATAATTACTTGAGCTTATTCTTTTTTTTAAGATTTTTATTTTATTTATTCACGAGAGACACACACACACAGAGGGAGAAGCAGGCTCCATGCAGGGAGCCCGATGTGGGACTCAATCCTGGATCTCCAGGATCACACCCTGGGCTGAAGACAGCACTAAACCACTGAGCCACCAGGGCTGCCCAAGCTTATTTTTTTATTTATCATCTATGCTGATTCTCTACTTGCTCGACCTTTTGGTTTCTCAGTGGGGAATGTTATCTCCTATCACAATTATTCATTCATTTATCTCTGTCAGTTGTTGGCTGATGTACTTTGAGGCTGTTAAAGCAGAAGTTTTGATAATTATATCCTCTTTCTTGCTTATTTTTTGCTTATCTTTGTTTCTCATGACACATTTTGCCTTAAATTCTATTTTGTCTATGAGGATTGCTTTCCTAAGTTTGTTTTGGTTCACACTTGTCTGTTATATTCCATCCTTTCATTTCCAAGCTGTGCTTTTTTTTTTTAAAGATTTTATTTATTCATGAGAAACACAGAGAGAGAGAGGCAGATGGAGAACCTGGCTCCCTGCAGGGAACCTGATGTGGGACTTGATCCCCGAACCCTGGGATCATGACCTGAGCCAAAGGCAGAAGCTCAACCACTGAGCCACCCAGGTGCCCCTGTGCTTTCTTGTTTTAAAAATGTCTCACTTATATAACATTTGGTTGAATTTATTTTTATGAACCAAAAATGAGAGTCTCTGTCTTTCAATTGGCAAAAATCACCTATTTACATTTATTTTTAATTATTGTAGTATCAGCACTGACATACGATTTTATTTCATATATTCCATTTACTATCTATTTTTTTCTTTTTGTGTCTCTTATTTATTTGCCTGGAAGAGATTGAATTTTCTCCTATTGGTTCAAAAGATATTTATTCTATTTTTGGTATTATGGTGGTTGCCCTTTACTGAAAAACCTTCAGCGGAGGCCTTTAGCCATCATGAGGACAGGGACAAGCCACTCCTGCCATGCTTTGCCTGAATTCCTGTCCTTAGAATAAGCTATTAAAATTTTAGATAATTTATTATTAGACTATAGTACCTAGAATAGATTTAGATACCTGGGAGTGGGTGAGGTGCTGCATAACAAAGAGAATGAGGTAGTAGTTGTGGGGCAGCTGAGTTGGAAAGGTCTTATAATGACAGTTAGTGGACACCTGTGACCCTTTTGGAGGTTGTTGTTAAGAGCTTAATGAAAAGTAGAGTCCAGGCTATGGGAAGGAGGAAGAGCATTCTTACTCCGTGGAGTCAGAAAGTTTAGCAACGCTGTCACCTGCGGTAACATGAATGTGGAAAGTGGAACAAATGAGCTAGTAGATGATGAGATTTCCAGGTGAACTGTGGGAGGTATGGTCTGGTTTATACTTTCTACTTGGAATAAAACATGGGAGAGCCAGATAAGCTTAAACATTTTTGTTAAATATACAAGAGCTGGAAACTACTGGGTTAAAAGATAATCTAGTTTCTACCTCTTAGCTAAGGGTATTGTCTTTTGAGAAGTACCCTGTTTAAGTAAGATTGGGGAGAAGTGACTGTTTCTGTCAGATTATTGTTTTCTTATTGATTGGTAGGAGTGCCGGGGAGAGAGATAAATATATTGCGAAAAAGCTTCTCTAAGTTTGTGGTCTGACTTTTTGCTATCTGTATGGAATCTTCCGTGAACATAGTGCATAGTTCCAGTGGGGCCCAATCCTTCTGTTTATTCTGCAGTCAGGGCTGCTTAAATCCTGCTTAAGAAATCTTTGCCTCTCCTGATGTTGTGAAACCTATATTCTTATGTTTTCTTTTTAGAAGCATTTATTTCTTTATTTATCACATTTAGATCTGCAGTCCATCTAGATCTGGCTTGTGTACATGGTGTGAAGTGGGGGTCAAATTAGTCTTTTCCCATATGTATGTGCCATTTAATGACTTCAGGGGTTGTGTTCTTTAAAAGTGTCAGTGTCATAAAAGACAAAAATGTGTTACCACTCAGAGGAGATCAAAGAGGCATGGCATCTGTAATGGTGTGATTTCAGAGGAGGAGGCAGTGATTCTGGGAGGTCTTCAGCAAGAAGCTTCTCCCCAGGGTTTGAGGTGACCCCTGAAAAACCAGCAAGTCATCCCTGATGGCTACGTCAATGCATCCTCCTTAACTGTGGGAATGTGTGCTATAAAGGGCATTATTGGGACAGTTGACAAGACTGGAATATGAACGGTACATGAGAGGAAAGGGTTGTAGCATGGCTGACTTTCCTGAAGTTGAGAGCTTTACTGAAAAAGAATACCCCAAATTCTTAGAAAATAAACATGGAAGTATTTAAGAGTCAAAAGTTATGTGTATAAAATGGATTCTGAAAGAATTCTGAAAATACATATACATGTATATACACATGGTTAAGGCTGGATGCATCCGTAAGCCTAGCGCAGCAGTGAGCGTGTGGTTAGGCCTCACTCAGGACAGCCAGAGCTAAAATTGTTGTTATTTTATCTCCTTAGTGACTGGCACCTACCAAGGACTGGCTATTATTAGCCTGACTGTCTTTAACCATGAACATGAGGACTTTAATATGGGGGACTAATTTTCTACATGAACGTTTCTCTTAAGTACTTTTGAGTCAGATGTTCATTTGTTAGTTTCATGTTCCCTGAACCGCTGGTCTGTGTGCCAGACCATGGCTCAAGACCTTCGGGTGAGTGAGATCCATTCCCTCCATACCAGGGGGCCCTGTTCAGCATTGATGCATCTGAGTCTCATTCAGGAAAGATCTGCTGGTCTTTTAGGGTTCACCTCAAATCCTGGAAGGAGCTTCTGGCTGGAGTCCTCTAAGAGTAACCAACACCCTCGAGTGAAATCACTCCATAGCTTGGGTTCCTCTTGCCCAACTCTACCAACCATAGAAGGTGGGACTGGCAGGGTTGCTTAGGGCCTTCTAACTTCTGTAAATTTGTGGATAAGGCAGTGCTGCCTGGAGTCCCGTCTGGTGTGGGACAGGTCAGGTCAAGCCAGGGACCTGTGGTGATTAGAATCACCAGGTGGGAGTCTTGGCTGGCCTTTGCTGAGCCCTGGCTGGCTGTTTACCCAAGGAATCATGAGCCATGTTGGCATCCTACTATGCCTACGTGTTGGCATTCCAACATGGCACAGTAGGATGCCAACCTGTACTGATGGCCAGTGTGGGGGTGGGATGGGCTAAATCTTGAGCTTTGCAGACTAACCTGAGATGGCCCTTGCTGGTTCCAGAGCCTGCCTTTTAGTTGTGGTAGGTCAGGGGAACTGCTTGACCCCCTTTCTTGCAGCCTTGCTGGCCCACATTGCTGAGGCCACCTGTTCCACCTGTATGCTCAGCCTTTGGGCTTTTCCTGGACTAAGCAGGACTTTAACTCTCTCTGGGGCTGTCTTCTCCTGGACAGGCAGGAAATCAGCCCAGGGAAGCCATCAATTCACCGGTAAGTTTCCCGTTTATTTCCCTCTAGACTTCCTACCTGCCAGTTCCTGCTCTGCTCTGGTTTCATAACCATGTGTAAAACACTGAGCATAGGGTCCAGTGCCCAGTGAGGACAGCAGTCAGCATTTATCAAGTCCTCACTGGTGCTGGCTCTGGTGTTTTATGAGTATTCATCTATTCGATCCTCACAAGAACCCACAGGGTATTATTATCATGTAGGATAGTACAGTAGTCAAGAGCACGGATCTGGGTTCAAATCCAGACCCCAGCTTTGTTATGTTGGGTACCTTACATAAGCTCTCTATACCTGAGCTGAGGAACAGAAATCCTAATATCTAGAATCTATTAGGTTGTTGTAAAGAATGCCTGCAGTAATATGTGGAGAGAGCCCAGAACAGTGCCTGATATACTCCAAGGCATAGGAATACTAGTGATGATTGATATTCTCATTTGCCAGATTGGGTGACTGGCAAGAGACAGGTTGGAGGGCTTACCTGAAGTCACGCCAGTACGTAGAGGAGTCAGAATTTGAACCCAGGTGCCTTAGCCAAAGTCCTCACCACAGAGTTCAGCTACCTCCAGCTTCATGCATTCCTTCTCTACCCGGTCCCACAGCAGAGCAGGGGTTATGGGCACTCCAGTCTAGATCTGTAGGAATTCTGCAGGGCAGATTCCTAAGCCCAGGAGGTTGGCGCACGGTGTAGGGTGGTGATGGGAACGCCCTCTGGCGGTCCACGTATGGCATACTTGGCAGTGGCTTGAAAGAGTCCCAGGAACAGGGGATGCAGTGGGCCAGTTCTGCACGTCCTTTGCAGGGGCCTGGGGCACAGTCCCAGCCTGCCTCTTGCTCTGTCCCCAACTTATTCTGTGACCTTGAACAGGTTGCCTGACTTCTTCGAGGCTCTGTTTCCTAAGCTTCTGTCTTCCCTGAAGTCAGAGAAGGCAGGAGGCTAGAATTGAAACAGTACAAGGAACTGCCAGGGACCTTTGGAATCTGTCAACCCTAACTCCAGGGTTGCTCCAACAATTACTCATTACGTGATTTTGGCAAATCCTTTACTGTCTGCAGACCTCAATTTTCTGGTCCATTAAGTGAGGTGAAGAATTGTGCCTGCCTAAAAGGGGTATCGTGCTGATAAGTGGAAATAATCAATGCAATGTGTCACACACAGCGGTCACAAGTTGCCCTTTGACTACTGCTCTGGCCATGTTTAGGTATCAGTCTCAGGTTGGCCTCACTGAACAATTTGGGAAATGTACCCTGTTATTCTAAAAATCTGGAAAAGTGTGTATATTTGGTGTTACTTTTTCCTTAAATGTTTGGCAGAATTTGCCAGAGAAATCATTTGGGCTTAGAGTTTCCTTTCAAGAAATTTTTTATTTTTATTTATTTTTTTTTTAAAGATTTTATTTATTTATTCATAGACACACAGAGAGAGAGAGAGGGAGAGAGAGACAGACAGAGACACAGGCAGAGGGAGAAGCAGGCTCCACGCAGGGAGCCCGATGTGGGACTCGATCCCAGATCTCCAGGATAAGGTCCTGGGCCGAAGGCGGCGCTAAACCGCTGAGCCACCCGGGCTGCCCCCCAAGAAATTTTTTAGACATGGACTTAATTCCTTTCATAGTCAGAGAGCTACTCAGATTTCCTATTTATTCAAGTAGGATATTTTAAAAATGTCCATTTAATCTACCTTTAAAAATTAATGTATATACAGTTTCTATAACATACTACTTTTTTTTTTCTTTTTAGCATGTTCCGGATGCACAGGAATGGTCCATTTTTCACTTCTGGCCTTAGTTATTAGTGTTTCTCTTCTGTTTTTCTTGATCAGTTTCACCAAGAGGTCATTAATGTTATTGTATATTCAAAAACTGACTTTTGAGTTTCTTAATCAGTCTTACTCTATGTTGCTTTCTATTTCTATTTCATTAACTTTTGTCATGTTTATTTCCTTTCTTCTACATTGTTTCATTTGTCTTTTTTACACTTTTTCATTTTATTTGTTTCATTTGTCTTTTTTACAGTTTCATTTTATTTATGGTTCTCCTTTTAATGTCTTCAGATGATGATTTTATCATTTTTTTAGTGTATATGGTGACATATGCATTTGAAGCAGTAAAATTTCCTCCTCAATGCTGTTTCATGTATCTGTAAAGGGTTGTTTTAAACAGCTTTATTGAGATATAATTGATGTACCACAAGATTCACCCGCTGACAGTGAATGATTCAATGATTTTTAGTAAATTTAGAGTTGTACCAATGTCATTAGGTTTTGGATCATTTCCATTGCCACAAAGAAAAAAAATCCCATAAACCATTTTGCTATCAATTCTTACTCTGATGTCCAACTGTTGGCAACCATTGATCTGCTTTATGGCTCCATACTTTTGCCTTTTCTGGTTAATTTGTATAAGTGGAATCACATATTTTTGGTCTGGCTTCTTTCTTTTTAAAATTTTTATTATTTTTTTAAATTTAAATTCAGTTTGCCAACATATACTATAACAGCCAATGCTCATCCCATTAAGTGCCTTCCTCAGTGCCTATCACCAGTAACCCCATACCCCCATCCACCTCCCCTTTTGCAACCCTCTGTTTGTTTCCCAGAGTTAGGAGTCTCTCATGGTTTGACTCCCTCTCTAATTTTTCCCCATTCAGTTCTCCTCCTTTCCCTTATAGTCCCTTTCACTGTTTCTTATATTCCATGTATGAGTGAAACCATATGATGTCTTTCCCTGATTGACGCATTTCACTCAGCATAATACCCTCCAGTTCCATCCATGTTGAAGCAAAAGGTGGGTATTCATCCTTTCTGATGGTTGAGGAATATTCCATTGTATACAGACCACATCTTCCTTATCCATTCATCTGTCGAAGTGGTCTGGCTTCTTCACTTAACATATTGTTTTTGAGATTTATCCACACTGTAGTACACATATCAATGGATATTTTTTTGTTGTTGGTATTCCACTATGTTGATAGACCATAGTGGTGTGTATGCTGGGGAGGGGGGGAGTGATTATATTTATCTCTACTTCTACATCTATCTATCATCTATCTATCTATCATCTATCTATCTATCTATCTATCTATCTATCTATCTATCTATCTTCATCTATGTTTGTGTCTATATCTAGCATTGTGTGTGTGTCTATATACCTATACCTAATCTATGCATGCATGCATCCATCCATCTCATGGAAGAAATAGGAGCATGTTTGCATCCTGATAGAACAAGCCCAGTAGATAGGGGGGATTTGTGATTGAGGAGGTGGAGGGGCAGGATTGCTGGTGTGGTGTCCTTGTGTGGGTGACATAAAATACAGCCAGTGGTGTAGGTGAGGCAGTGGCCTCAGCTAGGAGCACGACCAGATTCTCCATGCTGATAGAAGGAAAGGTGGAGGTATGAGCAGAGCTGCAGGTGGTGGGCAGATGAGTATTGCCTATATTTTGCCAGCGAAAATGGAAATGAGGTCATCATCTGAGAGTGATTTGGGGCAGGAAGCGTTAGAGGTGAAGGTATGAAAGCCAGGTTATAAAGTATTTACTTAAGGCAGTGGGAGCATAAAAGGGCTCATGTAGAGAGTGATTGCTCCTAGGATCAAGGCCTCTTTTGAGGTTTAGTGATCATGAATTTGAAATGACACCCATCAGTGTCAGGTATATTCAGCAGTTTGCATGTCAGCTTGGAGCAAGGGTAGAATTAGGGAGTTTTGATAAAGACAGAGAAGGGCAAAGGAGCTGAAGGTATAGCTGGTTATGGGATTTAAGCAGGGCAAGGAGGAAGCCAGGGCCCGAGGAAGAGAGGGAGGGGGTAACTGGTAGGCTCCATGGATCATGCATCCCAGTGGGCTGAAGGCTTGTTGGGGTTGGGTGCCAAAAGGAATGAGCTGGAAAGAAAGAAGGCGGTGGTCAGAGAGGGGACACTTGAACCTGAGGCAGGGTAGCTGGTGATAGTAGTCAGTGATCCCAATGACTATGGGATCAGAGTTCCCACGGACTCCCACCAGCTTGCTGTGATCTGCTGGCTCCAGTTTGCCCTCAGGCTACACCTTTACCATCTTGTCATCATGATTCAGATTCTGGCCGTCCTGGGCTCCTTGACCATTCAGCTTAAAATTCCACCTGACATGCCTCCCAGGGAGGACATGTATCCTATTTGTAGCAAAAGAGAATATATTATACTCCCAGACCAGGAGTGGTTGCAGTGGGCGGCGTGCCCCGTGCACACCTTCACGACGAGCTCTTTGAGGATGGGACTGCCTCCTCTGTTCCTTTCAGCCTCAGGACCATGCCTCGCGCACATCAGGTACTCGGTGGGTGCTTACTCAGAGGATTTACATAGGACTGACTGTCCAGTGGACTGGGTCTAGGGAGCATCGGGCTGGCTTAGCCTTTGCAGGAGCATTGTTGAGGCATGCAGGTGCTTCCAAACACAAATAATATTAAGTAGTCTTTCTTGCCAAAGAGAACCTGAGAAGTTCCTTGAGTGCTTCCTTCTCAACCACTTGAGGATGAGAAACTCAGCTGGCCCCTCGTAAACGTCTGGGCCTATTGGATGCCAGCAGGTGGTGTTGATGACACAGTCCTACCCTCTATGTCACACAGATGGCGCCTGCGCCACTCACAGCGGGTTCCCTGAGTCATGTGGGGGAAGCACTGGCCCAGTGGCACCAAAACACCCTCACACAAGGCTGCATTTGCTGCTTCGTTGAGCCACTTCTCCAAAGGAACACAGGTCTGCCACGGTTCAGGCAGCGCATGAGAGAACTGCAAGCAGAGGAGGAAGTCCAGATGTGAAGCTGCCGGAAGGTCATGAGAGTGATCTGAATCTGCAGATCCTCCCAGAAATGTTGGTGTTGGGGCAGTGAGTTTGGCTTGTGATCGTGCAGCTGTTCTGGACCTTGGTGTGCTAATCTGTGCAATGGGGATAATGACTCAGAGGGGTTTTGTGCAAAGCCCAGAAGATAGACCCATGAGCTGTGTGCTCAGTAAACTTCGGTCTTGGTTTTCCTTTCTCCTCAGGAGCCCAGGATGGTAGAGGTGGAGGGAGGCAGGTCCTCTGGCCACCTGACTATGGCTTTGCTATGGGATTCATCACTTTCCCCATGAAGAGGAGGCTGCGACTGCCTTCCTCAAACATTAATAGCAGGAAAGTCTGGTTGAAATGAAAGGGGGTGGGGCATGGGACCTGGGGAGGGCATGGGACCTGGGGAGGGCCTGGGACCTGGGGAGGGCCTGGAAGCCCAAGGTATCCCGGGCCTCTTCTCCTTTCTCATCCATGGTCAGCTCTGCTGTGTGCACTGCCTGCGGGGACCGAGGTTCAGAGCACTGATCCAAGCAGGAGCTGCCCCTCCTCCAGGGGTGGCCACACCGCTCTTCAGTCTGAGCTCTGACCCTCTAGGTCTGCCGGGGAGAGGCTGTGTCCTGGGGTGCACAGAGTACCGCCAGTGCCCAGGAGACTGGCAATCGACTCCCCATTCTATCAAGACGAGATGCATGACCTGGGGTGTTCTGTCCCCTGGTAGAGACTGATTCCTCATCCAAACGGATGGAGGATGCTGTCTCTCCCCATCGGGCTTGGCACCCTTGGTTGCAGGGCTCACCGTGCTGCTCTGCGCAGTCCCTCCTCTACGGCAGGGTCCCCTCTGCCCCTCCACGGTGTGTGTTCATGGGATGCTCTTGCCTTGCATGGATTTCCCCTCGCCTCTCAGACAGCTGATGTCCTTTTGGTTGACTCCCCACCCCCAAGCCAGCCACAGTCCTGGCATTTCCACCTGCAAGTGCCTCTTCTGCTCAACACTTCTCACTGTCCATGTTGCCTCTCTCTGAGCCCTGCCTGTGTTGTCACCGGCTAGCTTATCCACCTGCCACCCTCGGATCCTCAGGCTCTGCTGTGATCTCCTTCCTTGGGACATCGGCCTGAGTTCCTTGAAGCTCAGATGCAATCCCATCCTTGCTTACAGCTCCCTGGTGGTCTTCCTTCTTCCCCCAGTTCACAGGGTGACTGTCCCAGCACCTTAGCCCGGCTGACAAGGCTCCTCTGGAGCCAGATCCAGCTCACTGCAGCCCTACTTCCCATCCTGCCTGTCACCACTCACGCTGCCCCCCCCCCCCGCCCCAGTACTTGCCTTCTCCTAAAGCTGGTTAATATTTCCAGATAATTCCCCTTTCTACTCTCCGGAGATCCCACAGTGGTATTAGGACTTCAGGACTCAGTCTAGGCACCACAAGGTGACTCCCCTGCTCTCCCGGGGGTGGGGGAGAGTTGCAGAAACACACCTGGTCTCCTGCTCTCCATAGCTCCTCCCGGCTCCCCAAAGCAGGAGTGCTTGCTTTAGTGGAGAGCTTGGGAAGGAAGCATTACCCCTCACTCCCAAATGAGGCTCAGCCCTCTCCTCTGGAGCAGCTGTCCTCAGGACACCATGGGGGGGTTGTAACTCACCATTTCCATGTTTGACTTGCCCACCAGCTAGGGAGCCCTGTGTACCCCCCGAGCACGGCTCAGACATGGCATTGCCGCCTCTTCGCCCCGTGCATGTTGAATGAAGGAGGAAGAGAGGTGCGTTACATGTTGCCCAGACACCTGGGGTGTAATTTAACTCACCCTGGAGATCCTCATGGGGATACTTTGTAGGGAAATGCCTGTGATTCCTGCATGGTAATGGGACATACCCACCATGTCCATTGAGGGCAAGAGTTGTTCCAGTTGACTGTTTCCAGATAAAAAGAGTATTGGAAAATATGGCCTCCTTCTGCTATTTAGGGGAATGAGAGGCGAGAAGAGAGCTGAAATAATATCACCTAATAAATGGCCCTGGCCAGCAATTTCACCACCTGTCAGTTAATAGCATAAAATCCAGGTCAGCTGTGTCTACTTGGTGTCTTCAATGAACAGACCTGTGCCTGGTACTTTGTAAGGTGATTTCATTTGTTCTCACAGTGGTTCTGGGAACTGGGTGCTACCAATACCTGCTTCTCATCAATGGGAATATGGAGCACCCAACAGGCTAAGTGATTTTCCCCAAGTCATACAGTTTCTAAAGAGCAAGGAAAGAACCCACAGCCAAAGCTTGCTCTCCAGCCATGCTGCTGCCTCTCAGACTGGCCTGCACTGGGCCTCATAGTCCAGGAGGCTGTCTGTCTGTCTTAGGCCCAACATATAGCATTGCCCTGTGTCCCTGCCTGAGGGTGGCTCTGGGGGAGGGCGGGGACCCAGGCTTTCCTATTTCCTCCTGGCTCACCTTTCCATGTCTGCCCTTGAAAAGCACACAGGGGCTCTGCCCATGGCATGACCTGATCATGGCTGTCTGGGTTCATGGCTGCAGGGAGAGACCGAGTGCTGAGAATGCGTCTGTCCTTGGCCTCCTTGTCTCCACTGGGAGCTGAGCCAATGGTTTCCTCACCTCTGCTGGTGCCTTTCACGGGGCCAAGCAACGGGGAGGAGAGCTGAGTCTCAGTCCTCTCTAGGGGCAGGACTGAGAAAGTTCTGTGGGGGTGAAAACTTCAACCCTGAACTCCATGTATAGTCTTGGGCCAGGTCTTGGGTGGTGCTGAGAAAGAACCCAGGGAGCGCAGGGTGCAGGAGCCCACAGTTTGCACCTGGGTTCATCCTGTAGCACAAAGGAGACTGTCTTCCAGGCTTGCAATGTTTGGAGACTTTTCTGGTGGTCACAACTGGGGGTGGTGGCAGGTTGTAGTATGGGCATCCAGACATGTTGCCAAATATCGCATGATATGCAGGATATAGCACCCTCCCCCTCCCCCATCCCAGTGGAGAGTGTCTGGCCCATTATGTGCTGAGACAAAATGATGGCTGTAGAGATGGCTCATGTGAGACAGCACTTGGTGATTTGTAACGGCTGGGGATCTTGAAGATCTACCCGGAAGCAGTGGGAATTCCCTGGAGTCCCAGTCTTCAATGTGCATGGGAATCCCCTGGGGTCTTGCTATAATAAAGACTCTGAGTCAGTAGGTGTGGGATGGGGCCTGAGGTCCTCTATTTCTGACAGACTCCCAGATGAAGCCAGTGATGCTGGTCCGTAGACCACATTTTGAGTAGCAGAGGCTCCAGGTACCGCAGGGGAGCAAGCGAGTTGATGAAGGACATGGCAAAGAGGAGGGACGGGAAGTGTGGGTGGCTCATTACACCATGACCAGGTGTAAAGGGGCCTGGTCTTGGCTCCCACTGGCACATTCACTGGTCACAAAAAATAAATCAATGAATAGCTGGGAGGCATCTCTCTCCAGCCATGGCTTCCATAGTAGCATAGTTGGTTTCTAGGTCTTATGTGGAAATGCATGGCATGTTCAAATCTTCTTTGGGAAACACTGGGTAAAGCTAAGTGAAATGCTGCTCAGTCCTTTACAACGTCTTAGTGCTTTGAAACCCTCACATGAACTGTAAATCCCTCAGAGGAAGATTGAATGTTTTATTGTGACAGCACACTGCTTTCCATGGCTTGCAGGAGTGTTTGGCTGAATCCTGCCTAATGGTTAGGGTGTGAACGGGCCCCACTCCCTCCCATCATGGGCCCTAAGACCAGAAGGGTCACAGCCTCCCAGTCACAGGGGTGGAGAGGGTGGCCATTGAGGTGGGTTCACTACATTTGGGAGCAGAGACAGCTGGGGTTTTACCTTAGTGGCAAGGGCTGAGTCCATGTGTCAAAATGCTCTGTCATGAGGGTCTCTTCTGTGTCCCTGGCTTTTCCTGTGTCGGGTAGGATGAAGACAGCATCCCAAGACAGTGATGTTGCAGCTGCATGGCAGCCAGAGGACATGGCTTTGCAGGTGGTAGAAATGCTTAAGCTGGAACCGGCCCAGCTGCTGCATCATGGGCACTAGGATCTTGACCCCCTCACTCACTCACTGAGAAGGGTCTGATCTCGGTGAGCTTTGGGTCAAAGAGGATTTTCCATTTCCCTGGTAAGAGACAGGACACCGCCAACATTCCCAGCAGAGGGCACCTGATGCCAGGGACTTCATTCATTTGGGAGGTAGTTTGGGAGGGGCTCTTGTGTGCCAGGCATCATTCTTGATGCGGGCAATACAGTCGTGCACAAGGGACCCGCTGTCAGAGGGGAGCTTTACATGTCAGGGCAAACAAGGAACAAGTAAAATAAGGAAAAATATGTTTGATGGTGGTAGTGCTGAGGAGAGAGATAAAGGGAAAGGAGATAGGAAATGTCAGGAGAGGGGAGTTATCGGTTCGCATAAAGCCTTCCTGGAAAGGTGATATGGGGGAAAGACCCAGTGGGGTGAGGGAGTGATGGAATGAATGGTAGGGAGAACATCCCAGAGAGGGGATGGTATGTGCAAAGGCCCGGTGGCAGGAATGAGTCTGGCGTGTTCAAGGGACATTGGGAAGCCTGTGGATCTGGAGCTGAAGGAGTGATGGAGAGGGTGGTAGGAGGTGAGGCCAGAGAGAGAATGAGGACCACCCACCTCTTCATGCGTAAACCGGAGGTGTAACAACGACCTCGTTGGATATCTGTCAGCATTCAATGAGATGCCCTCTGTGAAGCCTGAGCCCAGTGTCTAGTACATAGTAGTTGCTCAGGAATTGTTAGCTATTAATTTTACCATTATGGTGCTCACTGCAACTCTGCAAAATATGACACTATGCTCTCCCCTAATATCAGTTGGGTGCCGTCTACAGGTAAACGTGGGCTAGAGGGCCTGAGGAGCTTTGTCAGGGTTGGGCTGAGCCCACCCCTCCTCCTTTGGAGCTGGCTTCCTGCCTTCCCTTCTCGTCTGGCAGCTGAGGCTCCCATCTAGAAGTTGAGGGGTTCAGCTCTGAGGGGCCCAGAGCCAGCCTTGCAGTGCAGGAAGTGCCGAGAACCAGGGAGCTGAATTTCCGAACACTGTAATCTTGACAGTGTCTGGATTCTGGGTGTGATACAGAATAATAGCATCTCCTGTATGAAGAAGCCCACGGTCTTGCGGGCTAGAGGTAAATAATTAGAAAACTCTGATACTGCGTGTTACGTCTTCAGGTTAAGGAAAGGAGGTGGAGCCACAAGGACACAGAGGAGAGAGAGGCATGGGTCCCCTCCAGCAGCTCTACTCCTCCTGTTCACTGAAGACCTCCAACTCTCTAAGCACAACCCACACCTCTTATGAACTCCAGACCCAAATCCCCACTGGCCACCTGGTCACCTCCATCCAGATATTCTAGAAGCATCTCATGCTCCGCATGTTCAAAATGAAAACTAGTTCTCTCACCTCCACCTACTTTGGGGGGATGGTGTGTAGGGTTGCCAGACAAAATTTCAGAGAAACAAATTGTTTCTAATATAAATATAGCGGAAGCCTGGGTGGCTCAGCAGTTTGGTGCCTGCCTTCAGCCCAGGGAGTGATCCTGGAGACCCGAGATCAAGTCCCATGTCGGGCTCCCTGCATGGAGCCTGCTTCTCCTTCGGCCTGTATCTCTGCCTCTCTCTCTGTATCTCTCATTAATAAATAAATTAAAAAATAAATATAATTATACCCATGTTTTGTTTTATTTCTAAATGTGGCGACCCCAGTGGTGGAGGATATTAAGGAAGGCTTCCTGGGGTTGGTGACTTTGAAGCTGAACCCTGATGGGTGGGTACCCAGTGGTGGGGGAAGTGGAGAGGAGATGGGGGGCAGAGGAGTGGGTGGCCTGTGTAGAGAGACCCATAGGGCAAAGGGATCATGCAGTTCAGGAAAGGGGTATTGTTTCATGCGACTAACCTGTGATGCACTCAGAAAGAGGGGAGTCGGGAGGGTGGCAAGAGGTGCGGTTGAAGCGATCAGCCGGGAGCAGGTCACTGGAAGGCCTTGGGGTCTGTGCCAAAGATGTGGAGCACGGTCCTAAGTTGGGCTGGGGCGACTCACAGGTGTTCAGCAGTGGGGCTACAAGGTCAAATCTGGTTGATGGAATGGTTACCCCGACAGCAGCATGGAAAATGGGTGAAGGGAGACAACAGGAAAGCCAGTTGAGAAGCAATTGCAATACGTCTGGTAAAAGATAATGGAGCCTGATGAGGCTAGTGGCAGTGGAGAGGGACAGTGGCACAGCCTGGAGAGAGATTAGAGAGGAGGCCCCCACAGGTCATGGCTTCTGCTTAGAAGTGTAGTGGGGGGAGGGGGTGGAAAGAGATAGAAGATCTGCCCAGCTCATGGTTAGAGCTGGTTTGGCAGATGCCCTGACACTTAAAGGAAAAGAAACAGAAGAGGGGGATTTGAGGGGTGGTAGGGTCAGTGGGAAGGGATTCTTGTTTTGAACATGCTGAACTTAGGGCATGTCTTGGATATTTGGGTGGAGGTGACCCGATGGCCTGTGGAGGTGTGGGTCTGGAGCTCATGAGAGGTGGGGGTGGACATAGAGAGTGCAGGAGGGGTAGGGGCCGCTGGAGAGCCAAACTTGCCCAAGGAAGATGACCAAGGGAGGACTCTATGGAACACCATCTTTAACAGGCTCCACATGACAGGGAGATACACAGAAATGGCAGAGCTAAGAAAACCAGCAAAGCCACACTGAGCCCACAGGAGGAGTGTCAGGGAGGAGAGTCCACAAAATAGAGTTAAATGTAGCAACGCTGGGGGGACGCCAGGACAGGATCCTCAGGATCCAGGGACATCCTCAGGACAGGATCCCCAGCTCAACAAGGAGTTTCTTTTCAAGGGTGGGCGGGAGGCAGCTTGCAAAACCCTTTGGGATGAGCCCTGGGCCCAGAAGCAAGACCTGTGATGGGTGGCACGGCCGGCGAGCTGGGATAGCCCGAGGGGGCAAGGCTGTCACAAGGGCCCTGAACGTAGCCTCATGTTCTGCAGTTACAACTTGAAAAAAGTGAGTTTTTTGAACAGGGAAAACTGAATGAGAAGTCAACAGAGAGGCAGAAAAACCATGAGAGACTCTTAACTCTAGGAAACACACTGAGGGCCGTTGGAGGGGAGGGAAGTGGGGGGACGGGGTAACTGGGTGACGGGCAGTAAGGAGGGCGCGTGATGGGATGAGCACTGGGTCTTGCACACAACTGGTAAATCACTGCACACTACATCTGGGACTAAGTGTGTACTTTATGTTGGCTAATTGAATTAAAAAAAAAAAAACCCAAAAAGCACGTGTTCATTCGCTGCGAAACACACAACTTATGTGCCTTCGTGGGGGCACCCCGACCTAAAATTTTGGTTGTGATGGGGCTACCACCTGAGACAGAGCTGGGATGTTCAGGAGAAGGTACCAGAAGAGGGAGGGGCTGCAGGTGCAGGAGTGATAAGTGATTGAATTCTCGGAGGGGCAGCAAGAAGGTGGAAGGAAATACTCCTCTTGGGCAAAAGACGGATGAACTTTGTAGCTTACTGCAAAGGGATCTAAATAATCTCTAGAGAATTTCTTAAAGAAAGTATGATTGGCCAGGATTGAGACAGTGCCCAGCTTCCCAATGGGTCCTCCTGCTTATGAGGTGGTCCATCTGCTGCCTGGGCCTGTGGTTGTTCCCAAAGGGAGCGAGGAAGACCTCAGTGTGGTACAGGTTGTGGGCAAGGTGGACAAAACCGCGTGCCAGGCTCTGCCCGTGACTGGCCGGCAGGCCTCCAGGGCCAGCAGGAGGGCAAGGAGTTGCTGGCTGTAGTGCGCACGGACCCCGCTGTCTGGGACCTGGGCGGGGGCGAAGCCAGACCCTCTAGGACCTGGGTGAGCACTGCCCGCGTGGCCAGGAGAGCCAGCAGCGTGGGGGGCATGGAGGAGCTGGGGGTGGGGAGAGGACGTTCTTGCTGGGTTTGCAGCCTGTACAGGCTGAAGGCAAAGTGGGAGTTGTTCAGGGAGATCGGGGAGGCCGACAGGGTCACTGGGCTCCCGTGATTTTCTTGGTCAGGAGCCCCTTGGCCACAGGCGTGAGGACCCAGCCTGGCCACCAGTAGCCAGAAGAACAGTGTGGGGTGTACCGTCCCGGACAATTAGAGACGCAGAACGCGGCCAGCCAGTCCCAGGAACTGGCACCCTGGAACGCTCCCTGCTACTTTCCTCCACTGAGTGCCCTGGGGTGAGACACAGGCTTTTGGAATCAGGTGGACCTGGGTTCGAGTCCTGCCTCTGGACCTGTGTTAAGCTTGATGCGAACACATGGTGGGTGAAACACAGGGGGTGTTTGGTAAAACTATAGTTGTTAGGGGAGAAAAGTCCTAGCTGTACCCTTTAGGCGTCTTTAGATTTTTTTTTTCTCTTGAAATACAGAATTTTATTTAGAAACTGTTTAAAGTGGCAGCCCTGGTGGCTCAGCAGTTTAGCGCCGCCTTCAGTCCAGGGCCTGATCCTGGAGACCCGGGATCGAGTCCCACGTCGGGCTCCCTGCATGGAGCCTGCTTCTTCCTCTGCCTGTGTCTCTGCCTCTGTCTCTCTCTGTGTGTCTCTCGTGAATAAACAAAATCTTAAAAAAAAAAAAAAAAAAGAAACTGTTTAAAGTAGAAAAAAAAAAAAAAAAACAACCCTGTCAAGAAAGACCAGGTGGAAAATGGGTTCCTAATAAAATGGAATTTTAGGGCCATAAAAGTCTAAAAGGGCACAAAAGAGAAATAGCACCACTGTTATTTGAACAATGGCTAGTTACTTGCATTTTTTGGCATTGTTAATCACTGAATCTGGGTTTGCCTCTGAATTCCACACACAGCATGCACTACACAACGGTTTTATCATAAAATATCTGCTTTCTTTAGATTTTAGTTATAATAATACATTCTACTTGAAATATAATATTCACAATATAAAGATTCAGCTCCCCACCTGCTCACCTGATCCTGCTCCCTGCCTCTAGCCGTGCTGATTGATGGGAAATGGGCACCTGATCCAGGATGTCCAGACTCTTCCTTCAGAATTTGTAAAAGCTTTTTTTAAAATTTTTTTATTTATTTATGATAGTCACACACACAGAGAGAGAGAGGCAGAGACACAGGCAGAGGGAGAAGCAGGCTCCATGCACCAGGAGCCTGACGTGGGACTCAATCCCGGGTCTCCAGGATCGCGCCCCGGGCCAAAGGCAGGCGCTAAACCGCTGCACCACCCAGGGATCCCCTTCCTTCAGAATTTGCACTTGGGACTGAGTGGGCCTGTCCTCATCCCGTGGGTGACTTCCCTGTCCTGTGAGCATGGGAACAGTGGTGTTTGTCCCCATGGAATGGAGAGAATCTGGCTGCTTGGTCTGGAGAGACGGGGGTGGGTGGGGAAGGACTAAGTAGGCTCCCTGAGTGAGGGAGAGAGAGAACTCCTGGGTTTCCCATACAGTCTAGGTCCTACCCTGGGGATCACGGTGCCCTGCCTTTTTTTTTTTTTAAGTAAAAATTATCTTTACTACCCAAGAGGCGGGTTGTAACAAATGAAAGGAACAGTTTGAGGCAGGTGTATGGTTTCATTACAGTCATGGTCACACCATTGGGTTCTCGCCCTCCTCCCCCTCAGGTCAGGGGGCAGCAGCTAGCGGTGGTCCAGTCGATAATGCTGCACTGGCAGTGGCATGTAGTTTCGCCCCGGATATCCCAGGAACCACAGCCATAGCCACAGGCACAGCCAGTGACAGTCATCCCTGCAGGGCAGGAGGACAGTCTGCCTGAGTTCTTGATACTGACACATGACACATGACATCCTTTGTGTTGGGGAAGGATGTAACTCTAAGCCAGTGAGGGTTTCCTTTATCTTTGTATCCAGAATGAAGTCCAAGGAACACGGAGCAGTCCCTGGAATCATCGGCTGGAGGGGGAAGAGAGGGAGAAGGAAGCAACAAGTAGTCTTCATCCTGTGGAATGGCAGTGTCCTGGGGCTATAGACTTCCCTACGTGATCATGGTGGTGACAGGTGGGGATTCTCAGGAAGAACTCTACCAAGAGACTCCTCTGTCCCTCTCTGGACTCCAGCCCATCCCCCCACTGTCCTCTGCTGCGGTCGTGTCTCCCCATCTTCAGAGACCTTGCACACAATGCTTTATGATTTGGTAAAATACACACCTTCATTCTAAAAAAAGTTGTTAAGGAAAACTTGGGGCTAGGGGTGTGGTGGGGGTCACTGGTTCCCCCATTTCTTAAAAATGTCCAGGATCTGAATTCGCCTTCCAGGTCAGTGGGAAACCCCATTAAACCAATAATACAAGTTATATTGTGGGGAACACTTATAATGCTCAGGGCTAAACTCCTTGTGAGTCAAAGTTAAATGAAATAGTGTATGTGCTCATGGCATGTAGTAAGCACTTGGCAAAAGTTGGCTGTTCCTACCTCTCCTGGCCACTGGCTTCTTCTTATGTTTGGTATGGGGGGGAGTGCTGGGCAGGAGGAAAAGGAGGCTCCCTGCTTCAGCTCCACGCCTCTTGAGCAGCTGCATCCTTCTACCATCTTGGGTCCTTCCAGAAAGCACCTCCTCTGTGGCTCCTGCCCTAACCATTTCTTCCCTTTACTGCCTCAGCTCTGGGCAAGTGAGAGCTCCTTGGTTTTGCTAACCTCTGGGTGTCTCACCAGAGACCCTGTTGTTTTCTCCTCTAACTTTTCCACACCTTTCTATGCAGTCTCTTCATAAAAGTCTCATCCTTTGAACCAATACTCTGAGTAATGCTCTTTTTAATTTTCACAACCAACTCCTGCAGAATCTCAAGATATCTATCTCCCAGGGAGATAGAGTGGCTTGCTCAAGGTCTATAACTGGCCAGTGACTGAGCCAGCACCTTTGATTCCAGGTCTGATGCCCCCAAAGGCTTGATTTTATCTTTCACTGGCTCCCTATTTCAGAACAAGGTGACCTTCTACGGTAAGACTCACCTACAGGTAAGCCACCTGTCCTGTGGCACTGCTCTGTTCCCTCCCCATGCCATACCCCATAGCCGTGCAGAGACAGCTATGCCTCAGGAGCTAACTGGGAGCTAAAGAGACCACACATGAGGCTAGAGGAAGAAAATTTTTACTTACAGACCCAGTACCAGTATCCACAGCACCCTCCAGGCTGGTCCCTGTGGGCAGCTGTCCTCAGCTGAGGAGAAGAGGGGGTAGCCAACATCGACAGCTGATTCTGGTGGTCATGGAGGCAGAAACACACAGGAAGGGCAGGTCGTACCCTCCTTAGGCAAATATTCCAGCCCTTAGCCCACTGCACCTACATCTTTTGGGTGCATGATGTGCGGTGCTCACTGGTCTGTGGGGAACAAGGAATGCTGAACTGACTTGGCCATGGAGGGTGGCTTTGCTACACTGTCAGAGAGGTTAAGGGGAAAGGAAAGATGCCACATTCCCCAGTGAAAGTGTTTTTCCATCCTTCCATCTATTATCTATCCTCCCATCCATTTATCCATATTCCCATCCATCTCCCATCTATCTTTATCCATCTCCCATCCATCCTGCTATCCTTCTATCTACCCATTCTCCCATTCATCCATCCATTCATCCATCCATCCATCCATCCATCCATCCATCCATCCATCCATCCTCCCATCCATCTATCCATCTTCTCATCCATCTATCCATCCATCCTCCCATCCATCTATCCATCTATTTATCCATTTTTCCATTCATGCTCCCATCCATCCATCCATCCATCCATCCATCCATCCATCCATCCATCATGAAAACATTGTGAGGTGGCTACATCGGTAAGAAGAGAATTGGAAAGGTGGTTTGAAGGCTTACCTAGGGACAGAAAAGAAAGCTTTCATATGGCACTGGTTTGAAGCTGGTACCTATCAACACACACACACACACACACACACACACACACACACACAGAGAGCTTGTCTTGGTTCGGTAATTTCCTCTAGAGTATCTCTGCACATATTTTCCTATGATGAAATGGCCAGTGGTTTTTATCTGATGCATCAATTTTAAGCAATTGGTAGGCCCTGGCAGAGAGGCAGAAGGCATTCGAAACTCCATCTTTCTGTATGAGGGTGCCTTAATCCATTAACCAAGACTGTCGTGGGCATGGGCAGAGGAAGCCAAGTGACTTTAAATAATGGAGACACTAACATCTAGGATGCTTGTGAGGATGTTGGATATTTGGTCTGGAAGGAGATAAACTGAAGCCTAAGGACAAGTCAAAATATAAGACCCCAGGCAGTGAAATGTCCCAAATAATTATCAAATGAATATCTTGAAAAGTGCAAGACAACGTCATCTCTGGCCTAGGAAGGAATCATACTGGGCAAACAGAAGAACTAGTAGGCATCTTAGAGACCATCTAGGACAGGACAGTGAATGGTTTCTGTCCCTGCTGCCATCTTGGATTTATTTTTAGTGATTCTCAGAATCTTATCTTGAGAAGGATTCTGAGGCTGTGCCTGAATGAAGATGAAAATAGGGCCATGGCTGACTGGTGATGGCTGTGTGGATGTGAGAGCAGAAGAAATTGTGCATGGTTACATGTTTGTCTTTTTCAGTCTAGACCATCACTCTCATTGTATCAATGAGGAAGTAGAGGTTGGGAGAGCTAGAAAGAACTTATCAAGGGTTACACAGTCCAGAGCACAGTGAGAATTAGAATCCCTTCCCTTGGCTCACAAGCAAGTGTTCTTCCTACTCCAGCACACATTCTGTCAGGATTGACAATAAACCATAGTCAATTCTCACAGTGTCTAATATGGAAAAACACCTGATATCAGCCAAATATTGATTTTGCCATCCACAGGCTTGCTGACCTTCACCGGCAGCCATTTGTTTGTTGTACAAACAAGCCTTTGAGCCTGTTTGTTAGTCCTCATGGGGCTTATCTCAATTTTGTCTCTGAATTTTTGCCCTCATTTCTTGAGCACTTACTATGTGCTTAAAGCTTTACATGAAATACCTTCGTCTTCCCCAAAACTTGTGTCTTTGCAAATGAGAAAATTGAGTTCAAGTGGCTTACCCAAGATGGCATAGCTCATGAGTGGTTAGTACCAGGAACAGAACCAGGCACTAACAAATCTTTTCCCTGGTTGCCAGGTCTGGTTGATTGCTTGGGTTCCTGTGTTGTTGTTGTTTTCAACAACCCTGTCTTGAGTCTTTATATGTGGAATACTGTTGGGTGTCAAAAGTCATCAGTGACAAAACTCTCTGCTTGTAGCTCCATTATTGGACAGCAGCTGGTCTTTATTTTTTTTAAGATTTATTTATTTATTTATTCGTGATAGACAAAGAGAGAGAGAGAGAGAGAGAGGCAGAGACACAGGAGGAAGGGGAAGCAGGCTCCATGCCAGGAGCCTGACGTGGGACTCGATCCTGGGACTCCAGGATTGCGCCTTGGGCCAAAGGCAGGTGCTAAACCACTGAGCCACCCAGGGATCCCAGCAGCTGGTCTTTATATGTCAATGAATAATGACTTCTTTTCACTATCACTCACTTATTTCTGAGGCAAACATTAGCTCACGGACAATTCCCAGCAACCCAAACCCCACAGTAGGAAGTCTCCCCACTAAAACACTAAACCCCAAGCCTTCCTTACATTTGTGTGTACTCTAAGAGTTCAGGGTGAGGATCTAGTCTCTGCTACCCTTCAGTGACCTCCCTCAGTGCAGATGAGGAAAAGGACCTAAATTAGTCTGCTAGGACTGTCGCAACTAAGTACCACAAACTGGGCTCCTTAAACAACCAAGATTTATTATCTCACAGTTCTAGAGGCCAGATGTCTGAAATCACGCTGTTGGCAATGTTGGTTCCTTCTGAGGGTTATGAGGGAAAGATCTGTTCCAGCCTTTTCTCATTGGCTTGTAGATTGACTATCTTCTTGCCCACATGCTATTCTTGCTGTATTTTCATATTGTCTTTCCTCTGTACTCATGGCCCAGTGACCAGATTTCCCCTTTTTATAAAGATATCTGTCCTGTTGGATTAGGGCCCACTCTAATAACCTCATTCTAAGTTGATCACCTCTATGAAGACCCTATCTCCAAATGAGGTCACATTCTAAGGTACTGGGGGTTAGAGCCTCAACATATAAATTTTTGAGGGGGCACAATTTAACCCATAACAGCATCTTTCTGGCCCATGCATAATTTGGCAAAGAATGACATGCCACTTTTCCCTGCCTCAACATTTTATTATGAAAGACTTTTACAGTGGCCACTTTAAATCTACCATATTGATTCAATCATTAATATTTTACTATACTTATTTTATCACATACTCTCTGAAGTAATAGCATCTTTGTGTAAAGTAAAAAGAATACGTCTCATACCAGATGGATGTCACCATATACCAGGATGTACCACTTGGCAAGTATAGCATGGCCTGGATTTCAGGGCCCATTATCTCTCCATCAGACATCCATGTGCAGTGAACAACTTGTCCCACCGCCCTTTATGATGAAGACAATTTGCTAAATAAACAGCAGTGCAATAGGATATCTACAAAGCCCTTGTTTCTTCTTATAAAGAAGTTTGAATTAAAAGTTATTCACTGAATTTGCATGGAAATTACACATAGCATAATGTGTAGCCCTGGACTGGCATGTGATTGGAATTTAGTATAAGATGGTTGGATAAAAGAGTGATTAACTTAGTATTAGTTGGTTGAGTAAAAGAATGGTTGACTGAATCTACTTCTTCCTAACTTTAGTTTATGTGAACAATGAGTAGGAGTCAAATATGTATTCAGACACTAAAGAAAGGGGGTGCCCACCAGGAAAAAATACATTTCTAGGGGCAGCTTTGATGGCACAATTATTGAAATGGATTAAGATGACAATTATCCTGAAGCCCTTTGGTTGCCCATTCATGTTGCTTCTGCTGGGTTTCTACTTCCATTTGGGCCTTCACCAGATATTGCCCTGTCCCATGGGAGGACTGTTCCCTGACATGTAATCATAGGGGATTAAAGCTGCTTATTTATGGGGGATTCAGCAGGATCACAATCTAAGGCCAAGAGAGAATCATTGAAGATCCAACCAAGAAGATGAGCAAAACAATATTTATCAGGGCAGTGACTTTAGAGATTGCCGGTGCTCCCCCAGACTAGAGATTGAGTTAATATTAACAAGCCCAAGGTGATGTGGGTTTGTGCAATCCTGGGCCTGGCCACCTCCTCCCCACCTGACAATCCTGTTTGTCCACTCTGCCTCTTGCACCTCAGCTGCCCTCCAGTTAATGCCCAGGGAGGAGGTTGGTAGGCTGAGTCTCCGGGCAACACCAGATGGTGCTGTCACTCTGAAACAAAAATGTC
This sequence comes from Canis aureus, assembly GCF_053574225.1. Taxonomy (NCBI): domain Eukaryota; kingdom Metazoa; phylum Chordata; class Mammalia; order Carnivora; family Canidae; genus Canis; species Canis aureus. The sequence goes on from NC_135619.1 coordinate 66,715,286, forward strand.
AAATGCCACTCTGCTGCATCAGCGTGCTTTCAGTGGGCGCCACTGAGTCTCTGAGTGCAGGGGCATCTGGTATTCAAATCACTATCTTCAAGAAGAGCGGCATGTTAGCCCAGAAGGGACAGTGTATCACAGGGGAGTAAGCTCTCTGACCTCCTCACCTTACCTTCCCTCGCCAATTGATTCCCCTGATCACTGCCTGAGTGACCCAACTAAATGCAGTTATACCCTAGTCACGACCTCACCTAAGGGCCTCCTCACCCACAGCAGCATTTAGCAAAGTGTGTTCCAAGGAACCCTAGAGATGATTCATAGGGAAAAAAGATGGGGCTTCATGGTCAAATAAGTTCGGGAAACACTGCATCTTCTCCCTCCCACTTGGATGGTAATATTTGAAGGATGTTGAGAAGTCACACTTGTCCAGAGTTTTCCAGATCCACTTCACCAAGGACCCTTTTCCCCGATAATACAAACTAACAGCATGGGGAAATGTTTTGGAGGGAATGTCCTCCTTCAGGACAGGCCCCCTTGCTTCTTTGCTTAACAAAGAACTGCTTCCTTGAGCTTCTTCTTGCCCGCCCATCTTCCTAATCTCCTAGAACCTCCTTCCATTTTATTCTTAAATTCATACTTAATACTTTAAAAAATTATTTATTCATTTGAGAGAGAGAGAGCACGCACAAGGGGGGAAAGGAGCAGGAGGAGGGGGAGAAGCAGACTCCCTGCTGAGTGGGGAACCTGATGCAGGGCTTGATCCCAGGACCCTGGGACCATGACCTGAGCTGAAGGCAGACGCTTAACTGACTGAGCCACCCAGACACCCCAATATTTAATACTTTTTAAATATAGAAAACCATAAAGAAGAAAACAAATGGTTTATGATTCTATCACCCACATCTTTTTATGATTCTGTCAAAAAGTAAATCACTTTGTGCCTCTGCTGGATTCCCTCTTGGGGTTCTAGCTCACTTAGAACAAAAGCCAGCCATTACAGGTGTTCAATGTATGACTCCCCCACCCCCACCCCAAGCCAGGGATTGCAGTTAGCATTGTAGCCTCTTCTGTTTCTCTCTCTCTCTCTCTCTGTCTTATATTCTCCCCTATTCTAGGCACACTGCCTCCTTGCTTCCCTTGACCATGCCAGACATTCCTGCCCCTGGGCCTTTGCATCACCTTATTCACTATGCCTGACTGCTCTTCTTTCAGATACCCGCATGGCTTACTTTCTCATATGCCTTGGGTTTCTTGGTGAGGCCTTCCCTGATCACTCTGAGCATGTCTCACATCCAACTCTTCCCATCCCACGTACCTGCATTATTTTTTGCTCTAAGATTTGTAACCTTTCCCTATTCTACACATGGTATTGACTTGCCAGGATTATTGCCTATATCCCCAATTGAGCTCCTGTGGGCAAAGATTTTGTCAGTCTTGTTCACAGCTGCATAGTAGATGCTCAGTAATAATTGTCAGATGAATGAATGTGTGTGTTCACAGGAGAAATCATACTTTGTACACTATTCTGTGTTTTGCTTTTTACCCTATTTTTTATTTTTTAAATTCCTGTGACTTTTTTATTTTATTTTATTTGTATATTTTTTTTATTGGAGTTCAATTTGCCAACATATAGTTTAACACCCAAATTGGCAAAGAAGAAGTCAAACTCTCCCTCTTTGCAGATGACATGATACTCTACATAGAAAACCCAAAAGACTCCACCCCAAGATTGCTAGAACTCATACAGCAATTTGGCAGTGTGGCAGGATACACATCAATGCCCAAAAGTCAGTGGCATTTCTATACACTAAGGATGAGACTGAAGAAAGAGAAATTAAGGAGTCGATCTCATTTATAATTGCACCCAAAAGCATCAGACATCTAGGAATAAACCTAACCAAAGAGGTAAAGGATCTATACCCTAAAAACTACAGAACACTTCTGAAAGAAATTGAGGAAGACACAAAGAGATGGAAAAAATATTCCATGCTCATGGATTAAAAGAATTAATATTGTGAAAATGTCTATGCTACCCAGGGCAATTTACACTTTTAATGAAATCCCTATCAAAATGCCATGGCCTTTCTTCAGAGAGTTGGAACAAATCATCTTAAGATTTGTGTGAAATCAGAAAAGACCCCGAATAACCAGGGGAATATTGAAAAAGAAAACCAGAGCTGGGGGCATCACAATGCCAGATTTCAGGTTGTACTACAAAGCTGTGATCATCAAGACAGTGTGGTCCTGGCACAAAAACCGACACATAGATCAATGGAACAGAATAGAGAATCCAGAAGTGGACCCTCAACTTTATGGTCAACTAATATTCAACAAAGCAGGAAAGACTATCAACTGGAAAAAAGACAGTCTCTTCAACAAATGGTGCTGGGAAAATTGGATGTGCTATCCACGTGCAGAAGAGTGACACTAGACCATTCTCTTACACTAGACACAAAGATAAACTCAAAGTGGATGAAAGATCTAAATGTGAGACAAGAATCCATCAAAATCCTAGAGGAGAACACAGGCAACATGTTTTTTGAACTAGGCCACAGCAACTTCTTGCAAGATACATCCATGAAGGCAGAGAAACAAAAGCAAAAATGAACTATTGGGACTTCATCAAGATAAAAAGCTTCCGCACAGCAAAAGAAACAGTCAACAAAGCTAAAAGACAACCTACAGAATGGGAGAAGGTATTTGCAAATGACCTATCAGATAAAGGGCTAGTATCCAAGACCTATAAAGAACTTTTAAGGGATCCCTGGGTGGCGCAGCGGTTTGGCGCCTGCCTTTGGCCCAGGGCGCGATCCTGGAGACCCGGGATCGAATCCCACATTGGGCTCCTGGTGCATGGAGCCTGCTTCTCCCTCTGCCTGTGTCTCTGCCTCTCTCTCTCTCTCTCTGTGATTATCATAAATAAATAAAAATTTTAAAAAAAGAACTTATAAAACTCAACACCCAAGAAACAAACAATCCAATCATGAAATGGGCAAAATACATGAACAGAAATTTCACCAAAGAAGACATAGACATGGCCAACAAGCACGTGAGAAAATGCTCCTATTTTTTCTTTTAGAGATCTTTCCCTATCAGCCTGTATAGATCTAGTCCTATGACTTTGAAAGACTGCATGACATTCCATAATAGAGATGTACCCAATTTTATGTAGTCATTCCCTTATTGGTGGACATTTAGGGTTTTGTTGTTGGTTTTTGTTGTTGTTTTGTTTCTGTTTTTTTTTTTTTCTCTTCAAACAATGCTGCAATTAAAAAGAACTTTGTTCCCTTACATTTTTTTTTTTTTTTGGTAAATATTTTCATGGGGTGAATTCCTCACAGTGGAATTCCTGAATCAAAAACTTGGATTTTAGGCACCTGGGTGGCTCAGGGGTTGAGTGTCTGCCTTTGACTCAGGTCGTGAGCCTGGAGACCTGGGATGGAGTCCCACATCAGGATCCCCGCAGGGAGCCTGCTTCTCCCTCTGCCGCTGTCTCTGCCTCTGTCTCTGTGTCTCTTATGAATAAATAAATAAAATCTTTTTTAAAAAACTTGGATTTTTTTTCTACTTTTAACTCAATAGATGTCACAAAACTATCTTCCTGTGAGATAACATCCCCCATCTATTGCATGATATCTGTTTCTTCACGTGGAAATCAGTAGAGTATCGTCAACCTTGCACATTTGTGTCGATCTGATAGGTGGCAGGTGGTGCTCTCATTTATGTTTTTTAAATTATGAGTGGGGTTGAGAATTCTTTTCTATTTCCATCGGCCATGTGTATTTATTTTTCTGCATTCTACTTGCTTAAGTCCTTTGCCTGTAATCCTACTGGATTACTTCCTGTCTCCTTAGATTTGAGAGAGTTCTTTAAAGTTAAAATGATCCTCTCTTTGTCATATCACCTACAAAATTTCTCAGTCTGTTCTTTGGCTTTGTTTATGGCATTTTTTGGTATCGCAGGTGAATACATTTTAAAAAAATGAATTAATGTGAAATTATCACTAAAGCCATAGAATTAGGAGTAACAGCTTCATATATCAGGAATTTCACTGGCTTGTTTAGAAAATAGTGGTCATGCAGTTGTCATTACTATTAAATTTAAACCTGATTTGTATCCTGTTGTTCTTCATTGTGGTAAGATACATACAAAATTTGCCATCGTACCATTTTTAAGTGTACGGCTCAGCAATACTAAGGACATTCACATTGTTGTGCAACCATCACGAACGTCCATCCCCAGAGCTCTGCCCATCTTGCAAAACTGAAACTCTGTCCACGGTAAACACTGCCTCCCCATCTCCTCCTCCAACCCCCAGCCCCCACCATTCTGATTTTTTGTCTCTGTGATTTTGATATTCTAGGGATCTCGCAGAAGTGGAATCATACGGTGTTTGTCCTTCTACGACTGGCTTATTTTGCTTCCCCAACTATGTTAAATGGAAGAGGCCAAAGCAGGCATCCTGGGCTTGTTCCTGATCTTGTTCCTGAAGCAAACGTTCAGTCTGTCTCCATTGAGTCTGATTCTAGCTGTAGGCTTCTCATACATGGCCTTCATGATGTTGAGGGTAGCTCCTTTCTATTTCGTTTTTTTTTTTTTTAGTGTTTTTATCATGAGAGGGTTTTGAAATTTTGTCAGATATTTTCTCTGCATCAACTGCGACCATCTTGTGTTTTTTCTCTTCATTCTGTTGATGAGATGAATTATAATGATTGATTTCTGTATGTTACCCCAGGTTGCATTCCAGGAATGAACCCCACTTGGTCCTTGTGTATGATCCTTCTACTGTGCTGTTGGGTTGTCTTTGCTAGTATTCTGTTGAGGAGTTTTGTATCCATATTCATCAGAGATGTTGGTCTGTGGTTTTCTTATAGTGCCATTGTTTGGCTTTGGCATCAGAAGCAATTAAAATAAATAATTTTATTTTACTCTGATTGGCATCAGAGTAATAAGTGAATTAGGAAGTATTCCCTCATAAAAGGAATTAGGAAGTATTCCCTCCTCTTCCATTTTTGGGGAAGAGTTTGTGGAGGATTTATGTGAATTCTTTTTTGTTCCAGGACAGTGACTAACAGATCTCTACATTTCTCAACTCCTACCATGGTAAGTGTGATCACTATCTGTCACCACACAACATTATTACAGTGTTATTGATTGTGTTCCCTATGCTGTATTTGATCTTCTTGACTTACCTGCTTTATAACTGGAACTTTATGCCTTTTAATCCCTTTTATCTGTTTCACCCATCTCTTTATTCCTTTGCACTCTGACAATGACCAGTTTGTTCTCTGTGTTTAAGATTCTGTTTGTGTTTTTGTTTGTCCATTTGTTTTATCTTTAGGTTCCACATAGAAGTGAAATAATATATATTTGTCTTTCTCTGTCTGACTTATTTTACTCAGCATAATACCCTCTAGTCTAACCACGTTGTCACAAATGGGGTGATCTCATTCTTTTTTATAACTGAATAATATTCTACTATATATATGTATATACCACATTTTCTTTATCCCCTCAGCTATTGATGGACATCTGGGTTGCCTCCATATTTTGGCTATTGTAAATAATGCTGCACTAAATGTAGGAGTGTATATATCTCTTCCAATTAGGGTTTTCATTTTCTTTGGGTAAATATCTGATAGTGGAATTACTGGATTGTATGGTATTTCCATTTTTAAGTTTTTGAGGAAAATGTTTTTCCACAGTGGCTGCACCAGTTTGCATTCCCAACAGTACATGAGGGTCCCCTTTTCTCCACATCTTCACTAACACCTGCTATTACTTGTCTTTTTGATACTAGCCATTCGGACAGGTGTGAGGTGACATCTCTTTGTGGTTTTGATTTGCATTTCCCTGATGATGAGTGATGTTGAGCATCTCTTCATAAATCTGTTGGTCATCTGGATGTCTTCTTTGGAAAAATGTCTACTCAGGTCCACTGGCCACTTTCAAATTTAGTACATTGTTTTTTTTGGGGTTGAGTTGTGTAAGTTCTTTACACATTTTGGATATTAACTCCTTATTGGATATGGCATTTGCATATATCTCCTTCCACTCAATAGGTTGGCTTTTTGTTTTGTTGACGGTTTCCTTTGCTGTACAGAAGTTTTTATTTTGGTGTGGTCCCAATGGTTTATTTTTACTTTTGTTTTTCTTGGACATCTGCTAAGGCTAATGTACAAAGGATTACTGTCTATGTTTTCTTTTAGGAGTTTTAATAGTTTCAGATCTCACATTTAGATCTTTAATCCATTTTTAGTTTATTTTTGTGTATGCTGTAAGAGAGTGGTTCAGTCTGTGTAATTCTTCTTTAAATGTCTGGTAAAATGAGACAGTGAAGCCGTGGAGTCCAGGGTTTTCTTCGTTGGGAGATTTTGATTATTGATTCAATTACCTTCCTAGTTACACATCAGGTGTAACTAGTATCATTGTCAATCTTCTATCTCTTTATGATTCATTCTCGATAGATTGTGCATTTCTAGGAATTTCTTTACTGTATCCAGAGTATCAATTCGTTGGCGTTGGAATTTTTCATGGTATTTGCCTTTACCCCTTTACACTTGGAAACTGAATGGGAAAAAATCAGAAAGGAAGTCAAGCCATGAGGGACTTTTAACTCTGGAAAATAAACTGAGGGTTGCTGGAGGGGAAGTGGGTGGGGAGTTGGGATAACTGGGTGATGAGCGTTAAGGAGGGCGTGTGATGTCATGAGCCCTGGGTGTTATATGCAACTGATGAATTACTGAAAACTACATCTGAAACTAATGATGTATTTATTATGTTGGCAAATTGAATTAAAAAAAAAAAGAGGGATGTCTAGGTGGCTCAGTAGAGAGTGTCTGCCTTTGGCTCAGGGTGTGATCCTGGGTTCCTGGGATGGAGTCCCGCATTGGGCTCCTCATGGGGAGAACTGCTTCTCCCTCTGCCTGTGTCTCTGCCTCTTTCTCTGTGTCTCTCATGAATAAATAAATAAAATTTTTTTAAAATGTTCCCTCTTTCATTTCTGATTTTAATTTTTGATTCTTCTCTCGTTTTTTCTTAGCCAGTCTAGCTAAAGCTTTGTCCATGTTGTTGAATTTTTCAAAGAACCAACTCTTGGTTTTGTTGATTGTTGCTATTGTTTCTTTTAAAAAAATTCTTTATTTTGTTTATTTCTGCTTCAACCTTTATTATTTTCTTCCTCTGCTAGTTTTGGGTCAGTTTGTTCCCTTTTTTCCCCCTAGTTTCTTAAGGTGTGAAGTTAGGTTGTTGATCTGATTTTTCCTCTTTGTAATGTAAATGCTCACAGCTACAAATTTCCCTCTGAGTACTGCTTTGGCTGCATCTTGTGAGTCTTGGCTTGTTGTATTTTCACTTCCATTTAATTTCTAATTTCACTTCCAAATAGTTTCTAATTTCTCTTGTGACCTCCTCTTTGACCGATTGGTTGTTTAAGAATCGTAATCTCCATAAATTTCTAGATTTTCCAGGTTTCCTTCTGCTACTGATTTTTTAGTTTTGTGCTTGGAAAAGTACTTTGTATGATTACAGTCTTTGCAAATTTCCTAAAACTTGTTTTGTGGCCTAATATATGGTCTACCATAGAGAATGTTCCCTGGGCACTTGAAGAAAATGTCTATTGTGCTGTCATTGGGTGGAGTGTTTTGTGTATATTTATTAACCCAGCTAGGCTCTAGTATGATTCAAGTCATTCTTCTCCTTAATGTTCTCCTTTCTGATTTCCTATTGATTATTGGAAGTGGATTATTGAATCTTCTATTACTGGGTTGCTATTTCTCCCTTCAAGTCTATCAATGCTTGCTTCACATATTTAAGAGCTCTGATGCTGGCTGCATAAATATTTATAATCACTATATCTTCTCAGTGAAGTGAATGACATATTTTGTTGCCATACAGTTTGCATTTTATAAAGTCAAATATATCAAGTCTTACTTTTATGACTTATGAGTTTTCATCTTGTTTAGAGAGACCTTACCCACTTTGGCATCAAAAGATGCATTAACCAATGCTTCCTTCAAGGGCATTGTTGTTTTTTAACAACAATGTTGTATTGTTGTAATGTTGTTTTACCGTGTGATCTAACCAGAGTTTCAAACACCAATATTTACTGTGGGTGTGAGTCTTTAACACTCTGTCTGATTGTGAACAATCACAATCCCCCTGGGGAGCCCTGAGCACAGTGCCCCCAGACCGGGCATGAGTGTAGACCCCAGAGCTTCTTCCTTGTTGAATGATCTACCTGGCTTAGTCTCTTCTCTTTCCTCTTTGCTTGTCACACTCCTACCAATACCTAAACAATTAATTAAGTATCCTGACCCACTTTCAGAGAAGCCCATCTCCTGCCATTGCTGACTTTCCATGTCTGTTATTAAACTGTGGGTTTCAGCCAGCATTTCATCTTGCCTAGCACAGTGCCTGGATGATGTACATGCCCAATGCATATGAATTAAGTAAATACATGAATCTTACTACGATCCAGACCCCACACATATAGAGGAGACCTCAAGATAAGAAGATTAGGGACGTGCTCCTCACACTCATGCTTGGGCCAGGTCCACAATTCTTTAATGTCATCTAGGGAGGGGGCCTGACCTGAAAGAGAATGGTTGAACCCAGAAAGCCAGTCATTTCTGCATGGGGTTCACCATCTTTCCCATGAAGAGAGGAATGTTGGTGTTCTCATCCTTGATGATGACTAAGAAGGGCCAGTTGAACAAGATGGACAGATGCTTAGACCAGGTGTTCTCTTCTGAAGGGATGACTCCAGAATATTCTGTTACATTCTCATCGATGCTCAGCATAGCCTTATGCATGGCCTGGAGGGAAGAGAAGACGGACCTGTTTGAGGCAGAGACAGGCTTCACCATCTCCCACCCAGAGCGGGGAACAAAGCCCAATGTGATGAGATGAGAGCTGTTCTGGGGCCTCAAGGAGGGGATCTTTCCAAAGCCCCATTGAAAACTTGGGTATTCCTAGCATTTCCTTGAAATAAGACTGAAAACAATGACAAATGAGCAGAATTGCTGGCTGGGTGTCTACCATTTGAGCATTTTTATTAAAGGATCACAACATTCACAACTGAATCATCATGCTGTAGTAGAAAAAATATGACTTTCCATCACAAGGATCTGGGTTTAAATCCCATTTTTCCCCCTAACTAACTGTGTCACTTCAAGGAGATGACTACTCTTCTCAAAACTCTGATTTCCTATATGAGAAAATGAGACCTATCCCGTATGGACTCCCAGGACTACTAAGGTGCTTCATGTGAGGAGCCTCAGTAGCATAGGTGCTCAATAAACATATGTGAGTGCATAATGCATGTGTGCGCCTGCGTATGCATGTGTGTGTGTGTGTGTTTATGTGTATGTGTGAATGGGACCTAATAAGTCAGAGTTCTTTCTCTAGTAATTATGGGTCAACTGGTTACCTAACATCTTTGAGGACACTTCTCCTTAACCATTTTCCCCTATGGGTCTGGCTCCTTCTCTGTGTCTCATGATCATACCCAGGCCTCTCTCCTTCCTGGCAGGTCCTTCCCCATCCACGGCCTCCCTCCCTGCAGGCACACAGGCCTTCACCACCTTCCCAGGCCTCTTCTGACTCCACTGGCCGACCCTCACTTCTCCTTCCTCACCAGCCTCCACCGCCTCCCTGGGAAGCAGCCACAGCCTCAGCAGGGAGACTTCCCTGACCTTCATCCCAATGGCTCCTGCCTTGGTTCCAGTTTCAGATGTCCAGTGCCCTGGGGCCCAGGACTCGGAGAGGGACTTTCCCTGTGCCTGGTCCACACCAGCACTCAGATCCCAGCCGGCAATTGAACTGTGGTTGTGTCTTTGGTCACCTGCAACTTTCCTGAATAAATGGCCTCCCTAGGTGAAATCCCTCGTTAACTCAGACTCAGTGGTTGGCCAATAGCTCCTGGTGTCACTGACACAGGGGACAAAAGTCCTTTGAAATCCCTGAGCCCAAGCCTGTCTTTGTAAATATGGGTCCATGGAGGCCCAAAAGAGGGAAAGCCCTGGCCAAAGATGACACAGAGGGTCAGTGACACAAGCACAGAGGAAATCCCCAAAATGCTAGAAGCTCTTGAGGCCACCTCCTCCAGGGTCACCTGCCCACACTCCTGTTTGAGTGGCTCCAACGGCCCTCCTGGGGGACCTCAGTCTGCAGGTGTGCTTGTGTCCCTCTGTCCCTTCCCCCAGACCCCCTGTGAGCTGTATCCTTGGACACCTGGCGACAACTCACCTTGGACAGCATCAAGGGCCCTTCCTCAGTGTCTCAGAGAGGTCAGCCTCGGCGCTGAAGACCTTGGTGATGCCCATTTTGCTCAGGACGCTTTTCAGATCGTAGGTTCCAGAGATGGACAGTTTGGGCAAGCGCAAACTGGCAGACCTGTCAGGACGGTTGGGAAACAAAGGGGTTTCACAGTTGAGTGCTTCATTTCTGGCTGTTTCTCCCGCTCAGTGGCCCCTCTCCCTGTCCACACGAAGACTGGGGTGTGCATGGGTTTATCCTATTTCTAGCTTCTCCAGCCCCTGGGGCAAGAGAAACACAGGGGTGGGCTTGTCCTGTAAAGTCTCAGGCGCTGTGTCCTGCCTCCTCTGAGCAGCCCTCCAAGGCACTCCCCTGGGGAGCCCTGAGCACACTGCCCTGCAGGGTCAGGTGCCTCCAGACCAGGACTTCTCCGGGGGGAACATCGGTGTGGTGCGGGTGGCGGGGGACATTAGCTCAGTGAGGCATGTGTGAGTACAGGGGCTGAAAGCTCAGCTGTCCCCTCCCAAGGGGACAATATGTGGTCCCAGAAGGGTCTTCCAGAGTGAGGAGGAGGCTTGACTTGACCAGATCTGGGATGTGCCCCACCTGGTTCTCCTTCCTCGACCTTGGTGCAAGGAGCACAGGACTGGGGGGCAGGGCTGGGGGTAGGAGAGGTCTTCAAATGCTCTTTCAAGCGTAACTTTATGCTCCTTGTATTTTCACATTCACTGGTGTGTGTGCGTGTGTATTGTGCGTTGTTCCTGATAGTAACTGTGTTCATTCTTCTTGCAATGTCTTTGATTCCTTTTGCGTGTTCATGCACCTCATGCATACGTGCAAATGCGTTGTGGGGCACACACGATAGAGCGTTCCCGGGGCTTGGGTACCACACGGCTAGGAGCTGTGCACTAGTCCGGGCTTCAGGCTCTCGTGTCGCTTCATTCCGGGGACCTCATCAAACCACCCCGGTCTAGCGACAGAGGAACCCAGACCTTGCTCTGTGTCCCCCTTCTCGGTTCCCTGAGGCATGTGCTAGCCCTGGGACAGGGGAGGGCCGTGTCCACGGTGGGGCAGGGAGTCCCCCCGGAACAGGCCTGGAGCCCTGTGCCGTGTGAGTGTTGCGGGCCCGTGTCTGGAGCACGGACTCGGGCACAGTGGTGCGGCCCCCGGGGTGTGTGTCCAGCCTCCCCGCCTGGCCAGGCCTGCCGTGGCCGCTCCCTGGTCATTCTCCAGTTTGAGGATCACCTGGCTTGTCTTTTTTCCAGGAACTTGGCCAGGACCTCCTTGGCCAGCTTGCTCTCCAGCTGCTGCCTCTTCCTGAGGTTGGGCAGGTCAAGAAGGTGCTGACTCTGCCCTGGCAGCTCTGCCTCAGCAGCCAACTGGAAAGCTCCTTTTCCCAGTGGAGGTCAAACATGCCCAGGCGGCTCATCATGAGCACCTTGATTTTGGTGTTTTCACTCACGTAGAAGTTTCCTTCCACGATGTGCTCAAACTTGAAGTTATCCTCCCATTTGCCTGGAAAGTTGAAAGTGGGAGATGTGCATAAGCGTGCCAGGAGGAGTGCCCAGGTCAGGCGCTTGTCTCTGAGGCTCAGCTGCATCACCTGTCAATTGGGGTTACAAGGATCCCATCAGGTTACTGAAAGGCTTCATGGGCTTGTACTGAGGCTAGAGGAGGTTCTAGAATGTATATACTGCAGAAGCCACATGGCACCAACTTGGGTGGACAGAGCAAGCATTTTGATGTGGATTTGATGTTGGCTTGTGGATGGCCTGAAGATGATTAACGAAAATTATTAGGTGTAGTTGGAAACTCCCGAAGTCCTACTCAGCACCTCACTGTCCACATACCCCTGCCCCTTTTTGTGGGAGGTTCTTGTCATTCAGGGAATCCCTCTCGCCCCCACTCCAAGGCTTTTCCTGGACCACTGTGCAGGACGCAGGTGCCTGGGCAGTTGCCTCTGACCCCCACGTCAAGAGAACCTCCTGTCTGGGCAAGTCAGAGTGGGAGGGTGCCTCAGGGACCCCTGCGCCCAACTCTCCCATTGGACAGAGATGGACACTGAGGCTGGAGAGGGGCCAGACCTTCCAGAAGCCCTCCAGCAGAGCCAAGAGACCTACCCACCCTGGCCCCGGGCTCTCCATCATCCTGTTGCCTCCAGAGCGAGGAGCCCGCACAGTGAAGGAGGCAGCTCTGGCCTGGCTCTTCCCTTCCCTGCCCCAGCCCCTGTTCCTCTACCTCACAGTGCCCTCTGAAGCCTCCCAGGCCCCCCACATGGCCATCCCTTAGGGAGGAGGTCAGGCTGGGTTTCAAGGTCAGCTGAGCACCTGCTGTGTGAGCGTGAGATCCCGTGTTCCTTGTAAGGTGTTCAGTCCCCACAGAAACCTGACAACAAGGGTACTATCATGCCCTTATTGCAGAGAGGAAGCTGGAACCTCAAAGTGGTGCAATGACTTGCCCACAGTCACGTAGCTAATAATCAGCAGAGGAAGGATTGGAAACCTGGTGTTTCTGACTCCAAAGCTGTCCCTCCTCCCACTGCACTGGCGTTGTCACAAATGTGACCCAAGAAACCTCATTCCCTCCTACACTCTCCTAAAGCTGCTTATTTGACCTCCCTCCTTGGTAGAGATTGACAGGGCACAGTGGGACATTAAAGGCTCTGAAAAATCCTGCAGAGAAGATGACAATAAGACTGTCCAACTTGTCATCTCCTGACCTTAGTTGATCACAGAAAGTATGACAGTGGTTGTGTGTGGGGAAACTGAGTCACGCATGCAGAGATGCACCGCCATATCCCCCATCCTGCACTTCCCAGTAAAGCTTAGACTTGTTAGAATATTTTTGCGTGTTTCCTTTCAAACCAGCTCAGGCTGGTGGTAAAACCTATCGTGAAAGAATGTAATTCACCAGAATAAGAGTTGTGTCTCTGTCAAGATCTTGGACCAAATCCACAATTTTTCCTTGGGTTCCCTTCTCTATGTACTGGTTGATCTGTTTCGTGGCCTCCTCTGTGTCTCTGAAGTTGACGGAGAAGTGATACAGCTTTGTGACATCCTCCAAAAACTCATGCACTTGCTTCAGATTTTTATCCATGAATAACACACTTGTGCTGGTCAGCTGGAACTGGCTGGCTGACAAGTTGAAGGTGTCAAGGAAATGCTGCAAGCATTGTGGGTATTGGCCTTAGCTGTCTCCTTGAAGTTAAAATCTAGGCCCTGTAGGATCTGGGTGCCAGTGTTCCCTTTGGTCCCCAGGGAGAGCTTTGTGAAGGCTGTAGCGATGCTCACGGGGGAGAAGAAGATGTTGTTGTTGGATTTTGGGGCCAGTCTGCGGTACAGGCTGAAGGCAAAGTTGTCCAGTTTGGTGGCTATGTTGGGGAAGCGTCCATGCTGATGGAGACTGTGATCCTGCCTGGGGGCGAGCAGGGAGCCAGGAACCTGATAGCACAGACCTGCCAGCAGGATGAGAACCCAGGGGATGGAGGATGGCATTGTCCTGCAAGAGAGGGAGAGAGGGAGAGAGGGAGAGAGGGAGAGAGGGAGAGAGGGAGAGAGGGAGAGAGAGAAGGGGCACCCGCCCAGGTCAGGCCACGCGGTTGAGTCCCCCGGCCGCTGACTGACACCATGTAGAACACAGAGTTTGCTGAACCTCTCCTGTGTCCCGGCCCCGGCCAAACACTTTCCTATGTCCTCATCACAGGACAGAACAGTAGCAAGGCCCTCGCAGGGCTCGCCACGTGCCGACCCCCGTTCTAGGCACTGCGCCGTCTCATCTCGTTGCCCTCTTGTAATGACCTATGACCTGGGACAGTTGTCCATTCTCTGATGAGGAGACCGAAGGCCAGAGAGGTTTAAGCCACCTGCCCAAGGCCACAGAGCAGGAAAGTAGCAGGAGGAGAATCACAGACCCGGGCCAGCTGGGTGATGGGAGTTCACGCTCTTGACGGCCGTACAACCACCTGCAGTGGCCCTTGCCCTGTGTGCAAGCGCCATGCTCCTGTTTTGCATAATGGGAAATTGAGGCACAGGAAGCATGATGTACAGGTGCACGATTACCCAGGAAGCAGGTACAGGGATGACTGGATCTGGAATAGTCCCCCGTTGGCCCCCATTGGCATGAGGCTGTTGTCCGGAAGGGGTAAGCACTTGCCCAGTGACACAGAGACAGAAACCCAACCTGGCTGACTGTGGCCCAAACTCTCCCTGACTCCCTACACTTCCTGCTCCCTTTCCTTGCAGCTGCTGCTGCCCTCGGGTAGAGGCATCTGAGCCTGGCGTGGATTATGATCTGACCCTACAATGTTCCGAGTCTGGGGGATGCTGCTGACAAAAGCACTGAGGCCCCTTCACCTCACGGTGCTCAGAGGCATTAACTTCTGTTTCGATGACTTGGGGCTTGGAGAGCACGCAGTTCAGGGACTTTCTGAAGGCCACACGGCTGGCCAAGCAGCGCTGGCACCAGGCAGGTCTGCAGGCTTTGTGCCTGGTGCTCTGTACAAGGTCAGGTTCGCCTGATAACTACCTCCCTGAAGCGGGAACTTGGCTGCTTCTGAGGCTGAGCACAGCGGGAGTCAGGGGTCTCAAGCTCAGTACCATTGATACTCTGAGCTGGAAGATTCTATGCTGTGAGGGGCTGTCCCGTGCATTAGAGGATGTTTAGACGCATCCTAGACAAAACTTGATGCCAGTAGCAATGTCCCCACTTGCAGGTATGACAATCAAAAAATTGTCAGACGTTTCCAGTGTCCTCTGGGGTCAAAGTGCCCTTGTGCAGGGGGAGGAGGGATTCAAGGCCGTGTGTCCTTGGGAGGCCTCCTTTTCCCTAGGTGGACAGACGTCTCATTTCAGAGCAGGTCTGGGTCAAGTGAGTTCATTGTTCATTGGGGCACAGAGTCCACTGGTCCCAGTTAGTTTGGGGTGTCCATGCTTCTTGGGTGGGAGCCCTGTCAGCGGGGAGGTCTCAGGATTCTGCTATGACATTTTGTGGCAGGCTTTCAGGACACCACAGCAAATCTCCTCACCTGACACTCAGATGCCCCTGTGTTTCTTCTGCCCTGGGAGTTTTATGACAAGCTCTTCTGAGTGTCAGGGCTGTTCCTCCCAAACACTCACGCACAGCTATAGCCCCTAGGAGCCTTTCTTGAGCTGGCCTCACGATGAGTCCCAGATCTAAGCCCCCAAATCGTCTGTGGTCCCCACAGCCAGCTCACCTACACCCCTGGACACCACCCGAGTCCCTGCCTGTGCTTGGATGGCAGCGGCTTTGGAGACGCTGGACCCTCAAGGGGACAGAGGGGTGACGTGGTGGGGAGGAAGTGGTTAAAAGCCCACTTTTTAGCTTCAGACAGACCTGGGTTCTAACCTGCTTCGCTCATTCACCAGCTGCGGACCCAGAGCAAAAATTTTTCATCTCTCTGATCCTCCTCTTTAAAATGAGATTGTTGGAGATGCGAGGGAAGCCGGGCTAGCGGTCAAAACTCACGGCCAGAAGGGACCCGAGAGATCCACTTTTGGGGGGAAGAGGGTGGTGGGTTTTGCAAACGAAAACTTTTACAATCAGTAAGGGGCCAACGAGTGGGAGAAGGGCCATGAACCTAGATAAGAAAGGGGAGGAGGTGACAGACAAGATAGCAGGGTTATCTGAGGAGTTAATGAATACACTTCAACCTTGCAGAGGAGGAGTTCCAGTGACAAGACCAAGGCCAAGGTCCACTGTGCGGGGGGTGGGGGTGGGGTGCAGGGAGTGGTGGGGGGGGACCATGGGCCATCCTTTGGAAATCTGGGGAGCAGGCTACCCTGGGGGAAAGCTAAAAGGGCATGGGCATTCTCCAGTAAGATAGTTAAGTGAAGGGCATGGAATCTACAGGGCAAGGTCAAGGACTCTGGCTCTGGCTGGAGTTGAAAAGGAGCCACGTAAGACAGAAGGATCCCGACGCATGTTGGAGAAGCGTGTTGAGGAGCATGGAAGGGACCCTCCAAGGGGACTTGTCCCTGCCACCTGCAGGTGGGAGAGACACAGGTGAAGACCACCTGGACCACAGGGTCCTTTCCAAACCTGGGGAGGGTGGGAGAAGGCGAAGGCAATCCCCCAGCAGCCCCACCCAGCAGCATGCATCGCGATAGCGGGCCTACTATGTGCTGGGGGCCTTTGAATGGCGCGATTCCATCCTCCCCACTGGTGGTGCTGAGCAGAACGGCCAAGGCTCCGCTGCCTGCCTGCCAGTCCTGAGCCCGGCAAATCAGAGCCAAACCTATCGGTGCCTCAGTTTGCTCCTCTGCTGAGTGGACATAATAATCCTGTCACAGGGGCCCCCGCCTCGCTGACCATGTCAGCTCAGGAGGAGGCTGATGGGAAGGGACTCACTCAGTAGAATGCACTGGTTGCCCAGAGAGGCTGGCTGGGCTGGCCGCTCACTGCAGGTGTCTCGCAACGGCTCCTGGGGCTTCCCTTATTTATAGGGCAGTCTCAGGGGACTGGGACACCAAGTCCTGTGGGCCCACAACCACGTCCACTGCAGGAAATCAGCCTGGGGGGCTTCCAGAGTGCAGCCTGGGCATGCCTGATATCATCAGAGGGCCTTGCTGTTCTCCTTTGAAATGGCCTAGTCCAGCAGAATCAGCAGGTGCAAGAGCCATCAGAAGGGTAGGGTGCTGGGAGCCCCATGGCCATGCAAGACTAAGTATTTATTTCGTCTTGATGCTGTCCTCACAGAGCTGTTGAGAGGAGAAAATGAATTATAATCCCCCCAGAGCCTAGAATTGTGTCTGATACATGATTGACCTCTGCTGAGCATCAACCGTCTGATGTCACTGGACTTGTGACTGCCAGGGACTCAGCCCTTGGAATCTTCACATTGGGAGCTGGAGTCCATGTCCTTTGGGCTTCAAAGTCTGTCTGGGCAGACAGGAGGTGACGGGCACCTGCCAAGTGCCGAGGCTCAGGAGAATCATGGGGAAGATCTGCACTGGGCTGCCCTGAGGTGCTTAGTATCTTAAAGAATATCAAGACCCTTGGAACCTTAGTGCTCCCATTTTACTGGTGAGAAAAGCGAGGCTCCCAGAGGGGTGGTGACTTCCCCAGCATCCAGGGCATGTTAGTTTGTGGTAGAGCCGTGACAAGATCCCAAGGCCATCTGACCCCCAGCTCAGGTCTTCACGAACAAAATGTGCAAATATCTGTCGTTCATCCCTCTGCTGATTTTCTGCCCCCAAATCAAGAGTCAGAGGAAGTCAGACATGTGCGTAAGCAATCAGAGAGATTTCTTTTACTCTGCCCTTACCAACCCTCCTGAAATGCGGCCCGAGTAATACAGCGCGGAAGTGACTTCCGGCACAGGGAGTGGGCACCTGTCGTGGAAAGGCAGCTTTGACTTCTAAGAACAAATGTCCCTGGTCACTGGCTGTCAGCCCCGCTGGGGCCAGGCCCTCCCTGCAGGACTGTCTGTCCCCCTGTTACCTTGGGCCCCGGGGACTCAGCCCTGCCTCCCAAGAGTCTCCGGCACCTGCTCACCTGGGCAGAGCCCTTGGCCACCATGCCTCAGCTGGCGTTAGGCCAGACAGGTGCATCCAGTGTGGACCGGGAGGTTGGACTCGCCCCTGAGATCTGAGATGGACGGGACAGCCTGGGCCTGAGCACGGCACCTGATATCTAGGCCTGTGCCGGGCAGATCGTCTAACCTCTGTCCGTAAATGGGGGATAATGAATTGTAGCCTGTGTCCTTCGGGGATTGGGCTTGAGGGTCAGCCTAGACAGTGAATGCAGTTCAAAGAACAGGCAGAGCAGAAGCTTCTCCTGTCCTCTTACCACAAGGCTGCCTTGATGGTTTGCCCACCCGGGAATGGACCCTGTTGGTTCCCAGGAGCCAGTCAAGTGCTCCCTGGGGACTTGAATTGGGTTTCTGCCACCAGAGCCCAGACACATGTAACTGCAGGCCATTCTCTGAAGTGGAATGATGGTTTCTTAGGTGAGTGCCCTCAGCGCATCCACCTTCTTGGTCTTTCCCTGGGCTCCAGGGGTCCAGCTGGCCTTTGCATCTGCTCCCTCCCTCCCCAGTGTGGGTGTGTGCAGTGTGATGCAGCCTGTTTGCTGAAGGCTGTGAGCTCTTCAACCTCCGGTGGGAAGGGCTCCCACAAGTCAGCTGCTTTCCCTCCGGGGCAGAGGGTGTTTTGTCGTGCAGGTGTCCTCGGCAGGTGGCTATGCCCCCCAGCATTTCTCACAGTGGGGCAGGAATCTAGCTTGTGGTTGTCTGGGAGGGAGCGTGGGTGATGCGGTGAGGTGTGCAGGGACAAGTAGCGCTCCCAAAGCCAGCTCTGCCACTTATTAGCTCCGTGACCTTGAGCAAGACAGGCAGCCTTTCTGAGCCTCAGTTTCTTCCTCTGGAGAATGGGCACATGAGAGCAGAGCCGCTCCACAGCGCTGCTAGGAGGAGGAAACGGGAAAATGCCTGCTTAGCCCCTAGCAGGGCACCAGGCTTACAGGGGAGCTCATGAATGTCACCAATGTCGTCCCTTACATCGACACCTGGCTCTGCTCCCCTTTGAAAGGTGTTTTGAGTCCCTGCTTGGAAGCATACACCAACTCGAAATGGGTGTTTAACCGTGATGAAGATGCGAGGCCCAGAGAGGCTTGGCGACTTTGCTAACGTCACACAGCTGGGACGCTGCCAACTCTGAACTTGCTCTCACTCTGGCCTCATTCCAGGTGTCTGACAACGGTTGTCTAGGGCATGGAACTTGCGCAGGTTCGCAGTGTCCAGCCAGAGAAAAATCAGGACGACATTAGACTTCCCTGGGAGGCAGCTGAATTTTTATCCATTATATTGAATTATGTGGAGTTGCACACATGTAGCCATTCTGACTTAAAAGGTTTAAATATTAAATAAATAAATAAATGATTTAAATATCATATGATTCCACCCAGTTGTGTAGATATACATTCGGTCCCCATGAGTGACTTAGGTGGGAATTACTGTTTTTTTACGGGATGGGGCAGTCCTTCCCAGGGACAAGGGCTCCCTCGGGCTGGGTTCCTGCAGGACCTCCTGACCGCCGTAATAACCCTTCAGTGGGGACTCTGTAGGATGAGAAAGAGCCACATGGCCCTTAGTGAAAGGGCTGCTCCTGGGATGGCCACTAGCTGTGGTGTGGGAGTTGTGGTTTCCCTCTGAGGACCAGGGGGAGGGCCACGGGGCAGGATCAAGGCAATATGAAAAATGTCTCCTGTCAGAGCTTAGTCAAGGGAGGGCAGGTAGGGCTAGTGGGGCTGATGGCCTACTTCCCCTCCCACGACCATGAAATCATTGTAATAACTTTGCAGAGCCACAACTTGGCCACATGATTGGGAAGAAGACGACACACAGGGTAAGTGTCTTGGAGGGTGGGGCTGGCAGTTCGGGATGAGTCTGAGCAGGTGACGCAGACCAGGACCCAGAGACCCACCTGGAGAGAAGAGGAAGTGGAAGACCGGTATTGTGTCTGAAGGTCCCTGAGCAGAGACAGAAGGACAAAGACGGAAGATGTGTATTCCCAGTCTAGCCCCATGGAGAAAGTCTCCAGGAAGAATCAACCCTGGGGGGGTGCCTGGGTGGCTCAGGTGGTTAAGCCTTTGCCTTCAGCTCAGGTCATGGTCCCAGAGTATTGAGATCAAGCCCTATGTTGGGCTTCCTGCTCAGCAGGGAGTCTGCTTCTCCCTTCCCTCTGCCTCCCCGCCTGCTCATACTTTCTCTCTCTCTCTCTGTCAAATAAATAAATAAAATCTCAAAAGAAAAAAAAAAAAAGAATCAACCCTAGCTTTTGGCAGGAAAGACCTTTGAGTGATGGGAGCCCAAGCTTAGCTTAGGTGACAGGGTGGGATGAGAAGGGGACCGAATATTGTCTCTTTACGGCTGGAGATGGGGCAGCTCCGAGCCCCTGTGTGAGCTGAAGGCTCTGGGAGCCACAGGGAGGCAGCCTCGTGGTCGGTGCTGGCAGCCCTGCAGGCCGAGGGGCTCTCAGGGGGGGTCACTCTGCACACAGCGGGCCTGGGGGGCTTAGCAAGAGGAGGAGGCTGGTGGAGGTGGGAGCTGCAGGTTGGTATCTGAGCCCTTGCCATGCCCCTTGGGGATTCCCAGGTAAGATTCGAGCCTAGAGCTTTTCCACAGTGACTGGGGCAAAGGCAACCCTTCCTCCCAGCCTCGCAGGGCACCCGGACAGTGTAGACGCCTCATGCAGAATAAGACAGCAGGTGCACAGTGATGGCTGGGACCTCCCCCCCACCCCCACCTCTGCCTCTCGCCTCCTGGGGTTGGAGACAGAGACTCAAGACATGAGGGGCTGAAGGAGTCACATGTCACACTGGAGCCTGGGGTGGGTCACTCTTTAATGGTATCTGGAAGGGACCTGACCCACAAGGCAGTTACTTTTGGGTGGGGTTCACCACCTTTCCCATGAAGAGGGGACTCTTGGTGTCTCTGTCGACGATGATGATGAGGAAAGGCTTGTTGAAGTCGACACTGGGCGGCATGGACATGGGGATGGCTTCCAGAAAGGTGGCTCCCGCAGCTTCAGTCCCTTTCTCGTCGATGGTCAGCACGGCCTTGTGCAGCCCCTGTGGGGATGGAGCACAGCAGGCTGATCTGAGTGGGGTGCTCCCCTTCCCTGGCCTGGGAGCAGGGCCCAGGGAGGGGCTCACTCAGGCCTCTCTCCCTCCTGGCAGGTCCTTCCCCATCCACGGCCTCCCTCCCTGCAGGCACACAGGCCTTCACCACCTTCCCAGGCCTCTCCTGACTCCACCGGCCGACCCTCACTCTCCTTCCTCACCAGCCTCCACCGCCTCCCTGGGAACCACAGCCTCAGCAGGGAGACTTCCCTGCCCTTCGTCCCCATGGCTCCTGCCTCGGTTCCAGTTTCAGATGTCCAGTGCCCTGGGGCCCAGGACTTGGAGGGGGACCTTCCCTGTGCCTGGTCTACACCAGCAGTCAGATCCCAGCCTGCCGTTGAACTGTGGTTGTGTCTTTGGTCACCTGCAATTTTCCTGAATAAATGGCCTCCCTAGGTGAAATCCCTCGTTAACTCAGACTCAGTGGCTGGCCAATAGCTCCTGGTGTCACTGACACAGGGGACAAAAGTCCTTTGAAATCCCTGAGCCCAAGCCTGTCTTTGTAAATACGGGTCCATGGAGGCTCAAAGGAGGGAAGGCCCTGGCCAAAGATGACACAGAGGGTCAGTGACACAAGCACAGAGGAAATCCCCAAAATGCCAGAAGCCCTTGAGGCCACCTCCTCCAGGGTCACCTGCCCACACTCCTGTTTGAGTGGCTCCAACGGCCCTCCTGGGGGACCTCAGTCTGCAGGTGTGCTTGTGTCCCTCTGTCCCTTCCCCCAGACCCCCTGTGAGCTGTGTCCTTGGACACCTGGCGACAACTCACCTTGGACAGCATCAAGGGCCCTTCCTCAGTGATCCCAGAGAGGTCAGCCTCGGCGCTGAAGACCTTGGTGATGCCCATTTTGCTCAGGACGCTTTTCAGATCGTAGGTTCCAGAGATGGACAGTTTGGGCAAGCGCAAACTGGCAGACCTGTCAGGACGGTTGGGAAACAAAGGGGTTTCACACGTTGAGTGCTTCATTTCTGGTTCTTTCTCCCACTCAGCGGCCCCTCTCCCTGTCCACACGAGGACTGGGGTGTGTGTGGGTTTATCCTATTTCTAGCTTCTCCAGCCCCTGGGGCAAGAGAAGCACAGGGGTGGGCTTGTCCTGTAAAGTCTCAAGTGCTGTGTCCTGGCTCCTCTGAGCAGCCCTCCAAGGCACTCCCCTGGGGAGCCCTGAGCACACTGCCCTGCAAGGTCAGGTGCCCCCAGACCAGGACTTCTCCGGGGGGAACATCGGTGTGGTGCGGGTGGCGGGGGACATTAGCTCAGTGAGGCATGTGTGAGTACAGGGGCTGAAAGCTCAGCTGTCCCCTCCCGAGGGGACAATGTGTGGTCCCCAGAAGGGTCTTCCAGAGTGAGGAGGAGGCTTGACGTGACCAGATCTGGGATGTGCCCCACCTGGTTCTCCTTCCTCGACCTTGGTGCAAGGAGCACAGGACTGGGGGGCAGGGCTGGGGGTAGGAGAGGTCTTCAAATGCTCTTTCAAGCGTAACTTTATGCTCCTTGTATTTTCACATTCACTGGTGTGTGTGCGTGTGTATTGTGCGTCCTTCTGGATAGTAACTGTGTTCATTCTACTTGCAATGTCTTTGATTCCTTTTCCGTGTTCATGCACCTCATGCATACGTGCAAGTGCTTTGTGGGGCACACACGATAGAGCGTTCCTGGGGCTTGGGCGCCGCACGGCTAGGAGCTGTGCACTAGTCCGGGCTGCAGGCTCTCGTGTCGCTTCACTCCGGGGACCTCATCAAACCGCCCCTGTCTCGTGACAGAGGAACCCAGACCTTCCTCGAGGCGCCCCCCAACGTGCACTGGGCTGCTGCTCTTCCAGCCGGGTCCCGGCGGGCCCTTCCCATCTAGCCCTGAGCTCTCCGGCCTCTAACTCCACAGCCACGCTCCCCTTGCCCGCAGCCCATGTCCCCCTTCTCGGTTCCCCAGGGCAGGTGCTGGCCCTGGGACAGGGGAGGGGCAGTGCCCACTGGTGGGGCAGGGAGTCCCCCAGGAACAGGCCTGGAGCCCTGTGCCACATGAGTGACACAGGCCTGTGTCTGGAGCACAGGGTCGGCACAGTGGTGCGGCCCCCGGGGTGTGGGTCCAGCCTCCCCCCGACCCCAGCCGGGCCTGCCGTGGCCGCTCCCGAGTCGTCCTCCAGTTTGAGGATCACCTGGCGTATCTCTTTTCCAGGAACTTGGCCAGGACCTCCTTGGTCAGCTTGCTCTCCAGGTGCTGCATTTTGCCCTCGTCGGGCAGGATGAAGAAGGCGGTGGCGTTGCCCACGTACTCCATGAGCAGCACCCAGCTGGAGAGCGTGGCACAGTGCTGGATGTCGAACATGCCCAGGCGGCTCATCATGGGCACCTTGACCGTGGTGTGCTCATCCACGTGGAAGTCCTCCTCCGTGGTATGCTCCACCTCGAAAGGCTTCTCCCATTTGCCTGCAGAGAAGGGAGGGTGGGCATCAGCCGGAGGAGGGAGGAGGGTTGGATACGATGGGGGGATTAAGAAAAAATAAGTGGGAAATATCAGAAAGGGAGACAGAACATGAGAGACTCCTAACTCTGGGAAACGAACTAGGGGTAGTGGAAGGGGAGGTGGGCGGGGGGTGGGGGTGACTGGGTGACGGGCACTGAGGGGGGCACTTGATGGGATGAGCATTGGGTGTTATTCTGTATGTTGGCAAATTGAACACCAATAAAAAATAAATTTAAATTAAAAAACAAAGAAGCCCTGAGCCTCCTGCCGAGATCCTTCTCTTTGAACCTGTTTGTAAAGCAGGTTCTGTAAAACCGGGGCTACGATGAATGGTCTACTGAAGGACTTTTGTGAGAATAATGCAAGACCAGAGTAGGATCCAGAATGCCTACACTATAGAGGCTAAGGGATGCCCATCTGGATGTGCAGAGCAAGCATTTTTATTTGTATTTTGTGCTCACTAATTTGAGGGCGACTTGGGAGATTCTAAGTGAAAATTATTGGCCTCAGTTCTATTGACCCTGACCACCTCCCCATCCGAGTCCCCTGCCCCTTGTTTGTGAGAGGTTCTTGTCATTCAGGGAATCCCTCTCGCCCCCACTCCAAGGCTTTCCCTGGACCACTGTGCAGGACGCGGGTGCCTGGGCACCTGCCCCCGACCCCCACGTCAAGAGAACCTCCTGTCTGAGCAAGTCAGAGTGGGAGGGTGCCCTGGGGACCCCTGTGCCCAACTCTCCCATTGGACAGAGATGGACACTGAGGCTGGAGAGGGGCCAGACCTTCCAGAAGCCCTCCAGCAGAGCCAAGAGACCTGCCCACCCTGGCCCCGGGCTCTCCATCATCTTGTTGCCTCCAGAGCGAGGAGCCCGCACAGTGAAGGAGGCAGCCCTGGCCTGGCTCTTCCCTCCTCGCCCCAGCCCCTGTTCCTCTACCTCACAGTGCCCTCTGGGGCCTCCCAGGCCCCCCACATGGCCATCCCCCAGGGAGGAGGTCAGGCTGGGTTTCAAGGTCAACTGAGCACCTGCTGTGTGAGCGTGAGATCCCGTGTTCCTTGTAAGGTGTTCAGTCCTCATGGAAACCCGACAACAAGGGTATAATCATGCCCTTATTGCAGAGAAGAAGCTGGAACCTCAAAGTGGTACAATGACTTGCCCACAGTCACGCAGCTAATAATCGGTAGAGGAAGGATTGGAACCAAAGCTGTCCCTCCTTCCACTGCATTGAGTTTGTCAGAGACATGATCTAAGCAGCCTCATTCCCTCCCACACTCTGCTAAAGCAGCCTATTTTACCTCCCTCCTTGGTTGGGATTGACAATGCACAGTAGGACATTAAAGGCTCTGAAAAGTCCTGCAGAGGCGATGACAATTTGGGGTGCCTGAGTGACTCAGTCAAGTATCTGCTTTCACTCAGGTCGTGATCTCAGGATCCTGGGATCAAGCCCTACATCGGGCTCCCTGCTCATAGGGGAGTCTGCTTCTCCCTCTCCCTCCGCCTGCTACTCCTCTTGCTTGTGCTCTCTTTCCTTCTCTCTCTCTGTCAGATAAATAAATAACATCTTTTTTTTTTTTTAAATGATGATTTGACTTTCCAACCCATCATCACCTGACCTTAGGTGATCATGGACAGTATGACGTGGCTGTGTGTGGGAAACTGAATAACAAACACATGCAGAGACACACTGTCCTACTCATCCTGCACTGCCATGGAAAGTTTCACAACTGGGTGTTTGAGAATATTTTTGGATGTTTTTGTGGGAAATAGCTCAGGCCGGTGTTGCAACCTTACCTTTAAAGAAAATGTAATTCACCAGAGCGAAAACTGTGTCTTCGTCAAGATCTTTGACCAAATCCACAATTTTTCCTTGGGTTCCCTTCTCTACGTAATTGTTGATCTGTTTCTTGGCCTCTTCAGTGTGCCTGAAGTTGATGGTGAAGGCTTCTGAGTGGTACAGTTTCCTGACATCCTCTAAAAACTTATTCAGTAGCTTTATGGTGTCGTTGATGAACAGACCGCTGCCGGTGGTCAGCTGCAGCTGGTTGTCTGGCTGGTTGAGGATGCTGAGGAGTTGATGGAAGCCTTGGTGGACTTCCCTCTCTGCTCTCTCAGTGAGGTTGAAACCGAGGCCTTGCATGATCTGGGTGTGGGTGTCCCCCTTGGTGCCCAGAGAGAGCATCGCAAAGGCTGTAGCGATGCTCACGGGGGAGAAGAAGATGTTGGTGGTATTGGACTCTTGGGCCACCTGGCGGTACAAGCTGAAGGCAAAGTCAGCCAGGTTGGGGGCAATCTTGTGGCAGGCTGGCTGGTGCTCAGGATCATGGTGGGGTGCATCCGTCTCCTGGACAGCGTCTCCCTGGAGACCCTCAGCCAGGGATCGGGGTACCAGGCAGCACAGGCCTGCCAGCAGGAGGAGTCCCCAGGTGATGGAGGATGGCATTGTCCTGCAAGAGAGAGAGAGAGAAGGGGCACCACGCCCAGGTCAGGCCACACGGTGAGTCCCTCAGCCGCTGACTGTCACTATGTAGAACACGGAGTTCGCTGAACCTCTACTGCGTCCTGGCCCCGGCCCCGGCCAAGCACTTTCCTACGTCCTCATCACAGGATAGAACAGTAGCAAGGCCCTCGCAGGGCTCGCCACATGCTGACCCCCGTTCTAGGCACTGCGCCGTCTCATCTCGTTGCCCTCTTGTAATGACCTATGACCTGGGACAGTTGTCCATTCTCTGATGAGGAGACCAAAGGCCAGAGAGGTTTAAGCCACCTGCCCAAGGCCACAGAGCAGGAAAGTAGCAGGAGGAGAATCACAGACCCGGGCCAGCTGGGTGGTGGGAGTTCACGCTCTTGATGGCTGTACAACCACCTGCAGTGGCCCTTGCCCTGTGCACAAGCGCCATGCCCCTATTTTACATAAGGGGAAACTGAGGCACAATGAATATAAGAGATTGGTGCACGACTACCCAGGAATCAGACCAGATCAGGCTCAGGTACGATTGGATATGGAAAAGGGACACTTCTACTGACTCCTCCTATTGAATGGACATGAGGCTGCGGCCCAGAGAGGGTAAGACCTGCCCAGGGACACACAGCCAGAGCACACGGAGCTGCAGGGTTGTCCCCACTCACCACTCGTGGTGAGCCTTAGCCCCCAGCAGTTTCATCCGCACGGAAGGGCAGCCCCACATGCATCTGTGGCCTCAGCCACACGAATGGGCTGCAGACCCTGCAGTCAGCTTACCGGCTCATTCTTGTCACCCCCTCTGTCCCAGTTCTGGAGCTGGCAGTGGTGTGGGCAGCAGAGATAACTGATTCCTCTAGTATATTGGGGGTTGTGTGATTGTGTGTAGGGGGCGCAGTGTGGAAGTCGAAAAACATCTCTTTTCTTCAGAAAGTCCTACGTTCTGATGTGGCCTCTGTCACTAGCAGCCACGCAACCCCAGACAAGCTACTTGGTCTCCCTGGTTCTCATTTTCCCTCATATAGAAAGTGAGGGTATGGGGAGAATTTAATGAAATAGGTCCATATGCCAGACCTTACGCTGATGAGCTCTAGGGGCTGGTGAGGGTTGCAAAGCAGAAGCCCTCGGTGGGCAGGCAGGGGAGGGACGTGTGTCCCATGGCTCGGGGTGGGAGGGACGCAAGAGGGAGCAGCAAGGCTGGTGGCTGAACCAGCTAGAGCAGGCCGGTCACAGTCCGTGTCACCCACAGCACCACAGAGCCCGCCCTGGCGCTCAGAGCTCCCTCTATTCCAGGGGTGCGCCCGCCAGGGGCCACCAGTCGGCACCCCCTAGGTACAACCTGGTCCCCTGCACAGATGGAGAAACTGAGACCCGAGCACTGGAGAGTGAGCCCGCAGCTGTGTGGTGAGCTGTTTCTCACGTAGCTAAACTCGTCGTTTTAGTAAAAGACAAGGACAAAGGAATCCTTGTATTTAGAATTGGAAAACCCGAGGGGAAGAAGCCAGAAATAAGTCTATCCTTGCAGACTTTTAAAAGTTTCTTCTGAATAAGACAACAAGATGAAGCACAAAACTGGTCTGTCTTTGCCACCCTGGCCTTCGTGCCTCTAAACGATCCAAACATGACACACCACACGTTGCGTAATACATGTTTATCTTTTTCTGAAACTAGCCAGTGGGTTCAGAGCGGTCAGTGTTCACACTGGCTCTGTATGTTCCCATGTCCCTAGGCCTCTCCTCGCTTCCCCGCCAGGTTTGGCACCGGCCTCTGTGGTTTGCAGAACCTCTGAGCCCTCAACTTTGCAGGGCTCAGAGATCATGAGGCCAAGATTTGGGTCTCTGCAAATGGCCCTCTGGTGGGGCCACCTTGGCCGTGGGCAAGCATCTTCTTGTCCAGGGACCTGGTCCCCCCAGCTGTGGAAGTCGAGGTAGGGGAGGACCCCAGTGAATTTCCCCTGCACTAATGTTGGATTCTCAATTAGAAGGTATCTGGGTTTGATGGAGCAAGATAGATGGAGACTTCCTGTTGGGGGTTGGGCGGTGGGGTGAGGTGCCCCCCCCCCTCCGAGGGCTGCTGGCCTGGGCTGAGCTGGGGAGGGGCCGCATCCATCTCGGTGGATGTAGCATCACCTATTCTGGCTCCTTCTTTTTACAGTAAAAAAGTCTGAACCCCGGGGAGGGTGAGGGCTTTGTCAAGGCCACACAGCAAATTGGCGACAAAGTAGGGAGTTACTCTTGGCTTTCCTGCCACTTGAACTGCAAGGGTTCCAGAGACAGCCAAGTCCTCTGGTCCCAGACTCTGTGAATGTCAGAACTGGGCCCCGAGGGACCCTCACATTGGGCTTGAGCCCCCGCTGGCTTCCTCTGCCTCACAATTATGCTGTACAACTTCAGGTCCCCCATGCCCTTCTATCACAGGCAGCACCGCACCCTGCACCCCCTGAAGCCTAATGTTCTGGAAGGTAGCGGGAATTGATAAAGTTGACAAGGAAACACCCGGAGGTGTACAGACCAAGGGTTAAGCCCAAAGAGTGAAGGTGTCATGGTGACATTGCCGGGGTCCAGGGCAGGGGGGAGGAGCGCAGGAGGCAAGCCATCCCTTTACCTAGTCGAATTCTATTTCCACCTGTGAGCATAAAATGAATGATCCGGAGTGAGCCAGCAGGGTCCGGGAAGGCCACAGGGGCGTCAACGCCCTGCTAAAACCTGGCACTGAATAAGCCCCGGCGTGACCCAGCCCTGCTGCGGACGGGCAAGCAGCCCTGGGCGAGTGACTTCACTCCCCGGAGCCTTGGCTTCCCAACTGCAGAGGAAAGAACCCCTCACAGGGCAGATGTGAGGGGCGAGCAAGGCCATGGGTGGGCGGGCACCTGCCAGGTGTGGAAGCTCTCGCCCTACCTGCGCACAGGTGGGGCTCGTGGGTAGAAATAGGCAGATCTCTTCCCGGCCAGTCGCCACATTGCGAGGACCAGAGAGGCAGCCACTGCTCAGCCACGAATGGCCTCTTGAGTCTGGAGAATTAGAATTCGATTCTCCGAGTGTGTATTTCGCTGCGAACCCCGTGCTGAGCCAACACCAGTGTCACTGTCACGGTTGTCACACCCCGTAAACACCAGGTGTTTTGCGTGCCCCGTCTCATCTAATGTCCCCTCAATGCTTACCCTGTGGAGCGGGACTGGCCATCAGCCCCATTTTATAAATGGAGAAATGGAAGACGCCAGAAGTTGAGCAACTTACTGAAAACCACCCACCTGGTTGCTTACGGGTCTGGGATTTAATCCCAGGCATTTTGATTCCAGAGCTTGGCATTTACAAAGGTGAAGCCAGAGACCGCGAAATAGAAAACGCTCGAAAGTGGTCAGGCTAAATGCAGAGGGCAGCATCCCGGGTGGGCTCAAGCCAGCAGCTCTGGGGCCCGAACACTGGGTACAATTCCATAGCAGCATGTGACCTTGGACAGGTTACTTGACCTCTCTGAACCTCTGTCTCCTGGAGATGACAAGGGTGCGCTTCCTCACAGAGCTATTGTGCAAATCAAATATGTACAAAGTTCCGAGAAATGCTTGACCACAGTCAGCTGTCAGGGAGGCTTAGCTGTTGTCTATGGTTACGCATCTTTCGGAGCGCCACGTGGGAGTCTGGAGGCCTTGGCTTGGATCATCTTGGAGCCCCCATGTCCAAGAACGGATGACAGACAAAACTGTGTCCTTCCCAGAGATCAAGGCTGGGGGTGGGGTTGGGGTGAGGGGAAAGAGGGCAAGGGTTGCCTACAGTTTGTCCAAGGGGACAGAGAGGTTGAGCCGTGGTTCAGGGTCACCCAGCATCAGAAGCTTCAAGGCCAGCCTGGCTCGGTTTCTCCCATTCCCCAGCTGGCTCCTAAGACCCCAGAGAATTATGTTGGCAGGAGGAAGAGGTTTGGGAGCATGAGTTCTGGAGCTAGGTGACCCCAGTTGGGATCCTGGCCAGTGTGTACTTTGGGGCCAGTTAGGAGCATCTCTTTCTGATTTCTTTAATCTCTAAAATGGGAACACCCTAGGCAACGCCCTCAGAAGGTGGGTGCGAGGCTTCAGTGCTGACCGCACCCGAGGAGCTCAGCAGCCCGCTGGCTACAGCGAGGCCTCAGGAGCACAGCTGAAAGCCCCAAGGACGGGGCCCCCCTCTAGGGTTTCCCCTCTTCCACCGTGCATGGGGGTCTCAGAGACCCACTGAGCACAGGCTGGGGCCAGCATGGTTCTGTTCTGGGAGCATCTACAGAAGACGGAGGCCCGATGAGTGGCTGGAACTCTGGGCTCTGGTGCCACCTGGCTTCCCCACAAGGTCCCTATGGGAGCCTGGGCTCCCCACTGTCCCTCTCCGGGCCTTATCTTTCTCACCCGTAGAAGGGGAAAAAGATACGCACCTGAGCACGGGGCAGGTGGCAAGGCCAGCAGGTGGCAACCCACAGGAAGGACACAGGAGCTGTGCCAACAGAGGCCTGCTCCCTCCTGGGGTCCCCACCTCCACACTGCACCCAGACGGCTGGTGCATCCACCAGGAGGTACTGGGGAGGCCCTGCAGGGACCTCCAGGGCTGTAGTTGCCATGAAGACAGGGGGTCCAGCCTCCTCCTGTCCCCTCACCTGTTCCATCCTCCCTGCCTCCCAGGGGCTCTCCCCAGGGGAAGGCATACTTACAGTTTACTGTCCCAGGCCGGGGCCGGTGACCAAGGCTAAGGAGACAGAGCCCCGTTCGAGTTCGTATTTAAGCTGTGGACCCGCAGGGACGACGGGGGTGGTTGCTGGTGAATATTAACCAAAGTCACCCCGGTTATCGGAGGAGCAAACAGGGACTAAGTCCATAGGCCAGCGCCGAGCTGCCCACCCGCCTGCCCGTCTGCGCCCGGCCCTCTGTCCAGCTCACCAAAGGGATCATTGTGCCCAGCTCATAAACTGCGGCGTCCTGCACCCGCGGACGGGTGGCATGACTCACACACTCTCTGCGACAGCAGCCTGCCCTCCCCCTGGGGGGCTCTCAGTGGCTGCTCCAGCAAAGGCAACCCCTTGCTGAGCGCCCCCTGAGACCCCGGGAGGGGGCGGGGAACTAAAGCTCCTTTGGCAGGCAAGGAAACCCAGGATGCTCATTCATAGTCACCAAGCTGGCCCCAGATTCAGACTCTCTCGATTTTCCAGAGGAGAAAGTGGGCCACGGGCAGTGCTGACACAGCTCCTCTGGGCTGGCACGCGGAGGCCGGGGGTCAGAGGGCAAATCTGTAAAGCAGGGCTGTGTGAGCTCAGGCGAGCTGCTTCACCTTTCTGCACCAGGAGGCGGTCTTGTCCGCATCGGAGGGGGTTGGAAGTCCCGCTCCCTGGCACGGTTGTCAGCGATGTACACAATGACCTCCCTGAAGTGCGGGGCGTGCAGTGGGCTCTTAATTTGGGCTGCTCAGCCCTGCTCTCTGGGCTTCTCTGGGCAGGACGGGGCTGCATTCCTGGCGAGCCTCAGCCTGTTACTGGTCCCAGCAGAGGCATGCGATCCGCATGTTGCTTGAATTTTCCTGGGAATGCGGCCCTGTTCTGGGGCTACTGCAGGGCCCCCCTCCACCCCCGCCCAGGCACTGGTGGTGGGGGAGGTGGTGGTACAGGGTTGAGATTGACAGCGATCTCTTTAAAAACGCCCTCTCTGTGCACCCTGACACCTGCCTGGCACATAGTAGGCACTCTATAGATACTTAGTGGGGTGGCCGAGTGCTTTTTTTTTGTCCCTCCTCTCATTCCCCTGGTCCCAAATGTGGGACCGTGCTAGGGGAACGATCTGCAGCTTCTTCAGACACGTAGGCTCAGACCTGAGAACCCAGCCCCCCTCTTCACTGACTGTGAGATCTCAGACAAGCGGTTTCAGAACCCCGTGCCTCAGTTTCCCCACCTCTAAAATGAGGATCGCAACGGTGCTCCCCTCGTCAGGCTGCCGTGAAGATTCAATGCTGAAGTCCCAGGTTAGCTCAGAGCCTGGTGTCAGGTGTGTGCAGGGAGCCCTTTACGGTGTTGCCCTACCTGTGCCAGCGGGTCCCCCTGGTATCACTGAGGGAGGGGGCATTCCAGGAATTTCCCCCAGGCTTCTCCCATTCCGTGCTCTCAGTGACCCTGCGAGGGGAGTACGTGCGGCCCACCGCCATGCAGGAGCAGGGATGAGCTCAGAGCGGGGAGGACCCCCTACTCCCATCCTGACCGCCCTAGTTCCACAATCTGGCTTCAGGCTCTTTCCCCTCAGTTGGCTGAATGGGCTTCTCCTCACGGGGGCTCTATGTCTCAGCAGCTCAGAGAGCTCGGCTGTGATGGGGGTGAGGCCTGGCCTCCGTACCTCCTGGCCATTTCTTCCTCTCCCCATGCCTCAGTGTTTCCATCTGTACAATGGCCTCCCTCCGAACCCAGCTGCCCCTCCCACCTCCTGCAGTGGATAGGCAATGCCAAGTGGCCCACCTTCCACGCTGTTGCCAAGCTTGGCTCCCTCAGCCCGGTGGCCTCAGGGCTGGTGGGAGGGCAGTGCCCTATGCCCCTCTACCTCCAATCCTTGTGCTGCGGTGGCCTCCACACCTCCTACGGCAGCCTCGCCTCCTCCTCCTCCTCCTCCTCTCCTCCTCCTCCTCCTCTTCCTCTGGGACTCTGTGTGCACCCTGAGCAGTGCAAGGTCTCTGCCAGCCTTGGAGGAAGGAGGCTCTGGGTGTCAGAGGCAGCAGGTCCGGGAGGGGCGGGGAACTGGAACAGGAAGCCGCCTTGCACAAAGCTGTGGGTAGCCAGGCGGGTGCCAGCCGGCCCTTCCTGGTCCAGGCAGTCCTGCCTGTCATCTGCTATTCTAGTTGTGTCCACCCTGACGAGTCACCCAAGTCCTCTGAGCTTCTGTAAGAGGGAGGGTCACATTGGGCTCACAGGGCTAGTGCAGGTAACAGGTGTCACCTTCCTGGCCTAGGGCCTGGCACCAGCATTTGGCAGCTTTCCAGGGCTGGGCATGGAGGGAAGGACTGAGCCACCTGAGAAATGCCCCGTGGGAGCCCCATGGAAGCTGGGAAGAGTCTGTGAAGGGAGATG
The DNA here is from genome assembly GCF_053574225.1 of Canis aureus. Lineage (NCBI taxonomy): Eukaryota > Metazoa > Chordata > Mammalia > Carnivora > Canidae > Canis > Canis aureus. Next base: position 66,748,145 of record NC_135619.1, read on the forward strand.
TGTGTCACAGACTTTGGCTGGGTACAGAAGGGATGCAAGACGTCCCAGGAGGGACTGGGACATTTGGAAGGGAGCGCGTGAAGTGTCCCGGGCCCTGTCCCATCTGAGTTGGGCTTCTATGCTCAGCCCTTATCTCCCCACCCTTGAGGTCCGTGGTCCCCACTCCCCTGGGATTTCCTGCTAAGGAGAGCTCCTCTGGACCCCATATGCAGGAACAAGGGGTGGGATGATCCGGGAAACCGAGAAAACACAGGATCCTGGTTAGGGGTCGGGGAGGGCACCCAGTGACCATTCTTAAGGACAGTGTTCCATGAACCAAAAGCTATGGGGGGTGGAAAGTTTTGTCCTCTTGGTTACTTCTGGAGTCATTGATTGTAGCCTCTGGGCTGATTCCCTGGGAGCAAATGCATCGTAGGAAGATCCCATAGGCTGGTTTAAAGAAGAAACTTCTGGGGATACCTTACCCTTCCTTGGGCCCCACCTAGGGGTGGGAGTGGGATGGAGAGAAGCCTGAGAGCTGAGCTGTGCGGTCTGCCATGGTGAAATACTATACCATGTATGGGGGGAGGTTGTGAGAGGGGCCCTGGGCTGAGTGGATCAGGCTGATCAGAAGAGTGGAGATGCACTTTAGGGGCCTTGCAGCCACTGGCACAGCTGTCTGGAGAGCGTGGGAACCAGCCTGTCTACACTGCCCCATGCCCCTGCACAAAGGCACCAGCCTCTCAGACATGCTCCCACTCTCGGGTCCCCCCGTACTCACTATGGGGTCGCTCCCCCCTCCAGACACGGGCTTCCTTCTTTGGTGTGGGGCTGTGGTTAAGGCATGAGCTCAGGAGCTGAACATCTGGTTCAAGCCTGAACTGCACTCCCAACCTTTGTGAGAGCCTCACCACCTACTCTCCTGGTGCCTCAGTTCCCTCATCCGTAATATGCAAGATAAGATCCGTAACTTGTACCAGGACTGTGAAGAGTCCCTGAGATGATTTCATGTCAGACTCAGGGCAGCCTCGGCCCACGTGGGCCCTAAATCCATGCCAACCACCATGGGATCTTCTTGGATGTATTCTGGGCCTGGAAGCCTGTTCAGATGGGTCCCTGGGGTCCAAGCAGGAGAAACATGTGGGGAATGACGTTCTTTGCCCTGGCACACCTCTTCACATCCACACTTCCGCTGATCCCAGAAGGCCCTGATCCCCTCTCCTGGGTGCTATGCTCATCCCGCCTCCTGGAGGCATGGGGTCAGGAGCAGAGGGCCAAGTCGGGTATGGGGTGGTTGGAGCCCAGTGGACTTGGTTGCTGATCTCAGAGCCTTGGTTTCCTCATCTGTGAAATGGGAATAGGAGTCTTTTTCTCATATAGTTGCTGTGAGGCACAAAGGAGGGGATGCTTGTGGGGCCTTCTACCCCAGGCCTGCTCTAAGAGTGAAACTTGTCTTGTCAGAGCCTGTTCACGTTAGGAGGGTTAGTTGGATGCTCCCACCTTTCCCTCCCAGGACGCGAATTAAATTTGCACCATGAGTTTGCCTCCCGTTGGCATCTTGCAAATCATCCAACTTACAACACCCTACCAGACCCTCTTCCCTTCTGTATTTGACCCAGTCTGAGCTCACTTCCTCTGTGTGGTTCGGGTCTTAGTTTTTCTGGAAACATTTGGCTTACTCATGGTTTCTTGTTTTCACTTTTCATCTCAACTCAGAGGAAAAGAAGGCAGATTTATGCCTTTTATTTAGGCAGACAGTAGAGTTAATAGAAGGAATAAAGAACAAATCTATAACTTTATCTTCTACATGTTAAAATTAATAAATCCAAGATTTATATCATAACTAACCTTTTCTACACTTGGTTTTAACTTTACTCTCTTGAATGTATGGGCCATTATGGTCATTATGGCCTTTCAGTATTTAGGAGACTCATTTTGTCCTATTTAACTATGGTAGTATTTCCTTTAGGATGGTCCAATCACCACATTTTGGCCAATGGGAGCCTCTAGAAGGTATCTCCTTTCTCCTTTTAGTGACCCTTGCCAACCTTCAGAAAGCATGCACTTGTATTCAAGTGATGACCCCATGCCCCAGACCTTCCTCATCTTCTCTTGCCCCTGGACATCGTGCCAGCAACCCTCTCTGGGAGAGGAAGGGAGCAGGGGTGGCAGGAGCCCTGGCTGTACAGCACTCACCCCTGCATGGGGCCAAGGGGGACCCCAAAGGACTTTGGGACTTGTTTTCCAGAGATACGAGCCCTGTGTGGGTGGCTTAGATAAGGAGGGCATTAGGGGTCTTTGAACTTGCCCAACTCCGACCTTGGGCTGAAATGGTTCGATTCACCTGGTCTTCTTCCCTGTTGACTTTAAGCATTTCTGTTTGCTCAGTTTTAACAAGCCTTTTGCGGCTCTCATTTGGTGATACAAATCCCCAAACTGACTCCAGCGTGTGGCCTGTCACCACGTGCATCATGGCTGGGAGTTCTCAAACGCTTACTGTCTGCTGGGCTCTGTTTTAATCCTGTAGCATTAATTTCCCCTTAGTACAGATATGGAAACTGAGACTCAGAGAGTTACCCTGATGCTGACAATATGGAAATCTGCCTCCCTCTCCCTCCCTCATCCCTCCTTTAATTCCTCTATCTGTAATCATCTTATGGGGTCATCTTCCTTAATTCTCCCCATCTATTAATGTCTATATCATCAGGTCATTCACTCCCTAAATGTCCTGTACTGGTCACCCACTGGCTCAGAGTTTGCAAAGGTGAAAGGTGTGCTTCCCCCTGCCCGGAAACTTGCATGCTAGTAGGGGCTGAGTCTGGGGACCACAGATCCCCTTTCGTATGTCCTTGTGAGGGAGGATAAGACAGAGGGATGGGGAGGAGGGGTGGGTTTAGGAGATAAGCAGGAGGTGGGAGCCACACATGAGGGCTGACATGGGGGGATAGTGACAGGAGGGCACCGGAGCTGACCCCAGGGCCTCTGGCAGCTGTGTTGGAATCCACATCTCCAAGCTTTCTCTTCAGTGCCTCTTTCTGGCACTGCTCCACCACCCTAGACATAGTCTCCTCAACCCCTGGTGACAGGAAGGAACAAAGACTCCAAGGGCAGGCCCCCAGCCAGCTGGTGGGACCCTGGGGCATGGGCTTCATGGGGCTTTGTGGCAGCTCTCCTACCTGCCTCTCTCTCTACCCCATTTCAGCCCTGGGGCTCAGTCCCCCCATCACCTGCCCCAGCAGCCCTTCCCCTTGCCGGGTACTAGTCAGGCAGCTGATAACCAGCTTCCGCAGGCACCTGGCTTCTCCTGAAGTCCTCTCCAGGGGGGGCTGTTTATTCTCCAGCATCCCTAATCCTGGCTGCCATGAGAAAGTCCAATTCTCCTGACTCACAGCTGTCTCCAAACCTCTCTCCCTCAGGCAATCAGGTAGCCAGGGCGGGCCCACCTTCCTCCAGCCTTATCCTTAACATCGCAGGCCCACGGATCACATCCTACACCACAGGAGAAGGGCAACAGGGGCTTCCGCATCACTCAACATCCCTGTGGATGGCCCTCTGAGCCCCTAGCCTCTTGCTTCCTCTCCATCTTACTTCTGGTGACCTTCTCTTTCACTTCTCTCCACCCTCATATGATCCATGATCATCCCTTGGACCTTGCTGTCAGGTCTGAGGCTTCTGTGTCAACTCCTCATCTCCAGCCCCCCTCTTAGCTACACCCTCCTCACCCATCCTCAGCCTTCATGGGCCTGCCGGTGTAGACACGCGGAGATGCTGAGGTGTGACCAGCATAAACCTCATGGGACATCTCGTCAGCCACTCTCCTGTCAATACCTCTGCAGTAGATAGAATAACATCTCCAGAGATGCCCACGTCCTAATCCCCAGGACCTATGAGTGTATCACCGCACCTGGTGATAGGGATGTTGCAGATGTGATTATAAGATGTAATGATGCAATAATCTTGAGAAAGGGAAATTATCCTGGATTCTCCAGGTGGGCCTAGTGTAATGATGAGGGTCCTGATAACAGAGGTGCTAGAGGGTCAGGATCAGAGAATGGGATGTGACAACAGAAGCAGAGGTCGCATTGGCGTGACGAAGGGGTTTATAAATTAAGGAAATTGAGATTTCACTCTCCACAGAACACTTTATTAGAACACAACCGTGCTGTTTGTTCACCAACCACAGCCGCTTTCGTGCTGTGGGAGCAGAATCAAATAGTGTTGACACAACCTGTGGGGCCTGCAAAGCCGAAGATTAGACCTACATACTCTGGTCTTTCCAGAACAAATTGGCTGATCCCTGCCCGAGACCACAGCCCACACCAGCTCCACGGGTTCCTCACGGCCGTGCCTCGGAGGCTGCCAGCTTTTGTACAGGTTGCTCTGTCCCGGGAGGGAAGCAAGGTGGACTCAGTGTGTCCCTTCACATCCGGAGCCAGGACGAACTCACTGATGAGCCTTCCTGCCCCTCTACCCCTTTCGACCTGGCCGTGCTGGGGGATGTCTCCTTCCTTGCTGCCTCCACAGCATACTCCGTAACATTTATGGTGACAGCTGACAATCGTTAAACACCTATAGCCTGTCAAGCATCATCTCAAGCATTTCAGAGGGATCATTTTGGCTCGCTCTCATGATAGACCTATGAGATGGGTATCTCTGTTATCCCCATTTTACATACGAGAAAATTGAGGCTTATAGTGGTTAAGCCCTGGAGCCCTAGATCCCGGAGCTGGCGAGGGGTGGATGGGAGATTGGAACCAGGCTGTGTGACTGCCGGACAAGGGCATGGCCCCTGGGGCTCGATTACCTGACTGCACGCAGCCTGTTTTCCGACTCTGACTCTGTGCTGAGCACAAAGCAGGACCTCAAAGGCTGCTTGATGAACTGAGATAAAGTGAACAAAGAGGTAGAGATGCAGTGTTTTTTCTATCAGATGGTTAAGGTGTCTTGCCAGGGTGAGAGTATGAAAACCCATAGAAAGTTTCTTAACTCTAGGGAGCAAGCTGAGGGATGCTGGACGGGGGGAGGGCAGGGGGATGGGGTAATTGGGTGATGGGCATGAAGGAGGGCACATGATGCAATGAGCCCTGGGTGTTGCATGCAACTGATGAATCACTGATTTCTGCCTCTGAAACTAGTATTACAGTAAATGTTCCTTAAATTGAATTTAAATTAGGGGAAAGGAGAAAAAATGAGTGGGAAATATCAGAAAGGGAGACAGAACATGAGAGACTCCTAACTCTGGGAAACGAACTAGGGGTGGGGGAAGGGGAGGTGGGCGGGGGGTGGAGGCGACTGGGTGATGGGCACTGAGGGGGGCACTTGATGGGATGAGCACTGGGTGTTATGCTATATGTTGGCAAATTGAACACCAATAAAAAATAAATTAAAAAAAGAATTTAAATTAAAAATAAAAAAGAATGCTATAAATGTGCATGGGGTATGCAGCTTCCTAGATTGAAAACCAGTGGTCTGTCTATCTGAGCTGGAAGCCATCCTGTGGGGAGGCCTCCCCCCAGTCCCCACCACAGGGAGGCAGAGGGGACAGGGGCAGTGGGCTCACAGTCAAGACCTAGAGGCCAAGCCTGCCCCCCCCACAAAGCTGTTGCCTCTGTGCCCCCCATGAGAAAACGGGAAGGGCTCACGGAAGGCAACAGAGCGAGGGCTGAGCTGGGATGGCGAAAGAGCACCGAGGGAGGGTGGTTGCGTCATGTCATGTCCACTTCCCTTCTCCTGTGGCTGCCTTGGCCTGGCAGGTGCAGGGGCCGCTCCCTGGTCCCGCTGCCCAGGAGCTGACCCTGCCACCTCCCATCCCCAACTGCTCACAGCCTAATCCTGGCAAAAGCAGCTCATTCCCAGGTGCCAGGTACTGTGTACACAAACCGTCTTCTTTCCAGTATTTTATTATATCCACTGTGCAGGTGAGGCTCGGAGAGAATAAATAGGATGACTTCATGAAAGCTCTCCTGAGCCCTCCCTTCCCTACCCCCTTTCTCCACCTGCTAATCACCTGACACGTGTCATCACTGCCTCCCTGTTTCACTTCTTATGTATTCACTTTTACCAAGGTGTCATTTACATGCAGTAAAACCATAAATCCTAAAGGCACAGCTCTATACATGTTTACATTTGTGTGCATCTGCGTAACTGCCAGTCTGATCCCGATACAGAGAACAAATCAATCAACCCGGGAAGCTCCCCGCCTCTGTCTTCCGATCTCCCACTGAAGGTGACTTCTTGGACTACTGTCCCCATAGGTCAGTTTCGCCTCTTCTGGAAGGACGTGGAGAGAACGGGAGGATACACTGTGTACTTTTTTTCGGGTCCGGATCCTTTTGTTCCACATCATGTTTTGGAAATTCATCACGTCCCCGGCTGAGTACAATTGCACTGCATGGGTGTACCACAATTAGTTTCTGTTGACAAATGTCTGGGTGTCTCCAGCTTTGAGACTATGATGAATAAAGCTTCTATAAGCACTCAAGCACAAGGCTTTGTGTGAACATGTTTTCTTTCTTTCTTTTTTTAATAATAAATTTATTTTTTATTGGTGTTCAGTTTGCCAACATACAGAATGACACCCAGTGCTCATCCCGTCAAGTGCCCCCCTCAGTGCCCGCCACCCATTCACCCCCACCCCCCGCCCTCCTCCCCTTCCACCACCCCCAGTTCGTTTCCCAGAGTTAGGAGTCTCTCATGTTCTGTCTCCCTTTCTGATATTTCCCACCCATTTCTTCTCTCTTCCCCTCTATTCCCTTTCACTATTATTTATATTTCTTTGGGTGGACTAGCTAGTTAGAGGGTGGTATAAGCTCAACTTTTAAGGAAAGGCTTCCTCTCCCTCTCCACCTTCCACCCTCGGCCCCCCAAATCCAGGAGGGCTTCTAGGGCTGCAGAGGGGGCAGTGGCTCAGATCCTGGATCTGCCTTCTGTGCTGAAAACCTGGGGCCAGTCACTTCACTTATGTGCAGGATGGAATTGATAATCAACCTCTCAGGGATCCAGTGAGGATCTCAGGAGACACCGATCACAGGAGCCCAGGATCAATAAAATATCACTTCGCTCACGGTCAAGTGAGACGTGTTTTAACAGTGAATAAAAATGAAATAATTCAATGAAATGACTGGGAACAAAAAACAAACTTGCTCCAGAGATTTAGTAGAAATCAATGATCTCCATTGCACTTAAACGGGTTCTCAGGGCCTCGTATTCAACTTTCCACTTTGCAGAGCGTTGAGCAATTAAGATAAACAAAGCTTGGTCAACACTGCCTTCTGTGAAGAAGGTCTGTGCAGAGCAAACAATGGGGGCGTGTGTTTTCTGGGGCCCTCTCTGCCCCTCTTCCCTCTACCTCTGGCTTCCATGGGGCTAAAAGGGAGGCAGATGGGTTAGGCTCTGCTGAGTGACTTCACTCAGGTGCTGGAAGGTTTGGGGATGGAATTAAGGCGGATGTGCCCTCATCCTGTGGCTGGAGCTTCAGGCCCACCAGGGAGGGCTCACTGGAGGGTTGAAGGCAAGTGTTTTTACACACACACACACACACACACACACTACCACCACCCCAAGAGACTCTGGGGATCCCCTTTCTTGTATGCAGACCCTTGGAAAAGATGATGTCCTGACATGGTCTGGGATAGTGTGGACTTTGGAAATTTCCATGGAATTTGAGGATAGTTAGAGCCAGCCTCGGTTCACTGTGGACAAGTTACTTAACCCCTCATGGATTTCCTGACCTTATCTGTCAGGAAATAAGTGGAGATTATGGTTCCAAGGTCTTAGGGGGTGATTAGGATAAAATGAGTGAATTGATCTATAAAGGACCAACCTTTATATACTTAATGAACGCTGATTCCTGGGGTACCTGGGTGGCTCAGTGGTTGAGTGTGTGCCTTCAGCTCAGGTTGTGATCCCAGAGTCCTGGGATCGAGTCCCGTGTCAGGGTCCCCATAGGGAGCCTGCTTCTCCCTCTGCCTGTGTCTCTGCCTCTCTCTGTGTGTCTCTCATGAATAGATAAATAAAATCTTTTTTTAAAAAATGCTGATTCCTGTTCTCTTCTTTCCCTCTTCTGTCTCAGTCTTTTGGTTTGTTTTGATCACAAAGAAGTAAGAGAAAAAGGTCATTCAGAATATACTGTATACAGTAAGAGATTACACATGTAGAAACCAAGCATAGAAGCTTCTAGAAGGAGACAAACGAGTGATAATTCTGGAACACACACCTCCCAGCTGGAGTGACTTTTACTTCCTTCTATATATTCTTGTGTGTTTATGTTTTCACAAAAAGAATGGGTTGCGTTTATGGAAAAGAACATCTTTAATTCCTTCTAACTTAACGACACCACAGAAAGATGTTATGTTTATATATGTGACCGTTTCTGGGAGGGATTTTTTTTAAAGGTAACTTCCCCAGGATTTCTCTTTCCCTCTTTGTCTTTCCTCCAGATGCCCTCACCCCTGGACGTCAGCTGATGGAGTAGAAAAGCTTCCACGGTGAAGTCAGACAGAGTGCAAGGCTCACATCTTAGTTGTTTACTAGCTGTGGGGCCTTGTGAAAATGACTTAATCTCTCTGTGAGCCCAGCCATAAAATAGAGATCGTATCTACCTTATGGTGTTTGGGGGAAGGCTGAATGAGATGACTGTATATGGTCCAAGCATATAGAAGCTTCTTAAGGAATGGAATGGCGGTTTTCCTCCTGGGCAATGTGTTAGATCACTGTCTTCATGGAGATGGCCTCTGGCAACCCCACAGCAGGCCTGGGCAGTAATCACTGCTGGCTATCCTCATGTCTGCAGACACGCAACCGAAACTCAGAATTTATTATTATTTTTTAAAGATTTTATTTATTTATTCATGAAAGACACACACACACACACACAGAGGCAGAGACACAGGCAGAGGGAGAAGCAGACTCCCTATGGGAAGCCCGATGCAGGACTCGATCCCAGGGCCTTGGGATCACAACCTGAGCCAAAGGCAGATACCCAACCACTAAGCCATTCAGGGACCCCTGAAACTCAGAGAATTTAAATAACTCGCCCAGTATGACCCTGGGAAACCAGCAGTGTTCCTTCTTCCCTGTATAATACAACAGTAACATTATATATATATTATGCCTGTGTCATATTTTGACTTTGACTATGATGCTTGGACAGGCCTTAAGGTCTGTATTTGTCACACATTTGTCCTCATTTGGTTTGTACCATGTGTGTACCCTCTAACCGTAGATTGGAGACCTCCCTAGGGATAGGAATCTGGATTTCAAGATTTTCCTGTTAGCCTCATTAACAAGGAAAAACTCTGGAATATCCAGCTGTTTTGACATCTAAAGAACATTTTCTAGATGCAAAACCATCACCCAGCAAGGTGTTTGTTCAGATCTTTTGTCATACTAATTAATTGTGTGTTGGTCATTGGGTCAAGGAGGGCAGGTTGGAGCAGTTCTCCTGATCCAGGGGCAGCCATAATTCACAACTACCTGTGTTACAAAGGCTTTAATCATCCTAATAGGCTGATGCATCTCTATTAGGAAACTTCAAAAAACAGTACCTCCAAATATGTTATTTATAAATGATATACATGTGCAACTGTCCTGATGCATTATTTGCCTTAATAAAACAAATAAAAATAAACATTTTTAAAAGGAGACAAAAAATGAATTTCACAATATTTTCTCCTGTACTCTAATAGACCCAATGGATTCCTCTGGGCACCCCTGGATTAGGTAGGGAAGCCATGTAAGTTTGCAGAAGTCTATGGCATCAAAGAATATGGGTGGACATTGCTGGAAATCCATATGGATGTTAACACAAACAATATAAAATGTGAGTTCAATAAGCTCTATTTCCTCAAAAATGTAAGGACAGAGCTTAAAGCCAGAGTGTAAGATTGGTCAAATCAATGCTTTGATTTGAGAGTAAATTATGTCCAGGAGTGTGAGTTGGTCAGGATCCACCTCAGCCTGGCCACAGCTTCCTGGCTATTGGTGGAAGAATATTCTAGCCATTTCTCAGAGTTTAGTCACGGAGCCCAACCTACCAGGACAGCTCTGGTACTTGTCTTTGCTGGCCCTTTTGCCTGGAATATTCTCCTCCTCCAGGCTATTCTCGTGGATGATCCTGATTGCATTCAGCTCATGCCTCAAATAGGCCTTATAGAGAATGCTTTTTTGGTCACCTCATCTGAAATATCTGTCCTTCTACACCATGACACAATGTCCTTGACCTGCTTTGCTTTTCCTCATGACACTTGTCACTACCCAACACTATGTGGTATGTCTATATTTACATTATATATTACCATCTATTTGTTAATTTGTTTATGTCTGGCTCTCCCACTAGACTACGTTGGCACGAACATTGTTTTCTCATTATACCCTCAGGTCCTGAAACAAAAACTGGTATACAGTAGGAGCTCAACAAATATTTACTGCATGACTGTATGAGTGGGATGAAATCAGGCATAATTTGTTTTCAATATTATCCTCTCCCCTTAAAACTGAGTTTGATAATTTTGGCAAAATCTAAGATCTGAACCCCAAAGACAGTTGCAAACACTCAGGGCATCTTTCTTGCCAGAGTGTAGCCTCCATGAGAGCAAGAACCATGTCTGGTTGTTCTATGCCAAGTCCCCAGCCAAGATCAGCTGCTGTTGCAACAACAGCTGTAAGTCCCAGGGGCTTAGCACAACAGCATTAGGAGGTCCTTCTCCATCTTGTAGCAATGGCTTCTGGAACATATGGCTTCCAAGGATCAAGGAAAGAGAGAATTGGAGAGGACACACTGGTTTTTTTTTTCTTCCATTTCTTTTTTTTTAATTTATTTTTTATTGGTGTTCAATTTGCCAACATATAGAATAACACCCAGTGCTCATCCCATCAAGTGCTCCCTTCAGTGCCTGTCACCCAGTCACCCCCACTCCCGCCCACCTCCCCTTCCACCACCCCTAGTTCGTTTCCCAGAGTTAGGAGTCTCTCATGTTCTGTCTCCCTTTCTGATATTTCCCACTGGTTCTTAACAGCACTGACCTGGAAGTCACACACTATTCTGCTCACTGTCCATTTGCCCCCATCCTGTATATGACCTTTACCTAATTGCAAGGGAAGCTGGGAGATGAAGGGGAGCATGGAGGTTCCTGTAAGTGTTCATCTTCACAGCCACATCCAACCTCTAGTACAATGCCTGGCACACATGTCTATATATAACAGCCATTGAATAAATATTTGATGAACATATTTAAAATCTCTAAATTTCATGCATAAATTCTTCTAAAATCTCTAAATTTCATGGATAAATTCTTCTGAATTAAGACTTATTTTCTAACAAATAGTTTCATAAATTCTTTTTTTAAATTGTAGTTTATTCTTTTTATATTTGAGTATAGTCGATGCATAATTTTACATTAATTTCAGGTATATGACTTAGTGATTTGACAAGTCTGTACATTAGGGCATGTTCACAACAAATGTGGTGACCATATTACTGTTATAATAATATGGTATATTGTTGACTATATACCTTATACTATGCTTTTTATTCCCTGTGACTTGTTGGTTCCATAACTGGAAGCCTGTATCTTTCTCTCCTCTTCACCCATTTGCTTATCCCCTACCCCCTTCCCTCTGGCAACCATCAGTTTGTTCTCTGTGTGTATAGGTCCAATTCTGCTTTTTGTTTGTTTATTCATTTTTTTTAGAGTGGGATCCACTTATGAGTGGAATCATATGGTACGTGTCTTTATCAGTCTGACATATCCCACTTAGCATAATATCCTCTAGGCCCACCCATGTTGTCATAAATGGCAAGATCTCATTCTTTTTATGGCTGCATAATATTCCAGTGTGTATATATACAACATTTTCCTTATCCATTCATCTACTGATAGACACTTATGTTGCTTCCATATCTTGATTAACTGTAAATAACGCTGCAATAAACACAGGGATTTGGTAATTCTTGAGGATTTTCAATTCTCCTGAGCTCAGGGCAGTTTGGAAACAGGTCTCCGGGTATGATTTTCTAAGTCATGATTCCAGACTAACTGTGAGTCTCTGCATACCTGAACATGGGAACAAATCAACAAAAAATGCTCTTGGTATTTTTGCTCTGCAACTTCAAGTGTAGCATATTAAAAACCATCAAATCCAGAAGGAACTACCTGTCTGTGAGTCCCTAGGATCCCCAGAGCCCTGAGAGTACCAGGTCTTTGATTTGAAGAAGTTGCTGAATGAATGCTTTCAATCCACAACCCAAAATTTCTACTTTTTGCCCCAATTTCTTCCCTTTTTGCTTAAAATTGGGGCTTGTAAGGGGCTCTTGCAGGAAACCAGTTTATATTCTTGACCGTTTGCCTCCCACACTATGCAGGAAGTCTGATAGTAGACCTCTCAGCATATCTTTTCTGATAGATTTTTCCCTTGGAGCCCAGGAGTACCATCTTGATCCTGTGACTTGCATGAACTTTTTGAAAATTATTTTACCCCTTTCAAGTATCCTGATGGGTTTTGTTTTATCAGTTGTGCACACATGATCATTTGAAATATCCACTTGCCCTTAGTTTTATGGATTATCTCATGCTTTAATGGTCTGTGAGACATTAGAGAAGGTTTCATACACTTAGTGTGTGAGTGCACACATGCATGCACATGAGTTTAGCACCTGGCATTCTGAGTGCCTTGGGAATCACAGCACTCTGCCTTGTAACCGGGGAAAATGGACCTGCTTCCCAGTAGGGATGGCAGAGAAGTGTGTAATGGAAGAAGAAGAACAGTGACATAGTGTTCTCCTAAATTCCCTACATCTGATTTCATGTTGAGAAGCTTAGCAACCACATCATGTTAAGTAAAACAAGCAAGATAGGAAAAGACAAATAAGGGATGACTGGGTGGCTCAGTGGTTGAATGTCTGCCTTTGGCTCTGGACATGATCCCGGGATCCAGGATCAAGTCCCACATCGGGCTCCTTGCAAGATATCTGCTTCTCCCTCTGCCTGTGTCTCTGCCTCTCTCTCTGTGTGTCTCTCATGAATAAAGAAATAAAATCTTTTTAAAAGACAAATACTGCACGAACTCACTTATCTATGTAATCATAAAAGGTCAAACTCATAGATCCAGGGAATATAACTGTAGTTACGAGGGTCTGGGAGCGCAGGAAATGGGGAGAGGTCAGTCAAAGAGTACCAACTTCCAGTCACAAGATTGCTAAATCCTGGGCTGTAGTGTATAACATAGTAACTATAGTTAAGATGCTGTATTGTATACTTGAAATTTGCTGAGAGAATAGACTTTAAATGTTCTCACCAACCCCTGACACCCCACAAAAAGGTAGCTACAACTAAGTGAGGTGGTGGATGCAGTAATCATTTCACATTTCAAATTGTAGTGTATTTCAAGCTATCACATTGTACAGCTTAATTATATAATTCTTATTTGCAATTATACCTCAATAAAGCTGGAAAATTAAATTTTAAGAAAGATGGGGCCATTTCAATGAGTCTTGCCTCTTGCAGAGACTATAAACTGACCCTAACAAAGAAACTATTAGTTATTCACAATCAGAGGACCAGCACCTTTTCATTGGAGAGTTCTAGAGTCCCAGTGTCAGTTCACAGACGACTGAGTAGAAATTTCCAGAAGAGGGAGGACTAAGTTGAGTGTGGAGACTAAACTATTGTGGCCAATGTCTGGTCTTCTTTTCTTCTGGGAGGCAACACCTTTCAGCCAACTTGCAGTTTGGTGGGTTCACATTCTGGCTGAAGAAACGTAGAAGAAATGCTGACTATCACATCTGGACTGAAGGGATACAGAGCCTCTGAGTGATTCCGTCTCTTCCTCACAATGGTCCACGTGGGGGCCTTGTGCTGAGATGTGAAGCCATGACAGAGGGTGGCCTGGATCACTGGACCACTTCATGAAGGACAGATGCCCTGGAGAGTGACTTAATCCTGGAGCCAAGTGGCAATGAAAGAGAACTTTTTTTTTTTTTTTTTAGTTTGTACATTTTATTTATTTATTTATTTATTTATTTATTTATTTATTTATTTATTTATTTAATAAATTTATTTTTATTGATGTTCAATTTGCCAACATATAGAATAACACCCAGTGCTCATCCTGTCAAGTGCCCCCCTCAGTGCCCGTCACCCAGTCACCCCCACCTCCCCAGCCCACCTCCCCTTCTACCACCCCTGTTTGTTTCCCAGAGTTAGGAGTCTCTCATGTTCTGTCTCCCTTTCTGATATTTCCCACTCATTTTTTCTCCTTTCCTCTTTATTCCCCACGAAAGAGAACTTTTGCCAGTAAGTCATCAACATTGTAGAGGCTATTTGTTACTGAAGCATAACTTAATCTACCTTGACTAATACAGTAAGACATAGACACTTTGTTGATGCTGCTTCATGCTACAGTCCAGTTCTTCTTTTGACCATAGAATTCCTGTTATAAAAAGTATCATGTTAAAATAATAAATCTCCTATTTACCAAGAGGTGAGTGGGGTTATTACTTTGGTTCTCAGCAAACTCAAAATGAGCATAATGATCCCCCTGTTTGATGTAAGATGAGACCCTAGGTCTCATTGGTCTGCTCATGGATGTAGACATTCAGCTTTTACATTTTTTAGATAAAACTCAACATTATGGCATCTGAAGGTGAGATGTTTCAACTCTCCTGCATGCAGGCTTATTAATTTATTTTTCCTAAAAATTCTCAGGCATATCAGACTTGGGGTTAGGTGCCCTCTGTGAAAGTCATGTAGGATCTATTTTAACAACTCTCCAGCTGAGGCTGGTGGCCATGCATCTGGGCCAGGAGCAAATGTTTAAGAAGAATGAACATGCACAATCTGGCTGGACAAAGTTAAGTGAGGACTGGCTTCAATGGCCAGCTGTTGATTCTTGATTTGTACTGCAGTCTGTTGATCTACACTTCCATCCAAGACAACTGTTTTTCCTCTCTGCCTTCCCTATTCCTGGGAACAATGCCAGTGATATTCATCAGCTTACCCCCTACGCAGTTCTTATGTGCGCGTCATGGTATGTTAACCATGGGCCAACTAGATTAAGTGACCCTATAAGAGGGATAATTGCCATTTCTCCATTAATTTTCTCAATTATTTTACAAGTATCAAGTCAGGGGCTGCCACCCAATATATACAACTGGACATCCGCTTATGAGTTGGTCCTGAATTCAGAAGTGATGGCCTCTGGCCAAATCTGCCTCCAGGTACTAGCTACCCAGCTGGAGTCTGAGCTCTGGGGGTGGGAGGAGCACAACTCAGTTCTTAGATGTGCAGAGAAAACACATCGTGCCTGGAACGGAGTTGTACGGATCAAAAAATAACCAAGGCAGGTTTCTCAACACCAATCAGCAAAATCTATGTCTTAGACATAAGTGAGGCCTGGGGAGTATTACAATGCTTGGATTCCAGCAACCAGGGACCTTAATCAATGACTTTGGATAGCAATTGCCATGGAAATAAATGTAAACAGCAGCTGACTCCAAGCGTTGCCTTGAGGAATACCTGAAACTCCTCATATACCAACTCGGTACTGACCTTCTGTGTCACACCATGCTCCAGGTATTTAGGATATTGATCCTGGTAGCCCTTAACGGCCCCAGTGAGAATCCATGCCTTTCTTCTCTACTTTAATCCCTATCACTGCCTTGTTGGCATTCTCTCGTGCCTGGGTATAAGGTTAACTCCTCCATGTTTCCTCATCTAGAAGTGATCACAGCAGTCCCTGAACGCCCAGAGCATCTCATTCCATGCTGTTTATGTACAATCTGAGATCAAGGACAAGATTTGGTACTAATTCCCTGGCAGACAACCCACAGCAACCCCATCTCTTCCAGGTGTCTTGGGTCTTTGGTACGTTTGCACTCAAGTCCCTGGATGCCCACCCCTCTTCCCAAGATTGGTTCCTGATTTATCTGAACAGGCTCACTTTCCATATGAGGGGTCTCCAGCTACTGAGGGAACAATGGTCAGGAGAGGCCAGAGATTGAAATTGCTCAGTCTTTTCAGCCATGTTGTCTGTGTTCCAGTGTGTGGCTCTGCACAGAGCTGCCAACTGCCCCTCGCATCAACCCACAGAGAGAAACAGAGAACGAGGGGAAGCAGAGGATACAGTACACATCATGAACCTCAAATACCAAAGTGATTTCTTTAAACTTGCCCACAAAGCTTAACCGAGCACTGGACCATCTTTTTTTGTGGCAGGTGGTTCAGGGTTCAGCAACTTGTCTTTTACCTTGGAGAGGATATCACAAAATGGCCCAGATCACCAAATCCCCAGAAGCTCCAGTGGGGTGGCAGGCCAGTGAATACCTCTGCTATGCTAACAGGCTTGCTATTGCCTGCTCATCAGATGGCAACATGCATGTCATCCCTGCTGTGGACCAGTATGATCATATTTACAATAGTCCAGTATGGTCCAACTTCTATCTGACTTTTGTACAGGCCAGGCAGGTGAGGGACTGGGCCTGGAATCAGAAAGTGAGGATCCCAGTTCAGCTCTGACATTATTCCATGTGTATCCACAGCCAGATGCTTCCCCACGCTGGACCTCAGGGTAGAATTGGCGGAGGCTTCAGTGGTCACCTCCAACTTTGCCTGCATGGAACAGCGTCCTCTGCTGGAGAGATGAGGGAAGCAGAAGGTAAATACTGCAGGAACCTGACTGGGCAAAGATCAAGACATCTGGATTTTAACAAGACAAAAAACCAACCAACCAAACAACAACAACAACAAAAACCCCAAACCCACAAAAAACAAAAAACCACCTGCACCCACCTCTGGTCACCATTTCCTGAATTCTGTCCTTTACCAGGAGGGTCTTCTTTTCCAGTGTCATTCCTTTTCTCCCCAGCTCCCTGCACACCTCCAGGATTCTCTGCCTTCTTGTGTCATGGACTGTTCCCAGGGGAAGATCTGACCATGTGTCACACAGCAAGAGAGGCTGCAAAGACTGAAGACCCCACTGCCCCGGGTTCCGCATCCCCGGTGGTGAAATGTCAGGCATTAGTGACAAGATAGGAGGAAGGTTTTGAGCAGTAGGTGTCCTCCCAAATCAAATCTTCATAATTCCAACAAACAAACAAACAAACAAACAAACAAACAAACAAACAAACAAGATTGCCTGGTTCTTTTACATTCACTTCACTTAACCATTTGT
Organism: Canis aureus; assembly: GCF_053574225.1. NCBI lineage: Eukaryota > Metazoa > Chordata > Mammalia > Carnivora > Canidae > Canis > Canis aureus. Next base: position 66,765,290 of record NC_135619.1, read on the forward strand.
GAACGGGGTGGATGGGGTGGGCAAGGACCCTAAAGAAAGGCTAATGGACAATATCACCCTCTGCCCAGAGAAAGACACATACATAAATGCCCATGATTAATGCAGATGCCAGCTGGGGTGTTTCTGTCCCTTGGGGGCTGCGGACAGCTGTCAAAATGAAGGTTTGAATTTTGTGAGATTAGCACATATCCTCAGAGTAAAAAGAAGCAGCTTTTAGGTTTGCTTATTCCTCTGGGTTCTTGGTTTCTTATCCTTTTGTCCTAGGAATTAAGTTATCATCTATTTGATACTTTTGAGATTTTTGTTCAAGACCAGGTTTTCTGGCTGTTATTAACAGCAGGGTTGATTCAAATAAACAAGCTGACCATTACCTAGCAACAGGTGTGTATGGTATCAGTCGTCTGTTCCCCAGGGAATTTGTTTCCCTTCAGTTACCAGCCCTGTGGAAGCAGGTGGCTTGCTCTTGTACTCCTCATCCCACCAGGGTATCCAGCGAACAGCCCTTCTACCAAAGCTCGCTCTCTGCTCGTTCTGAGGCAAAGCCTGGCCCATAACTGTGTGTGTGTGTGTGTGTCTATGTGTGTGTGTTCCTCCAGGCAGGCATTATTTTTTATTTTTTAAAAATATTTTATTTATTTATGCATGAGAGTCAGAGACAGAGAGACAGAGACACAGCAGAGGGAGAAGCAGATTCCATGCAGGGAGCCCGATGTGGGACTCGATCCCAGGACCCGGGGATCACGCCCTGGGCCAAAGGCAGATGCTCAACAACTGAGCCCACCAGGTGCCCCACCATGCAGGCTTTAAATAATCTTTTTATCTTTGAATAGTTTTAGACTTACAGAGAAGTTACAAAAGTTGAGTTCCTATAGACCCAGTTTCTCCTACTGTTTAATTCTTGCAGGAGCATGACATATTTTTTAAACTGAGAAACCAATGTGGTCATATCATGGTTAACTCAATCCCAGGGTTTATTTGAATGTCCACAGGTTGGTTTGTTTTCTTAAAAAAAAACTAGTCACCAATATTTAAAAATCAAGAGATTTTTCATAATCACTTCTAAAATTAGAAGAACTGACAAATGGGTGTAGCCCACCTGACAATGGCTGGCTGAGCCAAATTAATAATAATGATAGTCGTCACTAGAGCAAACATTTATTGAGCACTCATTATGCACTAAGTTTTCTCCTAAGTGATTTGCACGTATTAACACATTTCACCTCACTAGAAGTCTTTGGGTGATTCACAGTTTTACAGAAGAGGAAGCTAGCACTGAGGGGCTAAGAATGCCCAAGGTCACCCAGCTGGGCTGTGGGTGAGCAGGTGTGCAGGGCAAGCAGTCCCGTGTTCCCTGCCACCACTGGCTACTGCCCCCTGGCCCTTTTAGACTACCGTCCCCCATCTGACTATTTCTCCATTTACGTTTCTTTCTGGGATGCTGTGGACAACTGATTTCAAAATATCTGCTTTTTGGAACCATCTCAGGCAGCCCTTCCCAGTTGATAAAGTATGCTCACGTCAATGACCTCACCTGATCCCCAGCAGTGAGGTGACCCTATATCTGGGGCATCTCCCTCGCGTCCGAGGGGCTGGGGTAGGTGGAGGAGTAGAGAGACTGGAACTATTACTGTAATAGTTGGTGGGGTGCCCCAAACATCCCACTCCCTCTCGTTGGGGCTGAGGATCATTTTCCTGCTGCAGACTGGCAAGCCTCTGAGTGGAGAGAATATTTATTCAGAGGCATGCCTGGCCTCTTGCAAGAGCCTCCTGAGTCATGAGTAGTAGTTGTAGGAGTCGCCCGTCACAGGAGGAAGGCCAGGCCTGCACACATGCACAGGAAGCTCACCTTCACCCCAAATAACCTCCATTCTGCACAAAAGGACCACAGCCCACCACACAGAATGCACCTGACCCTACTGCATCTATGTTGGTAGAGCCACACCGGTTCCCTGGGCAGCACTGACACAGCTGCAGGAGACTCACACCAGCCTCAGTACCTTGGTGAGCTTCGTCCCCCCGCTTCTGCACACTGGGCATCACTCAGACACCCTGGGCTCAAGATGGGCCCAGGAAAAAAGATTTCAGGCAAACCAATTTGGATTCTTACTGACCAACTCTTAAGCTAGGTGCAAGGCAGAGAAAGATCCCTATCGGAGGGCAAGGAAGACACTTTTGGCTGAATTTAAACTCTACTATGAATTTGGATGAATACCAGTTATCCTGTTCTTGCCGTGTGTCTTTGTTATAAAAAGAACCATGAGCTGACCATTTTGGGTGGCGTTTGTTCATGGACTCCCTCAGAAGCAGCTAGAAGTGGCCAGTAAATAATCTCATCTTCTCAAGGAGGACGCTGAGATCCCCTCTGTATGGTCTGTAGAGGGTGAGCAGTTTGGCTGAAGGGGAACTTGGTATTGAGACCACCACACACCCCCTCACGGTGCAGCTGCCTGCTTCTTCTGTGTATTTTTGGAAACTGTTCTTGATCTTTAAGGCAGCTCTGCAGGCTCATAAGCTCTTCCTTTATGAGGCCATCTGTTCTGTCCATTCTGCTAAGAATGTGCTCCCTTATGAGTTCTACGCCTGTTGCTTCTTTCCTAGCTTGCGTAGAAGAATAGATTTATAAGTGGGAGCAGAAGATTGAAAAGTTCTGGAGAAAGGAATAGAAACTGTGCCAGGAACTGGAAGGGGTGTGCGGGACACCTGGGCACACATAGTGTGTGGAGTGAGTCCAAGAGGGTGCTGCAGCACAATGGCCAGCCGCGGGTCTGGAGGGGAAACTCAAGTGTTGGCTCAGCCTTCCATTACCTGGCAGGTGCTGCAACTGGGTGGCTCCACTGGCTTGTGAGAGGGAGGGACACCACTGAGTAATGAAGGTGACCATGAACAAAGGAAGAATAAAAGAAAAGGACTTCCTGTAGCATGAGAAAGGTGGAGAGAAAGAGAGGGTGGTGTCTCTCGTTGTCTTTAAGCCAATTGTCTCCACCATGTTGATCGCCTTGGCCCTGGTGATGACTTCCCTTGAGTAGTAAGTTTTAAATAAATGTTTAAATGGTATTTATTCCTGACTAGGAATGTGGGATGGCCAGAAATTGTGCCTGCCAGCCCGCTCAGATTTAGTATCTATAACTTGATGGTTCGAGGCGGTGAGGTCTCTGGCAAGAACACATCAGTGAGGGTCCACCAAGTATTGGTGATGTAAGGTTGCTATGGATTGTTCTAGATCTAAAAGAAAGAAATAGAAATGTTGACCTGACACCCGTCTCATCCAGCAGAAGATTAACCATGGATGCTGTGCTGAGAACAATTTAGGTCTGCCAGGAGAATCCCTTCTTCCATGTTTGCTTGGCTGGACTTCGCTCAGAGCTACCTAGGTCCACGCTTTTCAGACTGTCATCAAATTCCCCAAGCTGGAGAGGGAAGTGGGCATATTTCCATGGGGTCTGGAGTAGGATGGGGCTCCAGAAGCATGAGTTCCTTTGAAAATTTAGCAAATCTTACCTTTTGCTCTGTAATGTCAGTATTTTTTTAAACTTGAAAACAATGTTCTTAATCAATTCCTATTGGGCAAACTGAGGCTCTGATGATCTCAAAGCTTTTTAGGACTTGGCACACACAGTGGGCACACTGATTTTTCTGTCACAGTGCCATCCCCTGGTCTCCAACCCACTTTCTTTTTCCAGAGAATCCTTGGTTACCTCCACAGACAACTAATAGGATAGAAAGGAAAATTGGGGCAGTCTTCCCAAAGTGCTGGATTTGCAGAGGTTTTCCCAAAGAGATTATTGGCTGCGAAACCCTGTCCTCTATTGAAATCCTGGTAAAACTGCTATACACTCAGCACCAGGACAAACGTCCAGCCCCCAGCCTCTGCCATTCACTCAGTCCTTCCAGCTAACCTTTCTTTTCTGTGCTCTCAAGCAGCTTGTTAAAGCTCTCTGTGCTCTCTTGAGGCTGCCCTCATCCCGTCTGCTTGATCTTGGCAGTCAGTGTCACCTGCCACTCCCCTGACAGACTTGCGTAGAGGGGACAGGATTGATCTTGTTTTTCCACTCACGTTCTTCCTAATGTCACTACATTCATCCTTGCCCTTTCTCCCCAGTGAAGACCTCTGTATTCTTGAAGAATATTTTCTTTAACTCTGTAATTCTGGGTTGAAAATTTTCTTTCAGTTGTTTAAAGATACCATTCCACAGTCTTCTGGCCTTCATGGTTCTGGTGAGATGTTTGTGGGAATTATGACGTATCATTTTATTTCTGGGCACTTCCAAGATTTTCTTTCAAAAAAGACAAAAGAGGGAGCCTGGGTGGCTCAGTGGTTGAGCGTCTGCCGTCAGCTCAGGGCATGATCCTGGGGTCCTGGGATCGAGTCTTTCATTGGGCTCCCCATAGGGAGCCTGCTTATGTCTCTGCCTCTCTGTGTGTGTCTTTCATGAATGAATAAATAAACAAAATCTTAAAAAAAGAAAGAAAAACTATTTTCTTTCCAAATCTTGGTTTTCAGCAGTTGGACTGTCATGTGCTTAGACACGATTTCTTTTTCATTCTTAATTCACTTGGAGTTCCATGGAGCTTCTTGAATCTGTAAATTCATGTCTTTGACCAAATTTTGCAACTTTTGACCATTATACATTTTTTCCTCTTCTCTCTCTCTCTCTTGCTTTTGGTACTCCAATTGTTGATATCTTAAACCTGAACTCTGATCATTTTTCAATCTCTTTTATTTCTCTTGATCAGATTGGATATTTTCTACTGATATATGTTCAAGTTCATTGGCTTATTTCTCTGTCATTTCTGATTTGCTTTAAGGTCATTTGGTGAATTTTTATTTTTATTTTAAGGAGTGCATTTTTTCAGTACCAAAATTTCATGATTGATTGATTGATTGTAATCTTTCCCTCTTGAAATTTCTATTTCCATTCATGGTGGGCAAATTTTCATTTTCCTCGTTGAGCGTTATTGTTCTAGTTGCTTTACAGTCATTGGCTCTATGCATTGTGAGTGACTTTGGATTGCATCCTGGACATTGTGAATGCTGTGGTGTGGAGACTGGATTTTTTTATATTTCACTGAGGATTGTTGATGAGCTTGTTTTGACAAGCAATCAACTTGGTTAGACTTATAACAACATAGATGAACCTCACACATATAATATTGAGTAAAAGTAGCTTGACACAAAAGATTATATACTGTGTTACCCCATTTGTGTAAAGCTCAAAATTAGCCTAGATATCTATGCTCAAAAGTTAGGATGCTGGTTACCTTTGGGGGTGCTTTAGTGGTTTAAATGAAACAACATGGGCTAAGACAAGACTTCTGGTTATATTCTGTTTATATATATATATTTTTTGAGACAGAGAGAAAAAGAGAGAGTGCACACAGGGATGAGGAGGGGAGAGGGAGATGGAGAGAGAGAATCCCAAGCACACTCCACACCCAGTGCATAGCCTGATGTGGGGCTTTATCTCACAACCTTGGGATCATGACCCAAGCCAAAATCAAGAGTTGGATGCTTAATCAACTAAGCCACCCAGATGCCCCTATATACTGTTTCTTTTTAAGCAGCTTTATTGAGGTATAATTGACATATAATAACTACGTTTCAAAGCGTATAATTTGATAATTTGGGGCATATGTATATACCCATGAAATCATAATCACAATTAGTGTAATGGACATATACATAATCCCTCTGCACAAGTGGTGTAATCCAGGTGTAATCCCCTCTCATCCCAAACCTTCCATATTTCCAGTTACCTCTGATCTGCTCTCTGTCACTATGGATGGATCACTCTTTGCTTTCTAGAATTTTTATAAATGGCATTGTACATAATATACTCTATTTTTTCTGATTTCTATCACTTAGCATCTGTGTATCTGCTTTGGTGAAATGCCTTAAAATATGTTTTGCTTATTTTTTTAAATTGGGATTTTTTTCTCACTATTCAGTGTTGAGTGTTGTTATACATTCAGGAAGGTCCTTTATCAGATATGTGATTTGCAAATAATTTCTTCCAAATGTGGTCTTGTTTCTTTTTAACCTATTAACAGTATCTTTCAAAGAGAAAAAGTTATTGATTTTGATGAACTTTGATTGAATTTATTGTTTTGTGGATTGTGCTTTTGGTGTCATAGCTAAGAAATTTTTGCCCGATTCAAGGTTATCAAATATTTTATTCTTTGTTTTCTCATTGAAGTTGGTGGTTAAAGTTTTAGTTTTACTTCGGCAAATAGATTTTGAGTTAATTTTTGTATAAACGCTAAGATATAGATCAAAGGGTTTTGTTTTGTTTGTTCTTGCTATCAAGTTGTTTCAGCACCATTAGTTGAAAAGAATATCCTTTGGCCCATTGAATTGCTGGTGCAACTTTGTCAAAAATCAATTAAGCATATCTGTGGGTTTATTTCTATGCTTTCTGTTCTGTTCCTTTGATCTATTTATGTATATTTCTGCTCATACCACATTGCTACTATAACTACGTGTTGTAGCTTCACCCTGTTGCTTTATAGTAAGTCTTGAAATCAGGTAGTGTAAATCCTCCAGCTTTGTTCTTTTCTTACCAAGTTGTTTTGTCACTTCAAGGTCCTATGCATTTTCATATGGATTTTAGAATCAGCCTCTCAATTTATTCATTAAAGCAGAGTGGGATATTTATTGCAATTGCACTGAATCTTAGATCTATTTGGGAGAATAGACATCTTAACAATATTGAGTCTTCTGATATATGTAGTTTCTTCTGAGAAAAAAAGAAATAGAGTGAAACATGAAAAGACAAAGTCTGAGTATGGGTTTTTCAATGGCCTTGAGCATGTTACTTCCCCCACTCTGAGCCTCTGTCTGTTTCTTTTCTGTAATTAAGGGGAGAATATGCTTTGTGAGATCAAGCCAGATAATGAGAGAGAAGCAGACAATGTTTTGGGGTAACTAAGAGTTTTTGATACAGTGGATGTTATCATCAGGCATCTGGTGGGTTTGCCAATATAAATGTCCAATCTAGAGGGCATGGCACTATTTGCATATAAGATTTTATTATCTTTCTCCTCTTCATTATAATCACAGTGAACATCACTGTCAGCCAGTACTAAGCCTTCCAAGTGAGGCCCCACGTACTCATGAAGACAGCCATCACCCTGGTTTGGTGATTACCCCCATCTGATGTCCGTTAATTGGCATTCACAGCATCTCCTCTCTCATTCGAAGTGCTCACTGTTTTTTCAGTATGATGCCCAAGTCTGACAATTTCCTTTTGCCTGCTGCCAATTTTCAGGCTGCTTCTGTGGACTCTGGTTTCTGTCTTGTCTCCTCTGGTCATTTTTTTTTCCTACTCGACTTCTTGTTTCCAGAGCCCACTTAGTCTAGCCCCACTCTTATCCTTTATTCATCAGCCTGGGTTCAGTGCCACTCACTGGCTGCTGGGACCAGAGAATCCTGGAACAAGCGTTCTGGCCACTACCTGTGACCAAGCTCTGACCAAGTCCTAGCACCTGTCTCAGGTGTCAATGGATCCTTTCTCCTTGCTCACCTCAGCCAGTGCCAGCTGCTAATGTGAAACAATCTGTTCCTGGCTGACTTTGAAAGATCTGGTAAAAAACATTCTCATTTCTCTATCACTACCAGGGCTTAGGTCTCAGATCCCAGATGTACCAAAACCCAGCCCAGATTCTTCTATTTACATTTCGTGAACCTTGCTATGTTAGAATTGACATTTACATTTTCATGTGCTTTTTAATTTTTCTATTTAATGGTCCTTTTAGTCTCCTTTCTTGTCCTGTCTAGGATTGATATTTTTATTATTCCATTTTTTTCCTTGCTGGGGAAGATAAACACTTTGACTACTCTGTTAGTGCTTATCCTAAAACCTACACCATGCCAGCTTTGATTTATCAAGGTACAAAACTAATTAGTACTTTAACTCTCCTCCTGGACAATGCAAGGACCTTAGAACACCTTAATTTCATGTACCTCTGTCCTAACATACAAGCTGTGGTGGTGGTTGTGCATTTTCAATTCCATATAAATGATGCAATTATATTATTATTGTCAGGTAAGCCCACGTGTTTGCTGGTTTGTATTCTTCACTCCTTCCTGCATTTGACCTTCCTTGACCTTCCTTCTTTCTTATTCTTTCTCTTAGTGAGTTTGCTGTTGGCAAATTCTCTTTGCTTCTCCTCCTCTGAAAACACTTGATTTCACCTTCATCCTAGGAGGTTAGTTTTGCCAGTCGAGAGAATTCTACTTTCTCTATCAGCACTTACTTTCGTTTCATCTTATATCTGTTCCCATTGCCTTTTGGTTTGCATCCTTGACCTTGAAACATTAGAGGTTAGGGTCCTCCCCCTTTGAAGATAATGTAAACTAACTACCTGGGCTGCTTGAAAAATTGGCTTTGTTTTTTATTGTCTGCAGCTCAAAAAGATGTGCATCTGTGTTTGGATTTCCTTTTTTAAAAATTTGATTCTCCTTGGAATTTATTAGGTATCTTAAGTTTCACAAGAGCTATCTTTGCTCAGTTCTGGAAAATTCTTGGCCATTATTAGAAAGTGCTTCTGTACATTCTTTCTTTTCTGTCTTTCTGACATCAGTTATGTATATCTTAGGCTTTCTCATGACACTGTTTATGCTCATTGACCCCTCTTTGTATTTTTATCCTTATCTCTCATCCTGCACCCTGGAGAATTTCTTCTGATCTATTTTCCAGTTCACTTAATTTCCTCTCCTCTTTTTTTCAGTGCCATAAAATTACTTTAGTATCATCCTTCTGAGATTGAGCACATAGTAAAAAATAAATAAATAAATAAATAAATAAATAAATAAATAAATAAATGGAATAACATAACATCTCTTACAATCTCAAGTGAAAAGCATCAAAATATACTAATTAAACTTTCTTTAAATAACCCTCTCAAGCAACTGGCTAAAGAACAGAGGATGAGCTGCATTAACAAGAACACTTTTGTGGGAGGACCTAGGATGAGTTAGATGAGTTTGTGCTTAGATGCTCTGTCAGAGAATACATTCCTCATATTCTAAAACTAGTTCTTCTGCAGAAAATTTGCTTGTGAAATATCACACAATCTCCAAGTATCCAGAGAAAAAGGTCTTTCTCCTGTCACGAGGACAGTGAGCTGCTCTCCAGCAGGTGGCAATGCTTTCTGCTTTTACTTGATTCTCTATGTGATCTGCATGATGGTCTTTGGTATCCATTTTCTCTTGCACAGGGATTCTTCCCAAGAGCCAACCCCACTAAATTTCCTGCATGCCAATCTCCGAGTCTCAGGGTGAGTTCGCTGGGAACCCTGAACTGCAACCATAAGTTATAGAGCTGCCCTGAGCTTCTGTTCTTTCACCTGTAAAGCAGAGATGATTATCGCAACTAATTAGTGTGGGGATTAAATGAGATAGTGCATGCAAGGTGCCCGACACACTTAGCACTCAGAGGAGTTCGTTATGAAGATTATTAATAAAATGGAGATATTATTGTCTGCATTTTACACATGAGGAAATAGGCGTAGAAAGTTTAAGTAACTTGCCAAGGTCCCATAGCAAAGAGTGGAGCTGGGATTTAAGTGTTAGGTATGTACGTGTGTGGTTATATATATGTAAGTGAATATATATGTGTTTATAGTTATATATGTATGTAGGGGTATATGTACATATGTGGGTTTTTTCCTTTTTTAAAAAACATTTTATTTACTTATTTATTTTAGGGAGAGAGAGAGAGAGAGCATGTGTGGCAAAGGGAGAAGTAGAGAGAGATCTCAAACTCTGTGCTGAGTGCAGAGCCCCCTAAGATCATGACCTGAGCTGAAACCAGGAGTCAGAAGCTCAACCGACTGAGCCACCCAGGCACCTCTGTTTTTCTTTTTCTCTGCTCCTACTTTATGTTGCCTATTGTTCTTTGGAGTCAACACAGAAGTTTGAGTAGAAGTTTAGATAGAATAAACAGTTTGTGGAGGAAGTTGGCAAGGGCAGAGAGAAGCTTGTCTTTTGGGGCTTTTGAAAAATGTGTGACAATCAGCTTCAAAGAGGTAGAAAGAAGACCCAGGTACACAATAGATCTGTGATAAAGGGATTGAACTAAAAGGATAATAAAGCATGGGAGTGAAAGGAAACTATTGTTTGAGATTGCCATTCATATTGCAGAAATTGAAAAGTTGAAGCAGTGTATTTCCCAGAAATTGTGATGGTTTTCAGAGTTATTTTAAATTAATTGTCAAATTCTTAAAACTGGGGGAGAAAACCATTAGAGTTTATGTTCTCTAGGCACTTTGCACAATCCACATGCAGTTTTTATTTTTCTTGTTCCACTCCAGAATAATGGAAATAATACTTTTTATGAAGGATTCTCCAGAGCACCCTGGAGGAGAGTAGAAGGAACATAAAATGAAAAGTAAAATGAATAAGAAGTTCTGGCTATAGAATTGGGAATCAACAGAAAGAAGCGGATGAGGAGACAGTATTTAAAACAGCAGTCATGCCAGCTCTCAACATTCACCCTTCTGAGCATTTTATTCTCCCAAGATGCTTATTGTGGCCTGAAATCTCGCCATTGGTTTGGGATAGAGTGAGATCCAAGAGAAAATTGGTGAAAGCCTCCTGGTCTTTTATAACTCTTTCTATTCTGTCAGAGATCCCATAGACCTTTTAAAGAAAGCAACATTTCACAATAACAGAGCACATGGTAGAAACACAACTGTCCTGAGATACACCCCAGGGACAGGAGAGGTTGGGCAGTGCAGTGGAGCACAGATGGCCATCTCCCATTTAGAGGAGAGGATGACTCTCTCCGGCAGAAGCAAGCAGGCTCAGAACCTACCAGAGTTCATGTGATGGAGGAATAAAAGGGAACTCTTAATCAGGAGCTGTATTGTGCACAAAAATCATGTGTCTGTAGGTGCAGATAAATCATGGCCTCTACAGCTAGAGAATTGGAAGCTCTAGCTTCCAATTGGCACAGAAACATAGACACTTTGCTCTACCAAGAAAATCGAGAAACAGATCCATGTGTATATGAGAATTTGATTTACAAAAGATCACAGTTCAAATATACTATGGCTATCTTGTTGATCCAATATAACTTTTGGGGAAGATAACTTGCAAGAAAATGCTTCAATATCCTGTAATCTGCATATCCTTTGAGTGAACAATTTGAATTCTACTTACAGAGTTAAAGGATATGCATTGTAGTATTTTTAAAACTTGATAACAACCGAGAAGCCCATTCAAAGAGAATTTTAACACTAAAAATGTATGGCGCACCTCAAATATGGAATATGATACGGTCATTAAAACAATACATTATTACGTCCAAAAAAATGTTTAAAAAGCAGTGTGTTGAGAAGGATTCCATTTTGGCAAGAGTGTATTTGTGAGTGTGTGTATGTGTATGTGTGTGCGTGCACATGTGCACGCATGTGTCTATTTCAGCATGGATGTATTAACATAAAATAATAAAAGGCTAATAGGATTCACTCTGGGTGGTGGATTGTTGAGTGACTACATTTTATTTTTCATATTGCTTTTATGGCTTTTATGAAGTGTGTATAATGATCGTGTAAGACTCATATAACCAAACATTAATAAAGGCAACTTTTGTAGAGGGGATTGAAAAGCTGCCATCGGTAGAATAGTTCTGTCTCCTTCGCTAAACCCTACAACTGACGACATCAAGTGTCTCACTCATCTAGCCGTGGAGCACATTAGTCCCCAAGAGCAGAAGTGTCTTGGAGGGCAAGCGAAAAATCTGCACCCTGATTTAGCTATTTGTCTCACTTATCCGAACTTGAAATTCAAAGCCCAATTGTTCACATGGTCTTATCTCATTCAGCTAAGTCAGACATCTATGGACTTGACCTTTTTAAGCGATTGTAGGTGCCACTCATTTGAACAATACAGTGTCTTTTAAATCAGAGCAGAAAGAATTGTGCTAATGTAAAGCCCAGCTGGAGCCGGATTCCAGGAAGAGACAATAAAAGCATTTTATACCCACAAACATCCATGCTGTCTCTTGTCACTAAAGCCCTGTAGGTTACAGATTTCCCTTTGCTTCAAAAGCTGAGATCTTATAACTGAGTTCAGTGTTCAGTGTACGTTATATAAATGATGGGTAAAATCGATTTCTGCATTTTTTCATAAAAGGCCTTCCTGGTAATTAGTTTTAATCTTGAGATACATTCTTTCATATCATTGCATTCTGTAAACAGCCTCAAATCTTTTGGGAAGGAGCTTAGATTTGAAACCCCTTTCCAAGGAGCCCAAGATGACAAGGACATGGTGACCTTTGGAGACATGTATAGCCTCTGCCTTGTAGGAGGCCCAGTGTTGCAGGTCCAGATTCAGCCCCTAGGACTAGTGGGGATCTGAGGGTGGGGGTCTTCCTAGCAGAGACATTGGCCTATGCGGTGGAGTCTCTCTGGTTTCTCTCATGCATGATGCCTGAGGGGAGCTTTCCTGAGTACCCCTAGCCTCAGAGACTCAGGCACCAGCCTAGGGGGGTTGACCTCAGAGAGGGGGCCCTGCAGTGGGTGGAGGTGGCCGAGCCAAGGATGATGTCTCCTGAGGCTCGTGGAGGACTGCAGCCACAGACAGCAAGGCTCAGTGGTGGTGGCCACAATGGGGGCACTCACTCCATCACTCAACGACAGTAGACATGGCACTGCAGCCTATCCTTGGGTCCCAGTCTTCTGGCTCCAGGAGCTCTGATTCTCCATCAACACCCCTGGCACTCCCTGCCCATCTGCCAATTCATTCAACCTGTTGTGGCTCGAGGGCGCCCCAGCCTCTGTGTCCTGGGTGTAGAGCCTCACATGAGTGCATGCACAGGGGGTCTGGCCAGGTGCAGAGCTGAACCTCCCAAGGAAGAGACTCTGTCCCTCTTGGATTTCACTTTTTTTTCAACCTGGAGGTTTCTCTCACCTGCCTCTCAACCCCCATAAGATCTCAAACCAGTGCCTTTCACTTAATGCTGGGCAGCGGTGACTGGTGCTCCGGGTCTTCTCTACACAGAGTCAGTATTGCTAATGCCGCCTAGAAGCGTATGCTGGTAAGGCACCTTTAATCCAGGCTTGCCCCTCAGGGGCTGGGTGACCTCGGGCAGGACAACCATGTCTTTTGGCCTCAGGTGCTTCCTTAATAAAAGGGGTAAGACGAAGAAAAAAGGGAAGAAGAAGGAAGAAAGGACTCTAGATGCTGACATAGTGCAGACCACCAAGCGCTGTTCCTTAGAGTGAGTCAGACAGAGCACGGATCTGTGGGTACTAAGAAATTTTATATGAAAAAAATTTTTCAGTGATCAAATGACCTTGAAAAATACTGGATTCAAAAAAGCAAGGCAAGTTTCTTCCTGCAGGACTTTTCTGTGCCTTCCACATGATTATGCATTTGAAATCTCTCAGAAGGAAGTGCCTAGTGCTGTGTCCTGAAGTTATTTAGATCTAAGCCTTGCATAGAGCCCCTTGAGGGCCTTCTGTGCACACGATCCCTTTTGGGAACATGACAGCAGTGGCCCTATTTTGTTCCCCCCTACAACCTCAGTGCCTCGAGCACCACCCAACATCAATGAATGAATGACCACAGTGTTTATGCCCATTAGGAACTCAAAACATACTTTTAGGTTGAGGTGAATTGATTTCGCTGAAGTCCTTCCAAATACCATTCTGTTATTAAGGATTCAACTTGGCCTCTCCTCAACTATATTCAATCCATAAACCTGAATTTCTTATGAAGCAGAATTCTGGAGGCAGGGACCTAGTCTTGCCCAGGTAGGTATACCCATGGTAATGGGGTTACTGCAGACAAGGTAAGTGGGTCAGCATAGGGAAAGCAACAGGAAGGATTTCTGGCATTGAGTCAGAGCCCAAGCAGGAGAGAAGGCACTGGCATGAAGGTTTGCAGCTGTCTAGACCCAGAGATCACCGCCAGCAAATTTCTGGTGCCAGGGCCAAGCATGAGAAGGGGCCCTCTCCCTTGGATCGCTGTGTCTCTCTATGCATGTGTACTTCTAAACATCCTCTGCTTCTCCATTTCACACATGGTCTTCAGTGACTGACCTATGATCTTTTAGCTCTAACCCCACAGTGCTCTGACAAATTGAGAGAAAGGCCTTGATTGGTCCAGGCCACACAACTCATAGGTGGTCAACCAATGGAGCATTGCTCTTGAATCAAGTTCTATCCCGATATCAGTTGGCCCTTGAGGGCTAGCAGACCCCAGAGATGGGGGGCATGAACAGGTATTTCAAAAGCTGTTGCATCAGTCCTTGGTGAAAAGACTGGGGAGAATTTAGAAAATTTGGGTGTTCAGACCCATGACCTACCATATTGTCTTCTCTGTCTGGAATTCCCATGTCCCATGCCCACATATGCCCTCCTCTTTGCCTTGGTTACCTATGCTGTATTACACACCATCCAGAAGTTAGCTCATGAGCCTGTTGGTCAGTCCAGCAGTGCTGGGCTGACCTTGACACGGCTCATCCTCTGCAGTCAGTTGGCAGGTCTGCTGGGCGACTGGTCTAGGATGGCCTCACTCACAGTTTTGCAATAGGCTGGATATCAGCCACACTGTTGGCGGCACTGAGCCAGTGTCTCTCATCGGTCAGCAGACTAGCCTGGTTTCGCTCACACAGCAGACACAGGGTGCTGAGCTGGTTCCACCTTGCAGCTCTCTCCTCTGAATCCTCTTTTAACCAAACTCACTGCTCTTTCTATCCTGATGACCAGGCTAGCCTGACCTTCAGCTTGATGAACTTTCTTTTCTTCTGACCCTCTCATGAGTGTTGAACATATACACCCTTCCCTGGCTTAACAGATTTCACAAGTAAAAATATAAGACAACTTGTTCAAATGATTTGAATATTATATACAAAACAACAACAACAACAACAACAAAACCACTTTTTAAAGTATAAGTATATCCCAAATAAGCCTGGGATATGCTTATACTAAAAGATTATTTGTTGACATTCAAGGATGCTGGGCATCTTTATTTCATCTGGCAACTCTCCCTTTCCCAAAACTCCTGAGTCCAGCCTCAAGAGAGAAAAGGGGGCACTGACCTGCTTCTAGAATGCATCTAGGACCCTCTGTAACCAGTAAGAGGCAAGGCTAGACTTTGATGATGGAGCAGTGGGTATGGGATCAATGTCTTTTTCTCTCACTACCTCTTTCCATGTAAAAAGTAGGTGATAAAATGTAGGCTGAGGGTAACCATTGTTTGAGGGACCCCAGTTAGTTTGAGAAACCCTGGAGCATCCGTCTCAAACATGGACCTGATGAAGGTATCAGCAGGGATGCATAAGAGTCCATGTTGCCCTGCTCATCTAACTCTGTTTGGTACTGAGGCCAATGAATTTCTCAGCTCAAGCTATCCTGGTATCCATTTAGTAGCCCGAATGTTTTATAATATTTCAAACGGGTGGCCCACAAGCTGAATTCAGGACTTGGATTGGGAACTTTGCCCATGAGTGCAGACCCTGTGGGTTAAAGTGTCAGTCAAGAGATGTGCTCTCATCTTTGGCTCTCTGTCCACACGAGAGAAGGCTGGGCTATAACACCTACTTCCTAACATCTCTGTATAGGTCCAATAGTAAGGAAGTCCAGCGGGGAGCCCTTCAAGCAGGTTTGGTCATCCCTCCCTCTAACTTGGGGGAAGGCTTTCTTTTTTATGTGGATGGCCAAAGCAGACCAGCACACATTCGGCATGAGGCATTGGGGTAAACATGTGTCTGCTTCCTTAACCACTAGAATGTAATCCCTGTGAGCTGGGCTCACTGTCTACTTTGTTCAGTGCTCTATTCCCACTGCCTGGTGTTCAGTAAGTCTGGGTTGAGGTGGTGAATGCATGTGTCCCAAGAGCAGTGGCTGTCCACACACTTTAATATAATGTTCATCTCCCCTACAAGTCTGTGAGCCCCATACCAGGGACCCATGTTTGTCGGGTTCCCTACCTTACTCAGAATCTTCCAGAATGCCTGACCTAATGAAAAATGTTCGATTCAGGAACCTCTTCCTTTAATATCTCTGACTTGCGTGGCTCCAGGAAAATCAGTCACTTATTTCTGCAGGAGCCAATTCACAGTCGGAGAGAGTTTTGGCAGATCTTCAAGTGTTTGAACATAGTTATTACTCAATGTCTAGTCCAAAGCAACAGAAAGGTATTGTGTATGCCAGGTTGCCCGGGGATGGGGTGGGATTTCTGGGGTTTCTTCCTTTCAAATAGGAGAAGGAGTGTCCACAGGACCAACAGGCAGGGAAGCTAGGATGGGGAAGTCCGGAGGGCCACATGAGGTTGGCTGGGACAGGGGATTGTGGGTGCTGGTGGTGTGACAGAGGAGGGATATGGGACGGGCCGGGAGGATAAGGCATGTGGTAGAGTAGACCTCACAGTGCAACACCTTCTTGGCTGGCCCCTCACCCTGGCCTCACCACACTGGGTCTTATCTGTGCTCAGCTGTCAGATGACTTTTCAAGCCACACTTTGTCCACATCTACATCTGTTCGCTGGCATACAGCTACTCCCCACTGTCCACAGGACAAAGTCCACAGCACTTATCAGGCATCCAAAGCCTCCACCCTTTTACCTCTAAACACCTCGCAAGCATCACCTTCTACTGTGATCCTAGGTGATCAGTTTTCTATTACTGCAAAACTGGGTTTCTCTCTCTCTTTATTTTTTGTCAGAACATACTTTTCCTTTCTTTCCCCACTGGCTCTTCTCCACAGAGGGTCTCCTCCGCCCTCCCCCAGATTGTCTTACCCTCTTACCCTTCATTTAAGACCTACTTCATTTTCAGACTCAAGTTTGACCTCCTTAGGGTGTGGATGGGAATATTTCTTCCAATGGCATTTTGGGGATGACTCTTTCCTAGACATGCACCACCCACAGCTGCCCTCTAGGTCTTGGCACTGCCTCCATTGTGGGGATGGATATTTCCTCCTGCATGACACATAGATGGAGCTAAGTTGGCATCTCTTTGTGGTTTTCCCATTAGATTTGGACAGATGCCTCCTTGAGACTGGAGGGGGACACTTGTAGGAGTAGAGCCTCCAACCACTAAAGATGCTCCACTGCAACTGAATATGGACCCCAAATTGATCCCACTGACCAAGTTTGTGTCCACTTGGCCATGTTAACCCTCCCACTTTCTTTGATTTTGGGGTTGCCCTTGGCCATTTAACCTCCCATGCTACCTAGGCCTATTATTGCATTGACGTATTATTACACTCCTTTCTTTTCATAGACCGTGATTTGGATCCCCCACCCTGGTCCCAATCTCCTCTGAAGGTGATCTAGTCCCTAACATGTGTCCCATTATATTTTAGGAGGGCCTCGCTTCTCTGTACAGCCAAGGTAAGTGACTATGAAGGGGAAAAGCTGCTTACTCCTTCTAATGTCCTTTGTGCCTTGTCCTGGGACCCTCAGGGAAGATCTGCAGTGGTGGCCACACACAGTGGTGGATATCTCCCAGGAAGCCAAAACATGAAGCTGTTTTCATTTTTGTCTTTCTGATCACAGTTGATCCTGGGTTCAATGAGACTGTAGAGGAGGTAGCTCAAAGCTGCTCTGCATATTGACCTTCCCTTGTAAACATGGCACCTCAATGTTCACACAACCCAAGGTCAACTTTATTAGGATCTTTGTTCACTAATTAACTGATTCTCACAGCAGTCCGTGGTGGAGACTGGTGCTGGCTTTCCTAATTGTTCTGGGGGGAGATGAGCCACCACCTGGCCTCCCACCACGGTCACCCAGCAGCTGGGTTGACGACTTTGCCCAGGAAGAGCAAGCTCTGAGTGGTCATCTCCCACAGGAGCACCAGGAAAGGCCTATTGAAACGAGCCTGTGAGGCCAATGTTGCATTCAGGGCCTGGGGCTGGGAGAGGAGGCTGGAGGCAGCCCCTGCCCTGGTTCCCCACACATTCATGTCCACTGTTGCCTTGTGTGACACCTGGAGGAGGAGACAGGGACAGAGATGGCATCAGCTCAGGGTGCGCTCAGAAAACAAATCCTACCTTGTGTGGTTCTAGGGAGCTGAGTCACCTCCCCAGGCCCCAAGGGCCCCATATCCCCAGGAGGCAACTCCAGTCATCATTGCTTCTGCTTCTTCTCTGCATTTTCTCCCCACTACCACATCCTGGGGAATGAGAGCACCTTGTTGGTGCTATTTGCTCTCTAGCAGAAGACAGATGAGCCTTAGCAGGGCTGCACAGGAACCAGGCTGCAACTCCCAAAGGCAAGTTTTAGAGCATACCAAAAGCACCTGGGTGCTGAGACCATGGGCTGAGCGCAATTTCTGCCCCGAGCTTCACGCCCGTCTCCAAGCCTTGCTGGCCTCTTTAAAATGAGTTGCTCAGCCTAAATCAATGGTTACTAATGTGAGCTCAAGGAACCTGGTTGTCCTATGTGCCAAACCCTCTACCAGCCTCCGTGAGAATTCCTTTTTCTAAACCCTCATCTTCACACTCCTTTTCAGGAAGAAAGGATTCTGAGGCTTTAAAAAAAGAATTGAAACATTCTGGCCTTGACTATCTCTTGCATTTCTATAAAGTTCTATGAACTGGGTGGCTCAGCGGTTTAGCGAGTGCCTTTGGCCCAGAGCATGATCCTGGAGACCCAGGATCGAGTCCCATGTCGGGCTCCCTGCATGGAGCCTGCTTCTCCCTCTGCCTGTGTCTCTGCCTCTCCCCCCCCCCCCCTCTCTCTCTCTCTCTGTCTCTGCCCCTGGTGAAGAAATAAATAAAATCTTAAAAAAAATTTCTATGAAGACATACATCTAGCATTTAAGGTCACGGTGAAAGAAATTCTCTAAAAGGCTGTTATTTCTTTTCCTGTTCACCCTCTCCACCATGGGCATGTACATACAATCACAAACACACACACACACACTCACATGCACACACAAAGGACTATATCCCAATTGCCTTGGTTCATGTTCCTGATCTCAGCTGGTCTTTCCCAAGCAGAAGACACAATACTTCCCTTATGAAATTCACAGTAAGAGGGCACCTGGGTGGTACAGTCAGTCGAGCAATTGACTCTTGGTTTTGGCTCAGGTCATGATCTCAGGGTCATGAGATCAAGCCCCATAGAACAGAGCCTGACACTGGTCTCAATTCCAAGTCTGCTTGGGATTCTTTCTCCCTCGCTCTGCCCTGCCTCTTCCCCCTGTGTGCTCAATCTCTCTCTCTGTCTCTCTAAAACATATAAATAAACTTTTTTGAAAAAAAAAGAAATTCATATCAAAAACTCAAACAATTATGACTCTATCCTAAAACATAAAAGATAGAGCAGGGAAGGAAAAGTGCAATATTATTTCCAGCTATTAACTTTCCCTTCCTAGTAAAAGGTCATGGATCTCCACCCATGTCCCGTGACTCATAATGCTTCCTGTAGAAGAACACAGACTGCCCCCCGCCCAACTGATGGCCATCTTGACTATGAGACTTGCTTTAGCCAGTAGCACATGAATGGCCTTGGCATAGGCCACAGTGAAGAAAAATGTGAAGAGCCACCACACAATTTCTCTTGCTTTTTTCCTATTGCTATGGGAATGGCATGTCCCCAGTAGGGGATTCTCCTTCCACCTGCATCCTGGAAGGGAAAAGCAGTGTGAAGTAGATCTACATTCCCTGATCATGACACACTTCTGACATGTAACATGAACATGAAATAAACCTGTTCAGGCTCTGAGATTTGGGGGATGCTTGTCTCTGCAGCAAAGCTGATGGATACATTCTTTTGTTTATGCCCCATACTCTATCTAACTACAACAAAGACAGAGTTTCACTGCCTGCCCTGGGGGAAGTATAAGGAATGAAGACAAAACTAATCCCACACCTGTGGAAATTCTGGCTCCATGGATGACTCTGAATACTTGTCTACTTTTTCAAGACTCCGTGTCCCTGCTCTGAGGAACACAGAGGAGAGGTGGAAAGGGAGCTACCCATGAAAAGAAGCCTTATAGATTGTGATCAAGACCCAGAAGAGGAAAAAGAAAGGAAAACTTAACTTTCAAATGCGCACATCAATGGAGAAAAGACCCTCCCCTCCACCCATGTTCGCCACCTTACCCGGGAGATGGTTTTGTTGAGCTGCTCAGTGATTCCTGATAAGTCAGCTTCTAAGTTGAAGATGTTGGTGAGGCCAATGAGGGGAAGTATTTCTTCAAGATTATATGTTCCAGAAATGGAAAACCTTGGCAGATGTAAATCCAGCAGGCTGGAGAGAGAATCAGCCAGAGAGGTGGTGCTGTCTCATTAAATATGCTGCTTCCACCCTGTCTGTTAGCAGCCCCAGGTTTGGGAAGAAGTGTTTCTCAGATGGGAACAATCCCATCACAATACTCTCTACTGTGTCAGGACATTCTAGGACCCTGGGCCCCCCTTCTCTTCAGATCTTACAGACCTCTTGTGACCTCTTCAGCCCTCCTGTGTCTGGATCTGAGAAGACTTTTGGCATGGCCATAAGTTTTCATCTCCTGCACATTTATGAAGCATTTCCTACATGCTGGATATCAAGCAAGGGATTTTGCAAGTCTTTTTTTTTTTAAAGATTTTTATTTATTTATTCATGAGAGACAGAGAGAGAGAGAGAGAGAGAGAGAGAGAGGCAGAGACATAGGCAGAGGGAAAAGCAGGCCCCATGCAGGGAGCCTGATGCAGGACTCGATCCTGGGACTCCAGGATCATGCCCTGGGCTGCAGGCAGGCACTAAACCACTGAGCTATCCAGGTATCCCCGATTTTACAAGTCTTAATTGATTAGATCCAAATAATAACCATGAAAGATAAATAGTGCCAACATTGTCCTACCTTCATATCCAATTCATCAGTAGGTTCTGCTGGTTCTCCTTCTGAACTCTATCCTAAGTATATCTGCTGACAATCCCATAATACAAGCTACCACAGGCTCTTACTGCCTGGACTTCAGGTCATTGTGAAGATGTGATGAGGGATGGTACGTGTATGTAGAGTATGGGCCACTCTCTGTCCTGCGGCTGACCTTTGCCATAGGATCACCACATTGCCTACAGTAAATTCACAAGTTCTTTTTGACACTGAGCAAATCTGTCCTTCTCTTCTTGGGATAGTTCTGATTGTTGTTTGACCGTTGCTGGGGCAGGGTGTCTGCAAGCTTGGCTAGGTAATAACCAGCTTGGAAACTTTGACCTCTAATGAATTCAGGTTAGATACCCTAAATCAGCTTAGAGATTCATTGCCAGTTACCTTCTAGGATTATGTGAGTGTCAAAATCTCTAATCAAAGTGAGAGGCATTTGGAAGTCATGGGTCAAACACTGAAGACAAGAGGCTATGGAGAATAGAAAATAAGGCTATCTTGGCCCACTTGGCAGATTTTCCACAGGCAGCACTTGTGGGCAGGCCCAAGCCATGGAGGGGTCTGAGTGGAGTCTAAGAGAGGAAGTCTGGTAGAGACCCAGAACATGGCAGGTGTTCAACCCATGTAAATGAAGAATGAACAGTTACCAGAGAGTGCATGAACCTTCCTCACAGCTGAGTAGAGGGAGGTCTGGCAGTCTGATATTTTCATGTTTGAAAGCCCATTAAAGTGCTGCTGTGATATTAAAACTCTATGGCATGAGAAATAATAACAGAGGACATCTGAGATTTAGAAAAATAACTTGGGTTGGTTTGGCTTTGTTGAAGGTCAAAGTGAGAGGTCAAAACAGACCTTCCTGGGGCACTTGGATGGCTCAGTTGGTTAAGTGTCTGACTCTTGATCTCAGCTCAGGTCTTGATCTCAGGGTCATGAGTTAAAGCTCTGCATTGGAGTCCATGCTGGTCATGGGATCTATTAAAAAAACCCCAAAACCTGGGCAGCCCGGGTGGCTCAGCAGTTTAGCACTGCCTTCAGCCCAGGGCCTGATCCTGGAGACCTGGGATTGAGTCCCATGTCGGGCTCCCTGCATGGAGCCTGTTTCTCCCTTTGCCTGTGTCTCTGCCTCTCTGTCTCTGTCTCTGTCTCTGTGTGTGTGTGTCTCTCATGAATGAATAAATAAAATCTTAAAAAAAAAACCCTCAAAAACCCCAGACCTTACAGAGGGAATATCCATCAGTCTAGAAGATTCTATGGTATTTCTTCCTGTGCTGGAAGAAGGGACAGGCTTGCCTCAAAAGAGTTTGAGAATATGGGGCTAGAATCAGAAACTGACCACAGCTATATAGATTCATAGACAATAGGGATAGTTTCTTATCCTGACCTCTGTCCTTGACCTGTATCTCTTTTATTTGGCACTCAAATCTCTGCCCAAACACGGGCACCTTTTCCTATCCCTCACTGTGGTTGTAAAGCTGAGGGAAGGCTCCTGTGGGCATGAGGGCAACTGATGTCTACCAACTGCTGGTGGGTTTAAGATGAAAGAGGGCCATCAAGAGGTTTGGTCTATACCCCGCCCCCTCCAAACTGAGGTGGGTTCTGTGACTGCTCTGACAAAAAGCATGTGACAGAAGAGACACATTGGAGCCCAGATCTCAAAAGAGCAAGAACTTTCACTTCCTGCCTTTCGGAACTCTCCTTCCTGGAGCCCTGAGCTGCCATATGGCAACATCAACTATGCTGTGCTGATGTGCAGGAGCCTATGCTAGTCTCATGGAGATGCTGCATGGAGAGAGGACACCTGCTCAACCTTTATCTGAGCAGCCAGCTAGACCATGCACCAGACATCCAGTAGAGGAGTCTTCACTGCTTCAGCCTTGGCCAGCATCTGACACCGGTGCAGGAAAGCCCCACGTGAGAACCACAAGGCTGAGCCCAACCCACTCACTGGATCAAGAGTGATAATAGATATTTTTTTCAAGCCATTCCATTTTCAGGTGGTTTATTATGCAGCAAGAGATAATTAGAACTCAAAGCCAGATTCCATACCAGAGCTCTCATGAGACAAGATAGATCCCAGGAAGAAATTAGCTGGAAAATGAAGTCTAGGCATACCAGAAAAGGTTGAAACCATAGTAAGAAAAACCACAAACTGAAAAATGAGATAGAGGTGGGTAGGGTTGAGATCCCATGAAATTAGCACTTTGATTTTTATGGTACTCCTCTTGGTATTTAATTTCTTTAAGAAATGTTTTAATTAAAATAGGGGTACTTTTTTCAGAGAAGCTCTATCAAAAAGACTGCTAGCCATCAATAATTGAACAATGTTAGCCAAATATTGGACGGGGCGGGGGGGACCTCACAGCAAGGCAGAGATAAAGTATTTGGTCTAACTTTATCTTTCCTCTATACTTCAGGAATGGCAAATTGAAGATATACCTACCTAGGACTTTAAGTCCTTCTTCAGGACCAAGTTAATAAATGATAAAAAAAACCTCCTGATTAAACTAGATATGGACTGTTTTGTCAATAAGGCTACACATTTCATCTTTGTTAGATTTCTGCATTCCTGGATAACATCTCAAAGCCGAAACATTCCATATTCCCCATCACTGTGGGGACCAACTCAAATTTACAGTTCTGACAAAATCACCCTGCTTCTAGCTTATCCAAATCCTTTGCTCCTTACTCTTACTTATTAAGCATCACATTACTCACGAGGTATACTAGCAAATTGTGCAATTGAATAAAACCTATGCTTTTTGTTTAGATCTTGCAATTGTAACATGTATAGTAGTATCATTTTTTTCTGCATTTTGGTCAAACTAATTTTTACATAAATGAAAAAAGAAGAACTCTTTTAAGAAATATACACTGTTTTGTGGGAGTCATAATTATTCATAATAATTGTCCTTAGTCTGATCTTTTGGCTATATGTCGCTACCTTCTGGTAGTAAATTATTCTGGTAAAAGGGAGAAACAAGAGGAAAGAAGGTTGGCCATAAAAACACCCAGGAAGAGATAAGAATGATTAATGTCTGATGAGCACTTATCATGACCAGTCTCCAACTTCCTATGTGCGACTTGATCAATCCTCCAACCAACCCAATGTGGCAGTGATTATAGCCTCATTTTACTCACGTAGTTATTTAAAGGGCTGAATGGGTGATGGGCACTGAGGGGGGCACTTGATGGGATGAGCACTGGGTGTTATTCTGTATGTTGGCAAATTGAACACCAATAAAAAATAAATTTACTATTAAAAAAAAGGGCTGAATGATGAGCCAAACCTAGGGGTTGGGCATTTGAAATTATCATTGATCAAGGCCTGCCTGGGTTCTTGAATCAAGTTGCCTGGAGTCCTTCTGCTTTGACACTTACCTGGGCAAAAGCCACTGATCCCATTTTCTCAGGGTCTCTGGCTGCAGAGCTGCCTCCACCTGCTCCATTTTTCCTGGGTCAGGTAGGATCAGCAGAGCCATGGCATTTCCACTGTATTCTATCTGGAGGACAGTGCAAGCCATTTCTTGGTCATAGAGGAATCTGTGCATTTCCTTTTGGTGCATCATGGGGATGTGGAGGGAAGTCCTCTCATTCACAGAGAAACTCTCTTGCTTCTGGGTCTGGTAGCGACTGAAAGGATGCTTCCACTTGGCTTAAGACACAAAATTCATAAAACTATGAGAACATACTCTAAAAGAGCAACTCTGGGAAGACAGACACTAAGCCACACTGACTTCCTCTTGGGTATGCATAAATATGAGGTAGAGAAGTGGCATGGATACAGAACCAGCCTGCCAGAACTTAGGGCTGGCTCAGCCACTAGAGTCAGTCCCCAGAGGTAGAGTTCTAATGGTCTATGATTTTGTTCTATTTCAGAGAAACTTAGCTTTCAAGAAGCTAAAAGGTATTTTCCATCTACTAACTACCTTCCATGTGCAAGGCATTATCTTTTTACTTTTTCATGAACATAAATATTAAATAAGTATTATGATCTCCATGTCAGCAATTAGAAACTAAGTCCCTGTGAATTTATAGAAACATACCCAGTCTTCAGAGCCATTAGGTGGTAGAGCAGACTGGGGCTTGACTGGCTCCATAGATCATGTTCTCTGCAAACACTGATTTGACCCCTCTCTGCCATGCTGCCTCTAAACAATAACTTTCTATAGAGAAGGTCAAGAGCCCCCTCTACCTCTGAATTTCCTAATATTCAAATTGAAAAAGAAGAAAGAATTCAGTTAACAAAATGCTAAATATAATGCAAAAGCTAATTAAGACAGTTAGAAATGCATAACAATGTCACAGCATTGTTTTTGTGTGTAGTATCTTCTCTCCTACTTACAATCTCCACATACAACAGCCTCCAGATTTGGCCTCCTGAAAGTGCTGGTCTTGGTGATGGAAAGCTGGCTCACCCTCTACCTCTTCTTCACAACCTCTCAGTGACCAAGCATTGCTGATTCTACCTCCAGAGCTGCACCTTTATCCAAGGCTGCCATCTTACTTATATTGAACTACTTCAAGAACCTCCTGACTTGTCTCTGCTCTCCCACCCTTCCTCCCCACCAAATTCAGTTTCCACATTGTGACCAGACTGATCTTAAAACAGATGTAATCATGTCACTCCATTGCTTCTAACTTCTTGGTAATTCTGGAGCCCTACAGGTAAAATCTAGGGTCCTCAACAAAGTTCCTTCTTACCTTTTTTTAAAAAAGATTTTTATTTATTTATTCATGAAAGACACAGAGAGAGAGGCAGAGGCATAGGCAGAGGGAGAAGCAGGCTCTCCTGGGGAAGCCTGATGCAAGACTCGATCCCAGGACCCTGCAATGATGCACTGAACCAAAGGCAGATGCTCAACCACTGAGCCACCCAGGCATCCCTTCTGCTTAGTTTTTTATTGCAACTCATGGCGCTGTCCCCCAAGTATTATGCCATTGTGTTCTGTGTTCTAGTCCAACTAAATCATTTTAGTTCCTTGAAAATGCAATGATTTCTCTTTTCCTTGGACCTTTACACATGCTGGTTTTTCAGCTTGAACCCTCTTCTCCCCACCTCTCCCACAGCCTCTTTGCCTGAGTAAATCCAACTCATTCTTCATGTCTCAACAGATGCCTGTTGAGATGCCTTCCCTTCCAGAAAGCCTTCCTTCACTCTTCAAGTCTGGAAAAGTGTATCTTTTGAGAACTCCATGGTATCCAGACCTACCCAAACAGAGCATCACTTTTCCATTGAGTTACAGTTGCCCTTTTGCTTATTCATAGCACATGTGGGACTGTGAGCTCTGCAAGGGTAGGAAAATAATCTTATTCACAGATTTTCCCAAGATGTTAGCAAAGTCCCTGAAATCTAATCGGTCTTGATAAATGTTTTTTAGTAAATTAATGAACATCATCCCTAGAGGCTTCAAACATGAGACCTAACTTCAAATTGAAATCACTCATGCAGCAAACATTCAACATATACTTGACCCTCTTTCTCTTCAACAAGGTGTCCAAGTGGTCTGGTGGTAGCAGCCTTGTGTCAGATGGAGAGATGCAGATCTTTGTGAAGATCCTGACAGGCAAGACCATCACCCTCAAGGTCAAGCCCAGTGATGGCACTGATAATTTCAAAGCCAAAATTCAAAAGAAGAAGGCTATCTTGACTCACCAGAAATGTTTAAGCTTTGCCAGAGGATGGCTTCATTTGCTTAGTATCCAGAAAGAGTACTCCCTGTACTTGGTACTTCACTGCAAGGGTGACCTCGTGAAGACTACCCTCTGCCAGCTGGTCCAGAAATACAACTGTGGCAAGATGATTAGCACCCCCACGTTATCAACTGCCCCAATAAGAATTGTGGCCACACCAACAACCTGTGCCCCAAGATGAAGGTCAGATAAAGGCCATTCCACTGGCTCTTCCTTTGTCCACAGATTGGCCTTCTGCCTGAGGTCTGAGGCCCTGGAGCCTTAATAAAGTTTCCCTTTTATTGATTGGAAAAAAATAAAACATACTTGACCCTGTGTCAGACTCTGGAGAATCAAGAACGATTAAGACTTAGGTCCTTGAGTCTTCTGATCAGTATCACAGACAAAGTTAAAGCAGAAAAATCTGTTTTTTCTTTTTCCTGAGTAAACACCCAGAGAAGCTGGAGAAAAAAGAGAGAAAGAAAGAAGAAAGAAAGAAAGAAAGAAAGAAAGAAAGAAAGAAAGAAAGAAAGAAAGAAAGAAAGAAAGAAAGAAAGAAAGAAAGAAAGAAAGAAAGAAAGAAAGAAAGAAAGAAAGAAAGAAAAAAAAGAAAGAAAGAAAAAAGAAAGAAAGCTAAGTTCAAAAACAAGAATCAAAGCTTCTGGTTACAAAGCAGGAATGCACATCTCTGATTTGGAACCAAAGTCATCTGGTTCATGGGTTATCCAAATCAAACACAGCCCTTGGGGATGGGATTTAATGTCTTCTCAGGGGAACTAAATAAAACTCAGGCTTGCACTTGAAACTGATCTCTCTGCAAATAGTCAAAAGCTATGAAAGGTAATCCCTTCACCATCTGGGAAGCCTGGATTAAAAAACTCTGCCCCACAGCCCAGGGATGAGTTAGGACAGGTCACTACATTTCCAGGTGGGGGGTGGAGGAGAAGAGTCACCTGGTCTGGGTTCTTTGTTTTTATTACTCATTTAGTGTAGGAACTCCCCAACCTAAGACTGGTCTATGTTCTCATTAATCATTCAGTGCAGGGACTCCCCAACCTATAAATTAAAATAGAACCAGTGTAACCAATAGGACTATAACAGAGGCAAATGTGAAATTGTCTCCTGGAGACCCTTCCACAACAGGCCATCAGAAATTCACGAAAAGATAATTTCTACTGAAGATGAGCCCAAAGCTGAAAATTTCAATCCTCTCTTGAAAGAGAAACAGTTGGGGCAGCAAACCAAGAAGAGTTCACAGTTCAAGACCTCCAGGCAATAGAATAATCTGAAAGACATTTTTTTTTAAAGTGTGTTTTTAAAAAAGGAAGGAGTACAATTCATAAGAACAGGTTGATTTGAGAAAAATAGGCCATCAAAGTGAGAATACAATCAGTGAAATTAAAAACTCAGTGGATGAGTGAAATAGTAGATACTAATTGTTCTGAGAAAATTAGTAAAAGAGAAGTTGGAGCTGAAGAAGGGGCAGCACAGAGAGACAAAAGGACATTTTTCAGGAAGCAGGAGATATAAAAGATAAGCCTGGAGTGTCTTGTAGTGCCAGAAAGTAAGGAGTGCTCCAAAAGAAAAAAAAAATCAGGGGATCCCTGGGTGGCTCAGTGGTTTAGTGCCTGCCTTCAGCCCAGGGTGCGATCCTGGAGTCCTGGGATCGAGTCCCACGTCGGGCTCCCGGTATGGAGCCTGCTTCTCCCACTGCACGTATCTCTGCCTCTCTCTCTCTGTCTATCATGAATAAATAAATAAAATCTTTTAAAAAAATCAGCAATGATGGAGGCATTTCCAGGGACATAGGAACCAACCATTGATCTTCTGATCAATGTTGGAAAATTTTAAGCCACAAAGCTAAGTAGGAGTGCATTACAATTCAAAATATAAAATAAATATCCTTGAGTCCATAATGATGTAAGTAAATGATTGAATAAATAAACATGAGAGAAGAGAGAAATGTCGCATATGGAAAGAATTCCAAATAATTTAGGTAGATCCTCCTTTCTTAAGGAGATGAGCATAACTCCCCACTCCCTAAATGTGGGATGTACATAGTGACTTCCTCCAAAGAGTGCAGTGCGGCAATGGGGAAAGGGTATCTTCACAACAGGGAAATCTGGCAAACATGCCCTTAGCCAGATGGTCAAAGTCAACATCAACAGTGATAAGTCACGCTGATAGTATGCATCCTTGACTTGATGTGATAAGAAAGAATGCCACTTCCCCTCTGTGGCTTTCCTCCCCACGACCCATCACCCCTGTCTTAATCATGGGAAAAGCAGGCAAATCAATCCCAGCTGAGAGACATTCTGCAAAGTAGCCAGTACTCTTTAAAATCAGCAAGGTCATGGAGAGCAAAGACGGTCTAAGAAACTGTTGCAGCCCAGAGGAGCCCACATTGATGCAGTGACTAAATGTAATGTGGAACCTGGAAATGACAAAACCAGTAGGTAAAAAACAAAGGACATCTGATTGGGCCCAAGCTTTAAAAAAAAAAAAAAAAAAAGGAAGAATTCATTTTCTTAGGACCAGAATAGAGATATATGCTGCTAAATCAGGAAATAACAGGAGTAAAGAAATGGGCCCTGCAAGTATGACATGTCCAATGCAACAACAGTCAAAATAAACTAAAAAGCTGTTTGTACAAATTAAGATCCGGAGCACTTGGGTGGCTCAGTTGGTTAAGCATTCAATTCTTGGTTTCAGCTCATGTCATGGTCTCAGGGTTATGAGGTTGAGCCCCACGTCAGGCTTCTCACTCAGCATGGAGTCTGCTTGAGAGTGTCTCTTTTCCCCTCTGCCCCCTACACCCCCCTCTCTCTAAAATAAATAAATAAATCTTTAAAAGGATGTGATGAGGACACTAAAACATAAAGTGCAAGGTAAGTTGTACAGTATGATACTATTCTTGTAAAATTTAGAACACATACACTGGGTTAGATGGGATTATGGATATAAACTTCAGGTGTTCATGGTAGGAGCACATGGGTGAGAAGGATGCACACCACTCCCAGGATAGTGATTGCCTCTGGGGAGGGATGGAAGGAGGGAAATGGGACTAGGGAAGGGTTAAAGAGGAACTGAACTCTCCCTGCAACATTGTATTAAAAAAAATAAAAATCTGAAACAAATGGTAAATTGTCAATATTGGTTCATTCTTGGTGGGGGAGTGTATGGTGGTTTTATATTATTCTCTGTATATTTTTCTATGTTCAAAATAGATACTAATATAAAAATAAGATTTAAAAAAAATTAAGATTTTTCTTAAAAAGGAATTATTCCTAAAAGAGTATGATTGAATGTATAACAAAAGGAAATCAGGATAAAAACTGAACAGAAGAAACATGGCAAGAGAAAACAAATATTGATAAATCAAGAAGCGGTCCTATAGGAAGATTATTTAAATATATCGAGGCAATTCCCCGAAGGAACAGCAATAAGACTTGAAGGCAGGTGGCTTTCAGGGGCAGGACTAGAGGTGGTGGAGGTGTATTTCTGCCCCAGCCAGCCCTCACCTTTGAAGAAGATGTAATTCAAGAGAACCATGAGCGTGTCTTGCGTGAACTCCTGGAGGCCATCCGCCACCTGCCCATACGTCTGCTTTCTCACGTACTCATTAATCTGCCTCCTGGTTGTGGCGGAATCCGTGAAGTTGGCAGAAAAAGCAAAAGCTCCATATAGCTCCCTGATAGTGTCCAAAAAGTGCTGCTGAGGCTTTAGTTGCTTGTCCAGGAACAAGGAGTTGCCTACTTTCAGTTCAAGTTTGGAACTGGGCAGGTCAAGGGTATGGATGAGGCTCTGGAAACCACGGTGGATGTCAGCCTCTGGGGTCTCCGTGAGGTTGAAGCCAAGGCCTTCCAAGATCTGAGTTGAGGTGTTAACTTGGGCCCCAAGAGAGAGCAGGGCCAACGAGGTAGAGATGCTCACAGGGGAAAAGAAGATGTTTCCTGAGGTTTCTGCGGCCAGCTGCTTGTACAGATGCAAGGCAAAGTTGGTGATGGTGGGTGTGATTTTGTGGTAGGCGGGGTCGGGCGAGGAGAGATGATCCCTGGGAGCGTGAGGCACCCCCAGACTCTTATCTCCATGGGCAGAAAAGGGCTGACAGTGTACAGAGGGCAGGATCCCTGCTCCCAGCAGCCACAGCCAAACTGGACCCATCCTCTGAAAACAAGACGTTGAACATGTCATTCTACTCATACATAACTTCATTGCTCCCCATTGCCCATATATTGAGCCTCGTCCAAACTGTACCCCACACAGGTGTCATGAGGGGCCCTACAGAAGATGAGGTGGAGGGTGAGCCAGCAGGGCTCTGACATTTCCCCCAAGGCTGCAGTCCGAGCAGCAGCCCTAAATCTGCTTGATGTATTAATTGTTTGTCTATAAAGTTTGGTTGAGAAAAGGACTCTGGGCTCTAGAAACAAACTTCCATGGTTTATTGTCCCTCCCTCCCTCCATCCCTCCACCCTTCTTTCTTCCTTCCTTCCTTCCTTCCTTCCTTCCTTCCTTCCTTCCTTCCTTCCTTCCTTCTTTCCTTCCTTCCTTCCTTTCTTTTTCTTTCTTCTTTCTTCTTTCCAGTCATTCTTTGGATCATTCATTAAGTTTCAAAGATTGGAGTGGCTATGGAGCAGATGCTCAGGACACTGTGACAGTGAGTGAGGCTAGCACCCAGGTGTGGTCATTAATGTCACTCTTGCCAATTGGAGGAGAGAGGATGGTGTGTGCAGCTCCTGTGTCAGGTCCTTGAAGAAAGGGGAGTACCCTCTACTCTTGTGGTTTTTCATTAGCTGGAGTGTTGATGTGATGATGAGTCATGGGGACCTGGTTGATGAGGGCCTCTCACAAAGGATAGCAAAGCCATGGGAAGGATGGAGCCTGGGAGGATGGGTCAACTCTGTCTTGATCAAACCTGTTACCCCAAGCTCCCCTTGTCACATGTAGCAGCTGAATCCTGTATCTTAATTGATGCAGATGTTTGGGGAAGATGTCCATCACGGATTGAATTGCTACCCCCCCCAATTTTGTATGTTGAAGCTGGAATCCCCAATATCTCAGAATGTTTGTTTGGAAAAGGGGTGGTTGAGATGTAATTGGTTAAGATGAAGTCATTAGATGGGCCCCAATTGAATACAACTGATGTACTTCTAAGAAGGGGACATTTGGCCCCAGACATGAACTCAGGGAGAAGGCACCGTGAAGACAAAGGCAGAGATCGAGATGATGCTTCTATAGCCAAGGATGCCAGAGATTGCCTGCAAACCCCCAGCAGCTTGGGGAGAGGCCTGGGGCAGGTTCTCTCTTGCTTCCTGCCCCCACCCCACCCAACCCCCCAGTCTCAGAAAGAATCAGCCCCACCACCAGCATCTAGATCTCCAACTTCCAGCCTCCACTACTATGGGGACAATACATTTCTGTCATTGAAACTATCCAGTTTGTGGTGCTTTGTTAGGGCAGCCCTAGGAAATGAATACCATCTCTCTCATAGGTTAGGTTATAAAATGTGCCAGAGAAGCCTTCGAGGTACCCCTGGGGAATCAAAGTGGTGTAGGAGTGGGAGACTCCTTCCTCAGGGCAGGGAAGGCAGCTCCAGCTCCAGGTGGAACTGCAATGTAGACATGGCTTATCTCTGCTCACTCTGCCCCCTGTCTAGTGCCCCTGTCCCTTTCAGGGCCTCCATGCACACCTCCGCACATCCTCACAGAGGACACTCTGTCGCATGGCTACTCGGACTCCCCCACACCTTGACGTCCTCAGTAAGGAGAGTCCCACCCCCTTGCTCCCTTCAGAACTGACCCTTCCACTGCTGACCACCCTATCCCTTGGTTCTTCTGTCTTTATAATGTTTGTGTCTTAATTGGCGCCTTTTGCCCAAACCAATGACCTCTGTATCAATCACAAATGCCATGGTGGTGTGGGAGAGAATATATTTTGTAGATGGTTTATAGGCCCTCAAAACCCCACAGGCCAGTTGTCGGGAGGGATGAATACAGCCTGGTTATCAGTTATGTTGAAACAGTTTGCTGGGCAAAGTACTGCAGGCAATTTCCTGAGGCCACCTCCTCCCTCCCTCCCCCAGAGCTCTGAGGGGCTTCCCTAATGACAGGTTCCATTCACGTTGGGAAGCAGAACAATTTAAAAGTCGGTCTGCTCCTGGGGAAAACTAGAAATGCTGCTGTAATAAAACTGGTTCTGGTTTATTCTTTTTCATACCATTGAACTCACCATTTTTACCCTTCTGCACCCCAATGATTCCCAGACTTGCAGAAGGCTATATTTCCCAAAGTGGATGGAACATCAGAAGGCTTGGGTTTGAAATAGACTCTGCAGTATCTCACTGTGGGATCTGTACAAAGGAAACTCTCTGACCGGCAGTGTCCCCATTTGCAAAATATAAAGGATAGTGCCTACCTTCCAAGGGTGGGGGGCACTGAAGGATTACAGGGCATGTGGTGTGTGCAGCACCTGACACACAGAAAGCATGCAATGTTAATTTTCACCCTTTTCTACAGAGGTCTGGTGTAATTACATCCAATTTATTTCTTTATTTCTTTTCCAGAAAGATCCTGGGGGAAACTGAAAACTCCATTAATTCATGGTAATATTCCCATCTATTGTTTATCTTGTGTGGGGATAGTACGTCCATTGTATCACAGGTTGGGATGTTCCCAACCAGATGTGTTCTCAAATGCGGGGGGGGGGGGGGGGGGGAGTGGGTGGTATTTAGGATCATCTCAGAGACTGGAGAAGTTTGCTGGGAGAGAGAAAGCTCTTGAAATGCCAGAGCAGTCACATGCCCTGAAGAATGGTATTGTGCAAATGCCAGCGGTGACTTTGTTGATAATTGATTCATGTCACTTAACTGAATCCCTATGAGAACCTTAAGACACGAGTATTAGTACCCTTGCGGTGCATATGGAGAAACAGCTCAGGATCAAGATGAGTACCTGTTAGGTGGCAGGAGCATGATTCAGATTCTAGACAAGGGCTCTGGAGTGTGAACCTTTTGCTATGAGTCTCTAATAAATTTGCTACAGCAACGTCGTCATTTTGCTTTGGGTGATACTAGTGTCTAATCACTAGGAGTCCTGGGAGTTCCTCTCTCGACTTTTTTGATGGCCAAGTTTTTCATAAAACTGTGTAAAACCTGAAATTCCTACCTAAAGCTTTAGAAGCTGTATATCATTGCATTTCTCCTTTGGGGACCCAGTTGTCCCATCCCTGCTGCCAAAACCAGAGACAGAGAGGCGGGGGCGGGGGGGGGGGAGAGAGAGAGAGAGAGAAAGAGAAAGGAGAGAAAGCTAGAGAGAAGGAGGGAAAGAGACAGAGAGAGAGACAGAGAGATAAAGGGGGAGTAGGGACAGAGAGAAAGTGAAAGGGAGAGAGGGAGAGAGAGAGAGAGAGAGAGAAGAGACGCAGCCACCCCTACCTCCACCTGGGACATAGGTATGGTACTCACAGTGAGCTCCCCGGGTTGGGGACCCCAGGTCTTCAGCACTGCGTGGCCTCCTATCCACAGGAAATGATGTTTGTAGACCAGGGCGGCCCGTCAATATTTGCCAGGTCAGTTCCTGGAACCGGCCGAAGGCAGTGTGCCGCAAACAGGAAGGGACCTATTTTATTTGAAAGGATCTGTCCTGTCTGCCCATCCTACAAGCCGAGTGGATTGTGATTCTGGACCCAACTCCATCTGAGGATATTCCAGTGCTGGTGACAACAACAGAAGTCACGATGTTGGCTGCTTCCGAGCCCTCACTGATGTTTCATGTGACCCAGACAGTGTTCTTTCCAGATCACCCTAACGCTAAGACCGGGAGATGCTGACCCAGCCCATCATGATCATTCTATCACAATATGTGTGAACCAAACCACCTTGCTGTTCACCTTGAATGCATACAGGGACATGTGTCAGTTATTTCTCGATAAAACTGGATGGAGAAAGAATGTGAGTGAGACACAGTCATCCCCACCTTGTAGACAGGACACAGGCTCAGTGAGGTTCAATTACCTGCTCGAGAAGTAGGTGGTGAGGCTCCAATGTTTTACTGATTCTTACCATTCCCATATTTTACTGATACTTTATTCTTTTAAAAATATTTTATTTATTCATGAGAGACACATAGAGAGAGAGGCAGAGACACAGGCAGAGGGAGAAGCAGGTTCCCTGCAGGGAGCCTGATGTGGGAATCAATCCCAGGACCTCGGGATCATGACCTGAGCCAAAGGCAGATGCTCAACTGCTGAGCCACCCAGGCGTCCCTTTACTGATACTTTAAATAAATATCATCCACATATAGAAAAAAAGAAGACTGAAGGAAATTAGAACATGGAACAAAATCTTCTCTCCTGCTGTTTTGAATCCCCATAAAATGGATCATTGACTCTTGTTCACCATGAATCACCCAAGATCTAGAATGAAGGCTGGAACTGATGGACTGTTTCTTAGGAGTTAAATTTTGGTGATGGCAAGTCACCTCGGGGTGACTTCTGTTTTCTCCTTTGTAGATTTTTGTACTCTTCTAATTTCTCACAAAGAGCATGTATATTATTTATATGAGAAAACAGTCAAATGTTGTTAGAAAGTAGAATTATTATTTTTTAAAAATATTTAATTTATTTATTCATGAAAGATACAGAGAGAGAGGCAGAGACATAGGCAGAGGGAGAAGCAGGCTGTATGCAGGGAGCCCGATGTGGGACTTTATCCCAGATCCTGGGGTCACACCCTGAACCGAAGGCCAACGCTCAACCACTGAGCCACCCAGGCGTCCCTTTCTGGGTGTTTTCTAAGAACCCATTTGCACTACTAATAAACAAGATAATTGAAATATATGGCCAGAGTTCTTTTCTCACCAAATGGGAATCCTGTTCACTCTTGGCTTGCACATAAATTACTCGGCTCTTTACAGTAACTTATCACATGCAGAAGAAGAAGATCCAACTCTGGGAGTCTCACATTTTGGGTTCAATGCCACACACTGGCACAATAGAGCCCACCTCATGCATCTGTGGTGGGAAGCAAATGTTATTGTATGTGCGCAGCTGTCTCTGCAATTCCTGGCCCACAGAAAGTAGGAGTGAGAACAAGAGGGAGAAGCAGAGGGAGAGAGAAAGAGAGGGAGATTTTAAGGAATTGTTTCATGTGATTATGGAAGATGGCAAGTTCAAAATCCGCATAGTAAGTCCATCAGGCTGGAGGTCAGGAAGAGCACATGTTGCAGTTCAAGCACTAGGGCCATCTGCTGGTGGAATTCCCTCTAGCCTGGGGCAGGTTGGCCAGTGAACCTTCACCTGATTGGATAAGGCCCACCCACAGCATCAAGAACGTTCTGCTCTACCCGAAGTCCAACAATTTAAATGCTAATCTTCTCCAAAAACATCTTCACAGAAACATCCAGAATAATGTTTGACCACATATGTGGCTACTATGGCCTAGCCGAGTTGACGTAAAATTAGCCAATCATATGCATGGTACATCCAGGTGGGAAAGAGGACTGAGCACCATCTCCTAGGGGATACTTAGCTTTCTTCCTGGGGTGAAAATCTTTGACCCTGGTGCACAGACATCACACCTGTACATGCTATCTCAGCGTCAACATAAAAGTGTGCTTTTACACACTTCTAATGAGATAAACTCATCTCACCTTCTACTCTTCCTTGCAATCACCCCCAGCTCATAGTGAGCATCAGGAAAAAGCCTGTCCTGGCCTCCCCTGAAGGCACCACATGTTGGGGCACTGTGGTCTGTGAGGTCCTCCGACATGTGGGCAGCTAGCCTTTGCTAAGCTTGTAGCACTTTCACAGATCACTGCTCGTTCTTCTTTAGCATGTGGGACACAAGGCCCCTACCATGCCCCATGCTCATCCTTCAGCATATGGGGCATTAGGACTGAATGGAATCCATGAGTGCCCTTCAGCATGAGGGCACTATACTCCCTCTGTCATCCAAGGATGCCATCTACTCTGTGGGACATGAGGCCCTCAGTGCGCCCTCTCTGCTTTTGCCGCAGATCTGCTTGGACGTGAAACATGCACAAGTGGGGATCTGCAGGCCTTCCTCCATCTGGTGATGCTGCGACACCACTTCCTCTGCATTTTCTAGAACAATCTACCTCATTGCTCTTCTCTCAGGGGAGTGTCTTTTCTAAGCTACTCTTTCAGGCTGTTCTTGTGGACTTTTCCCAGGCCTCTCCTATCTTGGAACTCGTGTGGTAAGTGGTGAAAGTTCAAGGCCTGAGGTGACTTCTCTGGTAACAAATGGGGTTCCCCCAGGGTTACATCATCCCAAGAAAAGAAAATGCTTGTGTTCTATCATAGACTCCACCATTGTTGGACACGCAGTGGATTTTTTTTTTTTTTTGGCTCTGCCCTCCCTCATTCCTCCCCTGGCTCTAAGATCTAATGGTGTCCCCCCACACATACACAGAGGTGACCCCCACTTGGCCATGGCCTTACATGGCTTAGCAACCCCTCGTGCCCTCTTCTTGGCACCCAATCTCATTCCTGGCCTTGCATCTTCAGCATGGCCCCTTGGTTCTCTACTAGAGCAGTTCTATTTCACACTCATCCTTGGCCTAGTTCTCTCTGGGTCACCGCTCTGAACTATCCCACCTAGGTGAGGTCCAGCCTTGTGGGTGTCATTCTTGGGTCAGCTTATTTGGTCAATGTCTTTGCCAGCTATGCCTATGGCCTCTGGGTCTGACCTCTGTTGTCAAATGACCTGCTGCCATCAGACCCCATGGTCATATGTCTATGGCCAACTAGGATACAATCCAAGTCCCAGACTCTCCTACACACACACATACACATATACACGCACACACCATTCTGTGCATGACCATCCTCCTGGCTCCTCCCACCTCATCCATGCTACTTCTTATCCCATGGGGGCAATAATAACTTTCTCCTAAGTGGTATGGGCAGAGAAGGTGCTGCCAAAATATTTTGGTGTCTTTGCTTTCCTAGATACCCTATTTTCCCCTGGAGCTGGGTGGACACACAGAGATTCATTGAGGCATTTGTGGGTATTCCTTTTTGGAGAGGGGCCTTGCATCTGCCCACCCAGCTTCCTGCCTGAGGCTTCCTGGCAGAGTTATATGGTTCCCATTGAGTAGAGGAGTGCACAGGGTCTGACTGCCAGCTGGGCAAGAAGCAAAGCCAACGAGACAGCCCTACACTAAAGAGACCCTCTAACTCCCTGCTGACGTCCTTCAGAATCACTTCCCTGTGTATATTATCCATTTTCAGGACAGAGGTACACCTGCCAAAGTGTCCAAAGCAGGCCCCCCACCTCTCCTTATCCTGCCCTGTTCCAGGAGAGAAGACCAGCAATGACCCATTCCAACTCCATTCTCAGCCCACACTTCTCAGACTCAGCTTCTTTTGATTCAATAGCAGTTAGTTTTATTCACCTTATTCAGGAACAGCTGAATTCCAACTCTGTGGAACCCGGCCCCATTTCTACTCAGCTATGGGGTTGAAGACTTTGCCCATGAGGATTGCTCTTTGAGTCATCCAATCCTCCACAAACAGGAAGAAAGGTCTGTTAAATTTTACAACCAAAGGGGTTGCTGTATATGTGTGACAGGCGATGGTGTTCCTTGAGTCCATGTCCTTGGAGGTGTCCATCTTGCCTTCCTTGCTCACCTCCATTGTGGCTTCATGCATCGCCTGGGGAGAAACAAGTCTTGTCTCAGCTCTGAGCATGAGCTCTCCTGGCTGGCCTGAGAACAAGCTGGGGCCATGTGCCCAGCTGGCCCAACTGGGCCCAGGGCAGGGAGGCAGCTCCATCCATGGCTGATGGTGGGTGTGGAAACACTGGCTCCCATTCCCGAGGAACCACTGAGTCTCTCAGCCATCAGGATCCACCCTCGAAGGCCAGACACCTCAGGAAGGGGTTCACACTCACTGCTGAGTTCTGTCTGTCCCAGTGCAGGCAGAAAGAGTTAAGGGGTTTAAATGAGAAGAAAGAGGAATAGAACTCAGAGGGAAGCTGGGCGGTCTGAAGGCTTAGGAAAAGATCCCATTGAATCATGAGGATGGGCCTTTTGAATGCTTTTTGAGTAGGATGTGGTAGAGAGAAAGGGAGAGAGGGAAGGCTCTAGTATTTCATATTTCCATCCAAGCATGGACAATTTTCCCTCCAAGTGGATATGCTTGTGCCAGAAAATCCATGCCCACCCCTCTGATCTACAGGAGGCCCTGCCCAGAACATAGTGACTTTGCTCCCATACTGTGAGGGATACACCATCCATCAGTGCCAGCCCAACACCCCACACTCAGTATGTGCTTTCCCAGAGGATTCTGTGTGAATTGAACACAATAGGGAAAGCTGTGGCCCCAGAAGAGCCACATCCCATGCGGTCTGGGCCTTGGGAACTCCATCCAATGTCCTCTGTGAGTGACATCTCACTCATCCCTCAGAGAACAGACCCTGTCCCCTCCCCAAGGTCAATGGGAGAATCAGGTAAGAGAAACATGAAAAATTGCTCTGTAATCTTTCAAGTGCTGTATCATGGTGAGGGATTATGATTGTTAGTGATGTCCTAGGCAGTATACTACAGGGTGGCCACAAAGCAGCCAGCCAGTCTGTGACTTTGGGAGAGTAATCAGAGGATACCCACTGTGCCCACAAATGTTCCCTGGCAGCTGGATGTCTCATAGGCATCTCAAGTTGACAGAACCAGTCTCTGCTTGCTCATTTATACCCCCTGTTTCTCCATCTTCCTACATCAGGCTGGTTCCAGCATCTACAGAGCTGGCCTTTCTGCACACAGGGCTTCCTCACCACTGCCCCATCAAACCACATTCACCTCTCACCTGGGTTACTGGCCACACTTCCTCCACATTGTGGAGTGTCATCTTTTATAAAACACAAGTCTGTTCGTGTCAGCCTTGGGGGTCTCCCATGTCAATCAGAACAGCCCCCAGGCCTGGCAGGACCTGCAGACCCATGTAGCCTCCTCTACCTGTTTTCTGACCTCACCGGCCACCTCTCAGGGTCACATGCACCATTCAACTGTGTCGGCCTCCTTGAAGTATCTCAAGGATGTCAAGCCCATGGCCCCTTCAAGATGCACTTGAACATGCAACCCCTAAATGTGTTCTCTTGGTCTCTTCTTTCTGTCTTCAGACCTTTGTTTGAAGACCAACCCGACCTGAGGACTTTCCTGGCCAACCAACCCCAAGCCAACCCAATGCACCCCAGCATGCTTTTCAGTTTCTCCATTATACGCCTTCACAGAACATATCACTGACTGACATGGTATATATTTATCTATTGGTTGGCATGTTTGTTGTCTGACCTCATCAGGAGAATGGAAGGAACCTTTATGAGGGTAAGACTTAGGCTCATTCACAACTATATCTCCAGAGCCTCTAAAAGTGCTTGGTGCAATTGCTTGTGTCTGAAACACCCAGGAACCCCAAAATCCAATGGACCAGGACAAGATTTATAACTTCTATCTTTTTAAATTGTTTTTCATTCAGAACTGTTGTGGATAAAACAGAAATTCTAGAAATTGCTCTACTCACCTCAAAGATAGTTGGGAAATCCTCCTTTGTGATGCCTGAGAAGTTTGCTCCTGTAGTAAACACATTACTGATGCCCATCTTGGGAAGAATTTTTTTTAAGTCTATCTTGGAGGAGATCTTGAACTTGGGCATAATTATGTGCACCCATCTGTCAGGAGTGAAAACCACAGGGAAGCTAGAAACATCTCTCCATAAACACTTTGCTTATGCTTTCATGCCTCTTCCAAAAGAGAGTTAAGGGAAGATGAGGCATGGGTGCTTGCATGGGGAGAGGTTAACAGTCCTGGAGCATGAGCTCCAACCTTGCATTTCCAGACAAATCACTTGCCTAAAATACAACTTACTATTCAAGCTATGCCCTTCACAGGCTTCCCATCCAAGAGAAGATGAGGGTCAGGCCAGGGGATCCAGCCCTGAGTCCCTCCATCCCTCCAGCTATAAACAGAGATTTAATTGAGCAGTGTTCCGAAATGCGGCCCAGGAGATCTAGTGCATAGGGCCATCCCTCCCACTCAGCACGTTGTGTTGCTCACGAACCAATACATTTTCACCTGTGTCCATGTGATATTAAGCTTCTGAATGGATTGTAACCCACTCAGTTGGGCTCCTCTATTGGTGTAAACCCCTGTTCCAATCATGACATTGTGTGAAGTACAGCCATGGTAGATAATAGCAGACATGCTCCACTGTGGCCCTCAACCACAGAAGATGCTGCATGGGCAGGAGCTTGTGCTCCTACATGGCATGCGGTGAACACTATTTGGAAATTTTTTTTCCCCAGACTTCACATTTATTGCCTGAAGACTGCCCCTGCTCCCCCCAAAATCAGTGGGCCATTGGAAATCATACTTTCATTATGTGATTTGTCCACATTTGATTGGACCGTGGTGGATACTGTACCTAAGCTGGATCAATCCAACTCTCCCTTCTAGGGATATGTCATTGGAACAGAAATGTGTTAGATTCAGTCTGGAGTAGAGCATTTGCTTGAGTGGAAGAGAGCCATGTCTGTCCATAATGGACTCAGCTTGAAATTCACCTCTTAGGATCCTTCTCTGATCATCATACCTAATTAAGATCCCCAATGAATACTCTACTTCTGAATCTTCTATTCTATCACCCTACTCATTATTTCCATAGTTTTACTGCAATTTGAATTTATACATTTATTAGTTGACTTACTGCCTCTCCCACCAGACTGGAGATCCCACAATGGCAGACATGTGTTGGCTAGCCATTGCATCCCCAGCACTAAGCGGTGACTGGCATGGGAGAGATGCTCTGAAGATACGTGTTGGGTGAGTAAACCATGAGCTGAATTGGTGGAAGCTGGTTTGCTGAGCCAGAGAGGTAAGGAGCAAGGATGAGTGGTATCAGGGAGATAGACTTCCCAATGATTTTGCTGTCCCCTGTCCAACCCCTCATGACACCTGGCTGTGTTTACCCCCTTATGTGCATCTTTCCAATACATTGCTTTCTCCACCCCCTAGAGCTTGTATGAAGTAGATTTTTGGTGTAACCAGAACAATCATTTAGACAGCTTCAGGGGCATCTGGCTGATAAAGGAAGCCAGGCCACCATTCTTCCCACTTGGCTTATTTAATTTTCCACAAATATGCTAGGAAATAACAGATACTCAATTCCCCTGAAATAAGACTTCTGCTCAGAGGAAGTGAGATCTGAGCAAAATTTCAATGTGGATCTAGAATGTCCCTCTAGAGTAACATACCTCATATTACTGGATTGCAGGAGTGTAGCTCTCTGAACAACTATTTCTTTTACAGCAGAGTCAGGCTGTCCCACGTCTGGGAGCACAAGGACTATGGACATGTTTCCAACGAAAGGAATTTTAACCATTGTAGCAAACAGCTCCTCCGATCGGCTGTAAATCATTTGTCCCGTCTTCCATATCATGTCCACCGGCACTGTGGTGTGTTTATCCACAAAGAAGTCCTCCTTGTGCATGAGGTTGCTATGAAAAGCCATTTCCCAAGTGCCTAGGGGAATCAGGAAGGAAAAATCTCCAAGAATGACCTATTGGAGAAGGCGTCAGCACCCACGTGACTGGGGACCCCAGCGGTGAGGGGCTTGAGAAGGGAGCAGCCCCCTTCCAGTGATCCCTGAACCTCAGAGAACAGAGCACTTAAAAGTCCAGACAGATGCAAAGGAAAGGAAGGCAAAAACATGGAGTTTGAAGATATTTACCATAGGATTTCTTTACATCTGTATTTCCCCAAAAGATGTTTCCCAAAATATTGCCTGCCTCTGCCACTATAAGACCAGGAGAAAATTTTGTTGTCAAATAATTTGGGAAACAGTGACCACAACACCCCTTCTTTGAA
Organism: Canis aureus; assembly: GCF_053574225.1. Classification (NCBI taxonomy): domain Eukaryota; kingdom Metazoa; phylum Chordata; class Mammalia; order Carnivora; family Canidae; genus Canis; species Canis aureus. The sequence continues at coordinate 66,807,669 of NC_135619.1, forward strand.
AATTCCTGTCTGTTTTAGTGGATTAAGAATTCTATACACAACTAATGAATCACTGAACTCTGCAACTGAAACTACTGATGCACTATATGTTAATTCATTGAATTTAAACCAAGTAAGATAATTTTTTAAAAAGAGTCCTGAGAAGTCTTATTACAAAAAAAAGTCCATTTAAAATTGTTGAGCTTATTCAAGGAGGGAGAATTTTAATCAGAAAAACATAAGCCTGAACCCACATGGGTACACACATACTCCTGCATGGAATCCTTCTCCCATCAAGAGCTACTCCATTTTACTCAAAAATAGCTTAAGTTTGGCAGATGATATGATTGAAAGGGTTGGGAACGGAAACACTTAAAAAATGCTTGGTAGTACAATGAAATAAAAGCAAATTAAAAGTTTTGAATTTACCAGCTTATGGGAAATGGGATATAATGACCAAAACTATATTTTTTTTCTAGCTGAAACCTTTCAGGAAACACAAGGGGCAGATGTTACCATCAAACAGAAATTGATGCCCTTGATAAACCTTACCTTTGAAGAAAACGTAGTCTACAAGAAACAGGAAAGTATGAGGGTTCAGAGAGGTGATGAGTTCCTTGGTTCTCTTGTGAGTTTTTTCAGCCACAAAGTGATTGATTTGCTTTTTGGTCTTTACTACATCTCGGAAGTCAATCATCCGGGCCCTCACGTCATACATCGCCTGTGTGTCCCACAGAAACGGTGAGTTGATCTTCCTATTGCTATCAATAAAGAGCATGTCCCTATGCATCAGGTGGCCTGCCCTATTTAGCTGCTTCAGCATCTGGATGACACTCTGGAAGCCATGGTGCACGTCCCATACCTTGATGACTTTGAGGTCAAATCCAAGGCCCTCAAGGAGGTTGGTGAGTGTTGTGGATCTGGTCCCCAGGGAAAGCATGGCGAAGGAGGCAGAGATACTCAGAGGGGAGAAGATTATATTCTTTCTGGGATGCTCCATTAACAGGGTTTTGAACAATTTGTGGGCAAAAGCCTTATTGCCAGCTTCGATCTTGTGGTGGACAGGTGAAACTTCCCATGACGAGACTGGGTAAATGCTCCATTTGGATCTTTGTTTCACTTGACAGAAGATGCTATTAAAAAGGCCACAGAGGATGAGGGCCAGAGAGAGAGCCAGGTGCATTTTCCTGTGGGACATTTCTGCAGCAATCCAGGGAGCTGTAATCAGAAGTAAGAGGCGGGGATGGCAGTGAACGTTCTATGAAACGTGTTCTCGATGCTTAGGGGCTTGAGAAAGGGTCCATTATTACCTGAGTGCTGGGGTTACTCTTAGTCCTTGATTGGAGGATGCTAACTAAGGCTAATGAGAAATGGCTAAACCATTTTGGAACACTACTTTAGACAAATTGAAGATGAATGACCTGATGACAAGGGATCCAATCCTGCCTCTGGCCTGTGCTGCAAGTGGGTCCTTATGCAAGTTGCTTCCCCCAGCCTCGTCCTAGCGCCTCTTGTCACTATGACATTCTATGATTTCGAGCACCGCTCTACACTGAGGCTTCTCTCTCTCTCTCTCTCTTTCTCTTCCTTTCTTTCTTTCTTTCTTTCTTTCTTTCTTTCTTTCTTTCTTTCTTTCTTTCTTTCTTTCTTTCTTTCCTTTCTTTTTTTTAATACAGAGCTCATGACAACATCCTGAAAAGTGTGGAAAGAGAAGAAGAACCAAGGAGAGAGATAAATCAGGGAGTGTAGATTCAAATGCTAAACAGATGTGGCCAGAAGTACACCCAGACAAGGCCAGCAAGTATCATGCAGTAAGAAGCATTAGGGACTGTGGCAAAGGGAGATGTGTGCCCAGGTCAGAGGCAGGCAGGTGCCACTCAGCTCCAGCCAGGCTTACTGTGTGGGAGTGCTGGCTCAGTGGTGCCAGAATTTTTTTTTTTTTTTAGGTTTCTGAAGAAGCTGGAAACCTAGATTTTTGCATGAACAACTCAATCTTGTCAAATGTGCTTGCTAACATCATCTAGCCCAGATGGAGGCCAGATCTGGCTTCAGGGCTACCAGGTGTGATTTCTGAAAGGAAGCCCAGATGGTGGTGTTCAGGTAACTAGGCCATGAGCTGAATTAAGGGCCTGGCAAGGTCATCTCAAGAAATCCTGGCCACCTCCTGTGGGCCCTCCTGGTCCTCATAACTGCTGCCTTGACCCATTATCAAGGTAAAAACCTCTCTCTGCCCCCAGATATGCCCCCCATGACTGACTGGGACCAGAAATCAGGCCTGGAATCTGAAGGGTGCTCTAATGGTGGGATTTCTGGCACCCCCCCCAATGGGAAGGGAGAAGATGTGAACCATGCCCTGAGTTTATGTTCAGTTCAACCATCTCTAGGGCAGGGCCCTGTCTTCCCTCCCTGGTTTTCCTACAGTTCCTGGCACAACTCTGGGACGGAGTCTATTTCTCTGCATGTGTCTGGTGATCCAACATCATGGCGTCTCTTGTCATTGCTGCCGAAATAGCATCTGCTGTGGATTAAGGTTTATATCCCTCAAAATATAATGGTATCTGGAGGGGGAACCTAAGGGAAGCAATTAGGGTCCGACAAGGTCATGATGGTCCCTTATAAGTGGCCATATATTACTGCTCAGGCAAGAAGAGACACCAGAGCATTGGTTCTCCCCTGTCCCTACCCATGTGTATACCCATGAAGATGAGGTCACGTGAGGACACTGCCAGAAGATGGTCATCTGCAAACCAGGGAGAGGGTTCTCACCAGAACTCAACCCTGCTGGTAGCCCAACCAATATATTTCTGCTGTCTAAGCACCCTCGACCTCGCCCTGGTCTGTGGCATTTTGTTATGGCAACCAAGGTGACTGAAAAACATCTCCTGGTTCTCAGTCTTCCTCACCACTGACCCTTCCAGCCACTTTGCAGCCATGGTGGGTTCCCCAAAGTATAAATCATGATTTCCTCTCCCTGGTTCCCCATGAGCCTCAAGGGGCTAGAGTACAAATTCTTCAGGTGACAGAGAAGCCCCGTAGACCTTGGTTCCTGTCAACTAGACTCTTGGCTCTGAGCAGCCTGGCCCACGCCCTTGTTGTCCTCTCCAGCAATGTCCCCTACCTCCCATTTCCCCACCCCCTATTATTCCTCTCCTTCCCTGCCCCCTCCTTGGGGTGAAAAAAATAGTGCAGGGATGAGATCCCAGAAAATGCACATACACGCTTAGCCCACTGGGTTTTCCATCATCTTCCCTAAGGCAGGTACTACCTAAAACATGGCAAAAAGGAGCAATGAAACACACACTCAGGTAGAGCCAACTCTGTCCCCAAGAGAAAGGTGACTTACCTTCCAGAGGAGTTGCTGTTGCCATGAGCTCTTTGTATCTGCCCCTGCCTTATTTATATTGCCGTGAGGGTAGCGACATGGATAAACCAGAGTTAATATTAACAACCAACAGATCATGTTCAAATACTGTCCAAAGCAAACAACAACTGAATCATTTCTGTTATTTTCCCTTTCACATCAGTCCCCAGTGAGACAATGAGCAAAGTAATGGTTATGGTGCCATTTGTGTTACTGGTCATGAATTTGCTCAGGCAGGATTTCTGCAAACATCCACTTAACCCCTCCTGAGAATCATGCTCTGGCCTAGGTATTTGAGGAACAAGATGCTCAAGGTCTGGCCTTCACCTTGAAGAGAACCCTTGGCCCCAAGGAACTCGGTTTAGAGGGAGAGATACACATGTAAAAAGATGGTGGGGCCCATGTGACTAGTCAGGAAGAGTACACATTCCCAGTAAGGAGCTGTGCAAGAGAAGGAAAGGACCCAGTAAATGACCTGGGACCATCAGGAGAGGGTGGGTACCTTTCATCTAGGTCTTTAAAAGATAGGCAGGAGTCTACACATTCTCAGGAAAGTCTGAAGAGGGAATTCTGGATGATGGGGTGGGGTGGGGGTGCCCAGGACTTGGTGGGGAAGGTCAAGGCTGTATGTGTAGGATTATTCCAAATCTAGAAGGAATTTACTTCTCACATGATGGAAAGAAAACACTGACAAATCTTTCCCCCAGTAACAGCTAAGAAGCTGGATGCAATTGTCAAAAACCAACCATTTCTGTGCTCTAGTAATCCACCAAACTTCTATGACAGAGAAGCTTTCATTCGTGAAAAGTACTAAACTTTGGGGTCTATGTGTCACAGAGTCTGTGACATTTTTGTCTGAGGCTGCTTCCTTCAGAACCGGCCTTGCTGGTGGGTAGTCAAATTCACCTGATTTGGAGTATTGTCTATTGAAGTGATGATCCCAGTGGCAAGCAGTGTGTGTGTGCAGGGTGGGTGGAGTTAGCGGGGGGCAGTGGTTCCTCTAGTCTGTGTTTGGGTTTGGGACAATATATAGGCTAGTGGAGTAGCAGGAGGTTAAACAGGGAGTCCCAAGAAGTGTGGCAGCTCTAGGGGCCTGTTGAGCCCTCTGCCTGCAAGCAGAGGGGAGGCTCTGCATCTGTACACATAGACTGGAGCAAGTGCAAGCTACACATACCTCTCTGGTCCATGGAGAAGCAAGAGAGAAGAGTGAAAAGTAAAAATCTGGGTGATACTTGAGAACTGCCTGAGGTTTGAACAGACTCATCAACCTACATCCAGATCCATCAGTGTAGAGTAGAAACTTTATTGGCTTAAGGTATTTGAACACAATTTCTGAGCAATGTGTGGCTGAACAATAAGCAATACGATCATAAGGGTGACCTCTAGGAAGCAGGTTTATGCATAAAATAAGGAAAAGAAAAACAAAAACATCAGTGGCCAGAAGTGGCAGGGGAAACATGTTTTATAGATTCAGTCTAAGCAAATACTACAGAAACACACAAAACCAAAAACCCCCAGGAGGGAAGATTCAGGATCCCGAGTAACTATACCATATTTTGTAAAATGTCCAGCACTCAAGAAAAAAATCTCAAGACATGCAAAGAAACAAGAAAGTGTGACCTTACTCAGGAGAAAAGAGGTCAATAGAAACGGTCTTCAAGTATCCCCAGATACTGAACTTAGCAGCCAAAGACTTCATAGCAGATACATAATAATAATGACAAAAAAAATTTTTTTTAACGGGCAAAAGACTCTACCTGACATTTCACTGAAGAGGACATATACAAATGGCCATTAAACACACGGACATGCAGATTAAACCCACAATGACATAGCATTACACAACTGTTAGGTTGTCATAAACAAGACAGAAAGTACCAAGTGTTGGCAAGGACACGGAGAAACTGGAATCCTCATCTGCAGTGGGTTGGAATGCAGAACACTGATAGTCTGCCATTGCATGGACAGACTCCGACAGCGTTACGGTGAAAGAGAGAAGCCACTCACAGGACTGCATACTGTCAGATTCCATTTCTAGGAGAGGTCCAGAAAAGGCAAGTTTTTATTTTATTTTTTTATTTTATTTTTTTTTAAGGCAAGTTTTTAGAGAGAGAGGCAGATCAGCAGTTTTGCCTGGGGCCAAGAGAAAGTGCCCGGAAAGACTAAAAATGGCTTTGAGGACAGGTTTTGCTATTAGAAGTATTCTAAAGCTGGATTGGAGTGAGGCTGAATTTACTAAAATCATGAAATTATACAAGGAAAATGGGTGGATTTTATGGCATGCAAATTATTAGCTCGATAAAGCTCTTAAAAAAAAAAAAAGATGAGCCATGGCAAGGAGCTTTGTTGGAAGGTTGATGGGCCTGGGGTCACATGGGCCTGGAGGTGAGCAATAGCACCCCCACTGGGGTCTACGGGGGGGGGGGGGGGGGCCGTGTTGAGCAAGTCATTCATCTCCCAGAGCCTTAGCATCCTCCACCGTAATGGAGGAGATGATACCTATTTTGCAGATTGTTCTGAGAGCTTAATGAGATACGGCATGTACAAGTAGGCCCCTCATCCAGGACGCCCTCCTGGCTGACATCTGAAGTTCTATATGGTTCTGAGTCTCCTGATGGCCAACCTGATTGGAGAATCTGCGATGGCTGGTGATCTCTTTTGCCTTTGGCCACTAGATTCTCCACGCTCCTTGTGCCCCAATTTCTAAACTGGGTCTCTGCTTTTGTTGGGCTGCCTGTTGCTGGGGCAGCTTGGGCCTGACCTCCAGTTGGGTCTCACTCTCCTCCTCCTTGGTCCTGGCCTCCCAACGGACCCTCATGTCTGAACTACTTGCCTTGTGGCTTATGTCATCTGCCTCCTTGCCAGGCCCCTGTTTGGACAGGCGCTCCCACCCCTTCTCCATTCTGGGATATAACAGGCTGCTCTTCCAATCCCAAAGCCCTCAGTGGCTCCTTTCTCCCAGGAGCCTCAATGCTGTGCCTCTGCCAACCCACCAACTTCATATCTTACCACTCACTCCTGGGACCTCCCCTCTCCAGCCAGATGGAGTCATTGCTGATAAGCAAACAAGCCCAATAAGGAAAAACAAGGTTTTTCCTTTGCACATGGTGTTCCTCCTACCTAGGATTCCAATTCTCCTTGTCAGGCCACCGCAGCCCTTGTCCACCCTTCAGGATTCAGCTCGGATCTCTCCTTGAGAAAGCCTTTCCTGTCGGCCACCTCTCTCTCCTTCCCCCTTGGCAGAGTTAGGTTCTGTGGACTGCCACAGCACCATGTTCTCACCTCTCTCTTAGCGTCCTGGCCTGCAAAATACATCGTTTTTGATGTATTTCGCCTCGGTCTGTGAAATCTTTGTTGGGGAAATCTGTACATGATATGATGGCCTCCTTCGTCCTGGTCCAGGTAGATGTACGGATGTTCAGTAAATGAACAAATGAGTACATTATATTCCCCCGAGAGACGCTGTCTTCTCTACAGAGAAGCCCCGATTTCCCTTTCTGTATGAGGTGGGCCACTTGGGGCACTTCTTCTTTGCTTGGGGAGCAGGGCCTGAGCCAGAGAGGGGAGATGATACGGCTTCCAATCCTATCTACATCCCTCCGCGGTGTTGTAGGCAACAATGGTTGGCCCCGTGCTGAGTGGAACCCTGTACTGTTGGGCTCCTGTGTCACACACCTGATCTTCAGTGTCTCACATAACCTTCTCACAGCAATCACACTGCACAGGTGCTATTATTACTGGCCCCATTTTAGAGGGATCCGGGCTCAGAGAGGTTCAGCAACTTATCCGTAGCCACACAGCTAGTGGGGAGCTGAGCTAGGACTCACACCTGTGTACACCTGACACCACAGCTGTGCTCTTGACCCAGAACTCCCCGACCAGAGATCTCCTAGCTTTGGTAAATAGACCCTGGACTAAATGGGCAGTGGACAAACTTTTATGGGCAAGGGCTTTTAAAAATTCTTTAAATGCTGCCCCTCAACTTTGTAACTGTGTTATACTATATAGTTATTGTACTAGTTATCGAGAATCACAACACCAGCATCTTTCTTTTAAGTGCCCTGGGCTCTGGGAGATTTTACTTTTTGATCTTAATGAATAAATATGCACCATGGTGGCATATTTTAAAGCTGGAAAAAAAAATAAAGCTGGGCCTCTGAACATATTCTGGGTGGGACCTCGTGGGCAGATGGGCTGGGGGTGTGATGGCACCAGAGATCAGTCACACCTCAGGGAACAAAAGGGGGCCTCCATTTGCACACGGTCCTGAGTTCTGAGTGCGACGGAGGATGTTGGCCTCACCCTGTGAGTGATGCTTTGGGGGAGAGGAGGGGCATTTTGCAGGAATGCCTGCATTGTCTTCCCAGCTGTTAGCTGGGAAATGAGCTAGAAAGGAACACACCTTTTTTGGAAGGGTTTCCAATATGAATAACAATAATCGGCACAATGACATTAACGGGTACTGAGCACCAACAATGCACAAGGCATTGTCCTAAGTGCTTTCTGTGTGTTTACTCCCAGGACAACCCGATGGCACAGGGACTGTGTGTTTGTGTTCTCCAGGAGGTAGAAGCACAAAGAGATTTTTAAGGCATTGAAGGTCACATGGTTACAGGATGGTGGAGCTGGGCTTCTGGAAAGGGAAACCTTGTGCAAGCCTCTTTTCTGAGCTCTGAACCCTTTACCCTCTCTCTCTCTCTCTCTCTTTTTTTTTTTTTTTTTGGTAAATTTATTTTTTATTGGTGTTCAATTTGCCAACATATAGAATAATACCCAGTGCTCATTCCATCAAGTGCCCCCATCAGTGCCCGTCGCCCAGTCACCCCCACCCCCCGCCCACCTCCCCTTCCACCACCCCTAGTTTGTTTCCCAGAGTTAGGAGTCTCTCATGTTCTGTCTCCCTTTCTGATATTTCCCACTCATTTTTTCTCCTTTCCCCTTTATACCCTTTCACTATTTTTTATATTCCCCAAATGAATGAGACCATATAATGTTTGTCCTACCCTCTCTGAGCCTGTAACTGTCCTGCACGTGAGGTCCCCGATGCCACACCCCCCAGGAGCAGCTTTCCCTCCCCACCTCCACCTGGGCAATGACTGCACTGCACTCAGAGGACTTCCTGGGCGCGGAGACCAAGGGAGTGTTTTGACCACATCAGTAGCTTCAGTTGCTTGTCCTGAGATTTAGTGAAGGGCAGTGTTGGAAGTGTCACATTTGCAATATGTCCTCCTCCTCCTCCTTGGATTGTAAACTCCACAAAACAAGGAGGTCTTGCAGCTCCAGCCTCAGTTCCATTCACCTGAATGGCTGCACACAGATTCACTGGCAGGTGACTGGGCAGGTGGAGAAGCAATGCCCACCTGGAAAATGGAGATCCCCTGGGCAGGGGTGGTGGGGGTGGGGGTGGGGTGATGATGCTGGGTGGTCTACCAACATATTGTCTCTGAAGCACTTTAAAATACTCCAGCACAGGGACTCCTGGGTGGCTCAGTGGGTGAAGCATTTGCCTTTGGCTCAGGTCATGATCTCAGGGTCTTGCGATGGAGCCCCACATTGGGCTTCCTGTTCAGAGGGGAGCCGGCTTCTTCTTCTTTCTGCTGCTCCCCACCACTTGTCCTCTCTCTCTCTCTCTCTCTCAAATAAATAAATAAAATCTTAATGAAATAAAATACTCCAGCACAGACATGAAGGAAGTGGTGATTACTCTTATTTACGTTCTAGGAGCAGTGAGTTAACAACCTGATGGATGAACAATATACTTGGCGAAGGGTTGGGGGCAGGTACTTAGTATTCAAAAGACTCTAATCAGAAACCCACACTCTGGAGGGGGTCACTACAAGCTCTGGCTACCTAGAATCAACACTAGGTTGATCTGGAACCCTAGATTAAGAATCAACACTAATAAGTCTAACAGGTGATTCTTTAAAAAGTGATTTTCCAACAAAGCAATGACTGCTGTGTGGGGAGTATGGGTTGGCTAGAAACATTCTGTGGGTACCTCCGTCCTTGTGTGAACAGTCCCTGGACTCAGGATTCTGAGCCTGTTTTTTGTTCGTTTCTTGAAATGTTTTTAGGGGGTTCTGTCACCTGGCTCTTATGAGAAAGCTCTCTGAGTCTGCCTGTAGAACATGGTCTCGTCTGCCCTGAGGGGAAATCTTTATGCAATTCTGAAAAAAAAAATCATTCCTGACTATTCTGATGTTCATGATCTCATCCACCCGCACGCAAAACTCTTAATACAACCTTCCAACCGCTGCCTCAACATCTGTGCCCCGCCTCCTGCCCACGGGGCTGCTGTTTCCACCTGCCTGCTTCCCCCCGCGACAGTAAGAAAGGCTGTGCTTTCCCCTTGCTCCTCCTGCCTCCTGTCCCCCGCGCCACCTCGAGCTGCCCCACGTGGCTCTGTGTGGCAGACATGCCTTCTCTGCTTGGGAATTAGAAGGAACACCAATTCTTTTAAAGGCACTTGTTCGGGGATCCCTGGGTGGCGCAGTGGTTTAGCACCTGCCTTCGGCCCAGGACGTGATCCTGGAGTCCCTGCATGGAGCCTGCTTCTCCCTCTGCCTGAGTCTCTGTCTCTCTCTCTGTGCCTCTCATGAATAAATAAATAAAACCTTTTTTTAAAAAAAATGAAGGCACTTGTTCTTCGTTCTTTTAGAGGCAATTGTCTCTGTGTCTCCATCTGATTCAAACAGTCTCCACATCTGATCAAAACAGTTCCTGCACTTGTTTCAAAACAAAGGCAAGGTACAGGCAGCTGAAAAAAAAAAAAAAAAAAAAAAAAAAAAAAAAAAAAAAAAAACAACCCAGGGAGCTGAGAGCTCACCAAGCTGGCAAAATATGTTTTATGATCATTCTTGGCATCTGCTTGCTCATACAAGTCTGAGCGGGTGCTGGAATGCTGCGGAGCCAGGCCTTGGCTGTACTGGGGCCCCCGGGGGCGAGGCCGTGAGAGGGGGAGGCTGGCAGCCCTCAGCGCCCCCTGACTAGTCGGGGCCCCCAATGGCCACAGAACTAGTAGTCGTGCACAGTGGAAGTGGCCTGCGTGAGGGAGTGGGGCACCCACCCTTTGTGTGCATGGAGCCTGGTGCCACCCGGACGCCCCTCCAAGGAGAGCATCGCAGGCTCTGCACGGTGCTTTGATGGCATCATGCCTGTGGCGAAGCTTGGCACCGGCGGCCTAGTGAAAGTCAGCGTGGGAGTCCCCAGTAGCTGGGCTTTGGTCCTGGGTCTGGTTCAGCCCAGGGGCTCCCTGGGGCCCGGGTGGGTTGCCTCTGCCCTCTGTTCCCCAGGTTGTAAAAGAAGGTGGGAGGATGGGGGAAGCATAAACCCCCTTTGCTTTGTCTCCTCCTTTGTCAAAGGGCACAGAAAAGCCAGCATGAGGGCCCTGGCACATTGAGGAGATGTGGGGCACCTATGCACCCAGGAAAGGAGTCTCTGGATCTGATGAGTGCGGTGGCTCCAGCAGGGGCTGCAGAAGGAGGCCTTGAAAAGGTGGAGTAGAAGGAGCCAGAACAGCCCATCTGGCCCAAAGCATGAAGGAACGGAGGTGTGTGGAGGGGTGTCTGCCTGGTATGGGTGTGGCTTACTGTACCTCGTGGCGGCTCTTGGGATTCAGGGTGAGGGAGCCAGGCTGCTGCCACCAGGAGCCAGCAGGGAGGAGGCTGAGCACCCTGAGGCCTGCGTGTGCGTATATGACAGCATCAGAGCCAGGAGGGCAGCCAGCCTTGACAGAGCCCAGCTGGAAAACCAAGGCGCCCACTCAGAGAGGTCATCCAGCCCAGCCTCCCGCCCTTCCTCTACCTGTCTGAGACTCACCTGGTTTAGTGGAGTCCCCCACCAAACCCGGGCCGCCCTCCTCGGCCAACAATGCTGACCTCCTTGTACTTCGCTGGCTTCGGTTCCACAATGCCGGGCTCAGGGCCTCCTCGTCTCAGCATGCCTGTTCATCCCTAACTCAGGCTTTATGCTCACAGAAGCCCCTCCTCTGTCCCACCCTCTCCTGCAATCGTCCTGTTCTATGCCTTCGCAGCCTTCCTCGTTGATCTACTTATAGGTCTGGTTGTGTGGTTGTGGTGGTGCCGTCACCCCCGTCTAGGCCCAGTGGGGCCAGGGACCTGGTCTGTCTGACTCCCTCCCAGCACCTACTAGGTGTTGAGTGAGTTTTTGTTGGAATGGATGAATGAAATCACTCAGCCCCTGAAATGTCGCATCATGACAATCTGGCCACTAGGAGTTAGCCCATAACCATGATCAGATTCGGATTCTGAAGGCACGGGGGAGCATTGTTCTTGGCTGGATCCTCATTTAGGGTCTGTTGATTTTTTTACTGTAATTCTGCAATAAAGGTGACTGGCTTGCAGATTACCCTTCCCAAGGGCTCCGAGGAATGGGAATGTGTCAACCAGAAACCTCCATGAAGCTAGTTACCTGGGAGGATTTGTGGAAAAGAGCACTGATGGAGGGTGATGGGGCTTTGGATTGTGACCTGGATCCCTGCTGACTTTTACTGGCCCCTCAAAGTGGCATCCCGGCAGCAGATGCATCTCCTCAGAGCAGGAGGAGACACATCCGCAGGTCACACCAGGATCGTCACAACGTGATTTATTTCCTTGGGGTTTACAACATGTACTGAGTTAGCCGGAGCTTTCCACCTAGAATTTGGTGGGATTTTCCACTTTCCCTAGGAAGAGAATGGTGTCTGTGGCCCTGTTGATCAGCAGCAGAAGGAAGGACCTATTGAAGCGGACGACGGTGTGGGAGGGGCCATCCTTTGACCGCACGATGAGCTTGGTGGCGGTGGCAGCTGCGGCTTCAGTGCCCTCCTCGCTGACGTCCAGCACAGCCTTGTGGGTGGCCTGCCGAGGGAACAACAGATGTCAGTGGTCCCCGTGGAGGTGCCTCTGCTTCGCTGAGCTTTGAGGATCTGCCTAGGAACAGAGATGCCCCCCTCTGGGGGCCTCAAGCTCACTGCACCAGATGCCGGGCATTAGGTGCACAGGTGTCACTGATACTGGTCAACTGGGCCCCTAAGTGTGAGGCCGAATGGTTATAAATGCACATCGGAAAGCCTGGAGTTGTTGAGTCCTGTTCCTGCCCCTTTACTGTGGCAGAAATTCTGGGTGCTGCTGGCTGCACTCCAAATCTCTGAAAGGGCCATGGTAACAGGGTATAGCCCGCAAGGTCATTGGGTGAATTAAATGAGATCACACAAAGTGTGGTGTTATGAAATACTGGATCCCTTCTGGTCTTCTAGGGAAGAGACTTAACCAGGGGGCCTGAGAACTCCCAACAGTTGTTCACATGTGCACATAAGCACATAATGGGAAATGGACCATTACACTCAGCAGACTCCATTGGGACCTCTGTATTCTTTCCCCAGACACCAATGACAAAAGTCCCTTCAGGGACCCAGGATCACTTCTGACCATCCTAATCTATTATCAAAATACATTTTTAGGGGCACCTGGGTGGCTCAGTCGGTTAAGTGTCTGCCTTCTGCTCAGGTCATGATCCCGGGGTCTTGGGATGGAGCCCCTTGTCAGGCTCCCTGCCCAGTGGGGAGTCTGTTTCTCCCTCTCCCTCTCCTGTTGCCCCTGTTTGTGCTCTCTCTCTCTGTCAAATAAATAAATTAAATCTTTAAAAAACACATTTTTCAGTCAGGAATCAGAAACCCGTAGGTAGACAAGGACCAGACCACTTGTAAGAGCTGGGGGCACACAGCACACCTGGAGGGCCCACTCTCACTAATGGGGACTCATGGCTCAGCTCTGGCTAATGGATGTTACATAGGGTTTGGGCTCACTATTGCCATGTGGGAATTGGACTCTGTGATTTCTTTCAAGACAATCAGAAATCTATACTTTAAAGTGCAATGTCCTACATGTTAGGAATTGGCTCTCTCTTTTTCTTTTTAGCACCGCAGACCAAGCACAGCACATCTCTAGGGTACAAATGGCCCATGGGCAGCCAGTTTGACTTCAGTGTGAGGACCTAGGCTTCAGGGAGGTGAGGTTGAATGCCAGGTGTGTTTCTGCTTGTCTGTAACAGTTGTTGAAGTAGAAGTGCTACCTTCCCAGGAGAGGCCTGGGAGGCCATAGTTGGATCTTAGGAACATGTGTTTGAGGGATAAAAAAGGGGTAAAAGTTGCCTGTGTATCAGGGGAATGGTGGCCATAAAGCCACAGGCCTGGCAGCCATGAAATTCAGCCCTACGTTTGCCACAGAGAAGTCACTTTTCCTCTTGGGGTCTGTGTTTCCTTATCAATGAGAGGCAAGGGTTTGATTAGCCAGTCACTGGAGGCCCTTCCAGCTCTGGCAAATGTTCTCATGGACCAACTCACTTTGGAAAGCTGTAGGAAGTCTCTCTTTGTGATTCCAGAAAAATCAGCATTTTTATCAAAGGCATCCCGGATGCCCATCTTCGGGAGGATGGTTTCCAGGTCATAGGAGGCAGAAAGGGAAAATTTTGGAATGAACACCTCTATCCACCTATGGGGATGGGGAAAAAGGAAAAGGTGATGTCAGAGGCCCCTTGGTCTCTATCTCTGCTTCTAGGTGGCATTTCAGGAGGCTTTCTTCTTCCTCTAGCTAATCCGTTGCTGCTAAAGTAGTCCACACATCCCCAACAACCAACCCAGGTTGCTCTGGAGGTAAGCTCCCTGGATGAGCAAGTCTGGCACTGTAGATGAATGAGAAGGAAGGGGACACCCTAATAAGGTAATAGAGCACAGATGAGGGGCCAGCAAGGGAGCCTGTGGCAGCAACCCATGGGGGACACCAGGCAGTGATGATGGAAGCCTGTCTGCTATCCCTGGCCTGGCATGCCCCCCACCCCTGCCAGCCCTTCCTGAGACAAACCCTGCTGAGCCCTGAGAGCAGCAGAGTCCAATAGAACTTTCTGCAAGGCTGGAAATATTCTCGTGCTGTCCAGTAGATTAGCCACTAGTTGTACATGTGGCTTTACATGAGGAAAAATAATTGTAGTTTTATCCAATTTAATTAATGTAAATTTAAATAACTACATGAAGCTAGAAATTAATCAGCACAGCCATGGTGTTCGGCAAAAATTTTCCTTCCTTTGCAATGGTTTCCCTGAACCAAGAGTGAACAGCCCACATTTACTGAGCATTTAGTATGCCCCAGGTATCATCTCAGGCACATTCATGAGCTTCATTTCCATTTTAAAGATGTTAAGATATAGTTTTAGTGCTTAGACTGAGGTCATGTACCTGGTAAGTCACAGAAAGGAAAGCACAGAAGTGCTGGGTGGACACTTGCGTTCTCATCGAGGGGCATCTAGCACAATGGACAGCTCTCTCTTCCCTGCAACTGCTCCCTGAGCTGGCCTGGCCAACCCCTCCCTGCTCTGTCTGCCAATCTTCACAGACTGCCCCTTACCCCAGCCTCGGTGCTGACTCCTCTGTCCAGTCGTGGCTGCTATCAGAGAAGAAACTTCTGTAGGATCAAGGAACCCTATAAGTGTTCCTTGATTCCCAACTGTGCCTCTTTGCCGGTGTTGACTCCTTTACCAAAAGTCCCCTTCCCGAGCCTCTATGCCCTTACTCAGACCTCCACATCCTATCTATGCTCCTGACTCAAATGCACCACCTCCTTGAAGCCTTCGGTGGGTCCCAGTTGAAAGCCATCTCTCTTTGCTCAGAAGCTCCTCAGTGCACTCCCTGCCTCCCCACCCCCACCCCCTGCCCTGGGAAACTGTAATTCTTCTTGAATTACAGTTATCCCTGATCCTGTCTTTGTCTCCTCCCGGGCTGTGGGCACCTGGGAATGGTGGCTGACAATGGCTGGAAATGCCAAGAAAATATTCCTAAGAGATTGTACTTAAGATTTTGACATCCCTTTTTATATTATGGTTAACAACCTTTTGATAGTGTCCGGAATAGTCATGGAACTAATAGTAATCTTACTATTAGGTAACATCAAATATGCACAATCTTCCTGGCACTGTTCTAAGCACTTTGTAAAGAGTAACTTGTTTTTATCTTTTCAACAACTTATGGGTTGAGTAATATTGTTATCCTCATTGTCAATGCTTCTCTTGCCTGTTCATTTTTATAGAATCATTCCATGGAATTTAACCTCAGACCGACTGACAGAGTGAGTGCTGTTAGCATGGAATTGCTGCGATGACATAAGAGTGTTGAGGGGACATATTAGCTACATGCCCTTGGGCAATTTGCCTCCCTTACTAGAGCCTCTACTTCCTGATCTGTGGATGGGGGGTGATAGTGCTCTTCATCTGTCAGGTGGTCATGAAGTTCAAGTGAGAACACAGCCCCAAGTTCATTATCCAGCAAGTAGCTGGCACTCAGTTGGCATTCAACAGCTGCTATCATGGTCTTTCCCCTGTCCTTAGAGGTACACCACCACCCGCCTCAGGTCTCAGGACACTGACACGGCTTCCCACCTCTTCTGGAGTAAGTGATTCCATTTCCTCAGCGTCCTAGATGACAAGGCCTGCTCCAGTTGCCTCATCTTGCCCTGGCCAGGGAGGACAAAGAAGGCTGCAGTGTCTTCATCATAGTCCATCTGTAGCACAGAGCATTTCAGCTCTGCATCCACTCCAAAAGCAAACTCTTCCACCTGATGCATCATTGGGACCTTCACTGTGGTCCTCTTACCCACCAGGAATGGGGAGCTCTTACTCGTATATCCAGGGTTAAAAGGCTTCTCCCACTTGCCTAACAGAGAGAGAAGAGAGGTCTTTATGTCTAACTCAGTGAGGTGAAGACAGCAAACATGAAGAATGAGGGATCTCTGAAAACTCGCTCCTCCATGAAAGCAATGAGAAAACTGCCCACAGTGGTCAGAATTAACTTTCTTAGAACTCTAGAAATTAACCAAACTCTTTCAGCCAATTAGGGAACAGTTCATTAAAGTAAAACAGCTAAATCTTCGTAAGAAAGTGAGCTTTGTGGTATTTTAACTTGCCCTACTTGCATTCCTCTTGTCCTAACTCTTCAATAATAGCCTGGAAAAATAATAGCCTGTGTTTGCAGTGAAATCCAGCAGGCTAGCAGCCACTGAGGGGGGAAAAATAGGGCTGGAACCCTTTCAAAGACTCATTCCCAAAAAACTGTTATTTGACCTGTCTTGTGCTTCCCTGGAAGGCATCACTTGCTAAACTGTCTGTATTTGATCTGATTTGGAGCTCAACCAGTAAAAAAGGCTATTTCTCAGAGGAAATTAGTCAAAAGCAGTCACAAGCTGTGATAAATTTTGCAGCTGCTGGAGGCAGGAGGTAACAGGGCAAACAACAGACTAATCACAAAGGTTAACAGGACAGGTGGGGCAGGGCTGGCATGTGCAAATGTGACAGAGTAAGGACCTCTGCATATTTCCCCCATCAAAAAGACAATGAGAAAAACTGGCAAAGATATCCAGAATCAACTCTTTTGGAACTCTGAAATTTTTTTTTTTTTCCAAGGGGCTTTTATTGGCTCCATAATGTCAACTTTAGTTTCTTAAAACTATCTGGTTATATCTGACTTTATGCTTATTTTCAAATATGAAATTGTAGTCAAAGCCTTAGTAATATAACCAATGTTTCCAATTACGTCCCGTTAAAGAACAACAGATTCTTACTGAACTTATGTAAATCACTATATTGCCATGAAAATAAGAATATTCAATAAGTTTCTGAATTCTAGAGAAATCAGGAAGGGAGAAAAAAGTAACTTTTATTTTTTAGTGGTCTTTACACCCAACCTGGGGCTTGAACTCACAACCCAGAGATGAAGAGTGGCATGCTCTTCTGACTGAACCAGCCAGGTACCCTGTAAATGTTTTAGTCCTCTACATAGATATACATTACGTAATTACTATAAGTCACAGATAGCTTATGAGAAAAGAAACAGATTTTCTGAAATCTGCAAAATAAAACATTAAGGAACCAGTAATATTTCAAAGAAAAATTTGTACAAAATATAATCATCCTCATTAGTTCATTCAATACCATATTATTAATTCTCCTTCTGATTGAATCCAGTGTTTTCATTGGTTCTAGAAATTTTTATCTAGTTCAGTTTTACGATCTTTTTTCTTTTTTTTTTATTTTTCTTTTTTTATTTTTTTTTTATTATTGGTGTTCAATTTACTAACATACAGAATAACACCCAGTGCCCGTCACCCATTCACTCCCACCCCCCGCCCTCCTCCCCTTCTACCACCCCTAGTTCGTTTCCCAGAGTTAGCAGTCTTTACGTTCTGTCTCCCTTTCTGATATTTCCCACACATTTCTTCTCCCTTCCCTTATTTTCCCTTTCACTATTATTTATATTCCCCAAATGAATGAGAACATATAATGTTTGTCCTTCTCCGACTGACTTACTTCACTCAGCATAATACCCTCCAGGGAACTCTGAAATTAACTACAGGCTTCCGGCAACCTGGGGAGAGTAAATTCAAGAAAAATGGCCAAACCTCAATAAGAACAGTCAATTTCATGGTCATTTTAATTTGTGCCAGTCCCATCCCCTGCTCTCTAGCTCTGCAGTAGCCTTGAAAAACACCAGCCTGTATTCCCAATACCATTGGAAGAACTGATCTAGAGGTCTTTCAAAGACTCATTTTCAAACAATTATTATTACTTGACCTCTCTGGTAGTTACCTGGAAGACCCCACTTACAAGATTGATTGGTGCTCACTCAGTGCCTAAGGCCTTCTTCCCAGGGAGTTGGAACTTTTTGTTAGAAAGAAGTACAGGTGAAAAAAAAAAAAAAGGCAAAGAAAGAAAGAAGTACAGGCAAATGTTTTAGTATCATGGTTGTCTGAATGAGGATAATAGATGAGACAAACAATAAAGTGATAAAAAATTCTGAAAGGTAAAGCTAAGGAATAAGATGTCCATAGGAGACATATTTAGAAAGTTTCAATATATCCTGGGCATTTAGAAGCTACATGCATGTATAAAGCTGAATTATATTTAAAAAAAATATGAGAAGGCTTTAAGTGCATACTTATGGCTGACCTTGAGGGTCTGCATAAACAGAAAGTGAAGACTGAGTTGGAGTTATAAACTTCCTGGCTGAGTGTTGATGGCATACTGTACTGTGCACACAAAAGTCTTCAGCAAAGACTAGATTTATTTGTTCTAGGCATTTAAGAAATTTCTGCCCAATCATAGCTAACCATTTAACTAAACAATAAGACACTTCGGTGACCACACATGACGAGCTATAGACTTTAAAAAATAATAATAATTCAGAAAAATCACTAAACAAACAACAACTATTGTAACAAGTGAAAACAACAAATCTTTGGAAGGGAAGAATCTGATTTTCAGAGTTGTCACACTACATAATTTTAAGAATCCAGCTTTTACAAAAAAACATGAGACATAAAAAGAAAGTATGGACCATACCCAAGGGAAAAAAAAAACAATCTACTAATATCAAAAATAAAAGAAGGAACAGGGATGTCTGGGTGGCTCAGTGGTTGAGCATCTGTCTTCTGCTCAGGGTGTGATCCCTGGGTCCTGAGATTGAGTCCTGAGTTGGGCTCCCTGCAGGAAACCTGCTTCTCCTCCCTCTACCTGTGTCTCTGTCTTCCTCTCTCTCCGTATCTCTCCTGAATAAATAGATTTTTTTTTTAAAAAAAAGGAAGAACAATGCCATAGATCTTATGGACATGAAAAGGAAAATAAAGGAGTACTATAAACAACTCTATGCCCACAAATTTGATAACCTAGATGAAATATTCCAATTTTCCAATGCTTACAAAGGAAGAAATAAACACTATGAATATGCCTATATCTATGAAAGAAATTGACAATCACTAATAACCTTCCAAAACACCAGGTCCAGATAGATTCACTAGTGAATTGTACCAAACATTTAAGAAAGAAATTATGCCAATTCTTTACAATGTCTTTCAGAGAATAAAAGTAGAAAAAATACTTCTAACTTGTTCTATAAAGCCAGCATTACCTTTTTTTTAAAGATTTCATTTATTCACAAGAGACACACACAGAGAGAGAGAGAGAGAGAGAGAGAGAGGCAGAGACAAAGGCTGAGGGAGAAGCAGGCTTCATGCAGGGAGCCTGATGCGGGACTCGATCCCCGGACTCCAGGATCACACCCTGGGCCGAAGGCAGGCGCTAAACTGCTGAGCCACAGAGATGTCCCGCCAGTGTTACTTTAATACTAAAATCAGACAAAGACATTGCAAGAAAGGAAAACTATAGATCAATATGTGTCATGAACATAGATGCAAAATGCTCCATGAAATATTAGTAATCAAATTTTATAATGTATAAAAATAAGTATGCACCACAACCAAATGGGGTTTATCCCAGGTTCGTAAGGCTGGTTCAACATTTGAAAATAAATTAATGAAACTCATCATCAAGAAGCTAAGGAAGAGAAATTAATCATATCAATAGATGAAGCTAAAGCATTTGACAAAATCCAACACCCTTTCATAATAAAAGTTCTCAGCAAACTAGGAATAAAGGGGAACTTCCTCAGTTTGATTAAAAATACCTACAAAAAGCTTACAGCTAACATCATACTTAATGACGAGAAACTCAAAGCTTTCCCACTAAGATCATGTATAATAAAAGGATGTCCCCTTTCACCACTTCACTTCAGTATTTTACTGGAAGCTATAGCTAATGTAATAAGACAAGAAAAAGAATAAAAAATATACATTGTGGGAAGAAATAAAACTGTTTTTGTTCATGGATGATATGATTGTCCTTGTAGAAAATCCAAGAATCAACAAAAGAACTCCTTGAACTAATAAATGATTATAGCAAGGTTAATATGCAAAAGTCGATTACTTTTCCATATGTCATCAGTGAACAAGTGGAATTTGAAGCTAAAAACACAATACCATTTACATTTGCATCCAACAAAATGCTTAGGTATAAACCTAACAAAATATGTATAAGATCTATATGAAGAAAATTATAAAACTCTGATGAATGAAATTAAAGAACTAAATGAATGGAAAGATATTCCATTTTCATGGAATAGAAAGACTCAATATTGTTAAGATGTAAGTTCTACCCAACTTGATCTATAGATTCAATGCAATCCCAATCAAAATCCCAGAAAATTATATTATAGATATTAACAGACTAACACTACAGTTTATACCAAAAAGCAAAAGACCTAGAATAGGCAACACATTATTGATGGAGGAGAACAAAGTTGGAGGAATGACAATAACCAACTTCAAGATTTACTATAAAGCTATGGTACTCAAGCCAGTGTGGTATTGGTGAAGAATAGACAGATCAATGGAACAAAGAGAGAGCTTATGAATAGACCCACATAAATGTAGTCAACTGATCTTTGACGAAGGAGTACAGGCAACACGATGGAGGAAAAATAGTCCTTTTAACAAATTGTATTGGGACAACTGGCATTCATATGAAAAGAAAAAAAAAGAATCTAGATACATACTTTATATACATACATACATACTTTATATCTTTCACAAAATTAACTCAGAATAGATCACAGACTAAATACAAAACACAAATCTATAAAACACCTAGAAGATAATATAAGAGAAAAACTAGATGACCTTGGGTATGGCAATAATTTTTAGATGTAACACCAAAGGCATGATGCCTGAAAGAAATCACTGATAAGCCAAACTTCATTAAAATGTAAACTTCAGCTCCGTAAAAGACCAAGAATGAAAAGCCACACAGCAGACTAGGAGAAAATATTTGAAAAGATGCACCTGATAAAAGTTTGTGATCCAAAATATACAAAGAACTCTTGAAACATAAATAAGAAAACAAACAACTGGATTAAAAGAGTGGGCCAAAAACCATGACAGATACTTCACCAAAGATGATACGCAGATGACAGATAAAGATGAAAAGTTGCTCTGTATCACATGTCACCAAGGAAATACAAATTAAAACAGCAATGAGATACCACAAGACACCCATTCAAATGGCCCAAATCTGGAACAATGACACCACCAAATACTGGTGAGGATGTGGAGCAACAAGGACTCACACGCTGCTAGTGGGAACACAAATAGTAGAGCCACTTTGGAGGACAGTTTAGTGGTTTCTTCCCAAATCAAACATACTCTTGCCATACAATCCTGCAAACATGCTCCTATGTCCTATGTCCAAGTAAAACCCCGCACATATGATTCTATTTATATAAAATGTCCAGAATAGGCAAATCTATAGAGGTGGAAAGTCCATTACTTGTTTCTAGGGGAAGCGCAGAAATAGAATGAGTGCTCACAGATAGGGGTCTCTTTTTGAGGTGCTGATATGTCCTGGAGTTACATAGTGGCTGTATTGGCACAACCTTGTAGATATACTAAAACCCAAACCCCACTGAATTGTGCAATTTAACTTGGCGCATTTTGTGGTATGTGAATTATATTTCAATTTAAAAATAAGATGAAATAAAATGGAATAACTTATATAAAGAACAGGAGACTTAAAGGAGGCTCAGTGCATATTACTTCTTTTTCCTTTCCCGCTCTCCTTACAGAATGGATGGATAAATGGGTGGAAGGTGATCAGGTGGATAGAGGGAAAGAGATATGGGGGAAGGAGGAATGGCAGGAGGGAGAAAAGAAGGGAAGGCGAGAGAGGGGAAGGGGGAGGGATGATACAGTGGTGGTGACAGCTCTGCTGAAGTTGGCTCTGTCATCATCCATCCAGTAAGCAGAGAGACTCGCACACATCAGGCACTCAATACATGATACATCTTGTAAAGCACCTGCCCAGGATCATGAGCAAGTAAGGGGCGAAGTAGAGTTCAGGCCCAGGGCTGTCTGACTTCAACGCCCATGTCCATGCTGTAGTAGCACGGTGTCTCTGTAAACTGTAAAGCTCTAGACAGATGTCCAGGGGATGTGAATGGCAGTTACACTGGCGTGTCTGCACTTCCACACCTATGAAGTGCTCTGGCTTTTGGATTTACCTCTTGAGCTGGGTTTTCAGAGAACTCTGTGTCCCTCCTCGAAACCTTCAGGGGCCACTAGGGCTGCTGCTAGTAGCAAGAGATGAGGTCTTACTCCCAAGCTAATTTCCAGAAGACTTTCCCCATGGGCTGCCTGGTGACCCCAATGGACACATACTCAGGCTAACCAAAGACAGAGATGAATGAACCCCCAACGTAATCGATGAACTGAAGCTAAGGGAGGAAGCAGGAGGTATTCACGGTCATGAAGCCAGCTCGTTCCAATGGGAAGTCCAAGTTCAGACTTCCCATTACCTGACTATGCCATCTGGGGTTTGTTTAGCTTGCTTATTAAACCAGGGTAAAAAAACAAACATTAACATAAAAATCAACCTCTTGGGATCCCCGAGTGGCTCAGTGGTTTAGCACCTGCCTTTGGCCCGGGGCGTGATCCTGGGGTCCCGGGATCGAGTCCCGCATTAGGCTCCCTGCATGGAGCCTGCTTCTCCCTCTGCCTGTGTCTCTGCCTCTCTCTCTCTTTCTCTCTCTCTCTCTCTCTCTCTGTGTCTCTCATGAATAAATAAATAAAATCTTTAAAAAAACAAAAAACAAAATTAACCTCTCAGTGTCTTACCTTTAAAGAAAATGTGATTCACTAGGACCATGACCGTCAGAGGTTCAAGGCTTTGGATTAAGTTTACCACCTTCCCTTTGGTTTCCTTCTCCACATAGCTGTTTATCTTCTCCCGGGCAGTAGAGGAGCTAGAGAAATCTGTAGAAAAGACTTTTGACTCATAGAGCCTCTTGACGTCATCCAAGAAATTTGTCTGCAGCCACAACTCCTTTTTGATAAAGAGGACACTCCCCATCCTCAAGTCCAGGTCTTTGCCGGGGACTCGAAGTGAGTGGAGCAGGTGCTGGAAGGCCTGGTGGATGGAGGACTCCGGCAGGTGTGTGAGGTTGAATCCCAGGCCCTGGAGGATCTGGGTCTTGGTGGCTGAGCGGGCCCCGAGGGAGAGCATGGCCAGGCAAGCAGAGACACTCAACGGGGAGAAGAAGACGTTCTGGTCTGGAGTCTTCAAGATCAGCCTCTGGTACAGGCGGAAGGCAAAGTCGGTGTTGCTGGAAGACAGCTGGGAGGCGGCGGTGCTCCTTGTGGAGGACAGGCAGGGGGAACCTTTGCTGGGGGCCCGGGGAGGGGGTACACAGTAGATTGGAGCAGAGATGCTGACAATGAGGAAAAGTCGATAAAAGGAACATGCCATCTTGGAATGAAGTAAGTCTGTAAGAGAGGAGAGAACCACCGAGGGAAGGTAAGCTGAGCCTCTGGCCCCCGAATCAGACACCTTGCAATGCCCCACCCTGTTCTCAATAGAATGGGGACACGTGTAGGGACACCCGGGTGGCTCAGTGGTTGAGCGTCTGCCTTCAACTCAGGGCCTGATCCCAGGGTCCTTGGATCAAGTCCCACATTGGGCTCCCCCCAGGGAGCCTGCTTCTCCCTCTGCCTGTGTCTCTGCCTCTTTCTCTCTGTGTCTCTCATGAATAAATAAATAAAATCTTAAAAAAAAAAAAAAAGATTGGGGACACGTGGGACGGTTAACAGAGCAGTTAACCCTCACATAATCTCATTGTCTCTCATAAACGAGATGCAGGTATTATTGCTGCCTTTAGTTTATAAACAAGGAAGCAGGCCTCAGAGAGGTTGTGTAATTTACCTCAGGCCACACAGCTGGTGTGGGTTCTGTCTGGGAATCAAAGTCAGGTCTTAAGTCCGGAATCTCAGATCCCACGCTCTTTGCTGTTTCTGCTTCATAGGTGTCTTGTTTGGAAAGTAAGACAGTGAAACCAGACTGCAATGTCCCAGTCTTAGCAGCCAGAAGCGTCCTCTTGCCCCTCAGAGATCACTCCAGATAATCTTGGTCCCTTTTGTGTTGAATCCTTTCCTTGCTGTCGCTGCTCACCCCCAGCCACGGGCATTGGCTGGCATGTCGAGTGTCCCTCAACGGGCTGTCCTGGTAGTTGCTAGTGGGTCTACCTTGGGCAGAGACTGCCTGCCCCCTGCCCACCTCATCCAGCTAGACCCAGGCACCAGGAGCATTTCGGATCAGGTGACCTGGTGGCAGTTGGAAACTCCAGTCGTTTTGGGACACGACGGGGCTGGGCTTGCTTTCAACTCTGATGCTCACGGTGGGCGAGTTTTAGCTTCTCTGGATTACGGTTTTCTTTTTCTGCTCTGGGATGATGGCCTGGCCTGGACCTTATCTAGTCATTCAGAAGATCAAGTGTGATGAGGTCACTTGTCTATGTCGGGACAGTCTACGGTCATAGCCATGCTCCCAACAACCTCTTGGTCAAAACTGAATTTATGCAAATTGAGTAATACTGGATCATACCAGATGTGATTAAAATCCGAAGGAACTATGCAAAGAATCTTTTTGCCCAATGGGTAATTCTTTTGGGAAACTGCAAATCTATCTCCATTTCCCTTTATCTATTTGGGCGATTTTTGTGTTGTAGCAGGGGAGTGTGAGGCGGGCTGCAGAAACGGGGACACTGGGTGGGGGGATGTACAGGCTTGATTCTGCCCATGGGATCCACAGAGGGGAAGCAGAGGAGGTCTCTGTCCGAACAGAATTCCCAAGGACCGTTCTGGGAGCCACGTGTGTCCTTCAGTGCTCTCCCTGGCCCAGGCACCATGCGCTGGGTAGGAGCGGCAGGAGACGCTTGGTGTCCTGGCCCGAGTGGAAGGGGTTTACACCAGGGTGGAAGGGAGTGAACAAAGGAGGCATGTGGGATGGAGACCCTAGTTTCTCCTAGTCGATGAACTCTGTGACAGGCTGGGGGTGAGAATGTGGGGTTTGTAGGACAGCTCTGATGGGCAGGGCACCTGCTGTGTCAGCGTGGTTTGTGTGAAAGAGGAAACCATGGTCCCAACACACACTCACTTACACGGACATCCCAACTGGGCTGAAAACCTAACCCCACTGCAGTTTCCACCTCCCCCCAGAGATGTGGTCTTAACCAGTCTGTCGGGAATTTTTTCCATCAGCTCACTGAGTCTGCCACATGGGCTCTCCATCCCCCACAGGGAGAAGAGGTCATCCGTGTGGGAAGACCCCTGGCCTTTCCCTCTGGGGCAAAATGCCTGGTCTGGAACAATCTCTTTCTTTGGCCAACAACCTCCTTGCCAAAAACCCTCCTTCTGTGAAAACTTGCCATGTTGTTCACCTTGTCGGAGCTGGATGGGGTGTTCCCCGAGTCGTGCATTGCTTAATAAAGCCAATCAGGTCTTTGACATATCCTCGGTGGGATTGGCATTAGTTAGCAGTACCAGCGCTTGATCCCAACAGCCGGGCAGGGGCCAGAGCCTAGGGCAAGACCACCCGTCTCCCACACAACCATGTTCTGTGTAAAGAATACAAGCCTTGCACAACCACCTGTGAGCTGTGGTCTGATGCCCCTCACCCCCGTCTGTGAAAAGGGTGGCCCAGAGAGACAGTCTGTGTAACACTCAGCACAGTATCGGGTGTGCAGATGGCATGAGGTCAAAGCTGCTTCTCCCCTGTGGCTGTTGTGATTTTGCATTCCTCTCTTGGAAGCAGGGTGAAGGGGCAGGCTTGTCCCCGGCTATTCTTGACTGTGGGAAGGGATGGGGTTGAGGGAAGAGGAAGCTAGCCATGCGTGAGGGGGAAGGAGTCACCGCCAGGCCCAGCGATGAGGGACCTCCACACAGCAGGGGCCTCGATCCCTCTCCGGGCACCTGTCAACACTGGCTCTGCCTCCCAGAGGATCCACATCCCCATCAGCAGACGCGGCCTTGCCGGAGGGTGTCTGACTTCATGCCCCAAGTCCTGGCCTGAGCAGGGGAGACCAGCCTGCACCAGTGGCCCCTCAGGCAGTCAGCTAGTAAGTGTCCTGGCCCCTCATGGCCCTGGCCTTCTTGGGGCCTTAGAGGAGCCGCTGCTTCTCTCTGGGCCTCAGGGAAGTGACCCCAAAGGGCTCTATGGCCATGGGCCTCCAGGGGCAGATCCTTATGTTCTTGAGGAAAAGCTCTGATGAAAGCTTACTCTTTCAGCTCTTAAAGTCCAACTTCCTTCCACACCTGGCCTCTCCCCATCCCCAACTCCTCCCATGGCTCATCCCATGGCTCATCCCAACTCATCCCATGGCTGCCCCTTCTCCCTCCCCACTCTCTCCCTGTTGTGACACAGCTGTGGCCGGGGTGCATGTGAGTCCTGCCCTTGGGCTCTGTCCATCTCGATGAGAGGGACACTCTCTCACCTGCCCCCTGCACCTGCTCCCGTCTGGGTCCCTCTTCCCCAGGGGCCACCGTTTTCATCCTACCTTTTATCTTCTCTCCTCTGCTCAATCCCCCATTTGGCTCTCAGCGGGGTCACTCATCCACACTGCAGACAGGGGGAGCTTTCTAGATGCAAAGCTCATGTGGCACTCACCTCCTCAGCTTCCTCAATGGTTCCCCACCGACCTTGGGAGGAATGGCCAAGCACCTGTCATTCAAGGTCTTTCTCTGCTGGGCTCCGACTTACCTCTCTAGCTTCATCCTCAAGCACACAGCTGTTCCAGGTTCCTGGAAAGGTTACGTGGCCCTCCGCCTACCTACGCTGCCCTGTCTTCATTTGCCTCCTTATTTAGCTTGAGTGTCAAAGGGCTTCATTCCATTCCAAAACCCTACACTCCCTGTGACACACACTTCTGGCAAGGCCCCAAACCTGAAATAACCCACCTGCCTGTCCCGTCTTTGCCAAGTGCCAGAGGGAAGGTGGCTCAGCGAGACAGTGTGGACCGAAGTGACTTCCCAGTCCCCAATCCTTATCTGCCTGGCCACAGAGCACCAACACCTCGCTCTCCCATTGGCTACAGGGAATATCTCAATCTTCTATTTCTGAAGACGGTCTCCTCACCCTGGCACGTGTGCATCAGACCGCCTCGCCTCCCATGTCTCATGAAAGACAGACCCTCGGAAAAGGAACATATCCCATGCTCCCAGCACTCCTCCCCTTTCCCACCCCTCCCCTCCACCCCTCCCATAATTTCGGAGAGCATCCCTTATGTCCAAAGCAGGACCCTCACACCCCTCTCTTCTGTATTACCTCAACTACATCCTTTCATTTGGCTTTTAAACATGGCCAAGTCTCGCCCGCTAGGAGAAACCAACCACTACCAACAACATGATGCAAACCTCCCCTTTGCTCCCTGTCTCTGTCCTCCCCATCTCGGCTCAAATTCTCACAAGCTGTGTATTCACAAACTTCATGGTCTCACCTCTGCTCACCCTTGGCCCAAGCCAGTTTGGCTTTTGGGTCCACAGGAACAGGACCCACCTGCAAACATGGCCAAGTTCATCTTAGCTGTGTCCCCAGTAGCAGCTGATCCTGGAGACCACACTGGGCTGCTTCTCCAGTCCCTCCCTATAGTCATAGGGACCTGTGACCCCATGAGCTCCTGATTTCCTCCTCTCCCCCCTCTTCCTCTCTTCCTCCTCCCTTTTCACCTCTGTGCGACCCCCTGCTCCCAGTCCTTGTGCGCCCCTGAGCCTCAGCACCTGCTCCGTGGTCTCTCCTCTGCCTCCAGCCCACCTCATCACGCCTGGGGCTTCCTTACTGGAGATGCCCATTCCTTATTATTTGTAATCCCCAGGCCAGACCTTTCCTCCTCTGAACTCCATATTTCTAACCACCGCCTTGATATTTCCTCCTGATTGTGCAAATGAATCTGAAGCTCGGTAAGACCCAGACAGAACTCAGACTCTTTCCCAAACGCCATCTCCCCATAAAAGTCAAAGCTGAGACCTTCTTTCAACATCTGCATCCATAGACAGTACTCACCTAGTTATTTGAGCCCAGAACTCACCCCGGCATCTCCTTCTTCCTCATTCCCCACACCAACACATCTCTTACCTATTTCCAGCTATTTGAGTAGCCTCCCATTTCCCAGAGAGAGCATGGATCTCCCATCCAACCTGCACTGCCCAGGCTCCACTGGCCCCTCTAGCTTCATTACAGACCTCAAAGCCCCTTGCTCAGGATGCTATGCCCAGGCTTTTGGCCCATTTTTATGATCCTCATCTTACGATCTTTGTTCTGACTCACTCTCCAGCCTTCACGAGACTTTCCCCCCCTAATTAATTCCTTTCTACTGCTTAGGTCCTATGTCATGTCACACCTTTAAGGAAGCTCTCTTAGAGCACTCGGGTCAGGGTCAGGAAAATTTCCCCCCTTTAAATGTTTTTATAGTATCATTAACCTCTCAGCGAAATACTTATCATGGTCATAATTTCACATTTGTTTGCCTGATGGAAAATAAAACAAATCCGGGAACTTGCCTCTCTCGTTCTCCTTGTACACCACTGGCTGGCTGGTACAAAGGGCTCCATTAAGTGTTTGATAAACCAACGAATTGAAGTAAATTAAACAGGCAATTTACCTCTGAGGAGTGATACTGACTGGAAATGAGCAAGAAAGACTCTTGCAGGGTCTTATTTAAGGTGCTAGATACACAGGTGTGTGTGTATATATATATGCATAACACTTGAGTTGACTTACAATTCTGGCCAAGACGAAGCACCTGACATTGGACTTATGAACAATCATAAGCAGTTGGAAAATTGGGGCATCTGGGTGGCTCAGTCGGTTAAGCGTCTGCCTTTGGCTCATGTCATGATCTCGGGGTTCTGGGATCAAGCCCCACATTGGGTTCCAGCAGGGAGTTTGTTTCTCCCTCTGCCTCTACCCCTCCCTGCTCATGCTCTCTTCTCTCACTGTAGCCCTCAGATAGATAGATAGATAGATAGATAGATAGATAGATAGATAGATAAATAAAATCTTAAAAAAATAAAACTGGACAAAATACATGAAACAATTGAGATGCTGAAAAAATTATGTGAAATAATTTAGGCACTGGACAACAGGCAGAGAAGGCAGACAAATTCAGGGAGCCCTATGACCTTCCCACTTTTCTGTCCAAAGACACTTTCTGGGTCCAGAGAGGGAAGCCCAAGCAGAGCCCGGCAGGCTGGCCGAGCGCTGGGGACAGAGATCCGAGTTTGGGACAGCTGAGGTAGCAAAAGTGCGTGTTAGCTTCGGTGCAAAGCTACATGCTCAGCTCTGCACGCATAAAGTGACAATCCACGAGGACGGTCCCAGAGCAAAAGAGAAACCCCCAAACTGCCATGAAGATGTAAGTACAACAACTCCCAGAGTTCACATGGCACGGGGAGGGAGGGAGATTCTGACCGGGCAGCATTAGGGGACCTCCAGGAACACCCAAGGCGTTCAGGAAAGACCCTAGAAGTGGCACGTCTTGACATGAAGGCTCAGGTAACTCTAGTTTGCAGCTGCCCTAGACACCTTAACAACGCTGTATCTGAAACAGAACATAGGATCATGAAAAGGTGATAAAATCCTGGACAGGATTAAAGAAAAACTTCTGCAAGTACTTCAGTCGGCTTTCAAAACAAGCGTCACCACACTACAAGAACACAATAAAACCCAGACCAGAAAAATTATAAGAGAAAATGTAAGTGGCAGAAGGAAAGATCAGGAAGCTTGAAAATGCAACAATACGAACTGTCCAAACTTAAGAGAGGGAACAGGGGAAAAATAACAGAGCCCCTGTGATCTGCGACACAAAAGCAAGTGGTCTCACAGATGGGTAGCTGGGGCCCTAGGCATGACAGGGGTGGGAGAGACAAAGTCTGGAAGAAATAGTAGCCAGAAGTATTTGTGCAACTTGCTGTATGTACACTACAATACAGCAAAGGGAATGCAGCCCTGCATTTCTTCCCCTGAGCTGTAGGGTCGCCCTTGATTCTCGGCCTGCCTAGACGGCTCTCCCCTCCCGACAGGCTGCTTGCCGTCCTGCAGGCTCCAGCTCCAGACCTCCCACTCCACAGAGTCTTGCAGATCCCACAGAGAGCCGGGCCCTCCCTTTGCAAATACCTGGAGCAAACCACAGCAATTTACCTCCTCACGTGTCTGTCTCCCCGAGTGCATGGGCTGGACCTGGGAAGGGACTACCATCCGGGAGGGATGGGGACAGAGGGAGAACAATAAAGGGTATACGAGGCTGGACGAGGGGGTGGGAAGGCAGTGGGAGGAATGCAGGGAACCCCAGGGGCCAGGCTCTGCTGACCAGCCCACACCCGGGGACTTGTGTAAAGGCCTCCAGTTGGTGAAACAGGTTGGCGTCTTGAAGCACGGAGTTTCCCAAGCTTGGTTAATTGTCAGGAGAGCCTGTGCTCTCATTAAAATGCACATTTCCAGGCCCCACCTAGGGCCACTGAGTCAGACTTTCCAGGGAAAGATGAGCCAACAGGAGCGAGAGGAGCTGGGTGCTTCCTCCTGATGCAACTTCTGCTCAGGCCCCAGAGGGAAGCTGTCTGAGATTACCCGGCTCTAACCCCCTCAGGTCCCAGGTAAAGCAAAGGCCCGTTTCTCCCCAAATTTATAAGACCAAGCCTGCTGCTGCAGCAGCGACAGACCAGGAGCAGATCCCATGGGTCCATCCAAGGTCCCATCAAGACAGAGCCTTATCCCAGGCCCATCCTCCTCCACGGAGCCCCTCTGGCCATGCCTGGCCTGCTCTAGATTCTTCTGTCCCTGGCTGTGAGATCTCCTGCTTACTCCATACATCTTTATGCTTCTGCCCCATTTCTGATTTTTTTTCCCCATTTCTGATTTATAACAGAACTTCACACCACATTTTTCGTTTTTAAGTTTCAGAGGTAGAGGTCAGCAATTCAGGAGTTGCATAGAACACCCCGTGCTCATTCCCTCACGTGCCTGTCACCCAGTTACCCCATCCCCCTGCTCCCCTCCCCTCCAGCAACTCTCAGTCTGTTCCCTAGAGTTAAAAGTCTCTTATGATTTGTTCATATCACTTTTTCAATCTATTGACATCCTTATAGTTTTCTCTCTCTTTTTATTTTTTTTAAGATTTTATTTATTTGAGAGAGAGAGACTGAGACAGCAAGAGAGAGTGTGAGCTAGGGAAGAGAGGGAGAAGCGGGCTCCCCACCAGGCAGAGAGTGTGACGTGGGGCTCAGTCCCAGGACTCTGGGATTATGACCTGAGCCAACCAAAGACAGACGCTTAACCGACTGAGCCACCCAGGTGCCCCTGGTTTTTTCTTTTAATATATATATTTTTAATTTTACCTATTCTTGCTCTACCTGTAAAGTGGATTGGATGCCTCACAGCTGGACTTGCCATGTCATCTTAACCAGAAGCTATCGTTCAGAAGCCCCCCAAGAGGGACCTAACAATACCCAGTGTGGAAGTGAGCACCTGTCTCATGGGAGAGTGCTCCCCAGGGCTCCCCACACTCTTTTGCTGCAACATTGCCCATTCCTTAGCCTGCCTGGAGGGGCCGCATGACTTTTAGGATCCTGGCCAAGCTGAGGGTGGAGATGGGGAAGGGGGTTGATGCAGACAGACCCTGGGGCCCTGAGGAGCTCGGTCTAATTGCTCCTTTGTTTTCTGTTGGTTTTGGCAAAGAGGTCACTATTTCAACATTGCAGAACACACAGCCTTCCTGCTCCAGATGGGGTTTTCATCCAGGAGGGACTCTTTCCCAGCCGAGTCTTGGAATCAGATGCCTTCGTTCACATCACACCAAGAGAAACAATAGACAAAAGGTTACCTGTGCTGGAAGGACAAGCAGTCTTCAGAGAAGCCCCCTCAGTGGCCTTCCTTCTGGCCCTGGATGCCCTCATACCAGGCACCGCTGACGCGGCTGGTGCCACCCACGTGCAAAATAGGTTCACGCACACACATGACATCATGTCACCCCCCCCACACACACCAAGTATCCTTTGAGATGAACAGAGAGGAAAAACTCAGGATTGGGCACAACTAAGTGTCTTGCCTCTTGTCACCAACCGAACACATTGGCAGAGCTGGAACTTGACCTAGAGCCTGTCTGGACTCCATGGCCTGGAGGCCCCTGCCAAAGTTCCCAACATGAAAGACCCCACCCCAGGCAGCACGGTGTCCTGGGTTGGAGCCTTGGGCAGACAGAGGTCTTTGTGGCCGCTGCTTGCCTCTTTTCTTCCCTCTTTAACCAAACGGAACAGGCTTCAGGGTCAGGTTCTTGGTGAAGTTGAATCACCCGATTGGGTTATGTGTGTTTTTAGTTCTTTTCTACCTGTGGCACATTTTCTGGGCTTCTATATATGGTGGCGATATCAATTTTTCTGTTTGAACAAATCTTTCTTTTTAAAAAACAGAAATTGACTTCAAGATCCAGCTTGAGTGTGTGAGAGCACAAAAGAGAGAAGGGTTCAGCCACACTAGCAACAGAGATTCGAGAATGAAAGAAATTTGGGAAATTGAGTGGAGATAGAGAGCATGTTTCCCAAAGAGAAAGCCCTCCCACCCCCCAGCCTCACACTCCTAGTGTCATACCCTGACCCAGCTGGGCCTGAATGGGAGGGGGGCAGGGAGCCGGCCATGGGTCTCTAAGCTCACCTGGCTTCTCCACATCTGGCACCCTGCCTGGCACACAAGAGATGCTTAATAAGTATTTGTTGGCTAATGAAAGCATGGAACAAGGAATAGGTGGATGAAACTTTGGAGCAGCCTCTATCATTAACAAGACGAATGCCAAAGTGCTGTCTGAGATGGAGGGGCTTTTGGAGATCATCCAGGGCAACCCCATGCTGCCCAGATGGGAAACGGTCCCCCTGGAGGGAGAAGGTATTTGTCCAAGTCCTGTAGTCAGTGTCTGGGCAAAGCAGGGCTTCCTTGCCTGTCATTATCCTGGTCAGCTCACCAACTTGTCACTTCTGGTGTGTGCCCACATGAATGACCTCAGCCTGGGCATACAGGAAGCCAGCCTCCTGGCACCCAGCATGCATTTGGAAATCCACCTGCTCAGAAAGCTTCTGCATTACGTGAAAGGTTAAGTTGGATCACATTACAGGGGTCCTGCCTCTGGACCCTGACGTTGGCTATTTCCCTTCTTGTCTGGGGCTAATCCTTCTCCTACCATCAAGTACACTCACGGTGGGTATCTCTGGGGCCCCAGAAGTCTCCAGAAGGTGGTTGTGCCACAGAGGCCATGGAGAACAGAATCACAACATCCACTATCTCAGCCTTGAGTGTCACCTTCTCAATGAGGCCTACCTGACCACCTCCAGCATCACCAGCACCTCCAATCACCCTTTCCTGCTTTACCTAACGTCCTTTTTCATTTGTTAACCCTATGGTATATTATATGCCTCCATCCACTAGCTTGGAACCTCTGGCAAGAGCCAGGAGCTCTGTATGTTTTGTTCATTGATGTGTGTCAAGCCCCTAGAACAGTCTCTGGCACAGAGTGGACACTCAGCAAATATTTACTGGATGGGTGGATGGACAAATGAAAACTGATATGCTCAGAGGACTTGCATTTAGTCCCAGATCTGTGGCTTTCCAGCCGTGGGAACTCGGTCAAGTTCTGTGGTCTACCCAAGCCTCGGTTTTCTCATCACTAGAGTGGAATGATCTCACCGACTCGAAGGGTTGTGGGCCGGCGGGTGGGGGACAGAGCCTCTGCGGTGCCAGTCCCGTGGGAGGCAGGTAGTAAGTGTCACTTACTTCAAAGGCAAAATCCATTTACTTGTTTATTTGTTCATGAGGTCAGTCCACAACACGTGGCCTGTGAAGGCTTCTTAGAAGAGGTTGGAGTCCATCTTTTCTGGAAGCAGGAGTAACACTCTGAAAGGAGCTCATGGGAGTGCTGGAGGATGGGGAACGAGGAGAGCGTCTGGGCAGGGCAGGGTGGAAGGGTGTGAGCAAGTGCAATGCAGAGTGTGCACTTGGAAGAACCACGGGAGGGGGCTGGTGTGTCTAGAGCAAAGGTGACTGCTGTGGTCATCTTACTTTGCAGCAAACACACTCTGAGCATGTTCTCCGTGGCCTGGCCTGGGGTTGGGGTTCGGAATGCCCAGTCTGCAGCCAGAGGGACACTTACCACACACGAGTGTGCCCTCAACGTGTTTGAGAGGAGGGGATCCCATCACACGGGATGTTACACTCCAGTGTAACACAAGTGACAGCTCACCATAGTTCTTTGGTTAAGGACTAGCATTTTCCCTGTGACCCCTGATACCCCAGTCTACCTCTCCAGCCTCACCGCCCACCTCCCCCTGACTTATTTTGTTGTGCTGGCAGCATTAATATCATTTTAGCTTCTCGTCCCTGCCAACTTCCCACCCCAGGGCCTTTGCACAGGCTGTCCCCCCTGCTGGGTAGTCTCCCTGGCTACCACTCCAAGCTTCTCCCCTCTTCTTTTTTCCCCCATGAAGAATTTTATTTCCATAGCGCAGAATGAATGTATGACTGTGAAGGTAGGAAATCATATAAGAAATATTCAAGAGGCACACTGGTCATTTTTAGAATAAAGTTGGTTAAAGGGAAGATCAATAAAGTACTAGAGCTTGTGAAAGACCAGTCAGCGTTTTCTAGATTGCTGACCACACTGGGACAAACATACTTGTATGCAGGTTTAATTAATAGTGACAGTTCAAGAACAGACAAGCTCCCAGCATTCGGAGCTCTCTCAGCCTGGTTGGAGCCCCCATTCCATACCCTCGAAGGCCCCCACGGCTGTCTTTCTTTTTTCTTTTTAAGATTTTATTTATTTATTAGAGACAGAGAGAGAGAGAGAGAGAGAAGCGCAGAGACACACACACAGGCAGAGGGAGAAGCAGGCTCCGTGCAGGGAGCCCAACGTGGGACTCGATCCCAGGTCTCCAGGATCACACCCTGGGCTGAAGACGGCGCTAAACCGCTGAGCCACGCAGGCTGCCCCACGGCTGTCTCTCATCATGCTCACTGGAGCTCGTGATCAGAAAAGCATGGGCGTGTCTATGCGACTCGCAGGTGTTTCTCCCACTAGATGTGGGTGTCCTGAAGGCAGGGGCCAGATCTGTTTGGACCAGCAGCCTGTGCACGGATTGCTGGCCCATAAGTCATTGTTTAATGCAGGATTGATTGCAGCCCACATGGGGGTGGAGGGTAAATTCAGACCCAGGAGCCGTGGAGGTGAGTGCTTTGTTGGAGGGCTGCTTGGAAGACGCCAGAAAGGTAGAGAAGACCTCATGAAGATGTCATAATGGACTGGCTGTTAAAGGATGAGCAGGGGCTCATTAGCAGGATGAGAGCATTCCCAGGAGAAGGGATAGCACAGGCAAGCACCTGGAGCATCATTTTGTTAGAGAAGACCCGGTCATGTCTGAGGCCTGAGTGAGGGCAGAAGTAGACCGAAACAGTAGCTCTCCGCTGAGTGCCTGCTCCGTGCGTGCCCGGCTCTGCACTCTACCGTGCAGAGCTGCTCGGCACCGTGAGGTGGATAGCATTATCTCCTTTACTAAATGAGGTTCAGTGACTTGTCCAAGCCACCAAGCTACTAAGTGGCTTACCTGGCCATCCCATGTCCCCAGTGGATAATGCTGCACATCTGAGCCAACCACTGAGGCTTCCCGTGTGTTCTGGTGTCTTCCCGCCCCTTCAGGATGGTGCAGGGTCTCAACCTTCTCTGTGTCCCGCCCTCTCAAAGAGGGGTGCTTACTCTGGTGCTCCCCCATCCGAGTCCTTACACACTGTAAACTAGCTTTCTCTGCCAGCCTGTGTGGGGACGGGGTCTCCAGGTCCCTGGGGGTGTGTGTGTGTGTGTGTGTGCCCAGGATGGAAGAAGGGTTGCTTACTGAATACACACATGCCAAAGGGGCCTGGGTGGGGGGCGGCTCTCTCAACTAGCCAGGCCTCCAAGTCCATGTGGAGCCCCTCCCTCCCCTAACCCAGAAGACAAGTGTTTGTGGCCTGTGGCTAACCACGAGGCCATAGGAAAGTCACTTCATTTGCTCTGCATAAGGACCTGTCGTGTGGGTGTCCATCCTGGCCGGCCACAGGGGAGCTGTGACCAGAACGCAAACTGCAGGGTATGCTGTGAATTGCTAAGCACACCCGGGGGTGACAGCTGATGCCGGCTCAGGCTCAGCAGGGCCACACCAGTCCGGATCCCCTCCTCTCAAACACGTTGGGCAGCGGCAGTCCCCGCAGCTGCTGGAAACGAGGGCTCCCCTTGCCATAATCTAGGTGCCCCCTAGTGGCCCTGGGCAGACCCTGCAGGGCCACGGGCGGTTCTAGGGCAGATGCACAGACCCCATTCACCCTTGAGTTGAGCTTGCTAGCACTTCAAACCCCAGGCTCTTCTTTTGCAAGCGAATCCTTAGCTGCAGCTGCTCCAGGATCCATCCCTCTAAGGCCGGGCCAGCCCCACCTCAGCTTTGCCACCTCACTGGATGCCTGGAGAGCCCACAACTCCCGTGCGGATCCTGCGGGAGACCTAACTTATCAAAGACCCAAGGCTAAGAGCTCACCAAACAGAACTAGCTTTTCTACAGCCCGATGCTAGTTTTCTCAGAGCCCCAGCGGGGCGTATTACTGACCTGGTTCCAGGAATACAGATATAGAGGCTCAGAGGAGGTATGTGGCTTTCCCAACGATACTTTGTTACAAAGATTCGAACCCAGGTCTCTCTCTCTTTCCAAAGCCCAGGCGCTTGCCTTGTCTCATAGCTTCCCAAAGTTATTCACCAACAGCAGAACCGAGGGTGTATTTATTAAATCACAAACCCCGCCTGCCTCTCCGGAGAGGGGAGATCACAGGCAGCCAAGTGGGTGGGGGTAGGGCATCTAAGCCCAAGGATGCTGGACCAGGCAGGGAGGGGGCTGAGGGAGGATGGAGCGGGGGGGACACAGAAGCCCCCAGGGCCAGTGGTGCTGCCTGTTTGGACAGTGGCCTGGGGAGCTCATGAAGGCATGGGATTAGATTAGAAGGTCCTGGGATCCCAATCTCAGGCAGGTGAGACATTTTCAGCCCCAGGCTGCTGCTGGGGTCTGCAGCCAGCTGGAAATCCCCCTTATTTCCCAGTAGGATTCACAATCTTTCCCAAGAAGATTATGGTGGACACAACATCATCCTTAATAAACACCAGAAACGGTTTGTTCAACTTGATGGGCAGCGGCGTCTGCATGGGCAGCGTCTGGGCTCCGGAGCCGGCTGCGCCCTCTGTGCCCTTCTCATCCATCTTCAGCACCGCTTCGTGCACCGCCTGTGGGAATTGGGAACAAGGTCAGGGCCGCCAAGCCAGTCTGGGCCAAGGACACGAGAGGCCCCAGGAAGGAGAGGCTGCAGCCAGGGTGGCCCAGCACAGCAGTGATGTGACTTGGTGCCAGCCACCCTGGGGCTCCTCGCTCTTCTGCTGTCACTGCCGGAAGGATGCAGGACAAGCGGAGCTGGCGTGAAGGGAATAATGAGGCTGGGGGAGCAGCAGTGGCAGTGGGGAGGATGGGGTGGGGTTCGCTGTCCTTCCGAGAATTACAGGGAAGTGCTGAGCAGTGTAAGGGCAGAAAGAAGTCTGTGGAACCTTAGCTAGATGGAAGGGGGGGTGATGGCATTTGAGCTAAGAAGCCTCCAGGCCTGCCCATCCTCCTCTCAGCTTCCTGGGGGACAGACGGTGAGGAAGGAACCAGATTTGGGGTGAGGAGGGGTCGGAAACAACTGAGACCCCAGATACACCCCAGAGCACCCCCATCTGTGCTGCGGTGATCCACCCTGGGACACAGCTGGGCTTCTGCACATACTGACGCATTTCATTCCATTCTACAACATCCTAACAATTTTACTAGTGGGCCAGCCCATAGCCATTGTTGGCACAAGGAATCACAGCCACGGGCGCACCTAACTGCAGAAGAGAAGCGAGGCGTGGAACTGAATAAAGGCCCACAGGAGAGGGGCAGCTGGCACTGACTCTTCTTGATGGGAAGTCTATGGCAGGAGAACCTAAGAGCAAGAAAGTTCTATTAACTGTCTTCCTTCCTCTTGCAAACTAGAAAAGAAATCCTAATCAGTGCCTAGTATCAGCTCAGCTTGGCAGCTAGGATCTCTCCCAGATTGGATTGGTCCGAGCTTCCCACGTAGCACCCCCCATCCCCACTGGCTGGGTCGCCAAGCTCTCCTGCAGTCCAGCCTTTGGCTCAGCTGCTCCTACTACTGGAAGATGGTCTCCACCCCCAATGCCCAATGCCCTTAAAAGTAGGGTTGCCAGGTAAAATACATGATGGACAGCTAAATTTGAATTTCAGATAAATGCTGAATATTTTTAGCATAAGCGTATCCCATGCAATATTTTGGACTAAAGAAATTATTCATCACTTACCTGGAGTTTGAATTTAACTGGGTGTCCTGTATTATACCTGCTACACCTGGGGGGCCTACCCCACATGGTCCTCTGTGCACCCCAGCAGGCAGGTGCTCAGCCTGGCTAGAAACCACAGGGCCCTTGGCTTGCTCATCTCTTGCTCATGTAGAGCATGTTTGCAATTTACTCCCAACGAGGCTGTGAGGTCTTTGGAAGAGGCTCTAGGTCAAACCTAGACTGGTTCTCAGCCTGATAAATGTTCCAGGCTTGATCACTTGTTTGTTGCATAGAATCGACCTCCAAACTAGCACCAGGAGCTTGATAGTTCCAACTTTAAAGCCTAGAAACGGGAAGGTTGGGGAGCTTCTGTGATTCTCCCAGGATGACAGGGCTGGTTAGGGACAGAGCTGGATTGGGGCCCGGCCTGACTGGTGGTGGGACAAGACTCATTCAGCTGCTGTGACAGGGTCTCTGGCCCAGGGCTGTGCGAAGGCTCCTTGCGGGAAGGGCGGGCATCCAGGCCAGGCAGGCTTACCTCTCCCACTTTCAGGCTTCGATGAGGGGAGATCCGGGTGAGATCACCATGCTCCTCAAAGATTTTGGTGATACCCAGGTAGGAGAGGGTCCTCTTCAGGTCATAGTTACCAGTGATGGAGAACCTGGGCAAGGACACGTCTACGACCCTGGGGACATGGGAGTGACAAGTGAGTGGCAGGGTCTCCTTGCTTTCCCCAGCAGGCCGCAGGGTTGGTGATGAATGAGACATCAGTCTTCCCAGCCCTGGAGGTCTTAGACCCTTTGTCCCCAGACCGAGGAGGGACTCTGACCCTGGGACCCTGGCTTCAAACACCTATGATCTCTGAACTGTGTCCCTTCTTCCTAGAAAACCTGCCCCAGAGCCCTCACCCACAGAAATTGTCTCAAGTCCCACTGTTTCAGGGCCCCTTTGGTGGCAGAGACGAAGGTGTCGTCCCCCTGAGAGTCCCAGCTTTGCCCAAGCCCCGAGCCTGTCCTGGTCCAGCAGGCTGGATGCCAGAGGTGGCAAGGGCCTGGGGACTGAGGCCAAGCAGACCTGAGCTCAGATCTGCTCTGACTCTCACGGGCTCCATGACTTGGAGCAAATGATCTCATCTCCCTAAGCCACTTGGGCGAAATGACGGTGCTCATCACAGCAGGCAGGGGGCAGTAAGAGCGTAAAGCAACTGGGCTTGGGTGCTCCCAGTCCTGGCCAGCAGGTGCTCCTCCTTACACACACACACACACACACACCGTTAGGGCCTCAGGTGCTCTGGGGGTGGGACCCAATTGGCACCCCCTGCCTGGGCCTGGCCATGGGTTCCTGGCCCCCAGCCTTGAGCCCTGTCCCTTCTTGCCTACCTAGGACCTCATTCCTGCCTGCATCCCTCTGTGTTCCGCACCATCCATCAGGAACGGTGTTTGCTTCATCATCCTCGGGAACACACCGTGTTCTCCGATAACCACGATCCTACACGACAGAAGCAAACACACCTCCACTGGCCCCGAGTAGCCTCCCCAGCTGCCGGGTGATTCCTTTTCTTCCTTTCATAGTAGAAAGGAGTTGTCTCTGCCAGGGAGCTCCACTTCCACCCCCTACAGCCTCAGCCCACTCCACTTGGGCCCTTGCCCTCAACATTCCACTTCCTGGGGTCCCTGCTGACTTCAGCTTGCTTGACCCAAAAGACAGCTCTCGGAGAGCAGATCCCCCGCTCACCTTTTGCCGGCACCACCTAGTCGCCCACCTGTACTGTCTGTGATGCTCCAAGCCTCACCCTTCAGTCCTCTTCTCTTCTATCTTTCCTCCCTCCAGAGGGACCTCATTTGGTTCATGGCTTTAAGTACCTGCCACAGGCCCAATGACTTACCTTTCCATTCATTCATTTGCTCAACAAATGGAGTGCCTCCTGTATACACATCAGATGCTTAGATGCATGTGTTAAACAGAAGAGGCAAAACCCTTGAGTGTGAAGGAAGACAGACACGAAAGTCCACACGATGAAAAGCCGCCCACGAGCATCAATGCATATAGACTGGGAGTCTGTGTATAAGAAGCCAGTGCGTGCAAGGGGGTAAAATACAGATCACTTTGGAGGAATCAGGAATGCTGGGGCACTGGGAAGATTTGAGAAACTTTGAAGGAGGCAAAGGCATCAGGCAAGCTGGATCATTTTTTTCCTGAGTGAAGTGGGGAACCACAGTAGGGTTTTTGAGTGACATACTCTTGCTTTGGGGCTGAAAATGGTTATTTGTCTGCAGTGTGAAAAATATACTCTTGGTGGTAGGGAATGGGGGGCACCAGAGTGGGTGCTATGAGACCATTGGGAAGTGGTTGCAGTCCCAATGTGGTGGGGGGAGGCAGGACAGGAGCTGTAGAAGAGCCCAGAAGAGCAGCCTGTACTCCCTGCACAGAAAGTTGCATCTGTGCTCCATAGTATCCTTGGGCCTCTGCAAAGAACTTTGGTTCTGTGAAACCCAAACCTCCAGTAAGGCCTGTGCTGGCCTACTGGAAATCTCAAAGGGCCCATCTCACACTTGCAGGGGGCACAGAGAGGAGTGTGGATCCCCGTCCTGAAGCCACAGAGATTGCAAGCGTCTTCTGGGAACATCTGTGTGCAGTTTAGAGCTAGTCTGCTGGTAGGCTCGACCCCATGGCAAATTGGCAGGATTAACTTGGAGATGAGGATGCTGGGACCCCTTAATCATATTGCAGGCTCTCAAATCATAGTTTGAATACTAAAGGAAATGCGACCTTCTGGATCCCATGTTGCATGAAGCCAGGACTTCTGGATAAAGCAGGGGTGGTGGGCATGGAGCCCACTTTTCCTTCACCTTCTATACCTCTCACTCCCCAAGACACTTCTGTGGACTCAGAATCTGTATGGCACAGGTTAGAAACTGTCAGTCCCCTTGGTGGGGTCCCTGTGTTAAGAGGGATGTGCCTTTATCTTCAACCAACAGGCCACCATCCTGAAGGTCCACCTAGTAGGGAGGAAGACCAGATCTGCAGGACACCCATCACTCAAGGAACCTGAAGTCCAGATGATCTTTTAAGAACCTTGGAGTCCTGCCTCTTATAAGGGGAAGGACAGACAACCTCCCATTTGTACGTACCCTCGGTGGGGTCATGCTCTGCTAAGGCACATTTGATCCTCTCAAGAGTCCTATGAGGCCAGCATTAGGGGGCCATGTCATAGAGAACACTGGGTCTCAGCTAAGGTTGGAACCCAGATGCTTCCTCCTATTTCAGGGGCCAGACTTTGCCTCCCCCCACTGCAGGCCCTGTTTTTCAGCAGGGAGGATCAGGGGGTGCTGTGCAGACCCCAAGCATAGCAGTCCTCTTGAGATGACCTACCATTTAGCCTGCTTCTTCTTCCCATCCCCCCAATATAGTGACTTTATCTGAAGCATTCAGAACAG
Source organism: Canis aureus (assembly GCF_053574225.1). Classification (NCBI taxonomy): domain Eukaryota; kingdom Metazoa; phylum Chordata; class Mammalia; order Carnivora; family Canidae; genus Canis; species Canis aureus. The sequence goes on from NC_135619.1 coordinate 66,849,560, forward strand.
GAATTCCTCTTTTATGGAGTTTGCAGCTCAATTTAGATATCCAAGATATGTTCTGTCCACTGCTGAGGGTGCGTTTTGTGTGAAAGAGCACCCACAGCAGCCCCAGCTCCATTCTAGCCTCGTACCTACCTCCACTAGAACCCTCTTAAGCTCCCGACAGTGTGTCAGCCACGCTGTCAGGAAAGACTCTTCAAGTGGAGAACAATGGTGGGGGCAAGGTAGAAGGGACAGTCCTCAGAGCAGGGAGGTGACCATCCAGACACCTTTCCTCCCCAAGTCTACACTGCCAAGTCCCCAGCCCTGACCCTTCTTGAGAAAATCTATTGGTAAGCAAATGCCTGAGAAGAATTTTGTAGGCTCATCTTACATCTGTTCCAATTTTATGGGGTTTTAAAAAAATATTTACTCACTTTGGTCCTTCAACTATTATTAGTATAACTTATTTGGGACACATTTCGCTGGTTTTGTTATGACAGTACAGTCGAAAACATGACTCTGTGTACAATACACAGCTCCCTTTGACAGCCTGTGTTTGTCCTTGATGTTTCTCTCTGCCTAGGATTCTATCACTCCTCTTCTATCCATGCATGCCATGGTTCAGCCTTAAAGACTTAGCTCCAGGCCACTGGCTCTGTGGAGGCCCCTCCACCACCACTGCCTGCCGTGGTTTTGCTCTGTCCACTCCACTCTCGTGATAAATGCATCTCCCTCTAAGAGAAAGTGTTTCACTATATTCCTATGACTTCTTTTCTGGTCTACTTCCTACCAAAATACAAATTCACCACGGATCCCAGAATAGGACTTGGCCAGGGGGTATGAGCTCAATAAATCTGGGCTAGAAGCAGCAAAAAGTGGAAGGGAAGGCAGGAAGAAGGAAGCAGCCGCATGTGCCAGGCACCCTCATACCTTCGAGTGATTAATTTTTTCCATCTGTCAAAAGTGTCCGCCTTCAAGGCCTCCTCCACAGTCTTCATTTTGCCCTCATCAGGAAGGATGAAGGTGGCAGAGATGGTGCCCTGGTAGGGCATTTCCAGAATAGTGCAGGAGAGCTGTTCATCATAACCAGTCTCATACATGCCCCCACGGAACATCATGGGCACCTTCACTCGTTGGTTTCCATCCAAAAAGAAGTCTTCCTCTTTAGTTATTTTTGGATCAAATTCGTGTTGCCACCTGGCTTAAGATTGGAGAAGGACAAAGTGGCATGAGTGTCCTGAAAGGAAAGAGGTGACTGGACCCAGATAACCACTGGTCTCTGTCCACATGGATTCAAGGAGGGGGTTTGGATACTCTGAGATGTCAGGGCAGGTCTCCAGGAGTCCTTGTCTTTGTGCCATGCCCTGAAAACTCCTGGTAAGATGGGAATGGGTCTGATTGTTCCCAAAGAAGCCACAACCAGAACTGCTGAGCTGAGAGGTGACCTATGGACCACCTGAAGCCCAGGTGCTCCTGAGGATTGTGTCCCAGCAGAGGGGCCTGGGTTATACTTAGTGGGAGCTGTTTGGGTCTGATGTGAGTGTAAATACCCTATTCCGACAGTCCCGGAGTACCTGCTCTCATGTAGGAATGAGAAAACTGATGGAACGGGCTGCTTTTGAGAACCTGCTGAAGAGCAGCAAACACTCAAAGTTGGGTGTTTGGACCCCTCCTCTTTGATCGTGGGAACTCTTTGATGCCATTAGGCATAAACTTGGACCTGGGCTTTTTCACACAGTCCCCCATAGGGGCCCCTGAGGACCAAGTCCCTGAGGTCAACTCTGGCTTCATTGTTCTGGAAGGATGGCCTTAGACAAGTGTCTTAGCCTCTCTAGGCTTCAGCGTCCTTGTCAGAAGAAGGAAGATTTTAACAGGTACCTCATAGAGCTGCTGTGTGACTGAGTGGGAAAGGCAGCACAGCTCAGTGATCTCATACAGTGAGTGTTGAGTGGATGCTAGTCATCGTCAGCATCACTGTTGCCATTGCTTTTACAATCTAGGTGATGTGGGGACTTGAGAAAACTCCAGATCTCCTTTCTACCATTGCTTTTTTCCTCTAGGCCATAGTCTCACTGTGCATTTTGGGAAAGCTGAACTTCCATATTCAGAACCATGTCTCTGACAGCCCCACAGTGATCTTGCCTGACCTGAGGGCTGTTGGCCTCTGCTTCTTAGCCATTCTGGCCAAACTTTGTGTGTGCATGTGGCATGTGAGTGCTGTGTATGTGTGGTATGTGTGTGTGTGGGGTGGTGGTAGGTATGAAGCTTGGATTTGGGAATGTTTTTCCATCTTATTTTTTGGTCTCTTACCCTCAGATTTGGGGAATTTACAAAATATGACAAGGAGACAGAGGCACATCATCACCACCATCAACACCGTCACCATCCTGAGTGTCTACTTGAAGTAACATAAAGTGCACAGCCTGTGGGTCAAGAGAAGTAAGTTCTAGTCCTGACTCTGATTCACTGGCTTTGTAACTCAAAGTCCATTCATCCCTTTCCACATTACACTTTCTTTATCTAAGAAATGGGGAAAAGGATGCCACTCCAACCTCTATGACCAACATTGTGTTAGGATAATCAGTAATAATGAAAATGCACATATGGAGAATGATGTAGACTTCCCCAAATTTATTTCTCATGCATTTTTACTTTGAGTCCCAATAACTGCCCAATGAGTTATATATAAAGGCACTCATTTTGCAGGTAGAACAAATGGGATTCTGATGGATTAATTATTATGAATTCAAAGTCGCAGAGCAAGCACGTGGCCAAACAGATCTTTAATCCAAATCTACTGGAAATTTTATCCTTCCCAACATGCTCCAAGCCTTACCTCGAAAGAAAATACAATTTGTAAGAAGCATCACAGTGCCAGGGTCTATATTCTTGATCAGGTTGTTGATTTTCCCCTGGGTCTTCTGACTGACATAGTCATTGATTTGCTTCCGAGTATCTCCTAAATTCTGGAAGTTGGTGGGGACAGTGTCTGCACTGTACAGGTTCTTGACATTTGTCAGAAACTTCTTCTCTGGCTGCAACTTCTGGTCGATAAACAAGGTGTTTCTAAGGTGTAGTTCGAGGTCCTGGCTGCCCTGGTTCATCCTGTAGATGAGGTAATGAAAGCCCTCATGAATGTCTCTCTCTGGCATATTCCTGAAATTGAAGCCCTGCTTGATCTCATCCAGGGTGGAGTCCTGGGCACCCAGAGACAGCATGGAGAAGGCTGCAGAGATGCTCAAGGGGGAAAAGAAGATGTTCTTTCTGGGGCTATTGGAAGCCAGCTTCCTATAAAGCTTGCAGCCGAAGTCTGTGTTCCGCTTTATGAGCCCCTCGGCTGCCTTCATTCCCTTCCATGACTGGATCTGGCTCTTGGGTCCACGATACTTCACAGGGGACTTGGAATTCAGAAGACCTTCCACAGTGAGAAGGCCAGCAAAAAGGAGGCCCAGGCCCAGCATGGGGTTCATTTTCCTTGGAGATTGTCCTGTTGAGTAGTAGACTTGAGATTAGCAGAAAAAGAAAAAGAACAAAACAACCCCATTGTCACTATATTACCCACAAGGAAGACCAGATTAAAGAAGCAATACTGTGACTAGCATGTGATTTACATGGTGGTTTATAAATCCTTTCACATCCATTTTGGCACTTATGCTTTGCAATCACCCCAGAGAACTAGAAATGGTTGCCCCATTTCATCAATGAGAAAGCTGAGTGTAGAAGACAGCTCTTGATTTTGTACTCTTCTCCCTCAAATTATAGTAATAATATCTCAATTCCTTTGAGGAACTGCTTCCTCCACTCCACTGGAGCATAGTAAGAATATCCTCGCAGTGTGAGCATGTGACCAGGTCTAGGCCATCAGAATACCCCATCCACTGCCATGCTGATTGGTTAAGGAATGCAAGTGACCAGAATCAGATCAGTCAGTATCCTTCCCTGAGAATGCACAGGACTCTTAATTCTAAGGTGTCCGGCTTGGTGATATAGTTCCAGACCAAATGTGGCTATGGTTGCCACAAACAGAAGGACAGAAAAGAGAGAAATATTGAAAGAGAGAAATGGGGAGATGTACTTGGTGACATCTTTGGAGTCCCTGAGTCAAGCTTTACCTGAAGCTCACACACCTCTGGTTTCTCCAAGGTAGAAGGGCCAATACATTTCCCTTTTAGGATTGTCTGGTTTAAGTTGGATTTTTTCCCCTTATAATCAAAAGAATCCTGACTAATTGGCAGAAATAAAGCCCTTTGTCTAAGATCACATGGTCAGTGATGGATACCCATCCCAGGAGAACCCAGGTCTCTAATAAACTTCTTTCCCTGCACCTTTTCCAGGAAAAGAGACAGTGTTATAGAGAGGAAAAGTCAAATCTGCCTGGCTCCAGGACAGGTGCTCCTTTTGCCACTTCTCAGCTCAGCACCTCCCGACAAGATTGAGTTTTGAGGGGACAAAAGTTTCATTTTCTGTTTTCCCTTCATTCCCAGCCCCAAGGCTACAGAGAGCTGCCAAAAAAGGTTGATATTCCAAGCAAGGATGGGGTCCCATGTAATATGGAGACTTGGCTTGCTTCACAGGAGACGGCTCTAGAGCATCAACCACATGCAACATCCACCCTGAGAGGGGAGGGGCAGGGCTTTGGGCCAGCTGTCAGTGGCTAGTCTGCCTCCAGGAGGCAGGGCCTGTGGTAGAACTTCTCGGGTCACTTGGTTCCAACACACCAGAGGCAGTCTTCTGGATTGGGGACAGAAGCTGCGAGCTGTTAGCAACTAACCCTCACAGCACCGCCCACCAAGGGGAACTGGACCTGGCACCAGCAAGGTCCACGCAGCTAAATCCCTGGTGCCCAGGCACTGAGTAGGCTCTTTCCAGTTGACCAAATGAATGATAAATGAACACCTGCATAGAACCTGCACTGGGAGTGCCCCGAATCGCCAAGTTCTTTGTTCCCTCAAACCCTCCACTCCGGGTCTTGTGGACACAACCCTCAGCCCAGCACACAGGGTCTTCAGAGAGGCTCTGACCCAATGTTTGAAAACTCTAGTGGATCCTACTCATTGCTTCCATCTTCTAATGGAACTTTATTTTTCTAGGTGTCTCCCCCTCCTTAGACAGCCCATGTGCCTCAAGGGCAGGGCTCCATCCCCAGCTCCAAGGGGGCCTTGACTTGGGGTGGCTCAGAAGTTGAGCCCAATCCAACCAGGTCACATGACTGATTGAGGCTCTGCCCTAGTAGCTGTTCTGGGAGGGGCACATGACTTAAGTGAGGCAATGAAGGTGATGGCATATTGGGGTGCCGCCCTCTCTCTTTCTCTGGATGTCCTGGGCAGGAAGGTGTGTATGCATGCAAGGCTTTGCAGAGAAGTCAGAGCTGGAGCCACAGATTAGGCAAACTTGGAGCCCATCCTGCCTGTAGACTTCCAACTGTGCTAGTGTGAGTTACGTAGTCAACCACCCAAGGCCAAAAGCATCCTACCAAATACAGGTGTGTATAAAAAAATTCCAGGACTACCAAGCAGTGAGGACTCCAGACTTTGATCTCATGCCTTTTTGCTGTGTGACATTTGAAAAGGATGCCTCCTCTCTGCCTCTCGGTGATCTCTCAGCACCTTTCACTCCTTCTGACATACATTTTAGAAAAGTTAAACACAGCTGGTGGTGGACAAGGGTTCTAGGGGCTGTCTGAAGACGGGTTATAGAAGGCAAGATTTGTAAAACCCCTGAGGATGTTTCAGATAAAGGAAAGAAAGTTTAAAGTAGAAAGGATTCGATCTCTCAGGTTAGTGGACTGGACTGTTTACAGAGTCGGCCTGGTTTAAAAATAGAAACTGCACCTGTTGGGATGAGCACTGGGTGTTGTACGGAAGTGATGAATCACTAAATTCCACTCCTGAAACCAACATCACACGGTATGTTAGCTAGCTAGAATTTAAATAAAAATTAGGAAAAAATAAAAGAAATAAAAATAGAAGCTTTTTGCATTCCAGAGTAGATCACTGCCTGCATGGGCACTATTTCCCAACGCCCAGGAGTGCAGAAGTTAGCCACCTCAGCCAAAGAGTGGGGAGAACATTCTCAGCAGTAGGTTCACCACCAGTCAGGTGAGATGGAAAGTCTTTGGGCAATCTGCTGGGAGCCGAGTCTTGGTCTGGGTATAGAGCCAGAACCTAGAGCAGAGGAGGGAAGCTTCTGGAAGCTTCTGGCGCAGATGGCGCGGACACACATAGCCCACACACTTTTAGAGTGATGATGCTCAGTCAGTGGCCCCTAAAAGTCTTTTCTACTTCTCCGAGTTTTTGGAATAAGAACTGGTTATGGAATTAGAAGTCTGGATATTGGTCCTCTCGTGTGTGTGTGTGTGTGTGTGTGTGTGTGTGTGTCTTGACCCAGAATAAGACTAATAACTCTTCAGAGCCTCAGTGTCTTCATCTACTAAATGGGTGAGGGGAGTGATACTTTGGCTTCCTCCCCACTAGATGTTGCGAATCACCTCACTGCCCCTGGCTGTGGAGACACCGACCACACCCTGGCTGGGTCTCAGCTTCCCCCACCTCCATGAGCCTGTGTCACGGTGGTCCCCACGAGCCCCTGGCCCTGCCCCACGGAGTCCCAACAGCCCAGCCTTTCTTCCCCCAAAACAGCCCACACTGGCCCCATTTCTGGGCTTCTCCAGCTGTCATCACAGGCTCCAAACTTGATTCAAACTTGTCAGATGGGTACCAGTCCCAGATGCCTGAGGAGGCTAACTTTTATTCCATTCATTAAAACAGCTGAGCAACTGGTTGTTTCCCAATAAATTGATAGGCTGCCCATGTTGAGCAACTCTTTGTTGGTTATTAGTTTGGAGTGTGTGTGTGTGTGTGGTTGTCACCCTAATAAAATAAATAAACACAATCAGGAAGAAAAGGAACAAGATAGGACCTGAACACGGTAGAGGTCACATGGGGCAGATAAATCTACCATCAGTATTGTAACTCCTCTCTGACTCTCCTGCTCCCACATTCCGTTTTAACTGGAGAAAACAATCCCTTTCTCTTTCTCTGAATAGATGCAATAGTATGGCCCTGACTCGGGAGTCATGCCTCCTGAAGACAGACCCAAGGCAGATGAGGAGCCCTCTGAGGGACCGAGGGGCATAGGTGTCCACCATCTGCATGTGTGGAGGGAGGTCCCTGGGGAGGGGGCTCTCCTTTTGCCCCTCACACCATCCTGATGAGCTTAGTAACTGGAATCAGCTAATCAAAGAGACTCAGGAGTGGGGAGAGTGGGATAGGATAGCATATTCAACAAAAATGTCCTTTTATACTTCCTATCATTGGAGGTTTGGGAAGACAAAATGCAGCACCAAACAGAGCAGGAGCAAGAATCAGAACTATCAGTGCAGAGCGGTTTGGGCTATTTGTTACTGCCCAGTTCCTGCAGTGTCCGTCCTCAAGCAGGTGAGACTATAAAGTGTAGGGTGCTTTGGACAAATTGCCCTCCCACGGGCTTGCACCCTAAGGAGTGACTGCCAGCAGGGCAACCACAGCGCCTCCTTCTCAGTGAGAAGCCTCCTCTTGCACAGGCTGGACAGAAGTGTCCTGTCCTGCCCCAAGGAACCCCAGGCTCTCTGAGACCCGTTTCCTTCCAGTCCTTTCCAGAAGTCTCCAACAGAGGGCATGGTACTTGTATAAACTCAATGCTCTTCCCTCAGAGGGCATCTAGGGTGTGAGGGACCCTTCCTAAAAATGTGCCTTGGCATCCCAGAAGACCAGCCCCAAAGCCCCGGGTTTGAGGATGCATCCCAGCTCTGCTCTGGGGCCCACCCATTTTAAGGGATGATATCATTTTAAGAGGAAATGGCTTTAAACATATTAGACGCTATTTTTGGAGGCAAGTTGAGAACTAGGTGGTGGTGAGATATAGCCTTCCTCCCCTGCTGGACGAGAGAGACCTGTGAAATCTAGTGAGTATGGTGGTAGACTCTGACCTCCTTCCTGGGCAACAAAGAGGGTGGAACACAAGTTCATCATCTCAGCCCAAATTTGCCCTGGAGATTTCTGCCTTCATTCTTTTAAGAACTATCTTGAACCTTCACTCTGTGCCAGACACAGGGGCGCCGGTGCAATGCCCTCCCTAGCCTTCCCTGGAGCCCAGACATGGAGCTCTCTGTCCTGGGAGGTGATGCCCACAGCCAGCCCCGCAGACTTCTCCAGATCCTCAAGCACTTTCCAGCTCTTTGCCTGGCTCTTCCTCCTGCCCTCAGTGACCTTGTTCCAGGATGAGGGGATACATGGGTTGGAAGGGCTGAGTGACCAGCAAACCTCAGGTCCACTCATGCCGTACAGGGAGATGGAGACCCAGAAGACAAAGAAGCTAGCTGAGGTCACGACATGCATTCTGATGGATCAGAGTGCAAATCCAACTCATTAAGGCAGTTCTGCAACAGTGTGTGGAACTGGCTGCTGGGCCTGCCTTTCTCCACGAAATCGTGGGTTGGTAGAGACAGCTCCTTTCCTCGGAGAGAGATAAAGATATAGAAACAGCCCACAGACAAGGCTGAGCGTAGCCTGAACCATGGGGCAAGGGCAGACCAGACCTGGAAGGACCCCCTTATCTCCTGGAACAGCTCCCATTCTCACGCCTACCAAAGTTTTTTGCCTAGGAAAAGCACTGGGCGGGGGGGGGGGGGGGGGTCAACATCCACAAAAATTAATCAGGGCTCCCCAAAATGCCCAGTGTACTTTTCAGGAGAGAGGTTTCCCGGATTCCGAAATCTTCCAGAATTTTCTTTAAGAAACCCACCGTGGGACTGCACTCCATCCTCCCACAACTAAAAGCAAACTTTGTATGGAGTATACAAAAAAAAAAAAAAAAATACCCAAAGAAACAAACGAAGAGCACTGAGCTTTTTCAAAGAGAAGATATTGTACTCACAGCACATTCAGGAGAAATCCACTGCGCCAGCCAAATGGATCTGCTTTTCTTGCTTTATTATTTATACTTCCATAGCCTCTTGGTAAAGTAGACTGAAGGCCAATAAAATTAGCTGGCCTGAGTGGGCAGGTGATGGGACTCGGGGAGCAGTGGCCACACCACTTCCTCGGGGGCTTCTCCTCATCCCCGGAGGCAGCAGCGCGATATTTAGACCACACCTGCTTGGGCTGTGGCTTTTCTAATGAAGTCCATTTATATCTTTTGCAACGAGCCCATTTCCCAATCTCTGTGGGCCTGGGACCTGGTGTGTTCTACGGATAGATTGCTGTTAAATATTCAACCCAAACATCACCGCTGGCACTGATGGGAAGAAGTTGATGGCTGGGTTTCTTGGGGTCATTCCCATTAATCCCCACTTGTTTCTTTTGCTGTTTTTTCAGTACTCTACGTCTATCAGTTCTACTACCTTTGATCACTTGGAGTCCTTTGGGGGGAAGGGAAACAACGAAACAGGTAGTTTCTGTTGGAGGTAATGGGGAATCACTCACATCAAAGTTGTGATCCTTCAAGAAAATCGCAAATTGCTTTCCTGCTGCGTGTTGCCCTGGAGGAATGAGACTGGACGGTTTATCGCCACCTCCTCTGGACTTTCCTGCATCTTCCAAGTTGTCTTTAAGGAAGGGGTATTACCTAGGAATTAATTTTTAGAAGATTTAAAATAAAATGAAATTCTTTCCTTCAAACTCGCTGATCCCAGGATGGAAGAGCCCAATGCACCTGCTTCATTTTGTTTTGTTTCGTTTTGTCTTTTGAGATTTCATTTATTTTGACAGAGAGAGAGAGAGAGCACACAAGCAGGAGGAGGGGCAGAGGGGCAGAGAGAGACTCTCGAGCAGATTCCATGCTCAGCACAGAGCTGGACTCGGGGCTCGATCTCACAACCCTGAGATCATGGCCTGAGCTGAAGTCAAGAATCAGATGCTCAAACGACTGAGTCACCGCTGTGCCCCTGCACCTGTTTTCAATTCAGTTTTCTCCAACTAATTCCACTGAGCGGAAAAATCCTGCAGATATTTCTTCCCCACTTTGTGATGATCCGTAATAGGTCTTGTGTGACCACAGTACCAAGAGGTAGGGACAGTGTTTCTCTTCCTCTTTTAGCAGAGGCATGACTTGCATCCCCAAAGCTGTACAGAGCAGTTGACCCAGCCAAGCCTTTGGCAATAGAGGGGACACTGGCTCTTCCCCAGGCTTGGGTCAACAACATCCTGACCCACTCCCAGAGCAGACCAACCAGGCTGTGGAGACGTGGGGCCCCAGAGCTGCCAAAATCATGAGGAAGAGCCTCTGCAGGAGGCCATGAGCTGCCTCCTCCCCTCACCCAGGGAGGTGGGCCTGTCTGCTGCAGTGAATCTGGACCAGATACACGGAGAGACTGGCTGAGGCCAGAGGCCTCACTGTGGGGCTCTGGTCACTGTGAGAACATGGAATGTGGCCATGGCAGCCGATGGGCTGAGATGAGGGCTGTGGTCTCACCGTGGCAGAGGCCGGAATCCAGCCCATCAGATGCCGACCCAGAATCCGAGTCCATGCCCTGGTTTGGGAGACAAGAACCCTGCTTGCTAATGACAGGGTGAGACCTGTGTGAGTCTTCGGCCCACACCCACTGGCCTGCCACAGACACGCTGTGCTCTGGGGCAAATTCCCACGGCAGACGCAGGGGTGAGGCCGGGGAGGGACAACATCGTGGCCAGGTGGGGATGCTTGCCGAGCAATATGGGGCTGTATCGGGGATGCCCGAGCTCAGATGGTGCCCACAGACCAGGAGGCCACAGTGGAGGGGAGCCACAGGGTGGGGGGCAGACCCTGAATCTCAGGGAACACCTGCCCACTCCCACCAGGGAAATGAGCCATCGGGGTCCTGATCAGCCCAGGTAGCCTTGCAGGGGCAGGTGCTGGTGGAGACCAATGGCTGTGGAAGCCCAGCCCCCTCCCAGCACCCATCAAGGGGCCACAGCCTAGACTGGGGACCATCCTGACCACCCATAGATGAGAACACTCGAGGCCCAGGGACTTGGGCCTGGTGTCCATTGAGGGTTAGGAGGGGGGAGATGATTGTCCAGCCTGGGAACACTGAAGCCAGCTGACGGACCAGAGGCAGTGGCCTGCAGCTCCGGCATGGCCCGGGTACATTTTTACAGCATGGCCATGTATCAAGGTGAGAGGGGAGCAGGGAGCTTCCGGGTGCACCCTTGCTCTTTGGTTGTCCCAGATGCTGGGCCTCTGAGGGACCTAGTAACATATCAGTGACTGTGCCAGGTCCTGAGTCCCAGGGCACAGGTCTGCTGGGGACACTGGAGGGCCTGGAGATAGAACCAAGCTCGGTAAAGGCTTCTTATTATGCATTATAAAAAGATACATTTACTGATGGATGTTATGTATTTTTCACATTAATTTTGTAAGTTAGGTGCTGTTAGACCCATTCTACATGTGAGAAAACTGAGGTTCAGTCAGTCAGATGATTAGCAGACCCAAGACTAAGAACTCAGACTTTCTGATTTCTAATTCCTTGCTCTATCGACAGCTCTGGAAAACCATAAATGAAATCGGTGGCCACAGTATCTGTACAGCCAGTACTGACCTCCGGGGTCCCTGTCCAGGCCCTGCAGCCAGGCTTGGAAAAGGGGACAAAATGCCTGTCGATTTGGATGGCCACCTTGGTCCTTGGTTCTCTTCCCTAAGACACACACACACACACACACACACACACACACCTGCACACTCACATGCATGTACACACATGCGTGCATATTTCTTGGATTGGCCTCCCCATCCCTTCCTTTCCCCTTGGTCAATCTTCCTTGGTCTTTCCCAGGTCTTGCTCCTCCCAGGCCGCTGGTCCTCTTCATGTCCTGGTCCTGCGGCCCCCAGCTTTTCATGTAGGGTCCTCTAGACTCCCTAGCTGAACAGCCTCATCTGCAACCTAGGTGGGCTTCTGCCCAGGATCTGCCACACCTGCGTCTATCACCTCCTCCCTCCCTCCTTCCCCACCCCACCCCCAGCCCAGGCTGGCCAGTATGCCCTGCCTGGGTCCCCACGCAGACAGCAATTAGCCTGGGAGTTCCCTTCCTCCCTTCCTAGGAAATCCCAGGCCTGCTTTTCTGCCCCCAGCCCAAATAGCATCCAGCACTTTGCGAGGCCTATTGTGGGCGTTCTGTAGGTCCACTGATGGAGACCTAGCCAGCTAGGACCTAAGTGTTTGGCACCCAGGCAAGCTCATAGGGAAAGGTGAGGGCATGCTGTCCAGAAATCAGGATGACACACTATTTCAGTCCCTGGTTCCATGGTACTGATCTCTGTAACAACTCTGAATAGAATCATCCACCCCAGATTCCCTCCCTGGGGTGGGAGGGGAGTGGCAAGAGTGCCCTGGCACTGCTGTAAAACACCAGCCACCCTGCACAGACAACTACATGTTCCCTGCCCCACTTCTCAGATGAAGGCTGGGTGCAGGCACCTCACCCCGCTCTCCCCCAAGCACAAGGAGGTCTAGAACCCATAGGCCTGGGCCTGTGCTCTGGGCTTAAGACATAGGTGACTCGTAATGTACAGGTGACTGAGGAAGCCATACCTTGTCTTGGATCTCAGTTTACCCACCTGTTCAGTGGGGGAGTACCAGGTACATTGGATCTCTGGTTGCCTGAGGAGGCCAACCTCTTGGCAGTCATGCTATGAATCAATTGCACTTAAAATAAACAGACCTTAAATCTGTGCATAATGATATTCTAGGGGACGCCTGGGTGGCTCAGTTGGTTAAGCATCCAACTCTTGGTTTCGGCCAGGTCTCGATGTCAGGGTCCTGGGATGGAGTCCTGCGTCGGGCTCCACACTCCGCTGGGAATCTCTTTGAGATTCTCTCTCCCTCTCTCTCTGCCCCTCCTTCCACTTACATGCACACTAGATAGATGATAGATAGATAGATAGATAGATGATAGATAGATAGATAGATAGATAGATAGATAGATAGATAAAATCTTTCTAAAAAATGATGTTCTAGCCAGGACTTGAGTCTGGAATAACAGCAGAACAGCAGAAGGTAGAGGAGCAGATAGTTTCAGAAAAATCTTTATGGAAGGACAATTACAAACTGCCAAAAAAAAAAAAAAAAAGTTCCTATTTTAACCCTGTAGTACACTTTGGGGTAACTCCACCAATTAGATATCAGGAGTGTGTGCACATGCACATACACACACACATATACATTTATTTCTTACTAGTGTATGAGGGAAAGACTATGGTAATGCCCTCCCTGTAGATTTAAAACTTGAGGTTAGTTAGGATAGTGCATATGTTGACTATCACATGGTTATTAAGTACATGGATAGACTCATAATACTATCTTAATATAAAAGAAAAAAATTAATGCGGATCCCATTAGTGGAGCAAGTTTGGGAGAGACTGAGGGAAAAATGGGGATGGTCTGTATCGCATAAAAAGCCATTGCTTAAATGTTTGCAGAATTTAACATGGCTCATCTGCTTCCATGTGGCCCAGCGGCCACAGGAGACCTCATGCACCCCACCCCCACTCCTCGCCCCAGCCCTGTTCACTTCTGAGCTGGTCATTCAGCTTCACCTCTTACCCTCTTTCCTGCTTTCTTCCAAAACAGCCTCCTCTCGGTCGCTGACTGGCAGAGCTTGGGTTGAAACACGGATCGAGTGTCTACAATGTGCCTGGCACCGTGCAGGGAGAAAGCACCGAAGTGCCCTCTCGGGAGCTCATGGACCAGGAGGGGGACAGCCCTCTCGGTCACAGAGCGAGATCTGTGACCGGGGCTTCAACAAACCCTTGCAAATTCCCAGTGGAGAGATACTACTTAGCCAGCTGGGAGAGCAAGGAAGTCTTCCTGGAGTTGGTGACGCCTGTTTTCTAAAGGGAGGTCTGAGGCTTGGCTTCACTCGGGCAACCCCAGTGTGGTGGCAGCTGGAGAAAGTGTGGCCATAACAAACCACAGGAATGTATGGAATGAGCACTGGTGAAGGCTGACCGTGGGCAGTCCTCCCTCTCGGGGCGCCCCAGAGCAACCCTAGGTAGAATTTTAGCGCCTGCGGGCCATGCACACGGCTGATTTCTATCCACCCCCCTCAGAGCCTCAGTGGGCTCTTCTGCAAAATGCTTTATTCATTTCCCAGCTGCCTAAGAAGCCAGGCCAGGAGCAAGGCGGGCCTTCCAAGGGCCGGTGAGCTAGGGGGAGAAGCGGAGTGATCTCACCTGACCTGACTATCCCCCTCTTCTGCATTCTTGCCAGACTCTCCTATCACACTGGGCCTGGGGACAGCAAGGGGAGAGAGGGCGGGGTGAGCAGGCTAGACAAGGGACAGCCGGCACATGGGACAGCCCGAGACGCCAGGGTGGGGTGGGTTCACGGTTACCTCCGACCATCAGAGGCGAACAGTGAATCAAGGCAAGGCCTCCAAAGAAATGCGACACTTCGCTGTCAAGGAGGCCTTACGTTGCAATGGAGCACAGATCCCGGAGTCAGAGAGGCCAGGGTTCTGGTCCTGCATCAATCCTGTGTTAGCTGGGCCACCTCACTCAGGCCGCTTAACCTCTCTGTGCCCCATGTTTCTATCTGTTCCGTGGGATTACAGAACTACCTGCTTTGCTCACTTCACCAAGTTGTTGGCAAGGCTCTCAAGTGTGACAGTGTGAAGGTGGTAAATAAGTAATAATTAATAATAGCATAATTAATAATTATAATAGTAATAATGAGCATGAGGCGCACCTGATTCTTCCTATCTAAGTCATGCAATGCTCATCATTTTCATCCTCTGGCATCTAGAGAAGAATAGGTTACCATTCTTCCCATCCGAGGGCATATGTGTTAGAAATGATGGATCAGACAGTGAGAGTAGAATTTTTAAAAAATATTTAATTTATTTTTTTATGAGAGACACACAGAGAGAGGCAGAGACACAGGCGGAGGGGGAAGCAGGCTCCCTGCAGGGAGCCCGATGTGGGACTCCATCCTGGGACCCTGGGGTCATGCCCTGAGCTGAAGGCAGATGCTCAACCACCGAGCCACCCAGGTCCCCCCTTGAGAGTAGAATTTTAAGGAAAGCTGAGATCTGTGAATAATTTATTTACCAGTGTAAAGACAGGGAAAGATGTCTCTATTTCGGTAATTATCAGATATTTTATGTGCTACCGTGCAGTTAAGTATAACAAGAAGCACTCATTTCTGGGTTTTTAGAGATTTGGGAAAACAGAAAGGCTGCCTATCTAAGACCCCAAGCCACGGGACTGGGGGAGCTGAGCCATGTGGGTGGGGAAGGGGTGAAGAAGCCCCCAAGACTACGCATCCAGTCTCCAGGAATGCCCATGCCATCCCCCAAAACCCAGTCCAGGACCAGCTGCAGGGCACTAGTGCAGGAATGAGGAGTGAAATAGCTCTGGAAGCAATCCGCACGGGGCTTGTCCTGTAGATGGGCCGAGGCTCAAGGCAGGCCAGAATGTGGAAGGGGAGGTTCCCCTCACTCACCCACGTTTCTAGCACTCCTCCCTGAATGAGAAAAAGAAGCCTGATAAAAATCACATGTCGGGGCACCTGGGTGGCTCAGCCTGTTAAGGGTCTGACTTGGGCTCAAGTCATGATCTCGGGGTCCTGGGATCAAGTCCCACATTGGGGGTCTGCTTGTCTCTCTGTCCTTCCCTGAGCTCATGCTCTCTCTTTCTCCCTCTCTCCCTCTCTTACATAAATAAATAATCTTTTTTTTAAGAGCAACAAAAAACCATATGTGGGCTGGTAAGCGTGTCCCCTTTATTTATATTCTGAGCTATTCTTTGATCCCAGACAGACCTTTTACAGAGGACTGTCTCTACAATCCAAGACAAAAAGCGCAGGACCATTACTTTTGGAGAGAGAACATAGTGACTGAAACTTACTCATACTAAGGTGTGAATGACTGATACCCAATGCCTTTAATGGGGGCAAGGAAAGAACCAGGAACATCCCAGGAATCTGGAGTAGGGAGGAAAAACCTCAGAGCGGGGAAGGTTACAGAACAGGGACATGGAGAGGTGGGGACCAGAGGATTCGATCCGAAGTCAGCAGATCTGGGTCCAGGCTGCACATCTACCACTTCCAGCTGCACAGCCCTCTTCAAGTTACTTCATCTGCAAGGATCTTCCTTCCCTTACCCATAAACTCAGGGAATGCTTGAGAAATCCACTGGGAGGATCAATGAAACTGGACTGGAAGAGGTGCCGTGTCAGCCGTCACCACCCCGCACAGGACTTGGCAATTTTGCAGGGGTCCTTGAGGGCTGGGCCAGTAGCTTCCCAGTCTTCCCTTCTGGTGTGAACTTAAAAAAAAAAATGCTGTGTGCTGGACTCGATATCTGTGTGGCGCTGGGATTCAACCCTGAGCACACGGCTGCCAACGTCCTGCCGTCAGGCTTCCAAACACCAGCGGAACCTGCCCGGTGGGGGCTTTGTCAGCACCTGTGTGTCTCTTCACAGGCTGGAAATGCTTTCCCTCCCCCAGGGGGCAGCCAGGCCATCCTGGTGACTCCTCAGAGGACTCATGGCCTGAGCAGGGGAGTGGGTCTGAGCAGTACCAGGCTCCCGGTGCCCCCTCAGGTCTCATCATGTCTCTGCACCTCAACTTGTTCACCTGTAAGATGGGCATGCTCATACCTACCCCTCCACATGCAAAGCCCCCAAACTGCACCTGGCACGCACAGGCGCTCCACAGGAGCTGGTCTTACTGTTTTGTTATTGTCATTGTCATTATTATATATAATTGTGATGATTTAATGATGACACTGGTAATGGAGATGAGCCACAGAGGGTGGAGCATTGCCACAGATATGTCCACATCACCTCACCACACCCACCCCGCCTCCCAGGCACAGCTGTGTCCCACCTGGCACACTCCGGTGACCTTGGGCATGCCGGGCTGGGCAGGAGGCATATGCCGTCGGCATGTGCGGAGTGCCAGGCAGGTGCTCTCAGCCAGTCCCTGAGTCACCCCTCAGTTATGCCTGGTGGTGTGGGAGATCAATGTTCAGAACTCCATGCAGGGTGGGGTAGCCACCTGGGGCAAACCAGGCAGGACTGGGGTAGCTGGGGACCAGGTGGGTGCTTGGAGGTGGCTCTAAAAGGCTCGGTTTGGGCAAGGTCCCTAACCATGAGGGCTGGAGGCTTATGACTGAATTCATGTGAGTGACCAAGCAGGGGGACTTCAGGTGGACCCAGATATTCTCTGGGCCAGTGGGTCTGGTCTCAGGGACTTGATCTGGGCCAGCGTAGGTATCTAAGTGGACTTCGGGAAGTGCAAGGCTAAGGAGCTTCTGAGGTGGTGGCAGCTGGTGGCTGGAGACAGGCAGGTGGTGGACCTTTGAGCCCATGACCCATGGGTCATTTGAGTCAAGGCCTCAGTGACCTCTGGGTGTAGGGATGCACAGTGGTCAAGAGTGAGGCTGGGTGCCAAAGACAGGGAGAAAAAGCAAGAAATCAGGACCTCGGGGGGTGCCCTGGCCTCCCAACTTGTCACCCTGTAGCCCTTCTCCAGCCACAAAGACAGTTGCTCTTCCTTGTTCTCACTCTGGCCCAGGGTCTTCTGTTTACTGTTCTCTTTGTCCTGTGCTTCTCTGCTCCTTTGTCACCTTGGAGTGACTTCTTAGCTAAGTGAACACATCTGCTGGAACTATCACACCCAACATCTTCCAAGGCTGACTGATGTCTTATCCTCTGCCACCAAGACACACTGCCTTAGTGCTTCTGGGTTCCACTCGCTAATCCCAGGGCCCAGGTCATCCTTGCCTGGATGAAGGGTTGAGGCAGGACAGGTGACAAAATGACAGCTCCTGCAGCTACTCCAGGAGGGGTGGTGGTCATAAGAAGGACAGGGAGGCTGAAACTCTAGGTGGCACCTCAGCTATTGCACATAAACACACGCATGCACACAAGCATGCACGCACACTCATGCACATGCATGCACACACACATATAGACACATGCACACAGGTTAAGTTAATGCAATAGAACAATGTGCAGGAAGAAAGAGCATCAAAAGGAGGGTAGCCAGTGTGCTGGCCATAAACATCACTGAACTTGCCTTTTGGAGGTTAACACATGGCTGTCTGGGTCCCAGGGCCCAGGACCTGATGAGGAAGGACATGTGGCCATCTATAGTTCCACAGGTCTCAGCTTGTGAGGCTCACGCCCTCGCTGTGCTCAGACAGTGTCTAATGCACCCAGTGCCACAGGTAGCACTCATTGTAGCAGGAAGCAGAGCAGAGGATTTCAGGGTATATTTGGGAGGCTTGTGTCTCAATACTCAAGTCGTTGTCTGTTTCCTCAAAGCCAACAGGGCAGCTTTCACTGGTGTCTCCTCCAGGAGGGCATCACCTGCTCTCTAGGTTAATCCTTCACCCACCCCATCCATTCACAAACATGTATTTGGCCCTGACTGTATACTGGCCCCTGGGACATAGCAGCAAGCAAGGCTGATGTGAGCCACACCTTTGTACACCTGACACCAGAGAGATAGGACAACATCATCCCGGTGCATCTGTGTGTTTGGATGCCCAGCACGTGTGTTAAGTTGATGGTCTTCTTTTTCTGCATATCAGATTGACATCTTTTTCCTCCCCAGCCCTCCCCATCCCAGTATTGGAAGCTTTGCTTTTTTCTTCCAGGGATGAGTGATTTCCCAGACTTAAGAAGACTGCCTGGCAGACTGGGCCCATGGGGTTCAGTCCTCCCAGATGTCAGCAGGCCACCAGCCAGGAGGAAGTAAGGACTGTCTTCCCAGGCATCTGGGGCCTCCCTAACTTTCCAGCCCCACTCCCCAGCTTATGACACCCCACATATCCCAAGACAGTTCCAGCTGAAAGGCAGCATTGAAATGTGAAGGAATGGAAGCCTGTGAATGGCTTCTAGGCCTCAATGGCTCTGGCCAGGAGTCTCTAGCATTCTCCAGGGAAACAGGAACATACCAGCAAGAGATAATGCTGCCATTGCATTAAGCACAGGAGAAATAAGGGAGGTTGAAAGCATTGTTCATAGTAAATGTATCCAAGTAAGTGTCAAAAACATCCCAATGGTCTCATCCTAAGTGGGGGACAATGGAGGACCAAGACAGAAATGTCCACTCTCACCACTTTTATTCAGCATGGTATTGAGAGTCCTAGCCACAGCAATCAGACAAGAAAAAAGAAAAGGCATCAAATCAGCAAGGAAAAAGTCAAGCTTTCACTATTTGCAGATGACATATTCTATGTAGAAAACCCAAAGGACTCCAATAAAAAACTGTTAGAACTGATAAATGAATTCAGTAAAGTCTCAGGATACAAAATTAATGTACAGAAATCTGTTGCACTTCTATACACCAATAATGAAGCAGCAGAAAGAGAAATTAAGGAATCAATCCCATATACAATTTCACCAAAAACCATAAGATAACCAGGAATATACTTAACCAAAGAAGCTGAAGATCTGCACTCTGAAAATTATAAAATACTTAGGAAAGAAATTGAAGATGACACAAAGAAATAGAAAGACATTCTATGCTCACGGATTGGAACAATGAATATTGTTAAAATGTCTATACTACCCAAACCAATCTACACATTTAATGCAATCCTTACCAAAACACCACCAGCATTTTTTCGCAGAACTAGAACAAGCAATCCTAAATTTTGTATGGAGCCACAAAATACCTTGAATCAACAAATCACTCTTGAAAAGACAAAGCTGGAGATATCACAACTCTAGACTTCAAATTATATTACAAAGCTGTAGTAGTCAAAACAGTATGGTACTGGCACAAAATTAGACACGTAGATCAATAGAGAAGCATAGAAAACCCAGAAATGAATCCACAATTATACAGTCAGTTAATCTTTGACAAAGTAGGAAAGAATATGCAATAGGAAAAAGACAGTCTTTTCAGCATCTGGTGTTGACACAACTGGACAGCTACATGCAAAAGAATGACACTGGACCATTCTCTTTTACCATACACAAAAATAAACTCAAAATGGATTAAAGACCTAAATGTGAGACCTAAAGCCATGAAAGAAAGCACAGGTAGTATTTTCTCTGACATCAACCTTAGCAACTTTTTTCTAGATATATCTCCTGAGGCAAGGAAAATAAAAGCAAAAATAAGCTATTGAGACTACATCAAAATAAAAAACTTCTGCATAGTGAAGGAAACCATTAACAAATCTAACAGGCAACCTACTGAATGGAAGAAGATATTTACAAATGACATATTTGGTAAAGAGTTAGTATCCAGAATACATACAGTTCTACAACTCATCACCCCCCAAAATGAATAATCCAATTAAAAATGGGCAGAAGACATGAATAGAATTTTTTTTCCAAAGAAAACATCCAGATGATAACAGACACATGAAAAGATGCTCAACACCTCTCAGCCATCATCAGGGAAATGCCAATCAAAACTACAATGAGATATCACATCACACCTGTCAGAATGGCTAAAATCAACAACACAAGAAACAAAAGGTGTTGGCAAGGATGTGAAGAAAGGGGAACCCTCATGCACTGTTGGTGGGATTGCAAACTGTGAAGCCACTATGGAAAACAGTATGGAAGTTCCTCAAAAAGTTAAAAATAGAACTACCCTATGATCCAGCAATCACACACTGTTAGGTATTTACCCAGCAATCACACACTGTTAGGTATTTACCCAAAGCATACAAAAATACTAATTCAAAGGGAAACATGTACCTCCATGTTTATAGCAGCATTATCTATAAAAGGCAAATAATGGAAACAGCCCAAATGTCCACTGACTGGTGAATGGATAAATATGTGGTATATACATTACAATGGAATAACGGTATATGTACAATGGAATATTACTCAGCCATAGAAAAGAATGAAATTTTGCCATCTGCAATGACGTGGATGGAGTTAGAGATATTATGCTAAGTGAAAATACTGTATGATTTCACTCATGTGGAATTTAAGAAACAAAACAAAAGAGCTAAAGAAAAAAAAAGAGATAGATAGGCAAAGCAAGAAACAGACTCTTAATTATAGAGAACACACTGATGGATCCCAGAGGGGAGGCAGGTTGGGGGATGGGTAGAATAGGTGATGGGGATTAAGGAGCGCACTTGTGATGAGCATCGGATATTTTATGGAAGTGTTGAGTCACTATTTGTACACCTGAAACTAGTATTACACTGTATGCTAACTGAAATTTAAACACAAACTTAGAAACCCACACACACACAAAATCTCGATGCGTGTAACCCGCCTAATGGCCGAGAAGTCTAAAGCACCAGCATTACAGCTTCATCCAATCTGTTGCAGAGACACTTTGAACGGGAAAGATCATGTTTTGATGTCAGATCAGCCTGGTTTTGAGTTCTGGCTATGGTCCTTATTAGCTGAAAATGGACTATATGTTCCCCACGCAAAATGTGTCACAAAGAATAACTATGGAAATACTGGCTTCAGGGCTTGGAGGCTACTTTTATCCATAATAACCAAGTGAATAAACAGTCATGACCTACTGGGTTTATGGTGAGGGTCAATAAGACCATTTAAATATATTCTGTGGCTTTATTCCTTGCTGAGAACCCTTAAACCTTGCCATAAAAGGCATTCAATGACTAAGCGCTGAGTAAATTAATAAATAAACCAATGAATGAATAAATGTCATTTATCTCATCAAAATCCCTTTGCCTATGAAAGAAAATCCAAGTTTTTTAAAATAGCAATCGTTAAGGAGTGTTGCAGTGTCAGCACCTACCACTCCCCATCCCCTCCACCCACCCACCAGCTCAGCCTCTTCTCCTTTCTTTACACTCTGTCGGGGCCCAAATCCTTAGCCTTCTTCCTTCCCACAGCCCTTCCTGTTTCTCACTCTGGACCCAGGGCTTGCAATACCCACTTCTTGTCCACTTTAAGATATGACTCCCTTCCCCAAACAGAGTTGATCACTCCTGGCACTGTGCTTTCCTGCACTGGGTCTGTGGTCCTGGGGCTTGCTCTTATCACTGTGCTTTTCTCTGCATAGAAAAGTCACTGATTTCCAAGTCTGTCTCCACATTGAGCCTATGACACATCACCTGTCCTCTGTTTCTGCCTCCTTTCGTCTCTCCCTCTTTCTTTTCCTCCCTCCCTCCTTTCCTCTCTTTTTTTCATCCTTCTTCCCTTCCTCTCTTCCTTTATCCTTCCCTTCCTCATTTACTCATTTCCACACAATGATAATGATCCCAACATTTAATCCATACTTGGCATTAAGAATACAATAGTTCACAAGAGCACCAGAGTCCTGACCTTCAAGTAGTTTGTAACTTGGAGCTGGTGGAGGTGGTGGTAGTCATGGTGATGGTGGTGGTGGTGATGATGGTGGTGGTGGTAGTGAGTGAGGATGGTGGAGATGGTGGTGGTAGAGATGGTGGTGGTGAAGGTGGTAGTCATGGCAATGGTGGTGGTGGTGAGGATGGTGGAGATGGTGGTGGTAGAGATGGTGGTGGTGGAGGTGGTAGTCATGGCAATGGTGGTGGTGGTGATGATGGTGGTGGTGGTGAGGATGGTGGTGGTGGTAGTGAGTGAGGATGGTGGAGATGGTGGTGGTAGAGATGGTGGTGGTGAAGGTGGTAGTCATGGCAATGGTGGTGGTGGTGAGGATGGTGGAGATGGTGGTGGTAGGGGTAGTGATGGTGGTGGTAGAGATCGTGGTGGGGGCAGTGATTGTAGTGCTGAGAGCAAACAAATTTTTACCCTAATAATTATTTAATTCCAATTGTCATGTGACTGAAAAGAAAAACATGTTATTTTCCCTTTTTTCATCTTTTTAAAAAAGATTTGAGAGAGAGAGTGAGCCAGGGGAGGAGCAGAGGGAGCAGGAGTGAGAAAATCTCCAGCAGACTGTGCTGAGCACGGAGCCCGACATGGGACTGGATCTCACAACCCTGAGATCATGACCTGAGCCAAAATCAAGAGTTGGATACTTAACAGAGTGTATCACCCAGACGCCTCTTCCTTTTCTTCACCTTAACATTAAACTGCATTTAAATCTTCAGGGCCCTCAGCTCGACCTGTTCTTGGTCACCTATCCGTGAGTGGAAAGAAGGCTCTAGAGATAGCCAGGTGGCCTTTGAGGACAGGTTGGGGAAATAGCAGAGGATTCCTGGCATGGGACAAGGGCAGAAAACGGGGCTCTGTGTGCTCAAGATGGAATTTCCTCCCTTGGCTTGCCCTTCACTACCATTCGTTCGTTCATTCATCCACATGCGAGTTTTTACTGACCACAGCTGTGTGCGGGGCACTGTGTTAGGCTCAGGGACACGGTGCTAAAGGAATTAGGGGCCACCTCCTTATATCAGGACTTCCGTCAGAGAAATGCCTGTAATGCATCTGTAGTTCTTCTAGGCCAATCTGCTGATCAAACAGTTAAGTCCCCATTCCAGAAATTTAACAAAAGGAAAAAGAGTGCAGGTGCGTAATTCCTCCCCTGAGCCCTGCTGGAGCCTGGCAGAGAAAGGAGACGCCAGGCCAGGGTGCCCAAGGTCTTGGAAATCTTTGATGCTTCACACTGGGGGCCTGGGATGAGGAGTGTGGGAGGTGGGGGGCAGGCAGATGTAGCCAGGGGTCTGAGAGGGCACGAGCCCCACTGCCTGGCCCGGGGGGGCCCGGGTAGAGGAGGTGTGAGGCACAGCCTCTGGGTCTCTAGCCGGGCCAGTGCCGCCCTCCTGCCTTCCCCAACACTCTCTAATGGAAGGGATAAAATGTGTCAGCAGCTCTCATCTCCTACCCTGGAGGGTGACAGCGACAGCTGTCAGGGCTTCCTCAGGAGATGAAAGCTCCCACTGGCCTCTGAGGGATTGTGGTGTAGAAAGCAGATTTTTGTTTCTGCTACTTTTTGGGCCGCTTATGATCCTGTTTCTATTCTGTCCTTCCTAGCCATTTCTAGAGCAAAGCCTTGTGCCAACATTTCCTTGAACTTCTCTTTCCTTCCAATGGGACTTGGATGCTGGAGTGGTTGCATAATGTCCCGTTTTTCTGGGGTGAGCCTGCCACCTGCACGCCCGCCTGCCCGACCCGGTCCCGGTCCCCAAGCAGCCCTGCAGGACACTGATTCCCTTCCTGACAGAGAAGCCAAGATGCCTTCCCCTGTTGGGTAAGTGCTTGTCTCCCAGCCCCCAGCCCACCACCCAGAGCCCCCCGTGTGTGGCCTCCACCCACGTCCCTACAAGCATCCCAGCTATTCACACGTCTACACTGCACATCCCTCCCCACGAACATCAGTGTTCCCTGCTCCAGGGCTCCCCTTTCACTCTGAAGCCCCTCCACTCTAGCCTCCACACAAATAAGCCCTGCGAGTCAACTGCTGCTGCCTCCAGGAAGGCTCCTGGATTCCTTGTTTGGAAGAGGTTGCACCCTCCTCCTTGCTGTGCTTGGCCTGCGCGTCTCGGGGGCACAGATCACAGGCTGTCTGGTGCTCATCATTCCCTCTGATTTCTGCACCACGTTACCCTGTAAGCCTGTGTGTCCAGCCCAGGTCTGGTGGCCGTGGAGATGCGCTGCCTTTGGCCCTGGGCAACGGAGTGAGCAGACAGTGCCCAGCTGCTGGCTCTTTCAGAGTCTGTCCTTCCCCTGGCAGGCTGTGTCCCGTGACTGAGGGAGATGGGATTAAAAGGCCCGGCCATTTCAACCCAAGAGGGACAACCCCACTGGGTTGACAACCCCACTGAATGGTGGTCCCTCCAGAGCTTGGGAAGTAGCCAAATCCCTGTCAGCCAGCATTGCTGCTCCCCATTCCCATCTGCCCATCATGTTACCTTGCACTTCTGTCCACAGGTGTGGATCCCCACCGAGCATCCTGTACCCCAAAGCCCATCTCAGTGTCTGCTTCAACGAGGCCTGCAGCAACCCCAGGCCTTCTTCTGGACTCGCTCATTCGGCCCCTCATTCAGCAGATCTGGATCGAGCCCTAACTGTGTGCAGACACTGTTCTGGGCCATTGAAATCTGGCTGCGGGACGCCTCGGTGGCTCAGCGGTTGAGCACCTGCCTTCAGTCCAGGGTGTGATCCCGGGTCCTGGGATCCAGCCTCACATCAGGCTCCCTGCATGGAGCCTGCTTCTCCCTCTGCCTGTGTCTCTGCCTCTCTCTCTGTGCCTCTCATTAATAAATAAATAAAATCTTAAAAAAAAAAAAAAGAAAGAAGAGAAATCTGGCCGCAAACAACGTGGGGACATAGACCAGAAATGAGCACATGAGTGAACAAGATGATGCAAATACCATGAGAATGGGCAAGGTAAGAGTCAGAGAGCACTTGGGGGTAACCACCCCAGACAGAGAGGGGTGCTGGGGAAAAGCTTCTCCGGGGAGGAGATGTGGGAGTGGGTGCTGAAATGGGGAAGGAAGCCAGGGATGGGAAGCATGCATCTATCAGGTTCTTTTTTTTTTTTTCAATAAAATGATATTTTATTGCTGTTAAAACCACTCTGGGTTAAAATCACCCAAATCACAGGAAAAAAATAAGCTTAAATCTTAGTTATGCCTAAAAGGTCTTCTTGATTTGCTAATTTTTTAACTATAGAAGATGTGGTGGTAATTTCTTTTTTTTTTTTATAAATTTATTTTTTATAGTTGTTCAACTTGCCAACATATAGAATAACACCCAGTGCTCACTATCAGGTTCTTTTTGTGCAACGGCTTCTGGATATCTCACCAAACGTTCCCAGGTCCCAAGTGGTCCTTACCACCCTCCTTTGGCTGCATGTGAGATCCCAGGGAGCCCCACCCCTGGCCATCGGCCATCCAGCCCAGACCCTGGCAAGTCCTCCATCCTGCCCCCTCCATCTCCCACATCATCAGGTCCCCATGCCACCAACCTCCTTGGGCAGACCACACCCCCAAGCCGAAGGTAACTGTGGCATCC
The DNA here is from genome assembly GCF_053574225.1 of Canis aureus. Taxonomy (NCBI): domain Eukaryota; kingdom Metazoa; phylum Chordata; class Mammalia; order Carnivora; family Canidae; genus Canis; species Canis aureus. Next base: position 66,875,390 of record NC_135619.1, read on the forward strand.
ACCCTGGCCGGCCCTCTGCACCTGTCATCAGCTATAGCAATACTCACTGGCAGATCGCCCTTCTCCATCTGGAAGCATCCTCCTTTCTCTCCAGGTCCAGATCCAGTGTGCCTGCTGGGCCCCATGACCGAGCCTCCAACCCCGACTCCTGGATCACACAGCCCCCCGGGTTGGTGTGCATGGGCTGCTGTAACAGAGAACCCAGACAGTGCCATTAAATGACAGAAATGGGTTCCCTCATAGTTCTGGAGCCAGAGGTCTGAGATCAAGGTGTCAGTGGGGCCGTGCTCCCTCTGAGACTCTGGAGAGAATGCTTTCATGCCTCTTCTCAGCTTCTGGGGGCCCTAAGCAGTCCTTGGGGTCCCCTGGCTTGTGGCTGCAACACTCCAGCCATTGCCTCTGTCATCCCATGATGCTCTCCCCACATCTGTTCATGTCATCTTCCTTCTATGTATGTCTGACTCCGTGGTCCAATTTTTCCTGTTTGGGAAGGACACCAGTTACATTAGGGCCCACTCTAATCACGTCATTTCAACTCGATTACCTCTGTAAAGATCCTATTTTCAGATAAGATCATATCTTGAGACATTGGGGGTTAAGACTTCAATGTACTTTTTTCAACCCAGGATACCTGCCACGCCTCTACCTTCATCTCACACCTTGACATGGGGTCACTGGAGCCACTCCCCTCCCCATCCCCATTCCAACATCCAGATCTGTGGTCTTCAAACTTCTTGGATTTTGTAGTGCACTCATTTTGTAAAACATAATTTTATCTGCTTCTCTGACATCACAAACACAGAGTGGAGGTGCTCTCTGATTAAAAGGGATGGGAGTGAAGAATTGGAGGTGACGGCCCCTGCCATGGCATCTTCACTGGCTCGGCTCTGAGAAAGTCTGGGGTGCCATGGACCACGGTGGAGAAACGCTAGCTGGACAGGGAGACCCTTGGCCATGAGCCTTGGCAATGGCTTACTGGAGCCCTAGGAACCCAGGTCTGCGTCCTCCTTCTTTGGGCCTCTGCCCAAATATCAGCTTCAGAGATGTGTCCCTGGGTGACCTAGTAACAAATCTAATGTCCTACTTCCACCCTCTTTCCTGCTTTAACTTTCCTCCCCAGCACTTGCTACCCTCTTTCTTTGTTTGCCATTTGTCTCACTCTTCTCTCACTGACCTCAAGGACAGATAACTCCTTGCCATTCCTCCAGGGCCCGGAGCAATGCTGGTAGGTGGTAGATGCCCAACAAATATTTATTGGATGGATGGACTTCTTCTGTTAACAGCTTTTTGAGAAATAGTTCACATTCCATACAACTCCAGCATTCAAGGTGCAAAATTCAGTGGCTCCCAGCATATTCATTGAGGTTGAGGAAACATCACAGAGCATTATCAAGAGATGTCTTCTTCTGAATGACACCAGAAAAAAAAAATCCTGTTAAGGGCCTGTTAGTTACACATATTGGTGGTAGGAAAGAAAACACCAGGGGTTTGGGTTGTGAGACAAACACAAAAAGTTAAGTTTTTTGTAGGTCATGTTTTTCTGTTTTATTTAGTGAGAAAATGTAGATGTTATACTAAGAAATGGAATATTGTACACAAGCGGACGCCTTATGCATAGATATTAAAAATTGTTATTTAATTAAATGTTGCATGCTCATTAACTTTAAAATAATTAAACAGGCTGTAGTTGACAGCTAAGAGTTCCATCTGCTGAGAACCCCTTTTCTGGAAACTTCCCATTCGCCATCTCTGGGTGTCTATCATTACCCTGGCAGCTGCTGCATGGTACAGTGTGTCCTCAAACTCAACTCAAGATTGGCTGGTCCCAGGAGAGCTACAGACACAAGCTGGGCTCCTCAGCCTCCTTCCCCTGGGATTTGGGGTCCAAACAAAGGCCTGTTTAGTCTGATTGCTCTCTGGAATAAAAGAGATGTAAGCCTGGAGCTCTTGGGGGCTTTGCTCTGCCCTGTGGTCTAAGAGGGGATAAACTGGTTGGTGGTAAGAGACAAAAATAAAGCAATGGAAGAAGGCAAAGGAGGTGGGGAGAAGGAGGAGAAGGAGAGGGAGGAGAAAAAGGAGGAGAGGGCAAGATTGGGGGGAAGGTATGGACGCAGGGCATTCTTTGCAACTGTAGGGAACTGAGGCCTGGGGGGGTTATTTGCCACAGGTTCTGTGAGACGCACAGAGCTGGCCTCTTGGAGTCCTCCCTCAGGAACTCAAGTGGAAACACGAAAGGCCTGGGCTTTTCCAGAACTGAGAACTAGCACACCATCGCTTCCACACCAATCTGTTGGCCCAACCTGGATTCCGGGTGTGAGGACACTGCAGATCTGTGTGGTGGGGGTGCACATGCTGGGAGGGGTGAGGAACTGGAGGTTCCAGGTTCCTCCAGTAGATTGCTTGCAATCTACGTACCAGATGCTTAGAAGAGACGTGAACCTCTGTGAAACAAGGATTTTAATGGCATCAGTCCTCCTGGAGGTGCTTATAAATTACCCGGCATCATGATCCTTATCATGATTCTTGTCATGCATGGGAAGTACTTGATAGAGCCCAGCACTTGGTAAAAAGGGTCAAAACTGGGGATCCCCCAGTGGCTCAGTGGTTTAGCACCTGCCTTCGGCCCAAGGCATGATCCTGGGGTCCTGGGATCGAGTCCCGCATCCAGCTCCCTGCATGGAGCCTGCTTCTCCCTCTGCCTGTGACTCTGCCTCCCTCTCTGTCTCTCATGAATAAATAAATAAAATCTTAAAAAAAAAAAGAGGGTCAAAACTACTGTGCTTATGGCCACAGATAGACTCTGCAGGACAGCACAGAATTTCTTTCTGCCAGACTGACGGAGGCAAGCCCCCCTCCACCCACCACTACAATCTCCTCCAATGTACCTCGTGTCTCCACTGCGTTGATGGGAGTAATGGAGCTCTGGGCTGGCCTCCAGGGCTCACAGCCCCTCCTGAATTCCTCAGGGACTCCACTCTGGTGCACTCCTATATCCAATGCCCAGTCCTTTTTCATGCCATCCCAACCTGCTTTTCTAGTCTCATCTCTCGATTTTTTGCTCTTTCTCCCCAGTGGTTCAATCAAACCAGATCACTACCCATTCCCTGCCTCACTGGCCAGGCTCCATGTCACATGGCAGTCCCTGGCTGGCTGCTGGTCTGCTGCACACCATCTTTCACTCTGGGACTCTGATTCCTTTCCAGACACCGCTAGCCACAGTGGCAGTGGGGAAAGAAAGCACGGTGAGCTGTGTTTGGCTCCTAAAACCTATTCCCATAAACACACATCACTTCTGTACATACTTGATTGTCCAGGGTCAAAGTAGCACCTTTTCCCAGGCAGGGGCAGCAGACGTAATAGTTGACCTCAGATTAACAATCCCTGAAACTCTTCATTTAGAAAAACATTTGAAATAGATTGAAAAATTCTGTTGCCAAGTTTTCAATATGAGAGTTTTTATAGGTGATTGTATTTACATGGCTTTCAACAACAGGATTACTTAACAATAGAACTTCCCATATATTTGTTCCCAAAAAATTTTTCAAAGACTGAGCTGGTTTTGTTTGTCTTTTGAAGACTGTTACTGTCCTACTCATAATTAAAACTTCTTTTAAGGGCGCCTGGGGGGCTCAGTTAGTTAAATATCTGACTCTTGATGGATGAATCAAGTGGCTCAGGTCATGATCTCAAGGTCGTGGGATCCAGCCCCACCTCAGTGCAGAGTCTGCTTCTCTCTCTCTCCCTCTACTCCTCCCCCTTCTCATCCTCTCTCTCTCTCTCTCTCTCTCTCAAATAAATAAATAAATAAATAATCTCTAAAAAAGGTATTTTATATCAAAGAGACAAATTGTTTTCTTAAATCCACTTGGAAATGAGATCCACTTGGAAATAAATCCACTTGGAAATGAGACCCGCTTCTTATTGTATAATAAAATAAAGTCAACAAATTTGAAAATACCTGTACTAGTAAAAGGAACAAAATATGTAACTCATCTTTAAGAACCATACTTTTAAGCACTTTGCACAAGATAGCAAAACCTTTCTGTGTGGCATCAAGGCTTTCAAAGTAATTCCTCACCTTGTAGAGATTCGATGTAAGAGGTTCTTTTTATAAAACTCATAATATTAATAACACCTTTCAAATCAAGACTTTTGGAATGACTTGCCATCTTAATATAAAGAATTACAAAGATTTTTTGGGTGTGAAATTAAACACATCGATAGCATAGCTTGCTGACTCATGATACAAGGAAGAGTTTCATATGTGGTGCTATTTTTATAAACATACCCAAGAATCCTTTGCGTATTCGAGTCTAAACAAATACTGTGTCTGTGCCTGCACTCTTTTCCCATAAAAATACTATTTTGACTTAAGAAATAATGAAGTGTTGAAAGATATATATCCTTTTGATACATTTTTCCTTTAGTATTTCACAAAAAAAACCCCAATCATTTCTTAGATATACTTCATTGCTGCTCCAAGAGTTAAGAATCTTGTAAATGTGCTAATTTGAGACAGTAGACTCAGTACTGTCATCCAACCACAGAGCAAACCACCCACCTGAGGAGGTTTTTTTTTTTTTTTTTCCAATCTCTGCTTTGGATCTTCAGCAACATTTTATCTGGGTCACGAAACAGCGTTTGCTGACAAATTAGTTCACCTTATTTTGTTGCCCTACTATTTTCCATGTACTATTTCAATCATTTTTGCTACAACCAACAGTATGTGCCCTTTTGTTTTCACCATTAAGAAAGAAAGACAAAAAGAGACTTCTCCTGGAAAGACGGTCCTTTTTTTTCCTGATCTGGGTCCTGAACATTTGGAGGTGTTCATTTTGTGAATTGTTAATGAGCTGCAGTTTGTAACACGTGCTTGTTCCTGTGTGTGTATTATAGCTCAAGAAAAAGTATTTCGGGAGATTCCTGAATGTGCTATCGAAATTAATACCATTTTGTAATGGTCCAGGTTGAATGATACATGATCTTAGACGCTGCTGAAGAAAGCTACAGAGATTGGTTTATTTATTTATTTATTTATTTATTTATTTATTTATTTATTTATTTTTGGTTTTATTTCTTAAACTCCCTGGGATCATTCCCTATTCTTAAAGCTAACATTTTAGGAACAATATTAGCTGAGGAGACATGAATCTGCCAGAACTGTGTCAGCTGCAAGGAGCACAAAATATGACCAAACAGCAGTTTAAACAAATTTCAGGATTCCTTTTGCTCATGTAACAGAAAGACGACAGTTCCTGGCATTGTTACAGCAGCTCAGAGATGTCAGGATGAGTCTGTACCCACTGTCTTGCCCTTTCCCTCAAGATCACAGTGTACAGTTGTGATGTACAACTAGTCATCGTGTCTGCATTCCAGAAAAGGAGGAGGCCATAGAGAGGAGGGTCATTGCCTATGTTTGAGAAAGAAAGTTCCATGGGGTCCCTGGGTGACTCAGCAGTTGAGCATCTGCCTTTGGCTCAGGGCATGATCCTGGAGTCCCGGGACTGAGTCCCGCATCCAGCTTCCTGCATGGAGCCTGCTTCTCCCTCTGCCTATGTCTCTGCCTCTGTGTGTGTGTGTGTGTGTGTGTGTGTGTGTGTCTTTCATGAATAAATAAATAAAATCTTAAAGAAAAAGAAAAAAAAGAAAGTTCCCCCCAAATCCTCAGAAGATGTCTCATTATTTCTGTTTAGCTAAATTCTTGTCCAGTGTTGATCCTTAGTCATGTAGAAGAGTGGGAAATGCAGCATTTTTGCTGGGCACATGGCTACTCCTAGAAGAAGGAGAGGAAAGGAGGAGGGTCTCCAACAAAGGCCCAGAGTAGCTAGTCACTGATCATGGGTGTAAATCTGCGCTTCAGTCTTTGAGGCCTCTTGAGCACTTTGGCTGATTCCCTATGAGGTGTGGTTTGACCACCAGATCCTCTTGCAGTGGGGCTGGTAGGAGCCAGCACCAGAAGGGGCAGGCTGCAGGGAGCCCACAGCAACCTTTGTGCAAATGGGGAGAAGGTGTTCCGTCCAGGAGGCCACAGTCCCACATGTGGCAGGAAGAACTGGCCAATGGGGTAAGATAGGCTTTCAGCCCCCAGTCACCTCTGCTGCCTGGGGACCTCTGTGCAGCTCACAACCTGTACAACTGTATGCGGCAACCTTGGGCTGGGTTTGCCGATTTCTGTTTGTACAGCATCTGTTAGTATCTGTAATCCGCAGCTTCTTGCAGGAATCTCTTTAAATGGGTTTTCCATTTGCAAGCGTTAATTTAGTTAACCCTTGGGCTATATAGCCTATACATTATGTAAATGCCCTTAGCCAGGCATCCAGAAACTGCTATGAGAACCTAGAGTCAGAGGTTGAACCAAGGACTGAGGACAACACTACTCCCCCGTATTGTGAGGCACCTCTCCCACCAACATATCTTGGATTCTGTGCGTGGCTTATGCCTGGGCAACATGACCAAGTGAAGGAACCAGTATTAACCCATTTATTATATACTAGCAGAGTTTAGTTTCTTTTTTAAAAAAAATTAAAACAATAAAAGGGACTGTGCCTGGTGGTGTGTCCGCAGAGCCCTACGTGCTGCTGGCAGAGACACACTTGGTAAGTATTGGGAGGGTGCAAGGCTGACTGGCCTTCAGACATCTCATGATGTACCTAGCGCACCCATATCATCTCTTGTCCGATGTAAATGCCACCTTTGGGGCACCTGGGTGTCTCAGTTGGTTAAGCATCTGCCTTTGGGTCAGGTTGTGATCCTGGGGTCCTGGGATCGAGCCCCACATTGGGCTTCCTGTTCAGCTGGGAGTCTGTTTCTCCATCTCCCTCTGTTCCTCTTCCTGCTCAGGCTCTCTCTCTCTGACTCAAATAAATAAATAAAATCTTAAAAAAAAAAAAGCCACTTTCTTGTTACCCAGGCTTCAGGACACCATCTTGAGAGCCCTCATCACCCCTATCTGTATTCTCTGGCCACGGTTCCCTTGTCTATGCCTGCAGGGGGTGCCCACCCTCCATCAGATCCTTGGCTCCAGGCAAGGTTGGAAACAGGCAGAAAGTGGGGGACTTCATCTCCCTTATCCTAGATTCTATTCTTCTTTTAATGCAACTTACAGGTACTACACAAGGAGAGTCACATTAATTGAGCACCTATTATGTGCCAGTAGGTTATGTAGATGATTGAATCTACTCCTAAGAGCCCCATGGGAGAGGTGTCCCCACTTACAAATGAGGATCCTGAAGCTCAGGCAGTAAGATATTTAAACCATCACCAGTTGTTTGGAAGAAGGGCTGAGCTCTGTGGCCATTCAAGACTGCACCACTTCCAGAAGCCCGGTCTGGACCCAGATACCAGCTGGCCTCAGTGGCGTCTGTTCAGATGTCTGCTCCCCAGAGGGACTTGCACTATGACCCTGAGAGTCTCATTAGCTCTGCTCCTGCCAAGCAGTCATTCATTCTCCAGGTCTTGGATGAGTCTCCATCACTTCCCCTTCACCTCCTGCCCCTGTCTCTCCAATTCCCTTATCTCAGCCCTATCCCAGCCAATGACAGTGATGTGGCCCCAAAACACTGAGAGAGAGACAGAGAAAGAGAGAGAGAGAGAGAGAAGAGGGAATGGGCTGTCATCCTGCCTGCTTCACTTGTGAATCCCCACAAACTTCTCTGTGCCTCAGTTTCCTCAAAGCATTGGAATCCGTGAGCTGATGCCCATGTGGGGTCTAACATCTTCTCGGGAACATGGTGCGGGCTAAGGGTCCTGTCTCTGGATCAAGGCACAGTGTAAAGTACCCCCGGTGGCCATGGGGAGCTGCCTTGGGAAGACCCACCAGCTCAGGGAGTCAGACCTACAGATGCTCGAGGAGTCGGGGAGGCGAGGGTGCAGATCAGATCAAGGAGGAAAGATGGGAAGCCTTGAAAAAGCAGGTCCACTGTTGCAATAATGTTGCCTGGAAAAGTTAATCCAGCCAAGGCCGTCTTAATCTGGTAAAAACATAACAGAGACAATAAAATGAGGACAGCATGGGGCTGAGGCTCAAAGTTCCAAAGGTTTATCCTCCTGAAAGCCTTGGGGGATGAGAGAACAAAGACAAAATAAGCAACAAAGCCCTTGGAGAACTTGACGACATCACCTAATTTGCTACCCGGTTCGTAAACAAGTCCTGGCAGCTGTTCGGCTCTTCAAAATTTAGGAAACACCTCCTTACCCCTTATCTCAAGAAATACGTCCGATAGAGCTGCAAGGGGACCCATTTCACAGACAAGCAAATCAAAGCCAGCACAGGTGATGACACTTGGCCAAGCCCAACAGAGGTGAAGACTGAGGTCAGAATATATGAGTGCTGACTTCAAATATGCCACAAATGGAGGCGGGCACAAGGGAGGGGGCACCCACAGAGACCCCACAACCGGACAAGCCAATCTGATCAAGAGCCCAGAGAGGTTGCTGGGGACCTCCTCAAGGACAGAATTCCCCAAAGAGTAATTCTGGTGGGAGACATGTTCTCCATCCTGCAACGTTGTAGTGTACCGCACCCGAAGGAGAAGCCACAAGACGCGCGTATACCATTTCCACGGTTGTCTGTGACCCTCCACCCGCATCTTGGTGTTTATTGTGTTCCATGAATCAGTTCAGAGTACTTAGGATTTATTTTAAGTTTTTTTTTAATTTTTTTATTTATTTATGATAGTCACAGATAGAGAGAGAGAGAGAAGCAGAGACATAGGCAGAGGGAGAAGCAGGCTCCATGTACCGGGAGCCCGACGTGGGATTCGATCCCGGGTCTCCAGGATCGCGCCCTGGGCCAAAGGCAGGCACCAAACCCCTGCGCCACCCAGGGATCCCTACTTAGGATTTATAAGAAAAACCTCTAATGGAAGGTTTGGAATCTTTTCCTTCACAGTCTGTATTCTGATATCTCTCCTAGGATTACCAAAACGGCTGATTTTCTGATCACCCAGTTCTGCACCCACAGCAGACATTACTAGTGGATCCTAGAACTCTGGCCTACTGAGTCCCGTGCTCCTCAATCCAGAGCTCCAAGCAGCCACTAACAGCTGGTTGGAAGGCAGAGCCAAAATGCACCTGTGGCCCATCTTCAGGCATGGAGGGGCCGATTCAATCCAGTTCAGCCAGCTTTTCCAGAACACTCCTGCTGGCCTAGCAAATCTTCCTCACAGAGGGTTTTCATTCCACCTTGTAACCATGGTAGGGCTCCACCCTATAGTCAAGCTGTCCCTCTACTCACCTGTCATAACACCGTAAGCCAAGGTTTCCCACCAGGGAACACCTGACCTTCCTGTGCGATGGAGAGTGTTCCGCAGCATCTCTGGTCTCTACCCACCAGATGCCAGTAGTACCCCATCCCCCAGTTTTGAAAGCCCATCAAATTGCCAAATGTCCCCCGGGGAGCAAAGTCACCCCGAATTGTGAGCCAGGGCACCAAAGCCCCCCTCAGTCCCAATGTGATCTGGTTCTCAGTGTTTAATCACGACACAAGACAAAAATCCAGATCTTCAGAGGCCCCGGATGCATTACTGTTTCATCTGCTGGCAGCTCAAAGCCTCGCCTTCTCCATGCCTGGTGTCTGCTCCTCCACGAGGGACGCAGACACACGTGGAAGGTGGATGCCCAGAGGCTCAACCTGGGGAAATGCCTAGAAAAGCAAAGAGAGAAAGTAAAGCTTGTGTGTGTGTGCACGTGCATGTGTGCGTGCTCTGTGGAAGATTCTCAAATTAGGGCAGAAACCAAAGCTAACAAGGTCCCGGCTAGGAAAACGGCAGGCTTCTCTACACCAGCCTATTCCAAATGGGAACAATTTTGCCTCCCCAGGGATACTTGGCAATGTCTGCAGAGATCTGGGGTGGTTACAACCGAGGGGCTGCTACAGGCACCTACTGAGTAGGGACCTGGGATGTTGCTAAAAAATCCTACAGTGCACAGGATGGCATCCCCCCCAACCCACCAACTAAGAATGATCTGGCCCCAAATATCAGTAGTGTTGAGCTGAGAAATTCTGCTCTAAACCAAGAGCTCCCTGCCTCATGGAACAGACCCAGGTCTCGGTGCCCATATAGATACTCCAGCACATACCCTCAGAACCTGGGGAACAGCCCAGAACTTACAGAAAATGAGTTTGGAATAATTTGCAGTAGCAGGATCAGAAGGGGCTGGAGCAAAAGCTGCTTGCTTCCCGCCCAGCCAGAAGGGTCGTGGTGAAGTGAGCAGCCCACCAGCAGCAGCGTTTACATGATGACCCCTGAAGCCCCCGCCCTTCGCTGGGTGGACAAGAATAGCTCACTGGGGCCAGTGTTGTTGAAGGATTCGAAGCCCTGAATCTAGAATTAGAAAGACCAAGCCTGGAGACATCTGAGTGGCTCAGCAGTTGAGCATCTGCCTTCAGCTCAGGTCTTGATCCCGGGGTCCTGGGATGGAGTCCCGCATCGGGCTCCCTGCAGGGAGCCTCCTTCTGCCTCTGCCTGTGTCCCTGCCTCTCTCTCTGGGTCTCTCATGAATAAATAAATAAAATCTTAAAGAAAAAAGAAAGACCAAGCCAGAATGCTGGCTCTGCTATTTTCTCCCTGGACCATCTGGGGAAAGTCAGTTGGCTTCTGGAAAGCTCGGCCCCCTCATCTGGGAAAGCAGCGTGAGGCCAGCAGTACTAAGCTCAGAGGGTAGCTGAGCTGATGGAACAGAACGATTTTCTGTTTGCCACGAAGTGCTCAGTGAGTATGGGCTGCTGGTGTGACCGGGCAGGGTGTGTGCGGGGGTGCAGGCCCTCTGGTTCATCACCTCTCTTCCCCCTTACTGTAGCTCTGGAAGGCAGGAGCTCCGGGCTGGCTTTCTACAGCTCTGATGGCATGTGCCTGGCTAAGAACAAAGACACGCTCCAACAGCTCAGATAGGGGTTTTATTGTAAGGGACCCCCAAGGAAATCACCGAGGGAGAGAGGGAGGGACCCGGCGTCTGCACCTTCAGCTCCCACACAGAACCGGAACAGCCTTGGGAGGCACTGGCCAGCTGCCAGGCTCTTAGGAGGGACGCATGTCACCGCCCTGGAGGTGACTCAGCTTCTCCCACTTTGGCTGCCTCTGCTCCTGCCTCTATCTCTCCACTTCCTCCTCAGCCTTGTGGTTCCCCAGCCTCGTCGCCCTCTGCTAATGTGCTCTGTGCACCCTGGAGAGGGGGTCCAGCTGGTCACCAGGTCACAGGGCAGGACACGCGTTTTCCCGTGGCTCCCTGTAGACCACTAACCCTTGTGGGAGGGAGGACGAGCCGTGAGTGGGTGGGTCTCACCTCCCTGGTCCCGTCTGCTGATGCCATGGGAGGAAGCTTGAGCGCACAGCAGGGCCCCTCAGCATGGTTGAGGGTGTAGCAGGTGCTGGTAGGGAGAGGGAAGCAGCGTACCCAGAAGTATGTGGCCTCGTATGTGCCCTCAGGGACCCTATAAAGTAGTCAGTGAAAGGAGATCCCAGGGAAGGGCAGAGCTTCTGGGGAAAAAAGGAAGGCACCATGGCAGCTTAGGCACTCCCTACTTCCCAGAGGTGGAAACTGAGGCCCACAAGAAATCGCTTGCTTCTGGGCATGCAAACAGCAGGTGCCGAGGCCAGACATGGCAGCAGGTCTGTCTCCTGCAAAGTTCACACAGCGTGGCTGCTTGGAGCCCCAGGCACTTCGGAAGGGAGGTGAGTGTGTCCTCTCTGGGACCTGGAGCTTCCCCTTTACTGCCTGGACTCCCTAGGGCTCAGCTGAGACCAGCCCACTGAAGGCCACCTTCTTCTGGTGGCCTCTCCGCGGCCTGTCCTCTTTGTGCGTGGGTGCGATCGGGAAGGACGGCACGTCTCGCCGAATGTGTCCTGGCTCACCCACAGAGTTAAATCCCCTTGGGGATTGCAGAAGTCCTGCTTCCCCGTGCCTGTCGCCTCCACTGGCAAAGGACGCCAGGACCCCAACCTCAGTGGCTCAGATGTGCCTGGTGACGAGCCACAGGGTCAAGGCCTGCCAAGAAATAGTGTAATAGGGCCTGGAAAGTTCTTCTTGAAGAAAAGTGGTCCTCTCCCCATCGAGGGCTTGCACGCTGTCTCTGCAAGGACGATAATCATGTGAAGCTGCCTGCAGAAAGCCGGGGTCCCAGCACGTCTGTCTCACCGGCTGGAGACTGTGGCATCTGTGCGTGTGTGTGTGTGTGTGTGTGTGTGTACATCCGTGTCTGCGCCACTCAGTGTGACACCTCCTCAGGCCCTGATTAACTGCTGCGTACAGATGTCTGGCTGCCGTCCTTGAGACCCACTCACCAGCTGGTTTCCTGTGGGAGGAAAACCTCGTGATGTTAGATGCAGAGAATCACGGCTTCTGCGTCCTCTCTCCTTCCTCCCTCTGCGTGTGCTCACGTGTCATAGAGAAAACCAACCTACTCTAATACAATGTAAACCAGAACATAAATCATGTATATGTTAGGAGATTAATACAGTATCAAAGCCCATCTTACTTCCTGGACTCTGTCCTAAGAAAGAAATTGGAAATGGGCTTGCATTTCGGGCTAAGGATGTCGGCCCAGCATGATCACAGAGGCTGGCATAGAATTCATAAGCAACTGAAGGGTCCAGTGCAAGGGGATCGCCTCAACCAATGATGGCAGATCCTGAAGAGGGGTTATTATGGATGTTCGGAAGAGTTTTTTAATTTTTTAAAATTTAAGAACTTTTTAATTGCTCATAGTCTCCTGCTGAGGGGGACACGCAGGACACAATGCTCTATGAAATGTTAAAATGAGCCCTACAAATTGTCAGCACTGACTATGTTTGACCTACAACGCCCAGCATGATGGGAAGCCCTAGAAGGAGCATCTGTCACTCGGCACTGGGAGCTGTGGTCGGGCGGTGAGGATGTTGAGGGAAGGAAGTGGCACCTGACCAGCAGGAGCAGGAGAAGCTATCCCAGGCCGAGGGAGCAGCAGGGGCGAAGGCAAGGAAGCAAAGAGGAAGTGCATCTCTGGCCTCACATTGCAGGCTGGTGCTTCCCTACACACGGGGCCCACATGGAGCAATCCCGAGGCACCCCCTTTGCCTGATTTTCCCTCAACCTGAGACAGGCCTGAACACGTAGCTCCTTTTACCTTTAAATTTAAATCTGGACAGGTCCCCTAGACAGCCTCAAGGGACTGAGCGACTCATAAATATATATATATTTTTTTTCTTCAGAGAATGCAGAGCTGGCCTTGAAGATCTAGCACCAAGGTCACTGCAAACGGGCAGCAAACGGGCTGAACCCATGCGAATCATACTGTTTCCCCTTGTACAGATTTTAAAAACCCGCTTACATTAGGGGCCTACACTTAAAATGGGTTAGTTCACATTAAAAAAGAAATCCAGATTTCCAGCTTCCTGGGAATACTTAGAAGGGCTGTTGGAGGTGTCATTAGATTGGGTACATGGGTTCACGTGCACCTTCCATAAATATTTACTGAGGTTCTGCTACGTGGCAGCCACAGAGGACTGACAACATTCCTGGAGCGAGCCCAGTTGGAAATCTCGGTCTTTGTGGAGCTGATGTCAGGCTTCCCACTATGCTCCTGTGGCCTGCCTCACTGTCATGAGAAGTTTCGGTGTGCAAACTCCCACTGGTCCAACCAGCTTGATTTACAGATGGGGAAACTGAGGCCCCGAGTGAGAAGGCGACTTGCTGAAGGCCATTCAGCAGTCACTGGCTAACGTGGAGCTAGAATTCAGGCTTCCTGACTCCCATTGCCAGCTACAGGGCCCCTCTTGCTGCCTCCGGCTGAGGGGAGCTAGACCCTTCCACACCTCTCTGCTTAATTTCAGATTATCAGAAGATTATCAGCAGCTCCCGCAGCTGCCTGGGCTCATCGGCGTGTCACTAATCAGAGCCTGGGAAGTTGCCATTTGAGTAATTCTGTGGTCGCTTTTTTAATGTATTTATTTTTCTAACTTGCTTTCATGAAGCATCACCAGGTACATCCAACCCAACCATCTCCGTCCCTAAGCCAGTCATTTCAACTGATGCACAGTTGTCATCTAACTGTCTTTGACACTATTTGCCTTCTGGCCGCACACCTGTTGGAGGTTGGCAGGCTCACTGGTTGTGCCCTCGCTCTGCCTCCCTCTCTGGGGTTTCTATGGCGAGTGAGGAAGAGAGACATCACTGTCTTTTCCAGAAGGTTTCCATGGCAACAGGAGCTGTGGATTCAGCCCCGTCCCCCCCACCCCCCGCCCTGCCGTGTAGCTCCGATGCCAGGCTACCTGCCTCAGCTGCTGATGCCCTGTGTGTCTTGGGCAACTGGCACTCCATCCTCAGCCACACTTGTCTCTACAGCTTATCCTTGCCCTTCGGGCAGGTCTCGACTCAAGTGCCACCTCCTCCGAGTGGACTCCCTGACCACCCCCCAATCAGCCTTTACCCCCTCTTCCTTCACCATATTTCTTCAGGCACTGATCCCGGTCTGACATTCTATTATTGATGTATTGACTGCCCATTGCCCTGGCTAGAGTGTAAGTTCCACGAGGCTGAGGACTTTGTCCCGCTCGACGCTCGGGTAAGGGGTGCACAGGGCCTACACATAGCAGATGCTCCCCGAAGGACTGATGAGCAAATCAGTGCACTCACACTTGCTCTCCAGACCTCACCTTCCCCATCACGAGAACGTCATCTTTGGTGTTGGGCTGCTTCACCTCTATCAGGTGAGCTGTACTTTGGAGTTTCCAAAAAGAAGAAGGAAAAAGAATAGAGGGACGCCTGGGTGGCTCGTCGGTTGAGTGTCTGCCTTCAGCCCAGGGTGAGACCCTGGAGACCTGGGATTGGGCCCCACATCGGGCTCCCTGCGAGGAGCCTGCTTCTCCCTCTGCCTGTGTCTCTTCTTCTCTCTCTCTCTCTCTCTCTGTCTCCCATGAATAAATAAATTAAATATTTTTTAAAAAAGAAAAAGAAAAGACATTTAAAAAGTCTTGAGTCTGGAGCTGTTTGGAACATCCATTGCACATGTAATAAATGATTCCAGACGTCAGTGGCTGAAAACAACGATCACTTGACCTGCTTGGGATTCTGTGCATTGGGAATTGAGGCAGGGGTCAGCTGGCAAGGGGTGAGTGGGGGGTTGGTCTCTTGCTCTATGATGCTGGCCATAGTCATTCACTCAGAGGCACTCAGACCATGTCTGAACAGGGCTGGAAGGTTCTTGGATGCTTCATCTGCATGTCTGCTGCCTCCGTCATGAGACTTCTCTCTCCATTGGTCAGTGTGGGCTTCCTGACAGCATGGTGGTCCCAGGGAGTCTCCTATGGCAGCTGGTTTCCCAGAAGGAACGTTCAGCATATGAAAGCAGAAGCTTTCAGTCCTAAGTGTCAACCCCAGGAAGTGACACAGCACAACTTCTGCCTCCATATCATTAAGATAAGTCACAAGGGAAGCCCTGATTCAGCGGGAGGGATGGTAGCCTGACCTCTGGATGGGAGGAGCAGCAAGACTTAGAAGCCACACTGAATCCACCACAGGGACTGATCCCTTCCCAGGCCCTGACTGAAGGATCTGGACTGTTATGCTCCAGGCACATGGGGTAGGGCTTCACCCAGTGCCACTATCTTGATAATTATGATTATTCACATGGAGCATAAGCCAAATGATGGCTAAGCTATAAAGGATGGGTTTATTGAGCAAACTTCCACTGAGGACAAAACTGACAGAGACAGTCTGACCAACTTAAGAGAAAAATCATCTCCATATTTGTAAAATATTTTAATAACTGTGTTAGTTACACCCCTTTTGGCTACCAAGAGACTTGGGATGCTTTGGATTACATAAACAGAAGGGAATTTAGTGGAACCACTGCGAGGCTGTCAGAGAAGCTCATGGAGCCCAAGATAATGTGGACCAACCAGACCATGGGAAGGACAACCCCAGGACTCAGCCATGGTGGTTTGGGGGCTGCCTTTATAGCTTCTGTCGCAACCCAAACAGCACTTAAGACACTCGGCCCTTGTTTCTCCACTTCCAGGAGAGAGACTTATTGCCCCCCGATCAGTTACACCGTCAGTCCCAGCCTGAGGGGCGGAGGCACATAGGATGGTCCAGTGTGTTGGGGGGAAAGGGTGACTGAGAACCTGAGCAAGGTAGACGCTGTTCTCATCAATTCAGGCTGCCAAGGCAAAGCACCACAGACTGGGGGCTGAAGCAACAGACATTTATTGTCTCACTGCCCTGGAGGCCAGCAGTCCAAGCTCAAAGTGTCAACAGCATTTTTTTCTTTCTGAGGGCCATAAAGAACAGATTTATTCAAGGCCTCACTCCTTGGCTTATAGATGGTTGTCTTCTTGCTGTGTCTTCCCCTGGTGCTCTACTTCAGTGTTTATCTGTGTCCCAATCTCCTTTTCTTATAAGGACACCCCTCACATTGGATTAGGGCTATCCTAATGACCTCATGTTAACTTAATTACCTCTTTTAAGATCCTGTCTCTAAGTAGAGTTACATTCAGAGGCCCTGGGGCAGGGGAAGGATTTCAACATATGATGGGATGGGGGGGGGGAGGCACAGTTCAGCCCGTAACTCATCTCCTACCTAAAATTTAGTACGGATGTTGAGTGATGACACCACACATCCATTTGGGGCATGGAAAGGTTTACTGCTCACATAATGAGGCTTTCTGGGGACACCAGGGCAGACTCCCAAGATGGTCCAAAACCAGCTTGAGAAATGACTGAAGGCTGGCTTGGGGTTCTGCTGGTGGTTAGTTGGTGGGGCTGGGTGAGGACTCCCAGGCATGGTTTGAACTACTGCCATGGGCTTTTTTCGTCCACTTGCCTGGAAGGGAGCAGAAAGGGCAAGATGGAGGGATGAGGCTTAAAAGCTGTCAGCAGCCAAACATCAGAATATGGAGTCAGATTCTATTACAAGAACCTGCTGTAAATCCTCCGCATCTGCACAATCATTTATAAAACCTATTCCTTCCCATTACCCCACAACCCTCATCAGTCCTAAAGTGCTGAGATCCAGGGCGCTCTGAGCTGAGGGATGCTGAGGTTCATGGGCAGGAGGCTCAAACCTAAACTTTACTCTGAGCTCTACAGAACTGGCAGAGCTTGCAGAAGAGCCTGGGCTGGACTGGAGCCATGCTGGGGAGAGAGACAGAGTTTGAAGGGCCAAGGTGGACTCAGAAGAGCAGAAATCCTCATCCCCTCCTTTCCCGCTCCAATCAAAATGACTTTTACCTTCTGGAATAATCTGCTCAGAGTCAGATAGAAAACCCTCATGGCTAAGCTGGTAGCTGCTCTGCAAAATCAGAGAAGGGAACTCAACACCCTTAAATCAAACCAAACTGGGATCAACCTAGATGTCACCTCCTCTATGAAGCCTGTCCCTGTGTCCCGCTTCCAATCCCTTGCTTTATGGCTTATGTCCTTGCCTGGGGCTATTTCATGTTATTGCTACTCCTATTCAGATCTTCTCTCCCACCCTCTATGGTCAAGGTTTCTTCTTATGCACTTGGGTGTCCCCGATTCCTGCCTGTCCCTGTCCTTTCCCACCAGCCTGCCTTTCATGTCCTGATCCCCAGGCACATTGGCATCTTTGCATCCGTCATCGATCCATGTTTCATTCTTCTGCAAGACATTGCAAATGCTGTTCCCCTTTCTGGAGCCCTGTTCCCCACTGCAACTTGGTAACCCCTCATCTGCTTAGCTCATGTCTGGTCCTCAAGAAACCGCTCCTAACGGTTTCTCCACTCTCTGCCCCTGGTGGCAGCAAATCCCCGAGCGGTCAATACTAACTCCTGATCTTCCCCTTCAGAACTAGTCTTCTGAACTGCTTACTAGCATATGGCTACAGCCGAGCATTTGCCTACGCTCCCCCGCCCCCGCAAAGGAGGACATAATGATGTTACTCCTAATGATGGAGCTCAGTAAATAGCTGGAATGATTGAGCAAGTGAAGGAATGAATGCAAGGATCAGTGAGTGTTTCTATTTCTCTCCAACCTGTAGGCAAGTCTGAGCTCATTGAGGAAAGAGGTCTGTGGTGGTGTGTGCAGAGCAGTGCATCATTTTCTGAGCCCAGTTCCACCATTTTTTTTTTGCTTTGGATGGATTTTGTCCCTCTCTGTAAGAGGAGGTATTTAAAAAAAAAAAAAAAGAGGAGGTATTTGGCTAGTTGAGCTAGCTTGAATGCTCTTTCAGACTAGCAGAGGGCCAGCTGTGTTTCCCCCCCTTTTTTAAGTCTAATTTTGTGTTTATTGCTTTTTGTGTCATTTCTGAAAGCTTTACAGTTTTAGCATTTACATTTAGGGTTATGATCCATCTGAAATGTCCTTATAAGGACATTTAATTTTTAAAAAATATTTATTTACTTGACAGAGAGATACAGAGCCATAGAGCACAAGTGGGGGGAATGGCAGAGGGAGAGAGAGTAGCAGACTCCCTGCTGAGAGCGAGCCCCAAGCGGGGCTTGATCCCAGGAACCTGGGATGGTGACCTGAGCTGAAGGCAGACGCTTAACTGACTGAGCCACCCAGGCGCCCCTGAAATTAATTTTTGTGTATAAGTCTGGGGGTTGAGATTTATTAATTTATTTTTTGTCACACAGGAATTTAGTTATTTTAGCATCAGTTCTAGATCCTTTCTTTCTTTATTGGATTTTTTTCTTTTTGTTGATTTGTGAAAATTGAAACGCCCATGTAAGTATGGGTCTGTTCCTGAGCTCTCTGTTCTATCCCGTTGCTCTGTCTATTGATTCCATGTCAGTATTACACTGTCTTGATTACTGTAGACTTATTAGTCAAAATCTTAAAATCAGGTAGTATAAACCCTCCAACTTTGGTCTTATTTTTCATAATTGCTTTGACTCTTCTAGACCATTTGCATTTCTTTTTTTTTTTAATTCTTTATTGGAATTCAATTAGCCAGCTGTGTTTCCTAAACACAACCCCCCCCCACCCTCCTTTTCACCAAAAGCCCCGAGATTTTTTTTTATAAGAATGCCTGATAATGGAGACTCCCGTCCGAATAAGAGGTGATGGCGCGCCCTCTCGTGGTGAAAAGTTAAACTGCAGGAACTACGTCCCTCAAAGCCCTGGCTTCCAGGCCTTGGGTGATTTTTCATGACTCATTTGGGGAGCTCATTAAAATGCAATTCCTGGACCCACTCTATGCCAGCCCCAGAATTGTGATTCGAGAAACTTGAAGAAACTCCTGTGGTCCTTCGCTTTTAGCAAATACCCTCTTATGGAGGACCCCGAGCCCACATTTTGAGGAATGTCGGTCTTGGGCAAAAAGCAGTGAATCCTTCAGTTTCCCCGGCACCTGTGCCGTCTCCATCCAGGGACCTCGCGTGGGGCATCAGGAATTAGCAGAGTCAGGGTCGCACACAGTCTTTCCCTGAGTGGTTGTCAGTCCCTAGCATCCCCCTGTTAAAGCCTAGTTCCCCTACAGGGAAAGTGGGGGGCATTGGGGCACTGGCTGGCCAGTATGCTGAGATTAACCACCCATTTCTATAGTAAGAGTCAGAAGTGGAGGCTACGATTTTGGGCTTTGGAACCAGCTCTCTCCAGGCTCAAACCCCAGCTCTCCCATGTACCAGCTGCGTGACCACAAGCAAGATATTTAATCTTTCTTGGCTTCCACTTGCCCTTCTAGTTAGTGGGAGGAAACACATCTCATAGGATCCCTACGAGGATATAATGTGGTTAAATCATCAAGCACAAGATCTTCACACAGGGATTCTTCTGGGCTGAGCATTGAACATTAGAGGGAAGGGGACAGATGCAGAGGGAAAAAATGAATAAAATCCTGTCCCTGTTTCCAAAGAGCCCAGAGTCTAGTGGGGGCATTGCTGGTTTGAATGTCTGCTGTCCTTTTATGCTACTAAATTTGGGGTGGTTTTCTGCAGGACTGCATAACCAAGACACATGTGTATCCACCTATCTAAAAGCCAGGTAGGAGATGATGAGTCAGAGAAGACAGGAAAGTAGATGCAGTGAGTCCCCAGGAAGTCTGACCAGCCTACTGGCACCTTGCAGATATTTCAGACAAGCCGGGGCCCAGTGAACTGGACACCCCTAACTATAGGGATGCGTGCTGTGTTTTATTAATACCTCCACTGAAGGCCCTTTCTATGGTCTGAATGTCCCCTTGCCTCCCCCCAAAATTCACAGGTTGAAATCCTGGCCCCCAAAGATGATGGTGTCAGGAAGTGAGGCATTTAGGAGGTGATTAGGGTGGAAGGTGTGGCCCCTATAAATGGGATTAGTGCCCTTTAAAAGTGAGGCTCCAGAGAGCTTGTTTGTCCTTCACTGTGTGTGTGGGCACAGTGAGAAGGCGCCAGCTGTGAACCAGGAAGAGGGCCCTCACCAGAATTTGACCATGCTGGCCCTGGGCCCGTGACCCTATCATTCTCAACAGGCCCAGCGGGGACTCCTCTCCCCTCTCTTTGTAATCCCTTCTCCCCACTTCTAAGCCTTTCTTCATGCCAGTAAAGCATTTAGGATCAGGAGAACAGTTCTTAACCCCCTTTCGTGAAATTTCTGCATGGGGGGTGGGGAAGGGGGTCTCTGAACTGTAACATTTATTGTCTTTGTGTTTCTATCAAAACCAACACTGGAAGGGCCTCATTGTCGACAGTCTGTATGTGCATGTACCCATTTTTTAAAAAGACTGGAAGCAAATAAATTAAATCTGACTATGGCAGGTTTACAAATTATTTCACTTTCTTCTTTAGACTTTGTATATTCCCGGTTTTTTCATAGCAACCATAATTACATTGACAATCAACTGAAAAACAGCCTCTTTGAGGGCAATATCCTGGCTCCCCCTGGAATCCAGGGAATGAGAAAGGGGTCAGGAGTGGCCAAGAGGACGGAGCTTAAACTGTACACCTGTGCTGGTTTTGGAAACCAGAACATCCACAAAGGACTGGATCTCGAGCTGCAAAGTGACAGAGGGAGGGTCCCAAGGGAGTGCGGCTCTTGACTCTGGTACAGCTCAGGCCACTGCTCAAATGCTGGGAAAGCAGCTCTTCCCTGAGGATCCCAACCCTGCAGCAGCCCCAGGTGGAGCATTTTGGGAGGGGGTGGCCAAGATAAATGGTCAAGCCCTGTGCTTCTCTGCTTCCACACCTTGGACTTCCAGGTCAGAGAGCTTTTCTTCTATCATTTAAACAGGTACTTGCTAAGATCATTGCTGTTTTCAGGAACACACCAAGCTTTGAGCAGAGCCTCTGGTGTCCATTCATTCATTCATTCATTCATTCATGATGCATATTCTCTTGGCCAGTCCTATTCTGATACAGATACAAATCTGACTGTAACATGATCTGTTGCCCTCCTGGACCTCACAATTGATGAGAAACTCCTGGCACACCAGGGTATAACATGCAAGGTCTTCACACTCCTTAAGCCTGCCCAGAGGCCTTAGGACAGCAGCTGGATGCTGGGTGGGGAACGAGCTCTGAGCTAGCGGCTGAGCCCAGTCTGCCACCAGTACCGCTGGCCAGCAGTCCCCATCCTCCATACTCTCGGGCAGTGACTCTTTTGAGGATCTGAAGGTCATTTCTATCTTTCCATCATGCAGGATGCTCCCTGTGGGAGAAAATGGCTGTCCTGGCGCACAGTGACCACAAGGACTTTGTGTGATTCAAGGAAGCTCGTAAATTGTAAAATTTGAGAATCTGTGCATATTTTAGAAAGAGTCAGTCCAAGGCTTTCTTGAGATAGGCTGTCAGGACCACAGTGCAAAAAAAAATGTTTAAAAACACTGATTTAGCTATATTCACACATTTAGGGATAAATGAATAGCATGCAAACTGTCGGGAGTAATACGATAGACTAGCTCACACTTACATTGCACCTCCTATTGCCAACACTCACTCTAAGCACTTTACAGACACAAATTTCCTGACTTCTCATGACAAGCTTGAGATTTGGAACAATTACTGCCTTTAGCTTACAGAGGAGAAGCAGAGGGAGTAGTGTAGCTGGTGGGTGGGCCTGGACTGAGCACCCCCACCTCCAGGCCCTGCCCTTTACCCCTGCAAGAAGTTGGGAAGAAAGAAAGAAATGTCATTGATCCGGAGGGGGAGCCCAGCACATTTGAGGATCCCCGGTCCCCTCATGTCTGCCTTTCCAATTAGTGATTGCTCCTGATGTGACAGGTGAGGAAAGTGAGTTTCAGAGAGGTGGAGTGACTTGCCCTGAATTCACCAGCTCAGCGGCAGCACTGCCTGTCTGACTTCAAAGCCCAACTCCATCCAGAGCATTGCAGGGGCAGGGTCCAGGAACCAAAGGGCAGTCACCATGTGCTCACACCAGGGTCAGGACACCTGTCCTTACAGCTGCCCCCTGGAATCTGCTGCATCGAGCTCTAACTCACTGCAGAAACCAGGCTAAGGAAGCTAAAACCAAATTGCCGACTCTGGGAAGGGAATAATTGAGGTTCATACTCATGAACTGATAACCCATCTCTCCTTCATTCATTTACTCGGTGAATATTGATGGAGCACCTACTGGGTGCCATACATTTTCTAGCACGTAGGTTACAGCCAAGAATGAAACCAGACCTGATATTTTAGAAGAACGGCAGGTTTGTCCAAGCAGAGAAAGAACATGGGCTTCAGTCTAACTTTGAAATCTGAGCTAGCAACTTCTCTGAACGTTTGTTTTCTTGTCTGTAAAATGGGACAAGGACAGTCTTCCTGGGGTGTGTACGTGTGTGTGGTAAGAGAGGAGATGCAAGTGGGTAGTAGTTCTCACTCTTACCTGGCATGACAAGTTCTTCTCTTGCCCTGGTGTTGATACATTTCTGTCCTGTGAACTTGGACACACCCCTGAACCTCTCAGAGCCCAATAATAGACTGGGATTTGGACCCCAGAGCTGCTAGGTCCAAGCCTGTGCTTGGACCTACTCTACCACTCTGTCCTCTGCCCAGCTCTGGTCTCCTAGCCCAATCTTGCTACTTGGTGGTATATGTTCCACTCAAGTCAAAGCCCCAAGCACCTGGAGACACATTCAGGAAAGCCCACGAGAGGAAGCATGAATGTCAAGGGCATATCATTCAGGACACCTCGGGTCACATCACTTCCTTCCCCTTGAGCTTAAGAAACAACCATATGTTATCCACATATTTAACTGCCCCAGAATAGTCCAAGGGTGCCCAAGCTCACTGATTACTACACATAAATCAGATTCAAGATCCATAATTAAAAAGGAAATGTGCAATTGGATTCCTGGCCCACAGAGGGGTTTGCTCCCACCCCATGCCACCTTTACCCCTGGATGCACTCTCCTTGAAGGCCAACATATGGTACCTCATAGGCCAACATGTTCCATCACAGAGTCATGTACCTTTAAAGCCAGAAGGTTCCTGGGCAATCCATAGTCCAGGATTGCAAACTGGAGGACCAGGGCAGGATCCAGCCCCCTACCGCAGCCCAGTGGGTCCTGATGGCCACAGAGAAGTAACCCTCTCCAGTCCCACATGTCCACCATTCTTAATTATGTCATCCTGGAAGCAGTATTCTGAGGTTTGTGAGGGCACTGGGGTTTGCTGCCCCTGATCTGGTCCACCTCTTCATTTTGCAGGAGGTGGTGGGGGATGGGATGGGTGCATGACAAACCCAGAGAGGGGAATAAATGTGCCTGAGTTCACATGGCCAATGAGGGGCAATGTGGAGGCCACATCCACTAAGGGGCCCCATCAGCCTCTGGGGGAAGCATGTGCCAGGCAAACATTAGTGCACGACACAAAGAGCAAGGGGTAAACTCAGTTGGAATCCCCCTGGACAGAAGGGGGGTCATCTTGAGAAGGTTGAGCCAACTTTCAGTGAAGTTCTCTGTGTTGAGACTCCACGCTGCACCCATAGGTCTGTTCGTTAATAATTACCTAATCTGGGAGGTGGTAGGTGGTGCTGGTGGTGCTGAAAGCCTCTGCCAACCTTCGTTGGCTTGATAAGCCCAGACCCTGTTCCTGGGCTTCCTCTAGCACTCAGACAGCTGCCCGGGGGCCATACCAGGACTGACCGTGAGTAACTCTCTGAGGGCCACGATTGAGACTCAGAAGGGAGGGTGATCAATCATCCTAGTTTTCCTAGGACTGGGAGATCTGGGACATAAGACTTGTAGTGCTAAGACTAGGAAAGACCTAGAGGTGACACATCCTATGGTGGAAAGACCCCTACAGATGATTGCACCAGCCTTCATGTTGCACCAGTGAGCAAACCGGCACCCAGGCCCAGAAGCAGCCTCCTGCAAGGCCACATATGACTTAAGACCCAGGTGTTTTGGAGAATGTCAGATAGAGAATTCTGGGTAACTCACTGCAAAGCCAGAGATAAGTACGCATGTGACGGTTAGGGCAGGAGAAGGTATTATAGCTTGGTAGGAAGCCATGCTATGGGGACAGGTGTTAAGCAGGTGAGTAGAGTGGTTATTCCCATTCCTGGGTGGAAAATAATATAGAAAGACCAGGTAGGAAGCTACAGTGGTCTAAGACAGGGCTCAGCAAATGGTGCCCTATGGGTGAAATCTAGGCCACGGCCTATTTTTGCCTTGCCCCTGAGCTAAGAATGCAAGATATAACAAAATATAAAATATACATATAAATACAAAATTTGTAAATGGTTGAAAAAAATCAAAGGGAGGACAATATTTTGTGACCCACGCAAAGTATATAAAATTCCCATTTTATTGTCCATAAATGAAGTTTCACCAGAACACAGCCACACACAAGCCTGCCTCGTGGGTAGCTGCTTTCCAGCCAACACAGCCAAGTTCGGCAGCTGCAACATGACTATGGCCTGCAGAGCCAAAGACATTGACTCTCTGGCCCTTTGCAGGAAAAGTTTTCTGACCCCTGGTCTGGGTGAATGAGGCTGGAGGCCTGAGTGAAGGTCATAGCAGTGGACAGGCTGGGGGGTTGGGGGAAGAGCCTGTCAGACATGCACAATGATTGAATGGAGTCGGGGATGGAAGGCCAAACACAGACTAGAGATGACAACTGGGTTTGGGGCTGAGAACAAGATAGTAATGGTAGGTCCATTTGATGCAGCTGCACAGATTTGATGGAGAAAAATCGAGCACCCTGTTTGGGGCGGATTAAGTTTACTAGGAAAAGAGATCAATCCTTTTCCTGGGACTTCGGGCAGGTTAGCTTTTGAACATTGATGATCTTACCTGTACGGAGCAATGGTGAGAGTTCCACTGATCTCTACCTAGGAAAGAGGGGCAGGCAAAATGGCATTAAAGTGATTATGTCGACTGTAAAGCACACCTTGGATGTTGCTGCTGTAGATGCTAACATACCCTTTGGTGATTCGCACCCTTGCTGCAGTGGGTCACCGGACCGAGGGAATAAATGTGAATGGTAAAAGGAGCTCCAGGCTGAGTCTGGAGACTGTGTTCTAGCTCACTTACCAGTTAGGTGACCCAATTAAGTCATTTCTGGAGTCTCTGAGACCAGAATGGAGGCCAGTGCCTTGCAGAGCTCAGAGGGATGAGAAATGCAGGGAGGTGTGTGCACAGGAAGTGTGCTTGGTTCATCTAAAGCACCGCCATGGAATATCATCTTCATCATACGCTGGGAAGGTGCTGGATTGTTTGCTAGCCTGCCACAGGTCCATCTGCAAGAGTTCACAGTGTCACTTATCACCCTGGGTCCCTGCCCTTGCCCAACTTCTTAGAACAACTGGATGTTCTACTGAGGAATTGCCTGGGCACTCTTTTTCCTCCTATAGCCCTGAGAGCGCAGAAGATGGATCTTGCAGACAGCCTGCTCCTCCTTCTGGCTGGACTGCTATTCCTACCTCATGGTCAGCTGCATCCTGAGCGCTACAGCCTCCATCAGGAGCCTCCAAGCACAGGTGAGGGCTCCCCTAGCCTCAAGATTGCCCCAGGCAATACAGCTTTCGCTCTCCACTTCTACCACCTGATGGCTTCCCAAAGTCCTGGGAGCAACATCTTCTTTTCCCCATTGAGCATTTCGGCCTCCTACGCCATGCTGTCCCTGGGGGCCCGCTCACACAGCAAGACCCAGATCCTTGAGGGTCTGGGCTTCAACCTCACAGAGGTGTCCGAGTCAGACATCCACCGGGGCTTCCAGCACCTCTTGCACACTCTCCACCTTCCGGACGACAGGCTGGAGATGCACATGGGCAGCACCCTATTCCTGAGCCAGGACCTGCTGATCCTTCCGGAATTTCTTAATGACAGTGTGGCCTTCTATGACTCCAAACTCTTCCTCACCAACTTCCATGATCCTGTGGGCACCACCCAGCTTATCAATGACCACATCAAGGAGGAAACTCAAGGGAAGATTGTGGATTTGGTGAGCAAACTGAACACGGACATTGCAATGGTGCTGGTGAATTACATTTACTTCAAAGGTAAGAGTAGGTTCACTACTGGATCCTGTATCTTCCCTCTCCCCCTAATTTAAGGATAGATTAAATATTTTAAAAAGAGAAAGTAGATGGATGGGGTCAGATAGGGTCAAGCAACCCTTAGAAGATTCATGTGAAAGCATCAGATATCTAAGATTGTGTAGTATTGAGAAAATTTAGAAATATTTACTTATTTGTTTTCTTCATGGTAGTAATGTATGAAATGCACAAGGTGAACCGCTGGATTCATATCAAAGGTCTGCCACTTACCCCGGTGTAAACAGAGCAGGTTGTTTGCTTAAAGTAAAGATAATAAGAGTCCCTCCTTCAAAGCTTTGTTTTGAGAATCAAATTATGTCACATTTTTATATACTCTTTAAGAGAGGGCCTAAAGAGATAGGCAAACCACCAACCCCAGCCACATCTGATGGACCACTTGTTTCTGTCAATAAAGTTTTATTGGCATACAGCCATGCCCACTCATTTATGTATTTTCTCAGGCTGCTTTCACACAGCCACAGAGATAAGCAGTTTCTACAGAGCCTAAAATATTTGTTTTCTGGACCTTTGCAAAAGAACCTTGTGGAGACTTGACAGTTATGTATATTCAACAAATAGAATAATCATAATTAATCTAATAATAACAATGCTCATTTTGAAGACACCTAAAAACACATAAAGGTATAAAAGAGAAATAGAAATTACCCATAATCTTACTACCCTTAGGTAACCAGTGTTAACATTTCACCTAACTCATTCCAGTCTTCCATTCACACACACATATTAACAGTTGAAATCACAGTGTGGGGACAGATTCGTACAGTGTGCATCATCAGTGTTCCATCAGAGGAACAAAGCCACCATTAATGTTAAGGGAAAGGGGATTGCTATAGGAATTGGACCTTGCACAGTCGTGGGGAAGTGAAGGTCTGGAGGAAGTGGAGTTGGAGGAACGGAGTGAAGTCCTTGGCACAGGTGGAAGTTTGGAGTTTATCAGGGATCTAAATGCCAGGGACATCCAGCCACTACAGTGGGTTCATGTATGGGCAGCTTGTGGAGAGGTCCATGCTGGGCACCTGGTAGTGACTTGGGGACACTGGAGGGCTAATGTTGGACAATGAACTTGGAGGATGGCATGGAAAACTTGAGCACACAGAGCTCTGCTAGATCTGTTCATCATCCCATCTTCCTAGGAAGACCTTTAGAGTGTGGTGGTTGCTTCACATCTACCTCCTGATCTCACACTTGTAACCACCTTGAACCCAGAATCTACAGGGAACAGATTCTGGGAAACAGTCCCAGACTAAAATCCAGCCTAATCGGTCATTGCTTGTATTTTACACATGGAATATTTTATGCATCACTGAAAACGTTTTTAAAAACCTTTTTAATTCTTCAGTAACCATAAACTTATAGAAGTTGCAAAAGCAATACAGGGAGATCCCATGCACCTTTCATCCAGGTTACCCTAAATAATATCTTACACAACTGTCATACTAAAGCAAAACCAGGAAATTGACATTGGTGCAATCTACAGACTATTCAGATTTTCCAGGTTTTGCATTCATTTGTGTGTGTGTGTGTGTGTGTGTGTGTGTAGGTGTAGTTTAATGCTATTGAAAACTGTGTGTGTTGTTTTATGCCACTGAAAACTTTATTTAGATCTTGCTTTAATGGTTTCACACTATTCTATAGATGTCAATCTTTTCAAAATATAATTTATAGTATATTTATGGTATATAGTATATATAATATATAGTATATATAGTATATTGATGTATAGTATATTCCATCAACCTACCCAAAGCTTTGACCATAAATAATGCAGGATTTAAGTGTTCTCTTCCTGAAAGAGACCTAGCTCCAACTGGGTTAGTGTTATTGGCCTGAGAATGAGAGGTTCTCCAGAAATAGAATGAAGATAGAGACATCCTTCCCTCTGACACATCTTCCCAACACCTTAGAGACATAAACGTAGCCCCAGGCCTCACTGTAAGTCACATGGTGAGAGAGTGGGAAAATTGTGGCTTACCTTCAAAACTGAAAACTACCTAGCAAAGATGCACAGGATTTCTGTAGATAAGATTCTCTTGAGAGATATTAAAGTAGACTTAAATTTTTTTAAATACAGATATACTATGTTCATGAAAAGGAATAGTTAATGTCTAAAGATGTTGATTATCTCCTCAATTAGTCTAAATATTTAATGCAATCCCAATCAAAATCCTAACAGGTTTATTTTTTCTTTTTGGTGGCGGTTAACAAGCTGATTCTAAAATGTGTATGGTGGTGCAAAAGGCCAAGAATAGTTAAGATGGGAAAACTTGACTGCCAGAGGGTGAGACTTATCATAAATCCATATTAATTTAGGCTATGTAGTATAAATGGGCCAATGGGACAGAATAATGAGGCCAGAATAGACCTTAGAAATGCCCACATGGATAGATACATAGACATTTGATATTTGTCAAAGCTGACATTCCCCCTCACTGCCATGATAGAGCACTAGGGAAAGAGTGGATTTTTTTAAAAAATGGTGCTGGTGCAACTAGATACCCACAAGGGGGAACAAAATGGGTTTGGACCCCTCCATTCAACGAGTAATAAGTATTTATTCTAGGTGGACTAGAGTCCTTTTTGCAAAAGAGAAAACTAAATCTTCTAGAATATAATACAGGAGACCATCTTCAAGACCTTGAAGGGAAAGCTTTCCTAAACAAGACACAAAAGACCTAACCACAGAGGAAAAGACTAATATGTTCACTGCATTAAAGTTAATAATTTCAATCACCAAAACACTATTAATAGAGTGAAAATGCAAGTCAGAGAGAAAGACAAGGGATTTGCAACTCATGCAACCAATAGACAATTAGCGTTCAGTTCAGAAAGAACTGCAAATCACTAAGAATCAACCCTACACAAATCAAGAGAAAAACATGAAGTGGTGTTGATGTAAGAAAAAAAAAAAGGACACTTAGTTGGTCAATAAACATACAAAAGATTGCTCAACCTTATTTTTAACCAAGAAAGTACACTACAAAGCCATAATGTGCTACCACTACATAAACATCAGGTTGGCAAAAAGAATTTAAGTGCAGCAATGTAGATGAAATGGTGAAGACATGGGGTGGCTCAGTCAGTTAAATGTCTGACTCTCGGTTTCGCTAAAGTCATGATCTCAGGGTTGTAAGATCAAGTCTGGTATTGTGCTCCAAGCTCAGTACAGAGTCTGCTTGAGATTCTCTCTCCCTCTCCCTCCCCCTCTGTCCATCCTAATCTCATGCTTTCTCTCTCTCTCTTAAATAAATAAGAGCTATGTAAATA
Source organism: Canis aureus (assembly GCF_053574225.1). Taxonomy (NCBI): domain Eukaryota; kingdom Metazoa; phylum Chordata; class Mammalia; order Carnivora; family Canidae; genus Canis; species Canis aureus. Next base: position 66,905,069 of record NC_135619.1, read on the forward strand.
ATGGTGAAGACATGAAACAACCTTGCTTATACTGTTTTGTATCTCACATTTTAGAATCTTAAATGAGCCCTGAGAGATCCGTTTCTCAGGCAGGTCAGGTTTTGAAGGATCTAAATGGTACACCATGATGGAATAGTAAGGTGGGAGTCTCCAAGACTGTGGGAGAGGCATTCCCTAGCTGAAGGCTTAGCTTGTTGGTCCCCAGGTGCCCTGTGCCTTCTTTCCTTCTTCCTTTCAGCTCTGTGGGAAAAACCATTCCAACCCTCGATGACCACTACCCAAGACTTCCACGTTGATGAGAATACCGTAGTCCAGGTGCCTATGATGCTGCAGGACACAGCGCACCACTGGTATCTCAATGACAGATACTTACCCTGCTCAGTGCTGCGGATGGATTACAAAGGAAACATGACAGCCTTTTTTATCCTTCCTAACCGAGGGAAAATGAAGCAAGTGGAGGAGGCCTTGACCCCAGAGATGCTAACAAGATGGAACCGCTTACTTCAGAAGAGGTAATCAATGTGCCTGGTGGTGCTGAATCTGCAGCACTGCCCTTCCTGTGGACCCTCCTAATGAAAGCCAGTGTCCAGAATGGGGGTAATTGCCAAATTATGAAAAAAATTCTTATTTGCTCTCAGACTTTCCATGGGTTCCCTTAGACAATGAACTTTCCTGTTACATCTGAAATATGATTTTGCCCCTATTGGTGAGAAGAGAACCAGACTAGGTGTTAAGAGTCCTGGTTCTAGATGTAGCCCTTATACTGCACAAGACTTGTGTGAAGTGACATCGGCTCTTCAAGGATCTGCTCCTGTGCAGTGAGTGCATAGACCTCGGGTCAAGGTGCTTAGTATAGAGGGACTTAAGAAAACTCCACCCATTCATCCAAGGAAGTAGCAGGAAGTTTCCTGTCACCTTGGGGCTATGAATGGGGGAAGTTTCCAACCACAGATAAGAGCCTCAGCCTAGGGCCACATGTGGATGGAAAATTCACACGGCTCACGTGGTAGAGGAATTCTAGCCAAAGAAATCATCTTTGGTCCCGAATAAGTGAAAATCGCAGGACCCCAACAGAGATGAAGGCAAAACTGTCACACTTGTATTTCCCTGGGCACCTGACACATTCACAGAAAGCAGCCTCTGTTGAAAATGTGCTCCCAAGGGAGGAGCTCCTGCAGATAGCAGGCCGGGGTCGAGGGAGTGGGGGTCCTGACTCTAAGTCTCTGGGAGCATTGAAGCACAGTCAGTTGGAGTGAGTGGGGCCAGCTAGAGAATGCAGTCAAGAGGACCACAGTGCACTGGGGTCCCTTGCTTGTCCCTGGGTCCAGTGTTTTAACCCCATGCCTCCTTTAGACATTTTTATAGGAAGCTCGAGCTGCATTTCCCCAAGTTCTCCATTTCTGGCTCCTATCAACTGAATGAGATTTTGCCCAAGATGGGCTTCGTGGACCTGTTCTCAAGGCAGGTTGACTTGTCTGGCATCACCAAAGAGAAAAAACTGCAGTTGTCCAAGGTAAGTCATCCGTGGTCATCCATGCCTGAAGGCTCAGTGGGGAACTTCTGCCGTAGGAGAGCTGCCGGGTGATATGTGTTCTCTCTGCCACCACATGAAATCTCAGAGCCTGGATTTCATTCAATCATCCACAGGCATGGGCATCCATGAACCAACCCCCTGTTTGCTGGCTTAGTTCTTAGCACTGGCAAAATGGTATCCACCCAGACCCTGTCCTCAGGGAGCTCTCACAGCCAAGTGGGCTTCATAGATCACAATGGACAGTGACAAATGCATTGATAGAAATAGAGGGAGGATACAGACCAGGCTGGACTGAGAGTGTGTATATCAGAGATCTCTTTGACAAGAGAAAGAGATCTATGACTTCAGTTAAGAAAACAAAAGTGTACTCCAGGATAGAGCCTTGAGTTATAGAGTTGAATTCCAAGTCTTTCCCTTATGGCATCAAAGGGCTAGTGAGTGTCTAGATTTATTTTCCTCATCTGTAAAACGGCCATAATATATCAACCTTATAGGATGGCTATGAAGATTTAAAAAGAGCCCTAAGCACATAGAAAGTGTTCAGTTGCAGATAGAAATAACTATTCCTATAAATAAGAGGTCATCTAGCTCACAGATCCACCCAGTGTAGACATTATTGCTGGGAGATTCCCAACAAGTGGCTTGGCAAGCGGTGACCCGTAGTGATGATTTCCAACTACCTCTGGTTCTCCCAGCCTTCCCTAAGTCCTGATTCCTGTTCTCTTGAGATAACACTTATGATTTCCTTCCCAGAGTTTCCACAAAGCCATTCTTGAGGTGGATGAAGTTGGTACCCAGGCAGCAGCAGCCACTGGCATCTTTACCACCTTTCTGTCTGCCTGGCACAATCACAGAGTCCTTTGGTTCAACCGGCCCTTCTTTGTGGTGATCTTTTCCACCAACACCCAGAGCATCCTCTTCCTGGGAAAGGTTGTCAACCCCACAAAACCATAGCCCTCCCAGGGCTGGCTCTTCTGTTATAAGCAGGAGGACGTGGCCTAGAGGACTCCATGGGAGCAGCAACATGTTTGGAGAGGGGGATACAGAAGATCCTGAGAGTCCAGGGCAGAAGCTGTTGGCGAGAGAGAGGGATGTGGGTGGTAGGAGCTGCTCATGGACTGGACACCCAGATCCTCAGGACAGTGCAATCTCAGGCAGATCATCTCACCACTTTGAGCACCACCCCAGGAAGTGGGAGAAATGCCACCAGCTGGTTGAAGGGATTAAACACAATGATGGTTATGAGGAGCCTGGTTTGGTGCCTTGTACATAGTAGGTTCTCAATAAATGCATCCTTATTCTCCATCTCTTTGGAGTTCATTCTGTGCTGCCCTGGCATAGCTGGTCCCAGACATTAAGGGTGAGATGCTCCAAGTTCCAGTGGGTTGGCAAAGGTGTATATGGAATGGAGAAGCAATGTGGGCAGCCTGCTCTCCCCGGCAGGGTGGATGCCTTGTTTCAGAGTGGGAGCTCCAAAGGCCTTGGTGGGAAGAGCACGAGTCAAGGCGGCCACCACAAAGACCTACCGAAGAAGGCCCAGTAAGGCAGGCGGCTCTCCCCGGGTGGTGCAGGCACTTCCCCCATCTTTGGCCATAGAGATGTGGCCAGTCCCCTGGATCAGGGGCATGGTCACACATGCACTGCAGAAGAAGGAAGAGCCTGAGATTGGAGTCTGGAGCTTGTGTTTACATCCTGCTCTTCCACTGATGTGCTCCAGGGCCTCAGGCCAATCCCCTTCCTTCTTGGGCCTGCTTCCTCACCCGGCTAATCGGGCTGTCCCAGGTGGTCCAGCTCAGATGTCTGTAGCATGTGGGGTTAATTCTCTCAGAGTCTTAGAGAAGAAACCTTGATCCCTCCTGTAGGGGTAAGCCAATGGAACCTGGCTGTGTTTGTTTCTGAACCTCAGGAACATGTGGCAAATGCATCTCCCTAGGCAGGGCCCTGGGTCATGTTCTTGTCACCTAGCATGTCAGACGCAGGAGGTCCTGAGGTCACAGACCCAGATTTCCACTGGTGATTGTAGAGACAGGCTGTGGGTCACCTCCAGCGCTGAGATGACTGAGCAAGAGTCACAATGATCCAGGCTTTGTGTGATGTGGTTCCTGGCCCACATAATGTCACAGGTACAGGAACAGGCTCATTGTGGGAAACCAGGAAACCAATACGCAGAGCAAGAATCAGATGACCTGTTTATGGCGGTAGGAAAAGCCATTGTCTCACAGGAAGTGAGACAGGGTAGGAAGGGAAGATTTGGAGGTTCTCTCCCCTGGCCTCTAAAATGGAGCCCTGAGCTGGACAGGACAGCCTTGGGACAAGTGCCAGCCCAGAAAAGGAGGGTGCTGAGCAGGACCTTCTGGTGCTCATCATACCAGCCCCGAGCTACACGGACAAGGCCCTGGAAAGGCTGCAGGACCCCGTGTCCTGGCATGCTCAGAGGAATGCAGACCCTCCTCCTTCCCCAACCCTTGGTTTCATTGGCTGAAAAGCAACTACATTACTGAAAATATGAGTCCACTCCCCCCCTGCATCCGTTGGGAAGTTGAATTCTGTTTTTTAATAGCCAGGCAGGAGATAAAGTCTGGCTCAGGCTGACACTGGCAACTCTGCCCTTACAGAGGCAGCTGGGTGGGTGGGTTCAAGCCCTTCAGGAGAAAGAGGCCAAGGCCTGGGGTGACTGTGCCCGGTGCTGCCTGGGTGGTGTGGGAACATGAAGCCCTGGTATGATGCAGAGAAAGAAAGGGGAGGAGTCACCCTCAGTTCAGCCTTGAGCTTGGTGCCTCCGTATTCCGATGAAGCCCATCCGTCCCCAGCTCAGAAGCCCTCAGTGGCACCCTATTGCCTGTAAGATAACGCCCATAGTCCTCCACCTGCAGCTCTGCCTCTCCTGCCTCTGTGCCTCCTCCCACACTCGTGTGTCCAGTGACTTCAGCTGCGGAAACTTGCTGTTTTCCAGGTTGTCCGTAGCCTCCACTCCGGGCCTCTGCTCCTGCACCCCCATTGCCCTGAGAGCCCCCTTCCCCATCTCTGAGCATCTGCCAGGATCTCCTGCCTCATGCCCTCCCCAAGGCAGACGGCCATCCTCCCATCAGACGTGCTTGGCTGACACTAATCGCTGATCCCCCGGCCCTGATTAGACAGATGATCTCAAAGTCAGGGCTCTGTTCACACTGCATCCCCTTCACTCACCCCAGATCCTGGCCCTGGAGTTGACCGTATGGTCTGGTGTGTGGCTGAGGCTTAAATGATATTTGGTGAATGAATGAATGAATGAATGAATGAATGAAAGAAAAAGGCTGTGCCCTGAACAAGGTCCCTGAGCTGTTTGTTCCGCACCACCCCCCGACACATCCCTGGAATTGATTGGGTAAATATTTATGCCAGCTCCTCAGATTTCTAAATGCCCTTTTGGAACATTAAACACATAAATAAATAAAAAGACTCCATGCAGGCACTGCCCCCAAGAGTGGTGCCTGGGCTCCTCCTCTTCTCCTTTGCTGCTCTCCTATGGTGTCCCTTACCTGTGTGGCACTAGTTACGCCATTTGGGAGCAATGGGAGTACCATGAGCACCAGTGGCATACTCTGGGGACCCCAGAATGCCGGTGGAATGATGAGCTTGCATGGCTCTCATACGTGGGTGCGTAGAGATGCCTCGTGGGCTCTTTCGGTTATTTGTTCTGTCATTCAACAAATAATTACTCGGTGGGGATGAGCGCCTGGCGGGAAACCAGGGGATTCCCCCACCCCCCACCCCCCCCCCCGCCAGTGGAGGCACTTGAAATCTGGATGGAAACAAAGAGGAGTGCAGCCCCAGCTTCCCCACGAACCCTGTGCTGGGGGGCAGGCTCTTCACCCCTCTGGATCTCAGGTTCCACTCCCCACCCCATAAGTGGGCAGAGAGCCCCACAACAGCTGCTGCAGCAGAAAGGGGAGGGTGAACATGGGATCTCCTGAAGCTATAGACCTGGGAGCCCCTGGTTCTGACTCAGTGTGGCAGGTGAGGGGCAGGAAGGAGCCCTCTCCATCCCTGGCTGCCTGGGAAGGTCAGGGGCCCTTCTCTGACAAGTGGCAGATCTAAGGCCAGTGGTCCCATGCTCCCATGCTCCCATGCTCTGAGCACCTGCAGGGAGCAAGCTTGGGTGACACGTGTTTCTAGGAGTTGTCAAGAGGCCATGCATAGAACTAGACTTTGGAGCCAGAATGCCTGGGTTCGAATCCAGCCGCCACCAATTACTGAGTGTATTAGCTTGTTGGGGCCATCAGAACAAAGCACCACAAACTGAAATGTATTGTCCCAGAGTTCTGGAGGCTGGAAATCCAAGGTCAAGGTGTTGGCAGGGTGGTTCTTTCTGAGGGCTGTGGGGCGGAGAATCTGTTCTGGAACCCCTCTGGGCCTCTGATGGTTTACTGTCAATCTGTGGCATCCCCAGTGTGTGTCTGTATCCAAATTTCCCCTTTTTATGAGGACACTGGTCAGAGGGGCTTAAGGGTCCCCTCTACAGCCGAATGATTTCACCTGAATTAATTCTCTCAGCATTGACCCTCTATATTCAAATCAGCTCAACTTCTAAGGTGGTGGTGGTGGGGACACAGTTCAGCCCATAATAGCATGGGACATGGGCTGTTCTGGGCCTCAGTTTCCTCATCTGTAAAATGGAGATGATACTACACAGCACTAGATTTTGAGCACTGGATGAGTCATTATATGTAAAGCACAACTCTTTGGTGCCCCACAAATGTGAACTAGTCCCTTGCTTCATCTTTTGTCACAACTCTGTCCTCTAGAGCAAGTCACAACTTCATACGCCTGCCAGGGCTGGCAGGTCACCTGAACGGTGAAGTGGGCTTACAATGTGTCAGGGGCCAGGCAGGTGAGTCAGTAAAACCCCCAATTCATTAAAATCACTTCTGTCCAGCATCGCAGCACTCGGTGGGCTGAGCAGAACGCCCCTCTGCCCAGGGCGAAGCTCATCTGTTGGGGTTGGGTCACTCTTGGTGATAACGGAAAAATAAATCTATCGGGGCTCCTGGGTGGCTCAGTGGTTGAGCACCTGCCTTTGGCTCAGGTTGTGAATCCAGGGCCCTGGGATCGAGTCCCACATCAGGCTCCCTGTAGGGAGCTTCCTTCTCACTCTGCCTATGTCTCTGCCTCTCTCTGTGTTTCTCATGAATAAATAAATAAAATCTTTTCTAAAAAAAGTCTATCATTACCTATAGAGTCCTTTAAATTCCCATATTCTGGCCGCTGGCCCATCCTACCCACTCCCGAGGCTGTTACAAACTTCAGGGTGTCCCCCCAAAATTCACATGTTGAAGTCCTAACCCCTAATGGGATTATATTTGGAGATGGAGACTTTCGGGAAGATAATTAAAGTCAGAGGAGTCATAAGGGCTGGGCCTTAATCCCACAGGGATGGTGTCCTCATCCTCATAAGAAGAGGAAGAGACACCAGACCTGCCTCTCTCTGTCTCTCTTTATGGGCCAAGAGATCATATGAGCGCGCAGTGAGAAGGTGCCATTTACGAGCCAGGAAGAGAGATCTCCCCAGAAACCACATCTGAGGTCACCTTGATCTTGGACTTCAAGCCTCCAGAAATGCGAAAAGATAAATCTTTGCTGTTAGGTCCCCCAGTCAGTCTATGGCGTTTTGTTCTGGCGGCCCTAGCAGGCCGATACGGGGGGCATCGCGCCCCGAGACCCCCACCGCCCTGCCGAAATCCCTCTCTTCGGACCTTAACCCAGTCTCTGCCTCCTTCCTTTGGGGCACCTTCGGGGCAGCCGGGGCAGGGAGTAAGGGGCTGCCACAGACTTTCCCCCAATTCTCAAGCTATGCCTTACAGCACAGTCTTGGAAAGTAGTCCATGTGATGTCTCCAGGAACAGCCCACAGCTGGAGAAGTCCTACTTCCCTTGGTTAATCCCATCTTTCCCAAATACTTCCATGCGGAGCCCATTCTGGGGTATTGTACACGTTACCTGTTCTTGCTGTAACTAATTCATGCCAACGTAGTGGCTTGGAACAGCACAAACTTATTCTCCTACACTTTGGGGTCCAAAGTCCAAACTAAGTCTCACTGGGCCGACACGGAGAAGTTAGCAGGGCTTTCTCCTCCTGGAGTTCCTTGGCCATCGAACATCCTTGGATCCCCACATGGCAAGGTCTTCTGCTTCCCTGGTCATGTTGCCTTCTTCTGAGCCTGATTCCTCACTGCCTTCACTTGTAAGGGGCCCTATAATGAGGTTTAGGACCCACCTGGATAATCTGTGCTAGTCTTCTGCATTTCAAGATCCTTCACTTTGGAACGTCTGGGTGGCTCAGTGGTCGAGCATCTGCCTTCGGCTCAGGTCGTGATCCCAGGGTGCTGGGATCGAGTCCTGCATCGGGCTCCCCGCAGGGAGTCTGCTTCTCCCCCTTTGCCTGTGTCTCTGCCTCTCTCCCTCTGTCTCTCAGGAATAAATAAAATCTTTTAAAACAAAAATTCTTCACTTAGTCACATCTGCAGAGTCCCTTTTGTCATATAAGGGAAGATCCACAGATCCTGGGTATTAGGATGTGGCTATCTTTGGGGGACATGTTATCCACCCCAGCACAGGCATGTAATACGATTTCCACCCTACAGAACACAGTTTAGGAATCTCTAGGTTCTTTAAAGGACTCTTGCTATGTCACATGGGACAATGGACGGAAGAGACCTAGCTTTCCCCTTGCTAACGCTCCCCCTTATTAGCTGTGTGCCTTTGGGCTGATTACCTAACCTCTCTCTGCTTCTGTCTTCTCACTGATCCGATGGAGATACTAGTACCCACCTTCCAGCACATCTGGGAGGCAGCGAGCACAAAGTAAGTGCTCAATGCCCGGTAGTGATGGTGTTAACCTGTGGACTGAGGTGGGCCTCAGTCTCCTCCTGGTCTCAGAGGCAGTAGAGGGACCCTGTTTGCTGAACACCAAGATCGCTTCCCCTGGGCAACGTCTGGCCCCCTGTCTCCTCTGCCAATTCCCCACCCCAGCTCACCCACATCACCCCTGGGTCTTGGCCACACGCAGGACACCTGACACCAGGGCCTGGGGACCTTGGGAATGAAGCAAGGGTTGAGCCAGCACCCTGCACCAGTATCTTGGAAATGCTCTTGAAATGGCGGGGCTGAGTTCCAGAGCCCCAAGGTCAAGGTCAAAAAGGGCAGTTCAGCTCCAGCTGAGCCTACTGAAAACCCAGATACAGTCCTTTCCTAAGGAAAAAGCCTTGACCTTGAAGTTGGTGACCTGGGCACCAGGCACCATTCTGTCCCTAATTTGATGTCCCGCTCATCTTTCTGAGCCTCAATTCAGTTATTTGCACAGCAAGGGGACTGGATCCAATGGTCCCTGCATCCAGCCATGGTGACAGTCCCTCTGACTTCCTCTAGACTCTCACCATTGAAGGAATCCTGTAAGCTCTGCCTGGGAATCCGGTAGTGTTGGGGGGTGTGGAGACCTCGGGCTCGCACGATCCTGCCCCAGATGTAGAGCCAAGTGGCTGTGGGAGCAGAGGAATCAGCCTGGAGAAAGGAAGGCTTGCCAGAGGGTGTCCCTTTCTCTGTGTCTGGAATGCCAGCAGCAGGTGGCCTCCCTGGGGACCCCGTGCTGTGGAGGCCAACGGGGGTCTGTGTAGGACTGGTGAGTGGGTGGCCCCAGGTCAGAGCTCAGGTGGCTGTGCCTGCAGCCTACCCGTTGGCAAGAAGCCCTCCAGGACAGGACGGGGCAGGGCCAAGGGGGCGGGGGCGGAGTCAGGGCTCTGCCCAGGTCAGTGACAAATGCTCCTTCCAACAGCTTCTGGTTTTCGCTGAGCGTGAGGGACTGGGACCTCCACTGTGTACACGCTTGACTGTGAGACAGAGTAAGTACAGGCATTGAAGACGGACAGGGGGCCCACGGGCTTGAGGGCATGGGGCTTGATAGGATACTGGGGTTCTGGGATTTGAGAGGCTTCGAAGCTTTGGGGCAGCACCAGAGTGAACAGGAAAACTTCCCGCGGGGGTGGGGAGAGAGCCAGGGCCTCAGAGGCCGCAGAGTCCACCCTCTGCCCCAGAACTGTGAACTTGGGCACACACTACATCTGGCAGCACCTTGGTGTCCTTTTAGGTAAGATGTGAATTATTACACCTTCCCCACAGTGGCTGTGAAGATTCGGTATGTGGTAGCTCTCGCCCAGGAGGGATTTTGATCCCTGCGGCACATCTGGCAACATCTGGAGACATTTGTAGTGGGCACAGCTGGGGACAGAGTTGCACTGGCGTCTAGTGGGTAGAGGCCAGGGATGCCCCTAAATCGCTGACAAGGCACAGGAGAGCCCCCATGACAAAGAACAGCTCCGAGGTGGAGAAACCCCGAGACAAGGTAGAGGGGACAGAGTCTGGTCCACAGGCGGTGCTCCTCTGTCTGGCTTTCGGCACCTGCCATCTCGGACCTTTAGAAATCAGGAGAAACGACGGAACAGCTCTGTTTCCCTGAGTCAGGGCGGCCCCGGCTGGAGCTGCCACCTACAGGGGTCTCAGGGGCTGCTTGAGCTCCGGATGCTGTGTGGCGATTTGTTAAATAGGCGAAACTTGGACATAAAATAAGTATACTTTTCGGTTTTTCTAAGGAGAGGGGCAGTTGCTGCCCAGCGTCCTTGGTCACGGATCAAGAAGCATGAAGGATAAGGCGGTGGGCAGAGGGGGCCGGGAGGCGATGGGTTCGTTTGTGCTGGTGGTAGTTTCACGGGTGTACATGGCCCAGGGCTTTTTGTATGTCACTCGTATCTCAAGAAATGAGTTTTTAGGAAGGAAAAGGGAAATGGAAGCCGAATAGCAGAGGAGAGTTGTTCCAAGCCACCTGGCAAGTTAGCCCTGGGTGCAGGAGGGCTCCGCATCCAGCACAGGTTCTAAAGCCTCTGAGCCATAGAGAAGGACTTCATTCATTCATTCATTCATTCATTCATTCTTCCAAAAAGGGGTCTGAGCACCAGCCCTTGGCTGCAAACCTCACAGCAAGAGCCTTTTCGGTTGCTTTTCGGTTGCTCTCTGCTAGGAGCTCGTGCTCTAGTTGGGAACAGAGGCCGGGAGGCAGGAAGGCACCTGCAAATGCACGTGGGACCCGGGCTTCCATCACTGTGGGGGCTCAGGGGCCATCCTAGAGAATAACAATGCACGGGGAGGGGCCGGGCAGGGGCAAGGCATGACAACAGCGAGGAGCAGCAGACAGGTCTCCTTAGGCACACACCTCCCACAGCTGAGCTCCAAGTTGACCTGGTAGGACTTTGGGACCTAGCATTCGGAATAAGTGCAGCAGATTTGGAGTCCATGGATGGTGGGGATTAGTGGGAGGACTTCCTCAGCGCCTGCCCAGGCCCTGCCCTGCCCAGCCCGGCCGGCTCAAGTCACTCTGGCCTGGGGTGCCAGATGCGCTGGATCCATCTGCTCTTCTCCCTCGGACATGCGGGGACCTCTCTGCAGAAACACTGGCATCGGGGGGCCCAGGAGAGGGCCAACGAGGCCAGGCTCCACTCTCCTGATTGAGAGCCCATCCCCCAGGGGCCAGGCTCCCAGGGCCTGGAGCAGACTCGCCCCAGCTCACAGTTGGCACAAAACTCTGTCAAAGCTGTGTCTTTCCGCCGGAGGCCTAGTAATATGATGATGGCACAGTCCGGGTTTGAAACTGGGAAGCCTAAAACCAGCACCCTAATGCCTCCACTCTCTCGGACCCCCTATTTCCTCCTCTGTACAATGATGGTGAAGATACCAGCTCCGTGTTGCTGTGGAGGAGCATAAATGAGCTTGGGCGAGACCCGGGGATACTCACGAGGACCTAGCTACAGGGGAGAGGGAACAAGGTATCTGTCTCAGAACTGTGAAAGGAAGAACGAGGCAGTGTGTACACCAGTCACAGGAATCTGGATTTTAATCCCGGCTCCATCACTCACTGGCTGAGACAAGCTATATACCATTTTGCTCAGCCTCAGTTTACCCCTCCGCAAAATGGTCTCAATGATGTTTCTTCCTTTGATGGGTAGATGCAGTAATATTTGTAGAGTATTGAAGAGGTTGTTAATGAACACTGTTTTGGGTTTCTTTTTTTTTAAGATTTTATTTGTTTATTCACGAGAGACACAGAGAGAGGCAGAGACACGGGCAGAGGGGGAAGCAGGCTCCCTGCGGGGAGCCTGAGCCTGATGCAAGAGTTGATCTCAGGACCCCAGGATCACACCCTGAGCTGAAGGCAGGGGCTCAACCACTGAGCCACCCAGGCGTCCTCAAACACTGGTTTTAGTAAGAGAGAGAGAGAGTGAGCCCAAGTGGAGAGTTCTAGGTCCCAAACCTGCAGCCCAGGGGAGAGGGCATGAGGCTGGGGCCGCCTCTAAGGAGACCCCGGTATCTGGGGAGACTCGGTGGGTGCTGAGAAAGTGGCTCTGGCCCACCAGACCTCTGGTGCTTGGTGGGGGGCAAAGGGGCAGTGGTGGGGAGAATTGTTTATGAACAAGCTGAGGCCTGCAGAGAGGAAGGAACTGGCTCAAGGCCACCAGGCCAGCTGAAGGCACAGGAGGCCAGAACTCTCTCTCCTGCCTGCGGCAACTGCCTCTGGGCTCCATCCAAGCAGGAACCTCCCTCGGTGTCTGCAACTATTCTCTGAAAGCATTTCTTTTGAGGCAATTATCAGCTCGGTGTTAATCTGTGATAATAAGGGAGCGGAGGTTGAGCTGAAGTGTTTGCTCAGCAGCATCCTGCTACATTGACGGCTCTAACACTTTGCAGGAGGGACCATACTGTGCTGTAAAATTGGCTAGTTTAAAGGACACAGAGATTAAACCACCCACCCACATCCTCTAAAGACTGACACCCAGGGTGCAAACAGAAAGGGGGTGTCAACCTGGGAAGCCCAGACCCTGTGGCTTAATTATCTGCAGATGAGCAGCTATAGTGCTGGCTGCTGAGGCTGGGGATCCAGAGACTGGAGGCGGTGGCACAGAAGGAGGGCCCGGGAGCTGGGGAAGCCAAATGGCCTGGCGGTGTAGAGCACGGGCTGTGAGCATCGGAACTGAGCTTTGCTGGGACGCCTGGGTGGCTCAGCGGTTGAGCATCTGCCTTTGGCCTAGAGTGTGGTCCCGGGGTCCCGGGATCGAGTCCCGCATTGGGCTCCCTGCATGGAGCCTGCTTCTCCCTCTGCCTGTGTCTCTGCCCCTCTCTCTGTATCTCTTATGAATAGATAAATAAAATCTTAAAAAAAAAAAAAAAAGAACTGAGCTTTGCCGCCATCGGCCAGGGACTCGGCCTGTCTGAGCGTCAGGTGACCCCTCTGAACGGCGCTAATAGCAGAACCCGCCTCTGAAGGTGGGTGTGAGGCCGAGGGAGGGCAGATAGGAGGAGACGGCGCAGCACCCAACAGCAGGCCCGTGACTGCTGAGGCTGCAGTATTTGATTCTGGGTGGCCGGAGCTTCTGCAAACAGAATGTTCTAAATGAGCCTCCTTTGTGAGCTCAGGTGCGATCTAAACGCCAGGGTTGGTGAGCGTTCCCTGCTCAGGTCACTTGATTTTGCTCAAACTCAGGACTGCAGCCGGGTCAGCCTGACTCCCAAGGTCACTGGCCCCTCTCCCCCTGCCCCCCTACAGTGGGGCACTTGTATGCAATGCCCATTGCAGCTGTTTGGGGCCTTTGGGTTTGGGGTTTGTGTGGGTCATGTGACTCTGGCAGGACCCTGAGGCTGGGGACTTGATGACACTGTGTCCTTGGAGGAAGAAGACCCAGCTGGAGGGAGATCTCACCCTCTAGGGCTTTTCTCAGCACACAGGCCACTAGGCCCACACGAGAGCAAGTGTGCAGTGAAAGAATGTACCCCACAGCACAGCTGAGGAACCGGCGACCTCGGTGGGGCTTTGACTGGAAGCTGCCACAGCCACGGCTGACACTTCCACTGCAACAGGTGTGAGCCTTGACCTGTGTCGACTCCTTAAAGCCCCCAGTCAGCACCTGGGACAGGTAGTGGAGTCACCTCCGCTGCACAGATTGGGGTGGGGGGGTGGTCAGTGGCTCAGGGCATGACCGACTTACCCCAAGCCACACTCATGGGAAGTACTGGGGCTGAGCTTTGAACTCAGGAGGCCGGGCTGCCGAGTCTGGGCTGGTCACGGGGGACCATGGACATGGGGGACTTTGGAAGGCCTGGGCCCAGGAAGGTTTTCTGGTTGGAGAGGAAGGGTCTAGGCAGATGGACCAGGAGAGGAGGGAGGAGGCAGGGGCTGAGGACCTCCCAGGGCCCACCTAGGAGGCCTCCTTCTCTGGGGGACAGAAGGAAGAAGACATGTCTTGGCTCAGGGTTGCAGTAACAAAGCAGCACACAAGAGGAAATGGGTCTGGAAGGGCTGATTCCTCCCGAGGCCTGTCGCCTGGACCCGCAGATGCTGGCCCCGTCCCTGTGTCCTCATGTGGACGCCCTTCTGTGTGTGTCTGGGTCCTCACCTCTTCTCACAAGGCCTGCCCATACAACCTTGTTTTGACTTCATCACTTCTTTAAAGACCCTTCCTCCCAATACGGTCACATTCTGAGGTGCGAGGTGTTAGGACTTCATTGTAGGAATGTGGGGGACACAGTTCAGCCACCACAGAGTAGGAGGGAAGTCGAGATGCTCACAATCAGAGCGTAGAATTTTCTCATGGGGTTGGGAGTGGGGAGGTGCCTCTGATGAGGAGCAAGGATGGCCCCCGGGTCCTTGCACAGCCCCGCTTCCCGCCCCAGGGGGTGGGTGGGAAGAAGGAGAAAAGAACTAATTGGCATCCACGTGTTCCCCAGCACATCTCTGGAGCCTGGCACCCTGCCGGCCATGGGGGAGATGCTCAATATGTATTTGCTGAGTGAACGAGGATAAATCCAGCAGTGCCGAGGGGCCCGTGGTGGGGGAGTGGTAATTGGTCTGAGTTCACAGAAGGACCACTGGGCCTTGCAAATGCTGCCTCCAGGGATTGAAGTGACAGTCACAGGCCACCTTGGAAGCAGGCTTCTCATTGCCTGGGAACCTCAGAGATGCTGATGAGGCAGAGAGAAGAGAGCCATGCACTCTCACGTCCCACCCCCTGTAGCACGAACCCTGATACGGACGAGAGGATTCTTGCTCTGGTGGCCAGCCCCCACTTCTGCTCTGCGAACTCTGCTTTCTCCTTCCTCTCCCGACCTTTAGGTGCTCACGTCCCCCAAGTCTCTGTCCTCGAGCCTCCACGGCTCTCCTTACCCCGCTCTCCCAACTGCACAGGCTCATTATCTCCCTTAGATGCTGCATGCTGGGTGGTCACAAGCCTGGGACACCGGCCCTACATACCCAGTCCCCTCTCTGAGGAGGTGCCCCCGCTGTGCACCCTCCCTGAGGACACCTCCCCACTGTCCTTTCAGAGCGAGGAGCAGCCACCATGCAGCTCTGCCTCCTTCTGTGCCTGATGCTCTTCAGCTCGCCGGGCACCAGCCTACACCGCCACCGCCCCCGGGAGACGAAGAAGAGGGTCAAGGAGCCGCCTGTGGCCAGCACGGTGGCCCCCGCCAGCAGGGACTTCGCCTTCGACCTCTACAGGGCCTTGGCTACGGCTGCCCCTGATCAGAATATCTTCTTCTCCCCTCTGAGCATCTCCACGACCCTGGCCATGCTGTCCCTGGGGGCTGGATCGTCCACAAAGGTGCAGATCCTAGAAGGCCTGGGCCTCCATCCCCAGGAGGGCTTGGAGGAGGCGCTGCACCGCAGGATCCACCAGCTGCTGTGGGACTTCGCCCAGCCCAGGGAGGACATCCAGCTGAGCCTCGGCAACGCCCTGTTCATCAGCCCCACCGTGCGTCTCCAGGACACCTTCCTCCAGGCCGTGAAGATGCTGTACCTGGCAGACACTTTCCCCACCAACTTTGGGGACCCTGCAGGGGCCCAGAAGCAGATCAACGATTACGTGGCGAAGCAAACCAAAGGCAAGATCGTGGACTTGGCTAAGGACCTGGATAGCACTGAGGCCATGGTGATGGTGAATTACATTTTCTTTAAAGGTAAGACCCCGGTGCTCTGGGCCGAATGCTCTCCTTTCCTCTGCTTTTGTCAAAACGGCCCCCAAGTCCCACACCCATAAAGGAGAGAGAGTAGAGTTAGTCCCTTCTGGTGCCTTGTTGACAGAGTGAGGCCAACAATCAGCAGAGGGTAGGTCAGGCATCTTCCTATGGTATAAGGGGGGGTCAGTGACCCCAGCTGCTGTCCCCCCTCCACCTGCTACCCTGGGAAGAGCTGGCTCTTGTTCATGGCCCTTGGGACCCAACTTCCACCACGAGATTGCCATGGCCACCGTACAGCCACTCAGGAAAGGATTGTGAGTCTTAGAGGGGCCTTGGAGGGCTTCCCCCTGCCCCAACATCCTTGCCCCCATGCCCTCCGAGGGGCTAGGCTCTTCTTTCAGCAGAGAAATCCCTCGACAAGCACCTGGCCTCTGGAGAGTCTCCCCCCGCCCACAACAGCTGATCCCCCAGCTCCATCTCCCTTACGTTTCTGGTGGATACCCCTACTCATCTCCGCTCTCATGTCTGCTTCTCCTTCTCGATGCAGAGCCCCTTTGGTGCCCCCATATGGGGCCTGGCTGAGGATGTGGAGGCAGGAGTAGATAAAGAGGGGGACAGGGAGAGAGGAAAGAGGGAAACAGCTTGTTAACTGCCTCCCCCTTCCTAGGAGCACAGATGGCGAGCATCCAGCTTGGAGTCCGAGTTTTCATGTCTCCCCCCCACCCCCCATGCAGGACTCTCTCTCTCTGACACCAGGCTGCAGGGGACTACTGTGACAGAAGCTATGTGGCGTCCTGGGGTGGGCTCCGTATCTTACATCTACTAAGAAGATGCAGAGAACTATCTGTATCTCGTTGATGCAGAAGAGCTGGAGGGATCAGACACAGCAGGAAGCATAAGTGAGGGCTTCTCAGTAGGAAAAGTCCTGTATGTCCAGGAACCTTACAAACTCTCTCCCCCAAACTGAGATCAAAATCCAAAAATGGGAAAAGAGTGAAAAACAGAATAACTCCCCAAGGTGTAGTGTGGCTTTGTCAGCCGTCATTACTGCGGACCTTCTTCTAGAAGATATTTGACCTTGAGTAACCCCAGAGATCAAACAAACAACTTTGGCAGTTAAGGGCCTCCAAAGACATGAAAACCATCCCCTTTGCTTTGCACACGTGGAAGGAAAACCCCATAGAAAGTTCAGGCACGTCCCTGAAGTTATAAAAAGGCTCGCCTTTCTAGTCCAAGGGTTGCGGGATCCCCGCCACTGAGGAGGAGACTGCGCAAGGGGGGATGAGCTCTGTTTGGTGGGTTTACTGTCTCGACACCGTTCATCTGCAGCTCGGACTTTCTAACTCCTTTTCCATTTTGATATTTAGCTAAGTGGGAGACAGGCTTCAACCACAAAAGCACCCGCAAGCAGGACTTCCATGTGACCTCGGAGATGGTGGTTCAGGTGCCCATGATGAAACAGGAAGACCATTATTACTACTACGTGGACCGGAACCTCTCCTGCAGGGTGGTGGGTGTCCCCTACCGAGGGAACGCCACCGCTCTGTTCGTTCTCCCTGGTGAGGGCCAGATGGGACAGCTGGAGAATGGAATGAGTGAGAAAACACTGAAGAAGTGGCTCAAGATGTTCACAAAGAGGTATTCCACAGGCGACGTGAGGCCAGGCTGGCCCTGCACACTGCCAGGGAGACACAGCAGTGGTGGGAAGGTCTCACCCAGCCCAGGAGCTGCCTCCCAACCTGGAGGCATCGAGTGAGGGCCCAGCCCCCGGGGCCTGAGCGCCCACTTTCCTAATGGGGCCGTCAGAGTGTGTGGGGACCCATGGGGACAGATCCCATGGTCCAAGTCCAGAGTTGGGTGGGCTCTAGGCAAGGGGTTGGAGGACCATTATGAAACTGAGGGCAGGTAGCTGGCATATGAGTTCAGCCAGCCGATGAAAGTTCCTATTCTCTTTCCAGGCAGCTTGAGCTCTATCTTCCCAAGTTCTCCATTGAGGGCTCCTACCAGCTGGACAAAGTTCTCCCTACGCTGGGCATCAAAGATGTCTTTACCTCCCACGCTGACCTGACTGGCATGACCAACGACACTAATATCCAGGTGTCTGAGGTGAGCTCAGAAGATTTCTGTTCTATTTTGCTCTATTCTATTCTATTCTATTCTATTCTAATTTATTCTGCTCCTCTCCTTTCATTCCATTCCACCTTCTAAATTTACTCTCCCTCTTTCTCTCTCTCTCCTCTTTTCCTTCAAGAAACAAAGATATCACTTTGCACCTCATCCTATGTGCAATGGGAAGCCATATCCAGCACCGCGTCTTAGAAGGAGCTCTCAAGAAGCAATCAAAACTAAGACTTAGGTGCTAGCTCCTTCACTCACTAGCTGCATGACACTTACTTGACCTCTCTGAGCCTCCTTTCTCTCTATAAAATTGGAGGGTCACATCCTTGCTTCAAGATTCCATGAAAATTCAAGGGAAGGCACAGATCCCAGTGCACAGTAGTGGCACGACTACCTGTCATTTGCTACCTGCTTGGTGGCATGGTTGCACAGAGAGTTGGACAGTGATGGCAGAAGCTTCACCGTCTCCAGTGATGGCATCTCCCAGCCCCTGATGGTTTGGTGACATCTGATCTTTCCTTTGCAGATGGTGCACAAGGCTATGGTGGAGGTGGATGAGTCGGGGACTCAAGCGGCTGCAGCCACAGAAGCAATCTTCATGTTCAAGTCAGCCCCAATGAGGCCTCATAAGATCATGTTCAACAGGCCCTTTATGATGCTCATTGTGGAGAATGCCACGAACATCCTCTTCCTTGGCAAAGTGACCCATCCCTGAGGTGGGTGTTTCTCCTGAAAGGCCACAGGCCTCCATAGTGGAAGTCCCTACTGGGAGCTCGTGATTGACACAGGTTTTGTTGACTAATGAAGCATTTACAAGTAATAATAATCATAGTATTGATATACTAACGATGGCTTCTTTTCACACAACTGCAAGATGTGGCCACCTTGAGGAACCTTTGAGAGCACTTGGTCTGGCCCTCACTCTTCATCAGTGGAGTCTAGCATCGAGGCCCAGAGAGGTTGGTTGACTTGCCCAAGGACACACAGCATGTTAGCAGTAGAGAGAGGCCCAGAATCCAGGCCTCTGATGCCCAGCCCAGTGCCACTGAGCTCTGTAGGAGGATTGTTCTGGCAAGCATTTCTACCAAAAAATGTAGTTCTAAGCTGAGGCCTTCTCTTGCCAGCAATACCAGCCATCCATTCATCATGGTTTAGAAAAAAACAAGGAATGGGGCTTCTGTCCCAGCTAACCAGCTGTGGGGCATTGGGGTGATCCTATTCCTCTCTGGACCTCAATTTCCCCCATGCATCCAAGGAAAGATCAGGTGAAAGGTTGACATCATATAAAGAAGCGGGGGTGTTCCCTGCCCATCACCATAGATTTTAACACATTCCAGTGCTCCTTGTCCTAGAAGAAAAGCAAGTGGGCACCAGGGTGGAAAGGGCCCATCACATCATCGAACTATCCTGAGGCTTCATTACAACCTCCTGGCGTGGCTGGGGGCAGGAAAATAGAGACCTGTTGCAAACACTAGAGTATCAGTTGAAGACATTGATGACTAACCACGAATTTTAGCATCAACAAGAGTAATAAAGCATTTTGCAAACACTGAGTGTCATTGTCCTTACGGAGGTAATGCTGGGAACCGTCACATTAATAGGTTACCGTGTACCAGGCCTTGTGCCACGTGCTTCACCTGGATGGTTGCCTTTATCTGCTGTGAGGCAGGTAGCGCTATTATCCCCATTTTACAGATAGGGGAGGCAAGGCTTGGAGAGAGCAGGCTACTTCTCCAGTCACACAAGGGTGGAGGCAGGAATTGCCCCAGGGAGTGCAGCCCCCAGACCCACATTTTCAGTCTTGTGCTCTGCTGCAGGGAAGACATGATGGAGAACCAGAAGCCTGGTTCCAGATGCATCGCTCCCCTGGGATGCAGGCAAGCTTACTCTCCCTCCTCTTTTATGAAAGCCCCTACAGACACTTCCTCGTCTAGCAAATGAATGGGATCGGACACTTTAAAGAATCAATGAATGAATGAATGAGTCCTTCACTCGAATTGTCCTCTAATTAGCCACCCCTTTAAATCTGAGTGCTTGCCCAGCCCACCCTGCATGGCCCTAGTGTGCTCCCAGTGAGGCTGTACCCACTGCCCTGATCCCAGAGTCTGCACTGTATTGCAAAAGGTCAGAACCTCAAGCCTTGGGCACACCTCAAAGTACTGAGCACCTACTTTGTGCCAGCCTTTGGGGACACTTTACACCTGTCATCTCCTGAATCCCTCGACAACCCCGCAGAGTATGTCCGTGTACCCATTTTACAGAGGGGATGTGAGGGTGTGTGCAGAGGCTGAGGGCAGTGAGAGGCTTAGGCCCTAGGACCCAGATGGCACCTGTGTTGACATATGGTTGGGCAGATGGCTGAGATGGGGCCCGGACAGCTTGTCTGCATCTGAGCTTCCAGTTCAGGGACAGCATTTCAGGATTGGGCCTCCTCGTGGGCTCAGACCCACTCCCGTGTGCCTTTCCCTTGCGAAATGTCTCTCCTGCCTTGGCAGATATTTCTCTCACTGTTTGCCCAACCAGTCCAAGGTCAGAGGGAGGCCCTGCCTGTGTGATGTGTGTAAGACCAAGGTCCAGAGTCGTCTGAAGTTCACTGGGCACATGGTCACACAAGAGCTACCATGTATGAGGTCGGGATGGGCTCCAGGGTGGCTGCATGTCACACACTGAAGCTCCCGGCTGGGTGTCATGGCAGGCCTCATCACTCAACTGTCACACGATCCTGGGATGAACGCAATGGTATAGCATGGGGGGGTGGGGGGTGGAGAGAGAGAGAAAGAGGTCAGGAAAACCTTCTTGGAAGAGGTGATATTGAGCTGGTCTTGAGTAAATAAGCCTTCACCAGACAGCAGGTTTGGGAACAGGGGAGAGACTCCAGCAGAGAGAAGGGCCGGAGGATGATGTTGAGTAAGCTGCAATGTGTGGAAACCACGGAGACTTAATTCCAGGCCAGGATAGGGTGTGTGAAGGAGAGTAGTGAGGATAAGGTGCCCGCACAACCATCTGGGACGGGGACCTTGAACAAGAAGCTGGTGTTACTCTGTTCTATTTCTTCCTGATTTTAGAACGGCTTGGTCATCCGCATCACACCCTGAGCCCTCCCTGGACCCCTCGCATCCCTCATTCTCACACGGGCACATGAGCAGACACCTCCACTCAGCCCTATAGGGGGCACTTGCACCCATGTGCACCTGCTTCTCCAGTGGTCCTTTCTCCAATTGACCTCGTCCATCCTGTCCAGTAAAAAGGCAGCTTAACAACAGAAACTGTGTTATCGCACAGTTCTGGAAGCTGGAGTCTGAGACCCAGGTGTTAGGCTGGTTCCTCCTGAGGCCCTTCTCCTTGGCTGGGCTCACAGGTGGCCTCCTCTCTTTGTGCCCTCAAATGGTCATCTCCTGGCATTCTAACCTCCTCTTCTGTCTCCCAGCCTCCCCAGGTCTGATTGGACCAGAGCCCACCCTACGGGCCTCATTTTAACTTAATCACCTCTTTAAAGGCCATGTCTTCTAATACAGCCTCATCCTGAGGTTCTGGGGGTCAGGGCTTCAACAAATGAATTTGGGGGCAGGGGACACAATTTAGTTCAATAGAGTCACCTCCATTTGAATTTCTGCTGCTATTGTCAAGCCTCGTCTTGTTCTTGGGAACCCACTTTCATTTCTCTCTCTGATCATATGGATACTCAGGACCTCCCCTTGTGAACCCACTGCCACCAGAATGGCAGAGGACAATGCTAGGGCTGAGAAGTCCTGCCCCCACCTCTTCTGCGGAGACCCAGGCCAGAAAAACGGCCTTGGACTCCAAGAGGAAACACTTCACACCCCAATGAGCAGCCACGCCCAGCCCACTCTTGTTTATTTAGCTCTTTTACCCAAAGGCCATTGTTTGGGGGCACCTACAGAGCCTCAGACATGGAAGTCATACAAGGTACAAGTGCAAGCCCAGCAGACATGGACTCTGGCCACAACCAGCTAATCAAGCAGATAAACATGGGGGTACAAACTGTGGTGAGGGTAATTTGTTCGTCTGCAGATATTTATTGAATGCCCACTGCTTATCTGGAACCGTCCTGGGTATTGGAAATAAATGAAGAAAACCACAAAAATCCCTGCCCCAGTGGAGCGACATTCTTGCATGGAGAGACAATAAAATTTAAAAAAAATAACAAGGAATAAAATAGAAAAGTAGAGTATGACATATGCCCATTGGTGACAAGTGCTATGGCACGTGAGCTTGACTTGGCACCTTGTTTCTGCAAACAGAGCCCAAGGAGAGAAGGATGCTAAGTGGCGCCCACTGCCTTGACTAAGTGGTCCAAACCCTAACCCCCCGGGGTGATGGTGTAGGAGATGGGGCCCTTGGGAGGTGATTAGGTCATGAGGGTGGAGACTCCATCAATGGGATTCGTGCCCGTATAAAAGACACTGCAGACAGCTCCCTGGCTCCTTCCCATGGCAGGGCACAACCAGAAGTCCATGACCAGAAAGGGCTCTCATCCCACCACGCTGGCTCTGATCTCGAACTTCCAGCCTCCGGAACGGTGAGAAATACATTTCTGCTGTCCAGGAGGTTCCCGTCTGCGGTGTCCCCAGACACCTGGGAGCTGTCACGGCCCGGGCGAAACAGAGGAGACATGGGAATTAAGTGTAATGTGGTTTCCTGATTGGGATCCGGGAAGCGAAGAAGGACAGTAGGGGAAAAACTGTTAAGACACAAATGAGTCTGCACCATACTGACGTTCACGTCTTGGTTTTTGATAAATACGCCGTGGTGACAAAAGATGTTTGTGTCACAGGAACTCTCTGCACTGTTTTTACTACGTTTCCGAGTATCTTGAGTTATTTCAAAACAAAAAGTTGTTTTCTTTAAAAAAAAAATGTTAAGGAAAGAGAAGAGAAAAAGCAGAGGAGAGGAGAGGAATGGGATTGGTTTGTAACGGCAGAAGCTAGAGGCCAGTGAAGGGAGAAAGTGGGGTGCCCAGAGCGACAGCTGGGGAGACCCTCTACCCCGGGAGCCGGGGGTCCAGTGGGGGCTCTGAGGTGGTGACGTTGAAGCTGAGATCTGAAGGACAAGCCGGACTGAACTGGGCAAAGATTATGGGCAAAGACCCAGACGGGGGAGACTGTCTTGCTCTAGGAATTGAAAGAGGACACACGTGGCTGGAGCCCGGAGTCCTGCTCATCACGGTGTCCCTGTGCAGGTGCTGGCGCAGGGAGTGACAGCAGTAATACTAGGTCTCACTCGGATGCCACCTGCTGCATGCGTGGCACAGCCCTGCATCCCCTGCATGTATATCTTAATTCACAAAGTGTCAGAGAGGCCCCTCCTGCAAGGTACTGGGGCTGGTGAGCAAGTGTTATCGGTGTCCTCCTCCAGCCGCACCCGTGAACGGACCATCTGCCACCTTTCCACAAGGAATGAGGTGGGAGGAAGGTGGCCCCAAGGTGACTGTGTCCTTTGACCATCTGGGACATCCAGCGTGAGTCCATACACCACTCCTGATGGTAGTTTTCCATGAAGACATACAGAGCACAGATAACGAAACATTTCCTACATAGGTGCACGCTGCTGCTCACACGTATGTGCACACACACCCAGCCTGCTGGAGAGCAGTGGCTGCCCGGCAGCTAATCCAACTACAGTTTCCATTGTACTAAGATCTGAGCATTTGCTGCACATGCCTGGGAGCGAGGGGTCCCCCAGAGTCTTCCCTCTGAGCCCCTCCATCTCC
Organism: Canis aureus; assembly: GCF_053574225.1. NCBI lineage: Eukaryota > Metazoa > Chordata > Mammalia > Carnivora > Canidae > Canis > Canis aureus. The sequence continues at coordinate 66,928,479 of NC_135619.1, forward strand.
CTCAGCATCCCAGAGAGGCTGCCTTGAGCCCCCCGTGGATTTGATCAAGTCTCTGTTCTTTCACAAATAACAAGGTCCTTGGCCTGGGTGGAGGCAGGAGCAGGAAGGTGAGTCTGGTGGGTGGGGGTGGGATGGGGTGAAGGAATACCAGAGGTGGGCTGAGATGTGGGACCTGAGCTTCTGCTCCTGGATGCTCCTGGATGCGCTAAGTGAGGTGCTCGTGAGCCAACACACGTGTCCCTTCATCCCTTGTGCGGTGGGAATGATCATGATGATGCCCTTTCACCAGGCTGGGAGCAAATCGGGCAAAGGGAAGAAGCTTTGACCCTACAGCAGGGTTTCTCAAACGTAACTTGAGGAGCTTGTTAAAAATTCTTATTCAGGGTCCTTCCTACCCTAGGAACTGTAATGTTTGAGACGAGGTCTTTAACAGGCCCTGCTCAGATTCAGATGCACACGCAGCGTTTGTGTCTCCGCTTCTCGGGGTGCGTGACAACACAGGGCTATCCTACTAGGCCCAGGCCCCAGGCACTCCGGGGCCCCCATCTCCCCACCACCACCACTCCGGCGCAGCTGCCACCCACCTAGACTCAGAGCCTGAAGACCCTCGTCCTCCAGGGCCTGATGCCCCTGGACGCTCTTTGCTTTTAGGTATTTTTCCAGCTAATTCTTTCAGGGCAGCAGCCAGGTAACAAATACATAAAACCCAGGTGCATCTTGGAGCTCATGGCCACTCTGACAGCTCAGAGAGTGCTTCCTCGGGTCTCTGCTCAGAGGTCCCTGCCCGGGTAGCCGTCCTGACTCCCCCAACCCGGCCCTGGGGTCCCAGTTCCCCATGCCTTCCTCTAATACTTTCCGCACCAGAGTTAACATCTTTCTACGTGTCTGTGTCTCTCAAGGACCATGAAGTCCCCGAGGGCCCGAAGTGGTCTCTACTCCCCAGTACCTGGCACGGGGCTTGGCCCAAAGTGGACTCTCATTGGGTGCATGAACTAGGAGATGGCCAGCTGGCTGCAGAGGACTCTTGCTTCTGCAAGTCCTCAGGTCACTGCCTGAGACTTCTCTATTCCTTGGGTGGGACCCCCACCGCACACCCTGCAGGTGGGGTTGCTGATAACCTATAGGACACCCAACTAAGAACTCCAGGTGATAAATCACTTTTTAGGAGAAGTACGCCCCAGGCCTAGTGAGGCACGTTTGCTCGCTGACTCAGGCAGCTCTATGTGTAGGGAGCAAGGATGAGCGAGAAGGGCGTCCCCACTGGCCAGAAGCCAACAGTCTCACTGCAGAGATTGGGGAAGTGACAGTCACCGGACAGCGGGGGAAGCAGAGTGGGGACACATCTGGGCTAGTCAGAGGAGGGGCGGTTCTGCCAGGAAGGACCCCGGGAGGCCTCCTGTCACATGATGTGCAGCCCAAAGTGTAACAAAGGTGTTGACTCACCGATGATTGCATCAAACTGAAGCCTGAGACAGAACGTCCTGGGAGGTTTCCTTGTTTGTAAAGGAATTTGAAAGCCTCCCTTCTCCTGGTACAAGTGGGGGGCCGTGGGATCTGCAGGGACAGCTCGGCTCTGGGGAGTGCCCTTCGGACCCCTGCGGTCTGGCGTCCCAGCTGCAGTTCTGGTGTCACTGTGGCAGGGAGCGTGGACCACAGAGATGGACAGTAGGGAGCGGGTGTCCACGATGTGGAGAAGGGACACCCCCACCCCATGTGGAAGAGGGGCAGGGGGATGGCCCCAGGTCCTGGCTGTGCTGGGGAGCAGAGGCATCATTCACTGGGAGGCGGGAAGACTGCAGGGAGCAGGGAATGGCGGGGGGTTCAATTTAGGGTCGGATCCTTTGAGAGAGGAGAGAGGTCACTAAGGAGAGACGCCAAAAGGAGGCGCTGGGGTCCACATTCTGCTCACCAGAAACCTCTGAAACTTGGAAAGAGCCACATGACCCCGGGTGAGACATGGGAGCTGATGGATGAGATGGAAGCGTGGCAGGTGGACACCACCCTGCGGGGGGAGTGGCAAGGAGGCCGGGGGAGACCCGAGGCCTGGGAGAGGCTCTGAGGTGGGGGAGCCCACCGAGGGGGCACAGGAGGGAGCGGGGGCTGCAAGGGCCTCCCCTCACCCACACCCACGTTTACAAAGAGCTCCGCAGCCGGTGGCCACTTCACGTCCCTTGACCCTGACCTCAGAAACCCGTCACAGCCGGGCCATAAGCCCCCTGGTGTTTTCTGGACCAATAGTCCCCACTCAAGCCAAGACAGTACAGGAATCGCAAGGCCACGGGCTCCCTGACGAGGCTCACAGAAACCCCAGAGGTGGAGAAGCGCTAAGGAGGAGATGTTAACCTGAGAGAGGGGGACAGGGGACCCCTTGCTTTGTTATTATGATGGTTACAAGTGCACCATGTTTGTCCTAAATATCCACCCTGATAGTGGCAAGAAATCTACCAAGTTCTGGGTCAGTTTCCTATATTTATTTTTTTAAGATATTTATTTATTTATTTATTTATTTATTTATTTATTTATTTATTTGAGACACAGAGAGAGGCAGAGACACAGGCAGAGGGAGAAGCAGGCTCCATGCAGGGAGCCTGACTCAGGACTTGATCCCAGGACTCCAGGATCACGCCCTGGGCCAAAGGCAGGTGCTAAACCACTGAGCCACCCAAGCTGCCCATAAAAGCCCTCAGTAGCCAGGCTGTCAGGACCCATCTCACTTTTGAGGGCTTTCTCTGCATCTTTGCTTAATAAATTTCTATCACTTTGCCCGTTGTCAGTGGTCCTCGAGAGTCATGTTTGACCCTGTGAAATAAGAATCGAGCTCTCCCGTATCCGGGCCACGTACTTTGTATGAAGTTGACCTGCTTTCTTATATAATATTTAGGTTTCCCTGTTTGTTTTCTTCCCTGATCCTAAGAGCTCAGCGGGTAGAGGATGTGGCTCGGGGTTAAGCTACTGCTGTATAATAAATGACTCCAACAAAAGTCCACAGCTTAGAACAATAAATGTTTACAACCTCACCGTTTCTAGGAGTCAGGAATCCGGGAGAGGCTGAGCTGGGGGGTTCAGGCTCAGGGTCCTTCCTGAGTTTATGGGGGCTGCTGTCTTCATAAAAGCGGATGGACAGGCTGAATGAGTAAGGGAATGAGTAAGGAGGTACCCCAGCCCCATCTGACGCAGGGGAAGAGTCTGCGGCTTAGGGTACGTAAGGGTGTCGGGGGTAAGTCGGGGACCGGGCTGCTCTAACTCCAAGTCAGGAATTCTCAGATGCACCTGTAACGGGAAACAAAAGTGGATGATGGCATCTGCTTCCTCTGGTCCCTAAAGGGACCAGGCCGCGTTAACAGATGAGCAAGCAGAGGCGGGAAGTGTCCCTGTCCCACCAAGTCCTCCCGCAGGGACACCCGAGGGCACAGCCAGGGCGGTGCTGAGGGTTACTGGCCAGCGCACCTCCCATCCACAGCCAGCACCTCCCCGGCCACACGAAACCAGGGGTTGGACTGTTGCCTCCTTTCTGCCTCCTAAGAATTCTTTAAGGAGCAATGATTGACAGAAAGAGGCTCAGAGAGGTGAGGTAACGAGACCAACATCACCCGGATGGCCGCTGGTGGCAGAGCCGCGACAAGGAAGGGGCCCGGCCCAGTGGGGCCCTTCCCAGGACCGCACTTCCCCAGCCTCCAGGAGGAAGCTCTCTGGGAGGAACTGGTGTTTGTCCCTCCCAGCCTCACCTGCCTCACCTGTTCTCTGGAGGTGGGACACCCCCCTACTTGGTGTCCTGCCATCCACCCCCTACCCCCCGGCGAGCCCCTAAAGTACATACACTCTCCCATTTACGATAGGAGCCCCAGTGGGGACGCAACTCTTTTCCTAAGACTTTCTATAGCCTGCCTGTGCCAAGTTGGCATTCAGGAATCACGGGTAACTACGGGAAGGCAGGGACGCCCGAGTGGCTCAGCGGTTGAGCGTCTGCCTTCAGCTCAGGGGGTGATGCCCAGTTCTGGGATCGAGTCCCACATCAGGCTCCTTGCAGGGAGTCCGCTTCTCTTTCTGCCTATGTCTCTGCCTCTCTCTCTGTTCTCTCATGAATAAATAAATAAAATATTTTTAAAAAAAACAGGAAGGCAATAACTATGGAAAATGATAGATCACAATGGTCAAGCTTGCAAGACCCAAGTCAACCCAGTCCCGACGGATTCCATATGTGGCTGCGGACAGTAAGAGTGACTGACCCACAGACGGAGCACCTGCCGGCCCCAGGTCCAGGGATCATCACTCTAGGTCTGACTCTTGCCTCTTCCCCTCTGAGGCAAGTGCAACAGCCACACCCAGACAGACCCCAAAAGCCAGTGCTGCTTCCAGCCTCGGCCTGTCTCTCTCTCTGCACTGAGCCTTAGCAGTAGGTTCCTGGAGACCGTGGCCCTGACCCCCGCAAAGTCAAGTTGAACCTTCCAGCCCTCCCTTGGGCTGTTCACCTGCATGCATTTCCAGTCCAAGAAACACGCCGTCTGCAGTCACAGGTAGAGCTGTCAACAGACAGGGACAGGGCTCCCATTTAGCTCCCATTCCACAAAAAGGAGGCAGCCTTCCCGACACAGAGCTATAGACAAGCAACACCTTATAAAATTAGTGATCCCAACAGCTGTAGAAGAATTATACTCCTCAGGGGCGTGATGGGGTGGGGGGAGCTCAGTCAGTTAAGCGTCTGACTCTAGGCTTTGGCTCAGGCCATGATCTCTAGGTCGTGGGATTGAGCCCCATATTGGGCTCCAAGCTCAGTGCAGAGTCTGCTTCAGACTCTTTCTCTCTCTTCCTCCCCCTCTACCCCTACTCACTCTCTCTCTCAAATAAATAAATTAATCTTAAAAAAAATAATTATACTCCCAAGATACACGTTTTCTTTCATATGTTCAAGGATGGAAATCCTTTTCCTTTTCTCTCTCTCTCTCTCTCTCTCTCTCTTTTGGGGGGGGGGGGGGCATGGGAAGGTAGAAAGAGCCTGAACGTGGCATTGGAGCAGCAGCTCCACCACTTAACAGCTAAGGGCTCCTGGGCAAGTCGTAAGGTTAGATGTTAGAATTTTTCCTCTCCCCCCAAACCCACCACTCTGGAGTCTGGCACAGACCAAGCCTTGGTGACAACAACATAAGATGGAAAGGGGACAGAGATCTTTTTCAACATAATGATGTACCATATAAAGAGGTGCTAAGTCCCAAGATTGGTGGGCACTGGCCATCTAGTAGACATTCTGTCTCCAGACAATGCAGCACCCACCCGACCCCACCCAGAGGGCAGCCCAATGACACTGAGTGAATGAATGATGATCTCAGGTCTCAGGGAGAAGCAGAGGGCTTCCAGGACTAAGAGGCCATGAGGGCAAGAAAAAGAAGGAGAGAGAGAGAAGATTCCATTGGGGAAGGGCTCCCCTGCAATTCATTGGATGGAGTAAAAGGAGGAGGAAGGGAAGGGGTCAGAGGAGGAGGAGGAGGAGGAGGAGGAGGACCCAGCAATCAGACCCCAGGAATGGCAGAGCAACAAGGCAGAAGGAGCCTGGGATCCCAACAAAGGGGAGCCTCCATATCAGCCCACACCCACACCTAAATTTCCATGAGGGAGGAGTAAACATAGCCTTGTTTTAGCCACTATTTCTTTGGGAGTCTGTGTAATTTTTTTTAAGATTGTATTTATTTATTTGACAGAGAGAGAGAGAGCACAAGTGGGGGAGCGACAGAGGGAGGAGAAGCAGACTCCCCGCTGAGCAGGGAGCAGGATGCGGGGCTCCATCCCAGGACCCTGGGATCGTGACCTGAGCCGAAGGCAGATGCTTAACCAACTGAGCCACCCAGGAGTCCCTGGGATTCTGTGTAATTTTAAAATATGTATTTGATTCTGAAAATACTTGGAACTTAAAAGGGCATTAAGTCACCATTGTAGAGAGGATGGGACCAGAATCCTCCTTAGTTACCCCAGTGCTTCCTGGACAACACGTACTGGGTAAGTACCCTAGGCCACAGCACCACATGGTCCTGTCCTCAGCGAGCTTACGCTCCATGTTATGTCACTTACCCTTCGTACCACCCTGGCAGGAAGATGTCTGTGTCCACATTGTAGAGACCAGGAGGTTAAGCCTGAGGGATTCCCAGTTGCTTGAGGCCACCAGCTGGCAAGGGTCCATCGAGGACTCGGGAGCCACACCCTTACCGGTAATCCAGTGGTTTCCAAACTGTGCTCCATGGCACCCTCTAGTCTGTCAGAGGTTGTCATGGATGGAGGGTCGTGACATGAGGGGTCAAGGGGAAGGTGTTCTCAGGAGCCCAAGAAAGACCTGGCATGCAAGAGAGATCGGAGGAGACCTCGAGGTCACCACAGCTCTTAGTGGGAATCAAGAGTAGAAGGGCCCTGGGGTGAAGAGGAGGCCACCCAGGATGGATAGTGCCAGAGACCAGAGGCCCCCGACTGACACCCCCAACCTGGGAATGAGGGAGGGGTGCTTCAACATGCAAATCAATCTACAGGCAAATAGAGCATTGCATTTTAAAAATATATCTGAGGGGAGGTGGGCGGGGGGTGGGGGTGAGTGGGTGACGGGCACTGAGGGGAGCACTTGATGGGATGAGCACTGGGTGTTATTCTAGATGTTGGCAAATTGAACACCAGTAAAAAATAAATTTATATAAATATATATATATATATCTGAGTTTGTGTATGAAGATTCGCATCAAAGAAAGTGATTTTTAAAAGAAATCACAACAAAACGTCAGCTGGGGGGGTGAGATTCGGGCAAGTACTTTCCAATGTCCTTCTGTATATTTTCTGGGTTTTCACATGTTCCTTAATGAATATTTCATAAACAAAAGATACAAATGAAAAGGGAAACTTGTTTTTTGGGTTTTCCTTTTTTTAAGAAACAAATGAAGGGCTGTCCTGGTAACTGGATTATTCCGCTAGATCTAATGAATTCATGTTACCAGAAATGATCGCCCATTCCAGTCTAAAAACAGAACACTTGGGCGTCCCTGCCAACATTTCCCAAGCAAGGGGAGGAGTTCTTTGCACGGATAAATAGGTGTCAGCACCCGTGAAAATCCAGCACTCCGGGCAGGCGGTGGCTTTGGAATCCACTGAGTACGTCCAGCTGTAGAGGCAGGTAATCCAAGATGCAGTGGGTGCGTCCTGGGAGCAAAGGAACCCATCTTTCTAGGGTGGTTCTAGGCCTTGGCCTGGAGCCTGGGAGGCGGGAAGGAGCCAAGCGGAGGTGTGCCAGGGCGCCGGGGACAGTTCTGGGGCTGGCCCCGGAGGCCATGCCCTCTGAAGACAAGTCTTCCCCTCTGGGTCTGAGTTTTCACACCTGCAAAGGGGTGGACATACCAAGAGGGCTTCTTTGACTGTTCCTGCCTCCAACACTTGTGGATTCTGACTTTAGCCAGCTGGGTGCCCCCATACGCAGGACCCTCCGGACCCCAACACACCTGAGGTGCCTCCCCTTGTCCGGCACCCGGCACAGCTCTCACTCCGTGGTGCAGACGGAATGTTGCAGGGGGTCCCTCCAGGCAGAGCACATGGGGTCTCCAAGGGGGCCTGGCGGGTGGCTCCTCTCCCCTCTCCCCTCTCCCCTCACCCCACCGGGGGCCTTGGCCAGGGAGACAGGCCGGCAGTGTCTGTCCAGCAACTGCTCAGAAACAGAGCCAGCCTGCCAACTTGCCCAAACAGAGTTCTTTTTCTCCAGAAATAATTCAAAGCTGGTGGGGGGGTGCAGGTGGTGGGCAGGATGTTTAACTCGTCCAAGGAAAAGGTTGCATTAGCCCAAGAGTAAACAGAGAGTTGAGGCAATTGAGCTACTGTTGCCCCTCAGCTGATCTGAAGGTGTCTCTAGTGGCTTCTTGATGGAAATCAGTTCAACTCTGTCCCTTGCCCCCTCCCCTTCCTCTACTTCCCCTCCCACACCTCCTCTCCCCTCCCCACCTCTGAAGCTCTGCTTTTCTCCTCTGAACTCTGGGCCTGAGTGGGCAGAGGCTGAAGGTAAGTAAATAATCATGTTGGCTGCAGTCCCTGGCTCTGACGGCTCCTGCCACAGCTCCGTCCCCTCTCCCTGTGGAATCACAGCTCTGGCGTGGCTGGGAGTTTCAGGGAAGGGGTGCCCTGTGGGAGGAGATAGGCCTCTGGAACCCTGTTAGGAGCCCGACACCTTCATGGTTTCTCACCCGTGAGCTGCTCAGCATGTTGTACTGAGATGGGGATTGAGGCTCAGAGAGGTTCAGCCCCTTGCCTGTCACCACACAGCAAGGGCAAGCAGCCAAAATGAAATCCTAGCCCAGGTCTGCGCAGCCCCGAGGCCCACACTGCGTTCCCCCCACCGGGTAGCCAGGAGCCAGGCCAAGCGGTGTCCTGCCCCTGCTCCTCCCGCCGCTGGCTGTGTGACTGCGGGCGAGCCCCTTCATCTCTCGGTGCCCAGTTTGTCGCCAGCGGGGAAAATGACAACAATTACCTCCAGTGTGATGTGGTCTTGTATGTTGGGTGCCTGGGAGAGTGCCTTCCCCTGGAAAGTCGCAAGGCTAACAGAGGCAGAGACTGGAGCACAGGCCACACTGGGAGGGAGGGGGTGGCAGTGGGAGGCGCTCGGGGCACCATCGGGCTCCCCAACACTTAAAGGAGCTTTGCCTTCCAGAGCAGAGGACAGAGGGCATGTCACCCCTCTTGGCTCTGGGGCTCCTGGTGGCCGGGCTCTGTCCCACTGTCCACTGCCTCCCGGAGGGCATGCGTGACCCGGAGAACGTCACCCAGGAGGATCTACCCAATGAGACGTCTGAGAACAGCCTCCGATTAGCCTCCAGCAACACCGACTTCACCCTCAGCCTCTACAAGGAGCTGGCTTCGAAGAGCCCCGACAAGAATGTCATCTTCTCCCCGATGAGCATCTCCATCGCCTTGGCCTTCTTATCCCTGGGGGCCCAAGGCACCACCCAGACCGAGATCCTCGAAGGCCTCAAGTTCAACCTCACGGAGATCCCCGACAGGGAGATCCACCGGGGCTTCCAGCACCTGCTGCGGGCCCTCCACCAGCCCAGCAGCGAGCTGCAGCTGAGCGTGGGCAATGCCATGTTTGTGGGGGAGCAGCTGAAGCTGCTAGAGACGTTCGTGGAAGACGCCAGGGCGCTGTACGCCTCGGAGGCCTTCTCCACCAACTTCCAGAACTCTGCTGCCGCCGAGAAGCTCATCAACGACTATGTGAAGAATAGGACGCAGGGGAAAATTGTGGATTTGGTCAAGGACCTTGACCTACACACGGCAGTGGTCCTGGTGAATTACATCTTCCTTAAAGGTGGGTCCCTGGCTTGGGGTTTGGAGGGAAACAGGGTTTTATTTTATTTTATTTTATTTTATTTTATTTTATTTTATTTTATTTTATTTCATTTATTTTATTTTATTTTATTTTATTTTATTTTAATTTTATTTTATTTTATTTATTTTATTTTATTTTTTATTTATTTTATTTCATTTTATTTTATTTTTTTATAAATTTATTTTTATTGGTGTTCAATTTGCCAACACACAGAATAACACCCAGGAAATAGGGTTTTAGTTCTGAGCCTTCGGGACCATTTCTGGCCTGTGTAGCAAACCGTGGGATTAGGGAAACTGCCACAGAGCAGGTGCCCTTGGTGGGAGTGGGCAGGAGTGGGAGGCACCACGTTCCCGGGATGCCCCCTGCCTGTAACCATTGAGTTCTTATTTTTTTTTATAAATTTATTTTTTATTGGTGTTCAATTTGCCAACATATAGAATAACACCCAGTGCTCATCCTGTCAAGTGCCCCTCTCAGTGCCCGTCACCCAGTCACCCCCACCCCCCCCACCCCCCGCCCACCTCCCCTTCCACCACCCCTAGTTCGTTTCCCAGAGTTAGGAGTCACATTGACTTATTGTAGGGTTTTCCAAGTGACGCTTCGCCTCTGTAGGGAGTAACTGCAAAGGAGCCCGGCAACCCTTTGTCTGAGTCAGAGCAGCACTTTTTACTCCAACTCAAACGTGCCTGGCTCCCAGAAGGAAGGAGCTGTCCCTTCAAATTGCTCCAGGGTGGGCGGGAACTTCAGCTTCCTCCCTGCAGAGACACCTTTGGGGAAGCTCAGGAAGCCCTTTGCCTGTGCCCACCGGGGCCATTCTGACCTGGGCTCCGTCCTGATCAGGGACTCTGGTCTGGGAGGTCCCAGCAAGTCTGGGGGCCATCTGCACGGGGACACAGCATTCAAGGAGACCGGCCATCCCAGGGCTCTGCAACCAGGCTCCCCTGTAATCTTGAGGGTGGTGCCGGCAAAGGTCACCATCCCGGGAAGTGCCTTGGAGGGGGCACCATCCAAGACAAGACCCCTTCCCAGGCTCTGGCTGGTCCAAAGCCCGATCCCTTAGATAGGAACGCGACACTAACCTCCCCAGCACGTGCGTTCCTAAGAGGCGGAGAGCAAACAGGAAGAGTCAGCCCGTGGAGCCGCAGTCCTAGTGGGAACAAAAAAAGTGGACAGAGACCCAAAGAAGCATCATGGAGTCAGGGGGTGGCGAGGTGCCTGAGAGATAGGAGCTGCATGGAGACACACAAACCTACACTAGAGGTTCTGGCTGAGGTCTGGGGCCTGTGTTTCTGGCTGCAGGTGAAGGCACGGAACCAGATTTCTCTGTAAAACTAATCTGGACCCGATATGTTTGCCTGTTGTATCTCCTGATTTTCTCCTAGGATTTTCTCCTCCAAATTCTCCTCCCCAGGGACACACCAGCCCAGCCGGGCCTTCCCCTCCTCTCCTGCCTCGAATGGTGGGACACAGGCAGGGGGTTTGGGGTGGGTGGCTGCACATTTCCCTGCAAGTCCCCAGGCTCTGGTTCCCCCAGGAGCTCCCACCCACCCCATTGAGGGCTCCAGTCCTCTTGTGCCTCTGTCCTCTGTGGACCTCCCTCCAGCCTACATGACAAGGCGTACATGGGCATGCAATCAATTACTAGCGTTGTCTCCTTTAGGGGGTCAGGGATTCTGCATTCCTCGCCCTGCTGCAGCCACCCACAGTGCTCCCAGGCCCCTCTCCCGTCTCTCCCAGACCCACCTCTCTCCTGCATCCACTATTCCCAGATTCCTGTCGCTCTCTCACATATCACAGCTAACCCAGTCTTTGTCTCATAGCCGTGTCCCGACCAGATCTGGGGGGCTCACCCCCACCCCCGGCGGCCACCCACTGGCCAATGCTTTCCTGCAAAGCACGGCAGGGCCAGTGGCGTGGCTGGTGCTCTGCTGAGTGTCTCCATCATTCAGGGGACCCCGGGCGGAGAAGGGGTGGAGGCAGGGCAGCCCTTGTGTTCACAGACTCCTCTGACCTCCAGCCAAGTGGAAGACACCCTTTGACCCCCGAGATACTTTCAAGTCCAAGTTCCAAGTGAGCAAGAGCAGGTCGGTGAAAGTGCCCATGATGAACCTTGAGGACGTGTGGGTGCCTTACTTCCGGGACGACGCGCTGTCCTGCACAGTAGTGGAGCTCCAGTACACCAGCAACGACAGTGCGCTCTTCGTCCTCCCCGACGAGGGCAGAATGGAGGCAGTGGAGGCCATGCTCCTCCCAGAGACGCTGAGGAGGTGGACACACTCCCTGCAGATGAGGTGATGACCCCAGGGTGCGGCCGGGTCTGCTTCCTCCTCAGCCATTCCCACCCCCTCCCCACCCTCCCTGGACTCCCCATGCCCCCCAGCACCCAGGGCCTCCCTGATGGCCGAGGCTGGGGCTGCAGTGCTGGGGGAAGCCACCCTGGCACAGGTGGAGCTTGGGTTTACCCTGCCCTTTGCTGCCCCGGGGGGCTTTGGGCCTGAAGGTATCTCCTCTATGAGACACAAGGACCTGGGACGGGACAGGGGCAGAGGCTGCCTCTGACTGCAACATGCTCAGGTCCCAGGGAATCCTCAACAGCCGGCATGCTTGTCTCAACCTCTCGGAGGCAGAGGGGACAGATGGGCCTGCCATCAGGTGAGGGCCAAAGCAAGACAGGCTCTGAGCAGCTCTGCGCCGGCTCTTACATTCATTCATTTATCCTTTCACCCATTTTGGCACAGGTCACGTAGGTTAATGGGGAGCCTAGTAGGTGCCAGGCACTGATTTAGACCCCAAGGGTAGGTCAGCAAGTAAAACACAAATCTCCTGCCCTCGTGGAGCTTACTTTGTACTCAGGAAATGAGAAAGTAAATAAATATGACAAACAGGGAAATGATTTAGTATGTCGGACGTTAGGAAATGCGGATGAGGCGGTGGATGATAGAGCAGGGTAAAGTGATTAGGAAAACTGGACCGACAAGGAGGTAGTTGGTGATTTTATTTTTTTTTTTTAAGATTTATTTATTTATTTATGATAGACATAGAAAGAGAGAGAGAGGCAGAGACACAGGAGGAGGGAGAAGCAGGCTCCATGCCGGGAGCCCGACGCGGGACTCGATCCCGGGACTCCAGGATCGCGTCCTGGGCCAAAGGCAGGCGCCAAACCGCTGCGCCACCCAGGGATCCCCTAGTTGGTGATTTTAAATAGGATTGCCATTAGGTGACATCTGAGCATCAATATGTTAGAGGTGAGGGGCTGAGGCCTGTGGGTATGTGGGGGAAAAGCATTCTTGGCAGAGGGAACAGCCAGTGCAAAGCCTCTATGCAAAGCCTGGAGGGTTAGTGAGACAAGAGAGGCTAGAGCAGGGTGAGAGTCAGAAGTCAGGGGGCTCCACGGGATGGCGCAGATTGAGGAGGGCCATGCAGACCCTTGGAGAAACCTTGACTCTTCCTCTTCTAAGTGAAGTGTGGAGTCCTCACTAGGTCTTGGGCCAAAGGGTGAATGATCGGAGTATTGTTTTAAATACACCCAGGAGGCTGAGTGGAATAGAGCACAGAGGACAGGCATGGAGGCAGGAAGCCAGCTAGGAGCCCTGTGCAGCGATCCAGGCAAGAAGTGTGAGGAGTCGTCAAGTTTCAGATGAACCTGAGGGTAGAGATAGGCTAGGACATGGCATCCAGAAGACTGATGTCAGGGGAACAAGCAAGGCACCGTGAGTTCTGGCCCGGTCCTTGAGGGTGGAGCCACTGGGAGGCAGTTCTGGGCTCTGTCCCTGTGATGGGGACATAAGGAGACAACTGTGGGTCAGATCCCAGGAAGCCCCAGGACACAGGGACCTGGCTCTCCCATCCCTGTTCTCCACCCGCAATGCGTCCTTCCTTTAACAGCAGATAGCTTCCACCTGGCAGGGGCTCGGTGACTATCTATAATCGGATAGACTCGCCATCACACACCTTCGATTTACAAAGCACAGAGGAAATACGCCTCTACATGCTCCTAGCCCACGGTGGGTGCTCAATCAATACTTGTTAAGTGAATGGATGGATGGGAGAGTGAATGAATGTGGAGAGAAAGAGATATCTCCCCTGCTCATGGGACTCAAGGTTTACGGGGAGACACAGCCTCCCCGAAGCTGGCAGCTGTAAAACCAGTGACAAGAGTCTGAGGGATATAAACAGAGGGAGATGGAAGCTGGCAGGTGGTCGCTGATAGCTGCACCTGCTTTTGCTCCAAGAACGCACCAGCAGCTCTGCTCAGGAGCAGGAGAAGCCCCTGTCCTCAAGGAGCTCGCCAGACACCAAGAAGGGGACCTTCAATTGCTTGTTTCAGGATTCCCCGAGACCCTTTGAACGCGATCCCTCCTCCGTGTCCAGCCCCTGCTTGGACACTACGCCTTCCCTCCGCTCTGTGGAGCAGCCCCTCTTTCTTCTCGAGCCTTCCTGCCAGTTCATCTATGTGCCTCCTGTTCTGCTCTTCACCCAGCTAGCCCCTTCCCCTCCCTCTGGACTCAGGCTTGATGGAAGCCTTCCTGGTGCCTGTGGAGCACGCTGTGGAATCCCCGTCAGAGACAGGTGTTTCCTGCTGCACTGCAGGCTTGCAGGGAGGAGCAGGGCAGGTACTGGCACCGCCACGACCTCCGTACTGGCACACGTAGGCACTTGCCCATGTGCATGGATAATTCACATTATCCACAGGATTAAGCATAAGCACGGGAGGTCAAGAAACTGGGGAAAGGAGTACTTACTTCCAGCAAGAAGGGGTTGGTTAGAGAGGAAACCAAGGAAGACCATGCTGTGAGGTGGGAGAAAGTGAGCAGTGAGTCGAGCAGGTGTTCAAAGTCATGTTTCTCATTTCCTAGGAGGATAGACAACCTCTACCTGCCAAAGTTTTCCATCTCCAGCAGCTATAATCTGGAAGATGTCCTTCCCCAGCTGGGCGTGAGAGAAGTCTTCACCAACCAGGCCGACCTGTCGAGAGTCACAGGGCACAAGAACCTGGCAGTTTCCCAGGTGAGCGGTTCAACTTTGGATAATTCATCCTCTGTATCCAAGCCTGAATGGTAAAGGGGAGGCAGACGTTTGGGGAACCTTGAGTTTGCATGAATAACTGCATTGCTCAGTACCCTGTCCCCCTCATGGTTCTGCCCCAAGCCCAGGAGAGCTGGGTGGCAAGCATGTTGGAGGCTAGTCCCTGCCTCCCCTGCAATATCCTGTGACACAGAAGCCACTCGTGGGGAAGAGCCTGTGCTGGAACCAGGGATGGACCCCACCCCATGCTCTATCTTTTATTGTCTACAGCAGCAAATAATTAAAGTGCTGGACCCCCTCGGTTTTTCTATAAAATGGGGGTGATAGTTCTTGGCCAGTGTGCAGTGCCCGGCAGAGTAGGGGAGAGGCACCAAGTAGTGGCAGCCGTCGGGCAGTAGTGATGGGTGTGAGAGGAGCATACAGGGCCCCTTGCACTGCACTCCCAGAAACAAGGTCCTCGGAGTGAAGCAGTTGTCTGAGCAGCCCTCCGCTCTCCTCTGCACCCCACCTTCCAAAGGACACGGTAATGGCAATGAAAGAGGGCATGCAGAAGGGCCTATGTGGTCCTCAGATGTGAAGCCACATCTTTGCACAGCAGCCTGGGCCCCGAGGACATTTCGGATGGGGCAGGAGCAGAGCTGAGGGCAGTGGGGCCCTTTGGGCCTGCGGGGCACCTGCAGCAGCTGCTTCGAGGTAGAGAAGCTGCCAGAAATTCGCTTGCAGGACAATCGCCTGGGTTGCCCCGGCCCCTCCCCCTGCAATAGCGAGTGTTTGGTGGGGGGACAGCACAGTGTCTGGACTCCTCAGAGAGGCCTCCAGCTCAGGGTGCCCCTCCTCTCCATCTCCGTGATCCTGGGCAGATGTCTCGGAGCCTCAGAGTCTCGGTTTGTACCTCTGTGTGTGGGAACCACGCAGGACCCCTGACAGGGTTGCCAGGACGAATGAAGCGATCGGTGACAGGCCGGGGTGGAGGCTGCATGAATGTCAGTCCCTTTGGGGCTCCCAGGCAGGCTGCTCACCCCTCGCCCACCGGATCTTCCCGCAGATAGTCCACAAGACCCTGCTCGATGTGACCGAGTTGGGCACAGAAGCCGCTGCCGCCACGGGAAGTAAAGTTGTTTTTTTATCTGGAAAGATCGGCCCACTGGTCACTGTTCGTTTCAACAGACCCTTTCTGTTCTGCATACACCACAAAGATACGGAGAACATCCTCTTCTGGGGCAAGGTCACCAACCCCAATCAAGCCTAGGCCTCCCCCCGCAGAGGTGGGGCCCCTTTCAGAGGTCTGTGGGTGCAGCCTGGCCTCTCTGCACCGAGGAGCCACGTGCCAGGCTCTGCCCTGCTCATCCTTTAGAAGGTGCCAGTGACTACCTGCTGGCTTCCAGGGAGCCTGTGGGCTTTTTGATCTGAGGCCCTGAGGTCTCCAGACAGCAATAAACTATCTTTCTTGGACTGGACACTTCCTTTGTGCCTCTCTGCCCCAATCTGCCTGACTGCAAACCCCATAGCTGCCTGTGCCCGGAGCCCAAGCTCAGGGACCTCCCGCTGGGCTCAGTCTCAGCCAGGCTCTGGGCACCTCTGCCTTGGGTTACCGTGCCCTGGTTAGAACCAGGCTTGGTGCTTGTGGCCAAGCCCACCTGACCCTCAGGCCTATGAGGGGAGGGGATCCTGCTGCCTGATTCCGTCTTCTGTGGGCTCCTTGTCCCCCCAGTCTTGCCCTTTCTTTCCCCTTGCCTGGGCCCAGGATGTGTCCACGCGCTGACCCCCAACCCTGACCACACCTGGCACAGCCCCTGGACCCCTCGCTCCCGGGCCTTCTCTCTTCCAGGATCCCTCAGCAAAACTGGGGAGAGTAGCTACTTTGTGGGTTCCTGGTCAGAGCTCCTCACCTGCCTCCCGAGTTCTGAGTCCTCCCCAACAGATGAAGCCCTTAGCAGCCAGAATGGAGGGTGAGAGAAAATGAGCAATGCATGGACAGCTGCAGTTAAAGCCAGCCACACAGTAGTTACTCTGCTGGTGTTATCAGGAACTGTGTGATCTCTACGGCTGACGACTGACAGCTAAAGAGTGGAGATCTTTCTGCCGGGCAATCTGCCAGGACCACTACCATTTAGTCCTTGTGACCACCCTATGGGATAGATACTCTTCTGAGTCCCATTTTATAGATGAGGACACTGAGGAGCAGAAAGTCTCAGTAGTTTTCAGCTAGAAATCATTACCAGCAGAGTGTGATGCCAACCTGCTCGATGCCACAGGACCTCTCTAAACCACAACAAGCTTCTGCCCTTAAAGATGCTCATGGTGATGACTCTCATGGGCTTTCATCTGATGGGCAAGACTGATGATAAAACTAGGCTCTGGAAGCTGAGAGCGGGGCACCAAGCTCATCTTTCTACAGGGAGATAAAGAGCTCTGATGTGCATATGTTTAGTCAGAGATGCCTGTGGGTCATGCGAGAAGAGATGTCTGCAGCTATCTGTCGCTCGAGAATTTGGGGTGGAGAGACGGATGTCACGGTCATTGCGTGTTGGTGGTTAAGCGAGACCATAAGAGGAGATAAACACCTTAGTGTACATGGTGCTGAGACCCCAGAGGCACCCTTACCCAAACACCAACACATAAGGGGACAAGCAGACCACAAGGAGATTGCAAAAGAGCAGGAGAAGACACAGGAGGAAAAGTGTGGCCTTGTGAAGACCCAAGGAAGAAGATGCTGCAGCAGCAAGGGACGGTTGGCATGGAATGGGGCTGAGGAGCCCCGGAGGAGAAGGGTGAAGAGCATCCTCTGGAAGAGTCCGACACTGGTTCATGGGGGACCTTGGCAGGAACAATCCCAGGGGAGGGTGAGAGCAGGGACCAGCCATGGGGGGTGGGCAGATGAGCCGCCAGCTAGGGGAGCTATGATGTCAACACCCCTCCATAGCTGTTTGACATCGAAAGGCAGGAAAGAGGGGAGCTTGAGAGTCACATAGAATTAAGGGAACCGGGGGGGGGGGGGCACTTGATGGGATGAGCACTGGGTGTTATGCTTATATGTTGGCAAATTGAACTCCAACAAAAAATAAATTAATTAAAAATAAATTTAAAAAAAAGAATTAAGGGAGGATTTTCTTTCCATTTTCTTTTGTGATGAGAGACTTAAGCATGCTTACATAGTAAAAGTCAGCCAAAGAGCTTGAAGATAGAAAATAAAAGAAGTCAATGCTCAGCGGGGAGTCTCCTTAAGGATTCTCTCCCTCGGAGTGCGCCTGGGTGGCTCAGTGGTTGAGCATCTGCCTTCAGCTCTTCAGCTCAGATCATGATCCCGGGGTCCTGGGATCGAGTCCTGTATCAGCTCCCCACAGGGAGCTTCTCCCTCTGCCTATTTCTCTGCCTCTCCCTGTGTGTCTCTCACGAATAAATACAATCTTAAAAAAAAAAAAAAAAGGATTCTCTCCCTGCACCCCTTCCCCTGCTCATGCTCTCTCTCTTTCTCTTTCTCTCAAATAAACAAATTTTTTTTAATATTTATTTATTTATGATAGTCACAGAGAGAGAAGGAGAGAGAGGCAGAGACACAGGCAGAGGGAGAAGCAGGCTCCATGCACCGGAAGCCCGATGTGGGATTCGATCCCGGGTCTCCAGGATCGCGCCCTGGGCCAAAGGCAGGCGCCAAACCGCCGCGCCACCCAGGGATCCCTAAACAAATTTTTTTTAAAGTGACTTTATACAGACTCAGTTTCCAAAGCTAAAACCGCTCACTACTGGCCTAGCTGGTAAATCTCAACCAAGCTTTCTATCACCCTAAAGCCACCGGAAACTCATCACAGCCCACGAAACCCTGTAAGTACTTCCCCCAACTTCCCCCTTTGAGGCATTACTGAGATGCTGTCCAGGTGGTGTTCTTGCTTGCTCAGCAAGTTTATGAAACCCAGATTTGTGTGATCCAGGGAGTTCCCTGGGGATCTCTGTGGAGGAACTTCAACCTTAGGAAAACTCAGGATTCCCAGCAGAACGGGGAGGTGCCAGCTAAGGTGCAGAGGGCACATGAGTCTGGATCCCAGGGCTCTAAGCCCTGCTGAAGTCCTAAGTGCTAAGTGACCCAGAGGGGGTGGCCTTGTGCTTTCTGAATCTCCATGACCTGTGGGTGAAGCTCCGTGAAAACATGGGAGCTGGAAATCTGCCTCAGTACTGAGACCTCCTGGCTATAGTACACTCACTTCCTTGGAGCAAATACTTACTTTGCACAAATCCACACTTCTGTGCCCCCTCCACGGCGAGGAGGCAGTAAGAGGAATTAAAGGGAGAGAAAGGCGACAGCAGATGGAGCAGGGGAGAGACGTGTGAATATAAAAAGGGACACTTTGAGGTCGACTTAGGGAATGTCATTGATTGGATCGAGTAGAAGGAGGTAACACTCTGGCTGCCATATGGGAGGCTTGGGAACCTGGAAGACATCATCTGGTAAGACGAGTAACGTAGAGCAGTGCTTCGTGAGGTAGGCCACAGAGACCAGAGATGCCTGACCATCACCCACTAAGGAAAGCGCAGAGAGAAGCGGCTGATGTGGTCACATTCATACATGGGAATAGGGCGCAGCCCCACAGAGTAATGAAGTGCTGCCCCACACCACGGCATGGGCGAACGTTGAACACACTATGCTCCGTGAAAGAAGCCAGACACCAAAGGTCACGTACTCCATAATTCCATTTATATAAAACGCCTAGCCTAGGCAAGTCCACAGATACAGAGAGCACTTTAGTGGTCGCCAGGTGCTGGGGGGCGGGGAAGCATGCAGAGTGCTGCTTAGTGGGGCTGGGGTCTCTGTTGGGAGTGCCTGACACCGCCTGAACCTAGATGGAAGTGATGGCTGCGCAGCATCGTGCATGTACGCACCCCCGTCAAACTGTATGCCTTTAGATGTTTGATTGGGTGCATCTCACCTCACTAGACAGAGAGGGAGGCTTGCAGGCACAGGAACTCAACGCCTTGCCAGATCCCAGTTCTAACAAACCAATGGTAAAATGAAATGATGTGTAGGATTTGCTCCAAACAACCCGAGGGAGAAAAGGGAGTGGAAGGTATGGGAAAATGGTGCTGACCTCATATTAATAATAATTGAAGCTGCTGGAGGTATGTGAGGTTCATTACACCATAATTCTTCCATAACAAAGATTTGGAACAAAAAAAAAAAAAGTCTTATTCCCCAGTATTCAATGCATCCTCAGCACATAGTGGGTCCTACATAGTGGATGGATGGATGGATGGATGGATGGATGGATGGATGGATGGACAGGTGAGTGGATGGGTGGATGGATGGATGGATGGATGGACAGGTGAGTGGATAGATGGATGGATGGATGGATGGATGGAAGGATGGACAGGTGAGTGAATAGATGGATGGATGGATGGATGGATGGATGAATGCAATGAGTCTCATGCCACACCCCTGCTATATCCTCCCCTAGGTGAACAAGAGAAACCCCTGAAGACCCTGTGAAGTCAACAACAAGGAACCTCATGGGTATTTATGTCCAGGCAGTGGATGAACACAGTAAAAGTAAAGTAATAATGAATCTGGGAGAAAATCAAGTCAGGCTCACACCCACTAACCCATATAAACCGTGTCTCTGCACTCAGCACGCAGGCCACCTTAGTACCATCCCTGCCACCAGGCCACCTCAGGAAGGACAAGGCATTTCAGTTGCAAAAGTCTTGCAAATATGGTTTCTGCTGAGTACACATTAACTTTTCTGTTGGTGCTCTGTCACAATGGAGAGTTCTTTTGGCTCTCCAGAAGAACTGGTTATTACAATATAGGCAAAGTGCAAAAGGAGTCACAGCATTTGAGGCCGACTTAGGGAATGTCATTGGTTGGATCAATAACAATTGATTGGATCAATTGAAGTTGTATAAGCCAAGCTTTGCGCAAGCAAGAACTATGACTCTGGCATCTGCGCTCCTGTGCCGGGCACAGGAGCGCCTGGCGGGAAGCAGACGTCCACAGGTGGAAGAATGAGGCCAGGAAAGGGTGGTGTGTTGCTCCAGTTAGGTCAGCCCTTTACCGATTTTAAAGGCTGTCCCTATGCATCGCTAGATTGGATCTTCATGACCTCATCTCGAGCGGTGAGGAGGGTGAGGGAGGAATGACACTCGGGAGGGCGTGCAGCGCTGGAATCGAGACTCCCCCCACCCACTGCAGGACACCAGCCCCAACCACAAAGCATCACACCTGCTCCGTTGCTCCTTCTTCCCTGTGCGTGGGTTTCCACATAACCTTGAATTTAGGAGTGGGTTGTTTTCCTCATTATTGGGTGTGCTGAGAGTGGACATTGGGCCAAGGGAGCGTCAGTACAGCCTGTGTTAACCCCAGAGGCCCAAGCTGTCACCGTCCTCCCACAGGGACAGACTTCCGTGTTCCGGGCCATGCAGACCTGCCGGATCTCCTCCAGCTCCTTGGAGAGCACTCGACTGTAGCTGAGTGCGGGGCTGTGGGTGCGGCTGGAGCCCTGCCGCCTCTCCCCACCCCCGCTTGGTGAGCCTGCCACAGCTTGTCTCATTGTGACACATGCACGCAGGCAGCCCACACTCCAAGAGCTACGCATGTAGGCAGCTGTCTGGAGTGGCGTTGGCTTGCCCTGCCTCCACAACCTCCGACACGCTCTTCCTCCCCTTTCAACCTCTGCTGAAACTCCTTGCCTCACTCTCTCCTGACCCATGTTCCAGTCTTAGCTCAGAAACCACCTCTTCCAGGAAGCCCTCCAGGAACTCCCCGCCTTCTGTGCCTCCCGTAGGCTCCCCATTCACCCTGCGTAGGCCGCCTCTGATGGAGATGTGATCAGCCTCTCCGCATGCCCATCTTAGGCAATCACTAGCAAGCCTCTTCCAGGTAATCCCTCACGTCCCGGCTGCCAAATATTTATTGAATGAGGGAGTGAATGAACATGTTTCTCTCTGAGTCTCATTTTTTTTTTCCCTGTCTGTCCAATGCTCAGATTGGATCATGGTGTCCTGGCAGCTCAATAGCTCTTTGGTTTGGAGGACTTGGCCACTCCACACAAACACCGCTTCGGGTGAATTCTGTGTGTCTGTCCCAGTGGACCTGAGCCCCGGAGGGAGCAGCTGCGTCTCATCCATCGTGCATCCCTAGCACGTGGCTCAAATCCCGCACAGAACGCCCACAAAAACCTGCACATGGGTGTGAATAGCAGTTTCATTCATAATTGCCAAAACCTGGAAGCAACCAAGACATCCTTCAAGAAATGAAGGGAGAGATAACCCGGGGTTCATCCAGACAATGGAATATTACTTGGCCCGTGTTTGTGCAGTGAGTGAATGAATGAACACATGAATGGATGTTCAATATAATAACGGAATCAAAGTTTTACAAACTTTTCAGCAAAACCAGGATAGTCGCCAAAGCAGATGAGCGGGCAAATGGACAAATGAGGACTCCTCTGTTCTCAGCTGGTAAATGATAAGGAACAACCCTTTACAGATGAAGTTTTCCCAGGGGCTGTTTCTGTTGCTTCTCCCTTTTCCATAGAGAACTCAAGGACTGCCTGCGGACATGGAAAATCAGAGGCCGGACAGGGCCGTGTGATGAGGATCAGTTCCATCATAATTAACGCAAACCCAGGGGTCCCCCGTGAGATTGCCACAGGGGGAGTGAGGGATGGTCTGGTTTTGGGGTGGAGTCCCAAAGGATGGTGCTTGGTTTTGTGGGGCTAAGTGTTGAAACCCTAGAAGGGATTTTTTTTTTTAAAGAGAGACAGAAAAATAAATAAATAAAAAATAAAGAGAGACAGAGAACACGCGAGCAGTGAGGGTGGGGCAGAGAGATCAAGGGAGAGAATCCCAAGCAGTCTCCACGTTCAACAAGGAGACTGATGCGGGGCTTGATCCCCTGACTCTGAGATCATGACCTGAGCTGAAATCAAGAGTTGGACGCTTAACCAACTGAGCCACCCGGGTGCCCCTAGAATGGAATTTCCAAGGGTAGCCCATAAACCATTTGCGCTTTCAACAAATATCCATTGACAGTCAGCCCTGTGCTGAGTACTAGGAATTGAGCAGCGAATACACAGACAGAATGATGCCCTCATAGAGCTTACCTTTCGGTAGGAAAGATAGATAAATATTTCATATCATTCCAGATGAGCATAAGAAAAATAAAGCAGGACTTAGGGTGGTGAGGGCAGAGGTAGGGCCTCTCTAAGAAGGTGACCTCTGAGCAGAGAGCTGAGTGAAGTGAAGGAGTGTACAGAG
The DNA here is from genome assembly GCF_053574225.1 of Canis aureus. Lineage (NCBI taxonomy): Eukaryota > Metazoa > Chordata > Mammalia > Carnivora > Canidae > Canis > Canis aureus. Next base: position 66,951,088 of record NC_135619.1, read on the forward strand.
TAAGTGCTGCAGAAAGGTGGTTCACTGTTCTAGGTAGCAAGTGCAAAGGTCCTGAGGCAGGATTGAGCTCTTAAGTCCTAGAGTAACAAGAAGGCCAGAGGTGAGAGCAGAAGGAGGGAGGAGAAGGATTGTCAGAGGGGAGGTCAGAATATTGCCAAGGCCCAAATCACGTAGGGCTTCCTAAGAGGTGGTGAGAAGTGTAGAATTTCTCCTCAGGGTGATGGCGACCATTGGCAATCTTGAACTAGAAGTGAATAAATCTGATTTGCCTTTCTTTTGAAGATTTATTCTGTTTATTTGAGAGACAGAGAGAGAGAGAGAGAGTAGGGGGAGGGGCAGAGGCAGAGGGTCTCAAGCAGACTTCCTGCTGATGGCGGAGGCAGATGCGGGGCTTGATCTCGCGACCTGAGATCATGACCTGAGCCGAAACCGAGTCAGACGCTTAACCGACTGAGCCACCCAGGAGTCCCAAATCTGATTTACCTTTTAGAGGTATCACAGCGACTTGACGGGATGAGCACTGGGTGTTATTCTGTATGTTGGCAAATTGAACACCAATAAAAAAATTAATTTATTATTTAAAAAATTTAAAAAAATAAAAATAAAATAAAAGTATCACAGCAGATCCCTCAGTGGAGCAAAGAGTTAGCTCACACCATTACTGAAATAGGTTCTAGTCTTCACTGAGATCTCCGTCAGAATCCTGCGAAGGGAGGCAGGTCTGCTGGGGTAATAGCATCTTGCTGCTATCTGGGGGCCCACCCCGTGCCGGGTCCTGGGCTAGGGCAGTATGGCGCAAGATCACTCGAATTCCTATAACCCTATGACGAGGGGATTCTTAGCACCACCCCAGAGAGGGCAAGCAGAGGCCCCAAGAGGTAAAGTGACTTGGCCAAGGTCTCTGGGCTCGCACATAGCAGCAGAGCCTGAGCCAAGGCCGGGCTGCCAGGGTGTCTCCCTGCACCATGAGATGCCTCCTCGCCTGCTCTCCTCGGGAGCGCCCTGCCAGTCCAAGACCAGGGATGAGCAACGGGGCTCAGGCGGGGTGAGTCACCCAAGGTCACATTCCAGGATATGATGGAGCCGGGATTTAAAAGGGGTCGCCTGGAGGAGGTGCTGTGAGCTGTTGGGTGAGACCCAAACTCTGTGTGTGAGCAGGAAGCAGGCGGGGTGGGAAGGAAGGACAAAGTGGACTGCCTCAAAGGTCGGGCGGGGGGGTCCTCTCCCAAGGAGATGAAAGGAACACCCAAGCAGCTGTCTTGTGTGAACAGAAGCGCACATCCCTGCACACCTGCTGAGAGAGCCCTTGGCACCAAGTGCAGGTGAGGGCTCTGTTTCCCCCCGGGGGCACACACCCCCAGGGGTGTTTGCCCACACCCGTCCCTGGGTTCCAGAGGTGCCATAGGTCTCGAGTCAGCTGAGTCTTCTCTAGGCGCCTCCCGGGCTTTGGGAGTGTCCTAGGGGATGACTGTGCTGGGGTAGTGATGATGCGCTGAGGGGCCCTGAGGGCCAGGAGACCAGAGAGAGCAACCGTGTACCAGCGGTAGGATCACACTATCATAACACTGTTGTGCTGTCGTAATAATATTTATCTCCATTTTACAGGCAAGGGGACAGACGCTCAGAGCCACCAAGGGCTCAGCACCCCCAGGGTCACACAGGCAGAAAAGACAGCCCTGAAGACACACAGGCTTGGTGTCCAGACTGTGGACTCCCATCCCCAAGGGCTGCCAGAAGGTGACCCCCAAGCCCATTCTTGGTTCTTTCCCCGAGAGTGACGTTGGGGTTCGTCTATCCCTCAGCCGGGTGTGTGCAACCCTGTGACCCACATGCCACTAGCCCAAAGGATTTCTTTGGGGTTGAGCACAGAGCCGTGCAGGGCCCACGATGAAGCAGAAGACCCGCCACCACTTCCTCCGTGATCCTGAGCTGCAATGCTCCGTGCTGAGATGGACCAACCGGGGCAAGGTGGGTCAGCCCTGCTGCTCCAAACACTGATGAGTGAGACGGTTTGCCCAGGGCAAGGTAGACTGGCCCAGCAGCAGAGTCCCGGGAAGTCGGCCCCTTGCCTTCTCCGCCAGGCATCACCCTGCTAGTTAGCATCAAGCCAGGGTTTGAGGCCAAAGGCCTGCATTCTTTCTCAAACAGCACTGGGTCCCTGTGGCTTCCATATCACACACATTCCAGAAAAGGGCAGTGGAGGGTGAGGGAAAGAATGTGGGGTTTGAGGTCAAACAGACTCTCGTCTGAGCCCTTACTTTGTCCCATCCTAGCTGTGTGACCTTAGGCAAGCCACAACACCTCTCTGAACCTCTGAACCTCCACTGCCCAGATCACTGGGGACCCTGAACAGTATTTGGGAGGGGAAGCAACTTTCTAAGATCACATCCTGGGGTGAGGGGCCGTGTGCAGTCAGGTGGGGTGGGGTGTAGAGCCAGAGTCCTCCAACTTCAGGTCAAGTGATCTCTCACAGCCAGTGACGATAGAGGGATATGAGCCAGAGCGAGGGATTACTATGTCCCGGGTGTAGACTGAGTTTGGGGATGGAGCAGTAAACAGAGCAAAATCAGAGTCTAGTGTGTGGCTGGAGGGCACACAGCAAGTAGACCACTGCATTTGTAGCATGTGAGTGACAATAAGTCTCACAGTCTAAGGGGTGGACAAAAGGATAGGTGACCTGGCAGGTGGAGGGATGGTTATGGGTGGGGGTAAGTAAGAGAAGAGAGAAAAAATGGTATAAAATAAGGGCCCAGGGATCCCTAGGTAGCTCAGCGGTTTAGTGCCTGCTTTGGGCCCAGGGTGTGATCCTGGGGTCCTGGGATCGAGTCCCACGTGGGGCTCCCTCCATGGAGCCTTCTTCTCTCTCTGCCTGTATCTCTGCATCTCTTATGAAGAAATAAATAAAATCTTAAAAAAAAAAAAAAAAAAAGGGCCTGGTCAATCCCTCCCATGGGGTCAGTCGATGATTCCAGAATTTTCCTTGCAGGTCATTCACAAGGCTGAGGTGACTCTGAATGGACAGGGCTCAAAGGCCATTGCCGCCATCAGCCTCCTGGTCACTCCCAGGCCTCACCCCAACCTGGACCCTGCACCCCCTCCTGGCACTAAGTTTAATCAACCCTTCCTGATGAGGACTTTTCACATGGACACAGGAAGCATGCTTTTTCTGGAGAAGATGGTAAAGCCACTGGGATCATGCTCCCCAGAGGCACTGGACGGTCCTGGGAGAACAGAGCTGGGGACCACCCTAGAGTCCCTGCTCTGGAGACTGAGTCACCGTCAAAGTCTCTGCGTGGCCTCAGAGACATCACCAGGTTACTGGGGCTTCTCTGCCTCTTTGTCTGAAGGGAAATGGGAGGCATTCCTGAAGCCGGCTGAGGGCAGGGATCCTCGTACAAGCTTCACGCAGCCACGAAAGTCACCCCCTGCTCAAGTGCCAGGAGCTTCTGTTGAGGTATCAGGTTCAATGAGCCATTGTGCACACCCTATTCTTCTGCGTGGTTTCATGGGAACCTGAGAACCTGGGGTGAGGGTAGGAAGGGGGCATCAAGCTGTGGCATGGAGTGAACACCTCCTACGTACCAGTCATTCTCTATATTTTACCTCATTTTAAAACTAATTCCCACAACCTAACAGGATGTGCTGGTTGAACCATATCACATTGATTATATTTGACCTTTTTTTAAAAAAAACCTACTAAGAAGGGCAACTTCGCATGGTTCCACTTAATATTATTTCTCTCTTTTCATAGCTGGGGCTCAGAGTTTACTCAATGCACCGTGCTTGGGCAGCTCAAAAGTAGCAGAGCTGGGATCTGGAGTGTTCTACTTCAAAGCCTACACTCTTCCCATTCTCTTCCATTTGATGAGATTGGTGATTCTCAGGCTTGTTCCTGGGCGCAAATCCCGAGCATCTTGTTAAAAAGTAGACTTTGAGTCAGCAGGTCTGGGATCTGGGCTTCCTAACAAGGTCCCGGCGTTGTGAGGCTGCTGCTGGTCAGGTGAACACACTTGTGGTAGCAGGTGCCTGATGCTCTCGTCCCCCTGATGCAAGGAGGGACTGGTATGGTCTTCAGGACAGAGGAGTGTCACGGGCCCCTCAGTGCATCCGTGGGCCTGAGTACAAGTTTAGAAATACTTTTTTGAAGTCTACAGATAGAGCTTGCTCTAGGGTCGCCAATTAATGTGCATTTTGGGTGAAAATAAGTGTCCTGAATAAAGTCGTGTTGCCCCTCCTAATCATACCATAGGGTCTGTAACCATCTGTGGGTTATGGGCCATGCCAGTCCCTGTAGATGGGATGTTGGCTGGTCTCCAACTTCTCAGAAGGGAGCCACACAGACACACAAATCCTGTCCCTGGCTCTCACTATGCTTATGCCCACCAGAAGCAGTAAGAGGGCAGCTGGCAGGTGCAAAGAGCTCCACTGAATTCAGGGCAGGGGCTGTGCTGTGTGATCCCATGTAAGCCTCATTTTGCATTTTGCATTTACAGCCAGAGATAAAATTGATTTTTCCTCTCTTCTCCAGTGAGCACCAGGGAGTCCATAAAATTAGCCTTCCCAGAGTGGGGAGCCCAGAACCCCTAAAAAGGAGAAGTGAACAGCCCCAAAGTACTGGAGAATAGGTATCTCACTTATGTTTTGTTTCTTGAGGATTGGCGATGGGTGTTCCGAGTTCAAATACTTGGGGGCCAGCTTGGGCAGTAGGCAGAGATTTTGAGTTCAGGAGCAGAAATCAGCTGAACTTGGTGTTGGGAAAGCACAGGGAGTGGCGAGATCTGTGGATCTGGAGGGCCTCAGCTAAACGTGGCACACAGGGTGGCCTGTCTGTGACAGTGGCTTCTTAGAGGGCATAGAATTTACATTTTGACCAGGGCACTTGGGTGGCTCAGTCGCTTAAGTGTCCAACTCTTGGTCTCAGCTCATGTCATGATCTCAGGGTCATGAGATGGAGCCCCGAGTCGGGTTCTGTGCTCAGCGGGGAATCTGCTTGAAGATTCTCTCCTTCTTCCCCTTCCCAACTCTCTCTCTCTCTTTCAAATAAATAAATCTTTTTAAAAAAAAAAAAAATTTACACTTTGACCTAAGAATGTAAGCAGACCTAGTAGTTCTGTTTCACCCAGGCCTCTTCTAAGTGGTGGGCCTGCCCTCCCTAGGGGGTTGTCCTCACCTGGCTGCTGGAAAACCACCCACCAATGCCTCCACCTTCCAGCCGATAGGAAGGAGGTGAGGAAAAATGGAAGGCACCCTCTTCCTTTAAGTGTACAACCCGTGAGTACCACCCCTCTCTTCAGCTCATCTCCTATTGGCCAGACCCCAGACACATGGTACCCCTAGCTGCAAGAGAGGCAGAGAACGTTGCTTCCATCTTGGGTGACCGTGTGCCCGGCCAGAAATTGGGGATTCTCAGAAGGGATGATAGACTACTGGGCACCCCCCACAGCCTCTGCCTAAGTTCCTGCCAGCCTCGGTTGGATATTGCCTTGCAGAAAGGTGTCCCAGGGCTGCTGGCTTCTCAAATTTCAAAAGAAACTGAAAAGCTAGGTTTTTAGGTGAAAATGTTTCCCCTTTTGAATGTTGACAACCAGTTCAATTTTTAAAAATACCAAGCAGGCCGACGGCGCATAGGGTAAATGAAACACACAGCTGGGCGAAGTGGAAGGCCATCTACAGGATCCCCAAGGCTGACCCTAGGACAAGGTACCGGCTGCCGGAGTTTTGGTGAAAGCCCAGCCCTGGGGTATGACCTGCACTGAGGTGTCCAGGCCACCACGAGATGGTCCCCAGAGAGAGAAGGTGTCAGCTACAAAGTAGCTTCGATCACAGGACTGGGGGTCAGAAATGTTTGAGCAGATTTTACAAAAGATATTCAAGACTCGTCTTTTAGACTGTTTCTGCCAATAGAGCCAATTTGTGAAAGAATCACTATTATAACAAGCTAATTAGTGATTTTGTTGAATGGAGACAAAAAACAGTAAGTGGCTTGGAAAATATAGAAACATTTGTGAAGTATCTATGTCTTCCCTTATTTCCCATCCAGACATGAACAATCAGAATTAAATTCAGTCACCTTTGGTATTTTGCTGATTTCCAGTCACATGAAACTGCAGCTGTGTACGGGATTTTCAATCCTATTATTTTGAAGGTACCATTTTTCCATTTTGTTCAGCAGTTTGTTTTGGCGTGCCTGAGAGCTTGTCAGGCTCCAGATACGTACGGAAGCTGGGTACCACTTGCACTTTGCCCTTGGTAGGTCTTGCTAGGAGGTAACCAGGGTCTCCTGCCTGTCCCCTCTGGGCTGGATACAGTAATAGACGGTGACATCAGGAAGAAGGTGTGGGCAGAGCCGGGACTCTTCAGGCCAGACAGAGCCCGAGGCCTAGAGCCAGGAGGGGTTCCAGGGTGGAGAAGGACCCTCCCAGCTGAACGGTCACCCACCCTTCATTCCACAAGTATCTGTACCCACAGCCTGCCAAGCGCTGGGCATACACTCATATGGTCAGTGGCAGGAACCCACCCTGCAGGACACCCTGCGGGAAACATGGGATCTTTGACCCCAGAAGTCCCAGGGAGGCAAGACCCTGGCATCAGCACCCCTGCTCAGGTGGCTGCGGGGAAGGGCCAGAGCTCCTTGGGCAGAGATCCTGGGCACATGGTGAGGCGTGTTGTGGGTGGGGCTGCTTTCCTGGTTTAGGAGGAAGGAAATCATCAGGGCAACCAGGATGGGGTGTTGGGAGGGATGACCAGAGTCTGGGGCAACCCACCCTGACCCCAACTCCCCATCTCCCACCGCTGGAGGCAGTGCAGCCTTCCAGGGAGAGAGGGACAGAGAAGGAAATTCAGCGTCTGACCAACAGCTCTGCCCAAGCACCTGTGTCAGGAGGACGGGGTTAAACTACACTCAGGTGTCAGCAGTCCCTAAGGAGAGGGGGTCACTGGAGGCCCACCATGAGGGCTTCTCTCTGCACCTTCTTAAGGACCCACGTGGGCCTGGGCCAGGGTGGCTCCATGGTTAGGAGCTGGACTCCCAATCCCCCAATCCATACTTGGCCTTTGTGACAAATTAGGAACTTCCATCCCTCAGCCCACCTCTATAAACTGGAGGTTCTCTCACCTGAGAGTGGGGGGACGCTGGCACCCGCCCCCCACGTGGGGAGCACTGAGCACAGTCCCCAGGCCAGGGAAGAGCCTTGGAAGTGCTCTCTGCTATCACCACCCGGACTGAGTGGAATGATGGCCCCTGGAAAGGTATGTCCGCATCCTAACAACCAGACCCGGCCACCATCACCTCTGTGGAAATGGGGTCTTCGTAGATGTCACCAGATGAGATATCACCCTGAGCCCAACGACAAGTCCTTCTAAGAGTCAGGAGGAGACCCAGACCCAGAGGAAGGCCGTGTGGAGATGGAGGCAGAGAAGGGAGGTCGGCCGTGTGGGAGGCTGACAGCCAGCAGAAGCCGGGGGACAAGCAGGAATTGTCCCCTAGTGCTTTCGGAGGGAGCGTGGCCCCCGCTGACACCTGTGCCTGAGACTTCTGGACTATAGAACTGTGAGTCAAGACAGTTCTTTTGGTTTAAGCCTGCCAGCTTGTGGTCCTCTGCTCCGGCAGCCCTAAGACAGCAGTACACGAGCGGTGCTGGAAGTCAGAGTTGGCAATGCACTTGGCGTGGCGAATGGGTGCTGGGTGATGCCCACACGGGGCTCCAGACACAGCAGGGTGACTCGCATCCCCACCTCTGGAGTCAACAATGCTGTGTCGCTTGAGCTCCCCAGATGGGTGAGATCTGTTCTGGGCCCCATCCTTTGGGGCTGGTGGAGAGTCCCCTTCAGCCACCTGGGGCTCTTCCCCAGGCCCTGCCGGGCTCTCAGTGGTGCTCTCCCCTCAGAGGCCCTGCTAGGTCGCTCCTCGTCCAGGCCTCCAGGGTCCCAGGAGATCTCAGGTCATAGCTCCCACCTCTGGACCATTTCCACCCAACCCTGAGCAGCGCCTTCCAAGGCTTTGACAGCCCCTGGCCTCTGCAAGGGAGTGAAGTGCTGGTGTCCTGTTCAATGCACCCACTTCTCCTTTTCAGGTTTAAGGAAGCTGATCTGGCCAAGACTGTGCCCTACCTTCACCCCAGCGATGATGTGACCCAAGGCCTCAGCGTGAGCTCAGACGTCCACCATACCAAGGCCAGGAGGGGCTCTCTGGCTGCCTAGCCACATGGCTCTTGGTCCTGGGCTACAAAGTTCCTGCAACAAGGAAGTTCGCTGAAGCTGGTCAGCCTTCTGGGACAAGCACGCGTGCCAGTAGCACGGGCCGTGTTGGGGTAGGTCATCCTGCTGCACACAGGGCAGCTTAACACAAACCCTGCCCCCGAGGAGCTCACCGGGGTTGCTGTGCACACCGGGGCAGAATGTGAGTAACCTCAGCTATGACGGAGGGCAAATTGAGGACAGATTTAGCCTGACGAGGATGATGAGGAGGCAGCATGGCCCTGTCAGAAGGCGCTAGGTGGCATCCTGGTGCCAGCCAGTAGCTGTTGTATGGTGAGCAAGTACAACTGTAAATGGAGACCAGAGTGACACTGGTCTCATACCTTCATTCAGTCCTCACCACCACCCTGACAGTGGGGAACATTTGGGGACACAGAGGAGGCTTCAGTAACTTCCAGTTCCGAGCTCTCAAAGGGAAGCAATGTCTGCTCCAAAGCCCTCAGTGCCCTCCACACCTGTCCTGAGCCCAGATCCCCCTTCTCAGGCATTTCAGTCTTAGTGTCCACCTGTCATGCCTACAGCAGAAGGGACCATGTCCGAGCCACTTGTCTCCAAGGCTGGGGGGCAATGGGGGACCCTGACCAGCTGGCATCCCAGCAGACCCGGGCTGTTCCCCCAGGAGGAGCAGAGGAGAGAGAGAGAGATTGAGGTCAAGGGGAGAGGCGTTAACGCAGAGCACCCTCTGTCTGACACGTCTACACACGTGCCCACGTAGAGGGCAGGCTGGGGGCGAGCGGGAAGGCCGAACCCCAGAGGTGGAGGCAGAGAAACGCAGAGAGAGAGACAGGAGACAAAATTTCACAGACTCCCAAAGCAGAGCAGAAGAAATTGTTTCCAGAGGCACTTCGGAGCTGGCCCCCCTGGCCCCTACAGCCCCGTCACTTAGCAGGTCTAGAGGTCCCCTTGCAGCTGCCAGGATTGGAAGGAGGGGGGTGGGCAGGGGCGGTCGGGGGCCTGCTGGAGAAAATCTCCCAAAACCAGGCTTGGCATCCAGGCCTCTGATTGCCCTGCGCCTGGGGGAGGGGTGGCAGAGAAAAGTGGTCCAATATGGTTGGTGCACATGCGTACCCCAGATGCCCATCTGCTTGTTAGAGGAGGCCAAGTGGGTAACCCGAGAGCCCCAAAGGCGTGGCCCTTAAAACCAGGCCCTCCCTAAGTGTGGGGGGGGGGCTCCGTCTGCTGGATCTGGGGTTGGCAACACTAAAACACAAAAACCTCACGTGCAGCTCTAGAGGAAAAGCAGTGCGAGGTAAGGAGATCCAGCTGAATTCTTCCCTTTTTTTTTTTTTTATTATAGTGAGAATACTTAACATGAGATCTACCCTTTTAGCAAATTAAGTGTACATGCAGTACCATTAGCTATAGGCACAAGATCGTACAGCGGGGCTCTGGGACTTTTTCATCTTACCTAACTACGACTTCTATCCATTAAATAGCAGCTCCCCACGCCCTCTCCCCTCAGCCCCTGGCAACTACCATTCCACTCATTGCTTCTAGGAGTTGGGCTATCTTCAATACCTCGTGTGAGTGGAATTAAAATTCGCCCTCCTGTGCCTGGTTTATTTCACTCGGTTTAATGCCCTCCACGTTCATCCATGTTGTCACATATTATAGATTTTCCTTCTTTTTTAAGGCTGAATAATACTCCATTGTATGTATGTGGTTAAAAAAAAAAAAAAAGGAAGCCTACAGAAGGAGAGAAAATATTTGCAAGACATTCATCTATCTGATAAGGGGTTAATATCCAAATATGTAAGGTGCTCCTACAACTCAACAGCAAAACAAAAAATGCAAATAATCCATATTAAAGACCGGATAAAGGACTTGAATAGACATTCAAGCCCTACAAATGGCCAATAGGCACATGAGAAGATCCTCAGTGTCGCTAATCATCAGAAAAGTGTAAATCAAAACCACAGTAAGATAGTCACCCCACACTTGTAAGGTGGCCATTATCAAAAAGCAAAAAAATTGAAAATAGAGCTACTCTATGATTCAGCAATCCTCTTTCTGGGTATATATCCGAAAGAACTGAAGTCAGGATCTTGAAGAGATGTCTGCACTCCCATGTGCACTGTGGGATTATTCACAACAGCCAAGACATGAAAACCACCTAACTGTCCCCCGGTGCATGAGCAAATAACAAATTTTTCTCATTCTTTTCCTCTTTTATTGTTCAGCACCTAATATTAGAGCATTTATCCCCAAGCTTTTCAAGTACAAAGCTTCCCCCATGGAGATCAGGCCAGGGGATGGTGGGGCAGAGGGGGTCAGCAGGTGGCATGCACTGACCCCTAGCCCTTCCCAAGCTGTGGGTTCTGCTCCCTGTTCTTGAAGCAAGGTTTCAATTGACACTGCTAAAAATATTTAAAGTGTAAACAATTCTTAATGACCATGTTATATAACTTATTATTTCCCCCAGGGAGGGAAAAGTCGTTGGCAATGTCCCAAGTCCTCACAGCCAGAGTAGGGAAGAGGCTGATCTGGGGAGCTTGGGCCTCTGGGTCAGGCAGGCCTGGCTACTCTCCTAAATTCTGACCTTTTTAGCTGCATAACCTTGGACACGTTGCAGAACTGGCTTCCCACGTCATGGGGATAACGCAGTGCCTTTACCCTGGGATTGCTGACAGGGTAAAACGAGTTCTAACCCCAAAACACTAAGGAGCCTGTGGGCCTGGGATACTCGGGAGCTCCCATCCTCTGGGCTGGGGACCCCAGAGACACTACTACTAGTTCTCAGCTTGAGCATGGACACCTCACCCTCTCTCACTCCCCACACCTTATCTGCTCAGCAACAACACTGGTCTAACATGGTGGTTCTCCTCCTTGCTGCACAAGAAAATCACCTGGGAAGTTTTGAAAGGTGTGGAACTTCCCACCAACCCAGGTCTTGCTCCCACAGTTTCTGGCATCACTGGTCTGAAACAGGGCTGGGTATCAGTGCTTTCCGAAAGCTCCCTTAGTGATTCTCACGGGCAAGCCGAGTCGAGAACCACTGCTCTAGCTAATTGGTGCTTACACTTCATGGCTGGACTCAGCTTTATTCCAAAAATATTTGATAAAGCACCTAGTGGGCTTCAAGCACTGTGTTTAGGTGTCTGATCCAGGGATGTTCTCCTTCATCTCACTGCCTGAGAGATGCCTGATGTGCCTGAAGCTGGGAGTTGTGAAGTAAGGTGCATTTCTTTCTCTGATATTAACCTGCCTCCATCTTGCCAACTTTTCAAATAAACTAACTTTGTGAATAACCACCTTATCGCTCAAGTTCATAGTCCTAAGATCTATAGAGGTTAAACACGGGGGAAAAATTATCTGTGAACAACTCTAACTCACGCTTACGTTAACATGGGTCATGTCTATCCCATCTGATGTTTGCTTCCAATTTAATAATTGTAAAGGAGGCTGGAGGAACCAATAATTTTCAGGCATATGAATATGGAGGGAAAAAAGGGGAGGAGGAGACGGAGAGAGAAGAAGGAAGGGCCCCTGTTCAGACGACAGCAACATGATGACAAAATAGTCGGGAACAAGCCAAGAAGCATGTTAATGCTAGATGGGAGAAAATCTTCATGCTGCTATGAACATAAAGAAGAGTCAAACAAAAGGAAAGACACATCACACAGCCTTGGGCAGGAAGGCCTTGCATCATAAAAATGTCAGTTCTTCCCAAGTTAATATATAAATTTAATGGGAACTCAATAAAAACACCAACAGGATCTGGTCACTAAACAAGACGATTCTAAAATTCATATGAAAAAATAAACCAGCAAGAATATTCAAATTCTCAAAAAATAGAGAGTACTCGGGGAAGACTAGCCCTACCAGAAAGCAAAATATCTTTTAAAACTCCAAAGTATAAATTATAAAATAATAATTTAATAATTATAAAACATATAATGAAAACCATATGGTGCATTTATAGGCAGACTCATCATTGGAACAAAATAGAAAATCTATAATAATCCAACATACATAATAGAATTTAAATCATGAAAAAGAAGGCTTTTCAGATCAGTAAAGAAAAGGTGGATTATTCATTGAATAGAGCTGAGTGTTAAGTTGTCATCTGGAAATGAAAAGATCCATAACTTACAGTAATCATTGAATCTATTCACAAATATTCCAGTTCTTCTCTTCTTCTGACCATGTGATTTGCTCTGATTGATGGAATGTGAGCATAAACGTGTTTCTTTCAAGAGGAAGTCTCTAAGAGCCAAATTATGGTTCACCACATCTCTCTCTATTCTTGCCACAGTGACCAATGACGCTCTCTGTCTGCCTGGGTCCTAGAGCCCAGAGCTAACACAGAACGGATGCATAACATGAATGAGGAATGAGCACTGCAGCATCCATTAATCTTATTCTGGAGGCACCTGGGTGGCTCAGTGGTTGAGCATCTGCCTTTGGCTCAGGTCATGATCCGAGGGTCCTGGATCAAGTCCCTCACCGAGCTCCCCACAGGGAGCCTGCTTCTCCCTCTGCCTATGTCTCTGCCTCTCTCTGTGTGTCTCTCTTGAAGAAAATAAAAAATCTTATTCTGTTGCATTCACAACATACAGTGGGATAAATTTCATAGACATTTAAAATTTAAAGGTAAAAAATGAAACCCTTAAATTGCTAGAAAAAAACCATGAGAATTTAATACCTTAGAGAGAAGAATGCCTTTCTAACTAAGATATAAGAGCCCAAAACCATTTTTTTAGAAGATTATTAAGTTTAAATGCATACAAAGAAAAAAACTGCTACATTACAAAAGCTGCCATAAGCAGAGTTAAAATACCAAGGGAAAACCTGGAGGAAAGACTTATAACTCATATCATGGAAATTTATACATTTATAAATTATAAATATATACGTGAAATTTATATAAATATATAAATTAACATTATAATGATTAAAAATATATATATAAATTTCACATATATATAAAGAGTTATTATAAATCAATAAGAAGGGGATTTCAGGGTGGCTCAGCAGTTTAGCACCTGCCTTTGGCCCAGGATGCAATCCTGGGATCGAGTCCCACATCAGGCTCCTGGCATGGAGCCTGCTTCTCCCTCTGCCTGTGTCTCTGCCTCTCTCTCTATATATATGTCTATCATGAATAAATAAATAAAATATTTAATAAATAAATAAATAAATAAGAAAAAAGACTAGTGACCCAATACAAAAATTAAACAAAAATATTAATCAATTATTCATTATGAAGCAAATTAACTTGCCTCTTAGATTTATGAAAATATTAGGTTAAGAAAAATGCAAATTAAAACTACAAATGAGAAATTCTGTTTTACCTGTTAGATTGGCAAAGATGAGAGAAGCCAATGTCATATTGATAAGAATGTGGGAAATAGGGACCCTCGTATTTTCCTAGAGCAAATATAAATTGACAGTCTCCATGGAGAGATATCTGATAATCTCTCAAAATTATAAGTACACATACTTTTTAATCCAGCAATTCCATTTCTGGAAGTTTATCCCATCAGTATGCTTACACAGGTGAGAATTGATAGGTATAACAAAGTTATTCATTGCAGTATTATCCAAAGTTGCAAAAAAAGAAAAAAGAAAGGTAACTGTTTATTTATTTTTTTTAAGGAAATGGTTTAAATACCCATTGGTAAATGACAGTTTACATAAATGGCAGTTCATACATGTCACAGAATATGATGCAGGCAAAAAGCATGAGCAAACGTTTTGCCCTCTTTGTGAGCCAAGATGGAAAGATGAGCCAAACATGTTGTTAAGTACATGAAAAGAGCAGAAAAATGTGAATATCATGCTGTCATTCGAACGTGAATAAAATCTTTCTGGACAAAAGTATTCAAGTTGCTTAAAGCATGTCAGCCTCTGGGAAGGGGACCTTAATGTCTAGAAGGGGTTTGGAGGAAGCTTTTGCCATTTACCCCTAATTCATTTTGAATTTTGAACAGTGTGAAAATTACCTATTCAAAACACCACTTTAAATATAGGGGTGAACAAAAAACTCTGACTGTGACTAGTTCTCTCGAATCTACCAGCACAGGACCACAATGAGGACCCATCAGACAATGAAATTAAGTGTTTATGTGTTTCTGAGCATTGGAAACAATTATGTAACCCTAGATGCTCTGAAATCTCATACCAAGAAGGTTCAAGGCAATTGACCATAATTTCCCGCTGCATTGAGTTTCGTATATTTCAGAATTGGAAGACATTTTTTCAGAGAAGCTAAGACCAAAATTTCTTTAAAAGGTCAACTCTAATTTCATTTCAGTTGAGAGATTTTTTTTTTTCTAACAAGAGCCATCAAATTGCTCCAGAATGTCAATGTATTTTTCATCTCCTTATCTTGGACAGAGGTTCCCATGAAGATTGCGTTCCGCTCTCTTCTTGGTAGAGAAGACCATGAAAAGCTTTTGCCCAAATGGAGAATTTTCTATCCACCTAAACCACTAATTTCAAGTGACAAATACCAACTTGAGATCACCTGGGGAAAATGATGATGCTATATCAGGCAGTTGTGTGTTTCGGTAAGGGCTGGGAACAAAATTGGGCCTCCCTCTCAGAGGTCCGCCCTACCCTACTGTTGCTCATTCTAAAGACGTCATGCATGAAATCAGCATAAGAAGGAACTTCCAAGTCAGGAAGACTCAGATTTGATTGCACATTTCATTGAGGTATTTATGCAGAATTTCTCACATTCCAAAACCATCAAGGGATTCCCATCCAAGCAGACAATGGAAGGTCAGGTACGTGACCATGACAATAAAGATTTAGACAATGAACATCCCTGAAGCACCATTAGGACAGAAGAGCTAAGGATGATCTACAATGTAATGAGCCCCATCCAAGCCTCCCCTTCAGCTACCTAAAAAGGAGGGATAACTCACTCATAACCTGTTTCCTGATAATGATCGACAGTGAATTTCCAGCCAGCTGGATGGGGAAGCAGAGTCAGATAAATGCAAATTTTAAAAATGAAGAAATGTAACACTTGTACATCTGAGTTGGTGGTGTAAAACAAATATTTACTACATTTTTATCATTGTTATTATTATGTTAATATTTTCAGGAGATGCCAATCTTCTGGTCTTCCAACATGTTGATTCACATAACAATGCATGTCCACGAATGGGGCTCTCTCAGGCTCTGTGTCACCCCCCAGCCTGAACCGGCTTGTTCAGAGCTGGTGTCTCTGCTGCTCTATTGTCAGCCCCTGCCTTCCACTAACTGTTTAGATCCTTTGGGTCAATGCTGCTCTTGTAACTTGCGCTTGGCTATGGGTCCGTTATTACTACCAGATGTTGTCCCTTAGCTCCACCTTCTATTCCCATATCAGTTCCACTCACTCCCATATCTGCTTTTTAAAGATTTAATTAATTTATTTATTCATATTTATTTGTTTATTTTTATTTGAGAGAGAGAGCACAAGCAGGGGGAATAGCAGAAGGTGAGGAAAAGAGACCCCACGCAGACTCTGTGCTGAGCGCGGAGCCTTACACGGGCAGGGTTCGATCTCATGACTCTGAGATCATGACCAGAGCCAAAATCAAGAGTTGGACACACAACCAACTAGCCACCCAGGCGGTCCCCATATTCTGTTAGTTTTAAACCCCACAGGTGACCAAGATCGTCCAGAAGTGTTTTCTGATTTGCTTACGCTGAGTGCCAAAATCTCTGCTAAATTGATCATACAAGGTGTATTCAATCCATTCATTTTGAGCATATAAGAACAAAGTTCATTGAGAATTACTGACCTTGTATTTTGGAATAAGAACTACATTTGGTTAATTTAAGCAAAAATATACACATCGTGGGGATGCCAAGGTGGCTCAGTGGTTGAGTGGTTGAGTCTGCCTTTGGCTCAAGGAGTAATCCCAGGGTCCTGGAATTGAGTCTCGCATCAGGGTCCCTGTGGGGAGCCTGCTTCTCCCTCTGCCTATGTCTCTGCCTTTCTCTGTATGTCTCTCATGAACAAACATATAAAAATCTAAATATGTATGTATATACATATCATGGATCCTATCCAAGGACTTCTCATGGTGCTTTAGTTGGCCCCCATCGGGGAAAGAATGAAACCCTTAGCCAGGACTGCCAGAGGACAGCCTCTGTTAGAGCTGATGTGTACCTTTTTTCTCCTACCTCTTGAGCCCTGTACTGCAGATTCTCTGCCCTTTGGTTTGGCCTTGTCATCCCTGCCCTTTTATATTAGGATGTCATCTTGATGGGAGCCCCTCTTACAAGTGCTCATCAAATGCACATGGAAATGTTAAACTTCCTTTCAGGTAGAATGTTACTGGAGGCTCCATTTCTTCTCATACATCTCTTAAAATCCTGGCTGACTGCTGCAATTCAACCACTCAACAAAAAAAAATTACATTGGGTACATTCTCCTTGCCTCTTTTTAAGCTCTGGGGATGGCTTTGCCTGTTTGCAGGCTTCTCTGACACACATCCGATCTGGTCTAGCTGTTCTCAAAGTCTTCCTATCTTCTGAGCCATGGCTCAAAGGGTTTCCATGAGTGCCAAATGAGGTCACATAATTAAGGTGCCTCACCCGGTGCCTGGCATGTGGTGGACATAACAAACTAGAGCTAGTAGTATTATTGTCTCATGTTTGTGCCATTCCTTCAAGACCTAGCACACGATAGTCCCCTCAGCAAATACAGTTTAGTGATTTTTAAGGAAAGTTCCCCACCTTCTCATTACCATCTCCTTCTGTTCCCCCTAAAGGTGAGCAAAAATGTGAAATGACTTCCAAAAACCAACAACGTGACATGTTAATCCCACACAGTTATGGAAAACCACCCACCATTTTGATCCAATGCATTCATGTGCATGCAATGTTCATTTTTTAAACTCTTCCTTCATGCTAGGTCTTGACAGCAAGTAGAGAAACTTAACAGGAAGTGGGACAATAAATAAAAAATTGCCAACCCAAGGCAAAAACATCATGTGCCAATGGTAATCAGATTATCAGTGATGTTCTCTAACACTGTAGAGAGGCAGCCAGGCTCAGAAGTCCTCAGAGACTCAGAACCCTCTGCCCAAGAAGCCACAGTCATGGACACCAGCTGCAGAGCCCTCTGCTCAAGGCATCTGCTAAGGCTCAGCTCCTCCCTGCGCTGGAGATCACATTGCTAACTCTAGGACCTCCTCCTGCTCTTCCATCCTGGTTCCCTCACCACCATGGCACAGCCACACCCAGGCTGAGGTTGGCCAACATCCAGACAGACAAGCCCATTCATGACCATCAAGAATCAATTTCTGAGTTCCAGCCATGCAGACCCTGGGCCACAGGGGTAGGGGGTTTGAGAGGCAGGCTGCGCATTGTTTTCAAGCTGCTTGCCCACCAAGGCTTGAGTAAACTTACTTGGCCACCCTCAAATTAAGAAATTATAGGGGCACCTGGGTGGCTCAGTGGTTGAGCATCTGCCTTCAGCTCAGGTCATGGTCCTGGGGTCCTGGGATCGAGTCCTGAATCAGGAAGCCTGCTTCTCCCTCTGCCTATGTCTCTGCCTCTCTTTGTGTGTCTCTTGTGAAAAAATAAATAAAATCCTTTAAAAAAAAGAAATTATAAAGTAGCTCTGGAAATGTTACACCAAATTGCTTTGGAAATATATGACTTTTAACTGAAAGAATAAAATGTTAAAATATTAGATCAAACCCTATGAAATTGTCATTTTTGTAGGTCAAAATCACTGAATATTGGCAATTTCCAATGATTCGATCCAATGGTGATGGGCTATATTCATTAGTATTCATCATATACCATATACTGTTCTCTGTGCTTGAACTCTTAGAGGGAGGGTTATTATCAGACAAGGAGAGTTCACATCCAATTTTGACAACCACTCCCTTGCATTTAGTTTTAATTCCTTTTCCCCCTTCACCTGGCAAACCTCCAAACCTGCTGATACTCAGTCACTTTACAGACAGGGTACTAATTCTGGGGATACCCAATGCCCCCCGAAGACGCTATCAATATTCAGAGATTTAGTTGTGTTTACCACGCTCCAAGATAGACTAGCTCAACCATCCTGGGGATATTGCCATACAAGTGCTGAAATCAAATCAGAAGTTTCTAGTAGTCTACAAAAAACAGAGGGAAGAAGCAAGTAAAATATTCCTCCTTTTAATTTTGGGAAATATCAAACACATAGAAAAAGTAAAAGAATAACACAATTTAGAACCATATACCTTTCTCCTAGATTTACTAGTCATTAACATTTTGCCACAGACGATCTCTCTCTCTCTCATTCTCTCTCTGTATACACACACACATACACATACACACACACACATATATACTTTACACACTTGTGAGCAGAAATACACACAAACGAATGCATTAATGAACATTCAGAGGTGGGTGCTTCATGTAACTCTAAACATCCACTCTCATGACTAACACCGTTCAGACCCCAGGAAAACGGAAACATGTCTCCAGGTCTCTTGCGTCATGTCATCAAAACAAAAGATAAGTGTGTCCAGATGTTGGGAAGGACTGTGGGTTGTGTCCCTGTGGATTCTGGAGACAGACCCTGTTTCTGAGTGTGAAGAAGAGTTGAGCACTTGGGTAAGAGGAAAGAGAAATATATTGACTTGCCAATTCTTTCTCTTGGGTAGCAAGAATTCATCAGATACCTGCATAATGATGTATCATTTTCTGGAAGTACCAACATCCATTTTCCTGCTTTTTTTGTGTGTTATAATTTGTGCTTCTGGAAGTACTCACAAATTAGCATAATATCCCCAAAGAGTTGTTCTCATGATAGCTGAGGAATATTTTTCAATATTAAATAATTTAGATCAGTCCCAAATTTGTGTAAGATAGACCTAGACAAAACACACATGAAGCGTGTGGTGGATTTTTCCACATTGCCAGTTATGCTAGAGTTGCAAATTATTTCATATTTATTAAAATATTTAATAAGATTTAACTAAATTTAAAAATAAATTCTGCCTTAGTTGAATAATTCTTAATTAAAATTTTATATTTACTTATTTTAATTTGCATTTTGTCATTTGATAAAAGATAATTTAAAATATTTTAGAAGATAAAGTCTTTCAAAAATGAGCAATTTTTTATTTTCTTTTACATTTTTCATTTATGCTTTTAGGAAAGAACATTCACATTTTCTATACTTTGAATTAATTACATTTTATTGTTTAAAATACTTTAGCTCATTGCTGTCAATAAAAAAGATTCTGTAATAATCTTGATTATAGTAATATAATTAATGATTTTGCTAAAATGAAGGCATAAATAAATAAAAATATTTTTGAAACATATAGCTATTTAAGCATTCTGTGTTTATATATTATATTACACAACCAAACATTGACAGTTCGTCCTCAGAATATTCAGACACTCATGATAATAATTCAATTCAGTTTTTTCTTAAATATTTTGCCAACTTAGTCACATAAAAATCACAGCTTTATAGGCTGCTTGTTTTGTCA
Source organism: Canis aureus (assembly GCF_053574225.1). NCBI lineage: Eukaryota > Metazoa > Chordata > Mammalia > Carnivora > Canidae > Canis > Canis aureus. Next base: position 66,970,791 of record NC_135619.1, read on the forward strand.
TTGTACAAATTATATTTGAAAAGGTACAATAGAACATATAACATTTAGTGATTTGTTCATTTGGTTTACAACCTTTAAACATCTAGTTTATATATGTGCAAATATGTACTATAGGCATATAGTATGTGGGCTTCTAATCCTACTCATAACCCAAAACCTCCAGATAAAGTCTCATTCTGGCTCCTGCAAATGTTAGGTCAGGACTACCCACATCTGGAGACGTACACTTATCTCACTCATATAAGATATGAATGGGAAAACACACACATATTAACAAGCCAAAAATCAAATTATAACAGGGTTCTCCAGGACCAGTAGAAAAATGTGGAAGACAAAGAGATATAATAGTAAGTAAACTATTAATTTACTAAAATGCATTTATTAAAACAAATAGTCTTAACAAATGCCACAAGGAAAGTTGATGAAATTTTATATTCATTCTTCTCAATTTAAATTTTGGGAACATTTTAGAAAATTAAGAAAAGTACATCTAACTTAATCTCATGCTTGATGGTGAAAAATCACAGACATTGCCATTAAATTGGGGCAAGAAAAGGATGCCAGGGATTTTTTTTTTATTAGTTCACATTGTTCTTGAGTGTCCATCCAATATAATTGTGCATAAAGTAGATACAAGAGATATGATTTCTGGAGGAAGAGATGAAATCAGGTTATTTTTAGGCAATATTGAAATATCAAGAAAACCCAAGAGAATCATCTGAAAAGCTATTAAGAAATAATGGGAGTTCAATACTATGGCCAGATATGTGATAAATATGCCAAAGTCAATAGCTTTTTTATATACCAGCAAGACCAGATGGGAAGACACAAAAAAGGAAAGAGGATTCCCTACATAACAACAATAAAAAACATAAAATCTCTAAGAATGACTCTAAAAAGGTAATGCAAGAATCTGTATGAAGAAGAATATGAAACTTTACCCAGACCTATAAAACAAGCCTTAAGGAAATTGAGAAACCATGTTCCGAAATGGGAAGACACGATGGGGAAAAAGATGTCAATTTGTCCCAAATTAAATCAAGATTTAATGTAATAATAGTCAAACTCACAGAAGTTTTTCATAACTTGACAGAAGTCTTGTAAAGTTATTCCTTTAAAAAGTTGGAATAGGTAACAGAATTTTTTGAAAGAAGGGTCAAACGCAGTCCTTAACATCCAGTTATTAAAATGTATTATCATCCTACACTAATTAAAAAGCACGGTACTGGTGTGCTCACAGATGCGTGCAAATTCAAGCAAAAATCGACCTGCCTGTGGCTCTGAAGCTCTTGCTCCTGCCCCTGCACCCCCAGTCCCCGGTTGCTGCTAACCTCCCTCATCCTCCTCAGGACCAATTCAGCAAAAGTGCCTTCAACACACATCCCTGAGGTATTCCTTGGTTTGTAACTTTTTCTCTGATGATAAAATTCATATAGCTGAAAAATGCAAAAGTATTAACATTTATATGTTACATATATAGTGTTCTGTCCTTTTGGGGCCAAAGTCTACATTATTTTTAGCCTTTTAATTTATAGCGCATTGCAATGCAAGGAAATCTGACAGGTCTATGCAGTCAAATCTATTGACCTCTTACAGTGTTAACTTCCTCCCTTATCTTTACGCTTAAAAGATTCTTCTCGATTTGATCTATGATAAATGTGACACTTTAAAGTCGGAGTGGGGAGATGACTTTTTCAATCTACACATTGTTTGGACGACATGGTAACAATGCAGACAAAATTAATTCTGTTTCATCATTCTTTATATCAATATATTCCACAAGGAAAAACAACTTAAATATGTAAAAAATGAAAAACATTAAAATGTGTTAAAGAAAAAACAGACAGATTTGTTTGTATTTATGACGTGTGCATCTGTGTGTTTTCTCCTAGGCATGACCCTAAACCCAAAGCCCATAAAAGAAAAGATGATAAATTTGACAGATTTACTATGTGTAATTTGGATATTCAATGTGGCAAAGGTACCACAAAGTCACAAGACAAGTGACAAACTAGAAAAGCAGTTTCAGGCTGTGTGTGTGTGTGTGTGTGTGTGTGTGTGTGTATAAAAGTTGGAATAGGTTGGGAGATAAACATATATTCAGGCTACACATATATATGCCTCACTGTATATAATTTATAGTTACATAAGTATACATAATTTGCATGTAATCTACAAATTATTAATACATTATTTAATCTAATAATTTAAGCTTAATTGATCATTATGCATTAATATATTACTAATTAATTATAAGAAACAGAGCAAAGGGATTATAAGGGAAAGGAGAGAAAATGAGTGGGAAAAATGAGAGAGGGTGACAAAACATGAGAGACTCCTAACTCTGGGAAACGAACAAGGGGAACTGGAAGGGGAGGCGGGCGGGAAGATGGGGTGACTGGGTGACGGGCACTGAGGGGGGCACTTGATGGGATGAGCACTGGGTGTTACACTATATGTTGGCAAATCGAACTCCAATTAAAAAAAATACCAAAAAAAAAAAAAGAAAGAAACAGCGCAAAGTACAAAAAGAATACGGACAGCTCACAGAAGGAGAAATATGGGTGGTATTTAAACATGCAGGGTCATAAAGAGAGAAATCAATGAAATCTACAACGTGATACCATATTCCTCTATCTGGCTGACAAAGATCTAATGGGATCGGCAATGTGCCGTGTGTCAAGAGTCTGGGAAAACAGGGACCAGCAGAAATTTGGGGAGGGCGCATAAACCGGCACAACCCTTATGGAAAGTAATTTTTATGAAAATTTAAAT